>NC_090266.1:682378337-683853337 GCF_040414725.1 Anabrus simplex | reverse complement strand
TAGAGTGCATTTGTATATAATAAAATGAGTTTCAATTTTTGAAATACATATTTCTCAATTACGACTGGAAAGGGTTAAGATCGGCATTAACAGCTTTGTCCATTGGGAATAATGTTCAAGGTCACTATGAGACCGTAAATATAATTTGTAGAAGTAATATATAATCAATATATTATGGAGAGTTAGTATTATTCATTTGTTTTCAATTTTGTATCAACCAATATGAAGTAAGAAAGTTTTAATATATGCTGTCAACACAGAACTTGCATCACAGTGATTTTCAGAAAGGACCCTGTGGCATGGACCTGTGTGATATACAATGAAAGCTCACGAGGAAATGAGGGCACTTGTTAGATGCTTGGAGCCGTGTAAACACTGACATGCTGTGACACAGCCTTGCTAACATATATTCCGTTTGTCATACTTTATACTCATCCTCATTTTATACTTGCATGATTATCGCATTCATGGACACTATATGCCATTTGGAAAAGTTCATATCGTGCTGTAATTATTGAACATGGTTTGCATTTAGAGGTCAAAGTGAATACCATCTAGAGATGTTAAAGTAAAGGTATCAACACAAGTGACTATAATTTAGCAGATTTCCGTTTGATTTAGAGAAGTCATCAGTATACAGCGTAAATACAAGTTTGTGTGTGGCATAACAAACCAGTATACCAAAGAAGGGTGTAATGGTGATAGTGGCGGTGGCAGGTTTTAAGGGCCCCATTTCATGTTTTGTACTTGAAGATCTTCTAAACAACCATCTGCAAACTTTGTATTATAAGAAAAATATGTATTGTGTAGAAGGACAGGGTATGTTGCAGTGTTATAATTGTGTTGTTTGGCCACAATGTTGTTGCTTGAGTCATCATCAGTCCATAGACTGGTTTGATACAGCTCTCCATGCCATCCTATCATGTGCTCAACTTTTAATTTCTACGTAACTACTACATCCTACATCTGTTCTAATCTGCTTGCCATATCCGTACCTTGGTCTAACCCTACTATTTCTACCACCTACACTTCCCTCAAAAACCAACTGTACAAGACCTGGGTGTCTTCAGATATGCCCTATCATTCTACCTCTTCTGGTCAAATTTAGCCAAATCATTCTCCTCTCACCAATTTATTCAGTATCTCCTCATTCATGATTCGATCTACCCATCTCACCTTCAGCACTCTTCTGTAACACCACATTTCAAAAGCTTCTATTCTCTTTCTTTCTGAGCTAGTTATCGTCCACGTTTCACTTCCATACAATGCCACGCTCCAGAAGAAAGTCTTCAAAAACATGTTTCTAATTCCTATATCAATGTACGTGGTGAACAAATTTCTTTTCTTAAGAAATGCCTTCCTTGCTTGTGCTAGTCTGCATTTTATGTCCTCCTTACTTTTGCCATCATTAGTTATTTTGCTACCCAAGCAACAATAGTAATCTACTTCCTTCAAGACTTAATTTCCTAATCTAATATTTCCGGCATCACATGACGTTGTTTGACCGCACTCTATTACCTCGGTTTTGGGCTTATTTATTTTCATCCTGTATTCCTTTCCCAAGACTCTGTCTATACTATTCAGCAATTTCTCCAGACCTTTTGCAGAGTCAGATAAAATAACAATATCATCGGCAAATCTCAGGGTTTCATTTTCCTCTCATTGAACTTTCATACCCTTTCCAAATTCCTCTTTGATTTCCTTTATTGCCTGTTCTATGTAAACATTGAAAAGGAGAGGGGACAAACTAATGCCTTGCCTCACTCCTTTCTGGATTGCTGCCTCTTTTTCAAAGCCCTCGATTCTTATCACTGCAGACAGATAATTCTCCTCTCTCGGTATTTGATGCCGATCACCTTCAGAATTTCAAACAGCTTGGCCCAATCAACATTATCAAATGCCTTCTCTAGATCTACGAATGCCATGTACGTGGGCTTGTCTTTCTTAATTCGCTCCTCTAAGATCAGACATAAAGTCAGCATTGCTTCACGTGTTCCCACATTTCCTCTGAAGCCAAATTGATCTTCTCTCAACTCAGTTTCAACTTGTCTTTCCATTCTTCTGTAAATAATACATGTTAAAATTTTGCAGGCATGAGATTCTAAACTACTGGTGTGGTAGTTTTCACACTTGTCAGCACTGGCTTTCTTGGGAATAGGTATAACAAATTCTGCCGAAAATCAGATGGCACTTCTCCTGTATAATACATCTTACACACTAAATGGAACATCTCCATGCTGGTTTCTCCTACGGCAGTAATTCTCATGGTATGTCATCAATTCCCGGTGCCTTATTCCTACTTGGGTCTCTCAAAGCTCTGTAAAATTCTGACTCCAAAATTGTGTGTCCCACGTCATCAACATCAACAGCCTCTTCTTGTTCCAGAACACTATCATCTACTTCATTACCTTGATACAACTGTTGGATATGTTATTGCAATCTTTCTGACTTGTCTTCTTTCCCTAGAAGTGGTTTTCCATCTGAGCTTTTAATATTCATACACCTACTTTTCCTTTCTCCAAAGGTTTCCTTGATTTTCCTGTATGCAGCATCTACTTTTCCTAGTGCCATACGACCTTCAACATCCTTGCACTTCTCTTTCAGCCATTCTTCCTTAGCTGTCCCGCACTTTCTATCTACTTCATTTCTTATTTGCCTGTATTCTTTTCTGCACTCCTACTTTTTGCATTTTTGTACTTTTGTTGTTCATCAATCAAGTCTAGTATCTCTTGAGTTATCCATTGTTTCTTAGGTGATCCTTCCTTTCTTCCTAACTTTTCTTCAGCAGCCTTACTGATATTCTTCATGACTGTCCATTCTTCCTCTACTATTCCCATCAGCCTCTTCATTTAGCACCTGTGTTACACGTTCCTTGAAACAATCCCTCACACTATTTTCTTTCAATATGTCTAGATCCCATCTCCTCGCATTCCTTCCTTTCTTCAATTTCTTCAACTTCAGATGGCATTTTAAGACCAACAGGTTGTGGTCAGAGTCCAGGTCTGCTCCTGGGAAAGTCTTGCAATCCAACACCTGGTTTCTAAATCACTGTCTAATCATAATGAAGTCTATTTGATACCTTCCAGTGTCTCCAGGTCTCGTCCATGTATACAGCTATCATTGGTGGTGTTTGAACCAAGTGTTAGCAAGGACTAAATTGTGATTGGTGCAGAATTCAACCAGCCGGCTTCCTATTTTCATTCCTTTGTCCCAATCCGAATTCTACTACTGCATTACCTGCTCTTCTTTGGCCTACCACTGCATTCCAGTCTCCCAACACAATTAGATTCTCATCACCTTTTACATACTGTATTAAATCTTATATCTCTTCATATACCCTTTCGATTTCTTTATCATCCGCTGAACTAGTAGGCATATAGACCTGCACTATAGTGGTGGGCATTGGCTTGGTGTATCTTGACTACAATAATCCTTTCACTATGCTGGTCATAGTAGCTTACCCGTTGCCCTATTTTCTTATTCATTATTAAACCAACTCCTGCATTTTCCCTGTTTGATTTTGTGTTCATAATTCTGTAGTCACCTGACCAGAAATCCTGCTCTTCCTGCCAATGTACTTCAGGTATACCAACTTAGTCTAATCTATCTATCTCTCTCCCTTTTCAGATTCTCTAACCTATCACAATGATTCAAACTTCTAACATTCCACGCTCCAACTCGCGGAATGTCAGTATCCATCTTCCTGATGATTGCCCCCTCTTGTGTAGTCCCCAACTGGAGATCCGAATGGGGGACTATTTTACCTCCGGAATATTTTACCCCAGAGGAAGCCATCATCAGTACATCATTCATACAGAGAGAGCTGCATGTCCTCGGCAGTTAGTTACGGCTGTAGTTTCCCGCTGCTTTCAGCCGTGTAGCAGTATCAACACAGCTAAGCCATGTTAAGTATTATTACAAGACCATATCAGTCAATCATCTAGACTGCCGCCCTTGTAACTTCCGAAAAGCTGCCACCCTCCTTTCGATGAACCATTCATTAGTCTGGTCTCTCAACATCCGATATGGCTGCACCTACAGCTTGGCTACCTGCTTCATTGGGACATGCAAGCCTCCCCACCGCGGCAAGGTCACATGGTTCACAGGGGAGGTTGGCCATAATATAGGTATATATTGTGTAGTGACATTGAGCTTACTATATTTCCAAGTAATGTTCAACTTTGCCACGATTTCCTGCCATATTTGTAGTTCAGCTGCTACTCAGGTAAAATCAAGCAAGCGTCTGTATTTCGTCAGATTATGATCCACCCCTATAGGTGAGTGTTTCATGCTATTTTCATTCTGTAACCTTGTTACAGTGGTGCCCTAATAGTTATTTTATCTTTTAATTAAATCATCCACATCACGATTGACAATAGACATTTATAATTATAACAATTAAGTGTAAATGTGTTGGAAAGTCATTATATCTAGGAATAATAATAATAATAATAATAATAATAATAATAATAATAATAATAATAATAATAATAATAATAACAAGAATCTATATATATAAAATAACTTGTCCTGACTGACTGACTGACTGACTGATTCATCATCGCCGAGCCAAAACTACTGGACATAAAGAAATGAAATTTTGGGGATGTATTCATATTAAGATGTAGTTGCTCGCTAAGAGAGGATTTTTGTATATTCCGTCGCTAAGGGGGTGAAAAGATGGGGTGAAATTTTAAAAAGAGTGTATCTATATCTCAAAACTTTAAAAGTTTACAGATGTAAAAATTGGTATTTAGAATCTTCTTTTAAAATAAGGATACACGTATTTTTTTGTTTTCTGAAAACCCCAATAGGAGGGGTGGAAAAGGGTGAAAATGGGGAAAAAAGGGGTTGAATGACTTCAATCAGGATACCGGTACTTATATCTCAGAAACTGAAGATATTAAAGATCTGAAAATTGGTACTTTTGATCTCTTTTAAAAATAAAGAAACACGTATTTTTTTGTTTTTGGAAAATCCAATTAATGGAAGGGTGAAAAGGGGGTGAATTTTTAAAATGAGTGAATCTATATCTCCAAACTTTTAAAGTTAGAAAATGTAAAAACTGGTATTTAGAATCTTCATTAAAAATAAAGAAACACATATTTTTTTTGTTTTCGGAAAATCACAATAGGAGTGAAAAGGTGTGGAAAAAGGGTTGAATGCCTTTAATGAGGCTACTTATATCTCAGAAACTGAAGATATTACAGACCTGAAAATCGGTGTTTGGGATCTCCTTTAAAAATACAGAAACACGTATTTTCTTGTTTCTGGAATATCCAATTAAGGGAGGGGGTAAAAGGGGGTAATATTTTAAAATGAGTGTATCTATTTCTCAAAACTTTTAAAGATTATAGATGTGAAAATTGGTATTTAGAATCTCCTTTAAAAATAAAGAAACATGTATATTTTGTGTTCGGAAAATCCTAATAGGAAGGGTGGAAAAGGTTGAAGAAGGGGTCGAATGCTTTTCATGAGTATACTTATATTTCAGAACCTGAAGATATTACAGACTTGAAAATTGGTATTTAAGATCTACATTAAAAGTAAAGAAACACGTATTTTTTCGTTTTTGGAAAATCCAAATATTGGGGGTGAAAACGGGGGAGGGTGAATTTTTTAAAGTGAGTGTGTCTACATCTTAAAACTTTAAAATTTACAGATGTAAAAATTGGTAGTTATAATCTCCTCTAAAAATAAAGGAACACATATTTTTTGTTTTTTTTTTTGTTTCCTGTAAATCCCAATAGGAGGGGTGTAAAAGGGTGAAAAATGGGTTGAATGCCTTTAATGAGGATACATATATGTCAGAAACGAAAGATATTACAGAAAATTTGTATATGGGATCTCCTTTAAAAATAAAGAAACACGTATTTTTTAGTTTTTGCAAAATCCAATTTATGGCGGTTAAACAGGAGTGACAAATTGGGGTGAGTTTTTTGAAAGACTATATCTACAGAATATCTTGGAAACTTAAAATATTACAGACGTAAAAAGTGGGTGTTTGGAATCTCCTGTAAATGTAAAGAAACATAGGTGATTTGTTTTTGGAAACTCCACTAAGGGGAACTCAAAAGGGGTGAAATTTTAAAATGAGAATTTTTACAGTATATCTAAAAAACTTAACATGTTACAGAAGTGAAAAATGGTATTTTTATCTCTATTAAACATAAAGAAACGTGTATTTTTAGTTTTCGGAAATATCACCTGGGTGGAGGGGGGGTAAAAGTGACTGAAAATGGTGTTGAATTCTTTTAATTAGGCTACTGATATATCAAAAATGAAGATTTTACAGACGTGAAATTTGATATTTTCAATCTGCTTTAAAAGTAAAAATACACGTATTCTCTTCAAATCCAATGAAGCGGGGGGGTGAAAGAATTGAAAAATTAATTGGCTTAATTGTATGATAATACATACATCTAATAAAAACTAAAGTTATTACAGATATGAAAATTCGTATTTGGATCTCCTTTAAAAACAAAGAAAAACGCGTTTTGGGCGGGAAACCATCTTGGAGGGCGGGAGTGTAAAGGAGTTGAATTCCTTTCATGAGGACACATAAATAAAAAACTGAAGAAGTTAGAATCGTGATAATTGGTATTTAGAAGATTCTTTACTATTAAAGAAACAAGTATTTTTTACGGGAAAGTTCACTTGGGGGGGGAGTAGTGTGAAATGAAGTGAAAAAAGTAAATTACATTTATGGGGATACTTATATCTCAAAACTGAAGGTAATAGACATGAACATTGGTGTTTGAAATCTCCCTTAAACATAAAGAAACAAGCCTTCTTTTAATTTTTTTTTTTGGGGGGGTGTAGAAGGAGGTGAGACCAATTGATTTTACTGTTATTAGTGTACTTATAAGGATCCTCTGTTGCTCAGGCGGCACCGCGCCGGCCTCTCACAGCTGGGTTCCGTGGTTCAAATCCCGGTCACTCCATGTGACATCGTGCTGGACAAAATGGAGGCGGGACAGGTTTTTCTCCGGATACTCCGATTTTCCCTGTCATCAGCCATTCCAGCAACACATAATAATAATAATAATAATAATAATAATAATGTTCCGGACCGTCGTCAAATGTGCGGACCGCGCTGGTAACGGCTCCTGGACGGGTAATGACTAAGAATGCAGTCCGGCCGCGGGTTCAGTGCCGCCAAATCACCCTATATGACACCACGCCGGATCTCCTAAAGGATTTTAACCATATTAAAAATGATTAAAGGAAAATATGGCAAAGATTTACGGACCCAACTGACCAGGAGGAATACCTGAGCCTAGCCCGGGAAGTACGAAATCGATTGCTGGAAAGGAATATTGAAAAATGGGAGGAAACGTGCTGTAAAATAATAGAAAACGAGTCAGATCGGGAATTTTGGAGGATTCTCGCAGAAAACGAGTCAGATCGCGAATTTTGGCGGATTATATATCTAAAACAATAAGCATTCAATTACAAATTTCAGTATAATACCGTAGCGAAGCACGGGTATCTTGCTAGTAGTAATAATAATAATAATAATAATTCTCTCAGCAGTTTGTTTTCGTATGAGTATTCACAAGCGCACACAATTACAAACTACTTAGTCAACACATTAACACACACAGGCATACCAGAATCACCACTTACATATCACAGTACAAGAAATTAACAATAGTTGTGGACTTGAGATGCAGTGAAGGGAATGAATGAAGATATAAGGGTAAGTGTTGAAACTCAGAAGTATATTTATGAACTTTATGAGGACATTAGGACAGGAATGCAAAGCATGATTAAACAGATAAAGAAGTTGGAAAAGAAAGTGGAGTATTAAGAAATGCATGCAAAGAAAAAGACGATATAATTCAGGAACAGGAAATTAGAATGCAAGAACTTGAACAATATTCAAGAAAAAAAAACTTTTTATTACATGGTATTCCAGAGAAAGATGAAGATTATGTTGAAGAAATAGCATGCAGAATTACAGCAGAGTTGGATGTTCCTTTGTGTAAAACAGAAATAGATGCAGTGCCCAAACCTATCATAATTCAACTACCAAGAAAGAAGAGAGACTTGATGCTCACAAGAAGGAGCAGCAAGACCATTCGTAACTCCAATAGCATGAAGGAGGGAGGGTGTTTGTCGGAGAACAACTGTCTCCTTACAGGGATAATCTTCATTGAGAGGCATAGAGACAGGCAGATATCACGGGATGGAAGAGAGAGAGAGAGAGAGAGAGAGAGAGAGAGAGAGAGAGAGTGTGTGTGTGCGCGCGCGTGCGCGTGCGTGTGTGTGTGTGTGTGCGTGCGTGTGTGAAGCAGGGAAAGCTGTTCACAAAATACAAGTCTGGTACGAATTCTTTCATAAAAAGACACTGAAAACATTCAGTAACAGCTAAAAGTATCAATCTTCAATTTTACTCTAGTGTATCTTGGATGTTAGTTACACTTATAGTTGTAGTTTGTTACTAAACTCAAATGTCTACAATAATTGTGATGAATGGCTAGAGATGACAAATAAACAAGAAAGTGAAATGTGTGTACTTCATATGAACATAAGATCAATTATAAGATATTGGGATCAGATGGGTATAACATTAAGGCTTCGGCCACAGTGCAGGCGGCGAGCGGAGCGTTGCATTGTGTGGCGGCAAAGATGAGACTCAAACCTGTGTTAGCAAATGCATGTGGCCATAGTGCCAGCGGCGCGTCATTTTGGAGGGGAAGTTGGCTCAAGGACAACGCTGCATGCCGCTAGCCGCTCACTCCTGTTTGAGATTTCAGCTGCGCCGCTCGCAATGACTGTTAGTGAATTAATAAGGGAGGAGATGAAAGTGCTAATGTCTGAAGTTTAAATCTGAACTTTCCTATGGAACGACAGAGAGAAGAATTTCGAAAACCTATATGTGACAAGGGAAGCCTGGAAAGAGATTGAAACGATCTTAAATATACGAGATAAATTCAGTTAAAAATCAATCATGGTTATGGACATAAACAATAGTGTATTTAATGCAACATATTATTATTAATAATATTATTATTATTATTATTATTATTATTATTATTATTATTATTATTATTATTATTATTATTATTTTACGCCCTATTATTATTGTTTAATTAATATTATTATCCTTTGTCATATATTGCCGATATGAAAACTTGTGTTCGTCATTACATCTGACTTTTATGGGTCTCTGGAAGTTGGTGACTTGCTTTTGCAGTCGCGCCTTAAGTTTTAGAAAGAAGTCAAAAGTTTGAATGGACATAGAAGTTTATTTGAAACATCTTAGCAGGAAATCAATTCAGTTCTCCATATAAATGATGAAATTCCCCATGCATTTCACGTAATTTATTTACTGGATGATCACGAAATTCTTTCCTAGTCCTACGTCGAATTCTTCAGTTTAGATAAAACATTTCTAAAAGCAGAGACAAACGAGAAAATTGAAACTGCCATCATCTAATCACTACGTACAGGGGAGACGCCGCGCCGCTGACTGACTCTTGCTAGATGTCCACACAGCCGCTCTCTCCTCCCCACTCTTTAACTTTTCGATAGCGGCAACGCTCCGCTCGCCTCCTGCACTGTGGTCGTAGCCTTAGACATAGCTGGCAACTGGCAGATGTGCTACTATTCAGTGAAGTAAACATAAATAATGAAATGGAAATGTTTCTAGGGGTGGAGGAATTGTAATATATATCCAGGAAGGGTTCACATCTAAAGAAAAGAAAATTATAACTAACCAGTTTGAAAATTTATCAGGAGAAGTTTGAATTAATGTAACACTGTATGGGATCATTATGGCAGCAAAGAGACCACCTGACTATAATTCAGAAGATTTTGTAGAGGAGTTAGATATTCATTTATAAAGTATGAAAGCCAGAAACTTAATAATTATTGGGAACATGAACATAGATATTCTGAAAGACAGCAGTCACATCCTTGTACAATAATGTGGTAGCAGTAAATCAGTTAGTACATTGCATTAACAAGTACAAAAGAAAAAGTATGTAAATGGAAAATTAACACAATCCTGTATCGACCATGCATATCTCTCTCTCTCTCTCTCTCTCATCGTTCTTTCAATTCTGAGGATTGTGATCTTTGAGGAGGCTATTGGCCAATTGTCTCCATCTCTTGCAGTCCTTGACCAGACGTGCTGCACCAAAGAGGTTCAACCCAGTTATATTCTTGATAATGTTGGACCATCGAATGGGAATTTATCCACGATCTCTATTGCTGGGAACATTTCCAACAATGATTGTTTTTCTATGCTGTCATTCCTATGTCCCACAGTGTGTCCAAAGATTTGTAGAACTCTTTGTTTACATATTGATGATAATCCGATTCTGGGGTTGAGCTGGTTCATAATGGAATCATTGGTGCAAAATGCTGTCCAAGGTACGCATAACATTCTTCACCAGAACCACATTTCAAATGATTTTATTATCATCAGGTAATTCTTTTTAATTACACGTTGCTTTACATCGAATTGACACACGTAGGTTTCATGGCGACGATGGGGCAGGAAGGGGCAGGAAGGGGCTAGGAGTGGGAAGGGAGTGGCTGTGGCCTTAATTAAGGTATAGCCCCAGCATTTGCCTGGTGTGGGAATGGGAAACCATGGAAAACCATCTTCACGGCTGCCGACAGTGGGGTTCGAACCCACTATCTCCCGAATACTGGATACTGGCCGCACCTAAGCGACTGCAGTTATCGACCTTGGTATCAGGTAATTCAGACAATAGTTTCTTATGATAAGTACAGATATCACATGATACTAGGTGTAATGAAAATGTTCCAAGTGGAAAAATTACAGATAACATACACAAAAGAGTGAGTTGAGTAAATCCATGTTAAGAACAGAAATAGAAATTAATGACAGTATGAGTTCAGGTGAGATATACATGAAGATTTGCAATGCAGTTAACAAGACAATTAACAGAAATTTGCTTATCAAAAACACAAGAGTACATGTAATCCTTGCAAGGAATTCTCAAATCTCATCAGTGGGAAGCCAAATCAAGGTATGCAAGTATTAGCTATCTTTACTGATTTTTCAAAAGGATATGAGTCAATTTCCCATGCTAAAAGCAACCTTAAGCAAAATATGAGTTAGAGGAACACCACTAACAGTTTTTGAAAGTTATTTGAGTATTCTGAGATGGATGGAAGCCTATTTACACGAATGTCAACAATGTATCATCAATCATGGTACCTTTTCTTCATGGCAACATGTGAAAGCAGGTGTCCCACAAGGGTAAAAAATGACTCCTTTTTCTATTTTAACTCTTTATAAACAACCTAGCTAAACAGCTGACACATTGTAAACATCACATTTATGCTGATGACGTACAATTGGACATCCACGCAAAACCAACAGACGTTTTGACAGCAATCGAGCAAATTAATATGGATCTAAGAGGCCATAAGCAAATGGTCTTCCCGGCGCGGACTTACCTTAAACAAAAAAATTCCAAACCATAGTGATCGCCCACCCAAGACTTATTTCCAGTAACTAGCGTGTGTTCATACCTGACGTACGACTTCACAACAAAGGTTTTAACTTTTGCAAGAGCATAAAAAAACCTGAGAGTAATCACTGACCAACACCTTTCGTGGTCAGAACAGATAATATCTGTGAGTAGACGAGTTTTTGCCATATTTGCCAATTTAGAGGAAAAACTAATCGAAATCCTTGATCTTCCAATATTCTACTACTGTGACGTAGTTTACAATGATATGATAACTGAATTCCAAGATAAAATACAACATGCACAGAATGCCTGTGTAAGATTTGTACGTAATTTGAAATTTTCAGATCAGGTTATCCAGTCTTACATTAATTTCGGATGTCTATGCCTCGAAGGCACACGCATGCTGCATACCTTGAATTCATTGGACTGAAACCTTAACCAAGCAGGTGTATGTACAAGTCTTTTCTGGTTTCACTAAGAGATGGCACCAGTAAACAGTACGCAGAATATGAATTTGACACATATGTCAGTTAGTTCATCTGACATTAACCTACCAACATACACAAGTGGAGTCTGCCAAACACTAGCGTCCGTGTTGTATCGTTCAGTTATCATGTCGACGTTTGTACCTGAAAAAGAATATGTGCGGCACACATTGCTTTTCTTATTTAATCTAAAGGAAAAGGCTGAAGAAAGTCGTCGTTTGCTGGTAGAAACATACGGTGAACACGCTCCATCGATTAGAACATGTGAGACATGGTTTTGACAATTTAAACATGGTGATTTCAATGTGAAAGACAGTGCGCGCTCTGGTAGACCATAAAAGTGCAAAGACAAGCAATTGCAGGCGTTACTGGATGATGACCCAACTCAAACTCAACAGCAATTGGCACAAGCCTTAAATGTGTCACAAGAAAAAATCAGCAGACCTTTACAAGCAATGGATAAGATCAATAAACTCTGTAAATGGGTCCCACACGATCTGAATGAAAGACAAATAAAAAATTGCAAAGTCACTTGTAAAATGCTGCTTCAACGCCACATAAGAAAATCATTTCTGTACCGAATTGTGACGGGTGACGAAAAATTTATTTATTTTAAAAACCCGAAGCAGAGAAAATTGTGGCTGTCACCTGGCGAAGCCAGGCCTTTAACACCAAAGCCAAATCGCTTCGACAAGTAGAAGACCATGCTTTGTGTTTGGTTGGGACCGGAGCAGTATTGTGTATTATGAACTCCTGATGCCCAGCGAAACCGTTAATGCACAACGATATCGCCAACAAATGATTAATTTACATCACGCATTGATCGAAAGACGAACGGAATGGGCAAAAAGACATGGCTGATTTTCTTACATAACAATGCACCATCTCACACAGGAAAACCAGTGAAACACACCTTGAAATCGCTTGGATGGGACATCCTTCTGCACCCGCCATACTCCCCCCCAACCTGGTGCCATCTGACTATCACCTCTTCGCATCAATGGGGCATGCGCTCGCAGAGCAGCACTTCAGCAATTTCAAGGAAGTTGGAAAATGGCTCAATGAATGGTTTGCTGCAAAAGACAAACAGTTTATCTGGCATGGTATTCATAAGTTACCTGAAAGATGGGCGAAATGTATAGGAGCCAATGGCCAATATTTTGAATAAACAAACAATGAATTTTCCTTGAAATTACGTGTTTTCTTTACCACAAAAAAAAACAGCAAAAACTTATACATACACCTGGTATCTGTATGAATGATTTCATAGACTTTCCGAACACCACGAGAAAAATACCAGAGCACTGAAGACGACATTGCTCGCTATTCCTAAGTATAAATCCTCAATCTCCAACAATTCCTTCACTGTTGTGGCCAGCCGTGAAAGGAACTTCCTTCCGCAGGAAAATATAAAAAATATCTCCACAAGATGAGCTCGTAGTACAACAGTTATTGTTGTTGTTATTGTTGCTGTTGGTAATTATTATTGGCTAGCTATATGCTTTACATCGCACCGACACAGATAGGTCTTATGGCGACGATGGGATAGGAAAGGCTAGGAAGTGGAAGGAAGCGGCCATGGCCTTAATTAAGGTACAGGCCCGGCATTTGCCTGGTGTGAAAATGGGAAACCACGGGAAAGCACCTTCAGGGCTGCCGACAGTGGGATTTGAACCCACTACCTCCCGATTACTGGATACTGGCTGCACTTAACCTAGTTCAGCTATCGAGCTCGGTGGTTATTATTATTATTATTATTATTATTATTATTATTATTATTATTATTATTATTATTATTATTACGAGGGTTGGGGCAAAAGTCATGGTAACAATTTTTTTTTTCCTTGAAGATACCAGTCCGGTTGGAAAATGTGTCATATACAGACGAAAGGACAAGGTGTTAACTACGTGTATGGACAATGAATAGTACTGAAATATCGTAACACACTAATTTATTATGGTAGTATACAGGGCAATATGGCCTTCCCAGTGCAGAAGAATGACAACACAGTACACAAAGTTGACATGACAAACCTGGGCCTAAAGACCTTCAAATTAGTCCCCTGCTACTGACACCACACGCTGCCAATGATGTGGGAGGCACTGAATACCATCTGCCGCAGCATTTGCCGCACCATGTGTGAATCGAGTCACCTGTTGGCGCACAGCATTAGCAATGTCCTCTCGTGTTGCAAACCGCCTACCATGTAGTGGTTCCTTAATCTTTCGAATGAGATCAAAGTCACAGGGCGAAATGTCGGGAGAGTACGGTGGGTGCTCCAATTCTTCCCAACACCAACATCGCAGTAGCTGCCCTACACACTCCGCTTTATGTGATTTTGCATTGTCATGCAGGATTATTGCACTGTCCACAAGATCTGGACGTTTCTCCCGAACGCCACATCGTACCTGTTGCGCCAAACAATGACACCCCTGACGTCACACGCGACGATCGCCATCAATTTGACTGAGGAAGGATTCTGACGGACCTTCTGCCTCCTTGGTGATCCAGCGTGTCGCCACTCCCCGGACCGACGTTTCAGTTTTGGTTTGTATGCCCTGGCCCAAAATTCATCGATGGCGATTATTCGTGACAAGAATTGATCGCCATCCTGTTGCCAGCGTGCAAGGTGGTCGGAGCATATTGCGCACGTGCCACGTCGGTCCGCACACCGACAGGTCGTCCCGAACGTTGCTCATCACTGGTTGACACACGTCCTTGCAGAAACTTTCCTACCCACCGTACTACTGTACGGTATGGTAGGGCATTATTCCCAAGGGCTTCCACTAATTCACTGTGACATTCCATCGCATTTCTCCCTCAGAGAACGGCTAGTTTGATGTAAGCACGCTGCTCAACACGGGTTACTTCCATCTCGCACGACACTCACCAACTGACTGATTTCACAGCCCTCGCTGCGCTACTACCAGCTATCACAGAGCCATCTGTTGTTCTGCATATACACTATGCCTGCAGGACTTCCACACAACACATATACGTTTGTGATCCGTTCACATATCTACAAGAAAAAAAATAGTTGCCATGACTTTTGCCCCAATCCTCGTATTATTATTATTATTATTATTATTATTATTATTATTATTATTATTATTACAGCAGTAGTAGTACTCAGCTGTGGTTTCCTGTATAGTAATCAGTATCCCGACCCCAATTATGTAATGTATTTTTTGCCCACAGTCATAACATGAGAATTGAAACTTTCATCAATTGAGAAATTTCTGGTCCTGAACATTAAATTGTGAATAATGGTATAGTTACCTCTATTATTATTATTTATTGTATTTTATTTCTTCATAGGTATTATAGCATTGTACTTAAGAAGCAAAATGTTTTATTTATACTATACTGTATAGTTTAATAGATATTTTAAGTACAGTAAGAAAGCACAGTCACATAGTAATGGGTTTCTTCTTCTTTTAAATATTTTTATATTTTGTTTTATGTTATTTATGTATTCACTGGTTAAATGTAAGAGGGGCATGTCTCCCTAACTTTGCCAATTAACATAAACCATACATCTGTCAATTTATCTATCTAAATTATAGCAAAAAAAAAAAATCTGGGATGCTCTTCATGTTATATAAAGAATGATGGCGAATCAGATTGGCGGAGATTTTTTTTTCAAGAAAATGAAGTTACTTTCTTACTTCTGGGAGCGTGACTGAAATTGACGATCTTGCCGATTTTCCTGTGTCAGTGCGCAAACCACTGCTGTACGTCACGGAAGGGAAGTAGGGTGTAACAGACAAAGACAGATCAGCCAAGCAAGGACATTTAACTGGTTCACCACTGCCTACCCATCTCCCTGGATAATGATAATTTAAGTGCGGCGTGACACGGCGAGTGAAATGTGGTAAAGCACTAATATAACACAGTCACATTTGCTGCCGAGTACACAAAAAAGGTACTAAATATATGACTGGCATCTAATTTTTACATGGCTGAATAATACATTCCTACTGAAGTTGTACCAAAACTCAATCAGATCGGAGATTAGGAAATGGAAGGGTTTCCTTGTTAGAGGACTTTTCCTCTTGGTGAAACTTACAACTTGACTTTTCATCACATTTACATTTATTCCATACCCGCTGTCCACCTCACAACATTGTTTAAGTCCCCCAGCAGTCGCTGACAGTGAACAAATACTACTGTATGTAACTATGACTAAGTAATACAGGAAGTTGATATCATGAAATACAAGGTATAATAATAGATTTAAAAAATTCATGGAAGAAACAAATTAGTAAGTTGTGTGAAAGACTGAGGCTAAGCTTGTTCAAAATTTAATTGGTAAAGTATATAATACCTCAAGATAGTTTAAAAATTGTTTATCATTCACTTGTTGAATCACTTACATGATATAAGTGTATGGGGATTGGCTTCCTCCCCAGGACATGAACTCAGGACGGCAGTTTCCTCCGAGGATCGACCCGTAGGGAAGGAGGAGGAACTGCTTTGACCTGATATATTGAAGTTAACCAGCATAGAAGCTGGGATTCATTACTTATAACTACAGTATATAAGTAACAGAAGTAAAGAGATTATTTGTAATTCGCATAAAATTGTAATATGGTTGTAAGGATGGATTTCGGAATCTTGAGCAAGAAGTCAGTCACAAGGCTTAGAGTAATAATTATGAGGTAGTGATTCATAATTACACAGTAAATAGGTCAGGCCACTGGCCAGGCTTGAGTCGTAGAGGAAACATACAAGATATGTACGCCTCTGATTGGTGGAACATACAGAATATTCTAAGATGACGTTCAACAGAACAATCCACAAGCTTCTAGAACATTAGGTAAGGCCCTGGTGCCTATATAAGCCTTGGTAATCTTACCCCAAGGCCTTCTATTAGAAACTCGCCGGAGTAGTTGCTAGACGAATCCTTGTCAGTCGACAAGACAATTACACAACTGAGAATAATAAGTTCTCCTTCAACTTAGAGTATTAAGACGGGCCTGGACGACTTCAACTCAAGACTCAGTCACTTCAATAGAGGAGTTCATTGAAAACCTACAACCTGTTTTCCAGTCTTTGACAAGGTCAGGGATGTAATGAATGTTATTACAATGGGGTCGCCACACCCAAGGTGATTATTAATTACTGATAAATGCTATGATATGAAAATGGAGAGTGTTGCTGGAATGAAAGAAGACGGGGAAAACCAGAGTACCCGGAGAAAAACCTGTCCCGCCTCTGCTTTGTCCAGCACAAATCTCACATGGGGTGACCGGGATTTGAACCACGGTATCCAGCGGTGAGAGGCCGACGTGCTGCCGTCTGAGCCACGGAGGCTCACAGAAGAGTTCATTAAGGTGCTTATTTTGAATGTGCGGCGTTGAGGTGTACCTCCCGGTACAGACCTTTCCCCCCAAATGTCCTTCCTTGGGGTGACATAGAAGAAGTTTTTTCAGAAGTTGTTTTGTAGAAAATATTATTAAATGCAGATTTAGATTGTCCTTGTTGTTGTAGCAGTTAAATACACGTTGATAGATTTGACGACAAAACCTGCCGCCGCTGCCGATACCCAGTTGAGGTCGCCCAGACCCCTCAAGTACCCTCAGATACTCCTCTCCCGGTACTATTAGCGGGGTAGTCGTGGTGATGGTCGCTGCAGATTAGAAGTACAGGTACAGTCCCCAGATGAGTTGGCGGTAGGGACACCGCACTTCAGCCTTTGCCGGGAGATGGACACCGGCGCGCCGTACACAAGGAGTCTTCACAGGAGTGGAGTGGGCCCTTACCCTACTTCTGTTTCTCACACCAGATGTTGCAGTACGGCGGCGAACGGCTGAGGGGGCACTGAAACAGTAAAATCTAGGCGACAGAGAAGTGTTGTTGCTTGAGATTAAAGAGTACAATCTTTATTGGTGATGCAGAGGGGCGGGTGGCGTGGAAAGTGCTTGAGTTCCAATAGTGCGTGGATGCAGGAGACGGGGCTTGGTAATGGCCACCAGGGAATTTGACAGCAGGAAAACCAGAGGGGAAGATCGTACATACAGGTCATATACCAATTTTTAATAAAACTATTACGGCAGAAGGCCTCAAATAAAAAAAACATAACCTTCAAACTCCTGCTAAATGTTGATGGCTAAAGTTAACAATGACATTACACAGGTTTCACCTGGGAGAGGTGCACTCTAAAGATCCTCCCTGTGGCTGGATTGCTTACCAATAACGTTACAGGAGTCAAAAAATTTAAAATGACGCATGGCCCACGAAATCTGGGGGCAAGCTTGCCCGCGGGAACAAAGTTTCTAACCATGACTTGATCTCCAACTTTTAAATTGGTGGGCCACCGTCCACGATCATATCTTTCCCTAACCTTATCATGAAAAAACTTCAGGTTGTGCTTAGCCTTCTTCCATAGATCCTGTCACAGGTGAGCAATATAGTGGAAGTGGAAAGTGTTTTTGAAGACTTTATTTGTAAAGTATGATATAATGTTTTATTTGTAATGACCTAACCTGTACTGTGTAATATTTGTAATGTACTGTCAAACGGAGCGATTTCGGACACGGAGGTGGTTTCGGACAGCATGGTAGATTTGCCGTATTTTGTCGTATAGCAACAAGCCGCCGGTGCTTTGCACTTCCGCGCGCGTTTTAGTTTGACCTTGAGGTTATGTTTCTCGCGTTCTGTGCTTTTTATTACGAATCGACTTCATACTTTGGAAAATTTCCCGTGTACACTGGCATTGTTGAAAGTTCATGCAATATCATTAAGTGGATACTTTCGATTGTCGCGGCCATAAGGAATGCACTATAACTATGGTTCTTGGTGAGATCAACTGACTAAAGTGTTTATAAACGATTGCTGTTTTACGCACATTTTACTGAAAACTGGAAGCAGTCTGGGTGATTTCGGACAGTGTCTACAAATTATCAGAGGCAGAAAGAAGTAGCTTCGAGGTGTAATTACGAACCAAAATTATTTTTAAAAAAGCCGTATGTGATTAAAAGTGACAAGTTGTCTTATAGCAAAGCATTTGATTTCTATGGTATGCCTTGTTCCACCCTACAAAATAAAGTGCGGAATGTACATTCAAAATAATGGGAAGACATCCAATGCTAAATGAGGAAGAAGGAAATGGTCAAGGAAGCTCGTCACCCTCCGGCCATGCTCCAACCCAACACAACCTGCTACTTCCCGCCACCGCCGCAAATAAAATGTTCTTCCTGGGAAGTCGATTTTTGGCCATGACTTCCGCCGAGATGAAAGTAGTGCAGAAACTAGTGATGGCGCTGGCAGCAGCAGTGGAAATGAATGCGATGAAGCATACAATGAATATAATGACGTTCTGGTGTTGCAAGAAGAGGCTTTCCTTGTTGCAGATTATAAATACAAGTTGAGGAACAAAGAGCATACAGGCAGTATTTCGGCCGGCCTGAAATATTCATTCAAGGGTTGTGGATGTCAAATACCTGCGCCCATATAAAAACAGCAGAAAAGAGTTTGTGTTCCCTAACATCCCTGCTGAGGATACAATAGCTAAAGAACAAATTTCGAAAATACTTCCAGTCCAAATTGAGAAGAGAGGAATGTTTATTTTCAAAGAAAACGTATTTTAGATGTATAGGCCGTGTCAGCTACATGTTCATTGTATCAACTTTTTTGCTCTGAGATTTGTATCGCTTGTAAGAAAAATTATTAAGATTTCTCAGTAGGATCTCTGTGCAGTTTACAACTATTAATATTTCAATTTAGACCAGAAAAATTTACATTTACCTTGTCAGAAAAAAAGATCGATCAGTAACACATTACATTTATCATTACAATGATTTTAACCAGCTAGTCATATTTTGGACACCCTCAGAACACTTTAAATATCACAAAACTAAAGCAAAAAGAAAGAATTGAAATAAAGGACTATTTATGTCCGAAATCACCTAATACCCTTTGAAATTTCGGACAGCGGTTCAAAATGCATATGTGTCCGAAATCACCCCGAAGTACGGGGTGAATTCAGACACTACTTTTTGTTTTCTCAGGAAAACATGCGTTGGCGTATATTTTCCGTTTGTAGGATACTGCATTAATTGGATATATTCCTCATTATTAGGATGATAAACAATACAATTTCAGATTCCCTTCGTGAGTTAAGACAAAAATAACCTCAAAACCGTCCAAAATCACCCCGTTTGACGGTATGTATTTGTAAATAGTAGATTTCAATTCTGTACTTACTGGAAGTATCTAGAAAATTGTTGAACGGGGTGTGTGCCTTTTGTGGGTTATGTTTTCTAGAAGGAATTTTCTAACTATTCTGGAAATGGAAGATTCGCGAACGTGTGTATTCGAGAATGTTAGTTAAAGTTGCGACGGGAGTAGGAATTGTGATTGGTGAACCTAGGAGGGGATGGGCGGACTCATGCAGTCTGATTGGCTACTCCAAGGCCAGGGTTTTCATATATATAGGGAGCGAGGCAGTGTTCGTGAGAATTCGGTCTTGTCTTGGCCTGATCTGCCTTTAGTCTGTGTTGGTCTGCGTCGTGTGCAATGCCTCGCTTCCGGGATGGCGCACCTTCGGGTAAGCACTCTTGAATTCCGTCCGGCTAAAATTTCCGTAATGTTCGGTTGCAATTTCGTACAGGAGTCTGCCCTAGTCTAACCTAGATTCAGATCCTCTGATATGTCTTACATCAAACTGGAATGCAGAAATCCTGATGGCCCAGCGGGCTATACGCCCAGTACGACGCGGCCTAGCTAATACCCAACTTAAGGCTTGGTTATCAGTTTCTAGGTCGAACTTGACATGTTCCAGATAGAGTCGGAACTTCTCTAGTGCAAATAAAACAGCCAAACCCTCAAGTTCATAGATGGAATATTTGGCCTCTTGGGCCGATAATGTCCTGGAGGCATAGGCGATGGGCCGCCTTCCGAGTTCAGTTTCCTGAAGAAGCACAGCAGCCACGGCCGATGACGAGGCGTCGGTTTGAACGATGAATTTCTTCGAAAAATCAGGCATAGCAAGGACAGGGGTGTTGCAGAGAGCTAATTTCAGGTCTTGAAAAGCAGTTTGTTGAAATTCAAATTCGACGCCTTTCCGACGGAGTAAGTTCAAGGGCACCGCTCTGTTAGCGAAGTTATGAATAAATTTTCTGAAGAAATTCACCATGCCGATGAACCTGGCAATACCTTTGATATCCTTAGGGGGTTTGAAATCACGGATGGCCTGTGTTCCAGAATGATCAATAGAAACCCCATCGGGTGACACAATATGCCCTAGGAATGACATGGAAGGTTTAGCAAAAGCTACCTTAGATAACTTCACAGTCAACCTGGCCTTACAAAAGCGATTGAGTACTTCCTTTAGATGATCTAGATGTTCCTCGAAGGTCTCAGAAAATACGACATCAAGATAGTGATACAAGTATTCAAACTTAATGTCGGAAAAGACCCTATCTAGCAGTCTAGTAAGAACAGCTGCCCCCGTGGGGAGCCCGAAAGGCACACGGTTGTACTCATACAAAGCCCAATCTGTGCCAAAAGCTGTTAAATGTTTCGGTTCTTCAGCCAGAGGTATTTGGTTGTAAGCCTGATTGAGATCAAGGATGGTAAAGAACCTAGCTTTCCGAATACATGAAAAACAAGAGTGAAGGTCAGGAAGAGGCACAGATTGTAACACCACCTTCCAATTTAAAGCCCTATAGTCAATCACAGGCCTGAAACCACCTTGGGGTTTCGGCACCAGAAAAATGGGCAATGAATACGCCGACTTAGAGGGTCGAATAATACCGTCCTTTAACATCTGGTCGATGATCTCTTTGAGAGCCTTCATTTTTGGTGGAGATTTTCTTTTTTGCTAGGGGCTTTACGTCGCACCGACACAGATAGGTCTTATGGCGACGATGGGATAGCAAAGGCCTAGGAGTAGGAAGGAAGCGGCCGTGGCCTTAATTAAGGTACAGCCCCAGCATTTGCCTGGTGTGAAAATGGGAAACCACGGAAAACCATCTTCAGGGCTGCCGATAGTGGGATTCGAACCTACTATCTCCCGGATGCAAGCTCACAGCCGCGCGCCTCTACGCGCACGGCCAACTCGCCCGGTTTTGGTGGAGATAGCCTATAAGGTGGAAACCTAACTGGGATCGAATCCGTAACCTCAATCTTGTATTCAATAAGGTCAATAACACCAAGAGTATCGGAAAATACATCCGGAAATGACTGACACAGTTTACAAATACTTTCAGCCTGCTCCTCAGGTAGATGTCTAAGGTCTAACAACATCTCATTCTGGGGAGGCAAAACAGATGAACATGACACAGAGTTACATCTGAGCAAGGGAATTTTACAATTATTAGCAAATTTGAAAGTGCACAACTTGCTCTGAATGTCGAGCACCAGACCAGTAGAAGACATGAAATCCGCTCCTAATAGTACGGGGCAAGACAAGTGCTTAGCCACAAATAATTTCATTTTCCAGGTAAATTTAGAAATACGAATTTTGGCAAGGATGAAACCGAAAATTTCTAATGGAGAGGAATTAGCCGAAATGCATTGGACGGAAAACAAACAATCAGGAAACTTACAGACAGACTTCAATTTGGAATACCATTCAGCCGAAATAATAGAACAAACACTCCCAGAGTCTAATGGAGCGGTAATGGATTCACTATTCAATTCAATTTTAAGAAAAGGTACCATTGCGGGGGTCTCGCCGCAATCCTGAGGCATTCTTTAGGACCTTCAAATGATAGGTTAGAAGAACTTTTACACGTACCGGAGCTTTCGGTGGGTTTAACGGAGGCTGAGCCTTGGGAAGATGAACTTGCCGACTCAGCCGATGACACTAGTCACTTTCGATTATTAGAGTTCGTGGAGGTTGCACCAGCGGTTGAGCAGGAGGGGGTGCTATTGGCATTAGGGCAATTCTTGGCCAGATGTGAAAAAGAGCCGCATTTGAAACATCCTTGTGATGACCCTGCTCCATTCTTAGTCCCACTCGATTTTATCACTGAGCACTTGTTACGCAGATGTTCCGTACACCCACAAGCGTAGCACATACAGGTGGTGAAAGTTCGGCGAGGTGAAGGCCGAAAATTATTAGAAGACAGAGGGGGTTCCTTCGCAATTCTTAAGGTGTCGGCATACCACACTCCTTCGGCTGAGACAGCCATAGCCTCTAATTCTGCCAAGGTTTCGGGACGAGACTCAAAACATAAATAGGATCTATAAGGTAGAGAGATACCTTCAACAACAGTTTGCACAATATTGAACCATACTGTTCATGGACCAATAGTATAGATTTTAGTATTGGATATTGGGATTACATAAGACCACCCACGAAGTCATTGTCTTATAGTATATTTCATAAAAGAGTCCAGAAGAAGCGTTCTTGTGTGAAAAAAGCTGGAGCGTCATTATGAGAAATCTCCAGAACCTCATTAAAGGGAGTTATGTCCCAAGCCAAGCCTCTTAATGAAGATTGGGGACGCTTCCCGGATCCCGGCAAAACTTACCTTCGGAGGGAAGAAAGAATTAAATTAATATCTTTGGTTACGGAAGAGTTGCATTGGATTTGATACAAGAATTGCAACCTGCATAATTTCTGCTTTATTTTGATATGCATTAGGGCTGCAATCATAAATGCATTCGTTAAATAAGGTACTTGACGTGCGTTGTGCGGGAAAACTTCGAGTCGCGGGCGCGCGTATTCTGCACGCGATCAAGTGGCGTGGTTACGCTAACTTGATTATAAAAGCGAGGCCGCCTGGCACATCAGCCTCATTCTTTGACCGTAAGGCTGCTTGAACGAAGTCGTCATGCTACAAGTCGGCACTGCGAACAACATCTTGTCTCCGAGCTGCACATACAACTAGTACTACTGTATCGGCGAGGAAGTAAGTAATCAACTTGCATATTCAGCTAAAGTCTTGATATTACCTGTGTAATATGAACTGATGAACTAGTAGCTTCATATTTCTGTGAGGTCAAGTTGTAACTGACGTAATGTTAGAATAAATATAGGCTCAGGGTAGTTCTTCAAGCACTACATGTTGTCCGAGTGAAAAGATGAAATAACAGTGTCACTAAGAGTGGTGAAGAAACTATAGTGTACCAGGTTTAAAATTATGAACAAGACTTGGTCAATGTAACGTGTGAGGCACGATAGTAGTGGAAACAGGCATCGAGTTTGGACAGTCTGTAATAAATGAATTTGTTTTCAGTTACCCCTGCATCAAGCCAGAACGAGCTTTACATCATCATTGCGAGGAAGCCACAACCGGAGCTGAAGCCAACACGACAACGGGAATCGATCCAGGAACGTTGGGTGTACCTGATCAGCGCGATGTCGAAGGGGACATCTTCCAACCATCCAAGGAGCTGTACGAAGGACTCACGCAAGATAGGATGTCTCCAAGTGTTCACCAGTATCTGCTGCAACCGTCGCAGTTGGTCATGATGTGGTAAATTCAGTGGTCCACAGGGAGGGCCGCTCCATCATGTCATCAATCACATAAGGTCAGAGCTTTCCAATTCTGTTTCAAGCATGTCATTTAAATTTAGATAGGAATAGGGGGGCCGTCAGTCAACAGGTTAGTTATGGTAGGAAATTTCTTTGTAATATAGAGCTAGGCCTCAAGCTCGAACCCCGTACATTAGGGTAGATGATAGTTTGTAGATTCCTTATTGGTGTGTTCATATTTCATTTCGATTGTATTAGATTAGCGTACGTGTTATCTTCATGGATCAGGTCGAACTCCCTTGGTCATGATAGGTTAGTCTAACAGGCAGGCACTATTTATTGTGTCGCATTCAGGCATTTGTTTCTGCAGATGTAGGCTGTATAGTTGAGACCAGGATTCAACCCGTAATTCACCCAGCTTTACTGACAGGGCGAGCAAGTCCGAATGTTTGAGAGATGTGAGCATTACGCGTGTAGCTAACTGTATGTATTGAGATGAAAAAGCCCAGCACAGTTTGAGAGTGTATTGGATGCATTAGAGATGTCTTATTATGGCCATGTGACTATCGCGTATTAATTTGTGTCTTTGTATTATCAAGGTTGAGCCCATGGGAGGCGGAAATAAGATTTGTTATATTGCTGGTGATATTGAGATGAGGGCGGATAGCCCAGGTGTATTTAAAGAGTGCTTTTAGCAGCCAGATTACGTGAGGTGAAAGGCGAGATTTCTTAGCCTGCAGCCAGCTGAGCTCGTAAATCATGTGGACTGTCGCTCGTCAAGTGGTCGAATGGTGAGGGTTGGTGTGTCTGACGTCACAGTCTTGAAACTCAGTTATATTGCTATCTGCAGCGTGTCGAGTGTGTAGGGGAAGGGGGGTAGACGTCCTTGATGTTTTGGAACGCAGGGAGAGATTTTTGTTCTATTTGTTCTACTTTACTTCTAACACTGGCCCGTTTGATATTGTCACTTTGGATATGTTGGTTGCGTTCTTTTTAGATTGTTCGTATATGAATATTATACGCCTTACTCTTCATGGGACCAGGGTTCGTGACCGAGTCAGGACACTGTACATTTTGTGTTTATATTTGTTTGCACCGGGGTTCGATGGTACGAGGCATAGTAAATTTTATGGGAACTACTGTTAGATGAGCATTTCAGCAGATATCCATCTTTCTAGATTTCGTTACTTACACAATTGTAACATGCTTGTTACAGCACAGCTGTTTCGTGAAGGCAGTGAACTGGTTGTCATCGGCTCAACGTTATCTTTACCCAAGCATTTTGAAAGCTCTTATTGTTGTAAATAGATTTTGTTTATGTAATAAATCCCTGTTTGTTAAACTTTGAATGCGGCGATGTTTCTGTTAGATTTTTTTATTTATTTAGCTGATTCTTACCTGATTAGTCACATATCCTAGTGTTTTATCTTAATGTTGCCCTTTATTCCCCATGTTATCCCTGAGAAGAGCTCTATTGGATGGCCGAGCAAGGATATGTGTTCAGGTAAGACTATGTGCACCAGCTCACGTTTGTGAGAGTTCTTTCACTAGTGTACTCTGGGTTTGAGACCGGCTTTCGCCTGGCCGGAACCATAGAGTCCTGTAGGGCACAATATGGTCCTCGGAAAAATGGAGAGTGAACACTCGGGTATAAAACTTGATATCTTGAATGAAGTCTGCAAGATTTTCGTCCAGTCGCTGCACTCTGGAATAGTACTTCTGTATTAAAGAGGATATTGCCCTAGCCGGAATGAAATTTGCCAACAGGTGGGCGTGGAAATCTTCTATAGATGATTGCTCAGCTATGGATTTAACTATCTTGTCCGAGAGGACACCTATAGAGTAAGGGTAAATAATTTGAAAAATTTGAGATTGAGAGAGGGAAAACACTAGTGCGTGATCGTGAAATTGAACTAGGAATCTTAGAAATGAAATAACATCATTGGTGGAGTTTACTGAAAATTTAGAAATTCCCCTAAGCAACATAGCCAATGGATGAGGCAAAGTACTAAACCCAAGTGACATAATAGGTAACAGCCTAGAAGGTTGAGAAGTCTCTAACACTGCATTATTTAGAAAGAAAGGTGGAAGTTGTGTACGATGATCAGACTCATTTTCTAATGGGGCAGAAGTTTGTTGAGTTGCCACAGATTTTCTACTTTCTACAACTTTGGACGAATCCTCCTCAGCAGGCAAGTTGATTGAAGGGGCTTGATCGGTTTTGGGAGCGGCTGCCCCAGTCAACAATTGACTAACTTTATTTGACATTTCAGAAAGGTGTTCAACAAGGTTACTAGCCTCCTTAGCATGATCTTCTTTTAGTTTGAAAGACAATAGGTCTCTAACCCTGTGATAAAAATGGAACAGTCTAGCCTGTACTCTTTTAAGTTGATTAGGAGATGGATCACTTACTTCAAAAAATCTTACTACAGATGCTAGCTCAGTGGTATTGTCAGTGATAGTGGATAGAGCCTCATCAATTTCTTTTCCCCCCAAATTTAAGATACAAATTGGTAATTCTAATGACTAAGTTTGGTGGTATCTGCCAAAACCGTGCCTCCAGATTGAACATATCTAGTAAGTAATTCATAAATTAATTCCTCCTTGAGCAAGTACCTGGAATGGAGGACTTCACGAGGGCCAGACATGATGATAGAAAATTTACAAATTTAGAAAAAAAAAAAATTCCAGCGACTGAGAAAATTCTTAGAGTTCAATGCGGATTCTATGTTTAGTCGACAAGAAAGGCTTAACTGAGACCCATTCAACCATGTTCTACTACCACTTGTTACGGGGTTACCCGTGGAGCAGAAAGGGGTTAAAGAAGATGCCGGGGTGAATGGGTCTATCTACAATATCAAAGCTGAGTTGAAACTTTAAAAGGTTATATTTATTTTCCAAAAACAAACTTAACAATATTTTTCACTGAGTTAGCATAACAATATATCAGGTACAAAGCAATCTTGAAACAAGACTAGGAAAATCCAAGATTTCGAACTTTAAAAATTTTGGTCTTCAAGCCCCTATTTTATAATGTCAGAGATACCGGATTCGGTTTCCCAGAACTTTAATTCAAACTAAGGAATCATTTATCCAAGGGCAGAAATCCCCTTAATTCAAGAGCACTTGCTCCCTCAATTACAATGTTAAGCCTGCCAGAGGCATCCCTCACAATTACAGAACTTTGAAAAAGAGCTAACAGACTCTCAGTTTTTTATGGCCCACTTCAAGGCAATCATCAAAATTTTACACTCTCTGGCCTTCCATGGCCCAACTATAATTTGAAACAGGCGTATCTAGTACCCAACCTACAGGGCCTTTGTGAAAAAGTACAGGTTAAGTATATGGCCCGAAACACAAACTGAATGGAGGTGAACACTGCACTCCAGATAATGAAATATTAAAACCTATAGGGCTCTCGGCCGATGAAACAGGGGCTAATCCCAAGCTACTTGAGGTGGCACACATGAAATAACTGTAATACATTACAAAAGGTTGCTAAATTGCAGACACCTCAAATTAAGATGAAGGGGAGCTCGAGAGTGTAACTCACTCTCTATCCCCGATTTACAGTTGAAGATTTTATGAAATTTTTACATTAGCCGAAAGGAAAGTTACATTTTAAAAAAGTATGGTTACATGATTAAAGAGTCGGACCTTCCCCTCGGAATAATTTGCGGATACAGCAAGAAAGATGGAATTATGTGGCTATTACCTTGTAGATATTCTAGCTGCCGACGAAAGCGGCCGCCCGCCTCCTGCTTAAACACACACACACTCAGATAGACGACGATCAATTGGCCAGGAAACATGAAAAGCCGTAGTTTATATACCCTCAGGGAAGGTTCGAGATCATTCAAGACTAATCAGGACACACCCTCTTGAATTTTATTGGCTAACACAAAATGAACAAGAAATGTGGGATTGGTTGAAAATTAATTACAAAAATTCATGATTGGCTATATTCAAAACTGGCGGAAAGAAAAGGAAGTATTGCCAACCCAAAAATAAATGAACATATATCAGTTATGAAAAACCTAGGAACACAAAACTTCTTTAAGTTATAAATTCTTACACCTTGCACCAGGGTGCATGATCATAGTTTTTGGTAGTGTCATCTACGGAAGAATGTACAAACTTCTTGATGAATGGCAAACAAAACAAGGAGAAATTCACTCAGTTTAGGAAACTTTACAACAAAACAACTACTTAATTTTTGAGTGGTGACATCTTCTGATTAAAGTTCTAAGTTCCTGTTGTAGTAGTTTCCACTTTTGTTCGATAGAGGAGTTCATTAAGGCGCTTCCTTTGAATGCGTGGTGTTGAGGTGTACCTCCCAGTACACTTTTATTTAAGAGAATTGTAATTAACATGTAAATTTAATTTTCCTCTGGGATTGCCTCCCGTAGATCTGCGTGCCTCGACTTACAAAGTAATGAAGCAAGATATTAGGATCCACCTATTCAATACTAAATTATGTGAGAGATTATTAAACCATAACATATCCATTTATTTATTCTCATGGTACCGGTTTCGGCAAAGTGATTGCCATCATCAGCCTAGGGAATTTCCACAAACACATTCGAAATTACATTAACATGTGACTCTTATAGTTAATATATCTATACTTAATAACATAAATGGATATCCATGTAAAAGCTGAATAATGTTATTTACAAGTGCTACATAATAGTCGTTGAGCATTTACATTTTCAGGTTTACACCTTATCACATAATTAAAAAGAAATTGACAGACAGACTAAAATGTCAGAGTAATTTATTTAAAACGTACACTATGAGATTAAAATATAACATCAATCACTATTAGTATGTACAAATGACATTGTTTGTGTTCATTAAACAGCTTGATTCAATTGTAAGTTTGTAAGTATTGAAGCCATATTTAGTATTAATAGACTAAAATGAAAGCAATCAAGGTTCTTGATAGAAGGTAGTTCCTCAAAGAAATATAAGCTGCATAGTTGTATAAGGCACTCGGCTCGAACTTGACAAACATAAATCGAAAATCGATATCCTTTATAAATAAAATATGACTTATTTTGTCTATCAAACACTAGTAATATGGTGTGTACAAATGACAGTGAATTCCCTATATTATAACCGAGTTCATTAAAACAGATCTGATTCAATCATATGTCGGTAAGTATTGTAGCCATATTTTAGAGTTAATGGGCTGATATGAAAGCAACTGAGGTTCTTGATAGAAGGTAGTTCCTCAAAGAAAGCTGCGTAATTGTGTAAAGCACTGGGCTCGAATTTCATATGATCATATCAGAGGAATGGATCTCATAGAACAGATTTGTTATTACAGGTGTTGATCTGGAATGTTCTCGATTCGAGACACACCTACAAGAAAAAAATTTGCGAATTAGCCTTATGAATGAAGAAACTGGGCAAAAAAGTTTTATAGATAGAAGACTCACCTCGGGTGACAAGTTGGTAGTAGTAATGTTGAGGAGGAACTAGCAGACTGATCTTACAGGCAGCAGACCGCCGGAGAGAGTGGGGAGGGCACAGTAGAGGAGGAAGTGTGGTTGGGAGGGCGTGGACAGCAGTAGGGGTAATATGCAAGCTTATTGTCTGTTATCTGAGAAACTGATCAATTCTTAGGTAATTTAATGTTGTTTAATATTGTAATGGCAGTGTCAGATAGAATTTTAGGTTTTTCAGATAAATCGTTGAGATTTAAATTTGGATTGTAATATTGATCAAGTAGAATATAGCATTGTTCAGTTAAGTCGAGTAAAGAGCCCTTATTTTTTATTTCAATAATATTTATGTCATGATCTATGCCGTAAAATTTGTGTATGTAGTCATACACATGTTGGCCTACTCCAAATGTTTTGTATTTGATTGCATTCACATGTTCCATGTATCTAATTTTAAATGACCTACCAGTTTGTCCAATGTATGTGCTGCTGCAGTCATTGCAGCGGAATCTATAGACCCCTGATTTTTCGAAAGGGTTAGAAGCGTTAATTAAATTGGAGTTGTGCAAAATGTCTAGGTTTCTATTGTTGGTTTTAAAGGAAATGTTAATGTTCTGCTTCTTGAATATGTTCATGACTCTATGAATATTGCAGTCAAAGGTGAGCAGTCAAAGGTGAAGGTTGAGAAAATTTTAGACCTAACTGTTTCTTTGATTAAATTAGATTTTGGGCAGTGTTTGAACTTGTTTATTATACGTTCTATAAAGATCCTATTATAACCATTGCGAAATACGATATTACTAAAGTATCTAACTCTTTGTTAAGGTCCGACTTCGACATAGGGACATTAAAAGCACGGTACACTAAGCAATGCCGGAGGAAAATTAAATTTACATGTTAATTAGAATTTTTTTAAATAAAAGGGAATTGCCTCCAAATACTAATGCTGTGGCTTAGCTGAAAAGCTAAGTCATATTGATAATTAAATGGTGAATGTGAATGCTGAGGGTAAACTCCTACGTGAAAGTAAAATTTACATTTAAATTATATTAAGTCCAAAAAACTACATAGTGGTTACCCCGAGACTGGTATCTCATGACGGGACAAAAGCAGAAGTGCGTCCACCCTCTAGGCTGGTCACCAGCAAAACACACTCAAGCAAGCTTCGCTCCCACAGAGGAGCAAGAAGCCGGAAAATGGTGCAACTTGCGGATAGCCAATCAGGCCATCTATTTACTCCTGACATTCACATTCACCATTCATAACATCACTTATTCCTAGCAATAAGATTACTCTTCGAGATCTTTCTGTTTGCATCACAGGAAACGACTGGAAAATACTTGTAAAAACGGCACGTGTAAGTACACGCTGCCTCAAAAGTAAATACAGTACATCATTTCAATAATTTTTTACAATCACATCTACATAAATCATCGTTCTTTTTCAAAGTTTATTCATAGATCCCAGAAATAATATTTTTTTATACTAATAATTTTTAAAATGTTCACGAGTCCGAAAATCTAATTCTTCCAATAATTTTTAAAACAAATACATGATTTTGTCACAATTTTTAAAGTCTTCAATAATTACTGCACATAGCTGTCCCAAATCTTTATTTATATATTTCAGTTATATAAATGCAAAACATTAAAGTGCATATTTATAGCTAAATGTGGAATTTTATTTTAGCATATATATATGTATATAAGAGAACTGCACTAGAGTAGGAAAAAATATGCAGAGCACCAACGTCTGCAAAATTTACCTTCATTCCACCTCAATAAGAAGCATCATATATACTCCAAATAGTGTAATATAACTGAATTTAAGCAAAATAATAAAGTGATGGACTGCTATGTGATTCATATATATATATATATATATATATATACTACCATTATTTTATACCTACAAGATACAACAAAGAAATCACAAAATTTTGTTCACAACTGTTTTGATTTTAAAATTTTTTATACAGTGCTCCGAAAAAAGTTTTGTAGACTAAGATTTTACACAGTATAAGTCACGGTACCTCAAACATGTTTACAGTATACACTGGAGGTGAACGTCTGAGACAAATAGTGATGCTAACCAATGTCAGGTTCAATATTTATCTGTTCGGAGGCATTTGTAATGTCAGTCATTTTAACATCACTTGTAAGCTCGATGGTATAAAGACAGCATGTGTAGGACTGAAGTAGACATAGTAAGAATACTCTTTTCTGCTACTGACCAGATTTGAATTTTGACATTACAGCAAGGGCGGCAACAAGTAGGTGTCGCCGCTCATATTGGAGTGATTCACACTGATGTCTCCAGAGTTTGGAAAACATTCAGGAAGACACAAACAGTTCATGACTGACAATGGACAGGATGCACATGCAAAATAGTTTCCAGGGAGGGTTGGCATTTTTTTACTTTCAGCACGTTGTAGTCCCACTCTTATTGCCACCTCGTTTCAAAGGGATTTTTTTAAGAGCCACTGAAGTGAATGCCCAGCAAGACAGAGTGGTCAATCAGTTCCTTGAAACACATGGCATACAACGAATGAGGTGGCTGGCACATTCTGCGGATAAGATCTGCATTGTTCATGCATACGTGAACTGAAGAGAGCAATTGCCCTTTGTCCTAATCCTCCTGTTAACATTCGGTAACTGACTGAAGATGCTATACAAGAGTGGGATAATCTGCCCCAAAATTGAGTGCAAGACAAAGGACTGATATCAAGGAGATGTGTGCCAAAATCTCTCCTTACACCACACCATAGGGCAGCTTGTGAGTGGTGGGCAACAACACGAAGCCCATGGCATCAGGAACAGTGGAAGCAGATGGACTTTTCTGTTGAGGTATCACAATATGTCAATCACTACTGATCTGCATTTAGGGCAGTCGCCCAGGTGGCAGATTCCTTATCTGTTGTTTTCCTAGCCTTTTCTTAAATGATCGCAAAGAAATTGGAAAATTATTGAACATTTCCCTTGGTAAGTTATTCCAATCCCTAACTCCTCTTGCTATAAACGAATATTTGCCCCAATTTGTCCTCTTGAATTCCAACTTTATCTTCATATTGTGATCTATCCTACTTTTAAAGACACCACTCAAAACTTATTCGTTTACTGATGTCCTCCCATGCCATTTCTGCACTGACACCTCGGAACATACCACTTAATCAAGCAGCTCGTCTCCTTTCTCCCAGTTCTTCCCAGCCAAAACTTTCCAACATCTTTGTAACACTACTCTTTTGTCGGAAATCACCCAGGACAAATCGAGCTGCTTTTCTTTGTATTTCTTCCCGTTCTTGAATCAAGTAATCCTGGTGAGGGTCCCATACACTGGCACCATACTCTAGTTGGGGTCTTACCAGAGATTTATATGCCCTCTCCTTTACATCCTTACTACAACCCCTAAATACTCTCATAACCATGTGCAGCGATCTGTACCCTTTATTAACAATCATATTTATGTGATTACCCCAATGAAGGTCTTTTCTTATATTAACACCTAGGTACTTACAATGATCCCCAAAAGAAACTTTCACCCCCATCAACGCAGTAATTAAAACTGAGAGGACTTTTCCTATTTGTGAAACTCACAACCTGACTTTTAACCCCGTTTATCATCATACCATTGCCCACCGTCCATCTCACAACACTATCGAGGTCACCCTGCAGCCGCTCACAATCTTGTAACTTATTTATTATTCTGTACAGAATAACATCATCTGCAAACAGCCTTATCTCTGATTCCACTTCTTTACACAAATCATTCATATATATAAGAAAACATAAAAGTCCAATAATACTGCCTTGAGGAATTCCCCTCTTAATTATTACAGGGTCAGATAAAGCTTTGCCTACTCTAATTCTCTGGGTTCTATTTTCTAGAAATATAGCCACCCATTCAGTCACCCTCTTTTTCTAGTCCAATAGCACTCATTATTGCCAGTAGTCTCCCATGATGCACCCTATCAAATGCCTTAGATAGGTCAATCGCAATACAGTCCATTTGGCCTCCTGAATCCAGGATATCAGCTATATCTTGCTGAAATCCTACAAGCTGAGCTTCAGTGGAATAACCTTTCCTAAACCGTAACTGCCTTCTGTCAAACCAGTTATTAATTTCGCAAACATGTCTAATATAATCAGAAAGAATGCTTTCCCAAAGCTTGCATGCAATGCATGTCAAACTGACTGGCCTGTAATTTTCAGCTTTATCTCCATCACCCTTTCCTTTATACACAGGGGCTACTATAGCAACTCTCCATTCATTTGGTATAGCTCCTTCAACCAAACAATAATCAAATAAGTATTTCAGATATGGTACTATATCCCAACCCATTGCCTTTAGTATATCCAGCTGCTTTTCTAATTTTTAACTTTCGTATCTTACTGTAAATGTCATTATCATCATAGGTAAATTTTGATATTTCTTTAGTATTACTCATCTACCCTATCTGGACATTATCCTTGTAACCAACAATCTTTACATACTGCTGTCTAAATACTTCTGCCTTTTGAAGATCCTCGCATACACACTCCTCTTGTTCATTAATGATTCCTGGAATGTCCTTCTTTGAACCTGTTTCTGCCTTAAAGTACCTATACATACCCTTCCATTTTTCACTAAAATTTGTATGACCACCAATTATGCTTGCCATCATGTTATCCTTATCTGACTTCTTTGCTAGATTCAATTTTCTAGTAAGTTCCTTCAATTTCTCCTTACTTCCATAACCATTTCTAACTCTGTTTCATTCCAACCTGCACCTCCTTCTTAATCTCTTTACTTCTCTGTTATAATATAGTGGATCTTTACCATTCCTTACCACCTTTAAAGGTACAAACCTATTTTCACATTCTTCAACAATTGCTTTAAACCCATCCCAGGATCTGTTTACATTTTTATTTACCATTTTCCAGCGATCATAGTTACTTTTTTTAAACTCCCTCATGCCTGTTTTGTCAGCCATATGGTACTGCCTAATAGTCCTAATTTTAATACCTTCCTTTCTTTCACATTTATTTTTAACTACGACAAAAGCAGCCTCGTGATCACTAATACCGTCTATTACTTCGGTTTCTCTACAGAGCTCATCTGGTTTTATCAGCACCACATCCAAAATATTCTTCCCTCTAGTTGGTTCCAGCACTTTCTGAATCAGCTGCCCTTCCCATATTATCTTATTTGCCATTTGTTGTTCATGCTTCCTGTCATTCGCATTACCTTCCCAATTGACATTTGGTAAATTGAGATCACCTGGTACTATCACATTCCTATCCATATAATTTCCAACATAGCTGATTATACCATATTATACCATACAACAGGAGCATTAGCTTGTAGCGACGATCCAGTGAGAGTTGGAACAAGCCCTTCGTCCTGGAGCGCCATCAACAGTAAGGGAGTTCTGTGACATTTCGGGGTGCGATTATGTTTGGTTGACATAGGCCTGTAATTCCTATCCAGGTTAACATGACTGGTCTGGTATAGAGATAACATCCTCCAACCTACAGTTACAGAATTTGCTGCCACTGTGGGCGAGGGCCTTAAATTAGTGGATGATAATGCTCATGCCCAGCAAGCCATAGTGGTCAATCAGTTCCTTGAAACACATGGCACATAACAAATGAGGTGGATGGCATATTCTGTGGATATGATCTGCACTGTTCCTGCATGCATGAATTGAAGAGAGTAATTGCCCTTTGTCCTAATCCTCCTGTTAACATTCAGCAACTGACTGAAGATGCTATACAAGAGTGGGATAATCTGCCCCAAAACAGGTTGGATTCTTTGGTGTTGAGTGTGCCTCAGGGCCCAAAATGGCTATACAAGGTACTGATTTACTATACGATGAACATAGATTTTGTATTAGAAATCCCACATTACCAATTTTGTACTTTTGTTGTGTTTTTGTTGTTCTTTCATAGTCGAGTGCATGTTATTTTTCTTTGCCTTTGTAATGCATGAATGTATGTAAATTCACACAGCAAAATAAAAGGTGCACTAAACCACCATTTAAAAATAATATTTTAATAATAATAATAATGTTATTTGTTTTACGTCCCACTAACTACTTTTTAAGGTCTTCGGAGACGCCGAGGTGCCGGAATTTAGTCCCGCAGGAGTTCTTTTACGTGCCAGTAAATCTACCGACACGGGGCTGTCGTATTTGAGCACCTTCAAATACCACCGGACTGAGCCAGGATCGAACCTGCCAAGTTGGGGTTAGAAGGCCAGCGCCTTAACCGTCTGAGCCACTCAGCCCGGCAAAAATAATATTTTTGAACACTGTATTTTATTATATGGTATTTATCTTTTGTTCGTGACAAGTGGCTACAGTAGCATTCAGTACTTTCACTTACCTCATCTTCTATTTCTGGCTTAGTGTGAACAGGTATTGGCTGCCAGTGCAGGTCACTGTGCCACTCCTGAGAGCTTGCAAGAGGGTAGAGTCCTGCCAAATTACACTCAGCACTCATCAAGGTTCTATCAACATCAGTGCTACGAACGTATATGTCTTGATTAGAGTACGACTCGGGGAGGAAGCCCTTGTAGCGCTGACGAAGCCACTGTCCCAACTCATAGTGTTGTTCTTTTCCAATCTTGAAAACAGAAAAATATTTCAAAGCTCAGCAGATGAGAATTCTGAACCATTAGACACTATGACACCAACCAAGAACTACAATTAATTTACTTGTACTTTTATTCATTATCTTCAATTAAGGTATCAACTTCTATCTTTGATGAGAATCCAGAGAATGATACATGTTTAGAAATATGTGTTCCCAGTTACTTAAGATGTAATAAATAAATAAATAAACAAATTAATAAATTAGCATCTAAATGCAAAGATGCAGAATAATATAAGACAATTCTGCAATATGAAGTATGGACTTGCAATTGGAAAGTATATTTCAAGGTATTCAACATCAGAACAATTTTATATCATAATCAAAATCAAATTAGGATTTGAAATTAAAATAGAAATACTAAGTTATCACATTTAAAAAAAGAAATATACGCACTGCCCATTATACAGTTGCCCTAGTTGTCACTACGCAATACTACCAGCCATAAGTCTCCAGGGTGATTTTTGCCATCCACAGGAACTTTTAATTTGCTTCAATATAAAATCTGGAAAATGCTAGTTACGATAGTATTGCTCTGAACCGTCAATTTATACCATATGATAGCATTTAAAACTGCTCATTTGGTTTCCTGCTTCATGTACAACCAGAGTGCATTCATTTCTCATTACGAGCCCACTTTCTTGCCATTACAGTCATATATATTTTTTATTCTTTTGTTTCTTCACCTATGTGTACATTCTAATTGCTGTTAGCATAAAAAAAATTGATGATTTCATAGAAAGAAAATTCATCCATTCCTCATTTGCTTTCATACATTACATACATTGTCAAAACTAAAAATTAGGGCGTCACAAATCTCAAGACTCATGAGATTCTCAATACTGAGCTGTGAAATGTGTGACGTCTCAGTAACTACTACCATTAGCGGTTATTGCATGGAATAACATTCTCATATGGAAATGTGTACGCTGATAAATTTTGTCAAAAGCCTGCTGCCCAAGTTCTAGATTGTTATTCATCGTAAATACCGGTTGTTGTTCTTGTTGTTGTTGTTGTTGTTGAATTTCCCATTACAAATCCTATTTTACAAGTAGTATATTAGGGCTATAGATAGTGAGATTAAGTTAATACATGACAACTGAATTTAAAATAGAGATGACTTATGAATGAGGTGGAGAAATAACACTTTACAACAGCATCTTCTCTGAAATAACAGTGAGGTGCTTGGTATTCTATTACACATGTTTAAATGCATTAATAATTCATATCTACTCCTGTCAAAAATTGGACACTCAAAAGATTAGGAACAGTTTGTGGCATTTCACAGGTACAGCTGTCGGGCTTCTGAATATTGATCCTAAACCTCTCGAAGTATGATCCAAACTTTCCATGTCCTGTCAGAAACTGAGTTATAATATGTTCATGTTGCAATAACCTACTCTGTAGTCTGTCTTGAATATTTGGAAAGAACAAGTCCCTTGTTAGCCGGCCATTTGTGCTGGTGATCCATTGGTTGTTCCACAAATCTTGTGTGTTCCTTTTTTACATGAGACGTAGGGCACTTTTCATATATCAACAAAGCATCAGAAGAAGTAATAGCTGCTTTGGCAAGTTCATCAGCTCTCTCATTTCCTTCTACTCTGCCATGACCTTGGACCCATTTCATGCAGATATGGTTACTGTAGTGATCTTATATTAACAGCTACTGGATGAAAGTTATATTATTCTTGGATTGCTCTCAAAGTTGCCTGAGAATCACTCAATATTTGAGCAGCACAACTGTATTTTTTAATCCACATAACTACTTGTCATATAGCACACAATTCTGCTTGCAGGACTGAACATGAGGGAGATAAGAAGTTATTATATTAATAAAAACCACCTTTCCAATACACAATAGTCCTTTATATTTAATATCTATTAATGGTTTTATCCTAAATTGTGTATTGGAAAGGTGGCTTTTATTAATATAATAACTTCTTACTCTGAAACCCAATACGGTTTTATAATGAGATTCATAACTTGTAATGAGGGAGATAGTCTAAATTTTTCAGCATACACCTCACTATTATTCTGTAGCACTACAAAAGCACATCCTACAAACCAACCATCATTTTCTTTGCTAATCAGGGTCCATCCATATAAATATTGTAATGATGTTGTGTGTTGCACATTTCTTGCACAAGATTATTGGCAAATTTACTTGGGTGAACTGCCGTCAATGCATTAGCTTGCAGCTCAGGAGTAACCCTTACGATCCTATCAAGATACAAAACACCTTTTTTTCTTTAGTGTGAGCTTAGTTTTGGCAATGGCTGTTAAATACAGAGGTGGGATTCCTGCCACAACAAGGGCTGCTTCCATGGATATTGTACGGAATGCACAAATAATTCTGATACAAAACCTCTTTGAATTTGGGCTAGTTTGGCTTGAACACACTTCCTTTCAATACATTATGATAAGCAGATGCACCATACAGTAATAACGGTTCAACCGCTCCATGATACATTGTCTCCAATAGTTCTGGATTATGACCCCATGTCAATCCGGTAGCAATAGTGAAACCAGACTGCCATTTGCTAGCTTTGGTAGACAGAGCATTGAAGTGAGCTCTAAATGTTAAGTTTTCTGTCTAAAACAACACCTAGGTATGACATTTGATCCACCAGTTTTATAACTTGTCCACTCATGTGTACAACAGGTGTTTCAATTTTCCTCTTCCTCGTAATGAACATGCCGCTCGTTTTTTGAGGGTTGAACTCCCAATTTATTTTCAAATCCTCAGTTCGAAATTATATTCAGCGCTGTATTAGCTCGAAAAGTCAAATTTGAAACATCATCACTTTTGAGTAGAAGGGCATCATCATCTGCCCTTATGTGACAGTCAGTAGGTAATTCCAAAGAGAGTAAATCATCATACAGAATTGTCCAGAATCCTGTAATACATGCAGAACCTTGAGGACAGCCTTTTGTGACATTTTTGGTACATGTAGTATTGCCCATTGTGAGCTTTGCCTGGGTGACCTATCAGTTTCTGATTATCACATACAGGTTTCTAGGACAGGATTTTTTCTTCACCTGATGTAATATTTTCGACCACTAGGCCCATGAACAATATTCACACTAAATATTACAAAATTTATAATATACAGTAGTTGTAACTTGGTATACAGTATTACAGAAAACAAAGCATTAAAATCAAACAAATTCTGTACCTTATAATCGTGTAATGTTTCAGTAAAAAGAAACCAACGACCATTCAACATCGGCCTTCATTTTCCTATTACAACACTGTTGTTTATGCCCTATTTGCTTATGATGATGTTATTTTGTGGCATCAACGAAACCAAAAATCACATACCGTATGAAAAGAGCTATGGCCAAACTAAGTGCCGTACCATACCACGCTCGGTATAAAACACAAACAGATCATGAATTTCATTAATACTGTACCTCCATACCTAGCCTCTAGCAATGACATAATTTGTTATTAGTATGACATCTACAATCCAAGAGTTTTAAGTTGTGAATCACGGCTTTAGTGCGTTAACTTGAATAAGAGTATTATGACCAACATAATCATATCATGGGGAATATCGTACACAAAAACATTATTTATTAGTTTACTCGGCTGGGTTCTTGAACCATATCATAAACAGTAGATTTGACTTCAAAGTGTAAACATATGTCATGAACTGCACGATGAAAACCAGACAATGTAGGTATCAATTACATGAATAAAAATGTGATAAATGATGTTAGCACATGAGACCACATATCAATATTCTTTATGGTAGAATACAACAATAACACATGTGTACGGTACAATAAATCTTGTAACAGAAATCACTCTCTCATTAATTGGACGTATAATTATTATGAAACTATACCATACATGCTCCACAAATTTACAACATCTTTGTGCGAGTAAACTCCTCTTTGGAATTAATAAATAATAATAGTAATCAGAACGCAAATTAACTAGACCTTCTCAGCTGCATAATTCTTATTAAAAACTATACATCTGCCTACCAGCTTAACCTCCAAGCTTATTTCTATGTTTTATTAATCAAGAAACCAGTCTTGGAAAATGTCTGTTCACTTGGAAATGATGAAGTTAGTATGCAGACGTATTTCCTGGCTAAAACACAATGTGTGATATTGGCTCTTGTTGCAGCGCTAGTATTCTAGAGGACTGACTGTATGCTGAACATAGGCTTCTCCAAGGTTAGACTGTATGATGGTGTGCATTGCTCGCTGGCTGAAGTATGTGATACATGGCTCGATGTATCAGTCAGTACACTGTACACTCTGTCGTCAAATACTCCACTATGCTTGTCGCATGACGTGCATCCATGAATGGCGACGTTTTGAACTGAGAGTTGAGAATGGTCACAGTAGCAAACAGGAGATTGGTTCAAGTATCAGGTACCTTTCTAGCTACAGATTCGCGCAAATCACCCTCAAATTGCAGTGCTGCTTCTGCTTTCCAGTCTCCCCTTGACAGCCCCAAATGAAGTTGCCGGTTTGTTCAAAACATCTTGTAAATTAAAATACGTCAGCAGAAGTACTTCTGGGATGATCTGGCACTTAAAAACACATACTATCACGGAAGGGAAATCGTCACAAAGAACACCTCCGACCGATTCTGCATAACAAAAAGCTATGCTGTCGGCAATAATAGCAAGGTATCCAGATAAGTGTACATCCTATCTACAGTTATTAAAAAATTACACAGGGTTATTCAGCTCAAATAACTCAAGAACCATTTTTTAAGATATTGACATTCTGTTTCACTTTAGTTTATGGTATTAAGGGACTCATAGTTGAACCTGAACCACATTGTCATTATCCACTGAGATAAGGACAATAACTTTGCTTTTTTAAACAGAACTACCCTATTTTCTGCACCTAGGTTTAAACTTATGGTCATTACAAATTCAGCACTGCGATTATCTTGAAAATCAGACAAGTCCTTCTCAAGAAAGTAGAATGTCTTTAAACATGCTCCATTTGCCAGCCACAGGCTGTTGTGTTCGAAAGAATCACGAACTAGTGTAGTCGGCCAAAAGACACGCTACATGACACATGAGCTATTGACATGCAGTTTTCCTTCCCCTTCTTCTGATAACTAGGCATTCGCTCAACTGTGCCTGTAAATACTCAATGATAAATTAGATAATAATAATAATAAGAAGAAGAAGAAGAAGAAGAAGAAGAAGAAGAATTACTTTACGTCCCACAAACTACTTTTACAGTTTTCGGAGATGCCAAGGTGTTGGAATTTAGAACTGCGGGAGATATTTTATGTTCCAGTAAATCTACCAACAAGACGCTGATGTATTTGAGCACCTTCAAATACCACCAGACTGAGTTACAATCAAATCTGCCACGTTCGAGACAGAAGACCAGCGCCTCAACCATCTGAGCCACTCAGCACGGCATTTTCCATCTTATTACATGTGATAAATATCATTTTTGATCCATATTGATATTTGATTGGAATAATAGCAATAAGTTAAGACTTATTGTATTGATTAGGTGGTCAAAGTAATAAATTAACTTATTGTTATTATTCCAATTTTCCATCTTGTCGTAACAAGTAAAGAAAAACTAACATGCAACGGCTTCTGACAGACAACATTATTATCTTGACATGACTCTAAACCCGACAGGACTGAGCAACCTGAATACAAGCACGACTACAGATTGTGCTATGTGGCATCTCTTCAAATCAATCCCATCCCGCCAGGTGGCCATGATCGTAAGTGTGTCAAGTCTATATGGTCTGACACCATGGTTAGCCAGTTCGAGTCCCGTTGGTTGAAAAATTCACCATCAGAATGTTGGCTGGCAAGCTAGGAGAGGTGACGGTACACAATTTTTAATCACTACATTGCGTACCAAAAGCCTCGATTCAGTTCCAAATCTCTCCACAGTGTTCACATGGAATGAGGGCATACAAAGCTGTTGATGGTAATTCATCCGTTGGATAGGGACATAAAGGTTTGAGCAGGAGTAGGCTACATGCTGGCAGTGGGTTTCACCTTCTCCCTACCTAATTATCATCATCACCATCATCCCACATCCAAACATGCAGGTCACCCATGGGTGTCAAATAGAAAGACCTGCACCAGGAGAGCCCAACACTTTCTCGGACACTCCCAGCACTAAAAGCTATACGATAAGTAAGTAAAATAATTCTATGCATGCATAAAATTACACACAATTACACACTGCACAGTCATATGCCGACATACCTAACTGTGATATAGATGTCGATTCCCATAGGGAACCTGAAATATTTGTCCCGAACGCGTCCCTGATTTGTCCCAGATGAGCCCAACATAGCACACCGGGGTGAAACGCTGGCAACCAGGAATGAGTTAGCTGGACAATTTATAATGTCCAATAACGGACCATTTATAATGATATTATAAATTTACTCATTCGGGACAAATATTTCAGGTTCCCTATGGCAATCAACATCTATATCATCTGATGGCCAGGCAGGCATCAATTTGGTAATGAGACAAAGTCTCTCATCTCCTCATTCCGAGTACTCTTCTGTCACCGTTCCCTCCTTTATGTACCAGCAATCATTCTCGCTACTTTCATGTCCGTTACTTATAACTTATGAATAAGATATCTTGAGTCGACCCAGCTTTAACTCCCGTAAAGCAGTTGTTGGACTGAAAACAGACTGGAGTAACGATAGTTTCGTCTGGGAGCTGACTTCCTTCTTACAGACTACTGTGGATCGCAACTGTGAACACACTACATTAGCTTTGCTGCACCTTGATTCAATCTCACTATACTACCATCCTGGGAGAATACACATCTTAAATACTTGAAATTCTCTACCTATTCCAGCTTTGTATTCCCAACCTGGCATTCAATTCTCTTAGATTTCTTACCTACTGACATCAATTAGTCCTCATTAGGTTAATTTTCAAGTTCCAAGATATTAGATTCCAAGTTTTCAGCACAATCTGCCATCAAGACCAACTCGTCGGCACAGACCAACCTGCTTACTGCATTTCGACCTAACTGAAATGCTCCCTGCTAATTTACCTGTCAGTAGTTGATTCATGTAAACTATGAACAACACAGGTGAAAGATTACAGCCTTTTCAAACCCCTGCAAGTATGTTAAATCAAGAACTCAATCTACCACCAATTGTCAACGCAGCCCAATTGTCAACATAAATGCCTTTAATTGCTTTTAATTATCAGCCTCCATTATGGCAAACATTGATATTGTAATGGTTGTCGAGTCCGCCATGCTAACTCGCTACGCGCCGGGGCCGTCACCCATCGCCCCACCCCCCTTACGCTCGAGCGCGCCAATCCGCGAGCAACACTCAAGCGCTGGGCTGGCCCTTCTCACTTCTATCTGCGGCCGCGCCGCAGCGAACTATGAAAACGACTGGAAGACTAATCTGGAGTCTTCTATTTCGCAAGGTCCCTCGATCCATCGAACATCCGGACTATTCCAGAAGGGCTGGCGCAGGTATAAAAGAGCAGTTAGTTGCCTACAGAGTTAGTCAGTGAGAGCTAGTCCGTGAGAATTGTTCAGAGTGTGAGGGTGAGGAGTGAGCGCAGTCAGGCTGAGGTGTCAGCCTAAATGGAGTTTCTGCCTGTGGGAGCCGAGGACTCGTTCCTGTCTCGTTAACGTCGTGCATGTGTATCTCTTGGGACCGGCTACGGGAGAAGAACCTTGGGTGTTCTGGAGTAGCGCGAAGAGAGCACTGGGTGCCGACGTGGAAGACTGCGGAATTCGACGGATCGAGTAAACAGCGGATACTATCCCGACCTGCGACACTGACGTGTAGGCTGTGGACCGTGACAGCGCTAATGAGTGTGACTGAGTGGCTGAGAGAGTGTACTGTAAATAATCGTCTGTGTGTGTGTGTGTGTGTGTCATTGTAGATTGAACATAAGAGAAACTAAGAGAGAGAGCACGAACCGTGTAAGTGTGTAAGTAGTAAGCTCAGCTATCGTCTGTGTGTGTGTGCATGTGTGTGTGTGTGTGTAAATCTGTAATTGTAGTGCTTAGTTAATAAATCTTAGAAATAGGTTGCTACCAGGTGCTGTACGCATTTATTCAGTTATTTACCCCGCCAACACGGTACAACTGGCGTCAGAAGTGGGATGGACAAGTTTGATAAACTAGTGGATAAACTTTTACATAAAACTGGTGTCAGAATCGAGTACCTGGTAGCGAATTTTGTAGGCGACAGAAATATCTACTAGCGAAATGAATTCCGAACAGCTTCAGATTTTTCTAAGCAAGTTTAGTGAGCTTGAAAAACAAAATCTTATCTTCCTATGGCGAACTCACTAGTGAACTGAGATCTGAGCGGAGGTCAAACCCGGACAAGCTGAAAACCGATTTGAGTGAACGGAAGAGTGAGGACGAAGTGCGCTCTCTCGAAACCGAGGTCCAGAGGTGGAAGTGAGTGCCCTGCGTGCGGAAACGATGGCTGTGGAGACGCGAATGAATCCTGCTAGCAGCGACGGCGGCTCCACCATCGTGAAGTTGGAAAACCTACGGGACGACGGGATTACTTCCAACACGCCAGACCCAGTTCGAGACCGGATCAACGTCCAAGAAGAGTGCCAAATATCTGATCGCCGGACTACGTGTACAACGCAGCCCCCAGCCAAGTTCGACCTACGAGGAGGTTATGGGAGTGCTCGACGTACGCTGCGGTGTCCACCAACAGAGAGCCACCTACCGAGTCCAGTCGCAGGAGAGGACTCAGCACAACGCTGCAGATAATCGACGCCGAGATCGAGCGACTAGGCGACGTGACTGTGGAAGAGTTATCGCGAGGTGACACCGAGCTCGAGGCGGCTGACACCTGTGATAAACTACATGGCGCTGAGATCCGTCCAGGGAGGACGATCGGCAGGAAAGAGAACTACGAACCGGCTCTGATGATGGCCCACGAGACAGAGGCTGGAGGGACCCCTACTAGGAGACGGAGCAGCAATGGAAGACGAACCGATGACCAACGAACGAGGATGCCACCTGACTAGGACACTTGTTCCGGCACGAAGCTGCACCCCGGAAGAAGAGGAAATCCAGCAGGGCTAAACCTGGGATGAGCAAACCAGTCCCGGGCATCACACCAGAGGACTACGAAGGCGCTCAAGCCCTGAAAGTAGACGCGGGTGTGGACGAAAGGAAAACCACCGAAGTTCCGGCTGCCACGCGAGGACTTGCTGATCGTTACCACCGGGAACAAGGACACCATCAACCGGACCCAGGGGATCCCCCATGGGAAGGTGGTGGCCAACCGAACAAACTGTATTGCAGCGAATCGTGGAGCTGCTCGGGACGAGCAGCCTTAACAAGGGGGCAATGTAATGGTTGTCGAGTCTGCCATGCTAACTCGCTACGCGCCGGGGCCGTCACCCATCGCCCCACCCCCCTTACGCTCGAGCGCGCCAATCCGCGAGCAACACTCAAGCGCTGGGCTGGCCCTTCTCACTTCTATCTGCGGCCGCGCCGCAGCGAACTATGAAAACGACTGGAAGACTAATCTGGAGTCTTCTATTTCGCAAGGTCCCTCGATCCATCGAACATCCGGACTATTCCAGAAGGGCTGGCGCAGGTATAAAAGAGCAGTTAGTTGCCTACAGAGTTAGTCAGTGAGAGCTAGTCCGTGAGAATTGTTCAGAGTGTGAGGGTGAGGAGTGAGCGCAGTCAGGCTGAGGTGTCAGCCTAAATGGAGTTTCTGCCTGTGGGAGCCGAGGACTCGTTCCTGTCTCGTTGACGTCGTGCGTGTGTATCTCTTGGGACCGGCTACAGGAGAAGAACCTTGGGTGTTCTGGAGTAGTGCGAAGAGAGCACTGGGTGCCGACGTGGAAGACTGCGGAGTTCGACGGATCGAGTAAACAGCGGATACTATCCCGACCTGCGACACTGACGTGTAGGCTGTGGACCGTGACAGCGCTAACGAGTGTGACTGAGTGGCTGAGAGAGTGTACTGTAAATAATCGTCTGTGTGTGTGTGTGTGTGTGTCATTGTAGATGGAACATAAGAGAAACTAAGAGAGAGAGCACGAACCGTGTAAGTGTATAACCATGTACGTGTGTAAGTAGTAAGCTCGGCTATCGTCTGTGTTTGTGTGTGTGTGTGTGCGCGCGCGTGTGTGTAAATCTGTAATTGTAGTGCTTAGTTAAAAAATCTTAGAAATAGGTTGCTACCAGGTGCTGTACGCATTTATTCATTTATTTACCCCGCCAACAAATTACAATATTGTACATGCTCTAAAGACAAGAAGACCCCCATGAAAGAACTTGCTTTCATTAAAGGCCAGAGAAACACAATTGGATCTATTGGACCACACCAAATCGGTTTATCAGATTTTCCAGAACATAAACGGACGAAGAAGCAACAGTGAGGAAAGGAATGCTTGCAGACTTTTCACTTCCACCACATGAAGACAGTCCCTCCTGCAGTTGAGAGATGAGGAATGAGGATCTGATACAGAAAAGGAAAGGAGTCAAATCATGATTTAGCAGCTTCTTCAACTTCTAACGCAGAGAAACGGTACAATACATTAGATATACCTAATGTTGCTAATGCTGATCATCAGATATGGTATTAATCTTTGTGCCACAGCTGCAGTTACCACCGCTGCATTTATTCATATCAGCTTGATCACTGAAGAAACCACGAAATTTGTTGTTGACAACAATAAAGTAAAGAGAGTGCAGGAGAAATTGATGAAATCATTAAACAATGAATCTGAAGACATTTGTAAGGAGGGTCAAATTGATTGCATATTTTTTTTATCGTCGTGAAGATTCAACTAAAGTTATGCTAAGGCTGAACATTCAGAGCAGCAGTTTCCCAGGACTATGAAAGAACATTATTCAGTTTGTTGTGAGCCAGGTGGGAGATACTTTTATCACTTTACACCAGAGAAAAAAGCTCCAAGAATGAAAAACCAGCTGAAATAACTGCTGACAATTTACTGAATTTCATGAAAGAGAAAGACATTGATAAAATATTACAATCAATTGGAGGTGACTCAACAAATATTAATACCAGCTGGGAAGGTGGCACCATGCACTGGGTAGAAGTCAAAATAGGGCACAAACTTAAATGGCTAGTTTCTGCTTTCACACCAACGAGTTACCTCTTCGCCATTCAACCACAGCCCTTTGTCAAACATCATCTTGGCAGGTGACATTGGTAAAATGGTAGATACAGCTACAGAGCTTGAAATGAATCCTAAATTTCCATATATTTCAACTGGAGTACCTTGAACTCAGTGACACTATTGTGTAGATCTGTCAATTGCTCAAGCGTACAGATATAGAATTACACAGGCCATAAGAGCAGGTAAACTTCCCAATAACCTGGCACTCCTTGAAACTGGGCCAGTGAGCCATTCAAGGTGGCTTACAACAGCAAACAAACTTTGCTGCTTGTGGGTTTCCAAACATTGCTTAAAAGGCAAAAACCTCGAGAATTTAAGGCTGATTGTGGAATACATCATTGTCCTGTACTATTCATGTTGGTCCAATATCAAAGTAAAATATTTGCGGATTGAAGGCCCACATCAATTGTTGTTTCAATTGCAAAAGCTCAGACTGCAAAACAAGGTTGTAGTAAATGCTGTTTTGCTGACTGTTAAGCATTTGGCATGGTATGCATTTAATGAAATAATTCAGACACTGCTGTGCTCAAATAATAAGGAAGAAAGGACAGCTAGATTCAAAAGATCATTGATTTGAGAGGTGGCAATAATGATACCACAAGTTCGGAAAACACCATAACAAAATAACAATAGTATATAATAATTTCGTGTGGCTATTTCTAGCCGAGTGCAGCCCTTGTAAGGCAGACCCTCCGATGAGGGTGGGCGGCATCTGCCATGTGTAGGTAACTGCGTGTTATTGTGGTGAAGGATAGTGTTATATGTGGTGTGTAAGTTGCAGGGATGTTGTCAGACTCGTTGGCTGAACGGTCAGCGTACTGGCCTTCGGTTCAGAGGGTCCCGGGTTCGATTCCCGGCCGGGTCGGGGATTTTAACCTTAATTGGTTAATTCCAATGGCACGGGGGCTGGGTGTATGTGTTGTCTTCATCATCATTTCATCCCCATCATGACGCGCAGGTCGCCTACGGGTGTCAACTCGAAAGACCTGCACCTGGCGAGCCAAACATGTCTTCGGACACTCCCGGTACTAAAAGCCATACGCCATTTCATTTTTGCAGGGATGTTGGGGACAGCACAAACACCCAGCCCCCGGGCCACTGGAATTAACCAATGAAGGTTAAAATCCCCGACCCGGCCGGGAATCGAACCCAGGACCCTCTGAACCGAAGGCCAGTACGCTGATCATTCAGCCAACGAGTCGGACATAACAATAGTAAAAGGATAGGAAAGTGAACTACCTACATAAATACTTAATAGCCGACAACCACGTATTGCTTAATTGACACAGTGTCCCTGCTGAAATTGTTAGGGTTTCTTTATGAAATTCCACAGCTTCCCATACAAAAAAATATAAAAAATAAAATCCTACATTTTCATTTAAATCACACTTTTTAAAAATTAACAATGCATTCAAATCAAATATTTGACATTACGTGATAGGCATACCACTTTATAAATAATACATATGTATGTACGTACGTACGGTACACAAGTTGAAATTTAGTGACAAATCTTTATGTGCCAAAGAGGAATCCTATCACCTACCAACCACTGACAGGTACGTGATCCTTTTCTTTGAAGAATGGGAAGCAGGTTCATAGATGACTGGATTGCTCGTAAGTACCAGAGGATCCATCCGTCCGTCCGTCCGTCCACGAGCTTTTATTTTTCAGTGTCTACTTCCTTGGCCTGCTCATTTTTCTCAAACTTAATGCTGTGAGCTTGCATCCGGGAGATAGTGGGTTCAAACCCCACTGTCGGTAGCCCTGAAGATGGTTTTCCATGGTTTCCCATTTTCACACCAGGCAAATGCTGGGGCTGTACATTAATTTTTTCTAGTGGCTTTACGTCGCACCGACACAGATAGGTCTTATGGTGACGATGGGATAGAAAAGGACTAGGAGTGGGAAGGAAGCGGCTGTGGCCTTAAGGTACAGCTCCAGCATTTCCCTGGTGTGAATATGGGAAACCACGGAAAACCATCTTCAGGGCTGCCTACAGTGGGGCTCGAACCCACTATCTCTGGATGCAAGCTCACAGCTGCGCGCCTCTAACTGCACAGCCAAATCACCCAGTAATCATTTTTTCTAAACCAACTTCAAAGTTCAATTGATTTGCTTCAGAAATCGCTGAGAATGACCAGTATGTGTTTCCACATTATCAATCTAGTCTGACTGTTGAAGAGGATTGGGTTGTGACTCCATATTGTATGAATTAACTACAAACAACAGTCGTAATAACAATATTATATTAAACAATATTAATCACAATAAACCCAAAATATTGATTAACAAGACTCATGAACGACAGTCATGTAACTGGTATCATATGTCTGCGAGACGGCACAGCAAACATACCACACTTTTACTGAAGGTCAAACAGAAAAAACAGTATGCCACCCTCACTGCATGGAGCTAACACTCCAACTGAAAGGTACACAAGCGGAGAAAGATAAGAGGCGATGGCCGTATGAAAGTTGAACAGCCATCTCACAGATGTATGATACCAATTGAGGTGGCAAATTCCACAATAGCAGTTTATCTAGTCTTGTCGTAAATAATTTCAAGCAACTTGAAAATTTATCAAAGATCTCCCTTGACAATGCCTAATTCCTCCTCTTATAAACAAATATTTGTCCCAATTTGACCTTGAGAATTTCTACTTCCAGAAACCCCACTCAAGCATATTCGTCTAATGTCATTCAATAGCATCTCACCGCTAACAGCTCAGAACATATAACTTAGTCGAGCTGCTCATTTCCTTACTCCCAAGTTTTCCCAGCCCAAAGTATACAACATTTTCATAACTCTACTCGATCACAGAAAATCACCCAGAACAAATCGTGCTGCTTTCCTTTGAAACTTTTCCAGTTCACAAATGAAGTAATCCTGGTTAAGGTCCCATACACTAGAAGCACACTGTAATTCAGGTCTTACCAATGACTTATATGCCCTCTCCTTTACATCCTTAACATAACCAACCCCTAAATACACTCATAACCATATTAAGAGACCTGCAAGCTTTATATTCAATCCTGTTTATGTGATTACCCCACTGAAGATCTTTCTGAACATTAACACCTAGGTACTTTCCCAGTTATTAAAACTGTGCAGACTGTTGGTGAAACAACCTGACTTTTGATCCTGTTTACCAACATACCATTGTCTGCTGTCCATCTCGCAACATTCAAGAGGCCCTTTCACAGTCACTCACAGTCCTGCAACTTATTTATTACTTTATACAGTATAATAATATTTGCAGAAAGCCTTATCTAAGATTAAAGTTATATCCTAATACAGCCCCCCACTGTCTCTCTCTCTCTAAACAAACAAACAAACAAACAAACAAACAAACAAACAAACAAACAAACAAAAACATGTCGATTTAGACATTTAGTGGTAAGTTTAAAACCAGGGTTAATTGCATTCAAAGTTTCACTCCCTCACACCCAGCCATCCCTCTTTGAAGTTTCAAATGACACTAATATATTTTTAAACTTTTGAAGGAGCATCCATTTGTTCTCATATCTTCTGTTTTATGTTATCTTGGCAACCTGAAACCATTTGAATTTGAACAAGAAAAGAGTAAATCAGATCGATGTAAACATAAGTTTAATTTGGGAAATTTACTGCAAGTAATTAATTCAATTTACTAAATTAAATGTTAAAAAGGGGTTTCCTTGTTTGCTAGACTATAATACAGCCTGTTTCATAACTATTCGCAAACCTTCTGGAGTATTTCACATGGCACCATATTCTGTATTTCTTATAATTGCACTTCAATATGGAACAATAATTAAATTTATAGCTTATAACCACAGGAAGAAGTCAAGAGATGTCGGGTAAGGTGAACTTGCTGGCCATTTAAGAATAAATCTTTTACCAATCCATTTTCCAGGAAATCTTATATCCCACACACTGTCATACGAAAGCAACAATCCAGGTTGTCAAGACGATAGAAAACAAAAGACATGAGAACAAATGAATGAGATGTACTATCAAACGAATGCTTTTCAAAAATTAATAGAAGGCAATTCAAAATGATGGACTCGATTTCATAAATTTATTCTATGAAATCTAATGAACATATACTGTGAGATATGCGCAAAGAAAGGCGAACTATCAAAGTTTAGTTCAGTTTAGATTTCATCCCACGTGGTTTCATTTTCATCCGTTACGAGCGCGCAGGAAGCGAGTAAAGAAAATGGCTGCGGCTGGAGAGCAGAAGAGCTTGATTACCATATAAACAAGTCTGTGATTAGTGTTCAACGGCATTTCCGTACCAGGTATGGAAGAGACCCGCCTACTGGAAAAGGCATTCGTACGTGGTATGAAAAATTCAGAGACATGGGCTGCATCTGTAAACGAAAGTAGACTGGCCGTCTTTCGACCGGGCAAGAGACAGTGGAACGTGTTCGATGCCAGTTTCGTGCGGAGTCCGCAGAAGTCCACCTACCGGGCAGCGAGGCAACTTGAACTTCCACAGGCAACTGTTTGGCACGTTCTGCAGAAACATTTACGAATGAAACTCTACCGCTTGCAACTGGTGCAGGCCTTAAAAGACACTGATTATGCTGCTCGAGCGTCCTTCTGTGCTGATTTTCTTGCATTAATGGAAGAGGATGGGTTCTCCGAAAGGATAATTTTCAGTGATGAAGCGTTTTTTCACCTTTCCGGGACTGTGAATAGACACAACATAAGGATCTTCCACTAACATTGGACAACCTTCGTGCCCGCATCACAGCAGCCATCGCAGAGATTGACCGCGACACACTACACAAGGTTTGGCAGGAGATAGACTATCGGCTTGATGTATGTCGTGTTACGCGAGGTGCTCACATAGAACACTCGTGATATGACTGAAAAAAACTTTGAGAGTTTACCGTTCTTAGCACGTCTCACATTACGATGTATTCATTAGATTTCACAGAATAAATTTATGAAATCCGGTTCATCATTTTGAATTGCCCTGTATAAATCATGTGAAAAATGTGATCTTGCCAAGGTGGGGAGGCTTGCAAGTATCAATGAAGCAGAGAGCCAAACCCTAGGTGCAACTTTATCGGAGGAGTATCTGTCGAGAGACCAGACTATCGAATGGTTCATCGATAAGGGAGTACCAGCTTTTTGGAAATTGCAAAGGCGGCAGTCTGGATGACTGAGTGATAGGGCCTTGTAATAATATTTAACATTGCTTAGTTGTGTTGATACTGCAACACGGCTGAAAACTGAAAATTACAGCCATAACTAACTCTTGAGGACATGCAGCTCTCTCTCTGTATATGTGAATGATGTACTGATGGTGGCATCTTCCCGTGTAAAATATTCCGGAGGTAAAATTGTCCCACATTCAGATCTCCGTATGGGGACTACACAGGAGGGAGCAATCATCAGCAGGATGAAAACCAATATTCTGTGAGTTGGAGTATGGAACGTTAGAAGCTTGAATCATTGTAATAGGTTAGACAGTCTGAAGAGGGAAATGGATAGACAAAATTAGATGTAGTTGACACAAGTGAAGTACGTTGGCCGGAAGATCAGAATTTTTGGTCAGGCAGCCAAAGAATTACGAAGGTCGATCAAATATACAATGGGATTTTTGATCCTGAACATCAACAGTTGGTAGGACTGGCCCCGCGCTTCTGTTATGCTTAGGCAGGACCGATAGGAGTAGGGAGAGCGAGCGTGCTGTTAGATATTTCTTGCCGTTTCGTCAGTAACGCTCACGATGTCGGAGCAACAGGTGTATCCCTCCACCGTGCAACGCATAATTATAAAATTTGTTGCTTGTGAAGGAGTTACAGCGGTGGAAATTTGCCGCAGATTGACTGCATAGTTTGGTGATTAATTGTTGTCAAGGACGCGTGTGTTTGTCTGGCATAAAAAGTTCAAGGAAGGACCAGAACGTGTGGAAAATCAGCAACACGATCGCTGTCCTCGGACCAGCATTACAGATGAAAACATTTGTGCGGTTAAAGACATTATTAATGATGATTTATGGACGAGAGTATCAGAAATTGCAGAACATGTCGGAATCCATTATGGGAACAGTCAAGCATTCATCACAAACAACCTACAGTCCCGTAAAGTGTGTTCGAGTTGGGTCCCTCGCCTTTTGACCGAAAATCTGAAGTTGAAACGTTCGGAGGTCTGTCAGAGGCTTGATCATCCTCCTTATAGCCTGGACTTATCACCTGCGATTTCCATTTTGCTCGGACTGCTGAAAGAAACTCAAGGAGGGCAACGATTTGAAGATGATGAGGGCGTGGAAGATTTCGTGCGCAACTGGCTGATAACACGACCCCGTTCTTTTCACGACAAGGGCATAAAAAAGCTGCCCATACGCTAGGACAAATGCATTTCCAAAGCAGGAAACTATGTGGAAAAATAAATTGTAATTGCCTTGTGTTTTTCAATAAATGAATTTAAATAAAATATAAAATCCCGTTTATATTTGATCCCCCCTCGTATCAATACAAAATCAAACACAGGAAATGCAAGAGTTGGTTAACCCCTTAAGCGGGGAGCTCGGTACACACCGGCTCACTCCCATGTGGGGATCATTTTCCCTGATTGAAGAAAATATTAAATTACTTGATTAAAAACAATCTTAGCCTAAATGAACTATTGAAGGGCCCTAAGTAGGGATGGGACAAATGGTTACTTTCCAGTATCATGTTCCTGTGTATCCGTTACACTATAGTATTAGGTTGGAGTATTAGGATATAAAAGTAACATAATACAAATTGCAGGTCAACTTTTGGAAGGAACATTCCTTATACCTGCTGTCTCTTGTAGTCCTAACCACACCTTAGTAAGTACTTATAAATAGCAATACTATACCTTCATCTCGCTTTCTTCTCTCCCACTGTCCCTTTCGCTAGCTCGTCACTCACATTGTTAACTATTCCTAGAAAAATGTTTGCAATGACCCACTTACATTCCGAGAACTAATACTTGCTGCTATGTGCATTCGTAGATGTCCAAGGATCTGTAGTTAAATAGACATTAGGACCAGACTTTATAAAATACGTTGATGAACGAGTGTCTTATACACCTTAGATGCCGCCGGAATGGGTCATGAGAAAATAGCCCTACTAGGCAAGACGTAAGCAGACTTTAATCCATCGTCGCCATAAGACCTATCTGTGTCGGTGCGACGTAAAGCAACATAGAAAAAAAAAGTTTAATCTAGTTGTCTGTTTTTTTCTTACGTTGCACCGACACAGACTGATCTTACGGTGACGATGGGATAGGATAGGACAGGACTAGATCGGAAGCAACCATGGCCTTAACTGAGGAACAGTCCCAGCATTTTCTTGGTGTGAAAATGGGGAAACCACGGAAAACAATCTTGAGGACTGCCGGCAGTGGGGTTCGAATCCACCATCTCCCGAATACAAGCTAACAGCTACGTAACACGAACCGTGTAGCCAACTCGCTCTGTAAATCCAGTATAAAAGGCTCCAAAATCATCATTTGTCATTTACAGAAGGTTGTGGGTATGTGGCAAACAACAGTGTAAGTGGCTTGTCCAGTGTCTTTTTTTTTTTTCTGTATATCACTCTTTCTTTTTGTACTGGTAAAAATTATGGTAGAAGCTTTTGCTGCATTGCCTCACAGGTTGCAGTCGATGACGAAATTTCAGGGCGCACAGATTCACGTAATGGGACTTGCGATAGCTTTTCAGGATGTGATATTTGAGTTCCATGTACATTATCAGAACTTTGTGAACCGGTAGAATGTTTATTTTTTTAAAATTATCATTATTATTATTTTTATTAATATTATTATTATTGGGTACATTATTTCAGCGCGTTTCTAGGAAACCTTTTTCCTGTAATTGAGTTTTTGTCCACATAAATCGTATCGGATGTAATACACATCCACTCACTCATTGTCCAGAACACGGAGTGAAACCCGAGATGCAAGGTGGGAAGACCAACTGTATAACTGTGCCGAGGAACTACGCTTCTGTATGTATCACCACCTGCAAGCCTAATACAAAGCACTTCGAATAACTAAAGAATATCTGTAACCGACCAGTAACAGGAAAGGAATGCCAGTACTACCACTAACCTGTTACAAAAGTATCGCTCGCGCCTGCGCAGGAGTGCGCCCTTAAAGCGAGCTGCTATACTTCCTAATACCCGTTAGCCAATCAGAAACTCCCTACCCTTCCCTTGGTTTCGCTGAGACAGTTACTTTTGTATCAGGGTCTCCGGAGGAACATAATATTTCTGGAACAGCTTACTGTTATGGATTAGGATACAGTATCATGTTACGATATGTAACTCCCATCTCTAGCCCTAAGAGAATAATTACTTGAACATAATGTATTTAATTGTTGAAAAATCCTATTATTTTAATTTTTCAATACTTTGGGCAAGCGTACTAAGTGCTTTCACACTGTGATATCAAGCTTTTTTCTTCTTAATAGCAAATCTCTGGTTTTCGTTTATACAGTAACTTTTACCTGAATATTTGTGGCAGTTTACTAACAATCTCTGCCTGGAAATAAATGTTTCTGTACATGTAATTTGTAGCTTTACAAAGTTTACATGTACATAAAAGATTTACAATGGAATAAATTATAATAGTCACTAAATTTTCTGTTATGTTGGTTAGCGCTTTTGAGGGATCAAGTTTATACTGTACACCTACAATTCGTGACACACATGGACTATATTACTCTACACTACAGGTAATATTTACATATTCCCCTATAATAATTAAAAATGATTCACTACACCCGTCATCTCAAAAATAGGCTGCATACTACAGCTTAGTCTATAGAGCATTTAAGATTCTCCTGTCACCAGAAACTCGAAAGAACGAGTTAAAATATATTAGGAATCTGGCTGTATTTAATGGGTACAACACAGAAATTATTAATAAGATCATCGATACAGTGAAATTAAAATTAATGACTAATCTCACTCCAGACAAGCCTGTTAAATCCAATTACACTACTTTTACTACACTGCTGTTTGTTGAAAGTGAAACACCAAGACCGAGAGCTGTGGTCACAAAGCAATTTATTCTATATATTAGGGACGTGACAAGACACAAATGATTACAATTACAGAACTGTACATGCACGGTGACCGTGGAAATTCAGTACGGCGTAGCGCCACCACGCGCTGCAATCAGAGCTGCTAGACGTCGTGGCATGGTATCAAAGAGCAACGGAATATGCTGCTGGGGAATACTCTGCCACGCGGTTTGTCGACACGTCCATGAATCATTAACAGTGGCTGCAGGAGGACCTGAACGAACAAGGTGCCGACCGACCATATTCCAGATGTGTTCATTGGGTGACATATCCCGTGAACGGGCAGGCCAGGGAAGCAGTGGTATTCGTCGTTCTTCAAAGAAGGCTTGCACATTCCTCGCGACATGCGGCCGGGCATTGTTCTGCTGGAATATGGCGTCTGGAACGGCCTGCAGGAGGGGCAGTGCCTCGGGCTGTAAAACCACCCTGATTTAGCGGTAGCTATTCAGATTGCCCTCAAGCCGTAGGAGGCGAGATCGCATGTTATAGGCAATCGCGCCCCAAACTATCACACTTGGCGTTTGTCCGCTATGCCGCTCAACAATACAGTCTGCCCGATGGTGTTCACCACGACTGCGTCCAACGCGTATGCGGCCATCACTGTAGGACAAGTTGAAGTGGGACTCGTCCGAAAACACTACATTTTGCCACTCAGCACGCCAGTGTCGGTGTTCACGTGCCCATTGTCGTCTACGGCGTTGGTGGTTGCTGGTCAAAGGAAGCCGGCACAATGGCATGCGTGCCACCAGTCTGGCCCTCAGAAGAGGCCGTCGAACCATCGATGCAGACATTCCCACACCCATTGCAGTGCTCCAACGTCGAGCCAACACCGTGGACGAAGCTGTTCTGTCCGTTACGGCCAAGCGGACAAGGTGGCGGCCATCTCGCGCTGTGGTCACACTGTGTCGTCCAGTACACTATCGGCGCTGTGTACGGCCCTCTTCTCTCCACTGGTTCTACATACGCCTCACTGTTGAAGCAGTGTACCCTGTACGAGCCACAATGTCACGGAACGTCAGACCCATCTCCCGGAGCCCTATCATTCTAACCCGTTCGAGCGCACTCACATGCTGATATTCCCTCCCGTGATGTCGGCAAGGCATAGTGGCACTGAAGTACACGTTTCCACTTCGTGTGACAGCTCCGCACTGACTGAGCGTTGTGCAACACTGCCCTGGTCGATCACACACAAAATGGTACTGCTGGGCCTACGTACGCGCCATTTCTCTGCAATTTAAAACACGTGTTACGGTTCCACTGTTCTACACGTCCTCTGATTTTGGCGTGTTTCAGACCATTGCTTTTGAGTGTTTCACTTTCTACAAACAGCAGTGTATAATAACCCACCCATTCAACTAGTTTTGAATCTCCCTTTAAAAAAAAATGTTAAAATAGCATACAAGACCCAGAACAGTAACCAAATCAAAAATTTTAATCATAATGTTGTAAACCCTAAATACGATCCTTTTGCAAGCTCTGGAATTTATAGATTGACATGCACACAATGTTTTTGTTCTTATATAGGTCAGACAGTCCGTACCTTCCATACTAGATACCAAGAGCATTATAACGCGATTAAACATAACAAGTTTTCCGCAATGAGCATCTGAGTGAAAGATACAGGCCATAAATACACAACAATAGACCAAGACCTTACGATTCTCAAAGAAGGCTAATGAACGAATACGAGAATATATACATTTATTTGGATCAATATTTTAATAAAAACTGTAATTTAAACAACATTTCAGATACTAAGAATCCCACATCCGAAACTTTACCCAAATTATTACATTTAATAAATTCCAAGAATTGAACATTTAACAATATTTTTAAACTTCCCCCATCTAATACCCCCACAGTTACTAGAAACACGAATTCCTCTCAGTTACCTCCTTACAACGTGTCCCTACAGACTAACCAATTACGTAATGCTCCGCCCATTCCTTCTACCCCTACTCCCCCCTCACTTAAGACGTCACACTGCTACAACACTCAGTATGAGAGCAGTAGCAGTCAATAAGTTATGAATTTCATTATGATAACCGTCTTGGAGTTCAGAATATAAAAGTTTCAAACAGATTTATTAAAAACCACAATTCCAATACTGTACAATCCTTATATTTAGGATACAATTGTTACATACAGTAGATGTTAAAGTGGTACATGTTTCACTTAACTTAGTAAGCATCTTCAGCCACATGTAATCCAAAGATAGGTCAGGGCCCTGAACCAGGTTCCTCATTAAGATCTAATTACTTGCAATAGTACAAGGTAAAAAAGACATGAAAATCTTATCTGTGGAGTAAGCAATGCTTAAATATAACCAAGAGCCAATTAATGAATTTGTCATAATAACTTATATACATAGAATAAAATACTAGTATAATGCCTAAAATGGTACAAATTGATTATATGTAGAGTAATCAAAGTTATAAAAGTTCTAACATTATGGTTGGTTTGTACAAAATTATTATTACTAATGAAGCATGGATTAATTAAAATATAAAAATTAAAATCTTCGAAGTTGAAGCAAATAAGAGTCGGGTACATAGAAATCACAGCAGAGTTGTTCGTTGGACATCAAGTAGTTGCATAACAGAGTTAAAAAGCACTTGAAAAGCGTCAAAGTATGGAAGTGTTGCTCCACTTTCCATGTAGTGGGCATTAGTCGTAAGCTATCTTACGTAGATTCAACATATTGGGATTTCAACTAAAGCTCAGATGTGAAAAACCGCAGTGTAACGCGCGTTGATGGCTGAAATGTAAAGGAAAATAATTGTAAGTTATTGAAACATAGGGAACATTCTACTAATGAGCAGAAGTTTAAAAATGCTTACCCCTTATGTTGAAGAGAGTTGACTGGCCTCTTTGGCTGCTTGAGAAGGTCTGGCTGTCTTTAATCTACTACTTCGTGTGTTGTAGGGGTGTGTCTGTAAAGGCGGAGAGTGAGTCGGAAGAGGGGGGGTAGGCGGAACCTTGAGAACACTAGAGATAGGCGGAGGAGAAGTAGCGTGAGTAGGTGACAAGGGAGCAGCTACTGTTGCAGTAGGGAAGTTGTTTACAGATTTATAGTTGAATATTTTCATAAAATTATTGGTATTTATATTAAAATTAGTGAGTAAATTAGGGATTTGTGTGATTAATGGACTATTAGTTACCAAAACATCGTTTAAATTACTATTCGTATTATAATGCTGATCCCAAAAAAAAGTAGGCATTTTCAAACTCTGTCATCAACCTACTTTTGTTAACACACTTTAGAATTTGGAGATCCTGTTCAATCGTGGTGAAGTTGTGCCCAGTATCCCTCATGTGACTGCTTATAGCAGAATATTTTCTATGTTTTAAGGCATTGTAGTGTTCCAAATATTTAGTTTTGAAACTACGTCCAGTCTGCCCAATGTACGAAAAAGTACATTGGGCACACTTGAGGCTATAGATTCCGGAATTCGAAAATTTATTATGAATCGAGTTTACGGTATTGGAGTTGAAAAATATGTTATGATTCGTGTTCCGAGTTCTGTATGCGATTTTGACGTTATGCTTCTTCATCGGGTTGGTGATACGATATATAGTAGAGTTAGTAAAAGAAAAGGCAGTGAAACTTGTATTTTTGGGGGGGGAGGTTGTTTCAGGAGTTAATTTTGTAGCGGTTCTTAGTTTGATTTTACCAATAATTTTGTTAATCATATCAGGTTTGTAGCTGTTAAGTTTAGCCAATTCTTTAATATACCCGAATTCTTTTTTTCTATTAGCATTTGAAAGTGTAATTTTCAAAGTCCTGTGAATTAAGCTAAAGAAGGTTGCCTGCTTGTTAGTGTGGGTGCAAAGAATCGTTCTTTATAGTCAAAGGAGTGAACGAAGGTTTCCTGTAAATTTGAAATATATATTTATCATAAGCCCTTGTTAAATTTAAGTCTAAGAAATTCAAGGAATTGTTAGTTTCGGCCCCCTTATTTTGATGCTTATCGATGATGGCAAACGTATCATCTACATATCTCAGCCACAACTGAAGTCCATCTACTCTGTTAATTATCCTATTAGTTTCTAAGTTATCCATGAAAATATTAGCAAGAATTCCTGAAATAGGGTCACCCATTGCAAGGCCCTTTTGATGGGAGATTGTATTACTGAATATGAAAAAGTTATTATTTAGGACAAATTTCAGCAGATTGACAAAATCGTCTATTTTGAACTTACTTAGGTCATTCTGTTTTAAACGATTAGTTTTAATGATACTAATAGTTTCATTTATAGGTACAGTGGAACCTTGGATTGCGAGCATAATTCGTTCCGACAACATGCTTGTAATCCAAAGCGCTCGTATTTCAAAGCAAGTTTTCCCATAAGAAACAACTGAAACGCGGATGATTCGTCCACAACACAAAAATATTTATTTGTATACCATTTCTGAAACAAACTATAACTTAAAACAAATTAAACTGCACTTTACAATAGGATCATTGCTGGTGTGAGGGAGACGAGAGATAACATGAGAAGAGTTACGGTGTAGCACGAATTTCACTAACGGAATCACTGCTATCTGTTGGCTCACTGGAATCGTTTTCTTTTCATGTAACTTTAACCAGGAACCTGTCCAATGTCTTTTGCTTTTGCCGCTTTTTGAGGATTTCATGAAAATGTGACATTGCATTGTCACTGAACCGATTCATCACTCACACTGCTACAGCCTTATTCGGGTGGTGTTTTTCTACAAAATTTTGCACTGTTTCCCACATTTTACACTTCTTCCGAATCTCAGTTGAAGTGAGAGATTCCATTGACTTTTCCTCCTCCTATTCCTCGCGCGAGATCTCTTCCATAACCTCCTCCTGTTATTCGTGATGCAGGTCCATCAGTTCGTTGGTGGAAAGTTCCTGGCTATGTTCTTCCACCAGCTCTTGAATGTCCACGTCATTCACCTCCAATGCCACAGTTTTCCCTAAGGACACAATTTCATCGACAATCGGCAGCTCATGGTCACCAACAATCCCCTCAAAATCACGTCCAAGAACACACTTAGGCCACAAGGCCACAGCTTTCCCCAAGCGGAAGTGAGAGTTCTCTTGGTGACTGCATCCCAGGTTTTATCGATGATCTTCAGGCAGTTCACGATGGAGAAAGCATCGCTGAAATAGTGCTTTGGTGTATAGCTTCTTGAAGTTCGAAATGACTTGCTGATCCACAGACTGGAGTACTGTTGAGAGGAAGGAACTTAACCTTAACGAACTTCAATTCCTCCAGAAAGTCGTCCTCAAGGCCTGGAGGATGAGCAGGAGCATTGTCCATAACCAGCAAGACTTTCAGCGGCAAATTATTTTCTGAGAGGTATTTCTTCACTACAGGACCAAAGACCTCGTTTCATCCATTCAACAAAGGCACAGGGGAGGGGAAAACGTAGGCACATGTGACGCTCGTATTGCGGAACCTCACTCGCTTATCAAGGTACAATTTATTTAAAATGTTTGCTCGTCTTGCAAAACACTCGTAGACCAAGTTACTCGCATTCCGAGGTTTCACTGTATATTCAAATACATGTTGGTGATGTCATACGAAACCATTGCATGATTATGCTGTAGGTTAAATTTAGACAGTTTTTCACAAAAATCAACAGATTTTTTTACATAAGCATCCTTATTAAATTTAAAGTGTTTGCTCAAGAAATTGTGTAAAAATTTTGAGACATTATAAGTGGGGCTGTTCCTACAGTTTATAATAGGGCATACAGGTACTTCATTTTTATGAATTTTTGGTAAGGCTTTGGTCGTTGGTAACTTAGGATTCATTATTATAAGTTTATGACATTCATGTTCTTGTGAAAGAAAGGTCAAATTTTTCAACAAAGTCTTTAGGCCTCGTTGAATTTTAGGAATAGGGTCTTTTGTTTACAATAGTAAATGTATAACAGAGTAGAAGTGTCCAGTTTTCATAATGTAATCATCTTTGTTTAGCAACACAGTTATGGAAACTTATCCGCTTTCGTGACGATTATATAATTATTCTTAATTTTACTTTTTATCTCGTGTATCTGTTTCTTAAGAAGTTTCTTTTTTATTTCGTATTTGACATCATTGCGATTATCAATAGGAAGTTTTGATATATTGGACTCAATTTCGGCAATTGTAGTGATTAAATCATCCGTATTATTAGAATTAGGCCAGTTGATTTTCAAGCCTTTAAATAGGAAAGCCATTTCATTGTCTGAGAATCTGGTGTTAGACAAATTGACTGTTGTGGGAATATTATGTAAATGAGGCAAATGTGACTTTGTTGTTCTAGAAGAATTAGCCAGTTTAGTGTCCTTCAGAAGCTCCCATTTTATCCAGGGTTTCTTGTTCTTTTATTTACTACAACTGATGCTTTATAATTAACAAATTTGGAAAAAGAGTCCCATTCTAAAGGGGACATATTTAAGGAAGATTCTAAGAGTGTTTTGTAAAGTTGTAAATGCAGGAATGATTTCTTTTTATGATGTAACTTGATCTCATTTCTCAACCAAATTACATTAATTCTCTTCTGGGTGTTTTTTAAACTATGAGAAGGAATGTTCTTTCTTTGCAAGAGTCTTAAAAACTTAGGAATTAACCCAAACTTCAAACATTCTCTTAACCCTCAAACACACGTGTATGGGGTGGATTTCCTAGTGAAATGTACAAATAACTTACCTGTGCTCTCCCTGCTCTTATATCTTTCTGGCTGGATCCCCGCTGAAAGAGTCATTCTTACATAATCTATCTTAAAATCTCCAATTAATACAGTAATTCATATTTTACAATACAATGATATGTGGGGTGGAAAGCACCCCCGCGCGTGTCTGCGTCCTAAGATTTGGCGCGTGCAGATATCCCTTGAAATTTTATGGACTTTAACGTTGAGAAAAAGATAATTGTTTTTCATATTTACCTGGTTGGCTGTAACATTACAAGTTATGGATTGCATTATGATAACCGTATTGAGTTCAGAATATAAAAGTCTCAAACAGATTTATTAAGAACCACAATTCCAATACTGTACAATCCCTATATTTAGGATACAACTGTTACATACAGTAGATGTTAAAGTGGTACATGTTTCGCTTAACTTAGTAAGCATCTTCAGCCACATGTAATCCAAAGTTAGGTCAAGGCCCTGAACCAGGTTCCTTATTAAGATCTAATTACTTGCATTAGTACAAGATTAAAAAAATATGAAAATCTAATCTGTGGAGTAAGCAATACTTAAATATAACTAAGAGTCAATTAATGAATTTGCCGTAATATCTTATATACATAGAATAAAATACTAGAATAACGTCTAAAATGGTACAAGTTGATTATATGTAGAGTTATAAAAGTTCTAATATTATGACTGGTTTGCACAAAATTATTAGCACTAATGAATAGTGGATTAATTAAAATATCTAAAGTAAAATCTTTGAAGTTGAAGGAAATGAGAGTCAGGTACATAGAAATCACAGTAGAGTTGTTGGTTGGACATAAAGTAGCTGCATAACAGAGTTAAAAAGCGCTTGAAAAGCATCAAGTATGGAAGTGTTGTTCCACTACCCTTGTAAAATATAGAACAGTGACGCAGGAAAATTATTTTTCAAAAACATTTTATTAGCAGCCAAGCAGAATATCATGTACCATAGTGAAAAGTGCTGGAAACAAAAAGATCTTTTATAACATCTGTTCCAATGAATATAGTTTTAAAATAAGCTAAAATATGTAAATCCATTTCCCTCCCATTTCACCACCCCATTCAACCACCCACATAGATTTTAATTTATTTCAAATCTTTTAAATTCACATAGATTTTAAGTAAAACAAGGTACATATTAAGATGTTCTTAAGAAGATAAATACTTTGTAATTTCACCTAAGCATTGTAATACCGATGATGATGTTCCAAATGGAATGAAACATGTACTGTATATGATTGACTGATTTGCTTAATGCAAATATAAGTATCAAAAAGGTGGAAATTTACTGTTATTGATTCACTGTAAATAGGATTTGATATGGGAAATGAAGCTGATTTCTTGCAATACATCCTGAAGACTGACGCTTCCAACGAATAGTGTGAAGTTATCCAAACCAACCAGTCCAAGAGTACGAAATGAACACTGTTACATATGCAACAGCATCGGTGCCATTCCTAGCCACAAGATGCCTATGAAGATAGACTGCAGATGAATCACTGAACTATCCTGAAGCAGCCAGGACAGCCAACAATGATTTTTATGTTGATGACAATTTCTGGAACGAATGACTTAAATGGAGCTTAAAGATTACAGAAAGATTTAATAGCAATGATAAGGAGCGGTGGATATCATTTAAAGAAGTGGACATCGAATCACCCTGCTTTATTACAAAATAACCCGCCAGAGAATGTCGACACAGATGCCCCACTGAATTTCAACGACAAAGAAACTACGAAAACGTTAGGAGTTTTTTGGAACCCAGTGACTGACAAATTATTGTTTGTTTTCCAACCGAAACCAAACAATATTGTAACCAAAAAGACGGTTTCATGACAACAGCTTCTATATATGATCCTATAGGACTTTTACGCCCCATAATTGTTACATGTAAAAATTTTATGAAACAAATTTGGTCAGCTGGAATAGACTGGGATGTACCTCTACCACAGGATTTAAGGACTTCTTGGTCAAACATTCATGAACAGTTAGCAACTATAAATGACATCAAGGTTGACTGTTATATCACTAGTATGGAAGGCAGTGACAGATTTGAATTGCACAGATTTTCAGATGCCAGTGAATTTGCATATGGTACTTGCTTATATCTTCAAACTGTGGACTCTGAAGGAAATGTAAATACAGGTATCAAACTACTAAGCTCACGATCAAGAGTAGCTCCTTTAAAGAAGCTATCGCTACCAAAATTAGAACTTTGCGGGCCTCTCTTACTTGCAGAATTGTATCAGACGACACAATGGGCATTAAGGCAATGTATCGGTGAAATTTGGTGAAAATTGTGAAAAAAAATCCATTTTTAGTTTTTTACGTTCTCATAATGTTTATACCTTGTACTTTATTTTTGAGCTTTGTTTTATTTAAATATCAGCCATTTAAAGCCCTTAGTGGCCATTTAAATGACCCGGTGCAAGTGGGCGTTGCCGCCCATCGACACTATTCTCATGAATATCTTTCGTTTTTCGAAGATTTTGAATTGAGCGTGCAGGTTGAAAGTAAGAAATTGGGTTGTGATCTCACGTTTTGTGTTTATCATTCGTGTTTTAGGCCTACTCTTCTTTTCTGTAATTTCTTAAATGTTACATTTGTAATAAATGTATTATAAATGATCCATAGTCCGACTCGTTGGCTGAATGGTCAGCGTACTGGCCTTCGGTTCAGAGGGTCCCGGGTTCGATTCCCGGCCGGGTCGGGGATTTTAACCTTCATTGGTTAATTCCAGTGGTCCGGGGGCTGGGTGTTTGTGCTGTCCCCAACATCCCTGCAACTCACACACCACACATAACACTATCCTCCACCACAATCACACGCAGTTACCTACACATGGCCGATGCCGCCCACCCTCATCGGAGGGTCTGCGTTACAAGGGCTGCACTCGGCTAGAAATAGCCACACGAAATTATATATTATTAATGATCCATAAACAATAACAGTACCTACTTAGTGCAAGCAGCTTAGTTTTTGAGGTTGGGATTTGTGAGGTTGTGTTATTATCAGTGTATATAATGGGCAGAAGAATTGAGACTTGTCGTCGCCGGAAGAAACGACCTAGTAAAGTGTTGGATAAAGTGAAACAATGACATTTCTAACAGGAATAAGAATGTAAGTACAATTTTACAAGATCAAGTAGGGGAAGTTAAAATCCCCACACCAAATATTGTGCCCGGGGAATGCATAATGTAATTTGGGCTAAGTATCCGAAGGAAGTGTTTATGTCAAATAAAGAACTGGAGATTGCTGTAAAATCACCAATTGCTGGGTTGTGAAGCAAGTGAGAAACTAAAAGCTAGTGTTAGGAGTGTTAAAGTTAGCAGCTCAGGACAGAAAATTAGTGTAATGAGGGACAAGCGTAGAATTGACCACAGTGGAGTATCTGGGCGACAAGGGTTCAAAACAGCCCGAAGGAAACTAAAACTCTCTAAACTGCTAATGAGGCCAGGAAGAAGGCAGCAGAGGGTCCAACATATGGTGCTGGGGAGTTTTAAGTCAACTAGATTCAGGTACTGGACTATTGTTCATCTCTAAAATTTCAATCTCTTTTTCCTCAAAATTTATTTTTCAGCACTTTTCAAGATTCAAAATGCTCCTCGTGCCACAGTTTTCAATCAATCTACTTGAAACTTTTAGGATAGTTTCAGATACAACATTATAACAAACTGATGTGCAAATTTTCAAAAACATGCAATAGTTCAGTGGCAATCTAGTTTTTTCTCATCATGAACATCATAAAATATACACTGACTGACAGAGCAAATGCAACACCAAGAAGGAGTGGTCAGAACTTTATGCCAATTGCAGGGTAGACTGACGTCACTGAGGTATGCTCATGATGTGAAATGTGCCGCTGTGCTGCGCATGTAACGAACGATAAATGGTACACGGCGTTGGCGAATGGCCCACTTCGTACCGTGATTTCTCAGCCGACAGTCATTGTAGAACGTGTTGTCGTGTGCCACAGGACACGTGTATAGCTAAGAATGCCAGGCCGCCGTCAACGGAGGCATTTCCAGCAGACAGACGACTTTACGAGGGGTATGGTGATTGGGCTGAGAAGGGCAGGTTGGTCGCTTCGTCAAATCGCAGCCGATACCCATAGGGATGTGTCCACGGTGCAGCGCCTGTGGCGAAGATGGTTGGCGCAGGGACATGTGGCACGTGCGAGGGGTCCAGGCGCAGCCCGAGTGACGTCAGCACGTGAGGATCAGCGCATCCGCCGCCAAGCGGTGGCAGCCCCGCACGCCACGTCAACCGCCATTCTTCAGCATGTGCAAGACACCCTGGCTGTTCCAATAACGACCAGAACAATTTCCCGTCGATTGGTTGAAGGAGGCCTGCACTCCCGGCGTCCGCTCAGAAGACTACCATTGACTCCACAGCATAGACGTGCACGCCTGGCATGGTGCCGGGCTAGAGCGACTTGGATGAGGGAATGGCAGAACGTCGTGTTCTCCAATGAGTCACGCTTCTGTTCTGTCAGTGATAGTCACCGCAGACGAGTGTGGCGTCGGCGTGGAGAAAGGTCAAATCCGGCAGTAACTGTGGAGCGCCCTACCGCTAGACAACGCGGCATCATGGTTTGGGGCGCTATTGCGTATGATTCCACGTCACCTCTAGTGCGTTGCGTATTCAAGGCACGTTAAATGCCCACCGCTACGTGCAGCATGTGCTGCGGCCGGTGGCACTCCCGTACCTTCAGGGGCTGCCCAATGCTCTGTTTCAGCAGGATAATGCCCGCCCACACACTGCTCGCATCTCCCAACAGGCTCTACGAGGTGTACAGATGCTTCCGTGGCCAGCGTACTCTCCGGATCTCTCACCAATCGAACACGTGTGGGATCTCATTGGACGCCGTTTGCAAACTCTGCCCCAGCCTCGTACGGACGACCAACTGTGGCAAATGGTTGACAGAGAATGGAGAACCATCCCTCAGGACACCATCCGCACTCTTATTGACTCTGTACCTCGAAGTGTTTCTGCGTGCATCGCCGCTCGCGGTGGTCCTACATCCTACCGAGTCGATGCCGTGCGCATTGTGTAACCTGCATATCGGTTTGAAATAAACATCAATTATTCGTCCGTGCCGTCTCTGTTTTTCCCCCAACTTTCATCCCTTTCGAACCACTCCTTCTTGGTGCTGCATTTGCTCTGTCAGTCAGTGTATTTAAAAAGTTAAGCCTATGTGAAATAATTTGTTCCTTTCAGTGTAATTAAAACTTGTCAAAACCCACACATCACTTCTTTTATATTGGTCTTTTAAAACCAAGATTAAATTTTACGCCAGATCTGTTGAGCCGTTTGGCATGAGGAGCATTTTATAAATACATCGAAAATTGTTAAAAATATTGATAAATTTATGAATATCTCAAAAACTGTTATTGATAGAAACTTGAAACTTTGTATGTTGTATCATGCTGATACTGATAATAAATGATCAAAATTCTAAGGTGATAGGATGAAAACTGTAGATTTTAAGATTTTCACAGATGCATTGCCTTAAAGAAGCAATTTCACAACGTTAGATTTTGGTCTGACTCAAGTGTAACCCTATCTTGGCATGTTTCTTCACCGTCACGATGGAAGACATTTGTTGCGAACAGGGTAAATCAAATTCAGGAGATGACAAATGTGAGTGACTGGAGTCACGTCAGCAGCAAGGAGAATCCTGCAGATTTAATATCACGTGGACTTGAACCTAGGAAACTTAAGGATTTTAGCCTATGGCGGAACGGCCCAGACTGGTTAAGGAAACAGGCGTCGCACTGGCCAAAGATGCAGAAGAAAACAGAATCTGCTGAAGAAAGAACAGATAAGAAGGAAGCAACGATCAGTTTCCTGAATGCAGTTGTTCCTCTCACAGTATTCACCAAGTATTCACCATGGTCTAAGTCACGTAGGATTATTGCTTATTGCTTAAGATTTACTCATAATTGTTGGGTAAAGGAGAATAGATTACACGAACCATTGAGTCCAGAGGAACTGCATAATGCTAGTTTGGTATGTGTAAAACATGCTCAAATGGATTCCTTCAAACAAGACCTAGAAAATTTGACGGAAGACAAGGAACTATCTAACAAGAGCTCATTAAGATCTCTTAATCCTTTTGCTGATGGAAAGCTATTGCTCAGGGTAGACACTCAAACATACGCTATGAGCAACAACATCCTCTAATCTTACCTTCAAAGCATCATATTACAATGCTCATTGTTGAGTACACTCACAAGAAACAACAGCATGCAAGAGGACAATTGTTACTTTCTATTCTCAGACAGATGTATTGGATTCCCAATGCCAGAAACCTACTAAGGAAAATTGTACATCTCTGCGCAAATTGCCTCAGACAGGAGGCTACAACAGTGGAGCAGCTCATGGGTCAGTTACCTGAGGCAAGAGTCAAACCTCCACAGCCCTTTACTAATACAGGTTTTGATTATTGTGGTCCATTTTATATTAAACAAGGAGGAAGACAAAGTAAACTGAAGACCAAGTGTTACGCAGCTCTATTCGTGGGCCTGAGTGTGAAGGCCTCACACCTTGAGTTAGCAACCGATCTGTCAACTGAAACATTTATCGGAGCCTTGAGATGCTTTGTTGCAAGAAACATATATAGCGATAACGGGACCAACATTGTTGGAGCACAAATGAACCAAGCGAGTTATTAAATTCCTCAGACTTTAAAACTGAAATCACCAGTTATGCTGCGAAGCAACATATCAATTTTCGCTTTATTCCTCCGAATTTCCCTCACATGGAAGGCATTCGGAAGGCAGGTATTAAGTCTGTCAAGTTTCACCTGCAACGCACAATTAACCATGCCAATATGACCTTTGAAGAATTCTTCACTGTATTGTGTCAAACTGAAGCTATTCTGAATTCCAGACCCCTTGTTCCCTCGTCCACCTATCCTGACAATATAGACATCCTGACACCTGGTCATTTTCTCATTGGACCCAGACCACAACTGAACTGAATCCAAACCTAACCACCTGTCTCGCTGGCAGTATGTTCAACACTTCTGGAAGTCTTGGTCAGCAGACATCGCTGTCAACTGTAGCAGCAAATAAATGGTCACAAATGCAACCAAATCTCATGGTGGGATCTGTAGTCATCATCAAGGAAGATAATTCTCCGCCATTTGTGTGGAAGAAGGGCTTGGTCACCGAAGTTCATCCAGGACGAGATGGGCTTGTTCGAGTGGTTACTGTGAAGACTGCTAGGGGCTACTTCAAGCATCCAGTCAATAAACTATGCTTGTTGCCAATGAGTGATGACATTTGATTCAATTTGTGTTTCTCTTCATTTATCTGATTTTTTGTTAAGTGTCTCAGTTCAGGTGGACTAAGGTGGTATCCAATCGAGAACTTTTTGGTGCATTAACATGCCTCAGTGATGGTGCTTAAACATTCAGTGTAATTTACTGTAATTATATTAATTACGTGGGCGGTATGTTCATAAAGGACATTTATATTGTTGTGTTGGTACTGTTATTTTTGTGTATATAGGTTGGTACTTGTATGTTATAGTGTGGTTCATTAAATTCAAGATTTCACCTACAGCTTCTTTGTTAGCTTGAAGAGAATAACTGGTACTACTACTCTAACCTTATAATTGCACACTCATTAACTCAACAGAATTAAATACTGTATATTTGACATTCAAGATAAATATGAAACACTGAATATTATTGGCAAGAAAGTTATTATAATTTGTTTTTAATCCATCTATGTACATAAAAATCAGGTACTGGCAGGTAAAAACTGGAAATACCAAAGTCAGAAGATCCTATGGGCCACTCCTATTTCCAGTTACTATGACAACCCGGCGCCTGAGATTTTTCGAGCCATGGTGATAATGCTCACTTGATATGCTATGTATAGTTTATAGATTGATGTAACACTGTATAAGAACTTCTCCTTTGTAAAAGCATCACTGCAGGTGCAATGGCTCAAAACTTGTTTGCGATCCTTGATATTTTCATATCTAAAAATAATTTAGAGTGGACTAAGTGCGTACATATGTGTGCAGATGATTCTCATACCATATCAGGCTGCAATGGAAGATTACAGACACTGTACTTATTTGAAAAAAATTCACTGGAAGCATTCGTATCAAAGTATCTAAGTCCTAGTCTGACCTTGCTTTAGAATGTACTGTATAATGAGTGCATAAATTTTATAAAATCTTGATCACTGACGACAAGGCTTGAAAACTCTAATGATAATATGGCAACAGAGCATACATCTTTGTCATACTACAGTAGTTCAAGATGGTTCTCTCGTGGAAACGTTCTGCATCACGTTTCAACTGCAGCAAGGAAAAGTATTTCTAAAAGGGGAAGAGCACAAGAATATTTCGAGGATACAGATTTCTTGGTGAAACTATCACACTTATTTAGTTGTATAAGAGGAATATGAAAAGGAACACACAATAGGATGAACACGACAGGTTTGTATAGGAAGGAGAGCAATAGAAAGAGAAGACAAGGACAAACACAAAAGGACAAGAACAATCTCCAAATTCCATACACCAATCGGTGTAAGTAAATTTTTCAACATTTTCCTGTTCCAGATTATATCACTGAAAATTTCTAAAATGATCTTTTTATTTGTTTTAACCATCTTACCTTTGTCAGTTGACCCCAACCATCAGGCCAGTAACTTACATTTCGGTAAGGGTCATTGGGGTATGACGTTTCAGCTGACCTATCACCATGGCGGAATAACTAGAAAAAAGAAGAAGCTATTACATTTCTCCACTGTAAAAGGGAAAAGAACAGAAAGTTTTGGAATATTGTCTAAGATCCAATATGAATTTAATCAGTTTCTATTTCGCATATATGTAACATACACAGGCAATGCAAGGAAAATGGGTAGACAGGGGTTTACCCAGGTAAACATAGCATTACCCAAAACCCCCGGTTAAAGGTAGGAGATTATGCTGAGAAACAACTGACCAAGGTAATGTGTGGTCCATCCAACCCTCTATGGATAAAGCAACGCAAGTACTTCACACAAATACATTTTTAGAATATGATTATAATTTTCTTAATTAACCTGTGTAATGGTAGCATATATTAGATACAATTATTTATATGACAATATGTGGTAGAGTACCATGTAAAGAATCTGGATAACACAGAGTTTTACTTGGCTTGAGAGCACCGATCAAAGAAAAAAAACCTTTCACACGGGAGGGATTTGAACACGTACTTCTGAGGCGACAGGATCACGCCACAGCAAGTACGCTGCTGTGAAACCAACTGAAACCCACGATGTGTGTGTGTTTGATGCTGCTTTCTCGGCATAGTTCTCAAGCCGGCGATAAGACAAGTGTAGATTTAACAACACCGCCTCATAAAGCTCATTTGAATTCGCCTGCGAAGCGATCTGATTGGCTAACTTTAGCAGTTAATAAAATGACAACGGCACAAGAGATAAAAGTATTTATCAGTATGGCCATCCCTCTAACGCTTATATACCTGGTTCACATTATTTCTGATCAGAAAGAAAGTGTGTGTGTGTGTGTGTGTGTATGTACAAAATTTTTAGCAATTACTGGTAGTGAATTACTCCAATATAATTGAAGTTGCACCGATTTATTAGGTTTGTTCTGTATTCGACAATCTCCACCTGAATCAGTGTATGATCGCTGACTGTTAGACACTTTCTTAGCTTCTTATTTCCTAGTGCCTAATGTACGTTCAGTGTTTGTAGCAATTACATTTATTCTGAGGTATTAAAATTAGTGTTGGTTGCATCATTAATACACGTGATCATGGACTTCTAATCTAGATATATTAATGGAATTATATTCATGACAAATTTTAGGGTAGGGTAGTGTAAGTTGTAATTCATTGACTTCCATCCTCAGGTAACTTTGCTAGGTTGTAGTTGCTTTCACTTAAAATCAGACATCTTTTTCAGCCATTCAGTAGAAAATACAATTTTTGTCATTAATATCCCTGAAGGAGGTGATCACATATTTTAGGGAATACTTTTTTAGAAGAAATAACTTCAAGCTAAAACTCAAAATTCTTACAGGTGCTGATTTAATATTTGCAATAAATTTCAAGAGAAATCAAGAATATCATGGTGCTATGATAATAATGTTATTTGATTTACGTCCCACTAACTACTTTTACGGTTTTCGGATATGCCGAGGTGCCGGAATTTAGTCCCGCAGGAGTTCTTTTACGTGCCAGTAAATCTACTGACACGAGGCTGATGTATTTAAGCACCTTCAAATACCACCGGACTGAGTCAGGATCGAACCTGCCAAGTTGGGGTCAGAAGGCCAGCGCCTCAACCATCTGAGCCACTCAGCCCGGCCATGGTGCTATGAACCGTGGGAAATTTCAGACGTGGGTGGAAACACAATCATAGGATTAAGAAATATAGGACCTTGTTTTATTGTGATGGATAATGCAGCATATCATTGTAAGCTTGTGGAGCATCAACCAACAACGAAAAGGAGGAAGAGATTAGTGGTAATTATACTAAGAGCCGGTTCTACCACCTACTGGTAAAGTAGCGCGTAACTTGCCCTCCGCGTAAAAGGATGTTTCCGTTTGACCCCTCCCAGGTAGCGCTATTGGCAGCATAAATCGTCGTTACCTGGCGCGTAATTTATCGGCCACTTCGAGGGCGCGATAAGACTTTACCTGCCGGGCAAGTTCTGAGAGCTGAACATTATTAGCTGTATTTCTGGTGACATACACCTCAAATTAGCTTAGTATACTGAAAAAAGCATTATACTATAACAGTGATCGATACTGAATTGCAGGATTTTGAACATTAATGCTTCCTTTGAGTTGCAACGGTCACACCAGCCTCTCGCATTGGTAGCGTAGGGAACATATTTTATACGTCAAGCTTTCGCAAAGAAACTCTAAAAGGATATAAAATCAAAACCTATTTGGAAATAATTTCAAGTGGGATTTAATTTTCTACTTTTTCAGTTTTCAGACACCAGGTAAAACTTAGTCCTATATATCCCAATTACCCCAAGCTTCCTCGTAGCGTAATGGCTAACACGCTCAGTTAATAACACAAGGTTTGCAGGTTCGAGTGTTTATTATGACGAATCTTTTTTTTATTTTCATTATTAGCGTTGTATAAATCTGTATGCCTCTTTACATACGTTCTTTTGTTAATAACATATTTCATTGAAATGTTTAACCACAATGTTATGTGTACTAGGAAAATGCTTCATATGTGTGCTACTTATAGAAAGTGATGTTACGATTAATATAGCATACAGGACTGTCGCCCAGGTAGCAGACTCCCTATCAGTTGTTTACATAGTCTTCTTGTAAATGATTTCAAGAAATTGGAAACTATTCCATTCCCGAATTCCTCTTCCTATGATGGATATTTACCCTGATTAGTTCTTTAACAGTACCTTCCAACTTTATCTTTATAAAGTTAAACAGAATGAAATGCATTATCAATAAATGGAAGCGTGTGGAACTAAACGAGGTCACAGAGCTATTCGCAAATAGAGCATCGTGGAGATACTTAATTCACAGAAGCCTGCAGATGGAATGCTCAAAGGCAATAAGTCCGTAAGGAAGATGTGGGTGTATATACGTATATGGAAGCGCATGAAAGAGTTAAGAACAACGGCAGGGAACAAAAATAAAGTTTTAAATGTAAATTAGAAAGACGATGAAAACCTGCGTACCTTCTATTACGGAGCGAGTGACTTGACCAGTCTACTACGAGAATACTTCCCAAAAAATGCTGCCTTACATGACAGGTTATAACTGGCGTAAGAAAATGTAATCTCGAGATTTTAACCCCAATTAGGTATTGATTTTGAAGCTCAGAGATTAAAATCACGAAAGCTTGACATAAATCATTGTCCATAACTCTTAAGACTCCCCTTATTAGGCTTTTTGATGATAATAAACAGATGCAAGCACAGGAAAATAAGACAATCGAAATGAGCTTCATACATCTGACGATAGATAGCACCACACTCAAAAGCGAGAAGTCGCTGAAAATCAGTCTAGCCAACTCTGTATATCGGTGTCTAGCTCCGGGTAGCTACCCAGCGCTTGCGCGGAGGTGGTTGCACGCAAGGCAAAGTACCAGCTGATTTACACCCCCATGTAGTTTACCTCCCGGGCAGCTGCCAGCCACTTTACCAGAAGATGGTAGAACCGGCCCTAGATTTAATATTTTCTTCTACTGAATAATATTTAATGATGTAACAGAACTTTTTCCCTTTAAAATATAGTCATGGTTGAGGCAGAATGGGGTGTCTCCACCAGGAAATGTAACAAGAAATGAGCTTCAAAGGTTGTGTCATATGAATCAAAGTCACTTAAAGAGGTATGGTAGCATCTAAACATAAGTTTAAGTAATGTTGTTTACTTACATGTATGCATAAAACATACTTTTGGATTTTCTTTAAACCATGTATATTGTTGCCATTGATGCTTGCACGGCCCATACTTATAGACATGATATAGGCTTTTGGGCTTATGCCGTGTCATGAAAATAAGGTGAAATTCTTTACGTTTCACAGAGAACTGTGCTCTGCGTCATCAGAAGAAAATCTCAACTGTCCACAAGGAAGGCTTCTTAAGGCTTGACACGGCATAAGCCCAAAAAGCTATATCATGTCTACATGTATATTGTTGTTGAGATGCTGCACAATGAAGGCCATACTATCTTATGACTTCCTCCGTGTCACACACTTTTCAATGCCATCCAATTAATATTGTCTGTGGCAAAGCAGTATTATAACAAACCAGGCCTTGATGAATAGAAAAGCTGAGGAGTTAGCTGTACAACTGCAAGGGCCATTCCATAAGATTAAGGGTTTCCCAACTTTGCCAGAAAATAATACATTTCTCTAACTGCCCTGAACTTTCAGATATAAAAATTAACATATTAAAATTGAGTCAGTCATTTAAGAAAGGGCACATGTCCAGAAATGCAACTTTTCAGGAGGAGCAAAAAAGTGACTTAAAAGCCAGTCTTGCTAGTTACGTTAAATGTATGTATTTTGACCGTTAGTGTTAATGGTTGTGGATAGGTTACGTGATAAAATATGGAGTAAAGATGAAGGACTTTATGGTCATTATTGTCATTACAAACAGGCTTCTTATTGAAAAAATATGCACTCAATATCAAACACTTATTTACAATGAATTATGGAAAAGCTCTTTATTAAAAAAATATGCAAACTCTTATTTGCATACTTGGGCACATTCTTTTCTCACTGAGAAACCTTCTGGACTATTTATCATTATGAATAAACATTTTTATTGAAAAAATCTGCACTAAACATTTATTTACCTACTTGGGTACACTTTTGTCTCACTGAGAAACCTTCAAGACTATCATTATGAATAAGCTTTTTGTCCACAAATCTGCACAATAAACACTTATTTACAAATTTATGAATTATGAATAAGCTTTTTATTGAAAAACCATGCACTGATCACTTATTTACATACTTGGGCACATTTTCGTTCAGCTGAGAAACCTTCTGGACTATTTATCATTATGAATAAGCTTTCTATTGAAAATTATATATTAAATACTTATTTACATACTTCAGCACATTTTTGTCTCACTGAGAAACCTTCCAGGCAATACTCCATCACATGACCCTACACACATTTTCACTTCATTGAAACACGGTCTGGGCAGGACTCCACCACATGCTCTTTGCAAACTGGCTTCCGACAGTTGGTACAGCACTTCGTAGTCTTGCGATCCCTGGCACTAGGACAATAGCAGCACCTTCCTCCTTTCCTTAGGGTTACTGGTTCAGTTGATTCCTTAGATCCAATCAGATGCTTTATTTTTGCCTGAGGAGGTCTCGGCAAGGTGTTGATTGTTGCTCTTTTCTTGAGGTAGTCATCTGATAAACTCCTTCCAAGGTCTTTTAGGAAGGAACGGTGAGTAACTTATTTTGTTGTTTTACTGCACAATTACTCATGCGTTGATGCTGCCCATATTCAACAAGAAGTTGAAGATTGTCAATGGCCAAAGGTTGGATCTACAGTTCACTGAGTAGTTTTGGCTCATCTGATTTAAAACATCAACACCTGCTTTAGTCTTGTCATAAAAGCGGTTCATCTCCAGCTTCTATGCTTTGCGAGTTGCTAGGTCTACGGAAGGAGTGTCATGCATTGTTGATAACAAGAGAACACACTTTCTTTTTATGCACATAGAAAACAATGGTCATCTTGTCCTTGCTGAAACCGAATGCGCTGGAATAAACTGGTTTATTCTTTACTTCCATGAACTCCTTAGGTACTTCCCTTTTATTCTTCCTGATAGTCCCAATTACGGTCAGTTTATGATGTCACAGCAGATCTTGTGGTTAAGGTATACAGGTAAAAAAGTTGTTGACAGTTATATTCCTCCTAGATGACAACATGGGAGCAATCAAGTCACTTGACAACATCACTTGCAGCATTATTGATTATGTAGGGGCCATCAGGTTGCGTATCCATATATTGTGTATTCCCATATTCGATGTGAAAAAAGATACAGTTCATAAACATGATTTTTAAGCCATACTTTGGCGGCTTTGACTTCATAAATACCTTGAAGCTACAGCGGGCAAAAAAAATGCTTCCCAATTCTCATCTACAGTCATCATCATCATCATCATCATCATCATCAATGTCCCACTCCAGTTGCCCGGGTGTGGTTAACAAGCTTCCTCCACTCCTTTCTGTCCTTCCACATTTCCTGCTCCATTACTTCCACCACATCCACCAATCCAGCTTCTCTAATGTCCTTCCAAATCTGATACATCCACCTTCTTCTCAGTCTTCAAGCTGGTCTCTTTCCCTCAACTTCTCTTTCTAATTTCCTTCTTGCTACCCGTTCCGAACCATCTCAGTCTTGCTTTCTGTATCTTCTGTATTAACGGTTCTATATTTAGCTCTTCTACAGTTGTATATTCAGAAAATTACAGGTTCACAGTTTCTTACAAAAGCTTCAAATATTTCAAATATTTCCCGCACGTGTTATTTTCTCCACTCTTTTTCTATCGTCCCAATTAGTTCTGACATCCAACTTAAGAAAATCCATCAGAAATTGGAACCATTTCCGTAACATAGTGCAAATTACGAGCTCTATAGCAATGCCATCTGATGCCCAGATGTCTTTTGTGTTCAGATGTGCAGATTTCATCATCCCAGTAATATCCAATATTCCATATAATGCTCTAATATCTTCCGCATTGGTTACTGTGGCATCCAGTTTCCTAAAAAAAAAAAAGAAGCATGTGCTTGTTTATATGGTATTAGTTAAATAAAGAACTCGTGTGTTTTAAATTTAGTCCTCTTTTAAAAAGGTGTCTTAAAGGAAGTGGTTTTTGATGATTCTGTTCTGATTACCAACTGGAGGATCATCTTGATCCGCTAAGCCTACTGAATTTTAGTCTTTTTTTCTCTTCCAGATCGTGTTTCCTTTGTTTGCTTAGCAATATTATGTAGTACAGTGATAGGCACTATGACAAAGATGTTGTTACTGATATTTTAAAACCCAGTGATAAAACTGGAAATCATCTTTCCCATACTCCACATTGTCATTCAACAGTGGTTCTTGTCTTAATATAGGATCTATTGTAGTTTTCCTCACCTTGATTTTGTGGATTTAAGAATGGTGTAAGAAGAAAATGTGTAAGTCTATATCCATTATCCCTTAGGAGATGTCTCTCTTGGAATCTTCCCATCTCAAATTACATTTTTATTTCAGAATTATCAAAAACAGAACTGTCATGAACTAATCCAGGCCATCTAGCAAGTATATTCCTTAGCAGTAAATTAGCATCATAAGTAGTGTGTACATTGAGAAATAGGACTTTCTGTTGCGGAAAACTTCTGCATTATGACCACCAACAGAGAGAGGTTTTTTCTTTTTTGCTCCAAGGAAGAGTTGCTTATCATTTAATATAAAAATCACGAATAACTGAACGAGCTTCATCTTCAGGAAAACTCATATACAGAGGTCACAAGGAACCAACTGCTTCAGAAAATTTCCTAATATAGCAACAGATGGTTGATTTCAATACACTATTCACATCTGCTAGTGCCAATTGAAAAAACATAAAAGCATAAAAACGTAGAGTTAAAAGTATACCTGTATGGGTGTTAACGGATGGTTTCTCTTAGTAGGGTATTCCAGTCTATTTTCAATTTGCTATAAAACTTTCAACACTACCATGTCCACCCCCATAGCATAACGAGGCACTATTACCTTCCATCCTCTGAGGTCCGGGTTCAATTCCCGGTACTGCCAGAAATTGAGAACGGCAGAAGGGCTCGTATGTGGTTGAAATGGTACGTGCAGCTCACCTCCATTGAGGGGTATGCCTGAAAAGAGCTGCACCACCTTGGGATGAGGAAACGAGTTTACTTTACTTTAATAATACCTTCTTGGAAAGTCTGTACCTAGTTACTAAACTGATATCTTCCATTGAGAAGAAATTATCATTACAGTCAGAAATTGCTCGTTCAGGTCCTAGATTTTCCAGTAATTCTATATATCGTCCCCACAACGGCAAACTAGCGAAAGTGACAAACTTGGGAAAGTGCAGTTGTGATGTTTTGGTCTAGATTTTATTATTTATATAATGTCTAACCCTCTAAAAATGTATCACATTTGCAGCTCGTTCTGTATGTCTAACACATAAAACCAATCATTAAATATCAAAATTGATTTGACATGAGTAATCACAACTTCTTTCAACTCTCCTAATTTTTTTCCAATTTGCAGATTCGTTAGTTTGCAGAGCAGGGATGATATAGTAATTCAGCAACAAAATTGTCTTCCACATTCATGATCTCCTAAATAACTTTGGTGAAATTTTTTAACACTTCCTATAAAATAAAAATGCTTTAAAAAGTTGTATTTTCCAACTAGTACTGAACACTGCAGTGTTAAGAACATAGAGCCACCATTTTAAACAAATAGTCATGTTTGAAGGTCGTAAAGCAGCGCGTCAATATTGATCGTGCATCTGACGATTGTCAGAGTAAACAGACATTGAGAAACAAAAAAATCAACGAGAAACGAATAATCAAAGTTAAACAGTCATCATATTAATAAACAAAGCTTGGTGAAACTGGCCAAGATTAAGTAAAGCACACTAAAAAATTGTATATTTACAAGTCTGTAACCAGGACTTCCAAACAATCTTTTGCAGAGATATAGCATGTGATATTTGTCTTCAAACAACACGAAGGATAACCTTTGAGAAATGTAACCCCAATACATATGTAAATAACCAAGAAAGTCTTCAACATAAGAATAAATGCTTATGAGCAGTGTAAGGGAGAGTAGGGCAAGCCTAAGGTACAGTGTGTTTCATGCAAAAAGTAATTCCACAACATATGAAAAATTTCAAAAGAATCACCAAATGGTCATGTAAAGTTTCTCTTTGGTGAACACAATCTTAGTGTGTGGAAATCTAACTCAGGGAATGGCAGTGGCCAATCATTGGAGAGAATATTTTTTCTGTTTAAAGAGCTTACTGAAGAAGAGAGAAGAATGAAGCAGGACCGGAGGGAAATAGTACTGTCATGGGAATCCACCTCTGTATCATAAAAAAAAACTGGATGATACAGTCTTACTAATCACAAAGAACTGAGTCAGTGTCCGACTTGTTGGCTGAATGGTCAGCGTACTGGCCTTCGGTTCAGAGGGTCCCGGGTTCGATTCCCGGCCGGGTCGGGGATTTTCACCTTCATTGATTAATTCCAGTGGCCCGGGGGCTGGGTGTTTGTGCTGTCCCCAACATCCCTGCAACTCACACACCACACATAACACTATCCTCCACCACAATAACACGCAGTTACCTACAAATGGCAGATGCCGCCCACCCTCCTCGGAGGGTCTGCCTTACAAGGGCTGCACTCGGCTAGAAATAGCCACACGAAATTATTTATTACTGAGTCAGTGTTTTCAGCTCTCACAGTCTGCAAGGCTCTAGTAGTATCAGGCTGTATCTGAACACACAGGCCTACTCCCGGTTACATGTTACCAAAACATGTGATCAGCTGACTACAGAGGGGAAAGAAAGCAAGCTTTACTTCGTGGTCAGCCCACTACATTTCATACATCACCCTGGGATTAACGGTACCATTTGTACGACATAGACAACTTTCATGGCTCTCTGGCCTCCTTAAATTATTATTTCCTGGACTCGGTCTGGATATACACTCACAGATCCTGTCAATTGCATATTAGACTTCAGCATTTAAATCTAACTCGATTATTCATGTCACATCTCAGCCTATTCTCATTACTCCTGGCTCATCATGGCCAGTACACTATACAGTATTCCTGGCTTATCTTAGCCTCTCACTCTATATTCCCAGGTTCAAATCCCACGTAAGGTCAAAGATTTTCAGACTACTCTCTGTAAATGACCCTCACTAAATTTAACGGTGGGGATACCTCCCTGCACACATCATCAACTAACAAACATGCACTAATGCTACTTCATGCACATCCTGACTGTAGATCAGATCTTCTCATCTCTAAGCCAATCAGCGACCAGCCATCCGATAGCCAATCAACAACAGCCCATCCAACACGGTGGATCAATAGTAGAGCAGCACACCATAGCCTGCACTATACGACGTAGAATTAAAAAACCACTCCATTCCACTGTGAGCTTCACTTCCAACGAAGTCGGCTTGAACAATTGAAAATGACAAACGCAGTCTTTGATGAAATGCTCAGACCATCATATGCTCCTGGACAACGGCTTACAAGCCCGGAAAATAAAAACATTATTTATGATGCAGGTTGTGAAAGCCTCAACTGCTGTTGCTTAACCAGTCTTTTCTTAAATAATTGCAAAGAATTTAGAAACTTACTGAGCATTTCCTTTGGTAAATTATTCCAATCAAAAAATCCTCTTCCTATAAACAAATATTTGCCCTCTTGAATTCCAACTTTATCTTCATATCGTGATCTTTTCTACTTTTAAAAACACCACTCAAAACTAATTGTCTACTAATGTCATTCCATACCATCACTCCACTGACAGCTTGGAAAATACCACTTAGCTGAGCAGCTTGTCTCGTTTCTCCCAACTCTTCCCAACCGAAACATTGCAACATTTTCATAAAGCTACTCTTTTGTCGGAAAACATCCAGAACAAATCAAGCTGCTTTTATTTGGATTTTTTCCAGTTCTTGAATCAAGTAATCCTGGTGAGGGTCCAATACACTGGACCCATACTCTAGGTGGGGTCTTACCAAAGAATTATATGCCCTTTCCTTTATATCCTTACCACAACCCTTAAATACCCTCATGTGCAGAGGTCTGTACACTTTATTTACTATCACAGATATGTGATTTCCCCCCAATGAAGATCCTTCCTATGTCAACACCTAGGTATTTAAGAGCGATCCCCATATGGAACATTCGCCCCATCAATACAGTAATTAATATTATTATGATGATGTTTGTTGTTTAAAAAGGCCTAACAGCTAGGTCATTGGCACCTAAGGGTACGAGAGCAACAAAATCAAGCAATAATTAAAACTTCAAAATACATCCATTAACTAGAATCTAAAAATAATGACGATGATGAAAAATTACCACAAATCAAAAACAATCAGTAGATCCAATTCGCAATGTCTTATTTTCTGGGATGACGCACGTATTCCAAAGGGGTCCAAAATCCAGGTCACCGGCCTCTCATAACAGTACCAATCACTGGTAAAGCAGAACCAGGGTTTTCCTCCTACAGTATAGTGGTACTGATCACAGGTAATGTACTCATCGTATTCCTCACATGGTGGCACCAATCACAGGTAACACAGACCCATGGTGTTCCTCACATAAGGGTATGACTCTCAAGCTTCGCAGGCGCATGGTGTTCCTTACATAGTGGGACTAATCATGGATGCCAGCTAGATCTGTGGGTTTTCCTCACATGGTGGTACTAATCACAGGCTATGTATACTCATGGTGTTGCTCACATAGTAGTACAAATCATAGGCAATGTAGACCCACGGGGTATCACACGTTACAATATCATCCACATGCAATACAGACCCATGGTGTTCCTCATATAGTGGTACTAATCACAGGCAACCTAGACCCATGGTGTTCCTCAGATAGTGATACTACTCATATATAATGCAGACCCACTCTAAACACAGTGGAACCAACCCATTCGAGCGCAGCATAAGGCACCTATTCATGCTAGATGCTAGACTCAGCAGCCGAGCGGCCGCTCCCCTGTTTTGGTGGAATGCATACGATGGTACTAACCACAGGCAACACCCAGACCCTTAGTGTTCCCCACAATTTGGTACTGCTCCTAGGTAACATAGATCCATGATGTTCCTCACATTATGGCAAAAATCACAAGTAGTCTCATGGTTCTAATTCCATCATCCCTTGGTCGCCCCTTTTAGTCGCCTCTTATGAACGGCAGGGGATGCCGCAGGTGTATTCTTCATCTGCATCCCCCACCCACAATAGGTAACATAAATGAAGTAATTAAAAAGAGGACTTTTCCTATTAGTGAAACTCACAACCATACATTTAACCCCATTTATCATCATAACACTGCCTGCTGTCCATCTCACAACATTGTCTTTTTGCAGTTCCCTTGTAATTTATTTATAACTCTATACCGTATAACATCATCCACAAAAGAGCCTTACTCCGATTGCAGTTCTATACTCATATCATGTGTATATACAAGAAAACAAAGGTCCAATAATACTGCCTTGAGGAATTCCCCTCTTAATGATTACAGGGTAACATAATGCTTCACCTATTCTAATTCTCCGAGTTCCATTTTCTAGAAATATAACCAACCATTCAGTCACTCTTTTGTACCGTACGCGCACCTTTTAGTGATACATCCACACCCTAGTGCTGAATCGGTAGATCTTGGCAATCTTCGAGATTCGTATTGGCAACCTTTGAACACAAACTATGCATCGACTATGCATCACCGTGCGACATCTGGCATACACTTTACGTACTGGTGTTGTTTACATAACAAAGCCACCATATAGGTTAGAGAAGGGAACATGAGTGCAGAAAATAACCTAAGTACATCACAGGAACCACCTGGAACACCAACACGGAAACGACCATCCAGGGCTATACACAGCGAGGGACGAAAAATAATAGCCCAAGTTGCAAAGTGCTGTGCACTAGAGAAAAAAAATAAAGAGCTGCTTTTCCCCCCTCAACAAGGCTATTAAACGCGCTGCCGCGTATACGGGCAAATCAGTTGCAACTATTAACAGGATTAAGGCATTTTCTGCCTCGCACCCTGGCGATTCTCCACGCACCCCTGGTAAAAAGAGGTAGGTCTGTCTAACCTGTCTACCTAATCTGTTCTAACCAATATCATTATGGATACTAGTAGGTTGTCATGTGCAAGTGTTATATGATGTTCTCCTCTTGCTCGTAGGGAGAGAACGCAAAGGAAGATAGAACTGAACGATTCATACAAACAAGTGATAAGGGACACCATTGAAAACTTCTACACCATCCAAAAAGTGGTGCCTACCGTGAAGAAACTGATCCCTGTGCTGGAGAAAGAAATTAAGTGGAAGTGGAGCCCAACGTCTCTCCGACAAGTTTTGAAACGTATGGGTTCTGTGTGGAAGAAGGTCCAAAAAACAAACGTGTTTTATTGCTGGAGTGGGCAGACATCGTTGATTGGCGGACACGATTCCTCATCCAAATTAAACATGCTAGGGAAGAAGGCAAGGAAATATTTTACTTGGATGAGTCCTGGATTGATAATAATACAACGGTTGGAAAATGCTGGCAGAGAGGAAAAGATGTTGTGAGTGTTACAGCATGGGGAAGCTCTTCGAAAAGGCTAATCATTGCAAGTGTTGGATCTGAGAAAGGATTCATTAGAGAAGCACAATTAATGTTTGAAGCCAGAAGTACCCAAGGCGATTACCATGGCCAAATGAATTTCCATAATTTTGAGAAATGGTTCAAAACATCTTTACTCCCTAATTTGCCTCCTGCATCTGTGATAGTGTTGGATTATGCACCATATCATTCTCGACAGGTGGATCTTTTCTTTTTGCTAGTTGCTTTACGTCGCACCGACACAGATAGGTCTTATGGCGACGATGGGACAGGGAAGGGCTAGGAGTGGGAAGGAAGCGGCCGTGGCCTTAATTAAGGTACAGCCCCAGCATTTGCCTGGTGTGAAAATGGGAAACCACGGAAAACCATTTTCAGGGCTGCCGACAGTGGGGTTCGAACCTACAATCTCCCGAGTACTGGATACTGGCCGCACTTAAGCGACTGCAGCTATCGAACCGGTTACAGGTGGATCAAATACCATCGAGGTATGATACACAAGTAACAATGGTCCAGTGGCTACAGGGGAGAGGCATTGTCTGCGACGCAAATCAACGGAAAGAGGCCCTATATGCATTAGTTCAGGAAAACAGGTCTCCTGAGACACGTTATGTTGTTGACGTGATGGCTGCTGAAAAAGGTCACGTCGTCCTTCGTCTTCCCCCATACAACTGTCATCTGAATGCCATTGAATTGGCATGGGCAAAAATCAAACGTGAATTCAAAGGACGCAATATCACGGGAGACATGTCAGCAGTTGCCCTACGACAACGGACCATCGAGGCATTCCAGTCAGTATCTGCCGCAGATTGGAAAGGGTACTGCAGCAAGGTGAAAGAACTGGAAGCAGAATACCAGAGGCACGACAGTGTCATGGAAATAGCCATGGACAAGATTATCACTAATAGTACTGCAGAGAGCAGTGACGGTTATGAAAGTGATTTGTCAGAGAATTCATGTAAACTTGTAGCACATACATATCGATCGATCATATTCTCGATTCAATTCAGATTTCATTTCCATTCAGTTGGCAGTATCCCAGATCCGGGCAGGCTCCCTCCTTACTCCTCACCCCGTACAAAGAAATATCGCTAAAAAGTGTGCGGACTATAGTCCAATTGTACTCATTTTTGCCAGGAGTCTCCCATGATCTACCCTATCAAATGCCTTAGAGAGGTCAATCGCAATACAGTCCATTTAACCTCCTGAATCTAAGACATATGCTCTTTTTTGCTGGAAACCGACAATTTGAGCTTCAGTGGAATAACCATTTCTAAACCCAAACTGCCTGCTATCTAACCAGTTAAAGATTTTGCAAACATGTCTAATGTAATCAGAAATAATTATTTCCCAAAGCTTACATGCAACACATGTTAAAGTGAATGGCCTGTAATTTTTGGCTTTATGTTTATCACCCATTCCTTTACACACAGGGGCTATTACAGCAACTCTCCATTCATTTGGTATAGCTCGTTCATGCAAACAGTAATCAAATAAGTAAAATTAATTCAGATACGGTACTATATCCCAACCCATTGCCTTTAGTATATCCCCAGAAAGCTTATCAATTCCAGCTGCTTTTCTACTCTTCAGCTTTTGCATCTCATTGTATGTCTTTGTTATCGTAGGTAAATTTCACATCTTCTATTTGGACATTAACCTTGTAACCAACAATCATTAGACATACTGCTGACTGAACACTTCTGCCTTCTGTAGATCATCCCATATACACACACTTTGTTCATCAGTGTTTCCTGGAATGTCCATCTTCAAATCTGTTTCTGCCTTAAAGTACCTAAACATACCCTTCTATTTTTCACAAAAATTTGTATGACTGCCAATTATGCTTTCCAACATGATATCCTTAGCTGACTTCCTCGATAGATTCAATTTCCTAATAAGTTCCTTCAATTTCCCCTACCTTCCACAACCATTATGCTGCAACTTCGCTGCTGGCACATTGCCAGACCTCTCTGCTCGATGTTAGGCGATAATTTTGTTTACCGGTGCCTTTACACTGGAGCCTGGCTTCTCGCTATGCTGCTGGCTGCTATCCTCACCACATCGATGGTCTCGAACACATATGTTTTCGGAGCCTGGCACATCACCGGCTATCCTGTAACTCGGACTGTGATTGGTTCTTTCAAGGTCACCCACTCTTCCTCTCTGTGTACTCCACAAGGATGTTCTGTGGTGATCAACAAAATAGCTACCTGAACCTGATGCGGTGTTTTGTTGTGCTGTTTCATTTCTGTTATGGGTGACGATTTTAACCTTTTAAGTGCTGAGTTACCAGTTGACTGTTTGGTACCTCAGTGCTGAGTTTTTTCATTCATATGTAAACAAATTTGTAGAAGCCTCAATCTTTAACTTATCAGTGGGGTGATTAGCTTAAAATGTTTATAAATGTTGGTTGTTCATAAATCTAAATGCAAATGGAAAATCCTACACTTATGTTCAATATTATTTTGAGAGAAAACAAAAGTACACATATGAGCCCATGGGTGCATTACCTTTATAGAAAGTAAGGAGCCCAAAATAATATTATTTCCTAAAATCTGTAGGCAAGTAATACATGTAACTTCTTAGAAGTATATAAGTTGATATTTTAAAATACTTTCTAAACCTGGAATGAAGTGATAGTTAAATATTTTCTACTGGTTGTTTGTGATGCCGATTTGTTCAACTATCTGCACCAACTCCACTGGCACAAAAGTTTCTAAAAAAATCAATGATTTTCTGGTTTTCATCAAACACTACTTGGCCCTCAGAGCCTGCCGCAGTTACCTGAAACTCTGGTGAAGAAAAGTAATTCATCCACCACGAAATTAGGGACAAAATAGCTTTTGTACACACCGTGTTTTTCTTCTTTAGTTTAGAAGGGGGCTCTGTTTCTCTCTCACATACAATATTTTCGGCACTCTCTCTATCACTCTCATTTTCAAAATCGCTTAACAATTCCTTAAAACGATTATCTCCATCACCACTTTCCGCTGTGGTTAATAACTGAAAGATTCTGTGATCCGAAATAACATCGCTGCAAGAGCAAATGAGTTGTTGTTCCGCCCTGTTTGTTTACATCACAGATGAACTCCACAGATGTCTACAAAAAACTCTAAGTTACTTCCCGAAGCTATAATCTATGATCAGTTAGTTCTACATAATGCCCAATAGATGGCAGAACATGTCAGAGATCAAATTCGCACTCGAAAGTGAACCGAGAAACTCAAAAAAATTAAAATTCTCGCGCACCGTCTATAGACGGGCGTAGCACTGGTGGACCGGCTGCGTCAGCCCGTCTATAGGCGGGCGTAGCACTCATCGGGTTAAACAAATAATATCAGATGTCTTGGAATGAAATACGACTAGTAACAAGCGGTATGCGTATCACCGTAACAGGTTCAAACTGGATAAGCTATGGAATGACGAGAAAACTAGCAGTCAGAAGGCGTTGTCCTCTGGTTTATGAGGGGACGTAGCCTGTTTAACCATGTTTTAAAGTGAAGTTCCTATTTGTTTTTAAGGTATATTTTATTCACAATTAGAATTAAGGAAGGTTCAACCTTTTCAATACAAAACGTGCTGTATAAGCTGTTCACAAAATATTATTTATTATAATATCAGAACCGGTTTCGACGCTTATTGTGTCATCATCAGCTACAAAAATCACAAATGGGCAAAGTACATATAATAAAAATTGCATAAATGACTCTTGCATGGCTGAATACAAATGATGGACTGCTTTTCTCCTTAAAGGCTAGAAGAAAATGAGTAAAATATGATGATGTGATGTGACACACAAAAGCGTAGTAGTTTGATGGGCGAGTATTGTGCATAAAATTGGTCTGAGGCTTTGAACATAAAAGTCTGAATGTGATAATAAAACGATGTAGTAAAAACAATGTAGTAAAATTGTCCACTCTTCTGTTGTTGTTCAATTAAGACACATAAGTCCAGGTCCGATGTTATATGAGGTTGGCGAGACCAACAAAAAGATTTTGTCAAGGCCGGGACACCTGATGTTAAGCGATTGAATAAGGTTGATCTTCAAATTAGTCTCAGCTCAACAAGGGTGGTGAATCTTAAAAGAAAGGAAAGAAAAACTAAGTTAGTGAAATGGAAATCTAAATGGAGTCGCGGCCAAGGATGATAGGATATGAGACTCGCCTTGTTCAGCGTGCTGTGTGTGTAGTGTGAAAAGAGTTGTGGACAAGTGAGATGGGTGTGACTGAGTAACGAAGGTAGAGTGAGAGGAATGGAAAGGGGAGGGGGGAGGGGGAAGGGGTCGAGGAGAGGGGTAGGGAGGCGGAGTTTAAGGCGGGTCAGAAGGGCGGAGTGGTAGTGGTGTGGGACGTAAAAGAGTGCTGTGGAGAGCGTGAAAGATCGATTTTCCTCCCGTGGTTTTTATACCTCTAAAGACTTCGATTAGGAAGTCGAAAAGGATATTGGATTTTTCTGAAATTTCGTTAAGATTTAAGTTAGGGTTAAAAAATTGGTCTAGGTGAATGAAACAGTTCTCCGTAACGTCGAGTAAAGGGCCTTTATTTATGTTTTTGAGAATTTCTAGGTCTTGTTCTATGGTAGTAAAATTATGCTTCAAGTCATGTATATGTTGGCCTGTTGCAGAAAATCTATTATATCTGATGGCATTGACGTGTTCGAAGTATCTAACTTTGAAGCTACGCCCGGTCTGTCCGATGTATGAGGAAAAACAGTTATTGCATTGAAAACGGTAAACACCTGACTTTGCGTAAATGTCGGATCTGTTAATTGATTTAGAATTGTGAACTATATCTATGTTTCTATTGCTGGTTCTGTACGAAATTTTAATATTATGTTTCTTGAAAACGTTCGTTACACTGTGTATGTTTTCGTTAAAGATGAAGGTAGCGAATAGGGCAGGGTTAGGTCTTTCTTTGGTTAATGTTGTCTTTAGTCTATGTTTACATTTGTTAATGATGCGTTCTATGAATGAGGTGTTATAACCGTTGAATTTAGCAATGGCTAATTGAACAACAACAGAAGAGTGGTTTTTACTACATCGTTTTATTATCACATTCAGACTTTTATGTTCAAAGCATCAGACCAATTTTATGCACAACACTCACCCATCAAACTACTACGCTTTTATGTGTCACATCACATCATCATATTTTACTCACTTTCTTCTAGCCTTTAAGGAGAAAAGCAGTCCATCATTTGTATTCAGCCATGCAAGAGTCATTTATGCAATTTTTATGATATGTACTTTGCCCATTTGTGATTTTTGTAGCTGATGATGACGCAATAAGTGTCGAAACCGGTTCTGATAATATAATAAATAATATGTTGTGAACATCTTATACGGCACGTTTTGTATTGAAAAGGTTGAACCTTCCTTAATTCTAATTGTGAATCTCAGTTCAATACGGGAAAATGAAGTTTTTAACGTATATTTTATTGTCAACCACACTTTCATTTTACTGACTGTTTTTATCTATCATTGCGTACTTTTAATATATTTTTATTTTGAATTAAAGATATGAAATTAAAGGGTTCAAAAGGTGAACTCCATATTTAATTTTCTTCGTTTTTATCATGTACCAATAATGAATTGGAACCATCACACTCAGAAGACGAGAACATTTTCATAAGATGAATTTTCCACTATAAATGAGAGCTACCAATAGCATGAGCACAAGAATGCTGCAGGGTGAAAGCTCCATGGCCAGCAGCCTGACTACAGTCAGCAGCATGGTGCTAGAGCGAACATCCACGTGCCAGTACCAAAGCTGCAGCATAAACGTGTCCTAATTCTCTTTACTTCTCTGTCATAATATAGCAGGTTCTTACTATTCCTTACCAAATTTAAAGGTACATACCTGTTTTCACATTCTTCAACAATTGGTTGAAACCTATCCCATCCCACAGAATGCAGTGTTCTCCTCAGAAATTTTCGTCAGCTGGGTGGCAGGAATGAGTAGCTGGGCAGGGAATACTACGTAAAAGATGAATATGATAAAATTTCAATTTATTCTTCTCAGCGCAGTAACAATAATATCACACAGGTAAACACATAATGTAGGCCTAATTGCAAAACTGAACTATTTTAGTGTTGTTCTCACAAACAAGACAAAACAGAGTATTTTGAACTTCTAATGTTCTACTGCCCGTTCATAATCATGTGACACCGGGGCTTGCCACTCAGTTGCTATGGAGTGCCATACGGGTTTGTGACGTCCTGCAGAATCCACAAGGCTCACGCACGACACTACATGATAGTCAAGCTAAACATTTAATCTCTGATGTATCTGATGAAATTATGCTGACAATAATGAAGATTTTTTTATTTAAACAAACAGTTTATCAGTACCGTATTTACATTTTAATTTGGAGCACCCAACGACTTAAATATGTATTAATATTATGAATTAATTACAGAATTGACAATGGAAAACCTGGACTAAAGGTTATGAAACAATGTCCCCCCCTCAATTTGGAAGTGAGTTTATAGTCAATGTAAAAAAATAATACATTTGATAATCAATTTTCAAGCCATCTCATCCACAATTGCAACTCTGACTTTAAAAGCATCCAAAAACATTTATACCATCATACATGCCCATGCCCCTACTAATGAAAAGAATTTTCTGGCAAAGACTAGGAAAGAAGGGGAAAAGTTTTGGTATCTCCTTGACCAAACAATAAACCAAGTAAATATTAACAAAGTTAAGATCGAGTTAGGGAACTTCAATACCCAACTCGGAAGAGAAAAGAAATACCGAGATATCATTGGGAAATGGTCTCCACATAAACATACAAATAAGAATGGCCAAAGACTTGTTGAACTCTGCAGAGAACACAAACTGATCTCAAAGTCCATATACTTCAAAAGGAGACCAAACTAACTTAGAACTTCAAAACATGGCAGCTGGACCATGTATTTAAAGAAAAATCCTTCCACAGAGAAATCTACAATGTTAAAGTATTAATAGGAGTAGATACAGGTTCAGATCATAACACAGTCAAAATCAAAATTAAGTTCACACCACTAAAGAAAGAAACCAAAATGCAATAAACAAAAGAGAACTTTGATCCACACCAATTAATTAGAAATGATAAATATAGAGAAGACACACAAAACATAAAACTGACGTTAACTTAGAAGAACTGGTTCCAATTCTCAGGCAACAAGATGAAAATTTAGCCCCATTGAACCCACGTAAAAGACATGCCTGGTGGAACTCAGAATGTGACAAAATTCATATAAAGATATCAGACATGGTTAAAATTTCGAACACACAAAACAGAAGAAAGTGTAACCAACCTCAAAAATATCACGAAAAAGTTCACACAAATTATCAGGCAAACCAAGAGACAATCACAGAAAGATCTAATCGACTCAACATACAAAAATTATCACAAAAACAATTCTAGAGACTTTTACAAAATTGTATTATTATTATTATTATTATTAATTATATACAGTCGTATCAGCACACACTTTTTTAAAACATAATCAGGTAGCAGGTAGGGACCCTCTTCGGAGGCAGCCCTACCCAGGGAGTGGCGCCCCTGCCTATGTGATTCCCAGAGCACACTGACCCGGTGTGTAACATCTGGTATGGGTCCCAGCTCAGGGTTACGAGTGAAGACCTCAACGGCATCTACGGCGGATAAGGTGGACTTCGGTACGGCGGAGATGGCGGAAGGGGCATATCCGTAGCGTCTGTACTCCAGAGGAGCGGCTACGAAAGGTGTCTGTCTCCATGTTAGGGGCGGCCTAATTTTGAACCTGGCAGTAGGTATAAAATGCCTTTGGGTGTGGCGAGCCCATCGTAACAATAGCCTATATGGACAAAGCAGATATGGAGCCTCGGAAAAGGTTAGGGCGTCCCCTGCTAAAAGCGACGCACAGCTCTTCAGGTGCTGGGGGAACTGTGAAAAATGGGCAACCAGCACCAAACTACATCAAAATTGCAACAGTTAATGTACTGACACTGACGGGAAAGACAGAAGAACTGGTTGACTTCATGATAGAAAAAGATATAGCCATACTTGGACTGTGCGAGTCCAAGAAGAAGGGTACAGGGGAGATCCCTCTGAGAGAAGGATACAGGCTGTATTACAGCGGAGGACCTGAAGCAAAAAATGGAGTGGCCATCATACTTAGAAGAGAAATCCAAGAATATCTGGAATATACAAAGTACGTCAGCGATAGGATGATGATGATGATGATGAGACTCCAGTTTGAAAATGGCGTGAAAGATCTATTTCAGTTGTATGCCCCACAAACTGGTTGCATAGATGAACATCTAGAGGACTTCTTAGAGGAAGTGGAGAGACAGATAGAAGATAAGGAAGTACTATTGTTGGGAGATCTAAATGCACAAGTTGGAATGGAAAGACAAGGAAAGGAAGATGTTGTAGGGCCCTTTGGATATGGAAATGTAAATCCAGAAGGCGAGTTGTTGGTGGATTTTTGCATGAGGAATCAAATGATTGTTGGAAACACCTGGTTTAGGAAGAAGAACAGTCAGAAGATTACAAGGTATGGCTGGGGAGACAGACGGACAAAGACCATGATTGATTATATAATCATAGAGAAAGAACACCGGAAGAACCTTGTAGATAACAGCCATGCCTGAAGAAGCCTTTGGTGGAGATCATAGAGTTGTGATAGGAAAATTGAAAGTTGGAAAGATTGAAAAACCCCAATTAAGAAGAGAGAAAAGAATTAAAGTATGGAAGTTGAAGGAGAAAAGCATACAAGAAGAATTTCAAAGGGAAATAATACCCTTGGTACCCAGGACAGAGGTGGGGAATGTTGAAGAGGAATGGAAAAGATTTAAGGAAGCACTGGTTGGATGTGCAGAAAAGGTTTGTGGTAGAACATCAGGAAATGTGAAAGACAAAGAAACACACTGGTGGAATGATAGGGTAAAGATTAAAGTGAAGGAAAAGAAAATGGCATGGAAAGCATGGAAAACATCTAAGACTGAAGAAAGTAGAAGAAAATATGTGGAGGCAAAGAATTTGGCCAAGAAAGTAGTGGAGGAAGAAAAGAGGAAAAGCTGGGCCTTACTCACACAGATTTTGAGAGATGATACGCAGGGCAGCAAGAAATTACTGCATGGTATCTTAAGAAACAAGAGAGATCAAGTAAACACCAGATTTGTGAAGGATGAAGGTGGCATAATTTTAACAAAGCCAGAAGAAATAAGAAATAGATGGAGAGAGTATTTTCAGAAGCTGCTGAACATAAGAACGGATGACAGTCATTCAATGGACGACCAGGAAAGGCAATTAGTTGACGAAGAAATGGATAAAGAAATTACAATGAATGAAATTGAAATGGCAGTAAGAAAGATGAAGAATGGAAAAACTGCTGGAATAGATGAAATTTCAGTGGAGATGATAAAGGCAGCTGGAGCTGTAGGACTGCAGTGGACATATCGGGTTCTCAGGAATGTCTGGGAGAATAAGGAGGTCCCTGAGGATTGGCAAAAAGGAATAATCATCCCAATTGTCAAGAAAAGTGATAAGAAAGTTTTGAAGAACTACAGGGGAATTACTCTAATATCCCATGTTGCTAAGATAATGGAAAGGATACTGGAAATTAGAATAAGGTTGAGGGTTGAGAAGCAGATACAGGAAAATCAGTTTGGTTTCAGAAGTGGAAGGTCAACAATAGAGCCCATTTTCATTATGAGACAACTAATGGAAAAGCATTGGGAGTACGGAAATGATATGGTGATGACATTCATTGATATTGAAAAGGCATATGACAGTGTCCCTAGGACGAAAGTTTGGGACAGTCTGGTGCAAAAAGGAATTGGACAGGGATTAATAAAAATGATCATGGCATTGTATAAGGAATGTTGTAGTTGCGTGCAAACACAAGTTGGCAGGACAAGTTGGTTCAAAATAACTAGTGGGCTGAGACAGGGAAGTGTTCTATCACCAATTCTGTTTACAATAGTAATGGATGACATCATGAGAACAGCAAAAGCAGCATATGGAGGAAGAGAAATGAACATGATGTTATTTGCAGATGATATTGTAATTTGGGGAGAAGACGACAGGAAGGTTCAAGAACAGTTGAATGTGGTGAATGGGAAGATTGAAGAATGTGGATTGAAAATAAGTGTAGAAAAGAGTAAAACTCTTGTTATGACTAGAGGGGAGAAAGAAGGGAAAGGTCAGATTAGACTTACAGACAAGCCCCTGGAAGTAGTGGAAACGTTTAAATACCTGGGGAGTGAATTAATGGAGAATGCTCGACTGGGTGCTGAGATTAGTAAAAGGATTCAAGCTGGAAGTTGTTTCTATCATAGTGTAAGAAATATGTTATGGGACAAAGATGTGCCAATGGAAGCGAAGGATACTATGTACAAGATGTATTACGTACCCATAACAACTTACGGAGCAGAAACTTAGACAATGACAAAGAAGGTTGAGAGTCGAATACAGGCAGCCGAAATGAAATTCTTGAGGAGTATGATACAGAAGAGTAGAAGAGACAAAATAAGGAATGAGAAAATCCGGGAAGAAATTGGAGTGGAAAAAATGAATGATAGAATAGAGAAGAGCCGACTAAGATGGTTTGGGCACATAAAGCGAATGAGCGACGAAAGAATGCCAAAAAAGGTGATGGAAATGCAAATCCAAGGAAGGAGAGGCCGTGGACGACCACGATTGAGATGGAAGGATACCATCCAACGCAGCATTATAGAAAGAAACCTGGACTGGGACAGTGTTGGAGGAGGAGTGGTGGAAAGACCGAAGAAAGTGGAGAGGAACCATATTTGCCCCTACCCGGCTACAGCTGGATAAAGGGAAATGATGATGATGATGATGATGATGAATCAGTTTTCGGACACTAAGGTCCATCATCAGTGTTAAAATTTAATTCCACATGAGTGTGTTGTCAAAATTGGTTAAAATTAGTTTAAAATGTACTTTTACAAAATGTTCAATCAATCAATCAATACTGATCTGCATTTAGGGCAGTCGCCCAGGTGGCAGATTTCCTATCTGTTGTTTTCCTAGCCTTTCCTTAAATAATTTCAAAGAAATTGCAAATTTATTGAACATCTCCCTTGGTAAGTTATTCCAATCCCTAACTCCCCTTCCTATAAATAAATATTTGCCCCAGTGTGTCCCCTTGAATTCCAACTTTACCTTCATATTGTGATCTTTCCTACTTTTATAAACGCCACTCAAACTTATTAGTCTACTAATGTCATTCCACGCCATTTCTCCGCTGACAGCTCGGAACATACTACTTATTACAAGTGATGAAAATCATCTTTCTGTCTGTATTGAAAATTTCGCTAAGTATATAGGAAAAAATTTTAAAATTTTACTTCCACCTATTCAATACAATACAAGATATTGACATCCAACTTAAAACATTTTCCAGAAGTGAGACATGTTTCGCCTCATATTTTGAGGCATCTTCAGTCACTAATCAAAACCTTATTCTGTCAGATAACATTTCAAACATTCTATAGCTATTGTACAAATGTTCATGAAATAACTAAAACTCAATTGTAATGATAAAAACATGTGTTGTTCACTTGATGAAAAAGACGTCATAGGATGGTACAGTGGTACAGAAGATGGCTTGAAGCCTTAGTCAATATTAAATTTTAAATACCGGTATATAGTTGAAAGCATATAAAATCATTTCATTAAAAATATACAATGCATTCAAATGATATTAAAATAGTAGGATCTTAAGTGGTACATTCAAAAATGGAGGTGTCTTACAATTATGAGTGGCAGCTGATGGTTTAAAGCCGTAGTCAGAGTTTGATGCATAAGTATGAGGTAAAAGAATATGAAAAGGATTACATTAATAAATATAAAAGATAAGGAAAAACATTCCAAAATGCTGGGCAAATGTTGAAGACTCCAGCGTATATTTGCCCGTAATGTTTGAAGGTCAAACAGTTCAAAGATAGTTTATAGTTCAAAGGTTGTTTCTAGAATAGTTCAGCAAGATTGTGTAGACATAAAGTTTAGAGTTGGCTTGAATTTATTTCGAGTCATCGGTGTAAGTTTGTAGAGAATGATGATATGCAGTTATTCTCTGCGTTGGTAAAATTTGACTTGAGGTTGAATGGCTGTTGTTTTCATAACTGATTGACGATATATTTTCAAAGTGTTGAAATTGGAAAGATTTTTTTTTATTATCTTATTGACGAATGCTGTGAAGGTTTGATGTGGCTGTTGAAATAAAGTTGTAGATTGGTTGGTTCTATGGCGTTGTCGGCCTGTTTGACTTCTTTGAAAGCTTCAAGCCATCTTCTGTACCACTTTACCATTCTATGACGTCTTTTTCATCAAGTGAACAACACATGTTTTTATCATTACAATTGAGTTTTAGTTATTTCATGAACATTTGTACAATAGCTATAGAATGTTTGAAACGTTATCTGACAGAATAAGGTTTTGATTAGTGACTGAAGATGCCTCAAAATATGAGGCGAAACATGTCTCACTTCTGCAAAATGTTTTAAGTTGGATGTCAATATCTTGTATTGTATTGAATAGGTGGAAGTAAAATTTTAAAAAAATTTCCTATATACTTAACATACTACTTAGTCGAGCAGCTCTTCTTCTTTCTCTCAATTCTTTCCAACCCAAAGTTTGCAACATTTTTGTAATGCTACTCTTTTGATGATTCTAAAAGGAGTATTAATACATACTAAAGCTGGTAAAGAGACGTAGGGAAAATTTATCGGGTGTCAAACAGTTCAAACTTAGGATAACGAAGAAGAATGTAGTTAATAACTTAGAATGGAGTTTAAACACAATATTTAAAAATTGGTGAAGAGACGTTTCTGCTGTTCACATCAAGTGGGGTTTATAATAAATGTGAAGTGATAAAACTGTAGTCTTCTAGAAGCATGAGAGTAGAAGAGTGCTTGAAGGTAAGTTGCTGTGTTAAATGTTAGCAGGAAGGAACGGCTGTGGTCTCTTGTGTAGAGTCGTAAGGGAAGTCTGCAACAATAGGAGATTTACGTGTTAAAGAATGAATTTCAATGAATGGAGAGTTTAAAGAGAAATCGAAGTGTGAAAAACCACATACCTCTTTATTAACATTGAAATTGGTTGACGTAAAGAAGATTCCGAGAGAAAACGTTGTGTATAAATTTACGAAAATTTGTATTTTTTTTTTTTTTTTTGCTAGGGGCTTTACGTCGCACCGACACAGATGGGACTTATGGCGACGATGGGATAGGAAAGGCCTAGGAGTTGGAAGGAAGCGGCCGTGGCCTTAATTAAGGTACAGCCCCAGCATTTGCCTGGTGAGAAAATGGGAAACCACAGAAAACCATTTTCAGGACCGCCGATAGTGGGATTCGAACCTACTATCTCCCGGATGCAAGCTCACAGCCGCGCGCCTCTACGCGCACGGCCAACTCGTCCGGTATTTGTATTTGAGACTTTATTAAGGCCTGATATTAAGAATTTCATAACTACTGTCAACCATTTCGCACATTTCCAACATTTCCTTCACATTCATATGTAATTTAATTACAATCAGGTACCTGATTATTCAACTTTCAGTTTGAGATTTAAGGCTGAAGATGCCCTTAATTAAAGGGCGAAACACGTTCCTTTAATTTTATTTTATTCATTATCTCATTTTATGTATTGAACAGGTGGAATCAATAAACTTTTATATTTATTTCACTTCATTGTACATTTCAATACGGACCTAAACATGAAAATTATAACTTGTAACATACTACTCAGTCAAGCACCTCGTCTACTTTCTCCCAATTGTTCCCAGCCCAAACATAGCAACATTTTTGTAACGCTACTCTTTTTCCGGAAATCACCCAGAACAAATCGAGCTGCTTTTCTTTGGATTTTTTCCATTTCTTGAATCAGGTAATCCTGGTGAGGGTCCCATACACTGGAACCATACTCTAGTTGGGGTCTTATCAGAGATTTATATGCCCTCTCCTTTACATCCTTACTACAACCCCTAAACACCCTCATAACCATGTGCAAAGATCTGTACCCTTTATTTACAATCCCATTTATGTGATTACCCCAATGAAGATCTTTCCTTACATAAAACACCTAGATACTTACAATGATCCCCAATAGGAACTTTCACCCCATCAACGCAGTAATTAAAACTGAGAGGACTTTTCCTATTTGTGGAACTCACAAACTGAGTTTTAACCCAGTTTATCAACATATTTATTATTACTTATTTATTACTCTATTTATTACTCTATACAGGATGCCAACGGCCGTAGCCGTGTTGAAACACCGGATCCCGTGAGATCTCCGAAGTTAAGCAACATTGGGCGTGGTCGAGAAGTGGATGGGTTGCCACGCGCTGTTGGTGGGGGGTAAGGGAATGGAGGAGCGGAAAGGAACTGGTCACCCTACCGTACGTAAACTCCGGCTCAGGCACACCTCTGTGGAGGTTCGGACCTGCCTTCGGGCAGAACACACCCTTACCTTACCTCTACAGAATAACATCATCCGCAAAAAGCCTTACATCTGATTCCACTCCTTTACTCATATCATTTATATATATAAGAAAACATAAATCTCCAATAATACTGCCTTGAGGAATTCCTGTATTCATTATTACAGGATCAGATAAAGCTTCACCTACTCTAATTCTCTGAGTTCTATTTTCTAGAAATATAGCAACCCATTCAGTCACTCTTTTGTCTACTCCAACTGCACTCATTTATGCCAGTAGTCTCCCATGATCCACCCTATCAAATGCTTTAGACAGGTCAATCGCGATACAGTCCATTTGACCTCTTGAATCCAAGATATCTGCTATATCTTGCTGGAATCATACCAAACTGCCTTCTATCGAACCAGTTATTAATTTCGCAAACATGTCTAATATAATGAGTAAGAATGCCTTCCCAAAGTTTACATATAATGCATGTCAAATTTACTGGCCTGTAATTTTTAGCTTTATGTCTATCACCCTTTCCTTTATACACAGGGGATACTATAGCAACTCTCCATTCAACTGGTATAGCTCCTTCGACCAAACAATAATCAAGCAAGTACTTCAGATATGGTACTATATCCCAACCCATTGTCTTTGGTATATCCCCAGAAATCTTATCAATTCCAGCCTCTTTCCTGGTTTTCAACTTTTGTATCTTATTGTAAGTGTCATTGTTATCATATGTAAATTTTAATACTTCTTTAGCATTAATCTCCTTCTCTATCTTGAGATTATCCTTGTAACCAACAATCTTTAAATACTGCTGACTGAATACTTCTGCCTTTTGAAGATCCTCACATACACACTCCCCTTGTTCATTAATTATTCCTGGAATGTCCTTCTTGTAACCTGTTTCTGCTGTAAAATACCTATACATACCCTTCCATTTTTCACTAAAATTTGTATGACCACCAATTATGTTTGCCATCATGTTATCCTTAGCTGCCTTCTTTGCTAGATTCCATTTCCTAGTAAATTCCTTCAATGTCTCCTTACTTCCACAGCCATTTCTAACTATTTCTTTCCAGTCTGCACCTCCTTCTTAGTCTCTTTATTTCTCTATTATAATAAGGTGGGTCTTTGCAATTCCTTACCACCTTTAAAGGTACAAACCTGTTTTCACATTCCTCAACAATTGCTTTAAACCCATCCCAGAGCCTGTTTACATTCTTATTTACCGTTTTCCACCGATCATAATTACTTTTTAGAAACTGCCTCATGCCTACTTTATCAGCCATATGGTACTGCTTAATAGTCCTACTTTTAAGACCTTCCTTTTTATCACATTTATTTTTAACTACCACAAAAACAGCTTCATGATCACTAATACCATCTATTACTTCAGTTTCTCTATGGAGCTCATCTGGTTTTACCAGCACCACATCCAGTATATTTTTCCCTCTAGTTGGTTCCATCACTTTCTGAATCCGCTGTCCTTCCCATATTAACTTTTTTGCCATTTGTTGGTCATGCTTCCTGTCGTTCGCATTTCCTTCCCAATTGACATCTGCTAAATTCAGATCTCCCGCTACAATCACATTCCTTTCCATGTCATTTCCCACAAAGCTGATTATCTTATCAAATAATTCTGAATCCATGTTAACGCTACCCTTTCCCAGTCTGTACACTCCAAATATATCAAGTTGCCTATTATCTTTAGAAATGAGCCTCACACCTAGAACTTCATGTGTGTCATCTTTAACTTTTTCATAGCTTACAAATTCTTCTTTCACCAGAATGAATACTCCCCCTCCCACCATTCCTATCCTACCTCTACGATATACTCTCCAGTTCCGTGAGAAAATTTCTGCATCCATTATATCATTTCTCAGCCATGATTCAACTCCTATTACAATATCTGGTAAATATATATCTATTAAATTACTTAATTCTATTCTTTTCTTTACAATACTTCTACAGTTCAACACTAACATTTTTATGTCATCCCTACTTGATTTCCAGTTCCCTGTTCCCTTATCACCGCTCCCTAGGCCACCCTGTTTCCCTGAATGTACCTCCCTATTACCCTTCCAAACAAATTTCCTAACTTGTACGTAGCACTACGGTTTAAGTGAAGGCCATCTGAGCGCAGATCCCTATCTCCCACCCACCCATTGGAAGACAACTACAAAAATTTGCCCCTCCCACGTTAATGCTGAAAAGTGAGGATGGAAATAAAACACACAATGAGAAGACATAATGACAAGATAGGTTTCATCCACTAATAGAGCCTTTTCTGGTGTTTTTATTCTGTGCAGATTGCTAACGAAAGCTGCAAGTTATGAATTCTGGGAATGATGTTGTGTCTGCCAATGGCAGAGCTAGTAGCAGGTCGGCTATTGGACAATGGCATGTGCAAACTTTCATTAGGCCATTTAAGGAAATGTACCTTTTTCGGCAGGCAGGTGGGTCCCTGGCATTCATAATGAACACATCTCTCTTCTAAAAGCATTTTAAGCTACAATTCATATATATGTATCTCCTCGCGAACTTGTGTGTTACATACTGGAGTGCCTACACAAGGTTTGTACCAACAGTGTTTGCAATGGAAGATGGCATGCGTTTTACCAGTAATCTGCAGGTTTGCAATAAGCTGTGATGATATAATCTGTATGACATCACACCAATTATGTGGCAACCTAATTTGTCAAAACCTAAATCCCCTGAATGATTACAAGTGGGACATCGTTGGAGAGAGATTAATAAACATACCTAAAAAAAATGAGATTCCATAAAAGCAACCAACACCCAAGTAATGACCAACATCAATAACAACCATGTGATTTGTGCCTGTCAAAGCTTCCGGTCCCGTACTGAAGCCAATGTTGCAGCTAAAGATGAAATGAAATGGCGTATGGCTTTTAGTGCCGGGAGTGCCCCAGGACAAGTTCGGCTCGCCAGATGCAGGTCTTTTGATTTGACGCCCGTAGGCGACCTACACGTCGTAATGAGGATGAAATGATGATGAAGACGACACATACAACCAGCCCCCGTGCCAGTGAAATTAACCAATTAAGGTTAAAATTCCCGACCCTGCCGGGAATCGAACCCGGGACCCCTGTGACCAAAGGCCAGCATGCTAACCATTTAGCCATGGAGCCGGACGCAGCTAAAGATTATTACACAGAATAAACCTGTACTCCAACAATTACACCATATGTGCACAATGGTTTAAATCAATACATTTTCATACTGTTTCTAATGAGTACTCAAACATCTTGTTCATCTTATAATCTGTAAGACGAATAGTAGTACGTTATCCATGTTATCCAAATACTATCAGTATGTATGTAAACTGGATAAGCCAAATCAGAACATTCTTAGTAGTGATTTTCACCTTTATATATTTCCTGAATCATAGTAAACAGTGAGGACTACAGTCCAGTGGTACAAAATTTGCAGCGCCGACAGAACTAGGAAAAGGACAGGGTGAGGAGGAGGTGTACTTACAGATGCAAAAGTATATTATCCACCCTGGAAACAAATGTTTCGAAGGTTTATTTAAAAAATTACTAGTTCAAGTAAATTTTGGCATATTTGCTGTATTTAAAAAGGACCATCTCTTCCAAGATCGGAGATCCATTCGGAGAATTTTGAATGACTGAAATCTCATGAGGAGATGCATTATGGTAACAATCACAAGTAAACTTGTGTCCTCGTCCTGAGGTGGTGCAGCTCGTTTCACGAACACTCCCATTGGAGGCGAGCTGCATGTAAAATTTTAACCATTCTTAAATTTCTGGCAGTACTGGGAATCAAACCTGGGCCCCCAAGGAAGGCAGCTAATAGTGTTAACAGTTATGCTACGAAGGCGGACAATAATCAACACAGCGGATTTTAACAAACCATCAATATGTCAATCAACCAATATATTCATATCATTCAGTGTTGAATTCTAATAGTAAAAGAAATTTTGAATTTTGTATCAGTCAAACAATTAAAACTTTCTTCAGCTTAACCCAGTTATTTCTGGGGTCGCTGGAGCCACCCAAGCTCATTTTGGGTTTGGCCGGTGGTTTAAGACCGGATGCCATGCCATGTGATTCTTGAGATAGAAATCTCAACCCAGGACTGACTGGGATTCAAACCCTGAACTTCTGGGTGGGAAGCTAACATCTAACTCACTGAGCTAATCACAGCCCCCCCGAGGAGCACTGATCCCCTACCGTCTGAGGATGCTCCAAAATAGAATTCCAGGTAACTTAAGACCTTGGGATATGAAGAGAAGCTTATAATTTTAAGGCAGCAAATTTAAATGTCTGCAAACTGGACTAAGAAATATGACCTGGGAGGCATTACACGAATACACCGTTGTCGATAATGCACTACACTCATTTTACACTGACCTTTACTCTGTAATAAATCTATCCGTTGTCAAAACATGCAGGAAAGGCTATGAAGTACCACATTTGGTTCAAAGATGATGTAGGGAAAAAAAAAAAAAAGAATAATTTAGAAAAAGAACACATTTCAAAATATTGTAATGGGCACAGTAAAATAGAAGAAAAAACGTTATATTTAGCAGGATTAACCATCTGATATAAAAGCAATTTTTTATTTAAATCTGCCGGCCAATACTACGTAAAATTGTATTGAAAATTAATCATACAACAAAAATGTAATGCCTTTTTCAGGGTAGGCCCTAGATTCAATTAGCCATACCTACAGAACTGTAAATAAAGGGAAATTCAAGATATAAAGGGTGCAGAAAGCAAACCTATATAAAAATCATCAACTTTACAGGAGACAGGAAAAAAAACTATTGCTTTTTTCCCCATTTGTTTGACGTCACACACACACAGGTCTTATGGTGACGATAGGACAGGAAAGTGCCAGGACTGGGAAAGAAGCGACAGTGGCCTTATTCAAGGTACAGCTCTAGAATCTGCCTGGTGTGAAAATAGGTCAACACGGAGAGTAATCTTCAAGGTTGCCGACAGGGGGGGTTCGAACGCAATCCCATAGCTAAGTGCCTCAAACCGTGTAGCCAATCAGCTCGGTAATTTTTCAATTGTATAGTATGATTTGAAGGAGGAAGTATTCGAAGAAACTGACACAGCTGATTCATCAAAAAATCCTGAATGATTGCATGATGTTTCAACGCAACAATATAAAAAATATAATAGGTTTGCATTCTGCCCGATCAATATACTTATATCTATGAACCTTATGTTTAGTAAGTTTCGCAGGTCATAATGACAACATAATGGCATTCTTACCACAGTCGCTAATGTCAACGATCCCATATTATCATCAACGCTACTATCCATCAATGACATCGCTGAGGAACTGTTTTGGCCTAAAGTTGTAATAACTAAACATACTAAAGTCAATTCTACGATTAACCCCAACATTCTCTGCCAAATCCTGTCAAATTCTTCTTTTTCCTCGTTTGAGTTATTGAATCCTGTCAAATCTTTGGGTCTAGATCTAGATCGAGCCAAAGAGAATAAACGATCAGCGTCGCCAACCTCCACGAACAAAATTATAGAAATCTAGTATTAAAAGTATCGTGTATTACCAAGACCCACTCGTTGACCAAGACCGACTTCAGTCAAGAACAGGTAGTAAAGAATACATTCCACAAGGAGTATGGGTGAAATAATAAGAGCCCATAACTTCTCCAACAACAACATAAGGAGTAACTCCCTGACCAAGACCAAGACCAAGTTGGTCTTGCCCTGACATTCCATTCCTTCCATTCCTCGAAGGCTAGAAGTTCCATACTGCTTTCTGCTAACAACTGAAGTTCGATTCTGCAACGAGGAGGCATCGAGATTCGAGACCTCCTTATATATAGGTACGTTAATTGTTCTCGAAGTCAAGGACATAATATTTTAATACACGACTCATATATAATACTGTCTTTATAATTTGTTAACACGAAGTGTCATTCTGAAGACCTATTGGTTTGAACTTTAAAAATAAAACAAAAATAACGGACTCCTCGCCCCACTGGCAGAAAATTTTCGGATGGCAATCAGCGTCCGAATAAAACAATTTATCAAAATACAGGATTTAAGTCTCGTATAAAAAACCAGGAGAGATGGAAACCAATTGAAAAGGGAGAGGTCAGAGTAAAGGATGTGTAAATATCAGACTAAGAGGAGTAGAATTTCCATAATACTGAATTGCGACCGGTCGGTAATCGAACGGAAATTAATAAGTAGGCCTACAGATACTCCTATGCCTTTGCTGGCAGGACCTAGTGTTTACAGTGCACTATGTCTTCTTGTATGGGCTAGAGCAATTTTGTTACTTTCATTGATCTGTCTCTGTCTTATCCTTGGCTTTGCAATATGAAAGTGACTGAGGTATGAGCGATGCTAGTAATGCCATTCCTTGTGCAGCCTGTCCCTGCTATGAATAGTGTGAAAACGTTACTCATAGGGTCGGTTGGTGCATGTATTTCAGTGGGCTTGACAGACTGATACGTAATAGCAACTTCTGGCTCGTTGAGGAAAGCAACGGGAAACTACCTCACTCATTTTCCTAGTACGCCCGTTCAGTGATGCCTAGGCCATCTATGACAGTTGATGGCAGAGCTCTTGAGGATCCAACCAGCCTTAGGGCTAAAGACTGAACATACACATCCAGATACTCGTATTTCCAGCTATATAATAATATGCTCCCTCACTTCCTAACACTTCCAATGTGTACCGTAACCGCAATTTCTTTCAATATGGATATTCGTAATTTGGCGTTATGCTCTTGCTGATCATAAATAAATTGTTGTTTGAGTCATCAGTCCATAGACTGGTTTGATGCAGCTCGCCATGCAAGCTTATCCTGTGCTAACACTTTCATTTCCTCGTAACTGCTGCATCGTACATCTGCTCTAATCTGCTTGCCATATTCATACCTTGGTCTACCCATGCCATTCTTACCGTCTACACTTCCCTCAAAAACCAAATGAGCAAGTCCTGGGTGTCTTAAGATTTGTCCTATCATTTTATTTCTTCTCGTCAAATCGATCTTCTCTCACCAATTCGATTCTGTACCTCTTCATTCAGGATTCGATCTATCCATCTCACCTTCATCATTTTTCTGTAACACCACATTTCAAAAGCTTCTATTATCTCTCTTTTTAAGCTAGTTATCCTCAATGTTTCACTTCCATACAATGCCACGTTTCAGACGAAAGTCTTCAAAAACATCTTTCTAATCCCTATATCAATGTTCGCAGTGAGCAAATTACTTTCCTTAAGAAAGGCCTTCCATGCCTGTGCTAGTCTGTATTTTATGTCCACCTTACTTCTGCCATCACCGGGCGAGTTGGCCGTGCGCGTAGAGGCGCGCGGCTGTGAGCTTGCATCCGGGAGATAGTAGGTTCGAATCCCACTATCGGCAGCCCTGAAAATGGTTTTCCGTGGTTTCCCATTTTCACACCAGGCAAATGCTGGGGCTGTACCTTAATTAAGGCCACGGCCGCTTCCTTCCAACTCCTTGGCCTTTCCTACCCCATCGTCGCCATAAGACCTATCTGTGTCGGTGCGACGTAAAGCCCCTAGCAAAAAAAAAAAAACTTCTGCCATCACTAGTTATTTTACTACCCAGGTAACAATATTCATCTACTTCCTTTAAGCCTTCATTTCCTAATCTAATATTTCCTGCATCACCTGACTTTGTTCGACTGCACTCCATTACTTTTGTTTTTTACTTATATATTTTCATCTTTTACTCCTTATGTCCATACCATTTGGCAATTTCTCCAGATCTTCTGCAGTCTCATATAAAATAACTATATCATCATCAAATCTCAGGGTTTTGATTTCCTCTCCGTGGATTGTGATTCCCTTCCCAAATTCCTCTTTGATTTCCTTTAATGCCTGTCCTATATAAACATTGAAAAGGAGCGGGGACAAACTGCAACCTTGCCTCATTCCTGTCTGGATTGCTGCTTCTTTTTCGAAGCCCTCAATTCTTATCACTGCAGACTGATTTTTCTACAGACTGTAGATAATTCTTCGTTCTCGGTATCTGATCCCGATCCCCTTTAGAATCTCTATAGAACACTTTTCCGCCTTGTCAATACTTTACATATTTTATTATACTTAATTACCGTACATGTTCTGAGAGCCAACTACTCCCTTCTTCAGCGGTGCCAAAACATTAATATTAATCTTTGGGCTTGGTACATTGGTACAAATAGAACAATTATATATAAATCTTGAAATTGTTAAAATATTTCTCTGTGTTTCACCTTTCACTTACTTATTATGTCACTTGTTATAGACTTTAAACTAGAAATTTTCAAATCATAAATAATATCATCTATTAAATTAATCACTATATGCTAATTTTACGTCCTTATTTACATCTAAAAAGAATAAAATGTTTCTTCGTGTAAATTTATATTTACTTTGTTATTTAGTAAAACACTTTAAAGTAAATAGTTTCCTATTCGTAAAAATTTTCTGCTCTCTTCTTAAATTTGTTTTTCTTCTTTCCTTAAGTCCTACAAAAGAAAAACATTATATTTAAATTTCTAATCTGTAATTCCATTACCTTATTTATTCCAATAATTGTCAATTAACTTACTGCTATAATTCTGAGACCTCACATGAATCGGAATTTCCTCCTCTTAATCCCATCCGACCATGCTAACCTTTTAACCATCCAATTCCTTTAAAATAAACAACCAACAAACCAACTTTAGAGACTTTTTGCGAAAAAGACAACACCTCAGATGCCTGGAGAATTTTATTTTAGGCCTACTTACTTCAGTTTCATCTAATTTTATCCCTAAATTAAAGTGATATAACACTGGTTTGAACCAAACAATATGTCCTCCTTGCTGTCAATGACCTTACGGGGTGAGCTGCTACTATGCTGCCGGTTCCGTGTTGGTCCACATCGATATCTCTGTGCACCACCACTGACTGCACTGACTGATAAAATGTGCCTGCGGCTCTTGTTGTCGCTATAAACCGAAGGTAATGGATTGGTGTGACTTGAAAAGATGTGCAGGATGCCTCACAGAAGTATGCAAGAACTGCACCGTCAAATGAGTGAGTTTGAAAGAAGGCAGATTATTGGCATGAGAGAACATGATGCATCCATCCGGGAAATTGCTGTTTGTGTGGGACGAAGTGTGTCGGCAGTGCAACAGGTGTGTATAGAATGGTTCACAGAAGGTTGTAGAACACGACGAGATGGGTCCGTTTATTACGGTCTGGGCTACTGGTGCGTCGTCCACTTTTCCTCTTAACTTTGACTAATGTGCATAAACATGCTAGATTGCAATGGTGTATGGAACGACATCACTGGGGACAGGAATAGAAGCAGATAGTGTTTTCGGATGAATCAAGGTTCTGTTTGTTTGAAAATGATGGCTGCATTTTGGTTCGCCGCAGACAGGAGGTGAGGCATCACATTGACTGCATTCGCACAAGACATACAGCGCCAACACAAGGCCTTATGGTGTGGGGTGCTATTGGGTACAACCACAAATTGCAGTTGATCGTGTCCAGGGCACTGTGACCAGTTTGACCTACATGAATGACATCCTGCGACCCGTAGCCATTCCCTTTCTGCACAACACCCAGAAGCCATATTTCAGCAGGACAATGCGCGGCCACATTATTGCACGAACACGTGCCTTCTTGTTGTCACGGGATGTCAGGCTGTTGCCCTGGCCCACACGATCACCGAACTTGTCACCAATCGAAAATGTGTAGGATATGGTGAAGTGATGGGTGCGGCACTGTGACCCAATGCCAACCACCAAAGATGTTTGTGAAAGTAAGGAGTAATTGAAGGAACTTGCTATTAAATTGAATCTAGCAAAGAAGTCAGCTTATGATAACATGATGGCAGTCATATAAACTGTAGTAAAAAATGGAAGGGTATATATAGGTACTTTTAGGCAGAAACATGCTCCCAGAAGGACATCCCAGGAATCATTAATGAACAAGGGGTGTGTGTACGTGAGGAGGTGAAGTATTCAGACAGCAGTATGTAAGGATTGTTGGTGAAAAGAATGTCTAGATAGGGGATGTAGCTAATACTAATGAAATATTGGAATTTACCGAAGATAACTAAGACATTTACAATGAGCTACAAAAGTTGAAACGAGAAAAGCCGCTCCAAATTAAAACATTTCTGGGGATATACTAAAGAGTGGGTTGGAATATACGTAGGTAGTTTGAAAAGTTCTCGGAATGTACTAGAATTAAGTATCTTACCTCGGTGAAACTGCTTTTATTTTTCAACATCGTCTCCCTGTAGACTAATGTAGTTGGTCCAGCAATGTTCCAATGCCTTGATCCCATCTCGAAAATGAGATTCCTCCAGGCCTGCAAAATACCTCTCCAATTCGGCTGTCAGTTCTTCCCTTGTAGAAAATCTCCGTCCACCGAGGAAAATTTTCAGCTAGGGGAATAGATGAAAGTCTGATGGTGCCAAATCAGGTGAATAAAGTGGATGTGGCAACAATTCGTACCCCAGTTCATGAAGTTTTGCCATGGCAATAACACTTGTGTGCAGCGGAGCATTGTCCTGATGAAAGATGACCTTCTTCCTTGCCAAACCAGGCCTTGTTTTGCGTATCTTTTCCTGTAGTTGATCTATGAGGTTTGCATAGTATTGCCCCGTAATTGTTTGGCCAGTAGGCAGATAATGTACACTGACTGACAGTGACAATGCAACACCAAGGAGGAGTGGTTCGAAAGGGATGAAAGGTGGGGAAAAAACAGAGACGGCACGGACGAATAATTGATGTTTATTTCAAACCGATATGCAGGTTACACAATGCGCACGGCATCGACTCAGTAGGATGTAGGACCACCGCGAGCGCGATGCACGCAGAAACACGTCGAGGTACAGAGTCAATAAGAGTGCGGATGGTGTCCTGAGGGATGGTTCTCCATTCTCTGTCAACCATTTGCCACAGTTGGTCGTCCGTACGAGGCTGGGGCAGAGTTTGCAAACGGCGTCCAATGAGATCCCACACGTGTTCGATTGGTGAGAGATCCGGAGAGTGCGCCGGCCACGGAAGCATCTGTACACCTCGTAGAGCCTGTTGGGAGATGCGAGCAGTGTGTGGGCGGGCATTATCCTGCTGAAACAGAGCATTGGGCAGCCCCTGAAGGTACGGGAGTGCCACCGGCCGCAGCACATGCTGCATGTAGCGGTGGGCATTTAACGTGCCTTGAATACGCACTAGAGGTGACGTGGAATCATACGCAATAGCGCCCCAAACCATGATGCCGCGTTGTCTAGCAGTAGGGCGCTCCACGGTTACTGCCGGATTTGACCTTTCTCCACGCCGACGCCACACTCGTCTGCGGTGACTATCGCTGACAGAACAGAAGCGTGACTCATTGGAGAACACGACGTTCCGCCATTCCCTCATCCAAGTCGCTCTAGCCCGGCACCATGCCAGGCGTGCACGTCTATGCTGTGGAGTCAATGGTAGTCTTCTGAGCGGACGCCGGGAGTGCAGGCCTCCTTCAACCAATTGACGGGAAATTGTTCTGGTCGATATTGGAACAGCCAGGGTGTCTTGCACATGCTGAAGAATGGCGGTTGACGTGGCGTGCGGGGCTGCCACCGCTTGGCGGCGGATGCGCCGATCCTCGCGTGCTGACGTCACTCGGGCTGCGCCTGGACCCCTCGCACGTGCCACATGTCTCTGCGCCAACCATCTTCGCCACAGGCGCTGCACCGTGGACACATCCCTATGGGTATCGGCTGCGATTTGACGAAGCGACCAACCTGCCCTTCTCAGCCCGATCACCATACCCCTCGTAAAGTCGTCTGTCTGCTGGAAATGCCTCCGTTGACGGCGGCCTGGCATTCTTAGCTATACGCGTGTCCTGTGGCACACGACAACACGTTCTACAATGACTGTCGGCTGAGAAATCACGGTACGAAGTGGGCCATTCGCCAACGCCGTGTCCCATTTATCGTTCGCTACGTGCGCAGCACAGCGGCGCATTTCACATCATGAGCATACCTCAGTGACGTCAGTCTACCCTGCAATTGGCATAAAGTTCTGACCACTCCTTCTTGGTGTTGCATTTGCTCTGTCAGTCAGTGTATCAGCAGAATGCCTTTTGCATCCCAGAAAACTGAGGCCATGACCTTTTCGGCCGATCGCACTGCCTTTGCTTTCTTTGGTGGTGGTGAATTAGCATGTTTCCACTGCTTTCACTGCTGTTTTGTCTCTGGGGTATAGTAGTGGACCCAAGTTTCATCTGTAGTCACAAACCGGTGCAAAATATCTTGTTGGTTGCACTGAAAATGGGCCAGACTTTGTTCGGACATTTCCAATCTGGTACGTTTATCGTCCAATGTCAAGAGCCGCGGCACCCATCTTGCGGATAATTTTTTCATACCAAATTCTTTGGTTAAAATATAATATATACATTCAGAAGACATCCCAACAGCTTCAGCAATCTCTCACACTTTCAGTCGATGATCCTCCATGACCATTTTATGCTCATTTGCGATAAATTCTGGGGTCGTAACACTTTTTGGCCGTCCACTATGTGGATCATCATCCAAGCTCTCCCGACCAAATTTAAACTCGCTGGTCCACTTGGCAGTAGTTGAAAATGAAGGAGGAGAGTCCCCCAGTGTGTTCTAAAAGTCAGCATGAATTTCCTTTGCTTTCATACCTTTCTTTACAAAGTATTTAATCACTGCTCGCATCTCAGTTTTTTCCAATGTCACAAATCACTATGCGGGAACAACAACAAAGAGTCGTCACTACCACACTCCTGCAGCTAGAGCACCGACACGCCACGTGTTCACTCACAAAGGATGTGTGATTATTGCGCGGGAACCTCGTTGCTCTAGCACTGACATCTAGCGGTCATTCCGAGAACTTTTCAAACCGTCCTCATATTATCATACCAGAAGTACTTATTTGGTTACTGTTTGCATGAAGGATCTATACCAAATGAATCGAGAGTTACTGTAGTAGCATCTGTATATAATGGAAAGGGTGATACATCAAACCAAAAATTACAGGTCAGTCAGTTTGACATTTGTTGCATGTAAACTCTGAGAAAGAATTCTTTCTCATTACATTAGCATGTTTGCACAATTCATAATTAGTTTGATTGTAGGCAGTTCACGTTTAGAAAAGATTTTTCCACTGAGGCTCAACTTGTAGGATTCCAGCAAGGTATAGCAGATATCTTAGATTTAGGAGGTGAAATGAACTATATTGTGATTGACCTATCTAAGGCATTTGATAGGGTAGATCATGGGGGACTCCTGGCAAAAATGAGTGCAATAAGACCAGACAAAAGAGTGACTGAATTGGTGGCTATATTTCTAGAAAATAGAACTCAGAGAATTAGAGTGGGTGATGCATTATTTAATCCTCTAATCATTAACAGGGGAATTCCTCAAGGCAGTGTTATTGTACATTTATGTTTTCTTGCATACAGGGTGGACCACGTAAGTTGAGATTGTATAATATCTCAAAAACTAAGCGTTGTATAAAGAACTGTCTGGGATAAGAGTTGCTTGATATTAAGTGGGAAAGAACATGCTATTTGTCGTGTTTTATTTGGAGAACGTTTGGATGGTCAATTGAGGGTCACGTGACATTTTGAAATGGGAACCAACATTTTTAATTTTGTTTTCGCATTCATCATACAAAACTAAACAGCTTTTGTATAAAGTATTTATTAATTGTTCATATACCAATGTACATAACAATAAAAAGTATGAACGAATTACATGAATGTGTTCGAAGTGCGAAATGAATGGTTGAACCCATTCGACACAATCCAACATAATACTATGGTGAGGAGGCTATGACATACTGTGACTGTTGTTTTGTTTTCTTTCCACAGCAGAACAGTTTCCTGGTATCTGTCGTTATTGTACTTGCAACTGCGTGCGAGTCCAGGCGGATCCACTGCTGAGTGTGTACCTACTACAATTTGTGATCACTGAATAACAAAAACCAGTTCCATGCAAGTCATTTAAGATTTGGAGCGTACGCCGTTGTCTGCGAGTTGAAATGGACCGATCTTCGCAACAAGACAAAGTGGAAATAGTTCTCATTTACGGGGAATCTAAGAGAGATGTGGAACAGGCTATTCTTATGTACGCATGAAGGTTTCCTGATAGAAGGACTCCATCAAGAGCTTCTTTTTAACGTGTGATAAAACAATTCACTGAAGAAGGCAGTGTGCAGCCAAAGAAAAGGAAGCACAGATGAACCGCTACGAACGATGATAGGCAGTTGCGGTGTTAGATGTAGTGAATTACGGCCCCCATGTCAGTTCTCGCGCATTAGCTACCAAATGTAAAACAAAAGCTAAAGGTTTCCACCTATTCAATACTGTTTGTTGTAACCTTAAAAAAGTTACATATATTTGTTGAAACTAGTTTTGGTCTTACCAGAGACCATCATCACTCAAAATCAAAGTAAAGGCAATACATAAATAAATAAATAAATAAATAACAAAAATATATATATGAAGCAAACATGAAATTCAAGACAAGTAAAGATTTTAAAAACACTCATCACAATCACATGTCCTGTGCAAGCTCTCACCTTTCCTCCAATTGGAAGGCTTCTCCTCACAGAAGACCAGGTGAAACACTAAAATATCAGCACTAGAGGAATCTTCTAGAACTCAGCTCAGCAGCATTTGAAGAATCTTTTAGAACTCAGCTCAGCTGAAACAAGTATGAACAGAATGAACTCAGCTAGTTCTAGAAGATTCCTCTAAGCTGATATTTTAGTGTTTCATCTGGTCTTCTGTGAGGTACAGTCTTCCAATTGGAGGAAAGCTGAGAGCTTGCACAGGACATGTGATTGTGCTGAGTGTTTTCAAGATCTTTACTTGTGTCTTGAATTTCATGCTGCTTCATACATAATTGTTTGTTTGTTTGTTTGTTTGTTTGTTTGTTTGTTTGTTTGTTTGTTTGTTTGTTTGTTTGTGTCATGTCTTGCCTTTACTTTGATTTTGACTGATGATGGTCTCTGGTAAGATCGAAACTAGTTTCAATAAATATATGTAACTTTTTTAAGGTTACAACAAGCAGTATTTAATAGGTGGAAACCTTTAGCTTTTGTTTTACACTATATTGCTCTTCAATATGGATTAATATGAAATTTATTACCTGTGACATTGGCTACCAATGCAGGAATGTCTAAAAACAGTGTCATCAGAATATTGAAATGGCATAAATTTCATCCTTACCATATGTCATTATATCGAGAACTACATGGTGATGATTTTGTGAATAAACTAATGTTCTGTAGGTGGGCACAGGACAGACTGCGGAATAATATTAACTTTTCAGGTAGCATTGTTTAGTGACAAGTGTACCTTCACAAATCATGGTGAAATAAATCGACACAATATGGACTGTTGGGCTGTGGACAACCCACATTGGTCACGAGAGACCCTCATCGGTTAATGTGTGGTGTGGGGTTTTGGGTCCCAAGATAATTGGATCATACTTCATTGATGGCACCTTAACAGGTGCAAAGTACAGACACTTTTTAATGGAGGTGTTGCCATTATTGTTGGAAGATGTACCACTAGAAACTAGGACGCAAATGCAATATCAGCATGACGGATGTCCTGTGTACTATGCAGGTACTGCTCGGGATGTTTTAAATAACAATTACTATGATCGTTGGATAGGACGTGCAGGTACCGTCAGTTGGCCTGCTTGGTCTCCTGACCTTACATTCCTGGACTTTTTCTTATGGTGTTGCCTGAAAGATCAAGTGTATTGTGAAAAACAAATGACTCCGGACAACATGAAGGCCCTCATATGAAATTCTTGTGCTAGTATTGACAGAGACAACATGCTGTTATGGCCTCAGTCGTTGATTCACAGAGTTGGAAAAGGCATTGATGTACAAGGGCATCATTTTGTACATTTATTACGCTAAGGTCCGATGCTTATGCAATAATTCGTATTACTCTGTGTACCTACCTGTCATCAAAGTTGGATTGTCTACACCAGGGACAGAACCACATACTTATCAAAATGGTGTATGAAAGGCTGTTTGGTTTTATATGAGGAATGCAAAAACGAAATAAAAAATGTTGGTTCCTATTTGAAGAAGTCACGTGACCCTCAAATGACCATCCAAACATTCTCTAAATAAAACACGACAAATAGCATGTTCTTTCCCCCTTAATATCAAGCAACTTTTATTGCAGACAGTTCTTTATACAATGCTTAGTTTTTGAGATATTGTACAATCTCAACTTACGTGGTCTACCCTGTATAAAAATGACATGAGTAAAGAACTGGTATCAGAGATAAGGCTTTTTGCAGATTATGTTATACTGTATAGAGTAATAAATAAGTTACAAGATTGTGAGCAACTGCAGAAAAAACTTGACAATGTTGTGAGATGGACACCAGGCAATGGTATGATGATAAACAAGGTTAAAAGTCAGGTTGTGAGTTTCACTAATAGGAAAAGTCCTCTCAGTTTTAATTGCTGTGTTGTTGGAGTGAAAGTTCCTTATGGAGATCATTGTAAGTACCTAGTTTTTAATGTAAGTAAAGATCTTCATCGAGATAATCACATAAACGGGATTGTAAATAAAGGTGCAGATCTCGGCACATTGTTATGGGGGCATTTAGGGGTTGTAGTAAGGATGTAAAGGAAAGGGCATATAAGTTTCCCGTAAGACCCCAACTGGTGTATGGTTCCAGTGTATGGGACTCACAGCAGGATTACTTGATTCGAGAACTGGAGAAAATCCAAATATAAGCAGCTCGATTTCTTCTGGGTGATTCCAACAAAAGAGAAGCATTACAAAAATGTTGCAAAGTTTGGGCTGGAAAGACTAGGTAGAAAGGAGACAAACTGCTTGACTAAGTGGTATGTTTCAAGCTGTCAGTGGAGAGATATCATGGAATGACATCAAGGCCCGGTTTCACAGTTTGAGTTTAAGCCGAAGCTTTAGTAAGCCACGCACGCCGCTTAAGCAAGGCTTACTCTTTGGCTTAAACACTACGAGTTTCACAGTAGGGGGACCATGTGCAGCTTTACTAAGCTGAACATCTCCGAAGTTGGTAATGCTTGCACATGCGCAATGATTCAATTCTCATCTTTGTTTACATCCGTAGCCTATGATTGATTGACTTGTAGGTTATACATCGTTTATCAGCCAAGATAATTTAGAAAAATGAACGGAAAATGTGATTCCAATAATAGTAACAAAAATAAAGTTTTAAAAAAAGGTCACTCGCACGTCCTGCTGACACGTATTACCACTACAGTCTAAAATGGCCATAACTTCTGAACCATTCATGCAAATAATATCCTGACAAGGTTATTGTAATCCTTATAAAATACTGGAGGAGGTCAAACAATTTATTTCAATGAGGAATTCGAGGATAATATCGAAATATTTATTTAATGTTAAGGAGTTATATTTTTTTACCGCTGAGTATAGCATAAAATCGCTTCTAGAGGGCAAACGGTTGGAAATAGGTATATACCATCGTGGACTTTTTTGTAGAGGTTTCTATGCTCTACAATTCGTACACTTACACTTGGGGTCTATCGTTGATGGTTCACGCAGCGTAAGCCAAGAAAGCAAGTGACCGACCGACATTTTTGTCTCTTTTACTGTATATCGGAACACGGAAACTGTATTATTTCACGAGCTTCGAAATATATTCAGAAATATAAGTTATTTAATGTTAATGTTATTGGTTTTACGTCCCACTAACTATGAATTTGAGCACCTTCACCACAGGACTGAGACAGGATCGAACCTGCCAAGTTGGGCTATAAGAAGGCCAGCGCTCTACCGTCTGAACTGAATCCTTAGCTTAAACCTCAGTTTCATACAGCTTAAGCCAGTCACAGATAAGCTCGGCTTACCACTTGCACTCCCCACTGTGAAACTCGTCCAGAGTTTAAGCTCCCGCTTAAGCCCGATCCAAGGCTTAAGCGTATACTGTGAAACCGGGCCTAATAGACGAATAGGTTTGAGTGGTGTCTTCAGAAGTATGAAAAATCACAATATGAATTCAAGAGACAAATTGGGGCAAATACTCATTTATAGGAAGGGGAGTTAGGGATTGGAATAATTTACCAAGGGAGATGTTCAATAAATTTCTAAATTCCTTGCAACTATGTAAGAAAAGACTTGGTATACAACAGATAAGGAATCTACCACCTGTACGATTGCCCTATATGAAGATCAGTTGCGATTGATTGATGCATTGGATAAGGCGCTTTTGAGAATCGGGACATGTAAGCCAACGAGTTTGTAGGGTTTGTGGCAGGTCTCGATTCAGGAACAGGACCGACGTTGAGGCCCAGTCGACCCCGTCATAAAAGGAATGCTGTGCAGCTATGCCAGGCTAGCTAGATTATGGTCTTGAGACGGTTAACTGTTTCCAAGAATACCGGATGACTCGGGAAATCTGAATTTTACTGCTCTCGCAGGGGAAAAAACTATCTGGCTTGGAGGCGGTATTTTCCTCCAAGTCAGTGAAGAACCCCCCTCTTTGCTGGAAGAATTTGAAAAAAAAAAAAAAGGAGAATCAGAGTAGCCTAGTTTAGTGATTGTGAGGGGCGGGAACCTCTTGGTTACAGCCTTCCTCTTTTCTTTCACAGAGGGTTGCCATATTGGAAGAGAAGGTCCCCCTGTGGGTGGGGGCAGTGGAATAGCAACCACGGTATCTCCTGCCTGTCTTAAGAGATGACTACAGTGGGCCCCAAGGTATCTTACCTTTGGAATGTGAGTTGGCGGCCACAGGGCCCATAGCTGAGTTCTGGCATTGCTTCAGTTACTTATGCCAGGCTCCTCACTTTAATCTATTCTATCTGACCTCCCTTCATCAACTCTTGTTCTTTTCCGACCCCGATGATATTAGACCATTCGAGGCCTAGGGAGTCTTTCATTTTCACGCCCTTCATGGCCCTTGTCTTTCTTTGGCCTGTACCTTCATTTTTCAAAGTGCCCTTCCATTCTTTCCCTCTCATTAGTGTTTACAGAAGTTGGATGTCCAGTTGTACATCTGCCTAAAGCCATTATCACTGCCACCACCATTATTTTTGATAGAGGATGATTGCCCAGTTGTACTTTCTCTTAAAACAATAATCACCACCACCATTAGTGTTAATAGAGGATGGTTGTCAGTTGTACCTCCTCTTGAAACAATATTCACCACCACCATGTGTTAATAGAAGACGGTTGGCCAGTTGTACTTCCTCTTAAAACAATAATCATCACCACCACCACCTGGGAGGTCAATCAAGAAAGAAATCCCCAGAGGAACTTGAGGTATCGATTGAGGAGAAGTTCCCGCCACCTGGCAGGGTACTAGCCATCATTGCTAAACTGTTAGGTTGTGAATGATTAATATCCCTGGCCTGGGGACTGGGTGTTTGTGTCGTCCTTAACGTTCCATTCCTCACATTCAACACTCTACACTTATGCAGTTACAATTGCAGGTTCATATCATGTGGTGCAAGTAGTGGCAAAAGATCTACAGAGGTTAGCGCCACGAACAAATAGCATTTTTTTTTTTTTTTTTAACTACTAAGTACTTATGACAGAAACAGACCAACAAGCAACAAACAACACTACTCTACAGCACATACACCCTCTATGGCTCCAAGGACCACGCACTGTAAAGGATACCAGGAGGAATCCCAGATGCCACCACCACAGCTCATCCACAATAGTGCACAAAGCAACAATACACAGGCAAGGCACAGGAAGGGTAAAGGCAAACTCTCGCTTTGAGTAACCGAACAGGAATTGTCCCCTGTGTGTGGGGGCAGTAGAATAACACCCGCGGTATCCCCTGCCTGTTGTAGGGATTGACTTAAAGGATCCTCAGGGGATCTCTACTTGGGAGAGTTGGTTGGCAACCACAGGGCACTTAGCTGAGTCTTGGCACTGGTACCACTTACTTGTGCTGGACTCCTCATTTTCATCTGCCCTATCCGACCTCCCTTTGTCAACTCTTATTCTTTTCAGACCCTGACGGTATTAGGTTCCCGAGGCGTAGGGAGTCTTTCATTTCACGACCTTCATGGCCCGTACCTTTCTTTGACCAATGCATTCATTTTTGATGTGTGGATCCCCTCCATTTTTTCCCCCTCTGATTAGTGTTATGTAGGGGACGGTTGCTTAGTTGTACTTCCTCTTAAAATTATAATCACCACCACCACCAAACAGGAATTGACGGTAATATTCTCTGACGAGAGCACATTTACCTCGACTGGTACGCGTGTTTCGCCCTTTCAGCACATGGAATGATCCAGCATATGTGGAACTCTGGCCGAGTATCTGTAGGTGGTGGATGAGCTCTTGCCGGGCAATGTGTGCAAATATTAGAGATTATTACGGTCTCTTCCATGCGGGTGCTTCATCCCACCGGTGTTACATAATTTCAGCAGAACCTGTCTTCGATGCACATGTCCCAGTTAGTTCAGGAATAGTTTGCAAGGCAAGGCCAGGACGAACTTATCAAGTGGCCTCTTTGTAGGGAGGACATGAAGTGGTGGTGGTTGTGGTGGTGACTTTTGTAAGAAGAACAACTACTAATTAATCATCCTGGGGCCCTTAGCTGAGTCCCGGCATTGGTTTTATTTACTTGTGCCAGGCTACTCATATTCATTTATCCCATCTGCCCTCTGTTGGTATGTTGAGTGCAGTGGCGAGAGAGGTGATAGAAATTGTGGTGAATGAACTTGAGTGTAGTCTCTAGTTCAATGCTGAATTGGTGAACGAACTAAACAAACGACTCGAGTGTCACGAAAATAAAATAAAACATCTTAAAGAAAAAGTTGAGGCAAAATGTGACTCCCTGGAACAGTACCAAAGAAGGTCAAGTTTAGGTCTGTTTGGTATTGCTGAAATTGAGGCTGAGAGCATAGACGACATTGTAGTGAGCCTCTGCAATATACTAGAGGCCAAGGTAAGCCTAACTGACATTGACAGGAGCTACAGAGTAGGACCGAAGGAGCCCGGAAAATCTCTGCCCATCATTGTGAAGTTCACATCCTTCTGCTCCACGCACAAGGTTTTCACACGGGAGCGCCAACTAAAAGGAACACCTACCATAATATGGGAGGACTTGACTGCAACTCGTCTAGCAATTTTGAAGGCAGCCATCACTCTTCATGGACTGAGGAACACTTGGACTGATCACGGGGATATCACAATTAAGTTGGCAGATGGTACAAGGCGTCGTATTAACCATATGTGTGATATTCCTAGATTGTAATCTTCAAACGTCTCTACCCATCACTACAGAACTGCTTTTGCTTTTAACGTGAGTACTGAAATATTGTCTTCCCTTGCCTTCAGAGTAGAAATACACTACAGTTAAGTTTCACGTTTTCTTTCTCATCTCCCTCTCTCATCTTCTCTCCCTTAACACATTTCCTATACCCTCTAGTTTAAAATTAGACTCATTTGTGTGGTTTACTTTATAAATTTGTCTGTAGTGTGTTTTGTCATTTTTATTAAACTCACATTGTCTTTTATTTCTACAGTAATCAGTATTGCTTGAACGGTATCTAACCGTAGTCCTCTCGGTAGTTCTGTTTTAGTCTTACTTTTCTGTTCCGAAGTTGACGTACCCTTTAGCACAACAAAGACACGCTTCTGACGACTTCAGCCCTAAGCGCATTCCTTAACCTCCAACCCTAACCCCCCATGTTCTGTTAACCACTCCCTTCGCACACATAGCTGCTAGAGCAAACCCAGGTCCTCTCTCAGCCATTACTATCTTGAAGGAAACTGTGAAATAATTTCCAAGGGCACTTAACGTTTATTACTGTAATGCGCAGTCTTTGCTGTCCCAAACGCACATGGATGAAATGCATGACCTTTTTTCTTCGCACTAATTCAATGCAATTATTATGTCAGAAACGTGGTTGACCGGCAAATGTCCCAGCTCAGCTGTTGACATGGACGGGTATGTCCTTCTACGAAATTACCACGAGGGTAAAGGCGGTGGAAGGGGCTGGCTGCCTATGTTGCCAGAGACCTCAACCCTCAAGTAATTAGCCATTCACCTTCACAGTATGAACGTAAGCCAGAGTTTTTGTTTGTAGAGATAACACTGTTTAGAGCGAAATGCTTGCTAGGAGTGGTTTACAAGCCTCCAAACGTAGGCCAGTTGACCGACGTTGAGACTGAAATACTAAACCTTCTGCCATACTATGAACACGTTATTATAATGGGAGACTTCAACACAAATTTGTTAGATAGTACTGCAGCTTCTACTCGACAGTTTCGTAATACTTTCGAAGCATGTAACACGAGAATTTTACTCCTCGGGCCAACTCACCACACTAATTACAGTCACACTCTTCTTGATCTAATGATAACAAACAATTCAACAAAAGTTCTGCAACATGGACAAACATCAGCCCCAGGACTGTCTGGACATGACATAATCTACCTGCCCTACCAATTACGAAGCCCAAAACCTACGACGAAAATGTTATCAGATGAAAATTAGAAGATGATGTTCTTTCTGTGCTGTGGATGGAGACAAATCATGCCAATAATGTTGAGGATATGGTTTCAGCATTTAATGACCTAGTAACGCAACTCTACGATTGGCACGCCCCAGTACATACAGGAAAGCGTTCCAGTGCTCCTAAACTATGGATAGATGATGAAATCCGCAACCTAATGGCTAAACAAGACACTGCTCATAGACAATACAAACACTACCCAACGGTAATGAACCACCAGACATATAAAACACTGCATAATAAAACGACCTCTAAAATTCAAAGCGCTAGACTACGTTATACCCATAACTTGATTAGACCTGACATACACCCTGTGATGATGTGGAAGTCTATGAAGTATTTTGCCATCAATAACCAGAAATCTAACGAAGAACTAAATGTTAGTGTAGATAAATTAAACGACCAATGCAGCAACGGGAATTAATCCAGTCATGAAAAAGAAAACAATTAATGCATATGATGATATACCATTTCCGCACAGGGATAAATTTTACTTCAGTCACGTAACACTGCAAGAAGAGATTGACTCAATGAAACACATCAAGACCAGAGCTAGGAGCGTAGATAATATAGGCCACGAAATGTTCATGAAAATTCTCCATCACATCGTTTATCCATTTATCTTTAATTATTCACTGCAACAGGGAACCTATCTGGAAATATGGAAAATGGCCATAGTTCACCCGCTTCTGAAAATAAGATTGGCAAATAACGTCAGTGACTATCGGCCGATTAGCATCTTGTGTTTATTTTTAAAAGCTTTAGAATTCATAGTTCACAAGCAGATTACTAAGTATCTTACGCAATATAATCTCCTCGATATCCACCAGTCTGGCTTTAGACCAAGACACAGCAGTTGCAGTGCATTAGAACATGTGACTGATGACATAAGGCAAGCCATGGACAACAAACAACTGACAGTTCTAGCATTGTTGGACTACAGTAAAGCTTTCAACACTGTTATATGGAGATGTGTACGTAATGAATAGGAGGACAATTAGATTTCCTTTGTAAACTGTTGACAGAGACATACGTATCCAAATAAAATAGTTTAAATTTCTCCGCGAGTGCACTCCAGTGCATTAGTTCCTGTCTCACTGACCGCTGACAGTGCGTACTTAATAACAACAATGTATATTCAAATTGGTGTACGGCTGACGTAGGAATACAACAGGGATCTGTACTGGGGCTCCTATTTTTCTCTTTGTATATAAATGGCATAGCTTCTGGAATAAAACACTGTAAATACCACTTATATGCAGATGACGTACAGATATATATATATATATATATACACACACAGTAAAGTCGAAACACTTCACCAGAATGGAGACTTGATGACCATAGATATATGGGCCAAAAATCACAGATTAAAGTTAAACCCATCAAAATCCCAGGCAATAATTATTGGTTATCCTAAATTACTTTGCAAACTCAATCAAACAGCGTTACAACAGTTATCCATAAGCGGTACTCCCATACAGTATAGCCAAAACGTAAGGAATCTTGGTATAATATTTGACGAACATCTGTCCTGGTCTGCCCAAGGTGTGTAGAAAAATACACAAAATGCTACACTGTCTCAGTTAATTCAAATTAAACTAAGGAAAATTCTTGTTGAATTACTCGCATTACTTCATTTTGATTATTGTGATATAGTTTACAACAACCTAGGAGTGGATTGGGGAAGGAAACTTCAGTTTGCTCAGAATGCTTGTGTAAGATTTATCTGTAGACTTCATTATGCTGATCATGTCACACCGTCATACATACAGCTCAGGTGGCTTTGCCTGCAAGAACGACGCACAGTTCATACTCTTTGCTTTTTACATAATATTCTTAAAACTTCTCACATCAAACTTTTCTCGACAGGCCATAACAAAAATACCCGATCCTGCATCATCATATGTTTATCCCTTCCTGTACAGAGAACAGCAATCTACACAAAATCATTCACCGTTACCGCAGCCCAACAATGGAATCTCTTACCAGTGCATGTCAGAAGCACATCCAGGAGCTCAGCTTTTAAACATGCCCGTGTTGAAATACTACGTAAACCTGCATGAACCATCAAGTTTTGACCTGAAAACACCTCCTCCTACCTGCTCTTCATCATTATTTCCCTATTCCTTTCACAGATCTTCTTATTATTCTTACTAACCCTTTTCTTCACGTGTCAATTGAATGCTATACCTTGGTATATTGTAGAAATTTATATATTTTTGAAACTTTCTCTTAAGTAGTGTATATATATATATATATATATATATATATATATAGTACTCATTATTCATATATTTTTAATGTATGATATGTATTATATAGATGATATGATTTTTTTTCTTACGTGGGATTACTTTTATTAATACTATTACTGTTATTATTGTTAATATTGTTTTTATATTATTGTCATCAGTAGTTTTAGGGTAAGACTGGTTAAGTGAGAGAAAGGGAGTACATCCCTAACTTTGCCAGAATAAATAAATGAAACATATTATTATTATTATTGTTATTATTGGTCAACTCTTGTACTTTTCCGACCCCGACGGTATTAGAGCATTCAAGGCCTAGGGAATCTTTCATTTTCATGCCCTTCGTGGCCCTTGTCTTTCTTTGGCGGATCCTTTCCGTTTTTTCCCTCTGATTAGTGTTAACAGAAGATAATTGCCAAGTTGTACTTCTTCTTAAAACAGTAATCACCACCACCATCTCTCTGAACAAATTAAATGAACACAGATAATAAAATCAATTGGTTTATTCAACTGCACAAACGCATCAAAAGGGAACATAAGTTCCCTGAGTAACAGGACACTTGAAATTGATAGGCCTATGCCCTTGATTAATTTACTCTCACACATAAAGCGGATGACGAGATCAGCAGTATTCGCTTCATCGGCTAGTATGAGTTTGAGTATCTCCTGCAGGCCGAGGTTCTGTCTTAAGCCAGAGAGATCGACACGCTCTGTAAAGATGTAGGCCGCGGTGAAGTTGGCATCATAAGGAATCACTGGGGTTGAGAACGTGTGGCCTGAGACGAAGAGGGTAATGGTGGAGATCTGTCCTGATCGTGTGTCAGATATGAATGACGCCCTCTGGAATGATGTCGATGCGGCCGGCGACGAGATGGTAAGTGACGACAATACATATGTGTCTGCACTCATCGATTCCATGGCCGTAAATAAGCCCACTCACTGTCAATAATGGCATGGAAGTTAGGTCTCTCACCATAGAAGTCAGTGTAGGAATTAAAATAAACATAAAAATATTTTACTCTACCAAGACTCAAACTCTTGATACGGAGGCAAATGGCAAAATTCACAGTTCAACACTCACTGCCTTGGCTGACAACCGTCTATAGGTGGGGGTGGTAGAATAACACGTACAGTAACCCCTGCCTGTCGTAAGAGGCAACTAAAAGGGGCCCCAGGTCCCTTAACTTGAGAGCGTGGGTTGGCGACCACAGTGCCCTTAGCCAAGTATTGGTATTGCTTTCTCCTACTTGTGGCAGGCTCCTCACCTTAATCAATCCTCTCTGACCTCCCTTTTCCAGCTGTTGTTCTTTCCTGACCCCAATAGTATTAGAACATTTGAGGCCTAGGATGTCTTTCTTTGCCCGAAGTCATTTTTCAAAGTGTCATATCCCTTCCATTTTTTCCCCTCTGATAAGTGTTAATAGAAGATGGTTGCCTAGTTGTACTTCCTCTTAAGATGATAATCACCACCACCAGCTCTTTGGCCGACAGTGCCTGTTCAACCGCCGAAAAAACGACAGTATTTACATTACGACCAATGTGGCCACTGGACAGATATATTATGTCCCAGGCCAGGAGACGTAACCAGCCATGTCCTGTGGCCTTATAAAGACAACGAAATAGAACGTAACTCGGCAAGGCCATGTTGCATGTCATACCTTCCCGCCAGTTCACGTTGCTGACAACCATATCATCCAGGGGATGCTCTCTTTCTGTGTAAGTCTACATATCTGTATTTGTTATAATCTATTTGGTATGAATTTATCCCCCTGAGGATGGGCGTGGTAGAAGAGCACCCACGGTATACCCTGCCTGTCGTAAGCCCTTTGGGCTCTTAACTTGGAAGCATGGGTTGGTGGCCACGGGGCCATTATCTAGGTCCTGGCACTGCATAAAATGAATTTCATTGCAAAGCTCGTATTGCTTCCACTTACTTTTGCCAGGCACCTCACTTTCATCCATCCTATCCGACCTCCTTTTGTCAACTCTTCTTCTTTTCTGAGCCTTGTGGTATTAGGTTTACTAGGCCTAGGGAGTCTTTCATTTTCACATCCTTTGTGGCTCTTGTCTTCCTTTGGCCGATACCTTCATTTTTCAATGTGTCGAACCCCTTCCATTTTTTCCCTATGATTAGTGTTAAGAGAGGATGGTTGCCCAGTTGTACTTCCTCTTAAACCAATCACTACCACCACCAGTATGGAATTATTATTATTTTTATTACAGTCGCACTCCTTGGCTGAATGGTCAGTGTTCAAAGGGCCCCAAATTCGATTTCCGGCTGAGTCGGGGATTTTAATCGCATTACGTTAATTCCCCTGGCTCAGGTAGGGGTGTTTATGTTTGTCCCACACCCTCCTTTTCATATTCAGACAACACACCACACTGCGAACGACCACAGAAATGTGCAGTAGTGAATACATTCGTCCACATGGGTTTGGCTCGAGGGAGGGCATTGAGCTGTAAGACAGGGCCAAATTCACACGTGATGCAGTACACATCTGCAACCCCACAGGTGTGGGAAAAACAGTAGAAGAAGGAGAATTGTTTTGATTGTATATATGTTGGGTATACAGACCAAAGACTTGTTTGATCTTCAATAGCTCAACCATCAGCTGTCATAGGTGGCCTAGGCATCACTGAAGAGGCATACTAAGGAAATTTGGAGTAAAGTAGTTTCCTGTTGCTTTCCTCACCATGCCAGGAGTTCCTATTACATATCACCCCGAGAAGTCCACTAACATGCACGCATAGGGGCTGACGACCTAGATGTTAAGCTCCTTTAAACAACAAGCATCATCATCATCATCAACATATTACAAAGTACATATCATAGGCCTAGTATCCTCAGGCTTAATAAAATAATAAATAAATAAATAAATAATGCCAATGAAGATTTATGCATCTCAAAATTGATTACAGGAATCAGGCTCAATAAAATAAATAAATAATACCAATGAAGATTTATTCATCTCGAAATCGATTACTAGAATCAATATTAAAGCAAAATTTCCATGGTTTCTAGACGTTTGTGTTCATTCTGTAGACCAGAGTATGATGCTGGTGTGCAGTTCATTCATGTAAGGAGAGAAACAGACTTGATGTGACAGTGGTGGCAACCATTTTACAGTGTATGGTGAATTTGGACACAAGTTCTTACCGGTTTTATAAGTACCGCATATGTTGCAAGAAAAGCAAGTCCTAATGCAAAAGCATGTGATAAATATATTAATTTCAGCTTCTGGACCTTGGGTGGTGTCGCCCTATGGGTGGGGGTGATACAATGCACTCACAGTATTCCCTGCCAGTTGTAAGAGGTGACTAAAAGGGGCACCAGGAGCTCTTAACTTGGGAACATGTGTTGGCAATCATGGATCCCTTAGCTGAGTCCTGGCATTGCTTCCACTTACTTGTGCCAGGCTCTTCACTTTCATCTATCCTATCCAACCTCCCTTGGTCTTGTTCTTTTCCAACCTTAACGGTATAAGAGAATTCAAAGCCTAGGGAGTCTTTCATTTTCACGCTCTTCGTGGCCCTTGTCTTTCTTTTGCCCCTAACATTTTTCAAAGTGTCAGATATCCTTCTTCCTTCTGCTTAGTGTTACTAGAGGATAGTTGCTCAGTTGTACTTCCTCTTAAAACAATAATCACCACCACCACCACCTTGTGCGATGAAACTTAATTTCATAAAATTAGTACATGCACATCTTCTTCTTCTTTTACTTCAACAGAGTCCCCCCCCACAACTATGGTGTCGCAGGTGTGAACTGCATCGCCCCTGTTTTTGGCTGGATGCCTTTCCTGTCACCAAATACAGTAGAGACAATACGCGACACTCAGCGAGATATCGAGGGACAGCTATTAGAGCTCTCTCTAGTGGGTAGACCTGAGAACTACTGATTCTGTCATAAGAGCACGTGTATTTGTGTGTGCAGTTTTTGGTGTTATTTATGCGTTTTCAGTGAGATGACATAATTAAATAGTAGCGTGTGTCATTCCTTGATATCTCCTCTCAACATGAGGGCAAAGGTATGTGCTGTGTTTGGCTGCAGTAACTATGAAGTACGAAAGAATGCGCAGTCTTTCTTTCGCTTCTCTTGTGACAAGAAAATGTAAGTAATATTGTGTTTGTGTATATATTCTTCCAGTGACAAAGATATTTTTATAGTACTTCATAATTTTCTGACCTGCTTGACCCATATTTTAACTGGCTTAAAATATAATACGCATATTTTATTGTATAGTGCAGCAGTTGACCTTCAATACCGATGTGTTGATGTAAGTGTGATCTGTGGGTTTTGAAATGTCACAGAAGTAATTTGGATAAGGTGTACAAGAAAGAAGGGACGTTACGCTTATATAAGAATTATAAGATCTGTTCAGATCATTTCCAGGCCAGCGACTTGAAAAATCCTCGACTATACAGCCAAGGGTATGTTACATTTTTACTCTAATTGTACGTAAATATTCCTCAAAGCATCACTATCGACAACATTTTCATACTTTTCTCTCTTTTATCCCTCTTCTCAGATTAAAGCCGGGATTTTATAGATTTTCTTTCTGTTAGTAGGCTTCATGTTAAGAGGAAAATTGTCCAGCTTTTAAATGTTAATTCATTGCATCATGTGCGTGAAAGGAATGTGCCGATATTTTTATTGACAAGTGTCTTAATGTGATAATACAATGTTTTTTAAATGAGCAAAAAGACAAATCTAACCGTAAAAGTTCAGGCAGGAATGCTAAAGCAAAGAAAGTAATGCATAAATGAAAGATCAAGCCATTTCACACCAGTTCATTTCACATCTTGTTTATATGTCTAATTTCAGTCTTTAAATAATAACCTTTTAAATAATTCTTCATTCACTTATCCAGAATTGCTTTAGCAACTTCGAAGTTAATATCTCAATAATACTTTCTTTCTAGGCGTAATTTATTTATCCATTTTCGTATATGCATTTCCATTGATATTTGAATTTAGCGTGACTTTTCAGATCAAGTCACTAGGAGCGCCACCGTCGAATTGTCTCCCATTTTAACGAGGCTAAATCCGTAAGTGTCGCGTATTGTCTCTACTGTATTTGCTGTCACCAAACATACGTGGAGGCGTGTAATCACCATAAGAGGAGAATGTTGGGACAACACAAAGACCCTGTCCCCAAGCCAGAAGAGTTAAACAGACGTGATTAAATTCCCCAACTTGCCAGGTACCAAACCTGGGACTCTCTGGACAGATCTATCAGAAAAGGAAGAAGACATCAAATCACCTGGGCAATGGCCCTAAACGCAGATCATTGGTAATTGATTGATCAACATATGGATGGAAAAAAAGAACAAGAAAAGGCATCTATCCAAAAGATTATGAACAATATAGATGTAGAAGTGTCATTATCAATAAATACATGTAAAAAAAAATGGACAAAGCAACCCCAGGAATATCAGCTTCAAATGTTAGATTTGTGGAAACATTCTCCAATAAACACACAAACTGAAGAGGAGCAAAATAAGAATATTTCCAGGAAGGATATAAAATGTTTGAACCCACTTTAATGAAAGAGCAAAACCAAAAATATTTTTGCCAAATTTTAGAATTTATTCCATCACAAACAAAATTATGTAAGAATCAGAATCATTTTCTGTTATATATAGAAAAAGAATATACAGTACATGTAAAAATGTATAATTCAAATATTTTTCCATCTTTAATAAGGCAACAAAAAAGTTATGAAAAATTATAACAAAACAAATTTCATTATCACTTTTACTTGACAATGTGGGTATTAACCAGAGGGTTGCAGAGCTATGTTCATGACACTATACGTTCAGAACTCTAGTTTGAAATGCTGTGTGAATACAAATGTTGTAAGAGCCTGAGTTGCAATTCTGCTGACTGTCAAAGAAAAAATAGCAACTGCAGCCTGTACAGGATAGGTACTATGTACGAAGTGGCTGATGAACACAAAAATGAAAATTGAATGATTTACTACTTTTTTATAAAATGAAGTATTCCTGGAAGAAATTGGTTAAAAACTAGAATTACACACAAGAGGTAAAGATATACCATAGGACTATCATTTATTCTAAGACAAACGTTTAGATGAAAACTAGATTTGAGTCATTAATTCTGAATACAGATCTTAAACTAACTATCCTTTACACATTCTACACTTAGATTACTATACTAGCTCCATTTCTAGGGTCTTTGGTATTATATAACTTTAAGAAGTTGAATCTTGCATCTTAAAAACAAACATACAATACAAGTAACAAATTGTTCCCTGTTGTAATTGAGGTGTTCATGGCCGGCATTAGAAATCATGTCAGTGTTTTGCAGGCTAGTAGGCCGTGGTCCAGGAGCATGTGATGGTCCTGACATTTCACTGAAGACTGCGCTCGGCATTATCGAATGTGCTAGAAATCGGCTTCATTTCCCATATCAAATCTTATTTACATTAAATCAATGAAAGTAAACTTTCACCTCTTTGATACTTTATATTTGCTTTAAGCAAATTAGTTATTTGTAGAACATGTTTCATTCCTGAGGAACATCTTCAGCTACATATCATTGCTTAGGTGAAATTACACAGAATTTTCTTCTTCTCAAAAAACCATCTTTAATTCGTACCTTTGTTATGCTTAAAACAAAACTAATTTAAAAAGATAAAAATAATTAAAATATACGGGGAGGGTAGAGTGGGGCGGTGAAATGGGAAGGGAAGATGGATCTACTTACGTTCCAACCTAATTTAAAACAATTTCCTATTCACTTAAATAGATGCTAAAAATTTGTTAGTATACAACACTTTTGTTCAAATGTGATGTGTATGTTTTTCTTAGTTCATGTTTAAAAACGTTTTTGAAAAGGACTTGTTCATTCTGATTTTACATGTTATTTAAAAAACTGTTCTCTTCTGCTGCTTTTCTTTTCTGAAGTGAGTATTGTTGTTTGATTCAATTTGGTAAAAATGGGTCTCTTGAATTTTTGTTTATTAAGGGATCTTCTGAAGCTTATTGGTGTTTTATTGATGTTATGAAAAAGCTTCCCAATAGTCTGCAATGACACAAAAATGGGGGATGCTTTATATTAACATATATTAAAATCTGCACAGGGGAACCTAGTATTTAAATGAATGGTGTCTCACCTTGTTTTGTTGTCAAACTACTTTGTCCTTGGAGGGGTCTAGCAGCAACCGATGCACCTTTCCGTCTAGTGAAATAACGTGTGTATATTCTGAAGCTTGCTCCTTCCCCAGGGGAGGCAAGGGTGTGGAATGGGGAGGAGGCAGTCACGATCACGGTTTCAGTGACTTCAGGAGAAGGGGTAGGGGAATAGATATTCAGGACGACGGAGGATTGAATGGTTTCTTTCTTTACAGTCGGTATTACTTTTTATATCCAATGCTTCCAGATGTGCTAGTATCCCTTTTTATAAGGGGTTCTTATTATCAATTATATCATTAAGGTTATTGTCCTGATTACCTTGTTGATCTAAATAAATATATATACTTTCTGGTGTGTTTAGTAGACTGCCTTTATTTGTTTTACATGAGATTGTCAGATCTTGCTCTATAGTAGTGCACTGATGACTGGTTGCACTCATATGTTGCCCCATAGAGGTCATTTTTTTGTGCCTCTCAGCATTGACGTGCTCAAGATATCTTACTGTAAAACTATGTCTGGTCTGCCTGTCCAATATTTTTTGCATTGGTGACAGATCAATTTGTACACCCCTGAAATAAATTGATTGTCCTTCCCCAGAAAATTAATACTACAAAGGGCACTAGGAAAGTTTTTCAATATGCAAAAATGGTTGGCTGGACATCCCTGTTATGGTTAGGGATGAAAAGAGGGGTGAAAACCGGTCTAGAAGACAGCAAGGTGCGACCTTCACACCAGTTGTTACCAAGCAGTGGGATTGAAAGCAAGTTAAGATGTCAGTGTGGTCTAAAGGCGAATATCGCGCAATTATCCACTACAATTTTACTCATGGATTAACTGTTGACCGGTGCCTGGAGGAAATGACTTCTGTGCTGGGAAAAGACTGTCCGCATCAGACAACAATTTTCTGCTGGTACGAAGAGTTCCAGAGAGGAAATTTTGGGGTTGAAGATGATCCTCGTTCTGGGCAACCATCTGAATCAGTGACTGAGGAAAACATTGAAGCTGTGAGGAAAATGTTGCAGCAAGAGAGGCGGTTGACATATTGGCAGGTAGAAGAGACTCTCCACATCCCTGCACCGGCTATTCATTCAGTTCTACATGACCATCTCCATGTTAGAAAGGTTTGTTCCCTTTGGGTGCCCCATTCACTTTCAGAGGAACAAAGGGCACATCGAATGAAATGGTGCCAAAAAATGCTAAAACAGTTTGAAAATGGGACTTCGCGTAACGTCAGTAGCATCACTACAGGTGACAAAACTTGGCTTTATTATTACGATGTCCCAAAATAAATCCCAGAACAAGGTGTGGCTGATTGAAAATGAGGGTACTCCTGTGACTGTACGAAAGTCAAGGTCAGTGAAGAAAAGGATGATTGCAGTATTCTTCACTAAACGGGGCATCCTGACTTGGGTTGTGCTAGTAACACAAAGGACAGTTACTGCGAAGTGGTACAGTGAGACTTGTCTGCCCGAGGTCATCCAGGCTCTGAAGCAGCTCCGTCCAAGGTCACAGCTCAACATTTGGCTCTTGCATCACGACAATGCTCTAGCATATCGTGCTAATGTAACAATGGATTTTCTTGCCAGATAAGGGTTGACTATGCTTGATCACCCTCCATACAGTCCTGATCTTGCCCCATGTGACTTCGCACTCTTCCTAGAAGTGAAGGTGAAGCTGAAAGGGCGGCGTTTTGCATTCGACGAGGAGCTTCTGGCAGCATGAGATCAAGAGTGTGACAATGTAACCGAAGAAAAGTGGCAGAGTTGGTTCAGTGACTGGTTTCGATGTGTGGAGAAGTGTATTGAGTGTGGTGGAAATTATTTTGAAAAAGTCTAAAGCGTTCACTCACATTGCAATACTTTCCTAGTGCCCTTTGTATTGTAGTTGAAAAATGTTTGCTTAGTATTATTGCTAGTTGAATATGCAATTTTATAGTCTATTTTCCGAACAGATTTGTTACTGCATATATGTTGGGATTGCTAAAAGTGAATCTAGCGTATTTATCATTCTTCTTTAGCTCGGATGCTAGACTCGTTTGAAACCTCTGTTTAAAGTTTCTAATTATTTTGTTCACCATAATAAGTCCAAAACTGTTATGTTGAGCTTGTTTACAGATAAAGAGTAGTTCTTTCTCTCATTCTATGCAAGAGAGAGGTATATTGAATGCTCGTATATGTGACAATAGCAACCTGATATTTTTTGGTGACTCTTGATGCAGCGAGTGGTTCTTTATTGTAGTATGAGTAAAAGTGGGCTTTCTATGTATCTTAAAAGAAAACTCCTCCTTTTTCCGTGTTATATTTACATCTAAAAAATGTATGGAACCTCCTTTTCCTTTTTCTACAGTAAATTTTACATTGAAATCTAATGAATTTAGAATATAAGGATGTTATCATTATTATTCATTCTTTCATCTATGACTATGAAGGTATCATCTACAAAGAGTATCCATAGGTCCCTTCTATTTATCCTGTTATTCTTCTTTTACTATCAAACAGGTGGAAGTTTACTTTTATTGATTTAATTATCAAAGGCTCCGACTGACTTTGATAGCAGCAAAGTCACACTTGAATGGAGTGCATTATATAGTGCAGGCTACAATGCACTGCTCACCTATTGGTCTGCCATGTTGGAGGGGTGGTCGCTGATTGGCTTTTCTTCGGCCAATGACTGAAGTGGTTAAGGAGCCCGATGTACGTTGACCTGCCTTGGCGGAGACAGGCAACTGATCACCCATTGTTTTTCCTTGTCTGCCACGGCCATCGTGTCCTCCAGTATTTAAGGCTTCCAGGACTGGAAACCAGGCTTTGTTTACTCGTTCAGATTCCTCCTTATGGTTGAAGCTGTTGATATGCTTCAGGATTTCAATGGCTTCCTTTTGTAGCCAGGTATGATAAGATACAGTGGTTGATAGTACTTTGGTGTTGCTGCTGTACTGTATTTCATGGCCTGCTAGCAGCGAGTGTTCAGCGACTGATGATCTGTTTACTTGTTCCAGCCGACTATGTCTGTTATGCTCCTTCAGTCATGTGGCGATGCTGTGTTTTGTATTGCCTATGTATATCTGGCCACAGCTGCACGGGATCTTGTAGGAAGAGATTTGCAATCTAAATGGAACATACACAGCAGCACATATCGGGGCCGAGTGAGGAAACAACATCATAACACACATCCCTGGCCCGAAAGATATGGCTCGACATGTTGCATCTCCTGTACAAGCATGGAAATTATTTTTTCTTGACATTATGGTGGATAAAATTGTAAATTATACAAATATTTGGATCGAATAACAGCAGGGAAATTACAGTAGACCACGTGATGCTTCAAGCACAAATATAATTGAAGTCAAAGCTGTGATTGGTTTACTTTATTTAGCTGGGATACGGAAGTCAGCCCGTCAGAGCTTGAGAGATTTATGGGCGCGAGACGGAAGTGGGGTTGAGCTTTACCACACCACTATGGGCATAAATAGATTTCAGTGCTTGCTCCGTGCTTTGCGGTTTGACTGTATTACTGATAAAAAGAGAAAAGCAGAGTGTTGATAGACCCGCAGATATCAGGAAAATATGCGAAGATTTTGTTAACCGTTGCAAAATGAATTATTCTTTGAGCGAATATGTAACGATTGATGAAATGTCGGATGCGCTCCGTGGTAAATGTCCCTTCCAACAATACATTGCTAATAAGCCTGCAAAATATGGACTGAAAATATTCACCCTAACAGACTCCAGAACATTCTACACACAGAATATGGAAATATATGCCAGAAATAAACAAGAAGGTCCCTACAAAGTGAACAATAGTGGCAATGATGAGGTTGTAAGGCTTATTCAGCCAATTTCTGCATCTGGTCAAAACATAACTGTGGATAATTGGTATATATATGTACCATTAGCCCATAGTATGCTAGCTAACCATAGGTTAACTATGGTAGAAACTCTAAAACTAAACAAAAGGGAAATTCTTTCCCTCTTTGTACAAGCCAAAGTCAAAGCAGTTTATTTGGTTTTCGAAATGTAGCAACTCTGCTATCACATTTGCCCAGGAGGAACAAGGTGGTTTTGGTGTTGTCAACTGCACAACATAGATGAGATTGACGAAGAAACTGGTGATGCCCGAAAAGCAGAATTGCTCACTTTTTATAATCTCACAAAGGGAGGAGTGGACGTGATTGATAAGCTAAAAAGTGCATGTTCTGTTACACACGTAAGTCGCCGATGGCCTATAGCGCTGTTCTACATACTTCTAAATGTAGGAAGGATTAACAGATTCATTATTCTGCAAGCAAAGTGTGATATGAGTAGACGTACATTTCTGAAAACCCTTTCAAATGAACTGTGCAATGAATATTTACAGTATCGCCTCAATCTAGACTGTATCCCCCAGGGAAGCAGAGACTTCAGGACTTACTTCGACCACAGCTGGTTCAGAAGCGACCTGAATAAAGGATCCAATACCCTGGAAGATGTAACTTTTGTGGCAGGACCAAGAACCGGAAAATGAAGACTAATTGCGCAACATGTTCAGAACTTTATCTGCTGGGAACATACTGTCTTCACTTGTAAAGATTGCAGTTTGGCAAGAGAAGAAAATGATGATGACTTATAATTAATATGAATCAAAAAGCTGTCACTGCTATATATATATATTTTTTTTACAATTTGCTTTACATCATACCGACACAGATAGATCTTATGGCGACGATGGGATAGGAAAGGCCTAGGAGTGGGAAGGAAGCAGGCATGGCCTTAATTAAGGTACAGCCCCAGCATTTGCCTGGTGTGAAAATGGGAAACCACGGAAAACCATCTTCAGGGCTGCTGACTGGGGTTCGAACCTACTATCTCCCAGATGCAAGCTCACAGCTGCACGACCCTAACTGCATGGCTAACTCGTCTCCTGTGAAACAGACTTGGAAGTGATTATAAAATGTATAAACAGAGAGTGTTTGTTACAATATACTGGAAATTTGCATTTTTTTGGCTGAAGAAATTGAATGGACCAGGACATATTTTTGTAAGGTTTACTGTACATACCTACTTTTAGTATCTAGTTTTCTGAGTTTTATGTAATTACACCATCTATATTAATGCTATATTTGGTGAAAAATAATATATATGACTTCAACTACAGATGTGATAACTTTTGTGATATTAGTGTTTCACTGGTATGTAAATGAATATAAATAAATGGCTATGTACCTTACTTCCAAGAAAATAAATATAGAAACAAAATAAAACATCAATATGATTAAAAGGAATGCTACCATAATAATACTGCAAAACATAAATTGCGTCCATTCTTCCGCGCGCAGGTACTGATGTAACCCTACCCCACCCATGTTCTGGAGGGTTAACGCTTCAATCATTGGCCGAAGAACAGCCAATCAGTAACCGCCCTTCCTACATGGTGGACCAATAGGCGGGCAACGCATCGTAGCCTGCACTACATAGTTAGGTGGAAATGCAACACCACTCCATTCCACTGTGAGCTTCGCTGCTATCAAAGTAAGTCGGAACCCTTGATAATGATGAGCACAGTCTTCGGTGAAACATCCAGACCATCACCAGGTCGTGAACCATGGCCTACTAGCCCAGAAAACAGTGACATAAATTGTTCCCTCCATAAAAATCACCATCAATCAGACAGTTTTCATTGGCTTATCAAATATTTAGAACCACAGACAATGGAAGAAAAGAAGTTTGTTTTGGTTCCTCCAGAATTCACTTTGACATACAAAATATTCCCATATAAACAAAAGAAAATTACTGTACAATTCTCATTTGAACCAGTAATACAAACAGGGAGATATTTGAAATACACTACAATAAAATGCTATCAGAAAAGTTAAAAAGACTTAAAAATACAACTAAGAGAAATAATTCAGAGATTCTCTAGTTCAAGTCTTCAAGCTGTATCTCAATTTGGGTGCTGCTTCTGTGAAGCAGTTCTTGATAAGAATTGTTAAAATTTGTCTCTGAGTTCTCATTAAATTCTGAACCACCAGGGTAGCCTTACCTTGACTTTTGTCTCTAAAGATGGATCTGATTCTGAAAGTCTTGACACGGATCTCCAAATACCTTATTCTCAGTATATAGTTCTGAAGATTGTACCACTGTTTCATTGGCTCTCACCTTTTACTAGGATATATTTTCACTGACTCACCAGGTACCACTGTTGCTGGATTTAAGTGATGGATTTCACCTTCAAATGTTGTGTTCACAGACTTTTTTTTTGTCGTTCACTTACTAATTTATCAACTGTGTTCTTTGTTGCTTCTAACAAAAAAAATAGTTTGTACCATCCTCCATGATTTACTACTCACTACAAACTCTATCTCCCTGAATGTGTTCTACCCCTGATTGTGATGAAGCCCTCCTAGCTTGTCTCACTTGCTCTTCTTGCTTTTAGTCAGTAGCTACACTCTTCAAAGCTTGTCTTTGGGTATTCTTTTCCAGTTTAGGACCAACTGTCTCCACAGGGCACAAGGGAGAGGTTTCTTGCACTGGATCCCGACATCCTCTGCCTGGAACAGTACCTCGAGGGTGACCGAAATTCATTAGCTTTGGTGTTAAAGCAGGTAACTTCCCTTCTAGCTGCCATAGCCTTGGTGCCACTTGCGATGCAAATAAACTAGGGTCAGATATGAGAATAAATCTGAATTCTCTGATATTTTCATAGGTCTTCACTATGTGAATGGAGTGGACATAGAATAACCCTTCATATCGGTATCCAGTTAAAGGAGAGAATGCATTTTTCATAGTATGGCTGCGCACCACACGGATAGGTTTTCCAAATGTCATGGAATAGTACAGAGCAAGATTTCCACCAGTCATAGTTTGATCAGACTTCTTTTTGGATTTCTTCCTTTCTCTGTTGAATTTAGAAGGTTGCTGTGTCTTTGATTTTCTGGCAGTAGATTTGTAATTGGGCTCTCCATACACAACAAGACTGTCTCCAAAATCTTCGACTACCAAAGGATTGTTGAGCAGAAGAGAATACGCTCCCATTGCACCAATGTGAATAGAGCTACGCAATGGACGATGGCATCCACTTCGAGCTAATTCTGCCCGATAAGTCCAAAGGGACTTGACTTTGATTCCAGGATAATGACCATAATATGTATTTCCCATACTAGGGTGCAATTCTGAATCAGTGTCCAACAATAAATTTCCAGGTGTATAGGTAATTGAAGCATTGGATTCACAACCTTTGATGCTAGATGGTCTAGAGAATGATTTTCCAGTACCACTCTCTGGATAAAAATTAGGAAAGGATACATTATTCATCCTACTTGCACAGTGAAAATCTCTAGTGTATTTCTCTGTATTACCATTGAATTCCCATTCTAGATCGCAGGCATCAACAATACACCCACTATGGGCACTTTCTTCCCCCTCCTCTGTTTCTGATGCTTCACATTCTGCTGCATCTTGTTCATCACCTCCTCCTCTATCATTCACACAAACTTTCTTAAGACCCAATGACCTAGGAATCATTTTATTAGGCCTGTCATTTCTAGTTAACCTATTATTAACAATTTCCTCAAAAGAATCTTCAACATTGTCAGGAGACATCCTGTCCACTCTGAAGTTTGGATCCAACAGGTACCCATAATGAGTTTCATGATCATAAGCCTGAATGAGTTCACTTTCATAAAGCTCAAGCTTAATGTGAAGTGGCTCCTCAGGTTCAAACTCGTCCATCACCACAAATTCACTATTACGTGCATGGAAGTACCTACGCACACTGTCCTTTATTTCATTGTCTGTAAAACCTTTAAAGTTCCCAGGAATATAATCATGTTCTCTTGCTGTGTCTTCATCACCTGAATCAGGTTCCATCAATTGATAAAAACCTGTCTTTGCCTTTAAAATCTTCTTTTCCCCTTTAAGAGGGTTACCAACTCCACTAATCTTGGGTAAAACTAAAGATGGTCGTCTGTTTAGTAAATCACGAAATAAGATATCGTAATTATTATCGTTATCGTGAAATCGTTTCCGAATTTCAGCTATCTCATTCCTCATCTTCGCTTCTAGAGCACCAGTTAAAATAAAACGCCCTTCCATAATCTCAATAAGATGGGTATGGTACCAAGATCTTCACAATGAAGGATACGGACGATCTCTTCTTGCGTCTACGATCGAACAGGCCACATTTCTGCAGCACGAAAACTCACCTCAGCATGTTTATTATCACGATGAACTACGAAGATATTTTATTCAACACACCAGCTGGCAACGTCGAACTCGATTAATAATATTCAATACAGTTAATGAAATAGCTTAATGAATGCATGTGCTGCATTAGAAAAATTAGTATTAGCATTAGATATCTTCTTCTTCTTCTTGAAGTTTGAATGGGCTTGTCAGTTTTCACCCAGTTCCAATACAGAAGTATTAAACACTGTACGACACTATTAACCACAATACAGGATGGTGTATATAATCACAGGACAAAAATTTCCTTATTTGACAAAACATGTTAACATCTGGATAAAGGATGTAGCCTATATAGGCCGTTCTCCACTGATTAACATTTAACAAAAACATGTTAAAAGTGTTAAATGTTAACTGGTGACACCATCAACATGTTAAATGTTGAATACTGTTTCATTTAACATTATGTCCACACTTAATAAACATGTTAAACTTGATTTTCCTTGTTTATATATAGGTAGTTCATCATATCAATTTGCGGTAATACATTTAGGTGGTGTCTAGTATTTTCAAACAAGGACAATGGACTCCGATGAAGAGGATTTGGCCTTTGTTGTTGCCACTGTTGCTTCTTGTTGTGATTTAGAAATGCAGTTTTATTAGACGAAATTCCTCCCCTCATCCTGCTCATTGTTTCAAAAGCAAACCTCTTTGAAGTATAAACTTCGTCCGCTCCTGCCCCCCGATTTCCCTCTTTTCTGATTTTTTGCAATACTCGACTGTACTGGGAGCGGAGGGACGCTAGTTTTTTTATACACTCGCGGGAATAATTATAGATAATTTAAAGTTCCTGGAAACTGTTGGCTTTCTTCGCTTTATCTCTGTATTCCTGTGATGAGTCATCTCACAAACAAGGCCTTTCTATTGTCATTAATTAAGTCCAAAGTATTCTTGTTCCACTCCATTTCTGACTATAAGTTTTAGCATAGTGCAGAGAGAGCGACACGCGTGCGCGTACCAGTATTGTATTTGTAGCTTATGACAAAGAGAATGAGTGTTGTAACTATAATCCTACTTCACGAGAAGCACGTTGTTTGCTTCGTTTGGCTATCTATTGACATGGAAACGGCAAGGAATTTGCCGAAGCTGTGCCAACGTCTCACGAACAACGCATTGACTTCACATGTTTTCCACTTGGAGCGGAAAACACGCCCACATGTTAAAAGTGTTAACCTCAACGTTCTTAGTTAACATGCAAAGTCAATTGGAAGACACAATCGCAATATACATATCAATTGTAACATGTTAAATTTAACATGTTTGTGTTAAATGTTAATCAGTGGAGACCGGCCTTTAATGGGATCCCTCATTAGTATGCAGGAGTGATGTAACTATGCAAAATTTACTATAACCCAATAACCTCGAATAGTTGTGAGAAGCAACAAATAGTCATAAGAAAAAAATTAACATAGGAAAAAGCACATGGACACAAGGTTCTAATCTGAACGCCGAAGTGATCCATCTTGGCGTCTTATTACCAGACGACATTAGATGTCTTTTGATACAAAAAATAACTGAACCTCACAGAACGCTTTCCACTAGGAACGGAGAACGAATCTTTTATTTATACTCTTAGTGGTTACGTCACTTGCTCGGACAACGCTACCAACTGTTCAGGTAAATCCCAAAGGGGATGACCACATCAGCTGCAACTATCGAAGGGCACTCGGAAGACCATTGGTCTCCTGTCGTTAAGTCGAGCGAGTGGCAAGATCTTTGATTTGGACAAAACAACCCGCATCACTATTCGTTAAATAATATTATTCGGGGGCGGTGCGTGGTATTGTTGCAGTATTGCACAACTCCCAATAATTTTACACTTAATTTGTCTTATTTTCTTCTAATGTTTTAGTTTAATAAACCCGGCATAAATTCTAAAATATTTTTTTTAATAAACCATCTTTGGTCGTTCGATGTACCAATGCTTCGTAAGGGAACGGACCCGTCCGAAAACAGCGATACTTCCTTACATCAGAAACACTACAGACAGGATCGGCAAGCTACTGAACAAATATGACAAAGACCATTTATAAATCACACCGGAAGTTAACCCCTCATTTGCCACCAGTAAAGGACATAGAATTAAAAGCTTCGGTCGTCTGGGCCTACCCGAGTGAATGTAGTTCCTAGACGTGTTACGTAGACGAAGCGAAACCCGGCCTAAAGAACATATCCGCCATATCAAGAACCAAGAGAGAGAGAGAGATTTCAGCGGTAGCTAAGCATTCCGAAGAAACAAGGCACGAAATTTAATTTGACAGAACCAAGATCTTAACAGCTATTCCCTGGAATCTCGAAAGGAAAATCCGTGAGTCTTTCGAAATTAAGAAATACCTGAACAACATGAATTTAAATGAAGGATAGAAAATTAGCAGTTCTTGATTGCAGTAGCGGCTCTAAGAAGCTCGGGGCCCCACCGCAATAATTGAAAATGGGCCCCCTCGTTTCTTGATAAGAAAAGTTACAAGTTTATTTCGTAGTACAAGCTTGTATATTATTACAGTGAACAACAACGACGTAACGACGGTGGTAATAATAATAATTCGTATGACGGTTTTCAAGGCACCGATTCTGTTATTCGTAGCTTTTTTTTTTTTTTTTTTTTGCTCAGATTTTGTGATGAATTCAGAAAGAAAACGTTTGCGGCTCTCTTAAGAGTACCGTTCTCGGTCCCAATACTTCCCTGGTAATAAACATGAGAAAGGCATTTACAGGACAGCCAATGTGGAATTTGAATCCGCTGTCTCCCGAGTGCATTGATAGACCCAGATTTCACACGAACTCTCTGGGTGGAAGCTGATAATGTTCTTTTTATCACTTAGTCCGGTTTCGGGTATGAGCTCGGGAGTTGAATGCTGAGATGAGATTCACATAGTTGGCTACAAGATTTAGGTCAGTATGCCTTTCCTTAGAGAGCAGTGGTGAACTGGGTGAAACTAGCGGCTAGTGGAGTAGTTGGGAAGAATGAAACCGGAAAACATGCATCGCCGTACGCTTTTAAAAAAGTTGACATAGCACTGGAGCTTTTAGGCTTATTGTGCTATCGTATGTGTACACTATTCCGTTTATCTGTGATGTTGTTATGTATGCAAATGAGGAGGGATGAAGTAGGCCTACCGGTACGACAGCCTACTAACATCCACTCCCCGAGTAAGAGGAATTTGCCTTTCGCGGCTGTGATCTTTTGAAAATCGAACTCAAGCCCAATGTTCTGGTCACTCGACTACAAAGCTGCCGCTTTGACCTGCAAAAAATGCTTATGAATCGACCAGAAATCGAAACCGGGGTTCAGCGGTAAAACGGCAGTGACTAACCGCTTCACTAACGGAGATCACTCGAAGTAGCAACAATAACATTAATAATAAAATATGACTGTATGACATTTAACTGAATACTAATGAAGGGCGTGAATGAGACTTCAATCCAGTACCGTAACTGATGATGGTAACCAAAACACGCTGACCATCACATTATTAAGAAATAAACTCGTTCCTAGGACCAAATAATTTACTACCTACTATTTACAACTCAACCGTCCATCGTAGGTCAACTTAGCTTTACTGACTGCGGAGAGTAATAAACAGGCTCGAAACTTCAGTATTTAGAGGTTAGATAAGGAGGATGTCTTTGTTATCGCACCTTCGTTTACTACTGGGTTCTCAGAACTGGCTAATTACATCAAAAGCCTTGTTGATTGTTGTGAGTGGCAGTAAGGGATGGTTGTTATTGGAACAAGTTGGGAATTCCACATTCTTTCAGAAAATAACTACCGTACTCCTATTGACTAAAGCTCTGCACTACCAGGGCCTAAGTTTGGAATAACCCTCTATAATACAAATAATACGGTGTTGTGTGCTGTAGCTTTATCAATATGCAAAATCACTCTTCAGCTACTGAATTAAGAAACAGTCATGGGGCTCCTCACAAGGCATGGGATTCCCGCCCTGCGGGCTCCTTAACGCCACCACTGCTTGGTTGCCTATTATATATGGATTAAAAGATGCAGGCCACAAAATGAAAGTACAGGACGAACCTCAAGTTACGGTACGTTATAGCACCGACAATCGCCAACTACCTGGCTGTGACACATACGGTACGTGCCATAACTGTCAAGAGACCGCAAGGGCTTACGTCAGCCAGAGAGAGAATACTATTTAAGGCCAAGGGCAGTTTTTTTGCTAATAGCTTTACGTCGCACCGACACAGATAGGTTTTATGGCGACGATAGGATAAGAAAGGCGTAGGAGTTGGAAGGAAGCGGCCGTGCCCTTAATTAAGGTACAGTCCCAGTATTTGCCTGGTGTGAAAATGGGAAACCACGGAAAACCATCTTCAGGGCTGCTGACAGTGGGATTCGAACCCACTATTTCCCGGATGCAAGCTCACAGCCGCGCGCCTCTAATCGCATGGCCAACTCGCCCGGTAACTCGGTGCCAAGGGCAGTAACTTCTCTCGTAGTGGATTAGCTGCCTGGGAGACACTGAACATTTTGGTGCAACACCCAACTTCAGATGCCACCAGCAGCCACTGATATCATTTATTGTAACCAGTGGACAAAAAAAGGGTTTAACTTTACATCAATAATTTAGTATGGACTGTCTTTGTGAATATACCTACTACGGTATTTCAGACTTCCTTAATGCAAGCTGTTACTGATTTTCACCTCTTTGTACGCTACTGGCTGTGATATTTTCCACATTCCCGCCCGCAAGGCTCAATCGCTGTTGTGTTCATGGAATATTATAAGTGTACCGGTACACAATACTGCTTCTTAACACCGAGAGGACCTAAGATGTACGGTATTGGAAAATCTTGCAACCTGAGCAGACGTAAACGGACACTTAATCTGGGCGCTACATTTTCTTAACTCATATTTAATTCTAGTCCATTCTCGGTATAAAATGACGTCTGAAGTGTAAAATTCTAGGTTTACACTGGTCACTTTCTCTTTCGTCTTTGAATCGTTCGATCCCACGCTGCTGATACCGGTAGCTGGAGGTTATTCCTCAGATCTTGCAGGAGAAAGGTTTCTTTAGCCATCAGATATACAAGTCGGGATAGGGTGATCTATATCTATGCTGACGAAATGGTTACTGCTTGTAAACCTATATCTATGCTGACGAAATGGTTACTGCTTGTAAACACCGGGAGTGCCTACAGGATGTATTGGAAAATCTTGCAACCTGGGCAAATATAAATGACTTGCAGGTAAATACGGCTGTATTAGCCATGATGTCTAGAAACGTAGTAAAGCTAGGATTCCACGATAAAGGCATATTCTTGGCAGGAGAAAACCTACAGGTACAACCATCCTGTGAGTACCGGTACCTTGCTATAAAACTGCAACCGCTTGGAGAAATATTTACGACCCATCTGAAAGTGAGGACCACATATATATCTGTGGCCATGAACTTTCAAGAACCTCCGACGTTAATCGATGGAGACGGCTATGCAGCTGTTCCGATTAAAGATCACCCCATCATCACCTACACTGATGTGGGAAAACCTGACAGAATGCAACATGGAAGGTATTGAAAAACTAAAAGCGATTTTTTTTTTTTATTGGGGCGTTGTTGGCGATGACGGGCAACTATCACGGAGTAAAGAATATTCTCCCTGGTTCTACCCCTGCTCCGAGTTGTACGGTTGGCAACGCTGACTTTGCGAGTTTGATAATTTCACCGCCGTCTCGATCCTCTTATACTGCCTGCTCTATGCCACTAGTTTAACACAGGAAGGCGCGACTACCAATAGTTCTCCAAATCGCCCTAAGAGTGCAGCAGTAGACGCACAATCTTCGCTGTCAGTGTGGGTGTAGCACTGTATTATTGGTGCATGAATGTGTGTGAAAACGTGAGTTATTTTGTACAATGAGTAAACGTGTCTGGTCACTTTCGTTCGTACAAGATGTATATTGAATAGAACTGTGAAATGAATTAATTATGTTATGTTTATAAATATTTCAAAAGTGATTTTAAGGTGTTGGTACTTGATTCTTTCCGTTCGTGCAAGGTATATTTTTCGTAGAACTGAAACTTCAGATTCTTTCCCCGAAATATTCAACTGTTGTATACTATTTTGCCAATCTCGGCAAGGTTGTTCGCAGCCTGAAAATATACGACTCCATGAAATTGAGAGAAAAGCGGCTGTCGGCTTTATCTAGGCAAGGACCTAATGAAGGAAGTAATTGGATATCCTCAGATTACTCTCGCATCTGTGCCTTTACACCTTATTTCAGAATTTGATGGAGCCTCCGCGGCTCAGGCGGAAGACGCCGGCCTCTCACCGCTGGGTTCTGTGGTTCAAATACTCCATGTGGGATTTGTGCTGGACAAAGCGGAGACGGGACAGGTTTTTCTCCGGATACTCCGATTTTCCCTGTCATATTTAATTCCAAAAACACACTCGAATATCATTTCACTTCATCTGTCACTCATTAATCATTGCCCCGGAGGGGTGCGACAGGCTTCGCCAGCCGGCACAATTCCTATCCTCCCTGCTAGATGGGGGCTTCATTCATTGCATTCCTGGCCCGGTCGAATGACTGGAAAAAGGCTGCGGATTTTTTTCCAGAAGGTGATTAAAGCCGTGGAGGATAGTGGATTCCTTGTGATAAACATTGTGACGGACAATTACAAAACGCCTTCATGTTTAGACATTTTGGACAACCTCAGATATCCAGACGATAATATTCCAATCAAACTAGAAACAGGAAATCAAATCCTAACTTGCGGGTACTAGGTTCGTGTTGTTGAAGAGAGAATGGAGTGTGACATTTGTGTCAGCAACATCTCACTGCCTAGAGCTTCGACACCTCTAAATGGAACTGATTACCGGTATGCATCAGGACAGAGGAGGAGTTTGATACCCAAAACCTAGTTTTGTTGCTCTGGTGAAGCATCTCCAGGAGTTCGTTTAAACTGATGTGCCCTATTGTCGAAGTCCTTCAAGCGTATGAGCGTAATACGAAGACTTGCGACGTCTTCCCTTTCAGAATACCGGGCGAGTTGGCCATGCGGTTAGGAGCGCGCAGCTATGAGCTTGCATCCGGGAGATAGTGGTTTCGAACTCCACGGTCGGCAAGCCTGAAGTTGGTTTTCCGTGGTTTCCCATTTTCACACCAGGCAAATTCTGGGCTGTACCTTAATTAATGCCACGGCCGCTTCCTTCCCATTCATAGGCCTTTCCTATCCCATCATCGCCATTAGATCCACTTGTATCCGTGCGACGTAAAACAAATATTTAAAAAAAACTTTCAGAATGTGTTTTGTTACAGTGTGAGGTCAAAGAACATCAGCAAAATGTTAGTGATATTATCCTAGCCAAGTTCGTAAGACCTCTATTATTTCATATTGCATTGGCAAGAACACAAAAAGTACGGTACCACTCCAAGCCTTCGTCCAGGAAAATCTTCAAATTGTGCATGAAGAGGCCAAATGCGACATCGTGCAGGTAATATTGCCGGTATTTAATATTACTAATGTAATTTACAAGCTTCAGTGAACATATGACCATACTGCATAGTGTTTTGTAGGCTGTCGTCATTAGAATAAGTTTAGACCATTGTGCGTCCATGTCTGCCATCTAGCGGAGAAATTTTGTCGCAGCGTAGTCGCAAAAAGGCTCGCATAGAGCAGGCAGTATAGGAGGATCGAGACGGCGGTGGATAATTTAAACAATACATTTTATCTGTCTGATATTTCTGTGGATATCTGAACTGTTTACATGTTTCGGATACTTTTAAGGCGAATGACAGTTAAAATTTAATTTACAACTAATGTTCTCTTCATCATTTCTACATAATGACTTTATAAAATATCTCAGACACGAGTAGAGCGCCGACTGAATCCGCCAGATAGGGGAGCTTTCTTCCGCCGCTAGAAAGCCAAAAATGAAGAATATATATGTGAATATATTACATAATATAAAATGTATTTTCTGGCAATTACTGTATTTTTGATAAATACATCTGTTCATTCCGTCTATGTAGGTATCAACGGTTAGGTACGTGTATATACAGCTACCGGTAATTAAAAAAAAAAGCATGCCATATTTTTTTCCCCTTGCATAACTATATCATAAGTGTTACTGCAATCTAGCAGCAAGACATAGCCGAAAGTCCAATGTCACAAGATATAAAATTTGTTTTGTGATTTGCGCCCTTCACCTTGCAACAAATCCTGTGTGTGGCCCTGGATTCCATAGCCTATAATGCTTTTGCGGGAGCTGCCGCTCATTTCATTAGGGTTACGTCTGCAGGTCATTTTTCCCTGCCTGATATCAGAAACTCTTCTTCTGTTCCCTGTGCGGGAATTATGTTTTCATCGTGTTTATTCTGACGACGTCCTGTGGTGTCGATGCTAATCGCCTGTTTCGCTTTGTTTCTGTATGTACGGTATGTACTTCCTCCATGTAGTATGTATATTATATTATACTTCTTGCCTGTTTTCGATGTGTGTTCGAATGTATGAAAGTTACTACGTGTAATTTTGTTTGCGTTAATGACAATTACTGCAATTATTTTTGAGAGCCTTCAGTGAACTTCTGTAGTTGAGGTTATAATCTGATCTTGAACGAGGACTCTTGTTTAATTAAAGCGAAAGGGTCGTGATAGCTCCGTGACTTCGACGCTGCCTTTACAGCAAGGTGGTCGTAATTTTAATGTGAGTGAGATAAAAAAAATCCACGTCCAGAGTAATATTGTATGGTCCTTGTTTTATGATTCAGATTTCAAATAAACAACGTACAAATACCGGTACGTCCATTCCTATTGTAATAGTGACTTTTCCTTTATATACCAGTAGGGCCTATCGTAATTGCTATGTGCCTCATGTATTTCGTCACGTCATGTTTGAAGGAGAAAGTATTGCGTGTTATTCCCGTTTATGAACGAAGGAACTTTGTCAACCTGTTCAACATTCCTTCACTTAGTATTGTGATAAAATAACAGGTCGCCATTTGTAACTTCAGTGATCCTACTTTACTTGAACCTAAAATATCGGTGGTTATTGCTAGCTTGGTGCAGCCCTTGTAAGGCAGACCCTCCGCCGAGGATGGGCGTCATCTTCCGTGCGTGGGAAACTGTGTGTTATTGTATTCGGAGATCGTGTTGTATATGGTGTATGAGTTGCAGGAATGCTGGGGACATAGAAATACACAGTTCCCAAGCCAAAGGAATTAACCATTTAAGGTTCAAATCTGCATCTCAGCTGAGAAGCGAACCCGGGACCCTTTGAATCGAATGAAGCTGTGCTGACTATTCTGCCAAGACTAATAAAATATGTCTAACAATATGAAATTGTCCATAATTTGGCTGCCAGAGTTCACCAAAATAGATCCTTTGAATTTAGGTAGAGGATAATTTTCTCTCCTCTCCCAGGGCATGTACATGAAGCTGTGTACTGCTACGTCTGCTGCGGTCCGGTTGGGAACTGCACCATTGTTGTCTAACTCCAGTTATACCTCCACTGTGACTTGGAATAAACTTACTATACTGGTCATGGTGTAAGTATAATTGTGAGGCAGATCGCTGATTCAATTTCGTTCTGTCTTGCTGGAAGTTCTGGCGAGGCAGGAGATATACACATCTAATTCGCAATCGATTGAAATATGTTTATAGTTGTGTGGGTTGCTAGGGAAAGTATTTATTTATCTCCATAAAAGAAACGTGTTACAATGTTGGTTTGTGCTATGTATTGTTCCAACAACTACTCCATGAGAACAAAAGGGTCGAATGTAAGATATTTGGATTTCCACAGGACAAAGACGTAGCAAGCTCGTGGGTGAGTGCTTGTCGAAGGGAGGACAAGTTTAATTTAAAGCACTTCAATTTGTGATTTCTAAAAGTCAAATGTAAGTTGTAACATGAAAATTAAGGTAGGGTATATAGTAAAATTGAGGAAAGCAACGGGAAAGTATCTCGCTCCTCATTTCCCTAGTATGCCTCTTCAGTGATGCTTAGGCCATCTATGACAGCTGATGGCGGAGGTGTTGGGGATCCAACCAGCCTTAGGGCTGAGGACTGAACATACATTCAGCAGTAAAAAAATTCGTTAAATTATTTCTCATTAAAGTTGAAACATTGGAATAGGCCTACACGATTTCAAACAATAAATATTATGTAATTATAGAAACAAATAGACAAACGAGGTAACATTTACGAGTGGAGATGTCGATGATTATGATGATGATTGTTATTACTGTATTATTATTCCTGGGGAATAATGTAGAAATAACAACCGTTAAATGAAGCTTACATTACGAAGTATCATCTTGTCTAATGAGAACCACAATGACATCAGTCCAAACTACAGTTCATAATAGCCAGGTGACTTTGAAAAGAACTGTCACTATCCTGTGGTTCAGATTCAGTGCAAAGCTGTATGTTCTGTGGTTTCGATCACAGTATCAATAATCACGTCAAACTGCACTCCAAAGTAGAAAAACTTCAGGACTGTTTTTATGTTGGTAGCTTTGAATGACTGTAAACAAGGAGATAGTGGACTGTTATAGCTGTACCGTAGGTTATTACCTGAAGATAAGAGATCCTTGTAATGTCGTATCAACTTTTCGCAAGATTTGGATTAATTTTTGTGGGCATTCCCATCCAGAAAATGTTCCATCCGGGATGAATAAAATTATGTGTTTAGTCTTAAACCTTTACTTCAGCACTATCTTTCTGAATTGAAGTCAAGCTCTATAATACAAAACCATGATGTGAACAAAATCAGTTTTCAAGAATTTATAATTTAAGTGTGCAGTACCAGTAGGTTTTCTGTAAGTAGATGATAACAGTTAGGAAATTAATTGCACCTTTTTGTTTGTGATTCACCTGCAATTGAACTGGTGAGATCTAACAAAACTCTCTCTTTTTTTTTGCTAGGGTCTTTACGTCGCATCGACACAGATAGGTCTTATGGCGACGACGGGATAGGAAAGGCCTAGGAGTTGGAAGGAAGTGGCCGTGGCCTTAATTAAGGTACAGCCCCAGCATTTGCCTGGTGTGAAAAAGGGGAAACCACGGAAAACCATTTTCAGGGCTGCCGATAGTGGGATTCGAACCTACTATCTCCCGGATGCAAGCTCACAGCCGCGCGCCTCTACGCGCACGGCCAACTCGCCCGGTAACAACAAAACTCTAGTGCCAGGAGATGTTAGTGAGCATTTTCCAGTCAGAATACTGCTAAAAGAAGGTGAAAAATTGAAATACAGTGAAACCTGCATATTATTCCTTTCTTTCTTTCTTAATCCATTTACCATCCATTTACCATGCACTACAGCATTTTTCCTTCGTACTCGGCAAGAGATCCCACTTCTACCACCTCAGGGGCATTGTCATGTAGCGTGAGACTTTGGGTCAGGGGGGTACAACTGGGGAGGAGGAACAGTACCTCACCTAAGTGGCCTCACCTGCTGTGCTGAACAGGGGCCTTGTAGGGGGGTGGGAAGATTGGAAGAAATAAACAAGGAAGAGGGAAGTAAGCGGCCGTGGCCTTAAGTACCATCCCAGCATTTGCCTGGAGGAGAAGTGGGAACCATGGAAAACCACTTCGAAGATGGCTGATGGGGAATCGAAAACCCCTCTACTCAGTTGACCTCCCGAGGCTGAGTGAAGCCTGTTCAGCTCTCGTACCACTTTTCAAATTTCGTGGCAGAGAGCCGGGAATCCGAACCCTGGCCTCCAGAGTGTGCTGATACGAATGTATAATAATAATAATAATAATAATAATAATAAAATATCTACATCAGCACTGTTAATAAGAAATGGCTTTGATATTTTAGAATGATTATAATAGATTGAGATGGCTCATTCTGGGCGAGCACTTGGCTTCAGATTTTAGTGTGAATAGAAATGCAGAGGAAGATATCGACAAAGAGTGTCCGATTAAACAAATGCAAACAGAAACAGACACCTGTTTTATGCAGACTGCGTTAGTAAATCATAGTGTATTAGTAAATGTTGCCAAACATATTACTGATATCATGGATGTTCCTGACGAAGAGGGAAAAGTTCCTAGCTTTTTGTTGAACCAAATGGACATAAGATGTTTTGAAATGACCTGACAACACAATGATTTGTTAGATGAATTTGATCTCGGAGATTATAAAGATGGAATGTACCACAAAGGTTTAAAATATGTTACAGGATATGTAGCGCACAGATTCAGGGACAAATAACTTGGGAACATTATTTCAGTAATTTGAACCCATTAACCCATTCGCATCCTATTTAAATACCGTAGCAGTTCACTGAGAAAACACATTTGAATTCTGCACTACAGCAGTCGCCTGCACAGTATGGTTTAAAGAATCATACAAAACCAACCAGTAAAGATTCCTTTCTGAAAATTTGCATGCATAATAACGAAGGAATAAGCTTATCAATGTCCAGTTCCAGTCATTCAAGTAGTCTGTGCCGAGGTATGAACTCATTTCAAAAGACTTGGCCCACCGTCGTCATTTGTCTCGCTTTCCGTGTCATCAGCACTACTACACACATCACTCGAACTAAGACCTTCAGGGTCTATTTCGTCATCACAAACATCACTGTCTTCATAATCACTCTCTAAAACACTATCTATTAGCATTCGTATTCCATCTTCATCAACACCAACACAACTGCTTGACGCTATGATTGCAACTGACGTGAGCAAAATAATATGAACAAAGATTCTTTTATCTCTTGTTCCAGAAGTGTGTGATAACCTGGAGCACGGGAAATAAACAAAGCCACATCTCTAAACCTCAGCTCAGAATGCATACTAGTGGCATCTGTGAGTTAGAAACTGAACTACATGTATTGATATACAGCAGTGCATCGCCGCGAGCTGAGCTCGTCACTGGATTCATATGCCACAAATAACTTTTGCAAACTAGGGTCGTCAAATGATGCGATTGGGTTAATGATGGTTCAGATTGATTCCAGTTTATTTCAAGAGGAAAATGTCTGTATCCCTGTAAAGAACTTATGGAAGTTGCAACAACAATGGACACTGAATTTCCTTCATTTCATGGCAATTCGCTATCAAGTGATATATGTTTATATTCAATGAATTAACCAGAAACCCAATGGAAAAATTGCCTAATATTAATATTGGATATCAGGCTGTTCACTGTTTAGCTCGAACCCGAACATACTGTATATAAGGTTTCGTAACTTAACAGAAAAATAAGCTAAAGCAATTCAGAGAGAAAATTTGATCCTAAAATGTCAAAATTTACCAGTGTAAGAAAGTAACAGGCTGTATCTCGTAAACTGACTCAAACGCACCGTGCTGTGCCACAAGGCAAGACTGGAGCTTCCAGCGTGTCGTCATCAGCATGAGAGTGAGGCAGTACCTGCGCACCGCCTCACCATTATACTTACACCATGATACTGGTATTCTACTGTGACATACCTATATATCGCCTGTTATAGGGATTTATCCTGTTGGTGGTAAATCTAGCTATCTATCTATGTATCTAATTATCTAATCTCACTCCATTCTGATATATTTCTACATGTTGATTGTTATAGTGTAAACAAAATAACCCTACCAAACAAATGAAGTATGAGTGCCCAGTCCACAGACAAGGAAACAACAAAAAGAAACCGAAAGAAAGAAATTAATTCCCAAATCATTAGGATTTTAAATTCTTCATTAAATAACTGTGCTCCCAGCGTTTGCTAATATAAAGAGAAAAGTAATTTTATCAGAATTGGCTGTTAATCAGTGAGAAGGCTGCTGAGTTAGTACAGTATGCTATATTGTAATGAGAAATATTCAGAAATGAAGCATGTTGCAACCCAGTTGTAAGTCTTTTTCAGTGATTTAATTGATACACATTAGTTAAATAGTTGAATATGGTAAGGAAGCATATCAGAAACTAAGTTTCATAAATATTGGTATCACAGTATTATTTCATTTCTTCACCAACTTGTATTGCCCCACTGGGGGTCCACTTTTTGGATCAAAGCATCCCACTTTGTGTGTTTCTGTTAGTAGTAGTAATCATATGTACAACCTTTTAAAATAAAAAATGAGACACTGGAAAATTTTCCCCTAACATTCACATATAAACACAAATCTAAAGCTGAAATAAATATATGGGAAATCGAGCACTATGATATACTTCCATTTGTAGTGATTGTATAAAGAACAGCAACACATTTCACATCTTTGTGCAATATACAGAATTTTCAAGGATTTTTCATTGAGGCATGATATCCTGATTCGTTTCACCCTTGTAATACTGTACTGTTTTAGCCACCCCTTGAAACCAGGCTGTAGACTGTAACAGTTACCAATACATACCAGCTATCAGCCAACAGACATTAGCCCGTAGATACCGGACCTTAGACAGCTCATGAACACTGTACAGCATACGACAAACGATAGGTCGTAGACAGTTCACTTATGGACCCTTGATTATTGGTGGAGGGCTGTGCCATACACATCATTTACTATACGCAAACCTTTTCTTGAGCCCTGAGCTCCCTCGTGCTGAATCGGTAGACCTTGGTTATCTTCGACATCCATATTGGCAACCTTTGAAACACAAACAATGCGTCGCTGTGCGACATCTGGCGTAAATTTTACAAACTGGTACTGATGTTTACACAGCAAAGCCAAACTATATAATTCATGCTAGGAACAATATTCGCATCGAGAAATGTTATATAATGTTAAATAATGTATGTGTGACAGAGTTGTTGGCGTAAGATAATAAATGTTTAGAAAATTGATATCGATCGATCATATTATCGATTCAATTCAGATTTCATTTCCATCCAGTTGGCAGTATAACCGGAACCGTCAGAGCTCCCTCCTTACCCCTCACCCCGTAAAAATCGGGCTCAAGAAAAAGTTCGCATATAGTACATAGACCTCCAGTCAATAGACTCGCCTCCTCATGAACAGTTGGGTTTTCTCAATTTCTTAGTGTTATTACTGACGATTTATCAAACTTTTCTGGTGATAGTTGACTTGATATATGTACTGTGCAAATGCATACAAGATAAATTGCCTAAAATTTGCTCCCCAAATATATCTGAAATAGAAGGTGATATTGAGGTACTGTTTTCACAGAAATGAAGTGTAACCAAGGGCTCATAATTGTAGCCCATATACAGATTGTAATAATTATTAGAATGTGTATTATTATAGAAAGCTACATTTTTTCAAACTGAGCAGTGCCTATTGAGATTAACAAAATAAAAATAGTAAAGTAGAATGTCAGTGGTGGGTTTGTTTTTCTTAAGTAGTTTATGAGCTATCATAGTTTGAAAATTGTAAATACTGACAGTTGTATGCTCTAAGGTTGTTAGTTACGAGGCTATGATATTCTTATGTTTGTTTCCTTTACAGTGCTCTCATTGCATTGTGACTTCCTTGTCACTTTATGATAGTTCAAGGATTAGGACATGGTGGAAGATGGTATTCATCAATAGTTGGCACTGTGCTACCCAATACTCACTACTTTCAACAGCGCACGGAATGACTGTTGTTTACTTCTCACAGCCTTCTTGCTGAGGACGTGAGTACGTGCTCGAGCGGTCAACAATGCTGTCAGCCTGTTTAGTTGGGAACTAAATTAGTAACAAAACCATTGGACTGTGACCAAGCAAAGGGGGTCTGGGGACGTAAGCCCCCAGGTTAGGTCCACAAAATGGCGTTTAGGTCTGCAGCATTCTGTAGGGCGATAGGAGTGCATTGTATGTTAGACAGTGACGAAAAGCTGAATTAATTTATAATTCGGGTCAGTGACAAAGCAATTGGTCTGGATTGGTTAGTGCGGATTGATATCGCAGTCGATGTCACCCATCTCGGCAATTATTTGTGAACCTCTTCAACCAATTTCTTGAAACTGAAAGTGTAACACCTAGAAAACATAACATAAAGAAACAAGTGACTGTACAAGAGGGTGATATTAATGTTCTAGCTGCTGTTGCTATAGAGCTGCATCTTAGTTCCCATATCATCAAATGAGGAAGAGTGTCAGGCAAGTGTACTGCGCGTTCTCTGCCATCATAAGTTCCATTTCTATCATGATCCTCTCCATCTAGAGCTGCAGGGAAACAATTTTGAGAATCGTGTTAACCTTTGTACATGGCTGTTAAGACAAGATACACAGAATTTGTCATGTATCTTGTTTAGTGATTAAGCAACATTTACAAATCATGGCCAGGTAAATGGTAGATGGGGTTAGAATGGTCGTACAGCATACCTTGAGACCTCAGCTACTCAGGGTATGTCAAATCAAAGTTATACTCCATCTGTAGGCGTAGTCATGCATTAAACTGTCAGGTGACCCTTCAGAACAAAGTGGATAGCTGTGTGTCCATGTGTCGTTGTGAGGTAAACAGACTACTGCGGTCATTTGAACATGTACGAAAACCAGCACATCCCATGAGACATCTTAATGATGTTCAAGTCGCAAGGGCCGTCACTTTGATCCAGGAAGGATGGACTTTTCGTCATCTTGTGGATCTCAATGTCTCTCCGTCAGTTATTCAATGCTTGTGGAATTGCTACAGTGAGACAGGCCAGTTCACAAGAAGGGTTGGACACCACAGGATGACTGATATCTGACCATCTGTGCGTTGTGGCGTCGTTCAGCAACTGCCAGAGAACTGCAACAAGACCTGAGAAGGGTCACTGGAGTCATGGTGTCTGACCAGACAGTAAGGAACAGGTTAAGAGAAGTGTCCTTACGACCCAGGCGTCCTGTTCGAGTGCCCCGTTTACCGCAGCAACAACGCACAGCATGCCTTCTGTTTGCCCATACCCACGTCAACTGGCAACTTCGCTGATGGAGACCTGTGTTTTTCTCAAATGAGTCTTGATTTCCCCTGACACAGCGTGATGGACATCAATGTGTATGTCCAGGAAGGCGACCAATTCGGACAAGATCCTGTGATGGTGTGGGGTGGCAACATTTTGATGGCCGCACGGATCTTGTCGTCCGTGGTAATCTTACTGCTGCGGGGTTCATCGAGCAGATTCTGCTACAGCATGTGTTGGTTGCTCCATATGGTGTTGGCCCTGAATTCGTACTCCTGCATGACAATGTCTGGGCTCATGTAGCGCGCATCACCAGAGCTGTCTTGCGAGAACTGGACATTCAAGAGATGGAATGGCCAGCAGTGAGTTCCGACCTTAATCAATTGAGCATGTGTGAGATAAGCTTGACAGAAGTGTTAGTGGCCATCCTGTTCCACCACAGACTCCAAGACCTCGAACAGGCTCTCACTGAAGAATGGGACGTGATACCGCAACGTGACGATCATCGACTTATACGGAGCCTGCTATGTAGGTGCCAAGCTGTGATAAATACTCGTGGAGGACATACACCATACTGAAGCTCTCCAACTGTGATAAAAATCCACCCTGGAGGACTGTTATCACTTTGTGTTCGCCCCTATTTGGACATTATTTTCCGTTTGTTTTCTGAAAATGAACGCAAATCCATTGATGTTTGTATACTTCAATGGTAAAGAATAAAGATTTAGTTGGTAATATACCTGGGTGTGAGGTATTGTTTTGTGGAGCACAGCATACATTCAAAAACATGTTTCCTAAATTTTTTGAACTGTGTAAATGCACTTTCTAATAAATATTAAAATCTATATATGGGTTACAATTATGAGCCTTTGATTACACTTCATTTCTGTGGAAACAGCACATAGACATCACCTTCCATTTCAGAAACATTTTGGGTGCAAATTTAGCTGATTCACACTGTACAAGGACTATCTACTATGGACAGGTTTCCAGCTTCTATAGCTAATATGAACAGAATAATTTTACACAGAATATACATAATAAGTATAATTTGTGTTTGTGATATATGTAATATCACACTACCTCAGAATGAAACTTGGTGATTTATGTTTTCATTTGTCCCTAAAATGAATCTAAAAAGAACATGTAATTTTATTACAAGAAAGTTTTGTTGTGTGGGTTCATGTAATTGCATCCTAATTCATGACCCATGGACAGTGGATTAGTGTCCTAGAATGTGGTCCTGAGAGCTAAGATACCAGTTGCTCTGGGCATTTCTGACAGATTCTGAGCCATGGTCCTGCCTGTGCTTAGATGGCTTTTCATCAGTAGTCCCTGAAATGTAAGACTTTAAAAACTTTTCACTGGGACTAAGTAAGGCCAATAACCTTCTTTGCAGAATTTCAATGAACATGCTTGCAGTGCTTTTAGCAGGCTCGTGGGACCTATAAGTGTGATAGAATGATTTCCATTTCACAACTCAGGAACTCTTTGGAAACAGGTTGGCGAATTAGGTCAAGGTTGCTATCATTATCAACTCTCGGAGTCAGGAATTAAGAGATATCTGGCTGTTTGAGGCATTAACAATATCTGGGAAAGGGAAGATAACAACACAGGGAATTATGAAGTGTTTTAAAAATTTACTAATCCGGGAGATAGTTTGTTTGAATCCCACTGTTGACAACCGTGAACATGGTTTTCCGTGGTTTTCCATTTTCACACAAGGCAAATGCTTGCTGGGGCTGTACCTTAATTAAGGCCACGGCCGCTTCCTTCCAACTCCTAGGCCTTTCATATCCCATCGTCGCTGTAAGACCTATCTGTGTCGGTATAACGTAAAGCCACTAGCAAAAAAGGAAAAAAAATTGCTAACAGGGTAAAGGCAGGGTGTAGAGATGTATTGATCATCAGAGAAACCATAGCTTACAACATAGTTTCTTTTAAGGCACACAAATGAAAGATCATCTCAATGTATTCACTATGTGAAGGAGCAGATGAAAATGCAGTGCTCAACTTTTGTGAAGCACCAGGTCGGGGTCAGCAGCAGGGACAGTATAGGATTAACTGACAATTTCAATGTCAATGTGAGAATTGGAAATAAAACTGACGGTATTTGCAGGTAATGGTTAAATATAGGGAAGATATGGAAGCTGATAGGAACAGAAAGCATATACTGGACTTCAGTGTTGTTATGGGAATAGGAACTGCCGATTCATTTTCTAGCATAAGGTATTCACCAGAGTGTAAAATCAGATCAAAATGTTAGGTGGGGGGTGTGAGAAGGTTCATTGGGTTTTACTACCAGTATCTATTTCAGGCAGTACCTGGCAGGGGAAGAGGAATATATTTCCCTTGTAAGTAAATTACCCTCTCTCCCAGAAAAATGCAAATTTTAAATCTTTTTGTTTGAATTCTGTTATTATAATAAGAATGATAAACATTGGAAAGTTATTCCTTTTAGGCAATTTTATTTTTTCCATCAGTCACTACACGATTCAACAAAAATATTAGTAACCAGTAGGCACTTCGAACTAGGCGCAATTTTACTGAATCCCTAGGCATATTCACAGAAAAAGTCAATGCGAATCTCAGAAGTCTAGGCACTCATCTCTCTCTCTCTCTCTCTCTCTCTCTCGAGTTGCAGCGTTGAGCAATAATTCATGTGCAACAGATGTTGAATAGTTGTACACATTGTGACCGTGGAATCCTGTAAGAACAAAGGGAGTAGAACTGTAAACAAAACTTAACTGAAACTAAATTACTTAGTCGGTCCTCTTCTACCTTGTAGTGTTGAGGTTTTCCAGAGGGTCCTCCAGTGAGTTCTGTTTCGGGCCAGCTCCTTCACCCTCTTCCGCTCTTCACCCCTGGCTTCTACAGCTGGCTGCACGTCTTCTTCCCATGTTCTTCTGGGTTTCTCGCGCAGTCTTGCTCCTTGCATTACGGCATCCTAAGCCTGTTCAGCCATTCTGGTGTCATCCATTCTTTGGATATGTCCAAACCATCGTAACTGGCTCTGGTCAATTTTCTCGAGCACAGGTGAAACGTTAAGACTAGTTTCGATGGTCTGGCTCCTGATTTCATCCCTTCCTGTTTTCCCCTCTGTTTTGCAGAGAAATCACATTTCTGATGCCTGAATTCTACTCCGGTGTTTGCTGGTCAATGTGCAAGTTTCACAGCCATAGAGCAAAGTAGGAAGATATATAATTTTCTATGCACGAAGCTTCGTGGATTTAGGCACAGATAGGTTAAGAAAATTTATCTTCATTGCATTGAAGAGCCGCGCTGAGGCTTGGGATCGAGTTGTGATTTCACCATCTATTCTACCATCTTGCTCCATGATATTTAAAATCTGTGGTATGCTCAGTACCATACCATCATTCAGTGCGATCTGGTATGGGTTAGGCTGTCATGGCATCATCATGGTCTGAGTCTTTCTAGCATCGATTTTCATGCCCCTCTTTTCCAGCTCTCCTTCTCAGATTAACAAGTTCTTTTGCAGGTTTCTTTCCAAGTCTCTCAATAGTAGTATGTCATCAGTAGAATGAGAATTATAGGCACTAAAAACAGTTAAAATAGGCAGGCATATAGGCTCTTAAATTAGCCAAAATAGTCATTTAAATAGGCACTAACATGTAAAATATACAAGAAAGTAGGCATGAAAAAATTACTTGTAATTTAATAACGCACTCAATTACTATAAAAGGAATTTACAGGCAACGTTTCAATGTTTTCCGGTAACAATCTTGTTCTCCTCTCATGCATGATGTTTTTGTACTGAGAGAAAGATCTCTCAACATCACATGAAGTGATTGGACAAAATTTCAATGAAGTCATTTCATTTGGTTTTATTTCGCTGACAGCGGCTGCCTTCCCAGAGGTTCGGTCAAAACTTCCCCTGACTTCTTCCACAATTCTAAATGACTCCACCAGGGGCATGCCACTCTTCTCCAACTTGGTGATTGCTCCCGGCAGCGTGTTGAAATCTGAAGATGCTCCGGTTTATGCAGGGGCATATTAGCTCCCAACATTGCGGTGCATAGGTCTGAAGAAAATGGTTGTTGGTCGCTGCCCAAAGTGGATTGGTAGAAAGGCTGCATTGATACAGATTTCCGTACTCATATCAGATGCATCGCAGTATTTCTAAGTTGATCTATTTGGTATTTTTCTTACATTTGATCTGAAAAATAATAAAATTGACATAAATTACATTGTCCCTATATCTTAAATTTCTACAGTTGGGCTAATTGGCAATAATGCTTAGTATATATCATGCATTTGTTTCATAAAAAAAAAGACTGTTAGAGATGATGATTCTAGAAGTACAGAACTTTAAAGTAGGAACAAAGGAATTAGTAATTTACATGGAAATATTTCCTCAGGGATTTTCAGTTATAATTTGACAGTATCGTGCTTGAGTTCATAGGGTGAAAAATATAATAGAAAAGACATGAAACGATACTGGAGTAGCATAGAGAAGAGATTCGTCCTTTATGCTTGCCAAGGACCCACCAAGCTGACACTTGGCAGTATTCTTACTTATATAGAAGAATGAAAACTGAGGCACTATAAATCTCGGATTTGTGAACATTTTATTTGTTTCTTTGGTCTGCCGGGTCAGCTCTCGTGAAGACTGTTTTCTGTTGCCTGCAATAGATCCTGCATCATGTGTGCCCTCATTGAAAATTAAAAACAGCACAATTGGAAATTGTCGTGACATGCGGCCATAACCTTATTTTTGTTACAATTTAGCAAGACTCGAGAGAGGATGCTAGAGGCTTATAAACCTGGGAGCTTACACCCCTCAGACTCTTTGCTCCCCTCCAAAGCACAACAGTTACTAACCGGACCTCACCAATCCAGACCAACAGTCTTTTAGCTGGCCTGGTCTTGTAAAGATAGTCTTGGCAACTTTGTAAAACACGCTGTGGCATCGTCCTAGTCGGGCTAAATTGGATCTGCAACCTGTGTTTCGCGAAGGCTTAGCGGAAGTGTAATAGAATTGAGTCGTATGCGCGAACAAACGTCTTGTTACATTTTTGTGGCATTTGAGATATTTACGGAACAAACATCTACGATGTGTCCTGGATATGTATTTGCAGGTAGTTTGAGCATATCTCAACAGATGGCTATAGTATTCCGGAAATTGTGAAGAGAAATGCACTTGAAAAATAATGGAACAAAAGTCTATGTTACATCGTTTCCCGCGCAAGCGCTCGACAATGTTACGAATGGAATGCAATGTAATGAACACATTCTAGTCCGGAGATTGTTCTGGTTTGTTCAGTCTTATATTAGTGAGTTTATTTAGTTACTCATCGACACGATAATCATGCAATCAGACGATAGTAGTGATCGTAATGTACTGTTGTTCCCAAGCAGTGTTCCCAAGTTGACGAAAATCAGATGCAGGAAAAGGAAAAGTGACCCTAGTGAGTGGAAAGATGTATGCACCAAATCATTATAATTAGGCTAAAACTTTAAAATAACACTATTCTCCTCTGCATGCATACATTATGTGCGAATGAGCGTGCACTTATAACCTGTTGGTTTACGGAACAAAAGTCTATGTTACATTCTCTCGCGTAGCCATGTCCCGCGATTGACAATCATCTTTATTGCTGTTTTTCTCAATATACAGGGAATGTAACATAGACGTTTGTTCGCGCATACAACTCAATTCACGATTTTTTAAAGGGAGTTTTAAAAATTGCATTTCAGTTGTAAATCTCTCTTTTCAGAGGAAATGAATCACAGTTCAAAATACCGATTTCATTTTCATTCATTCATTCTATGACAAGAGACCACTGGCGTTCTAGCTCCTCATTCAGTAATTTAATGATTATTTACCTTTTAGCAATACAAATTATAGAAAGTTCACGACTAATACAGCATTGCAACCAAACAACTTGCACAATACATAAATTAATAGGCCTATATATGCTACAATGAAATGCGATCATAGTTCTCAGTCACGAAAAAGATAAAAGGAACAAACAATCTTACCTCCTTACAGCAAGCTGGACAAATTACCCGTCCATCCATAGTGAAATTGGGATTCCCTGTGATCCACTGCTTCAGTCAGTAAGACTTCGGCGATTTTTCTTTGGCCGTTGCTGCAAACACACTTCTTCTTCCACTTCACAATAACTCATAACATGTTCTGAACATAAAGCGTTCGCGTACAACAGTTCGCATCGAAAAGGAGGTACAGGGCATATGGGTTGTGCAACATAGTTCGACGTTGACTGGTTTTTGCATATGTCTTAGGAGGTTGGAGGGGTTGAAGGCTTCGAGGTTAAATTGTTCCTTGATTCTCCTGATGGAAATTTCCATATAACTATTTCTAGTGACTTCTGAGAATTCCCATTTTGTTCGTGGGGTAAAGAGATATTGCAAAAAAGAGAAGATAATTCTGTCGAGCTCACTAGCTGCAATATAATGCACTGGAAGAAAATTGGCTTTTTAAAAATACAGTCAAGAGGCATCAAATAGGCAATTATACTCCAAATAGGCACAAACCCCTGAAATAGGCATTTATAGGCACAATAAAGCCAACAAAATATAGCTAAAAAGATCCTAAAATGGATTTATATCTCAAAAGCCTACGTTTCTGAACACAGGAATAAAATAGGCAAATAGGTAAATTCCTGTCTAGTCATCAGTGAAGGCACAATAGGTGATATACACTGGCCTCAAAGACTTATAGCCAAGCTTGAATTTCTGCACCTACCCATCACATGATTGGTAATGTCATCCATTGGGATAATGAAGTGAAGTGGGCTGAGGATGCACCCTTGTTTTAGTCCCACTGAAGTCCCAAACTCCGAAGCCTCTACATTGCAGGTGCGGACATAAATCCGACATTTCCTGTACAGGCTGTGAATTGCTGTAATAAGTTGTTCATCTACACTTCTTTGCTTTAGTGCCTTTCAAATTTCATCCCTCGGAATGGTGTCAAAGGCTTTCTCTAGGTCGATGAAGGTCAGGTGTGCCTCATTTCCATACCTCATCAGTTTTTCGCTGATCTGCCTGATGGTTAATATGGTCTTGGGTGCTTCTTCCTGGTCAGGACCCACACTGTGCCTCGTCCAACTTGTTCTATAACTTGCCTTAGCTTGTCTTCTAAATTCCTTGCATATATTTTCCCCGGCACACTCAGGAATGTTATCCCTTGTTGGCTTGTGCAATCTCTGTTATCACCCTTCTTGAATAACGGCACAGTGACACTCTACTCCCAGTCAGTTGATACCCTATCTTCTTCATTTTCCAGATAAGATTGATAATCCGGTGAAACAAGTCTTCCACTTTTGCCCATAAACTTGATCATCTCAGGTGCTATCTGATCATGGCCTGCAGCTTTGCCAAGTTTCATTTTCATCAGTGCATGCTGTAGTTCCTTAATAGGTTATTCTTCACAGGTCCAACATTCCTCTTGGTGGTGCTGTTCTTCTCCAACCTGATTATTACCCCCGATTTCCCTATTCCCTCCTAGCAGTTCTTGAAAGTGTTCTTTCCACTGTTCCACCATGTTATTTTCACTTCGGAGGAGGTTACCGCTTTTGTCCTTTATGAACTTAAGGGGACACTGCTTCTCTGTTCACAAAGATTTCAGCACCCTATAAAACAGCTTTTGGTTGTTTTGGAGGTTTCCTTCCATTGTTTCTCCGAATTTTTCCCACAGTTGCTGTTTTGTGTTTTTCACTGTGTTCTTCACTACAAGCCGTTGGTTTTTATAGGCCTCATAATCACCTGGGTGTTTTGTAAGTATTTCTTCCGCTGTTCCTTCTTCTTCCTATCCCACATCTTTACCTCTTTCATTCACCATGGTGTCCTCTTCTGTTATTGCCTTCCAATGGACTTTCAACAGGCTATGGCTGTGGCTTCGAGGATTACCTCCTTGAAGAGGCGCTATGTCTCTTCCAGTTCGTCTTCTCCCGTAGGTGACAGTTCCAGTTGGTCAATCCTTTGTTTCACTGCCTCTTGGTAGACTTGTTGGATGTCCTCTTCTTTCACTTTATTCTTTCTTTAGGTTTCCTCCTGCTGATGGGGTCTTGGGTCTTGATGTTAATATGCAGTCGCATAACTACTAGATGTGGTCACTTCCAATCTCATAACCTCTATACACTCTTTCATCCAAGATACTGAACCCAATTGGTTCATGTCATTGGCTCATATTTGTCAAAATTGAATGGAAGTAATATTGTATGAAGCAAAGTCTGTATGGGAAGCAGGATGCATGTTGTAATCCAGCTTGCTAAATTTATAAGTCCAATAGCACACATGTCGAGGTCGGCAGATATTGCATAAGAGAGAAGGCAATGGAATCTTCCACTCTAGAGTGAGAAGCGTGAGACTTAGGCGACAGAGATACCCAAAATTAAGTTGGTAGAACTTTCGAACCAACGAATTACAAGATAGCACACGAGGAAGGAAGTGATGCAGTGGCAGTGACATCAATATGAACAAGCTGCGATATTACCCCAAATCCACAGGAAGATGATATGAATGATAAATAACACTTTTACATGAGTAGAAAAATAGAACTGAAACATCCTGGCAAACCTTTTAGTGTAAATATGTGGCTACAGGGAGCAGGATATGATGAAACTTGTCAGGGGATTCCCCAGATGCTGTGCCACGAGGAAAGCGGACGGAAGGATGCCAAGCGGTGAAGCGGACCCTCATTACTCTCTTAACTTCGGTACGGTATGGAAGTGTATGGTGATCATCGTCGTAGAAACGTGGATCTGAGCCTTTCTTGTCTTAGTGAATAATAACTGCCCAATGTAGAACTTAATCCGCAGGGGTTATTCTCATAAGGGATTAGATATTCAAATTGTTATAGATTTAAAGTATCAGGTATTGAGTGCCGATAAACCTGTACGCCGAGCAGCAGCTAACGTGATTATAAATGAAGTTGCGGGACACGTTGGAGTGCAGTTTATCATGGAATCGTGGATTCTTGTTGAGATGTAATTCTGATTAACTGTTACGGGAGTTGTACACGAGTGAGAAAATTGTATCATTTGTGATATAATTAACATGCATATTTCTTTGTATGCTCAGTGTATCAAACATGTGCGGACAACGTGTATACGATTGTGCCATACGTAAAGTGTGTCGAGAACATGGACATCAAGAGGAGAATTTTCACAGATGGTTAAGTCATCGTCATGATGGTGTGAGCACAACATCGGTGGGCCGACCTGATGGTCGGAATGGTATATGGTTGAACATGGAACGAAACCGGACTAAGATGAGTACATTCAAGTTCATTTGATTTACATATGCATGATCAGCGGATTAAGTAAATTTGTAAATAATAATTTTTACATGTGATGATTAAGTTTCATTTTTGATTTTAAATGTAGCAAGGGTCAGTTAGAGTTAGGTAGTTCATTTATAGTACTAATGCCTTGGGTGAGCGAGTATTTTGTATATTGATCTGCATGTGTTAATGTTATTGTGATCTTTAAAATATTTTCATAAGCGTGTGTTGTATTATACGATCTTCTGAAATGATATAAGTGTGTGGTATTGATCTTCTGAAATGATAGCTGTGTGTGTGGATATATGTAATCATGATAGATGGCAATGAGTACATTTTGTTAGTAGTTATTGGGGCATGTTAATTGTATTGTGGCATGTTGCATGAGTATTCATAGTCTTCGAGTAAAATTAATTGATATTGTGCTGCAGATATGAACCAACGACCATCTACGGACATTACAGTGAATATTTAGAGTTTTCTTCATCAATAAGTGATTTGATTTGGTCCAGATAATGATGTGTGCTGTGAGTTACTTTCAATCTTTTATATACTTCACCCTGTAGTTTATTTTCGAGCTTAGTTGAGATTAGGTACTTTAATCCTCAAAACACTAGTAAGAGGCAGTGAACCAATGATAATATGGAACGAGAAACCGTTAGGAATATTGAAGATAAAGAGATTATGTGTGTTCTCAATGAATAATGATGTGAATCCTGGTGAGATTTCAACCAGTGAATACGATGATTATAGGCTAGACATTGTGTATTTGAAATGCAGAATGCTAAGGAACAATTGGGATTATAAGCCCAGTGAAGGCTAAGTTATGTGGAGTACGATTTGAGAGGAATTATATGAATTGCAGAGAGCACGAGGATATTGGTGTGCAGGCAGATATACTGCTGAAGGCGCGAAGAAAATAAATGTGCTCAAGTACCAAGATAAGAATTTTACTTCTCTGCGTTTCATGTTAAAGAATAAACCCTGTTGAAATAAGGTCATCAAAGGATAGTTACAATGTCATTTATTATTTCATTCATATTGACTAGTTAGATAACAGCACATAGAGATTTGAAGATTTAATATAATTTTTAATACTCCAGTTAAAGGTAGGTATTTTCAGGTCACTGTAGTGTCACACCTTGACGGTCGTCACTTCGACTCTCGGCCAGGTCACTAGACTTGGGATTTCCTGATGGTCATTATTGATGGATGAATTTATTTTATTGTTTATGTGAACTTGTTTATTGCATATTTTTGGCAATGCATATTCTGATTTGTGGTTGTCATGATTTTGATTTGTGGATTTAATTTCACGTGGTTATCATGTTTGAAGCAGGGGTTCTGTTTCACTGCTGTAGACTCAGTGTAGATATAAGATTTTGGGGGACTTTGTGTTAGTTGTAGGGCCCTTTGCTACAGTTTATGCTTATTTAGTGTGAAATATAAACAGCTGATTATGTATATGTGGAATTAATATTTTTCAGTTAAAATCAAGTGATGTTCCATAGTTTTCATGTCTGATGTACTCGTCGATCTGGATTTGTTTCATGTTAGTTGTTTGTCGATGGGAGGTATGAAGCCACGAAAGAATGATAATGATTTAATATCGATTAAACAATTTATGTAAAGAAGAAAGGTAATTATATTTTGGATTGAAATGTCACTCAAATGAAGTTGATGTAGATAACACAGGCCAACTATATTTGGAAAATGTTAATAAATTAATAATAATGAACCCGATAGGTGGTAACTGAATGAATGAAGTAATTAAATTGACGTCGTTATTATCTTGTAATGAATTTGTCAATATGAATTTATTAAGTGATGTAAAATATTTCAACCATCTAATATGCATTTATCTGGATTTGGAGTTTACGAAAGATTTTCTTATGTTAGTAATTAATATGAGTGGAATTGCATTAGCTTGAAATTAGGCCAACTTGTTTAATTCAACAGATAAAGCATTGGTACTTAATTAAAACAAATATAATATGGATTAGAATCAATTTCATAATATTAATCAATTATTAAGGTTTTCAGCTGACCTAGTGTGTGTGACAAAATTTTATAGTGAAGTGTTATTCAATTTTAATTTATTTTCGTTATATTTTATTTACTTTGCCAAAGCTATTTTTTCAATAAATTTGTTTGCAACAAAGGTTTTCATTCATATCTTTTTATTTCTTCTCTCTTGTCCTTCCTGCTTAGTAATTTAAGTTTAGTTATTTTTACTCGAATATATCTCTGGGATCACCCGTATAGCGACCCTGGGTTTATTGCCAGCGCCCAATATCGAGGGCTGGAAGGGTAGAGGGTTGAATACATCTCCACTGACTCCTCTATGCTAGGATGTAGTTGATGATAGATTTCTCTTTGTGGCTGGGAACTTCTCTTGTATAGTGGTGTGCTTCTTTGTATGGGAACATAGTATTTGTGATTACAAAATCGTTTCCTACACACATATCCAAGAGTCTTCTCCCATTATCATTCTGGTGCGTCTCTCCATATTTCCCCAGCAGGCCCTCCATTCCATCTGTGTTGTTTCCAACCCGACCATTGAAGTCACCATGGACAAAGACAGTTCCCATGGTGTCGTCCACTGTCTTCTGCAGTTCGTTCTAGAACCTGTCTTTCTCTTCTGAAACATGATCTTCATTAGGTGCATGTATGGCAATGAAAGTGGTGTCTTCATCGATACTGCTGTTGAAAGTACCAGGTGAGTTGACCGTGCAGTTAGGGGCGCGCAGCTGTGAGCTTGCATCTGGGAGATAGTGGGTTCAAAACCCACTCTTGGCAGCCCTGAAGATGGTTTTCCGTGGTTTGCCATTTTCACACCAGGCAAATGCTGGAGCTGTACCTTAATTAAGGCCACGGCCACTTTCTTCCCATTCCTAGGCCTTTCCTTCCCATCGTCACAATAAGACCTATCTGTGTCGTGCGATGTAAAGCAAATAGCTGTTGGAGGTTAAAGTCACTGAGATCATTCTTTCATTGATGAATTTTCAGCACTTGACATAATGTCTGTAGCCTTTGGGGATAACTAGGGCAACCCCTCCCTTTGCTCTCTGTTCCTTGCCCACGCCTGAATGGAACATCAAAAACCTTCCACCACTGCTTGTTTCCATTAGCTGTTCACATCCGTTGCTTTTTTTTTTCTTGGTCTCTGTCACTGACAGAATGTTCAGCCTTGCTCTTAGCATTTCCGACATCAGTTTGAACTCTTTACCCGCTAGTCCTCGTACATTCCATGTTGCCATATTCATAATTTTTTTCCCTCGCTTGGTCGTCAGCAGTTTAATCAGTCCAGCTTTCCCTCTCTAGTATCTTTTAATAATTGTATTTTGGATACTTGAGTTATCGGCCCTAGTTTCAAAGCCTTGTGGGAGGGGCTGCCTCCCTTGTAGCCCTCGGCCTGCTAGATTTTCTGTCAGGGTTTCTTCTGTTAGCCTTTTAGTTTTGTCCCTCTCTCTGCAAGGCAGCAGTTTGCGTCGGTCCAGGACTGCTTATTCAGGTTTCCCCTTATTTGCAGCTAACCTGCATATTTGAGGGCCGGTAGCTGATGCTCGCCCTGGAAAACTAAATACAAGATAAACTTTATAAACATAGAGTGTACTAAGTATTCTAAATTCCATAATTTTTGCACCCCATCCCCAAGGTACGAAATGTGCCCCCAGAAGATTTTTTTTTAAAGAAACCCTACGAACTAACAGTACACTAATTTGGATAATCATAAGTGAAAAGAATAAAAGTGAATGAATGACGTGCATAATTAGCACTGGGGGGGAGGGGGGATGTGCCAGCTGGCGAGGCCTGTTGCGCTCCTGGACAATGAATGAGAAAACGAAGATATTGTGGAAAGTGTTACTGGGATGAAAGATGATAGGAGAAACCAGAATGAACCTGTGTTCCATTTCCGCTTTGTCCAACACTAATCTTGCATGGAGTGATCAGTGTTTCAATTACTGGAGTAATGGTGGGAGGCTGATGTTCTACCAGCTGTGTCAAGGAGGCACCTTGGAAAATATTAAGTAGGCTAATTTTAAAAATGCAGATCCATGTTAAACAAAATGAAATTGTTACAAGATAAGAAATAAAATAAAATGAAACTCGCCACAAAGAAAAATTTTGAGGTTGTATTTCTCCTCGCTGCTCTTCTTCAATGAGTAGTGTTGATCTGCCAAGTGATGTCCAGAAGGGACTCAGTTAGGAGGGAGGGTAACTGCATCCCAAAATTGAGTAGTTTGATGCAATAAGGGCATTAGTCAGAAAAGTGCATTCCTGGTGAAAGTGAGTTTAATGTTTGAATGTGTATTATCTTGATGATGCTTGTTGCTTAAAGGGGCCTAACATCTAAGGTCATTGGCCAGTGTATTATCTTACTAAAAACAAAAAATGACCCCTTAACATGTTATGGTGGGGTAGAAAATACTTTTAATATGGCACGTCATTGCTTACAACTGATGATAATCATTTTATTTATGACCTTTCTGTTAGATCATCAGTCCAGAAAATTAATTTCATTATAAAGCGAATATTGTGATACGTATACTTCATCTGGACTCTCAAAAAAGAGCAACTTTTTATAGCTTGATTCATAGAGCATTTTACATCCCTTTATCTGACACGAATCATAAAAAAGAACTCAATACCATCTACTTAATAGAAACAAAAAACTGTTTTGGCAGGCATTTCATAGACAGGATATTCGGCAAAATTGTTAACAAATCCACTTCAACTCTGCTCAGAGAAACAAAAAAGAAAACGGATAACTACGCCACCTTCACTTACACCAATAAAAATATTTACGAAATCACCAATATTCTTAAGAAACATAATGTCAATATTGCCTTTAAAACAGTCAACAAGAATAATAATCTCTTTTATAATCAGCACAAAATCAATAAATACAACAAATCAGGTGTATATAAGTTAAATTGCAACCAATGTTCTGTGAGCTACGTTGGGCAAAATGGAAGAAGCTTTTTTAATTAGATATAAAGAACACATCAATGCCGCCAAGCACAAAAGATATTCCGCCATTAGCACTCATATAACAGAGTCCAATCATTCCTTCTCCTCCATAGAGCAGGACTTAAAAATTCTTTATTTTTATAACAAGGGCAATTTACTCAACGTTTTAGAAAACATCTTTATTGATATAGACCAAAAATGCAATCCTGCTTACAATTTAAATGAAATTTCAGAAACTGTGAACATAATTTTCAAGGCATTACTCAACAGTTTCTATTTTGTCAAGACTCGTAACAAGCCTGCACGCAGTTGCTCCCCACCTATTGGTTCCAGCCTTCCCCTACTCTCCCCTCATACCAGTTTCCATCACACACGGCCTCCACAGTTTGCCTCTAGTCAACCATAAACATCTACACACACTGAGCTAGCCTTTGTTGGGTAGGCGGGAACGTAAGTAATCAGATGTGCCGCATTTTATTTTCATTCATTCTTTTGTATTACAAGATGCTTTAAAAACTTGCCTACTTTTAATGGTAATTGTAACCCCCCCTTTAAACAGAAGGAAGCACATAATACAAGATACATTTAAAACACGTAATCATTTGATAATGCAAAATAACAAACCTTACAGAGCGACATCAGCCGATGATCAAACAGGAAAACATTTTACCTTTTACAAACATGTGGCTTCGCAGGATAACCAACATGACAACTAGAGAAAGGAAGTATGGGAAGCAGGCCGGGAAACCCTAGAGGACGAGACCTTACGCGACGTTGTAGGGAAAGAAACGTGAGAACATTAACCCTTTGTCTAATTTATTTAACATATAGAATTGAATACCAATATAAATGGTCCGTTATTGGACATTACTCATTCGGAACAAATATTACAGATTCCCTATGGGAATCAACATCTGTATTATAGAATTGAATCAAGGTATGAAGTGCACAAGGTTAGATAACATTATTAATTTAAAAAAATCAAATCGAACCACGAGGTTCCTATCAATGTTTCTCTCAGGAAAGTGAATATTTACACAAAGTTACAATGACATTTAAATAAGTGAGCATAATTTCGATGTTGAAATTTACAATGAAAATTTAAAGGGGAACAATGACCTAATTACAAACGTCATATAAGGCAAGTTGAAAAATGTTACAAGGGAAGGGAACAACAGAAATTAAATTTAGCGCAGAGGCCTATAGAGAAACAGTCCTCTCCTAATACAAATCAGTGAGGGACGCAAAGCTCAACAGGTGTGCACTAAATTGATACGGAATTACTGGAGGCAACTCGGAAAAAAAATTAAAGTTTACATATTCACAAAAGATTAATAAAATGAATTGCCTCCAAAATAAAGGGTATGCCTAGTTGACGAACTACGGCATTACAAATCAAAAGCGGTGAAAACCAGGGTCTAAGGCAAACTCCGAACGAATGAATTTACAGTTCAAGTTAACACTTGAAAATAGAAAACATGCTTACCCCGGGATGGCTGGAGCCGGTGAGCGGACCACCTTACAAGGTGCGTCCGATCGTTACGACGTACGAAAACCAAAGACGCTGAACAGAGCCTTGCTCTTGCTAAGAAGCCAAAAAGCCGGAAATTGGGAAATACTCAAACAGCCAATCAGGGAAGCTACCTATGTTTCGATCCGAAGTTTGACCAATACCAATTAGTGTTATTTTCACCAATAGAATTATAGCACCAAATATGGTAATGTGGGAAATTCATTCTAGAGATTTTGATTGCGAAACTCAGCGATTTCGTGATCGAAGCCTCCACGTGACACTACAGGGTGATACGAAAAATGGGTTACAAAAAAAAAACATTACTGGAGATCTCCAATATCAATGTCAATGATTAAGAAAATAATTGTCTCTTCAGTGAGTCCTGAAAATACTTTAAAATACAACTTCATCAAAAATAAAACACACAAATTTTTACATAATTTTTACAACAAAAATTTAGTCGAATTCTTCAAAAATGTTAGTTCCTTAGTTTCTTTAGTCAAATCAAAAATGATTCCGCCGACTATCAACTCACCACCGGTGACAGAAATAATAGCCGTCATTCTCGTTCGAGGGCACTCCACTGCACATTCCACTTATGAAATCACGATCAGATATTCCGCCTATCCTTTTATCAAGAATTGTTAACATTATCATGCCAACAAGATGAACTCAATACCATTTTACTGTAACCCTCACTCATGTTTAACATACGTTTAACAATCGTCTTCTTTCTACTGGAACTAAACTTTGGTGCTCCATTTCACCAAGTTACTACCGATGCATCGGCAAACTGTATGTCAACACAGCATCATCACGTTAAGAGGACTCTATTACCAATTTTTATTGAATCATCTCGTGTGTTCAATATTTTAATTTTCACTTGTAACAGTATTCAAGTGTTGTGCTCACATCATTCTAGCATATTCTTCAACATTTTAACTGACATATTCGGCAGTCTGAATTATTTTTAATGTATTTTTGTCCTTGTCCTTTGTGCTTAATCTTTAAACTTTTCAGCTGATGATGTCTACAAGATAGGTGAAACATGTTCCGTTATTTTTTAAATGTTATTTAAATAATTAAATTAAAAAAATTTAGTATTGTAAAGGTGGAACATTTGACCATACCTTTTAAACATCAGTCCAGAGGCTGGTTGGATCCTCAAATAGCACCACCAAAGCCTATGCAGTTATAGGGAAACCGCAAAAACCAATGGCAGAGCCCAAATGAGGCGTACAGGCAAGATTAGGAGTAAGGTATTTTGCCATTGCTTTCCTCACTTGAACAGAAGGTGCTACTGCAGCACGACTGATCCTGTAAGCATCACCTTTCATAACACTCAGACACTAGTTGTGCTCCAAATGTCATTACTGAACACCATCCATACCCCATCAGCTTCCATATTGTCACAGCCATTGATGAGACTGGGACTTTGGTGATAGCTACACTTTTCTCTGGCCTATGCCAAGAGACAGATACAGAAAACTCCAACTATCAAGAAATGGCAACAGGCGGTTTGTTTATGATATATGTGCCAAAATATGAGGAATGATTTACGCCCTTTTTTCATCAGACCGAGTAAGTTATAACAAATAATGCAATGTTAGTTGCCACGAACATACTACGCTGGCGTAGCAGGGGGAGAGGTGGTACTCCCACGTGGCGCGTTCCAGGTGGTGAATAGGGGGGTCCTAACCGGCTTGCTGGCAGACTTGAGCGAAATAAAATAGCTCTTATATATGGATAAGGAAGAAATTCCACATTATCAATACTGTTTATTGTAAATATAGACTTACATCAGTACCGGTTTTGACCCTATTTGGTCATCAGCTGACAAATCATGATATTTACATCCATTAGGTATTGGTTTGTGTTACTTATCTAGAAAGATATTGTCATCCATTAGCACATCCGCAGGCAACCAGGAATGAGTTAGCTGGAAAATTTATAATGTCCAGTAACGGACCATTTATATTGGTTTTATAAATTTACTCATTCGGAAAAAATATTTCGGATTCCCTATGGAAATCAACATCTATATCATCTGATGGCCAAGCAGGCATCAACTTTGCTATTGAGACAAAGTCTCTCATAGTGCATCGGCACTGCCGGGGGCTACAATTAGCCTACGCAGTGGCCTCCACGGTATGAACTAGCCATGTGTCTTGGTAGATGTGCTAGGTACAAACTGATGAGCCCAGCCTAGCACACGGGAGCGAAATGCAGGCAACCAGGAATGAGTTACCTGGAAAATTTATAATGTCCAATAACGGACCATTTATATTGTTATCACAGTAAATGCTCGGGCAAGCTAGTCTATTCCCTAACTATAGCTTTCTAATCACTTTGTTAGAGGCATTTTGTCTCGAGGTTTGATACGAGCGACACGCACTATACACCAATCTTTCAGAAACTACCTCCCGCTCACACGGCTGTCTACGCTTTATAGTATCTTCCCGTTTCCGTTGGGCTGGGTACATCCCCCCTCTCACAAAAGATGATCTTTGTGTACCAGCCGTGCCTTCTCAACGGTTGTTTGAATTTAAGTAGGGAAACCTTTAGCATGCCTTCTTGTCACTGCTATGGTGCAAATAGTGCTCCATAATTCCAATCAATATTTTCCAGTGTTTAAAATTAGCTGGATCTTGCACTCGCGTGGAAATAACATCTCAGATTAGCATGCTACTAGGCCTGGAGTACTCAGATTTGGCTGTGTGTTTTTTGCACTACTGGCCTCACATGTCAAATTCAAACATCTCTGTACCGAGCTCGATAGCTGCAGTCGCTTAAGTGCGGCCAGTATCCAGTAATCGGGAGATCGTGGGTTCGAGCCCCACTGTCGGCAGCCCTGAAGATGGTTTTCCGTGGTTTCCCATTTTCACACCAGGCAAATGCCGGGGCTGTACCTTAATTAAGGCCACGGCCACTTCCTTCCTCTTCCTAGGCCTTTCCCGTCCTATCGTCGCCATAAGACATATCTGTGTCGGTGCGACATAAAGCAAATAGCAAAAAAAAAAAAAAAAAAAAAAATCTCTGTCTCGCGATCTTCTTTCTCTTACTCTGACTCGCTTGGGAACACTTACCTACTTGGTCTTCATGAGTAAGTTTGAAATAAAACTTGCTTCCCCTTGGGGTTTCCATGAGTAACCGCAAGACTGCAGCTTGCACTGCGGAGTTCGTCTTCCTCTAAAGCACAGAGTTCGGGCTCTGCATGGTGCTATATTTGAATATTTTATTCTCGTAAAATGACGATATTTGGACCGTAATATAGTGATATGGTACAATACGTTTCTCAAATCACGCATTGCATTAGGGATTGCTGTGTGTGTTGACCTCCACTGCATGTATTTTGTCACTGGCTTCTTCCTCGCCACTGCTTTCACTATTGTCCCATGTCATATGATTCTTGGAGCTATCTCGCACATTGCTCTTTACAACAATAGCTTCTAATGGTTTCGTACGAAAATATTTTCCACCTAATCGATACCTTCTTATTTTGCCTTTGGCAATTTATGATATCATTAAAAATAACAGTGCATGTTTCGATTGCTTTGCAATCATCATCAGCTGTTTACATAAAAGCTTAGATGTAAAAGCATTAAAGTAAGCATATAATAAAATCCTTGTTGACTTTAAAACTATTGTTAGTAAAGGATGTATGGGTTGGAAGAGGGGGGGGGGGGGGGTGTAGCAGCGGAAAGGGGGCGGTTCTTACAAGGAACTTAATCTAAAATGAGTTAAAAACTTCTATCTTATTGAGCTGAAGTGTCTTTGGTATCTATGTAAGTCCCGAAGGCGTAATTAAAATCTCGTATTGTTTTATTACTAGAGGTGGGTGTTGTAATCTTGAAGAAATGTTTTTAAACTAGAATGTGCTTCATCTTTCATTGAGTTCTAGTCTTCTTCCTAGTCGCATTGTATTGTGCTGAAAAATGTATAGAAAAGGTTGATCCACTTGTTTGTCCTTTTCTAAGTTCACTGTTGGTTTGAGTTAAGAGTTGTGTTCACAGACATTTCAGGTTGGATAGCTTGTTGCACGATCTGTAACTGGCTGAAAAATAAGCGCCAGTTAGTTGAAATCATCTCTGGAAATGTTGTCTAAAGAATTGTTTCATGTTAAAACAATGGAAAAGGATTGTGAAATTTTAACATACCCCTGTCCGATTCACTTTCTTTACTTCCCGTAGTTATGGGTGTGGGTCTGTATCTACTGTCCTCAACCTGGTGTAATAGCGGTGTGATGTGGTCTGCTTGCTAGCGTGATTCGGAGGGGAGAGGGGAAGCAAGGTCGTGTCGTCATCTGTTGTTTCTCGGGAGGAGGGGGGGACTAGCTGTGACATACATCCCTCGTGCCTGCTTGTTACACTTGTTGGGCGTGTTTGTTTCCTACCTAATAAATCCATATATCTCAATATATGCAATTTCTCTGTTCATTTGTCTCATTAAGTTCTTGTCCTTATTTGTTAGCTTATCAACAAAAATATGGATATTTTCTAAACTGTTCATCAGTCTTCCTTTATTATTGTATTAATAATTACAAGGTTTTGTTTGATGCCTGTAAATTTATGACCCGTTACTTTTATGTGTACTCCCATTGCAGAATATCTTCTGTATTATTCCGCATTGACGTGTACTTGATACCTTATTGCAAAGTTCCGTCCAGATTGACCTACATACGTGGCCTTGCATTGGTTGCAGATCAACTTATAAATTCCTGAATCTTGGAATCTTTCTTCATTGTACTTGTTAACTGTGTTATGGTTGAAGAACCTATGCCTAGTATTATTATTTGTTGAAAACGCTACCGTGATATTGTATTTCTTAAATAAATTTGCATTTTCGTAAATGTCAGGATTACCGAGCTCGATAGCTGCAGTCGTTTAAGTGCGGCCAGTATCCAGCATTCGGGAGATAGTGAGTTCGAACCCCACTGTCAGTATCCCTGAAGATGGTCTTCCGTGGTTTCCCCATTTTCACACCTTAATTAAGGCCACGGCGGCGTCCTTCCCAGTCCTAGCCCTTTCCTGTCCCATCGTCGCCATAAGACCTATCTGTGTTGATGCGACCTAAAGCCATAGGCAAAAAAAAAAAAAAAAAAAAATTGTTAGGATTGTTGTAGGTGAACTTCACGTACATTGTTGTTTTCTCTGACAGTTTTACTAACTTTAATTGTTGTTTACATTTACGTTTGGTGATTAACCCGTTAATAACTTTAAGACTAAAGCCGTTAATCAAGGCCTGTTGTCGGATAAAATCTCTTTGTTTGTTAAAGGAACCTCGAATTCCCTATTAATTAAGCTATAATACGCAGATTTCTTCTGTGAGTCGTGATGTAAAGAGTTATAATTAATCATGGTTGGAGTGAATGTAGGCTTCCTATGTATTCCAAAGTAAAATTGATTTCCTTTCCTGGTTTTTTTAACATCTAAAAAGTTGATCAAACTGTTTTTCTCTTCCTCAATAGTAAACTGTATATTTGGATCTAAGGTGTTCAGGACTTTAAAACTATTAAGACTGTCATTAAAATCCTTAGCGTATATAATAATTATATTTTCGTGTGGCTATTTCTAGCCGAGTGCAGCCCTTGTAAGGCAGACCCTCCGATGAGGGTGGGCAGCATCTGCCATGTGTAGATAACTGCGTGTTATTGTGTTGGAGGATAGTATTATGTGTGGTGTATGAGTTGCAGGGATGTTGGGGACAGCACATACACCCAGCCCTCGGGCCATTGGAATTATGTCTCGAATATTATTACAATATTTTTTTAAGCCCACCTGTTCAACCATTGGAATTAACCACTGAAGGTTAAAATCCCCGACCCGGCCGGGAATCAAACCCGGGACCCTCTGAACCGAAGGCCAGTACACTGACCATTCAGCCAACGAGTCAGACTCCTTAGCGTATATGTCACCTACATAGCGTACCCACAAATCAAGCCCTTTAATGTGGCTTACAATTAGAGAGTATTCTAAGTGGTCCAAATATATATTAGCTAGTGTGCCTGAGGCTCGGGCCCCCATGGGGAGGCCGTCCTGTTGGTATATTTTGTTGTTAAATAAAAAGTAGTTCTGGTTAAGTACGAATTTAAGGATTGTCATTAATTCTTCTATAACGGGTGTGCTAATGTGTTTGTGTTCTAATAAATTTAATAATAATTTAATAAATTTATTTTCAAATAAAGATACCCACCCCCAGTTGAAAATTTATCGGAAGCAGTTTTTACAGAACAAGAATTACAAATATTAGGTAAAGGCCCGAATTATAATTGGCACAGCTCCAACAAAAGTAAGGATCTAACCATTACTTTAGCAGAAACTGAAGCAGTCATACAGATTCTTATAGCCCAAGTACAAAACGACCTGAGGTATGAAGCAAAGAAAAATGAACACCTGCCGGCAAAAACATTGTAACCCTCACTTTTATAGAATGCTGGGTTCCCGTGCATAAACGATGTATGCGGTCAGAGTGAGGCACGTGGGAAGTTATGTTGGCAAACTTCAACGTTAAGCACCTTTTTTCTTTTGTTTAAATTTTGCCACTGGTCGTGCGGGTGCAGAAACGTTGTATCAAGGGACAAAGTTGCATTTTGAGGTTCCCTAATAGACGGATATTAGAAAAAATGATAACACTAGGATAAACAATGAACTACAACGCAAAATCAGTCAAAGTGACATAGTCGTAACTAAAGCGGACAAGGGAGGAACAATAGTCATATTAAATAAAACTGATTGCCTTTTATAAGGGCTTCTGATAAGTTCACCTGCATACACCCCAGCATCAGTGGGTAGGGTCTGACACATCCCACTCTGATGAGTCTAGTGTCAGACCTAAGACAAAACGCTGGTTAATAGAGCAAACGCCTGAAAAAACCTTACATGTGATATGTTTTTGATATATTGAGAAAATCAAAACCTTATTCAGCAATAATAAGTTCAAGTTCGTAGATAAAGATCCGACCTCACGGATTCGAAGAATTTTGAAAGGAATACTCAAATATACTACTTTCCTTCTATGTAAGCAGGAATCACAGAAAGTGGTTAATATGAACCCAGGACTCCCTATGGCAAGAGCCATCCCCAAGTTGCACAATAAAGAGACTTTAAATGAAGAAGAAACCGCCATTAAATCGAAAGGCCCAAAGCACAACTGACGTAACCTGAACAAAATTAATATCACCACTAATTTAGTTATTGAGTCTGAAGCTGCCATCAACAAAATGCTGCTAGAACAAGAAGACGAACTTAGATTCAAAGTAAAAAGAAAATTCGATAAAATTTTTACCTCTGATGTCAACAAAAGATTCACCTCCATTAACCCTCAAAGGCCCTATTAATGAAGCTTATAATACGCAGTTTTCTTCTGTGAGTCGTGATGTAAAGAGTTATAATTAATCATGTTTGGAGTGAATGTAGGCTTCCTATGTATTCCAAAGTAAAATTGATTTCCTTTCCTGGTTTTTTTAACGTCTAAAAAGTTGATCAAACCCTTTTTCTCTTACTCAATAGTAAACTGTATATTTGGATCTAAGGTGTTCAGGACATTAAAACTATTAAGACTATCATTAAAATCCTTAGCGTATATGTCATCTACATAGCGTACCCACAAATCAAGCCCTTTAATGTAGCTTACAATGTGAGAATATTCTAATTGGTCCAAATATATATTAGCTAGTGTGCCTGAGGCTGGGGCCCCCATGGGGAACACAAACAAATTGCTGAACTTAAAAAGAAAATCAGTAATAACAACCTAATAATCACTAAAGCTAATAAAGGTAACACCAGAGTTATAATGAATAAAACGGACTATGTCTCTAAAACTAAGCAATTTTTTAACAACAGCATTTTATCAATAATTAAGAAAGACCCAACCCTATGAATTCAGCGACAATTAAAACAAACCCTAAAGAACAATTCCTTTCTTTTCATGGAAAACAAAAAATCTAAGCTTTTAAATATGAACCTGGGTCTACCTACGGCTAAAGCCCTCCCAAAGATCCATAAGGCCAACATCGCTATTTGCCCTATTATTAACTATAGGCCTAGTCCTCTGTATAAAGCTTCTCAATTTGTCTGAAGTTTCTTGGCTAAAAACTACCATTTTCTGGCCAATAAGTCGATTAAAAACACCATTGAAGTAATTGACAAACCTTCGACTGACAACCTAACCACTCCCTTCATTCTACAACCTAACCACTCCCTTCATTCTTTTGACATAGTCAACACATATCCAAGCATACAAACAGCAAAGTTTTTCCCCGTTGTTGAAAGTAACTTAAAGAAATATAGTCCACTTAGCAAACTTGAAATACACGATTTCATCTCCATTCTGAAATTACGTCGTCAGTAATAACTTTTTCACTTTCGACAATACTATTTATCAACAAGACGGATTAGCAATGGGATCACCTGCCTCTGGAATCTTAGCGGAGATTTATTTAGATTATCTGGAATACTAAAAAGTCAACAACAACAACTTTCCTAACTTTCTTCTATGGGCCAGATACGTGGATGACACATTCGTAATTATGAACGAAGATATCAATAACGCGGCCTCCACCCTTCATGATCTTAACACCATCGATCCCCACATTAAATTTACACTTGAGTTTGAAACAAACAAAGTAATCAATTTTTTAGATTTGACTATTCATAGATACCCTTCCTCTTTATCATACAAAATGTTCAGGAAACCCACACAAACTGCAACTACCATTCGTCAAGACTCCACACATCCCCAAGCACATAAACCTGCTACCTATAATAGTTTAGTCCACTGTGTCTTCACAATACCCATGTCAAAGAAAGACTTGAACAAGGAACTTAATACTAATTTGTGCAATCGCCAAATTTAACGGTTAAGATAAGTCCTTTATAGAACAGATTATCAGTAAATTCAGACACCGATCTAAGACCACACTTACTGAAGGAAAATCTAAAGTTGCCACTTCTTCCACCTTTACTTTCAACAAAGATGTCTACAAAATCACCAATCTCTTCAGAAAACATAACGTAAAAATTTCCTTCAGAACAAATAACAGGACTTCTGATATTCTACACAATTCCCCATCAGTTAATATATCCAACACTTTTTCAAAATCCGGAATCTACGGATTCAAATGCAACGAATGCAATTCCTCATACGTTGAGCAAACTGGGCGCAGTTTCACGACTAGATATTCAGAGCATTGTCAACGCTATAAGATATAATAGGTTTTCGGCAATAGGTCAACACATCTGACTCCAACCACAAGTTTACCGAAATTGAACATGATTTAGAGATCCTTCAAGTGGCCAATAAAGGGTCTCTCATGAATATAATTGAAAATTGTTTTATCCATTTTGATGAATAGTTTAATCCTAACTTCAACTTAAATGACATTTCTGAGAAGCATAATATCCTTTTCGATTTCTTAATTAACTTGTTTAAAAATATCAGATTTCCAAACACTAGGGCAATCTTCAAGCCATGCGCAATACGCATCCCCGTCACTTACCCCCATTACCTCATCCCTCTGCCCCACTTTAGCTCTATTCCCCAGCTTTAGCTCCTTTTTTCCCCCTTCCCCTCCATTACTCGGCCTCTGTTATTGCTCTCTTCAGTAGCCCAGCTCCTCTCGTTTCAACAGCTGTGCCTTCACGCTGCTCGAGGTGAGTTCGCCTATTTTCCCTTATCTTTCTTTTGTCTATGTACATTTATATCATGCCTAATTTGGCTTTCAGTCGTTTCGTCCACATTTCCATACTGAACTGGGAATCATAACGTTGATTCAAAATACGATCTTTACATGACCACATTGTTGGCTTCAGAACCACCTGAATTAAGCCTGTTAATTACCACAACTTAAGATAACGAGGTTTATTCTTCCCACTAATAACGCATGTTACCTTATGATCTATGCACCTAAAGCTGGGCTATTCTCTTGTGTATCAAGACTCATCAACTGGGATATCTTCTCAAATTTTATACTTTACGCTCAGACGCACCTCATAATTTTAACTTGTTATAATCTAACACTGACATTATAGGTGCTGTCATGTGTTTTAGATGGTCATACGCACCATACTCTCATCAGTTTAACGTTACATTTAAAATTTGTCTTAGTAGGTGCAGTCAAGTGTTTTATAAGATACACCTTATGTTCTATACACCTAGAGCTGGACTATTTTCTCGTGTATCATACGTTAACAACTGAGTTACCTCCTCTGATTTGCTTTCAACGTTTTAACTTGTTACAATTTAACTTTTAACATTTGTCATTGTATTTGCTGCCATGTGTTTTATTTTATATTTTAACTAGTCATAATTTAACATTGTCTTGTAGGTGCTATCATGTGTTTTATATTGTTGTTTGATAAGTTGTGTTTTGCTCAGTTGATTCATTGGCGGATGATGACGCGCAATGAACGTCAAAACTAGTACCAATCTTCTTTAAACGACACGTGATATATACTCACATCAATAAATATTCATTGTATTGGAAAGGTGGTCCCTTAACATTTTCGTTTTACTGCAAAAAAGGGATACCTATTAGACGAGTAATCAAGTTTTCATAAGAGCCCCACATACAAAACGTCGCAATATACTCATAAGTTTTTAATACAACATATTTTTCATACTAAAACCGCCGTAAAAGTTCTAGTGATTTCTGTAAGACGATTAAGGACTTTAAAATTAAACCTTCTCATGTTACTTGTTCATTTGATGAAAAAGACATGTACACTAAAATCCCCATAGAGAAGACTTTTAAGATCATTCTTACGGGGATACCCGTGAAGCAGAAAGAGGTTAAAGAAAATGCCACCGGGCGAGTTGGTCGTGCGCGTAGAGGCGCGCGGCTGTGAGCTTGCATCCGGGAGATAGTAGGTTCGAATCCCACTATCGGCAGCCCTGAAGATGGTTTTCCGTGGTTTCCCATTTTCACACCAGGCAAATGCTGGGGCTGTACCTTAATTAAGGCCACGGCCGCTTCCTTCCAACTCCTAGGCCTTTCCTATCGCATCGTCGCCATAAGACCTATCTGTGTCAGTGCGACGTAAAGCCCCTAGGAAAAAAAAAGAAGAAAATGCCGGGGTGAATGGGTCTATCTACAATATCAAAATTAATTTAAAACTTGAACTGAAGGTTATATTTCTTCAAAGAACAACAACTTAATAAATTTTCACTTAGTGAACATAACAGCATGTCAGGTACAAAATCAATCTTGAAACCAGACTAGGAAAATCCGAGATTAGTGAATTTTGAAGCCCCTATTTTTACAATTCCACAGATACCGGATCCAGTTTACAACTTTAATTCAAAACAAGGATTCATTTAGTCAAGGGCAGAAATCCCCTAATTCAAGAGCACTTGCTCCCTAAATTACAATATCTAGCCTTCCAGAGGCATTCTTCATCATTACAAAACCTTAAAAAGAGCTAACAGGCTCTCGGTTTCCTCCAGCGTACTCAAGGCAACATTACATGAAAATATTACACTTACTGGCCTCTCAAGGCACGAATTACAAATAGAAATAGTATTACACAGAGGTATCTAGTACCCAAACTACAGGGCCTTTGCGAAAAAGAACAGGGTAATTAAATGGGCCGAAAACAAACACAAAGGAGGCATACACTGCCCTCCCAGATAATGAAATTTAAAAACCTACAGGACTCTCGGCCGATGAAACAGGGGCTAGTCCCAAACTACTGAGGTGGCGCGCATGGAAATAACTGTAATACATTACAGAAAAGAAAAAAAGTTGCTAAAATGCAGACACCTCAAACCAAGATGAAGGGGAGTGTGAGAGGGTAACTCACTCTCTATCCCCGATTTACAGTTAAAGATTTAATGAAGTTTTACATTAGCCAAAAGAAAATTTACATTTTAGAAAGGTATTGTTACATAGTTAAAGATTCGGACCTTCCCCTCAGATAAAGTTGCCGAGACAGCAAGAAAGATAGAATTTTATGTGGCCATTACCTTATAGATATTCTGCTGACCAAAGAAAGATGGCGATCAATTGACCAGGAAACCCAAAAAGCTGCAACGTATATACCCTCAGGGAAGGTTCGAGAGCATTCAAGATTAAACCGGCCACACGCTCTCAATTTTATTGGTTAATCTCAAAAGTTACACTCAAAATCGAACAAGAAACCTGTGATAGGTTGAAAATTAATCACAGAAATTCTTGAATGGCTAGATTCAAAACTGCCAGAAAGAAAAGGAAGTGTTGCCAACCCAAAAATAAATGAAAGAGTCAGTTATGGACAACCTAGAAATACAAAACTTCTTTAAGTTATAAGTTCTTTCACCTTGCACCAGAGTGCATGATCAGAGTTTTCTGGTAGCGTCATCTGTGTAAAAATGTCCAAACTTCTTGATATATAGCAGAACAAAACAGGGAGAAATTCAATCAGTTTAGGAAACTACACAGTAACAAAATTACTTAATATTTCAGTAGTGACATCTTCTGATTAATGTTCTAAGTTCAATTTGTATCAGTTTCCACTTTCGATCGATAGAGGAGTTTATTAAGGCCCTGACTTTGAAATGAGCGGAGTAGAGGTGTATCTCCCGGTACAGTCATAAAAACGAATTTATTAGAAAACAGACTAGCACACCCGATATAGAAGGTTTCATGACAGTCCTTAAATTCGTACTTAACCAGAACTACTTTTTATTTAACAACAAAATATACCAACAGGACGGCCTCCCCATAGGGGCCGCAGCCTCAGGCATACTAGCTAATATACATTTGGACCACTTAGAATACTCTTGCATTGTAAGCCACATTAAAGGGCTATATTTGTGGGTATGCTATGTAGATGACACATGTGCGCGAAGGATTTTAAGAATAGTCTTCATATTTCTAATGTCCTGAACTCCTTGGATCCAAATATACAGTTTACTTTTGAGGAAGAGAAAAATGGTTTGATCGGCTTTTTAGACATTAAAACAACCAGGAAAGGAAATCAATTTTACTTTGGAATACGTAGGAAGCCTACATTCACTCTAACCACGATTAATTGTAACTCTTTACATCACGACTCACAGAAGGAATCTGCGTATTATAGCTTCATTAATAGGGCCTTCGAGGTTCCTTTAATCAACAAAGAGAGAAATTAAGGACTCGATTTTATCCGACAATAGGCCTTGATTAACGGCTTTAGTCTTAAAGTTATTAATGGGTTAATCACCAAACGTAAATGTAAAAACAAATAAATTTAGTAAAAGAGTCAGAGAAAACAAAAAAGTATGTGAAGTTCACGTACAACAATCCCGACATTTATGCAATTAGAATTCTATTTAAGAAATGCAATATCATGGTAGCGTTTTCAACAAATAATAATACTAGGCACAGCTTATTCAAACATAACACAGTTAACAAGTACAATGAAGAAAGATTCCAAGATTCAGGAATTTATAAGTTGATCTGCAACCAATGCAAGGCCACGTATGTAGGTCAGTCTGGACGGAACTTTGCAATAAGGTATCACGAACACATCAATACGGAAAAATATAGACTGTATTCTGCAATGGGAGTACACATGAAAGAGACAGGTCGTAAATTTACAGACATCAAACAAGACCTTGTAATTATTAATACAATAAAGAAAGGAAGACTAATGAACAATTTAGAAAATATCCATATTGTTGTTGATAAGCTACAAATAAGGACAAGAGAGGAATGAACAGAGAAATCCCTTTTACGAACTTATACGGAGATATATGGATTTAATAGGTAGGAAACAAACACGCCCAACAAGTGTAACAAACAGGCATGAGAGATCTATGTCACAGCCAGAAGCCCTCTCCTTGCAAGAAACAACAGACGACGACACGACCTTGCTTTCCCTCTCCCCTCCGAATCATGCTAGCAAGCAGACCACATCACACCGCTATTACACCAGGTCGAGGACAGTAGATACAGACCCACACCTGTAACTATGGAAAGTAAAGAAAGTGAGTCGGACAGGGGTATGTTAAAATTTCACAATCCTTTTCCATTGTTTTAACATGAAACAATTCTTTAGACAACATTTCCAGAGACGATTTCAGCTAACTGGCGCATAATTTTTCTGCCAGTTACAGATCGTGCAACAAGCTATCCAACCTAAAATGTCTGCAAACACAACTCTTAACTCAAACCAACAGTGAACTTAGAAAAGGACAAACAAGTGGATCAACCTTTTCTGTACATTTTCCACCACAGTACAATGCGACGGGGAAGAAGACTAGATAGAACTCAGGGAAAGATGAAGCATATTCTAGTTAAAAAACATTTCTTCAAGATTACAACACCCACCCCTAGTATTAAAACAATAAGTGATTTTAATTACTCCTTTGGGACTTAAATAGATACCAAAGACATTTTAGCTCAATAAGATAGAAGTTTTTAACTCATTTTAGGTTAACTTCCTTGTAACAACCATCCCCTTCCCGCCGCACCAACCCCCACCACCTTCCCTTCCAACTTATACGTCCGTTACTAACAATAGTTTTAAAGTCAACAAGAATTTTATTATGTGCTTACTTTAATGCTTTTTTATCCAAGCTTTTGTGTATACAGCTGATGGTGATTGCAAAGCGATTAAAACATGTACTGTTATTTTTAATGATATTATAAACTGCCAAAGGCAAAATAAAAAGGTATCGATTAGGTGAAAAATATTTTTTTACGAAACCATTAGATTATATCATGGATATTGCTATGAAGTGGATAGTTTGTAATACGAATGCCAACCAGGCAGGAAATAGCGTGAACACCTACCTAAGACTAAAGGTAAAAATAGCAAAATTAAGCAAAAACATAATATTTCTTGAAGAATGTTTAAAAAACGACTTAGTACTAAATTTCTAAAAGGGATTCAAAAGAAAAAATTACGTTCAGAATTTCAGTCCGCAACACAGGACATGGTTAACCGAACTTGGTTAAAAGGGAGGTAAAATTCATGTACAAATAGAAACAATTCCTCAATCGTGAATTATACTTAGCGCACCTCACAGCTTCAGCTAACCTACTACCGTTAGTATGGGATTCCTTCCTTAAACATAGTAGGGATAAAGTAGATAACTTAATGGAAAAGAAACAAGTCACACTAAACAACAAATTGGAGAACCTGAAAGAGAATAATCCGAAAAAAAGGGAACAAGCCGCCGTTTAAACCAACCTTTGACCAAGAAAGATACCCACCCCCAATTGAAAACTTATCGGAAACAGATTTCAGAGAACAAGAATTACAAATATTAGGTAAAGGCCCGAATTATAATTGGCATAGCTCCGACAAAAGTGAGGATCTAACACTTACTTTAGCAGAAACTGAAGCAGCTATACAGATTCTTCCAGCCCAAGTGCAAAACGACCTGAGGTATGAAGCAAAGAAAAATATCCCTTCCCTAATAGACGGATTTGAGAAAATTGATGATAATACTAGGATAAACAATGAACTACAACGCAAAATCAGGCGAAACGACGTAGTCGTAACTAAAGCAGACAAGGGAGGAACAATAGTCATATTAAATAAAACCGATTATATTGAGAAAACCAAAACCTTTTTCAACAATAATAAGTTCAAGGTCGTAAATAAAGACCCCACCTCACGGATTCAAAGAAATTTGAAAGGAGTATTCAAACATACTATTTTCCTTCTAAGTGAGCAGGAATCACAAAACTGGTTAATATGAACCCAGGACTCCCTATGGCAAGAGCCATGCCCAAGTTGCACAAAAAACGAGATACCTATTAGACCAGCAATCAGTTTCCGTAAGAGCCCCATATACAATATGTTGCAATATATTCATAAGTTTTTAACACAACATTATGTTTTTCATACTAAAACCGCCGTAAAAAGTTCTAGTGATTTCTGTAAGATGGTTAAGGACTTAAACCTTCTCATGTTACTTCTACATTTGATATAAAAGACATTTACACTAATATCCCCGTAGAGAAGACTATTAAGATCATAAAAACTAATTTATTAGGACAAGAACGGATTAGCACGCCCGATATAGAAGAGTTCATGACAATCCTTAAATTCGTACTTAACCAGAAGTACTTTTTATTTAACAACAAAATATACCAACAGAACGGCCTCCCCATGGAGGCCCGAGCCTCAGGTATACTAGCTGATATGTATTTGGACCACTTAGAATATTCTCGCATTGTAAGCCACATTAAAGGGCTTGATTTGTGGGTACACTATGTAGATGACATATACGCTAAGGATTTTAATACCGGGCGAGTTGGCCGTGCGCGTAGAGGCACGCGGCTGTGAGCTTGCATCCGGGAGATAGTAGGTTCGAATCCTACTATCGGCAGCCCTGAAGATGGTTTTCCGTGGTTTCCCATTTTCACACCAGGCAAATGCTGGGGCTGTACCTTAATTAAGGCCACGGCCGCTTCCTTCCAACTCCTAGGCCTTTCCTATCTCATCGTCGCCATAAGACCTATCTGTGTCGGTGCGACGTAAAGCCCCTAGCAAAAAAAAAAAAAAAAAAAAAAAGATTTTAATGATAGTCTTAATATTTTTAATGTCCTGAACACCTTAGATTCAAATATACAGTTTACTATTGAGGAAGAGAAAAACGGTTCGATCAACTTTTTAGACGTTAAAACAACCAGGAAAGGAAATCAATTTTACTTTGGAATGCATAGGAAGCTTACATTCACTCCAGCCACGATTAAATTAGTTATTTTATAAGTTATATTATAAGTTAAATAAGTTATTTTATTTTTTAATTTAATTTTTGTTTTTCCCCCGTAAAGAATGGCTAAGGAGCGCGAGTGTACTTATTGTGGGTGTGGTGAGGCATTGAGGGGTATGAGGGAGGAGTTGGAAAGTTTGAGGGAGATAATTAGGATTCTCACAGAAGACAGGAAGGAAGATAGGACTCCCTCAAACAATGTACAGGTTACAGTAGGTATACAAGAGGGAGGGGAAGGAAAGGGAGGAGTTGTAGAAGACAGGTGGTCTAATGTTCTAAGGGGAAGGAGATTGCAGGCTAAGGGCTCTATTCAGGATCAGAATTCAGGACAGGTGTCTGTGCGAAATCGGTACGAGTCGCTCCAAGTAGAACAACAGAGGGAAGATGAGGGACAGGGAACTGTTGCTGAGATATGTGGAAGTAGGAGGAAGGGAAAAGGTAGGAAAGGGAAATGTAGAGTAGAGGATAGGAAAAGACAGGTGGAACAGGGTCATGGGAAGGAGAAAAGGGAGGAGGAAGTAGCTTCTGCAGCAGTGAGAGAAGATAGGGCTGACCAGGAGGGGAGGGGATCAGATGAGGTGGGGAGGGTTGAGGCTCTGGTCATGGGGGATTCCATCGATAGACACGTGGGGAAAGTGTGTGGAGGAAAAGGAACCAGGGTAGAATGTTATCCAGGAATTAGGTTGAGGCAGATGTTGAGGAAACTAGAAGAGAGGGAGGAGGGGAAGGAGAAGGTGGTAGTGTTTCACGTTGGTACCAACAACGTAAGGCAAGCTGATATAAGTACCAACATAGTTGGAGATGTGTGGGATCTGGTAAATGCAGCACGGGTGAAGTTTAAGAAAGCGGAGATTGTTATTAGTGGAATACTGTGTAGGTGGGATACTGACTGGAGGGTGATTGGGGATTTAAATGAGACTATGGAGTGGGTATGTGGGAAACTGGAAGTGAAATTTCTAGATCCTAATGGGTGGGTAGGAGATAGGGATCTGCGCTCAGATGGCCTTCATTTAAACCGCAGTGGTACATATAAGTTAGGAAATTTGTTTGGAAGGGTAATAGGGAGGTACATTCAGGGGAACGGGATGGCCTAGGGAGCGGTGATAAGGGAACAGGGAACTGGAAATCAAGTAGGGATGACATAAAATTGTTAGTGTTGAACTGTAGAAGTATTATAAAGAAAGGAATAGAATTAAGTAATTTAATAGATATATATTTACCAGATATTGTAATAGGAGTTGAATCATGGCTGAGAAATGATATAATGGATGCAGAAATTTTCTCATGGCACTGGAGTGTGTATCGTAGAGATAGGATAGGAATGGTGGGAGGGGGAGTGTTCATTCTGGTGAAAGAAGAATTTGTAAGCTACGAAAAAGTTAAAGATGAGACACATTAAATTCTAGGTATAAGGCTCATTTCTAAAGATAATAGGCAACTTGATATATTTGGAGTGTACAGATCGGGAACGGGTAGCACTGACGTGGATTCGGAATTATTTGATAGGATAGTCAGCTATGTGGGAAACGACATGGAAAGAAATGTGATTGTAGCGGGAGATCTGAATTTGCAAGATGTCAATTGGGAAGGAAATGCGAACGACAGGAAGCATGACCAACAAATGGCAAATAAGTTAATATGGGAAGGACAGCTGATTCAGAAAGTGATGGAACCAACCAGAGGGAAAAATATCCTGGATGTGGTGCTGATAAAACCAGATGAGCTCTATAGGGAAACTGAAGTAATAGATGGTATTAGTGATCATGAAGCTGTTTTTGTGGTAGTTAAAAATAAATGTGATAGAAAGGAAGGTCTTAAAAGTAGGACTGTTAAGCAGGCATGAGGCAGTTTCTAAAAAGTAACTATGATCGGTGGAAAACGGTAAATAAAAATGTAAACAAACTCTGGGATGGGTTTAAAGAAATTGTTGAGGAATGCGAAAACAGGTTTGTACCTTTAAGGGTGGTAAGGAATGGTAAAGACCCACCTTATTATAATAGAGAAATAAAGAGACTAAGAAGGAGGTGCAGACTGGAAAGAAATAGAGTTAGAAATGGCTGTGGAAGTAAGGAGAAATTGAAGGAACTTACTAGAAAATTGAATCTAGCAAAGAAGGCAGCTAAGGATAACATGATGGCAAGCATATTTGGCAGTCATACAAATTTTAGTGAAAAATGGAAGGGTATGTATTGGTATTTTAAGGCAGAAACAGGTTCCAAGAAGGACATTCCAGGAATAATTAATGAACAAGGGGAGTGTGTATGTGAAGATCTTCAAAAGGCAGAAGTATTCAGTCAGCAGTATGTAAAGATTGTTGGTTTCAAGGATAATGTCGAGGTAGAGGAGGAGACTAAGGCCAAAGAAGTAATAAAATTTACATATGATAACAATGACATTTACAATAAGATACAAAATTTGAAAACTAGAAAAGTGGCTGGAATTGATCAGATTTCTGGGGATATACTGGGATATAGTACCATATCTGAAGTACTTATTTGATTATTGTTTGGTCGGAGGAGCTATACCAGATGAATGGAGAGTTGCTATAGTAGCCCCTGTGTATAAAGAAAGGGTGATACACATAAAGCTGAAAATTACAGGCCAGTAAGTTTGACATGCATTATATGTAAGCTTTGGGAAGGCATTCTTTCTGATTATATTAGACATGTTTGTGAAATTAATAACTGGTTCGATAGAAGGCAATTCGGTTTTAGGAAAGATTATTCCACTGAAGCTCAACTTGTAGGATTCCAGCAAGATATAGCAGATATCTTGGATTCTGGAGGTCAAATGGACTGTATCGCGATTGACCTGTCTAAAGCATTTGTTGGGTGGATCATGGGAGACTACTGGCAAAAATGAGTGCAATTGGACTAGACAAAAGAGTGACTGAATGGGTTGCTATATTTCTAGAAAATAGATCTCAGAGAGTTAGAGTAGGTGAAGTTTTGTCTGACCCTGTAATAGTTGAGAGGGGAGTTCCTCAGGGCAGTGTTATCGGACCTTTATGTTTTCTTATATATGTAAATGATATGAGTAAAGGAGTGGAATCGGAGGTAAGGCTTTTTGCGGATGATGTTATTCTCTATGGATTGATAAATAAGTTACAAGATTGTGAGCAACTGCAACGTGATCTCGAAAATGTTGTGAGATGGACAGCAGGCAATGGTATGTTGATAAACGGGGTTAAAAGTCAGGTTGTGAGTTTCACAATAGGAAAAGTCCTCTGAGTTTTAATTACTGCATTGATGGGGTGAAAGTTCCTTTTGGGGATCATTGTAAGTATCTAGGTGTTAATATATGGAAAGATCTTCATTGGGGTAATCACATAAATGGGATTGTAAATAAAGGGTACCGATCTCTGCACATGGTTATGAGGGTGTTTAGGGGTTGTAGTAAGGATGTAAAGGAGAGGGCATATAAGTCTCTGGTAAGACCCCAACTAGAGTATGGTTCCAGTGTATGGGACCCTCACCAGGATTACCTGATTCAAGAACTGGAAAAAATCCAAAGAAAAGCAGCTCGATTTGTTCTGAGTGATTTCCGACAAAAGAGTAGCGTTACAAAAATGTTGCAATGTTTGGGTTGGGAAGAATTGAGAGAAAGAAGAAGAGCTGCTCGACTAAGTGGTATGTTCTGAGCTGTCAGCGGAGAGATGGCGTGGAATGACATTTGTAGACGAATAAGTTTGAAAGGCGTTTATAAAAGTAGGAAAGATCACAATATGAAGATAAAGTTGGAATTCAAGAGGACAAACTGGGGCAAATATTCATTTATAGGAAGGGGAGTTAGGGATTGGAATAACTTACCAAGGGAGATGTTCAATAAATTTCCAATTTCTTTGAAACATTTAGGAAAAGGCCAGGAAAGCAACAGATAGGGAATCTGCCACCTGGGCGACTGCCCTAAATGCAGATCAGTATTGATTGATTGATTGATTGATTGATAATTATAACTCTTTACATCCTGACTCACAGAAGAAATCTGTGTATTATAGCTTCATTAATAGGGCCTTCGAGGTTCCTTTAACAAACAAAGAGAGAAATAAAGAACTTTATTTTATCCGACAACAGGCCTTGATTAACGGCTTTAGTCTTAAAGTTATTAATATGGTTAATCACCAAACGTAAATGATAACAACAAATAAATTTAGTAAAAGAGTCAGAGAAAACAAAAAAGTATGTGAAGTTCACCTACAACAATCCTAACATTTATGCAATTACAAATCTCTTTACGAAATACAATATCAAGGTAGCGTTTTCAACAAATAATAATACTAGGCACAGGTTTTGCAACAATAACACGGTTAAAAAGTACAATAAGAAAGATTCCAAGATTCAGGAATTTATAAATTGATCTGCAACCAATGCAAGGCCACGTATGTAGGTCAATCTGGATGTAACTTTGCAATAAGGTATCGAGAACACATCAGTGCAGAAAAATATAGAAGGTATTCTGCAATGAGAGTACACATGAAAGAGATGGGTCGTAAATTTACAGACATCAAACAAGACCTTCTAATTATTAATAGAATAAATAAAGGAAGACTGATGAACAGTTTAGAAAATATCCATATTTTTGTTGATAAGCTAAAAATAAGGACAAGAACTTAAATGAGATGAATGAAGAGAGAAATCCCTTATACGAACATATACTGAGATGTATGGATTTATTAGGTAGGAAACAAACACGTCCAACAAGTGTAACAAGCAGGCACGAGCAATCTGTGTCACAGCCAGAAGCCCTCTCCTCACGAGAAACAACAGATGACGACATGACCTTGCTTCCCCTCTCCCCTCCGAATCATGCTAGCAAGCAGACCACATCACACCGCTATTACACCAGGTCAAGGACAGTAGATACAGACCCACACCCGTAACTATGGGAAGTAAAGAAAGTGAATCGGACTGGCGTAAGTTAGAATTTCACAATCCTTTTCCATTGTTTCAACACGAAACAGTTCCTTAGACAACATTACCGGAGACGATTTCAACTAACTGGCGCATGTTTTTCTGCCGGTTACAGATTGTGCAACAAGCTATCCAACCTGAAATTTCTGAACACAACTCTTAACTCAAGCCAACAGTGAACTTAGAAAAGGACAAACAAGTGGATCAATCTTTTCTATACATTTTTCAGCACAGTACAATGCGACTAGGATAAGACTAGAACTCTATGAATGAAGAAGCACATTCTAGTAAAGAAAAAAACATTTCTTCAAGATTACAACACCCGTTTCTAGTATTAAAACAATAAGTGATTTTAATTCCGCCTTCAGGACTTAAATAGATACCAATAACATTTTAGCTCAATGATATAGAAGTTTTTAACTCATTTTAGTTTAACTTCCTTGTAACAACCATCCCCTTCCCGCCGTAACCCCCTCCCCTTCCTGCCGCAATCCCCTCCTTCGAACGCATACGTCCTTTACTAACAATAGTTTTAAAGTCAACAAATATTTTATTGTGTGTTTACTTTAATGCTTTTTTTCTAACCTTTTTTGTATACAGCTGATGATGATCACAAAGCAATCGAAACATTTACTATTAATTTTAATGGTATTATAAATTGCCAAAGGCAAAATAAAAAGGTATTGATTAGGTGGAAAATATTTTCTTATGAAACCATTAAATTATATCATTGATACGGCTAGGAAGTGGATAGTTTTTAAAACACTAGCTTCATCAATTAAAGCTCATGCATGCCTGATGCAAGCAAATCATGTCAATAGGTCGGTGTATTTTCCCTTTTTTTTTTTTTGTTAAATTGTAGGACCCTGTCAATATCCATTCATTCTAGAACTTGCGAAGGCAGATCGTGTATGGTTTGCTCCCCGAAACATCTAGTGGTAGCAATACATTCATTAGTCCTCGTGTAATGATGACAACAGGAACAATGCTGGACCAGTTTGATTTGTTTTTACACATCTTCTATCAATGAGGTGCCCAAAACTGATGATGGACTACTTCAGCAATGCTCCTGGCCAATGATTCAACACAATTTGGAGTCACACTTTCATTCATTCAAATGACACCCATCCTTTTCCTTGGACCCTATGACAGCCAATCATTCAGGAGGTTACCTTTCGGTGCTGTATTTCATTTAAAAATTGCAGGATGTAACAACGTGTTACCATCAACTCTCAGAGCCAACATAACTCTGCTGCGTATCTTTCTAGTACCTGTAATTTTTACCATCACAGAAGATGCGTCTTTTTTATTTACTGTAGTGTTGCTGGGCATATAAAAATTTACAGGGGTTTGTTCTGTGTTTTGTATATGACTAAGTCTTTAGTCTGAACACATTTTCGCATATTTCGTGGTAAGAAGTGCCTATTTATTAAAAATTACTCCAAGGTTCTTTACAGAATGTGCACGCGTTATTGGTGTTCCACTGAACATATTGCAGGGTATGGTTGTATTTTGTAGTGTAATGTGTGATTTGTAAGTACTAACTGTAGTGACTTGTGATTTTAATGGGTTTACTTTCAGCCAGTTATTGCTGGTCCAGTCTTTAATATTTACTAGGTCATTTAATTTAATGATTTAATTCTGTAAGATGTTGGCATGTAAAGGATCTCTTCTAGTAACACATTTGGTGTTTACCCATCAAAATTCATTAAAAATTCAGCCTTACATGTCCAAGGGAGATACGATTTGCTCTCTGCCATCTGGTAGGCCTAGACTACAACAGAGCATTGAAATTGATGAGCAAGCAGCCAGATGACATCAAATTAAAAAGCTTGCACATGGTAGCCAAGGCCAGACTATTATTATTATTATTATTATTATTATTATTATTATTATTATTATTATTATTAGGGGGCGGATTTCTATGACCAGTCATATATTTTCCCTTAACATTATATCTTATAGTCTTGTATTTTCAACACGTTTCCAAGCATGATAATCAAAATTAAACAGGTTTTATTGGGCATATAAATGCATATTTAGGCTTTGTTAAGTTTTATGGCATATTTTCAACAAAATATCATTATAACAGCTTATTTTGGTAATTTTCATTTTAATTACGTATTATAAAAATCAGAATAAGCTCTAGAAATTATTTTTCAGGATAGACTGGAATATACTGCTGAAGAACCATTATAAAGTAGTGTATGGAATGTTTCTAACAGGTAGGAGCTATTGTTTACTAGCTGGGTCAATTCCTGGAAACCGGGCTATTGTTTACACGGAAGCAGAGGTAATTCTGCAGTTATTTGTCGTTCTTTTCTCTCCCCTTCCCCTTCCCTCTTCCACCTTCAACACACTGAACGACCTTGGTCATTAGGGAGCTTCAGTCATTCAGTTCCTTTCAATATGCCTAAAATGAAAGTCTCAATTTGTGGAAAGTTGCGAAGTTTTGTTCGCGAGTTCGGTGAAAACATATTCAGTACGGATGGAGTGATATTATTCTGTAAATTGTGTGAGGTAAAAGTTACTGCCGAAAAATGCTTCTCTGTGCAACAACACTGTAATACTGTAAAACATAAGAATTGTGTAACTAGATATTCTGCACTCGAAAATAGGCAACGTCTGCTATTCGAAACCCCGACATCAAGTTCACAGTGTTCACAGTTTTCACAAGATCTCTGCAAGATGATGGTTTCGTCTAATATACTTTTAAAGAAACTTAACAGCCGAAGCTTCAGACAGTTTCTTGAAATATATACAAAGCATCCTGTTCCCAACGAATCTACTCTCAGGAAGGACTATCTGACCCCTTGTTATGAAGAGATGTTGGATATAATAAGGCATGGCGTGGGAGACAGTAAGATATGGGTTTCAATAGACGAGACCACAGATGTGGATGGAAGATATGTAGCAAACGTGATCGTTGGCACGCTGAAGGAAGACCGGCCTGGAGATACGTTCCTCCTGACGTGTGAAGTGCTAGAGAAGACAAATCATTCCACCATTGCAGTTCTCTTCGACAATTCAATGAATCTGTTGTGGCCAAATGGGACAAAGAAAGAGCACATTTTTCTATTTGTAACTGACGCTGCTCCGTATATGGTGAAGGCAGCCAAGGGACTTAAAATGCTATACCCGAAAATGATACATGTGACATGTCTTGCACAGGCCTTGCATAGGGCAGCTGAAGAAGTTAGAAGTAGCTACCCTGAAGTTGATAAATTAATATTGAACTGTAAGGAAGTTTTTGTCAAAGCTCCACTTCGCGTTCAGAAATTTCAAGAAGAAGCACCTTCACTACCCCTACCTCCCAAGCCAGTTATAACGCGATGGGGGACTTGGCTTGATGCCACAGTGTACTATTGCAACAACCTAGATGTCGTGGAGAAGATCGTGAAGTCTTTTGATCCTGCAGAATCGTCCTCCATAAAAACCACTCAAGATTTATTTTCAAGCACTACATTAAAAGCCAACCTGGCTTACATAAAGTCCCATTTTAATTCTTTATTTGGAGCAATCACGCAACTGGAAGTTTCAGGTGCAGAACTAAGCGATGCACTGGATGTTGTAAAGTGCATTGAACAGGAATTAAAGCTTGCAAAAGGAACAATAGCATCTAGGGTGTGTAGAAAATGGACTTGTGTACCTGCGTGGAATAAGTGACATTCTTTGTGGAAACCCTTCATCTGCAGATTTCCAGGAATTTTCTCCAAGTGATTTAACTCTATTCAAGTATGCTCCCGTTACATCATGTGATGTCGAAAGAAGTTTTTCTCGCTACAAGACGATACTCAGCGACAACAGGAGGGGATTCTCATTCAACAATCTTAAGATGCATGTGGTCATAAATTGCAACAATTCTGATAATGTAGACTAGATCAGGTATGAAAGTTTCATTCAAATAACATATGTTTTGTGTATATGTTAAAACTGATTGAATATTGAACAGTAAAATTAACTGTAGTGTTTATGTCTTCCACAGAGTCCGTCCTTGCCTAGGAGTATGCAGTGTAACCTTAACGAGTTCATGAAATATTCATCATTTTAGTTGATCTTGGGTTAAAGATTTCGAAGAATTAAACATTTTTTTAACTGTAAATTAATTGCAGCCTGTAGCAATCATAATAAAAGTGCTTCTATGTAACGTAGATGCTATTCATTAAGTCATATTTTGAATTTTATAGGTCATATTTTTATGTTTTTTAGGTCATAAGTGCATACATATTTCATACATTTTTAGGTCATAGAAATCCGCCCCCTAATTATTATTATTATTATTATTATTATTATTATTATTATTATTATTATTATTATTATTATTATTATTATTATTATTATTATTATTATTATTGATTGCTTTGTCAAAGTTGCTTGGTTTTGTGTGAATGTATAACTTATTATATTCTGCTTGTAGGTGATATTTACAAAAATCAGTACCTTGGATAAATCACTCATCTATAAAATGAGAATTGAAGCTGCAACAAAACACCACCCATCGCAGTGCTCATCACTGTAAAGATATTGTACACTGCCCTGCAAATAAGGGTAACAATGATATTTTTTAAATAATCTCAGTTTATGGTAGCAACATTTATGTTTATCTTCAAACCATCATTACACAATTAAAGAAAATATATTTTTATACCTGTTCCAAAGATAACAATGCTCAAAACATTTTGGTTTAAGAAGATAGGGTTTTTAAATTAAAAGAAGCAGAATCTGACAGATTTTCTGATTATCTAAATTATTGATATAAATGATGTAAAATTAAGGAAATGCACTGGAATTTTATTGAATGTTGATTACGTGATCAATAGTACACTAGTGTCTAAAAGTTAAGCATAATCACTAAACGAGGCCATACCACCTGATAGGAATGTCAGACGGATTGCTGAACAAACGGATGCTGAATCACACACAATATGTCACATAACTTGGCCAAAAATCAGTGTCAGAAAGGTTCTGATAGCTAAGGTGCACCTTTGATAACAACTGACAAAACTTGGCAATGTCTTCCACAACAAAATATGCTGTTAATAGGGTGTGTGGTTACCCCTAACGGTCACACATGCTTCGCAGTGATGTGCCATGCTCTCTATCATATGGTCCAAGAGCTCTTGTAGCAGTTGATCCCATTCCTCCGAAAGGGCAATGCGAAGGTCTTGGAGGGTCCTTGGTGGAGGCTGACAGGATGCAATTTGCATCCCAGGCATGTTCTATAGGATACAGATCCGCAGACCTCGCTTGGCCAGTCCATGCGATGAATGTCTTCCCCAGCCAGAAATTCATCCACCAGAGCAGCGCGGTGCGGTCAGGCATTATAGTCCATTAAGAGGAAGTCTGGACCAACTGCACTTCTGAAGAGTCATACATGTGGTCTCAGTACCTCATCCCTGTATCTCCAAGCGTTAACAGTGTTCCTCGGACCACCCATGAAGATGTGCAGGTCCGTACGGCCATTCAACATGATGCTGCCCCACACCATGACGTCACCACCACCATGATGTTCCTGTGGTTGTATCGGCTACCAGTTCTGCAAACTGAAGCGGGATTCATCTGTGAAGAGCACATGCTTCCACCATTCATGGTCCAGTTTGGATGTTGACGGCTCCACAGTAAATGGGCCCGTCTCTGTACTGAAGTGAGCGGGACACACACTGCTGGACATAGGGCAAACAGCCCTGCTGTTCTGAGCCTCCAGTACACAGTTTGCCGGGAAACGGCAACCCCTGAGAGGGCTGCAAGCTCCGCCGACAATTGTCTTGCAGGTGCACTCCGATTTCATCGGGCGGTTAAGGCCAGATATCGGTCCTGCTGTGGAGTGGTTACCCTTGGTCGACCTGGTACTGGCCTACGACTAACATCTCCTGTGTCTCAAAATTGTCTTCAAAGCCTGGAAATGACACTTTTTGCCACATTCAAGGATGCGGCGACTTTGGTCTGTGTCTGGCCTGCTTCCAGGTGGCCAAGTCTTCTACCCCGCAAAACGGGGTCCAAATGGCGTTGTTATGCCATTATGTTGTCACATTCACCACGAGGCTACACTCCGCACTCTATAACAGGGCAAACACGACTGATGGAGTATAAGGCGCAGGCATTGGCTGTGTTTACCTTGCGGTTACGCCGCTAGTCAAAGCAGGGAACACTCCTTTCCTATACAGATCGAACACGTAAGGTTGGTAGGTGCATATGTCGTGCGATTTGCGGTCTGTTTCCTGTTGCCCTGCTTACTCGCAATTTATGCTTAACTTTTGGACACTAGTATAGGTATCCCCACCACTTACTGCAGTTATCGCCATAAATATTCTTGGCATGCTCCTGATCAAGCCCTGGATGTTTTCTCATGGTATGTTCTCCAGTTCTTCTTGAACTGTCACCTTTAGTTCAGTCAGATTGTTGAAATCACAGTGCTGAAGACAATGACCAAAATATGTTCCACACAAACCCAATGGTGTTGAGGTCTGGATTCCTGTCTGGCTGGTCCAGAGTGCGAATGTTAACACCCCAAAGAAACTCTCTGACGCACTGAGCAGTATGGGGTCTTGCATTATCGTGCATAAACACACGTTGAAAGCAAATGCAGATGGCATTACGTGGTTAATGAGAATCACCTCAACATACCTGTGAGCCGTGGGGAAGCCATTGTCAGTGAGTTAAAGATCAGTATTGTTATCTGAAGTTACGCCACCCCACACCATCATGTAACCACCTCCAAAAGGTGTATAATTTCGGCAAAGTGTTCTACCCTTCTCTGCACCCTATCTCTTCCATCAGGTGGTCTCGGGTTGAATCTGGACTTGTTACTGAAGAGTACATGTCCCCACTGCTCGTCAGTCCAATGTCCATGCACCTCTGTGAAATGAAGATGGTCTCTCTGCGGTTGTGGCAGTAGTGCTGGTCCTCTGTGTGGTTTTCTAGAGGCTAAATTTACCTCGTGAAGCCTCCTTATGTCTGTGTTCCCACTCACGGCTATATTGTGGATTTGCGTCAGGTTACTCTGAGCCTCAAACGTGGTTCACTCAACACTTGCGGCCTTAAAAGGTGATCTTGCATGAACCAGGCTTTCTGTGATAAGTATGATGATTCAGATAATGCTTGAAGGAGACTTATTCAGAAACTCGTCTTACATAGTGGTAGCTAATAGCCTTCATTCACAAATGCTACTGCTTTCGCCAAGTTCATGGGACTTAGAGGCATGTTAATGGCCCAGAAACTCCTCAGGTAATGCTTAAATCACTCAGCGTCCAACACTGTAAGAGCAACTGCAGTGCTGAAATAATGGTTTTCATAATTGGCGCAAAATTAATAATCATTGTGTGGGAGCACTCACCATTGTTTGAATGGGTTATAATATAGCCTTCTGTTGTTACTCATTGTTGCTTCCGCTTCAGTAATATTCATAGAAAACTAACCAATCTATACATATTGGAAAAAGTATGGTAATTGTATTCAGTGTAGAATATAACTGAGCTTTCTACCAAAATATCAAGTGTTATGCTTTTTTCTTTTTTTTTTTTTTTTAGGGCAGTTTATATTGTTTCCTACTGATACATATTGTTGACATCCAATGTGGTAAGACTTCACCCAGGATAAAGTGCTGCCAGAAGATTTAATAATCTTAAGTTTAGTGAGTAACTAGCTGATGTACCCATGCTTCCCTATGGAATTCTACATTGTATACAGAATTCTAGGTTATTCTAGGCACATTGTAAGCAAGGCTATATTAAATTGCATAGCTCTTAACGTTACCCTAGAAATGCGACAGGGAAGGCACCAACCGTGTTTTCTCATATGATGACAGGGTTGGGGAATTTTCATTGTAATGGTAGGCCCACTTGCCTACCATCAGTCACAATCAGGTTCGAGAGTTTCCATTATAATGGCAGACACTCACTCTCCACCTGTCTTTTTACGTCCTCTTAGTGGTTTTCCCAACTGAAATGAACAGAGGTCTTTACAGTGACGCCAGTAGGAATCACGCGATTAAAAGCAATGCCTTCATATGAAATGCTTGATCAAATGAAGAACCACATATTTTCTCACTTTTAACGAACAGCACTACGCTGCCGCTCTAACAGTCCAAAGTTCCAGAGCTGGAATGACCAAGTCGCAGACAGCTGTGATCCGTGAACACTCTTCGCACTTTTTCGGCAGGGGAGGTGGCAAATAGTGGAGAATCCCAAGGCAAAAACTATGCCCGTTTACTAATATATTTCCAAAGAGTACCCGATGAGTCGGAAAATCTCAATTCACTACACTGGCGGCGGAAGAACCTATCTGACTTGGAAGCAAATTTTTTCTCAAAGCCAAAGGACCCCCCCCCCCTCTTCACTGCTAATTTGGAATGAAATGAATATAGAATTGAATAACAGTTAAGAGGAAGAAACTTTCCTTATGAAACAGCTCTTTTCAGGGTTGAATTTTGAGTTATTTAGTGAAATGTGGTGCTATAATTTGGGATAGGCCTAAATTGTAATTCTAGACCAGGTCATACTACTGCTACTACTTTTTTTGCTAGTTGCTTTACGTCGCACCGACACAGATAGGTCTTATGGCGACGATGGGACAGGAAAGGGCTAAGAGTGGGAAGGAAGCGGCCGTGGACTTAATTAAGGTACAGCCCCAGCATTTGCCTGGTGTGAAAATGGGAAACCACGGAAAACCATTTTCAGGGCTGCCGACAGTGGGGTTCGAACCTACTATCTCCCGAATACTGGATACTGGCCGCACTTAAACGACTGCAGCTATCGAGTTCGGTACTGCTGCTGCTGCTGCTGCTGCTGCTGCTACTACTACTACTACTACTACTACTACTAAGTGAACCTCTGCCGTAAGTGTGCACACTGCTCATTCAAAACAGCGTGTCAGAGTAGGGATCAAATACAAATACTATGATGAAGCAGTGTGTTATGTACCAGCAGTATCAGAAAATGTATGAACCAGAGGAATGGCATGCTAAAGAAGAAAGTTTTCTAACTCCCTAGCTATTTCCCACCAATATTCAGTCAGGTTGTTATACTCGGTACGCAGCAGTAATCCCAATTATTGGAGTTGAGTGGCAGACTAAGAGACAAAGAACATCATAACAAACAATGGTCAATGTAAGGTTATTGTTGATCAATGCTATGCGCTTTTGATATTGTAGGCCTTCACATTTAGTTTTCTTCCAACTCTGAAATACCGCTCTTAACATAGGTAAAACTGAATAAAACATAAATGATCTGAAATTGTATTCTCTGTAACTTTTGTTATTTAGTACTTTTTGATAGGACCAAGAACATAGGTATTTAAAAATTAAATTTTAGGCGCCTTACCCTAAACTACAATTTTATCCAGGGTGAATAAAATTGATTATAGCTTTGACTATAGTTTCTTATTCCCCCACTCTATATACTGATTTTAATTCTGTTAACCTATTTTCTCGTGACTCGGCATTGATATGGACTTAGCAACAAAAATACAAATTCATGAATATCTGTGTTATCATAGCCAGTACTGTAAAAATATATAAGACATAATTGATAGTTATGTAGTATTTATCGATAGGACCACTAATAATACACATATTTGAGAATTAAATTTTAGGCCTTCCCCTAAACTATCATTTCACTTGCCGGGAATAAAATGATTTATAGCCTAGATTGTGGTGGCTCATCCCCCGACTTTACATACCGATTTTCAATTCTCTTCAGCTGTTTTCTTGTGATGCGTGTACATACATACAGATAGACAGACAGACAGAAATTACAGAAAAGTAAAAAATGCGTTCCTTGTTACTGTGGACATGACCGATACAGAAATACCATTCTTTTCAAATTCTGAGCAATGTACAGACAAAACTCTTATTTTATATATATAGATACTAGCAAGATACCCGTGCTTCGCTACGGCATTATAATGAAATTTATAATTGACTGCTTATTGTTTTATACTTAATCCGCCAAAATTCGCGATCTGACTCGTTTTCTAATAGATTACGGCAACTTTCCTCCCATTTTTCAATCTTTCTTTCCAGCAATCGATTTTGTACTTCCCGGTCAGTTTGCCATCTTTTCCTATAAGCTTTTTTAATTGGAGGAGATCCGGCGTGGTGTCGTCTTGGGTGCCTTGGCAGTACTGAACCGGTGGCCGGACTGCAGTCGTAGTCATTACCCGTTCAGGACCCGTTTCCAGCGTGGTCCACACATTATTATTATTATTATTATTATTATTATTATTATTATTCTGGATTCCACAGCAAGATGCAAGACCACTACTTGGCGGTAAATTACATTTGCTGCAATTGTCAATGATGACAGTATGACCAGCACCATTATCGCCCGTAGGCAAGTGCGCAGGACTTTTGGCGATACGAATGACACACTTCCGTGCATTATTGACCTTATTAAGAGGTGAACAATTGCACGGTCAATCTCATTCCTATTGTTTATTTCAAATTCATTTAAATTTTTATTTATATGCCAGAAGAATCTACTTTAATCTAAGAAGGTTCTCCAAAGGAAAAGATGACTCTTGAAAATGAACCCAGGAAAGATTAAAAATGATCAGTTTATGATCAGAATAAGTACATTGAAAATCCACAGCCTGTTTCCAGTCATTCAGCCGGGTCAGGAATGGAATGAATAAGCCCCCAGTTAGTGGGGAGGATAGGAATTGTGCTGGCTGCCGAAGGCCGTCGCACTCCTCTGGGGCAATGATTAATGAATGACAAATGAAATGAAATGATGTTGGAGAGTGTTGCTGGAATGAATGATGACGGGGAAAACCGGAGTACCCGGAGAAAAACCTGTCCCGCCTCCGCTTTGTCCAGCACAAATCTCACATGGAGTGAACGGTATCTGAACCACGAAACCCAGTGGTGAGAGGCCAGCGCGCTGCTGCCTGAGCCATGGAGGCTCCTTATAAGTACATTAGGAACAGTAAAAGCAATTGGTCCCACCTCCTTTTTCACCCCACCGCGGTTAAGTTGACTTACACCCCCCCCCCCCCAAAAAAAAAAGAAGGCATGTTTCTTTATGTTTAAAGGATATTCCAAATACCAATGTTCATGTGTGTTTACTTCAGTTTTGAGATATAAGTATTCCCATAAAAATAATTAACTCTTTTTCACTTACTTTAAGTGAATTTTCTGGGGAAAAAATATTTGTTTCTGTAATAGTAAAGGATAAAGCCTCCTTGGCTCACAGCGTGTCGGCCCCTCACCGCTGGATACCGTGGTTCAAATCCCGGTGACTCCATGTGAGATTTGTGCTGGACAAAGCGGAGGCGGGACAGGTTTTTCTCCGGGTACTCCGGTTTTCCCTGTCATCTTTCATTCCAGCAACACTCTCCATTATCATTTTATAGCATTTATCAGTCATTAATAAATCACCTTGGGAGTGGCGATCCCATTGTGATAACAGCCTATACAAGTTTCATTCATTACATCCCTGCCCCGCCAATGACTGGAAAACAGGTTGTAGGTTTTCATTTTCAATTGTAAAGGATCTTCTAAATACCGATTATCTTCAGTTTCTGAGATATGTGTCCTCATGAAACGAATTCAACTCCTTTTCACACCCGCCCCCAAAGATGATTCCCCCCCCCCCCCAAAAAAATGCGTCGTTTTATTTTTAAAAAAGATCTAAATACCAATTTTCACGTCTGTAACAACTTTAGTTTTTATTAGATGTAAGTATCCTCATACAATTAATTCAATTAATTTTTCTATTTTCACCCCCCTCCCTTCATTGGATTTTCCGAGAATACCTGTTCCTTTACTTCAACACGAGATTCTAAATACCAGTTTTTACGTGTGTAACATTTTACGTTTCTGAGATATACTATAGATATAGTCTTTTTAAAAAATCACCCCAATTTGTCACTCCTGTTTAACCCCCATTAATTAGATTTTCCAAAAACAAAAAAGTAAATGTTTCTGTATTTTAAAAGGAGATTCCATATACTAACTGTCTGGTCTGTTAATATCTTCAGTTTCTGCGATATAAGTATCCTCATTAAAGGCATTCCACCCATTTTTCACTCCTTTTCACCCCTCCTATTGGGATTTTCCAAAAACAAAAAAAATAAGTGTTTCTTTACTTTGAAAAGTGATTCTAAGTAAAAATTTCTACGTCTGTAAACTTTTACGTTTTCCAGATATAGATACTCATTTAAAAAATTCACCCCACTTTTTACCCCCCCCCCCCCCCCATTATTTGGATTTTCTAAAAAGTATGTTTTCCTTTATTTTTAAACGAGGTTAAAAATTTAAATTTTCATGACTTCAGTTTTTGAGATATAAGTCTCCTCATGAAAGGTGTTCAACCCATTTCCCCCCACTTTTCACCCCCTTCATGGGATTTTCCGAAAAAAAGTTACGTGTTTCTTTATTTTGAAGGGAGATTCTAAATACCAATTTTTACATCCGTAAACTTTTACAGTTTTGAGATATAGATATATTCATTTTAAAAATTCACCCCCCCCCCTTTCAACCCCCCACTGTTTGGATTTTCTAAAAACAAAAAATACATGTTTCTTTATTTATAAAGGAGATCCCAAGTACTGATTTTCAGGTCTGTAACATCTTCAGTTTCTGAGATATAAGGACCCTTATTAAAGGCATTCAACCATTTTTCACCCCCTTTGAACACTCCTATTGGGATTTTCCCAAAACAAAAAATATGTGTTTCTTTATTTTGAAAGTAGATTCTAAGTACCAATTTTTACATCTGTAGATTTTGAAAGTTTTGGGATATAGATAAACTCATTTTAAAAATTCACTCCCCTTTCAACCCTCCAATATTTGGATTTTCCAAAAACAAAAAGTACATGTTTCTTTATTTTTAAAGGAGATCCCAAATACCTTTTTTCAGGTCTGTAATATCTTCAGTTTCTGAGGTATAAGTATCCTCATTAAAGGCATTTAACCCATTCTTCACTCCTTTCCGCCCCTCCTATTGGGATTTTCCGAAAACAAAAAAATACGTGTGTTTCTTTATTTTGAAAGGAGATACTAAATACCAATTTCTACGCTTGAAAACTTTTACTGTTTTGAGATATAGATACACTCATTTTAAAAATTCACCCCCCCTTTCGACCCCCATTATTTGGATTTTCCAAAAACAAAAAAATACGTGTTTCTTTATTTTTAAAGGAGGTTCCAAATTTAAATTTTTATGACTATAATATCTTCAGTTTTTGAGATATAAGTCTCCACATAAAAGGTGTTCAACTCTTTTCACCCCCCTTCATCGGATTTTCCAAAAACAAAAAAATACGTGTTTATTTTTAAAGGAGAAATCAAATACCATTTTTTTATTACTCTAAACCTTTAAATTTTTGAGATATGGATATTCTCATTTTAAAAATTAACCCCCCTTTTCACCCCCTTAGCAACGGAATATCCAAAAATCCTCCCTTAGCGAGCACCTACATGTTAGTATGAATGTATCCCCAAAATTTCATTTCTCTATGTCCAGTCGTTTTGGCTAGGCGATGATGAATCAGTCAGTCCGTCAGTCAGTCAGTCAGTTAGTACAAGTTACTTTATATATATAGATGTCTCTGTTATGCAGTCAGAGGCTTTACTTTATTTCAGGAGAACAAGTTTAGTCATTTCTCCTTCATGCATCGCTAGTTGAATGTCATTCATTACTTTCACTAATGTTGTGGTAGTACTGTAGTTTTTTCTGAAATCTGATGTATATTTTTCAAGTAATTTGGCTTGCATAAAATATTAAATTACTTGCGTTATGTAAATTTCCTCCTGCATTGTTCCTAATATGGGAGGGATACTGATAGAATGGAAATCTTTGGGACAATTAGGTTGGTTTTTTTTCTGGTAAGGGTCAGATGATGCCATTTTTCCATTTTGAAGGAGAAACTCTAGTCATGAGTGAAGTGTGATAGTTGGAAGTATGACATTAGGATTCATTATAAAATAGACAGGATCATTCCATTGTGATCAGTGGACCCTGATTTTATTTCATCGGAGACACTCCTTACTTCACTTGGGGTCACACGAAAAAAGTAGAACTGCTGCTGTCCATTATTCTTTATTTTGAAGATATTCTGTCGATAACAGTTTCTTTAGTCTAAAAGATGTTAACTTAGCCATGATGTTTATCAACCCCAAGGATGACCAAAAAAGCAGTGGATGGATTGTTTGCAGGAGGATATGCAACATGCAGACGTCCAACTACCCAATGCTGTAGATTAGATGAAATGGTGGGCAGAATGTAGAATAGTGGACTCCGCAGTCTGATAGGAATCACACCGGTGAAGAAAAACTATTTCTTTGATTTGCTTGATCATTAGAGCTGTTTGTACCGGGCAAGTTGGCCTTGGGGTTAGGGGCGCACAGCTGTGAGCTTGCATCCGGGAGATGGTGGGTTCGAAACCCACTGTCGGCAGCCTTGAAGGTGGTTTTCTGTGGTTTCCCATTTTCACTCCAGGAAAATTCTGGGGCCGTACATTAATTAAGGCTACGGCCGCTTCCTTCCCACTCCTAGGCCTTACCTATCCCATCGCCGTCATAAGGCCTATCTGTGTCGGTGCGATGTAAAGCAAATTGTAGAGTGGGGGGGGGGGGGGGGGGAACTGTTTGAGCTAAAACATGAATTCATATCATCCAATGGTACATTGCTTTTGTTGACATTTGTTTTTCTTAACTTTTTTTTTTTTTTTTGGTTAAACCTTCTTTATAAAGGGATTTTAAAAGCCGAGTAAGAACCATGAATGTACAAAATTTCATGGGGAATGGTGTATTTCATTATTTGGTTTCAGACTTTTTTGTACTTATCAAAATGTTTGTAACTTAAAATCTTTTCACTCTGTCAAACACACACGTTCAATATAAAATATTACACTATAACATACATGTAAAAAACAAAACAAAAAAACTAATAAACAAGGAATAAAAATATGCACAATTAAACTAAGAATGACATATCTCATTCTTAAAAGGACATTATCAGATTCTATCAAATCACACTCAATATTTGGAAATATTGATATTTATTTCTGTCCAAACACCTAAGAACTTTAAATTTGGAACGTATCTTAATGAAGTCCTGCTTGTCTCCACTGCAGTATACAGTATGAGGCATTTGAAAAGCTATTGCTCTTTCATTGACTCAAATCCAACTTTCTGCAAGTCCACTTACCCTCCATTACGTTAGCCCCCCCACCCTGGTCAGGTCAATGACACTCTGCACTTCCCCTTCAGATGCTTTACCCCTAATGTTCCCTTATTATTATTACTAGCAAGATACCCGTGCTTCGCTACGGTATTATACTGAAATTTATAATTGAATGGATATCGATTTATATATAATCCATCAAAATTCGAGATCTGACTAATTTCTGAGAGATTACGGCAAGTTCCCTCCCATTTTTCAATCTTTCTTTCCAGCAATCGATTTCGTACTTCCCGGGCAAGGACCACGTATTCCACCCGGTCACTTCGGTCCCTAAATCTTTGCCATCTTTTCCTATAAGCATTTTTAATATGGATCAAATCCTTCAGGAGATCCAGCGTGGTGTCGTCTAGGGTGCCTTGGCGATACTGAACCCGCGGCCGGACTGTAGTCGTAGTCATTACCCGTCCAGGACCCGTTTCCAGCGCGGTCCGCACATTTGACGACGGTCTAGAACATTATTATTATTATCATCATCATTATTATTATTATTATTATTATTATTATTATTATTATTATTATTATTATTATTATTATTATTATTATTATTATAGATGTTCTGGACCCCACAGCAAGATGCAAGACCGCTACTTGCCGGTAAATTACATCTGCTGCCATTGTCATTGTTGAGAATGTGACCAGCACCATTGTCGTATGTAGGCAAGTGTGCGGGATTTCTGGCCATACGAATGACATACTTCCGTGCATTATTGACCTTATTATGGAGGCGAAAAATTGGACGGTCAATCTCATTCCTATCGTTTATTTCAAATGTGTTTAAATTTTTATTTATATGCCAGGAGAATCTACTGTAATCTAAGAACGTTCTCCCAAGGAAAAGATGGCTCTTGAAAACGAACCCAGGAAAGATTAAAAATGATCGGTTTATGATCAGAATAAATACATCGAAAATCCACAGCCTGTTTTCATTCATTGGACAGGGTCAGGAATGGAATGAATAAACAGTAAAATCAATTGGTCTAACCTCCTTTTACACCCCACCGTCGTTTGTTTCATTCCCCCCGCAAAAAAAAAAAAAAAAAAGAAGGCGTGTTTCTTTATGTTTAAAAGAGATTCCAAACTCCAATGTTCACGTCTATAACCTTCAGTTTTGAGATATAAGTATCCCCATAAAAATAATTCACTTTTTTCACATCTTTCACACTCCCCCCCCCCCCCCCTAAGTGAATTTTCCTGCAACAAACTTGTTTCTTTAATAGTAAAGGATCTTCTAAAAACCAATTATCACGACTCTAACTTCTTCAGTTTTTGATTTATGTGTCCTCATGAAAGGAATTCAACTCCTTTTACTCCTGCCCCCCAAGATTATTCCCCCCCAAAACGTGTTTTTCTTCGATTTTAAAGGAGATCCAAATACCAATTTTCACGCCTGTAACAAATATAGTTTTTATTAGATGTAAGTATTCTCATACAATTAAGTCAATTAATTTTTCAATAATTTCACACACACACACACACACACCCCCCCCCTCATTGGATTTTCTGAGAATACGCGTTTCTTTACTTTTTAAAGCAGATTCCAAATATCAATTTTCACGTCTGTAACATCTTCATTTTTGAGATATCAGTAGCGTAATTAAAAGAAATCAACACTATCTTCAGTCAATTTTACCCCCCCCCCCCTTCCACCCAAGTGGTATTTCCGAAAACTAAAAATACACGTTTCTTTATTTTTAATAAGATAAAAAATACAATTTTTCACTTCTGTAACATGTTAACTTTTTTGAGATATACTGTAGAAATTCTCATTTTAAAATTTCACCACTTTTAGTTTCCCTTAAGTGGAGTTTCCAAAAACAAATCACCTGTGTTTCTTTACATTTACAGGAGATTCCAAATATACACTTTTAACGTCTGCAACATTTTACGTTTCTCAGATATTGTGTAGATATAGCTTTTCAAAAAATTCACCCCAATTTGTCACTCCTGTTTAACCGCCATTAATTGGATTTTCCAAAAGCAAAAAAATACGTGTTTCTTTGTTTTAAAGGAGATCCCATATACAAATTCTCAGTAATATCTTCAGTTTCTGAGATATATGTATCCTCATTAAAGGCATTCAACCAATTATTCACCCTTTTAAACCCCTCCTATTGGGATTTACAGAAAACAAAAAAATTCGTGTTCCTTCATTTTTAAGGGAGATTCTAAATACCAATTTTTACATCTGTAAACTTTTAAAGTTATTTTAAAACTTATTTTAAAAATTCACCCCCCCTTTTTTCACCCCCCATTATTTGGATTTTCCAAATCAAAAAAAATACCTGCTTCTTTAGTTTTAAAGTAGATCCCAAATACCAATTTTCAGGTCTGTAATATCTCCAGGTTCTGAAATATAAGTAGCCTCATTAAAGGCATTCAACCTTTTTTTCACCCTTTTCCACCCTTCCTATTGGGATTTTCCGAAGAAAAAAAATACATGTTTCTTTATTTTTAAAGGAGATTCTAAATACCAATTTTTACATCTATAAACTTTAAAAGTTTTGAGATATAGATACACTCATTTTTAAAATTCGCCCCCTTTTCACCCCCCCCCCCATTAATTGGATTTTCCGAAACCAAAAAAATACATGTTTCTTTATTTTTAAAGGAGATCCCAAACACCAGTTTTCAGTTCTGTAATATCTTCAGGTTCTGAAATATAAATGGCTTAATTAAAGGCATTCAACCCGTTTTTCACCCTTTTCCACCCTTCCTATTGGGATTTTCCGAAAACAAAAATGTGTTTCTTTATTTTTAAAGGAGATTCTAAATACCAATTTTTACATCTATAAGCTTTAAAAGTTTTGAGATATAGATACTCATTTTAAAATTTCACACCCCCTTTTCACCCCCTTAGCGACGGAATATCCAAAAATCCTCTCTTAGCGAGCACCTACATCTTAATATGAATATATCCTCAAAATTTCATTCCTTTATGTCCAGTAGTTTTGGCTCGGCGATGATGAATCAGTCAATCAGTCAGTCAGTCAGTTAGGACAAGTTACTTTATATATATATAGATTATTATTATTATTATTATTATTATTATTATTATTATTATTATTTCTTGTATTACAATTCGTTTCTAAAAACTATGCAAGGGTTCTTAAGGAGCATTTAATGGTGTGCCTGTTATACTGGTAATTTTATTATTATTATTTATTTTATGGGGATGATGCTCGGAAATCAGTGCAGCATGTAGGTTGCAGGATGAAATACGAAGAGTGTTTTTTAAGTAAGGTCCGTTTTGTTGTAGACACTAGTAGTTCGCGCGCATATTGCAACGAACGTGTGCGTCGAGTACCGGCATGCCTCGGGAACAACTGTGCTCAGTTTCAGCTCTGTAGCTAACCTGTACGGTTCTCTTCTGTGCTTTCAAAATGTTTTAAGACTATCAACTCGCCCGCCGCTTGTGAGGTTCGGTCAGTGATACGGTTTTTGTCAGCAAGGAACCTGTTTGCTGCAGAAATTCATCGACAGATTTGCGAAGTGTACGGTGATACTGTTATGAGTGAAAGCAAAGTGCATAAGTGGGTACGACAATTCAAAGATGGCCGTGACAACATCCATGATGAGGACCGCTCCAGTCGCCCTTCTTTGATTACAGATGATTTGGTGGCTTCGGTTGAAGCGAAGATTTGTGAGAACAGGCGCTTCACAATAACAGGTCTCTCAAACAAATTTCCTGACGTGTTGAGATCAGTGCTTTACAACATTGTTTCTGAACACCTAAAGTTTAGGAAACTGTGCTCCCGTTGGGTCCCAAAACTCCTAACAGAGGACCGCAAAAACCAAAGATTTGAGTGTGCGATGAAGTTCTTGACTCGTTATGACGAAGAAGGTGACGGCTTCTTGAGTCAGATCGTAACTGGAGACGAAACATGGGTTTCGCATATCGAATCGAAGCAACAGAGCATGGAATGGTGGCACACCCACTCGCCTCTGTCCCAGTGCAAAATCATGGCGTCGGTGTTTTGGGATACTCATGGTGTTTTGTTGGTCGACTTCATGCAACGAGGAACCACTATCAGTGCAGAAGCTTACTGCCAAACCCTGAGAAAGCTACGCAGAGCAATTCAAAACAAAAGACGCGGCATGCTGACAAAGGGAATTGTCCTTCTCAATGACAATGCAAGACCTCACACTGCAGGTCAGACCTGCGATTTATTGGACAGTTTTGGCTGGGAAGTTTTAGAACACCCACCCTACAGTCCTGATCTTGGGGCAAGCGATTACCATCTGTTCCTCCACCTCAAACATCACCTTAGTGGCAACCATTACAATGATGACGACAACGTGAAAACGGCAGTGAACTCTTGGTTATCGGAGCAGGCGGCAAGTTTCTATGAAGAGGGTATTTTAAAATTGGTTACGAGGTATGATAAGTGTTTGAACGAACTTGGCAACTATGTTGAAAAATAGAGTGAAGTATGTACTTTCTGAAAATAAATTTACTTTTTTGAAATAACCTTTCGTTGTGTACTTATTTTCAAATGGAGCTTACTTAAAAAACACGCCTCGTATTTCTGAGAATATCGGGAAATGCAGAAGAATGCTCTGTGCATTTACTTGAGCTATTTGTAAGGAGAAGAGGGTAGGATGAAAGAATGTCTCTGATGCAATTAATAGTACTCTGGGTGACTGCTGGTGTTTGCGAGTAGTGATCTACTTGGGACTGGGGCAGAAGAGGCTGAAACTAGAGGCCATTGTTTCCTGGTTCCTTATTAGTACCAACTTTAAATTTAACAGCAGGTAAGAAGGAAAGAAAGAAAATAAAGGAAACCCTCTTTTGACAGACCTGAATATGGATTTTTGTGGTTTCCCGTTTTCACACCAGACAAATTAAGGCCACGGTCACTTCCTTCCCACTCCTAGCCCTTTCCTGTCACATCATTGCCATAAGACCTATCTGTGTCAATGTGACATAAAGCAAATTGGGAAAAAGCTATCACTAGATCTAAAATCAGAGGCTTGCAGATTTAATAACAAAAGACATAAGTCTATACTATACAGTATGTATGTATAATGAAAATAATATGGAAATGCATGATCTGAGAATTATTTTATCTTCTTTTGTTCATCTTTAGGTAAATCAGCTATCTGGAAATGGAGTCAGCACCTCTCACAGGACCAATGAAACTTGTTAATTTTTCCTGCCAAGTCTGTTCAAAAACATCTGTAGCTGATGCAGGAAATACTTCAGCAACCTGTCTGCTCCAATTTAAGGTAATACATTAAGACATTTAGTAATTTTTTGCCAAAAAGGAAGACATTCTCTTCACTGTGCTATTACTCATAGTTCGTAGATTATGAGCAAAGAACCAAATATTGTTCTTAAAACCTCACACACATATTGTTTGACTGTCTAAATGAGTTTCCTTATAGCATTAACACAGGATGATAGATGGAAGGCCTACTTTTTGCCTTTATGGCAGGTCCTCTAATGGGGAGACTTTCTACCAGGAGTCTTAACCCTTGTCAAGCAGTTTAAAGTTTTGCTTGTTGGCTTAACTAATTTTCATGAAATTTCTTTCATTGTTAACACCCAGAAAAATTCCAGGAATGTAAGCAGTTAAGCATAAATAAGTCATTCATACCTAATTTCATCACAACAAATTGCTGGTATCCGTTTATTCTTGAAGAAATAAATCCTGAACTGCCTGTTTTAATGCAAAAATTGTACAAGGCACACCACAGAGAAGTCTGGACTAATATCACAAAACACTATATTTATTAAACATTCACAAAAATTTATTGTAATTCACTTTCTTGCTTACTTCATAATTTATTAATGTTACAGTATTATTATTGAAAAATGGCACATTTGCTAATCGATATGCATATGTGTTGAAATGGGAAGCAAATTGAAACTTTCATTTATGCTGTAATCTAGAATTGTTTGTGGTCCTGAAACCTGATTTGTGAACTCATACCACTTCATGCTTTTTTCCTCTTCACTATCACTAGCACCCTCACTTTTTGTCGAATTCTGATGATTTTAATACCACCAATAATACTTAGGTACTCATTGTCTGAATCTGCCCTGCCACTTGTGTTGTTCTCACCCTCGCTTGTATCAGTTCCACTTCTCTCATTTTTCCACCCATTGTCATTCATTTCTGAGTATTCATCAATACTATTTAGTTATGACTCCATTTCACACTTGTTATGAAAGTATTTTCAGGACAAAATGTCTACAAAACCCAGAACATGAACATTCACAATGTCAAAATATTTTGAGGGCCGATGACCTTCGATGTTAGACCCCTTAAAACAACAAGCATCATCAAAATATTCTGAAAAGATCATCACCATGGAAATTATGCTTAGGAGCATAATGATCCTTTTTCATTCCAAATCCCTGTGTTTAGCCTAACTAAAGGGCATGTTTATACTCTCCTGACATCTATTGGCTAATATTACAACCATACCTTAAAACTTATGTACACAAAAGTGCGTAATTTAAAAATATGGATAAAGACGTCTTTTGCTCTCGCGAGAGCAAATGGGTTTTGGATAAATACGTGTAACATTTTACTAAAATTAACATCTTTGGTGGAAGTACATTCCATTCATCATTCAAAACTTCAGTCGGAGCAGTTCATGATATGGGTCATTGGGATCTGGTGTGAAGTCTGTGTTCACTTTCATCCCTAAGGTGTTTTACAAACTACATGTCAAGGCTCTGTGCTGATGAGTCCTTTCCTGGAACCTTGCTGTTAACCACTATTTCTTCTTATGACTGGGAGCATTGCAAACTAATTACAAACAATTGTTATCACCAAATTTGTTTTCTGCAGTAGACAACTGCTCCATACCTACTTTTACCCTTTCATATTTAGATTTCTGTGCAGTATTATGTGAAAGCTAAGTCTATTCCATGATGAATATCCCCAAACTATAATGCCTCCTCCGAATTTCACTGTAGGCACTACACATGCTGGGTGGTTTTGTTCTTCAGATGTTCGCTGCTTTAAAGCCCTCTCATTACAGTGCCACATGTTCAGCATGATTACTAGTAGTTGCTGGAAATCACAAATTTCCTGGTGTTTACCATCCTGTAGCATCATTATTGATGATGATAATGATGATGCTTGTTGTTTAAAGGATCTTAACATCTAGGATATTGGCCCCTGGTGGTACTAGATAAAACAAAATGAAATAATAGATTAAAATATAAAATTTACCCACAAACTAGAATTTTTTTAAAAAAATTAAAAATGATAATGTTAAAGAACATGATATTGAATTTAAAATAATCAGTGGATCTAATTTGCAATGCTTTATTTTCATGTAAAATTATTAAAAATAGAGTAAAATGTAATAAGGGACTGACTTAGAAGTAAAATCATACATTTCATTCAAATTAAAAGCTAAAAAACATTAAAAATACACAAAGTTTGATAAAAAAACATAGTCAGTAGAATAAAAACACACTTAACAATAAAAGAAAAATTAAAAACAAATGGAAATAAAAACTTCTATTCTAAACATGATTTTAAAAAAGGCCACTGTCCGTCATAAAACGGATGACGAAGTTTACTGACTGCTCATCATCTCATAGTATCAGGGATATGGTAAACAGAAGGTTTAGACTACAGCACAGATCGGCCAAGTTTGCCCACTCTGTTAGGACATGTATTATGGTCAGATGACCACCACAAGTACATACCAAGGGATTTCCTCCCTTCACAATGTAAGAGTGCATTGCTACATCATGGCCAATATAAAGACATAATATCACTGCTTCTCTCCAAGAAACCCAAAGGGAAGTCTTCCATACCTTCGTACTTCCTTTAATCGTTCTAGGCTTATTTGAAGGAGGAGAGGCCTGCCACTCGAGCTCCTTATGAGATATGGCCAAATGTCTCAGTTCGTCGCCATAAGACCTATCTCTGTCGGTGCGACGTAAAACAGGTGGAAAAAGGAAAAAATGTCTCGGATGAGAATGAATATTACAGGCTGGAACCTTGTAAGGAAATGGAGGCAATGTGACCACCTCCTTGGCAGCCATATCAGCTAACTCATTTCCTGCTACACCCATGTGGCTTGGGAGCCATATTAACATAATTCTGGTGCAAACACTCCGCAACCCAGCCAGCAGGTACTGGATGCGCTGTACCAGAGGGTGCCATGGGAAACATATATCGATAGACTGTAATGAACTCAAGGAGTCCGTACACAGCAGAAAGTGTTGACGTTCACTAGACAGCGTGTACCGCAGAGCTTCAAGGATAGCATAGAGCTCTGCTGTGTACATGCTACAGGTTTCGGGTAGAGGAAGAGGTAACCTCTTACTATCAATGATGAACACACAGCCTACTTTTGCTTCTGCCCTGGAAACATCCATATAAGTAAATACTGACACTGGATACCGGTTAACAATGGACATGAAGAGCCTCCGATAAATGGAGGGGTCCATGTTCTCTTTTGGGCCGTTGTTCAGATCCAGGGTGATTACAGGTTCTTGTATTAACCACGGAGATACCTTACTTGGTCATCTAACAAGACAAGGATCTGAAGGTACATCAGTCTCTGAATGTATCCAGGCTTATACCAACTGGCTGTGTTGCTCATGCATAAGCAGCATAAAGCCAACAGTTTTGATTGTGGACTACGCAAGGATAGCAGGGATTAGCAGCATAGGACAACACCGTTTGCTGGCGACTCCGGTGTAAAGGCGGCACACCATATCCAGTGAGCAGGCTAGCAATCAGACTTGTACAGAAAGCTCCTGTTGCCAACCTGACTCTGCTGTGGCGGATGCTATTCATTTTAATAAGAATATATTTCCTTGCTGATCCTTATGCTGCACTGCCTTAGTCTAATCTAGATAAAATCGTATAAAAGCATACGAGCACAGTCAGCCCCCCATGTAGTGCCGTTAAGAAACTTAAATATATTCAGTTTCTTAGCACATTTGACTTTAATTGATGCACGTGCAGCTCCCACGATAATTTACTATTGGAAAGGAGCCCAAGAATCCGGTACATGTCTGCTACAGGAAGAGCGATCTCCCCTAAATAAAGCTCAGGATTGGGATGAAGATTGCACTTCCAGCAGAAGTGAACAGCAGAGTCTTACTGGTTGAAAACTGAAAACCATGTTCTAAGGTCCACTCTTCCACTCTCCTAATAGCTTGCTGTAATTGTCACTCTGCAACTGCCATATTTTGTGAGCTATAATGCAGAGCAAAATTGTCCACATATAGCAACGGTACTACTGTAGAACCCACAGCAGCGATAATACTGTTTATGACAATCGCAAACAGAATGACACTGAGAACCCGTCGCTGAGGGACTCCATTTTCCTGAACGTGATATTGAGAATATGCCCTCCCTACTCGGACACAAAAATTCACATTAAAAAGAAAATAGCCACAAAATGGAGAAAAGCTTCTTGGATGGAACTCTCCAGGCGTAACAAGTGGTCAGTGGTGGAGCGAGCAGCTCAAAACCACACTGGTACTCTTACAAAAGTCCTCTTTACTCCAAACACCACACATGTCATCAATTCACCATCCTCTTAAACAGTTTAACAGTTGGTGAGGTAAATAGTCTGTAACTTCCTGAATACTTAGGGTCTTCGTCAGGCTTGAGGGCAGAAATTAATATTCTGTCTCGCCACTCACAAAAATTCACCCTCTATCCAGATTTGGTTGAACACCCCTAGAAGATAAAATAGCTATCCTTGCTGAGGTGTTTCAACATCTGGTTATGCATATTATCTGGTATTGGAGCTGTGTCCTTGCAAAACGCCAAGGTGCTATGGAGTTCCCATACTGTAAAGGGCATGTTATAATACACTGAAGCATGAGTAGGAAAACTGATGATGGCATTCTCCCTCCGGCTTCAGAGCAAGGAAATCAGGCTGGTAATTCTGGAACCAGACACATCTGTGAAGTGACTTGCTAGATGATTAGCAACTGTGGGTGGATCAGTGACATACTGCCTGCAATGGAAATTCCCTGTTCAAAGGATAGTCCTTGTAGACCTGAAATGCATCGAAGTGTAGTTCACACTTGAGACGTCATGGACGACGTATACCTTTCCCACAAAACTGTCTTACTCTGTCAAATTAGAACACGCGCCTAAGCACGGAGTTTCTTAAATGTTACCATGTTGACCGCAGAAGGCAGCCTACAGTTGCGTTTGTGAGCACCACGTTGCTCTTTTATAGCTGCTGCAGTTTCTTCGTTCCACCAAGGAACGAGTTTTTGTAAAAAGTCCCAGATAAAGGTGGATTGGTCTCCTCAGCAGCAGCGAGTATAACTTGCGTGATATAAGTTATATCATCGTCTACACTCTGGCTGTTCAAGTTGTTACAGACAGGTAGTGATGTGAACTATGGCCATTCAGCATGTTTTAGAATCCATTGGGGAGGGGCCTTGATGGATTTCATGTACGTCCCATCGAAGCAGGACAACTAGTGCATGACTGCACAACTAAGGCAAATGCGGGAGAAGGTTCTGTGCTCTAAGCTGAAGTGTGTTGGTTCCCCTGTATTCAAAATGCATAAATCCATCTCTTTTATCAACTCCTCTAACTCTATTCATGTAACTCTGTTCTGAGCCCATAATGGGTGATGGGCTTTAAAATCACTTAATAGAAGGAAAGGAGGTTGGAGCTGAGCTATAAGATCACTTACATAATTGTTATTCAGAGGCTCGCCTAGTGGGAAATAAACATTACAAAAAGTAGTTATGACTGGCAATGAAACATGTACTGTTAGTGCCTTTTGCTGGGTTCTTAATGGAACCGTTTCGCTGTAGGTGTCAGAATGAGTGAAATTACCAACGCCGCCAGAAGCCCGGTTAGCATAATCCCCTTCTCTGGTGTATAGTCTAAAATTTCTCAAGACCGTATGATGATCTGGTCTGAGATTAGTTTCTGGAATACGGATTATACTCGCTGTGAACTGACTGATTAGCTGGCACAGCTCAGTAAGATGTCTGTCATTACTGTTACAATTCCACTGTAACAGTGCCACACTGTGGACTTTGAAAAAGTAAAATTTTATGTCGTAAACAGCGAGATGCTTCCCAACCTAAACACTAATATCTCCATCTAATGATGAAGATTAACGCTGAGTGCTTCTTAGATGCTTTTCCACAGCAGGGGGTCCTCCTACGAAGGAAGCACGCAAAAATAATGGAGCTCCAGACTCCTAATGGAGCGAAATCCTTATGGGACCCGGGTCTAAGCCACTCGCTGCGCACAGTCTACCCCAAAACAAGTTACATAAATGAATCCCATAATAAATACGGCATTATGGTTATAATTGCAAATTGCTTATTTATGATGCAAGTGGAATGGCCTTAAATAGTATTGTCCTCAAACTTCTCAGTCCATATTTAGGCCTAGGTTCTTCTGTTTACATGGATGATTATTACAACAATGTTGCTCTTGTAAAACCCCTACGTGAACAGAACACTACCATTTGTGGGACAATCAGGCAAAACAGGGGAGTACCAAAGAACCTTAAGGACAACAAAAATCCTTGAAAAGAGGGGAAATTACATTCAAACATGATGGGGAAATTCTTCTTGCCTCTTGGATGGGCAAGAAAATAATCACAATGATTTCATCCATGCATTCTGCTGAAATGGTTGAAGTGACTTCAGAGTTCGGCAGAAAAACAATGAAGCCAGTATCCATTGCAGGTTATAATCAGCATATGCATGGAACAGACACAGCTGACCAATACCTTGCTTTATATCAGTTCATGAGAAGAACTTGTAAATGGCCAAAAAAGGTTTTCTTCTGTTTACTACAGTGCACCCTCTTCAGTTCTTTCCGTCTCTTCCGGAAGTCGAATACCCAGACAAAAATCACCTATCTACAGTTCATGCAGACAGTTTCCAGATACCATCGTGAAGGACATAATCCTCATGCCACCGTCCCAGTCTCAGCCCCAACCCAAGTCAGAACAACCTCTCCAGCTCTCTCCGACACATCATAACTAGCATCCACCATACCGCATTCCATTCACCAGGCCCCCCCCATGAAGAGCACCAGCTAAAGATCTCCCATCACGTCTGGATGGAAAAGTGAATGAACATGTTCTGCTCAAGTTTCCACCACTGAAAACTGACCCTTACCCGACAAGAAGATGTAGAGTTTGTCTCAAGAAGAAAAAAGTATATGACACAAGGTGGTACTGCAGGAAGTGTGGCGTCCCTCTGCACCCTGGAGCAAGTGACGCCAGATATCACACCTTAAAATCATACTAGAATTCCTTCCCCAGGTATGTTCTAATTTTTACATTATTTCAAAATGTAATATAGGAGTAGTAAATATTTTTGTTCCACAGTGCAAAAGTCAGGACTGGCAGGCAGGGACTTTTAAAAATGGCTGGGGTGGAGGTTTAAATGCCCTGGCTATTTCCTGATAGTCAAAGTGTTAAACTAAATTTAATAAATGACCAACTCTATTTCTTTTTTCTTTGTTTTTAACAATTTGCTTTACGTCGCACTGACACAGATAGTCTTATGGCGACGATGGGAGAGGAAAGGCCTAGGAGTGGGAAGGAAGTGGACGCGGCCTTAATGAAGGTAGAGCCCCAGCATTTCCTTGGTGTGAAAATGGAAAATCACAGAAAACCATTTCAGGGCTGCCAAGAGTGGGGTTTGAACCCACTATCTCCCGATGCAAGCTCATAGCTGCGCGCCCCTAATCACACAGCCAACTCACCCGGTCAACTCTGTTTTAATGCAAAATTGAAGACTGAAATGATTCCATAAATTATACAAATTAGTACTAAAATCTGGAAAATTAGTGAACTAACTCACACTTGACACCCAAAAAAAAAAAAAAACAAGTAATTTTGAAAGGTGTCTGAACACTTCACAATCTGATCCTTAAACATGAAGTTGCAATTCCAAATAGATAACCGAGTGAGTTAGCTATGTGGTTAGGGGTGCGCAGCTGTGAGTTTGCATTCGGGAGATGATGGGTTTGAAACTTGCTGTCGGCAGCCCTGAAGATGGTTTTCTGTGGTTTCCCATTTTCACATCATGCAAATGCTGGAGCTGTACCTTAATTAAGGCCACAGCTGCTTCCTTCCCACTCCTAGGCCTTTCCTATCCCATTGTCGCCATAAGACCTATCTTTGTCGGTGTGACGTAAAAGCCAACTGTAAAAAAAAAAAAACTTAACCAGCCATGATTTTGCACTAAAATCTGACAGTGATCCTGATGCCACGAAATAAGCCATATTTACACTTAGAAAGTAAAGGGATGACACTATCAATGATGTGGATCACAACTTTACGAGCAGTCATTCTCACTCACGTATTTTGTCTATTAATAGGAAAATTTGACCGCATGTCCTCATGCCCTTCAATTCCCATTAAATTGACTAATCTTTTCCTCCTACTTACCTTTAAGTTATATGCATGCATCTGGGTACCATCTGTGGTCACTCCCAGACTTCGAACCAACATCTTATAAAATGCCTATTTTAAAATTTGCCTTCGGTTTACGGCTACATTTCTATATCCGCTACTGTGGATATGAAGTGTGCGTCAATATTCAAATTAGTCCTTAGTTGCAACACCAAATCTATCTGCTACTGTGGATATGATTTGTGCCAACAACTATTAATACAGCCCTCACGTTTGGCGCCAAATCTGTCCGCTACTGTGGATATGATTTGTGCCCAATAATATCAAATTTGCCCATACACGTTCGCCGCCATATCTATGCACCATTTCCTGTCTTCAAATTTGGCTAAGCTCAGGGTAGATGCACTTGGTTATGTTCGAGAAAAAAGGGCAACATGAAGATCTCTAAATAAAACATACTAAAAGTATATGGACAGGAAATATGCTAACATAGCTACTGAATGAGAATTCAGGTATTCTGGTAAGATGGATTTATTTATCCCAAAAACATGGATGTAGCCCATACTAATTTATATCGAATATTTTTTAAACAGCGTGAATCAACCTCAAAATCATTCAAGTGAGTGAAACGCCCACAAAAATAATTACATGTTATCAAAAGAAAATCAATAAAAAGCAACACGGGTACGTCACTTAAATTAAATCACAAAAATACATTATATTTACATGGAAATTGGATTCGCGCTACATTAACTAGTGGGGTAGTAGACTGTTCCGCTAAATTCCTCTGTCATTTGCCCGCAGGCTCGATTTTAAACTGTCTGTTAGTATGCGCATGTAATAATTGGTATACCAGTTATTGGTCTGAGTGAACATATTTACATTCCAATGATTCGGATACTCAAAATATAAAACACTGGTTCAGGGCTGTCCCTACTATTCCATCCAAAATAACACAGATTCCAATAATGGGCATGATCCCATTAGCAAGTGGATCAAGATCGAAACCTGACTTCCCTCAAGTTATTATAAGTTAAACACATTTTTCCGTATTGAACTGAGATTCACAATTGGAATTCAGGAAAAGTTCAACCTATTCAATACAAAGTACGTCGTATACAACTTACGACGTACTTTGTATTGAATAGGTTGAACTTTTCCTCAATTCCAATTGTGATTCCCTCAAGTTAGTCGTGCGGGCTAATGATCCCCTTAAACACCACCATCAACACATACAAGACAAAAAAGTGAAATACAAGACAAAAATATAAACAGCACAAAGAAATACACATGAAATGGCCTGGAATAAAACACATATAAATATACTGCTCTAGATAGAGTTGTCGGGAGTCGATCTCGTCATACACAGGTTCCGTAGACTCGTGCCTTCGCAAGACACAACTTTGACATTTCTCTCCACGTGGCTTAGGCGATCAGCTGTAAGACGACAACAGGCAAGTAACTGGGGTGAGGAAGCGGTATTTCCAGGAATTAAACGGGCACCCTCGCAGAAACACTTTCTCTTTCTTAATGGGCCAGCAGCACTCAGCCGATAAAGGGGGTCTACCTGACTCTCTGGGAGCTAAACAAATAAACAACTCGGGACACAGCCGACTTCATCCTTACGACGAAGAACAAGTACTTTCTCACAATATCTTCACACAGCCCAAAGCATAATCAAGCTAATTCACAGGCTGGCTCCTTGACATATTCAAATGAACGCTCCCAGGCAATATAACTGCTTCATGCCTATCTTGCCCAAATATAGCCCACTCAGTATCTCATGGCATTTCAAGGCTCTGATATAACTCAACATGGGTTCGATGCCCTAGCATTCCTTATACCTGCCTGCCCTGAAAATTAAAGATTCTACTCTAATAACGACGACGATTGAAATTCTGTCGCACCCCTAGTTACAGCTGAAAATGCTCATGCATCATGCGAAGAAATACGTCCTGTTCTGTAGATAAATCTAACCTGTCCTTAATCACGCAACACTAAATGGCGTGTAGCCTGTCTAATACGGCTAAGACTCTATCAAACTCTATCAAACTCTATCAAAATAAACGATGCATGGGAGTAATATACACTAAATAAAACAAAGAAAAACATACCTATCACTATCCTAGATTCACCCTTCATCCCATCTAATTAAAATATGTACAGTTGCCTCGGGGCTTTAACATGCAATTCCAGCACTGAACACATTTAATTAAATTAAAATACAACAAATAAGTGCCACTCTGGCTTACGTTCAATCATTTACAAATTAACTAGCAAATCCCAAAAACTAGTACAAAGTTACTGCACTATGCATGCTTGAACGACAAAGGAATTTAACTTCACAGCTACTGCCACCAGCGACAAATCACATGACCACTATGTCTGTTAATTTAGCCCCTCATCACTGCACAGAATCTGGGCTGAACAGTCTTCATTGCGATTCCAGGAGATACCATAGATGCCTTCTTCTTGAGGTTGGAGTCGTCTGGAATGATGCTATATATCAGGAGATCAGCTGCACTGCTTAGCGTGAACGTAGTCTAGATCTCGACCTAAATGATAGACTGTATTTTTCTTCAGTCTACGTACAAATTTTAGTCTGACTTGCACGTTATTTAATTAAGAGAACAATCCCGGTTAATATCAGTCCTTCTCAGTGGTAAATGAGTATCTGCAGAATGCACACGTTAGAGCGCAACTTGCGAACGCATATCAAAAGTTTATGCTACTGGATAGCGATATAGTTTCTCTTGAGCACACACACAATTACCGGATGCTAGTCTTATTAAACTCACAATAAAATGTACTTTGTAAAAAATTCACATATATGCCAGGTCGCACTTGGTTTATCTTTACATTTAATAAGTCTAGAGAGAACTCACGGTCTCTCATTACAAAGGGTCTCACAGTGATGATAATAATAATAATAATAATAATAATAACAATAATAATAATAACAAGTCTTTGTGCAGGACATTCAACTAAGTTCAGAAGAGTACAAGCGAATGAGTTCGAATGACTGGCACAAATGACTGTGACTGAATGAGCACTATCAGTGAGAACGAATGAGAACGCTCCACCCTCCACGGCAGCTCAGTTTATCATTCTGCAATGCGATTTTATTTTACGTAAATAAATATCACACAAGAACACTTTCACTTCCTTGTATAAATTACTTTATTTACACGGTAAGCCACAACACACAATTATACACAGTAGCAAATGACACTAAAACACTTAGCGGAGTACCCTGAAGTCGATTCTGACAAGTACAGATATCAACAACACTGACTCGCGCACTATAACATCTACTCTCCTGAACTCACCGACTCCGCCTCGGAGCCGAACAGTTACATGCAGTCCATCGCTTGCCTGAATCCTAAGAACTGACTTCACTGACTGACAGCTCGATATATATACTATTCGATCAACCATCTAGAAGTATAGACTTCTGGAAGAGTTCTTACAACACTCTAACGCAGTGGTTCCCAACCTTTGCCAGCTGACGCCCCCCTTCTCAGATACGGGTGGTCATCACGCCTCCCCCCCCCCCCCGGGTCGCTTCTATAACCTCTCCGATAAACTGACGTGGAGGATATATACCTAACCTAATGACACTACATAATGGATTATTCCATTATTCAATTATTTATGAAAAAATAATATGAAGTACGCGCTTTTAATCTATGACATCATTTTAGCATAATACAAAGAACACACTTTTACAAGAAATCCTTAAATTAGTCAACAAATATCAGTGAGAGGGTTGACACTTTTTTCTCTTCGTAAGACTGCAAGACATTTTACCCAAAAGTCGCCCAGTCCTAATTTTCCGGCAAAATTTCATTAAGGCTGTGAAAGGGTGAGAAGTTGTTCAACTGAAGCCGGCGTTTCCATAACTGTACCTTTTCCAGGAATGCTCTGATGGCATCATAAGCAAGCATAATTTTGGAGTTTTTGCCTTGGAGCTTTAAGTTCAAACTTTTCAAAGCTTCAAGAAAGTCGCAAAGGTATGCCAATGAGACGATAAATTTGGCATCCGTAAACACTTCATACAGATCGTTCTTACCTTCATCATGAAGAAACCCGAGCCAACATGTTCCCTTTTGATAGCCAGCGAACCTCTATGTGGAAAAGGAGAGTTTTGTGATCGGCTTGAAGGTTAACACACAGGGCTTCAAACATTCTTGTCTGTAAAGAACTTGTCTTCACAGAGTTCACAATTCTTATAGCGACTTTTAGAGTGTTATTAAAATCTTGGGGCAAGGTTTTGGTCGCCAAAGCCTGCCTGTGAATTATACGGTGGATTCCCATGATGTTTGGATTTTTATCTTTGGCCAATTTGAGAAACGCAGAACGTGACCTAATCATTGCAGGTGTACCATCCGTACATACACCCACTACATTTTCCCAGGAAAGTCCATGTTCTTGGAAAAAAACTATCGATGGCAGAAAACACATCACAAGCTTTCGAAGTGGTTTTCTAACATTGGGAGAATAACATTTCTTCTCTTAAAATTCCACTGTCGACAAATCGACAATATACAATCAGTTGACAACAATGGGCCACATCGGTTGTTTCATCACACTGAATTGAAAAAACTGGAGATGCTTTCACCTTCTCCAAAATTCGCATTTTGACGTCTTCTGACAGTTCTTGAAGTCTGCACTTCACTGTGTTATCAGAAAGAGAAATTTTAGACAATTTCTACCGACTCCCTTCACCCAAAACTATATTTGCGGCCAGTAACATACATGGCTTTACTAATGTTCCCCCAATTGTGTGTACTTTTTTTGTCTTTGGCAATCAGAAGAGCTAGTTCATATTATGCTTCCACTGCTTTCTCATTTTCTTGGTTAAAAGTATCCTATGCATCTATTTTCATGCGTTTTAGTGTGTTCAGTTTAGTTACAAAAAATTCTGTGGGTTTGTCTGTTAAGCCTGAACGATTCGTGTTTAAATTTCCCTCCAAACGCACAGGCCTCATCGCATCGTTACGCAGAACACAGTGGCAGATTACGCATTGAGGCTGTTGTATTCCGTTGCGTTCAACGACTGTGAAGCCATATTTAATGTAGTCATCATTGTACAGTCTCTTCTTGGACATCGTTATCAATTTGTTAAAAGTCACAATATTAAATAACACAATTCACAAGTCGCACTGTTACAGCGAAGCATACACAACACACACAATAAACAACTTGGCAGACTCGTCCACTGCGAAAGTATACGAGGCACAGAATCAACAGTCGAAGGGCCTGGCCACTGATGGTCTAGCTGCGGTGTGTTGTCGTGGCCATTACTACGCCATCTCTGATAGGACAGTTGTACTATGTAGCTCTCGCCAATTTGACTGCAAGGGAAGAATATAAGAATGTGTAGGGGTGGGAACAGAGTATTCAAGGACGAGCTACCCACAAATCAAGTCTATATGCCGTAGAGTGAGAGGGAAGAACTTCCACTTCATTTGTTGCTTCTGAAACTCCGATATTCTTTGTTCTTCAGAGTTAATGTCGACTCCTGACTGTAGTAACTTATTGCCAATTACAATCTCTGGTGAGAAAATGTCACTGCTTCATTAATTGCTGTGATTAAACATTAATTAGTTGTAGCCCAAAATACCAGTAGACCTACATAGAAGTTCACGCTAGCCATGGAAGCCTAATGTGTTATATTAAATTCATTTGTTATAATTTAGCCAACTATTATGGCCTTATATCCTGTTGTTCTCGCTACTAGATCAATTTGATATAATACCGACATTTATACGAATACCTTCTTCATGTAATATATTTTGTTTATGAGAAAAACCTTGTACAGTATGTAACAATAATACTGGAAAATGAAAGCAACTACTACATCGTTGATGAGTTAAAACATGTCGTGTATGGTCATAGTTTACTTTCATGCAAGTAGGTCCACAACGTGTGCAATTAAACGTACGTTGAGTGGTCTTGTTCCCGCACCTGCTCTCAGGCTTCATTTTTCTCCTCACAACACAGCAAATTCCTTCACCTCCACCTCGCTGCTCCGCAGAGGTTTGTGCCGAGAGTTGGCAATTACCAGTGCTTTTGAACGATTGACTTGGCGCGACAATCACTTGCAGAGATTCGAAAAATGTTTATTAAACAAAATTGTAATATTCGAGTTAAAAAATTAATTCGGAAATCACTTCACGCCCCCCCTGATAAAGCTCCACGCCCCCCTAGGGGGGCGCGCCCCCCAGGTTGGGAACCTCTGCTCTAACGGAACACACTCGAAACATCGATCGACCAGCTAGTCAAATGGGTACTCGAACTTTAGTTTACTGTTTACTAATACACATGGAAATATCTACAACATTCATAATGTCTACATGTATCTGGATAGTAAAATCTTACAATAAATTTCCAGAACCCTTCATATATACCAATTTATAGTACAATAAGTCTAACATACCAACATTATGGAATTTTCTACCGCTTTTGACTATCTAGATTTTGAGGTTAAACTTATACACAATACGTATTTGAGGTTATACAAATGTATACTACATATTTATAGGGAAACCATGTACTAGACATGTTTAACATTTAATAAAAGATAATTTAGCATTAAATAAACTATAATTAAAATATATTAAACATAATAATTGAAGGTTTTTCACCTGTTACGATGTTGTACCTACGACAGTTATCCCCCTATAACCTTCAGTATCTACCCTGTACATTCCTTAATCTAGGTCTTAAATTATATCGAGGTGTCCTTATATCTATTCCTTCGTCTCTCTTAGTCCTCACTATTTAATGACACTTGAACTACCGCAAGCACACTGTCCTCTCGTTGGCGCTGTTGCAGTACACATTTCGCAGCCAGATAGTTCGACCAGTGGCCACCACCTTTCCATGGGGGATCCGCTGGGTCTGGCCGACGGTGTCCCTGTTCTCGGTAGCAATGATCCGCAGGTCCTAGCGTGGCAGTCGAAACTCCACTGACTTTCCCCTCGCTCGTACCTTTGTGTTCTGTCAGGGCCCACGCGTCTTCATAGTCCAGCGGTGTGATGCACGGGAGAGGCTCGCACGTCATGGACTTAGCCCTGTTGATTCTCCTCTTTTTCCGGGGTGCTGAATTCATTGTTCCTACTGGCATATGGTTTCGTACCGGGACTAGTGTCTTGGTCAGGTGGCACCCTTGTTTGTTGGTTTTTGTCACTACAACGATCCCGTCGTCCCGTGGAGTTGCCATTTTCACGACGCCGGAGCCGCCATCACTGCTTGCAGGCTTCACCCGTGTCTCCAGAGCTGTCGTGCTTTCACACAGGGCACTCGGTTTTTCCACTGGGCCTTGAACTACGGACTCCACCATCGCCACATTGATCACGTCGTCCCGTGGAGTTGCCATCTTCACGACACTGCAGCCGCCATCATTGCTTGCAGGCTTCACCCGTGTCTCCAGACCTGTTGTACTTTCACACAGTGCACTCGCTTTTTCCGCTGGGCCTTGAACTACGGACTCCACCGAGGCTCGTACTTCGTTGCCCAAAGACTTGATATGGTCCTTTATTCCTTGAGACTGAGCCTTGATTTTCCACCCGAGTTTTTCAGATTGGGCATCGATGTTTTTAGATAGGGCATCAATTTTTTCAGACTGGGCCTGAATCAGAGCAATTAGTTGTGCGAACATACTGCATACCCGGTCGTTGGTTTCTTCCTCCGAGGTGACTTTGAAGTCGAAACTGCCTGGGTCCTCCTTGTTGTCTATCAAATCCTGGCGTAGCCTCTCCTGTAGGTCCGCCTTGCTTCCAGCTGTCGGTAAACCTCAGGATGCCAGCGCTTTCCGTAACATTGGCACGGTCAATTGTTCGATCTTCATTGCCGAGTCTTGAAGTGTCCTGTTCAGTCCTGTCATAGTCGCCATTGTATCATTCTGTGATGCGATTTTATTTTACGTAAATAAATATCACACGAGAACACGTTCACTTCCTTGTATAAATTACTTTATTTACACGGTAAGCCACAACACACAATTATACACAGTAGCAAATGACACTAAAACACTTAGCGGAGTACCCTGAAGTCGATTCTGACAAGTACAGATATCTACACCACTGACTCGCGCACTATAACATCCACTCTCTTGAACTCACCGACTCCGCCTCGGAGCCGAACAGTTACATGCAGTCCATCGCTTGCCTGAGTCCTAAGAACTAAGATCTGACTTCACTGATTGACAGCTTGATATATATACTATTCGATCTACCATCTAGAATTATAGACTTCTGGAAGAGTTCTTACAACACTCTAATGGAACACACTCGAAACATCGATCGACCAGCTAGTCAAATGGGTACTCGAACTTTCGTTTACTGTTTACTAATACACATGGAAATATCTACAACATTCGTAATGTCTCTACATGTATCTGGATAGTAAAACCTTACAGTAAGTTTCCAGAACCTTTCATATATACCAATTTATAGTACAATAAGTCTAATATATGAACATTATGGAAATTTCTACCACTTTCGACTATCTAGATTTTGAGGTTAAACTTATACACAATACGTATTTGAGGTTATACAAACTTATACTACATATTTACAGGGAAACCATGTACTAGTCATGTTTAACATTTAATAAAAGATAATTTAGCATTAAATAAATTATAATTAAAATATATTAAACATAATAATTGAAGGTTTTTCACTGGTTACGATGTACCTACGACAAGTTAGCGGAAATATCAGTTAAAATTTCAATGATCCCAGCCCTAAGATACCGAAGTTTGCCAGCCTGAAGCAACTGTTTAGTGGTTCTCCAAGTTCAAATTACCCCCCCTCCAGTTCATAGCAGTTAGATTTGAAAACTAGAGTGGGGGTCTACACAACGGAATACACAGCCAATGGCTCAATTCAAAACTTGCAAAGTCCGTTCGTACAGGACAGATTCAAGGTCCACCTGGCCTATGCCACGGCCTTCCAGGGTTCATGCCTTTGTCTCCAACAACTCAGTGATTTATTAAATACAATTATGCCGCAGTGTTTCTAAAGATTGGGCATCAGTGGGAGGAAGAGGCGGTTGGGTGAGGGATCAGCTGATGTCGACATGATCTGCTGGTCAGTAGACCTGTGAAAAATTAGTGGCGATGCATGGGGGAGGGAGGTTGGTGTAAGGGCCATGGGTTGGGATTTGGAGTAGTGTTGGCTACTGAATGCATGATTCGAAGCAGTGTATCGATTCATTCAAGTGTCCGAGTGAATCGATTCACAGGAAAGGCGAGCTCACGGCTCACGATTCAGCTTACTCCCAGCGGACAGTGCTGAGTGGCGCACTCACTGGATGTTGACGGGGAGCCGAGCTTCCGCTGCAGCGAGACAGTGTATCATGGCACATCGAAAGAATCGTGAACGAGCCGGCTCAGTGAGACACATGATACACACGGCTCCTTCGGCTCACTGGACACGCGGAGAGCCGAGCTTCCGCTGCAGCGAGGCATACAGTGAATCATGGCACATCGAAAGAATCGTGAACGAGGGCGGCTCAGTGAGACGCATGATACACACGGCTCCTTCGGCTCACTGGACACGCGGAGAGCCGAGCTTCCGCTGCAGCGAGACATACAGTGAGACATGCTAGACTGTAAGAATCGTATGCTATAATGGACTCTCGAGCTCAGCTCATTTGAAAATAATACCCATTTGCATTCACTGTCCTCTTCTTACAGGGAGGTTTAAATAATAGATGGATTTATTTGCAGTGTTAAAAAGGTAGTCACAACATAATTCTGAAGTAGCTAGTAAGTAGGTAGGCTATTAGGTTATACTATTTATTAGTTTAATGAATCTTAGTATTATAACTTAATTGACTTTTGACAATTAAACTCGACTCTAGCCTGCCCTATGACTATGAGTCATGCTCATGACCACTCAAAAGTACCTGTTTTATATTGGGAAGAACGGCTCAGTATTTTCTCAGTTCATATGTCACATCGTTGCACAAGACTTCAATCATATGTGGACAGACGCAATAACAGTATGTTGAATCAGAAAACCAGCGGGCTACTGTACATCTCGAGTAGCCTATACAAAATATGACGATTTCAAAAAATCCTCAGCTGATAGAAAAATACTTTTTAAAAAAGACTGAGCAAGTTGTCGTGCGGTTAATATCGCGTGGCTATGCGTTTGCATTCGGGGGGTGGTGGGTTCGAATCCCACCGTCGGCAGCCGTTAAGATGGTTTTTCCGTAGTTTCCCCATTTTCACACCAGGAAATGCTGGCTCTGTACCTTAATTCAGGCCATGGCTGCTACCTTCATAATCCTAACCTTTCCCACCCTGCGTTGCCGGAAACCTTCGATGTATTAGAGTAACTAGCATTTTTTCTAAGAAAGGAGTTCATAGTATGAAGACCAGATGGCAGCTGCGAGCACTGAATGCTGTTGCTGCTGTCTTACCAGCACATACTACACAGATGCAGTAGGAGCGGTGACCAATGAGCCGTGAATCGGATCACTGTATCGATTCAGTAACGTGAACGGAATCAAATGAATCGATTCAGTAAAATGAATCGAATGTCCCATCACTAATTTGGAGTAGTATAGGGAGATGGTCACTGCCTATACTGGGGAGGAAAGGGACTTGTAAGAGGTTTATGAAGGAATTATTAGTGATAATGGCGTCAGGGGTAGTTTGTGAGGAAGCGCGTGATGATCATGGGAAGGGAATGATTGTTGAATCTATGCTGTGAAGGAAGGTGTCAAGGTTATTAAGTTCGGTGGCTGTTCTACCATGTAGGTTCAGATCTGCGAGAATGATGAAGTGTGGGAATGAGTTGTGAAGGTGGGTAAGCAAATCTATTGGGAGAGGGTTATGAAATCAGATGTAGATGGTTGCAAGGTGAAGGATTCTTGATCAAAAATAAATAGTTGCAATGAGAGATTCGGGGAAAGAATGGGGGCGCAGGGAAAGATGAATACGTGTCGGGAGAGAGGGGCGTACGGTTATGCACACCCCCCCACGACCGACACCATCTAGGTGGTCCGCTCTGCGGAGGGTGAAGCCAGGTAATTGGGCAGGTTGGGAGTGACCCATCATGGTTTTGTTTAGTAAGACGGTATGTGCAGGGTGTTGTTGAAGGAGGGTCTGGAGGTGAAGGTGTTTGATCTGAAAGGATTGAATATTTCAGCAAATAATGGATATGGGGAGGGAGGATCTTCTTCTCTGGGTTGTAATAACCATTAAATGAGGTTTTTCAGGCGGGAGAATTGAAAATGTGAGTCTAAACCTGAATGAGTTGTTTGAAAATGGAGGTTAAGGGCTTGGTTGGCAGCTGCTTGGAGGTGGGTGAGGACGAGAGTGTGGTGATGTGGGAAGATATTGAGGAGTGAGAGGGTAAGAAAGCGCATGATATCATCTATGGATGGAGTAGCAAACTGGAAGTTGGATGGTAGAGTGGTGGGGTCGATGGTTCTGATGGGTGTGACTAGGTCCAGACAGTTTTCTGGAGGGAGGGGGTTGGCTTTGCAGAGGCGTGAGAATGTAGGGTGTGTTAGGCCGCATGTTTTGCAGAGAGGTGGAGCTTGGGTATTGGGACATTGATTTGTGGGATGGGGTTGTGTACAGTGCCACAGACCGGTTGATGTTCTCGGTATTGGGCGGTGCTGTGTTGATTATAAATAAGGCATCGCTCACATCATATCGGTTGACGTGGAGGGGCTTTAGATGATTCCACGCGATAGTGTTGCTTAAAGATCGATACTCCAAATTTTAACAACCTGTCTGCATGTGCTGTGGTGGAGAGAAACACACGAACCAGGAAGGTTGGCCCAGGCGCGTTCCTAATGCGGAGCACTTTTTGTGCTGGGTCATTCTCAGCATTAAGTTCATATAATATTTTGGCTTCAGTTAGATCTGGGTGGATGCCCTGATTACATAACTGAAGAGACTATATTTGGGGGTGGGGGAGGAATCTTGATACAGGGTTGTGATAGATGTTGGAAGGGGAAGGAAGATCCTAGTTGTGCAGCGCCGATGGGAGTTTACTAATTTAGCAGCGGCCTCTTCCCTATTAACTTTGATGATGTAGATGTATGCAGTTGGTCTTATGTTGGCTGTTTTTTCCCTTTTCATGTGATAACAGTGGAGGGTGAAAATTTTTTTTTTGTGAGGAGGGGATCTGGGGGGCTGGGTTTTGCAGGTGGAAGCCGTGTGTGCCCTGGGGGTGTTGTTGGAAGGATGCAGTATTGATCAAGGGGCGGGGGTCTGGGGACAGAGGAGGAAAATCATCGATGGCTGATGAGGTGTTGGGCAGTGGTGGAGCTAGATTCAAGTCCTTTTCTTCATTAGCTAGAGCTGGAGTGCAATGAGTATCTGTGGCGAGGTGTCGAGCTGCTGGTTTGGTGTTTGAATCTGCTTGTGGAACTGATCTCTTTGTTTGGAGTCTAGAGTCTCATAGTGGCATAGGTGGGACTAACAGGTTGCTATAATTTGGAGGTGGATCCACTGAAGGACAATTTTAATTTAATTGTTATTAAGGTCACATGTGTGCAGTTTAATGAGTTAGGGTGGTGATGGTATTCGTTGTGTGGGTGGAGATGGCGATTATGGTGGTGGTGGTGGTGGTGGTGGTGAGAATCATAACGGTGGTGGTGGTGGTGGTGAGAATCATAACGGTGGTGGTAGTGGAGTTGTTGAGCTGATCCATTGTGGCTCACTTAAGAGTCTGCACAAACCTTGGGCGTATAAGCCCCTCTGATTCTTCACCACGATGATCACAATAAACTTTTGGTTTATAAACTCCACTGAACATAGATCACTGAACAGTGTTTCTGCGTGTTTGGTTCTCGGTTCGCCTTTGGGCAAACCCAGAGTGTCTGGGATTTGCCAAACCCAGTCTGGAGAACAGTTGTACATCAATATGCGCCGATAGTCCTGGGGTGAAACCCCTCAGTTGCTCTAATTCCACCTTAACTGAACACGTTATTAAACAGCCATCAACTGTCATGCTGGATTTGGGTGTAAGGCAAATGCTGGACTCATCAGATGGTTTACAACGAGCTAGTCCACCATGGTTCCACCAGATGCTACAGTCTCTGGCGAAGATGCCGAGGAGGCAATTCAATTGAAAGGTTTTCATTCACTTCGTTGGGGTGGGGGGGAGCACTTAGAAGGTGATGCCTTCTCTCTGGCCAGGAGATTCGGTGTGTTTGGGGGTTTGTAGGAGTAGGGTGATGGGTGGTGTGGTTTGACTTGGTAGAGGAGGGTGAGGAGGGGATTTTTACCTCTCATTGCTTTATTTCCTTTAATTGGTTACAATTTATATTATACAGTTGGTATTAGTATTGTCTGGATGAGAGGTACATTTACTAGTTAACAATGCACTATACAGAGTTCATTACAATATTCTACAATATAACATATACGAGAGTTACTAATTTACGATGTTGTTATATATTGGTTGGGCTAGAGCACATTACAGTCTATATTACAGTTAGTTTCTACTGCAAAAGTAATACATATCTGGTTACAATGTAATCATACAGAGTTCATTATATATTACAATATACAGTACAAGTCCACTATAGCGAGTACGGCATATAACGAGAACCCCGTTATACCGACAACTATTTTCTGTCCCTTCAAAATTCCTATATTAAACGGTGTATTATCCTTCGGTTACAGCGAGAGCCCTATCATTGGCGCATCCGTTATTACGAGCGATTAAGCGCGCAAGATTTTTTTGTTATCGATATTTATGCCCCCCGCAATTGTGTTGCATGCAATCGATTATCTTCGGTATCGTTTTCTTGCTATGTCCACTAACAAGTTCTCTCGTCAACATTCGAAGGCGATGTCGGAGTTGATTAGTAATACCCGTCGACTGCTGTTCTGTAAAGAAAATTCAAATTGAAAGAGAACATATTTTCGTAATACGTGCGTAAATAACGTGTTCGATAACAGTTCTAAACTTGTTAAAAATAAAGGCTGACTAAACGATCGCTTCATTTTAATGATAAATACTGCAATCAAGTAAAAATGGGATACACCTCGAGATATGGCAGAGTGCATAATTGATTTCAGAGGTTAGTTTATATTTTCTCGCGTCTGGTTAAATTGCGGAAAGGTTATTATCATGTAAATTTATAGGGAAAAGGTTATCATTTCGCTTAAGTATGTTTTCATCATATGTATAGTACGGTTAAGTTAGGATAGGTGACGCTGTTTGAATAAGGAAACTGAAACGTTTGCCACAAAATGCGATCGATCATCTTTGGTACGGTATAGTTTTCTTATTTGTGCATTTGCGAGCTCTCTCGTTGACATTCGAAGGCGATATTGGAGTTGAAAATTCGAAATGAAAGAGGATGAGTTTTCGTAATAAATGCGTAAATAACGTGGCCGACAGCAGTTGTCAACTCATTAAAAATAACGGCTGAAGTAAACGATCTCTTAATTTTAATGTTATATACTAAAATTAATTTAAAATGTGATACACCTCCAGATACGGCAGAGTAGGCCTAGATCGCTGATTTCAGAGGATAGTTCATATTTTCTCGCGTCTAGCTAAATTTTGGAAAGACTATTCACATGCGAATTTTTAGCGAGGATTAATCGGCTTTACATGCGTTTCAAATATGTTTTCACGACACATATACGGTAGTTTACGTGACACCATTTCAAGAAGGAAACTCTGGAATGATACCCTATTTCTCCGAATCCAAGACAACGTTTTATCCTTCAGAATCTCATGCAAAAAAATCAAGGGTTGTCTTCCATTCGCGGCCTAACAGGAATGAATACCACTGGCAACTACCATGGTAACCACGCCGCTTCTTTCCACCCTGGTACGTGCACGCACACACAAAATTCGTTGACAATAAACGACCGCCTCTTTATAATACATCGCTAGCCGTGACAGCCGATTCTACGGTACCTGTGTGTAACGTCACTGGATCTCGAGAAATAGTGAAGAAAGAATCACATTCTACTAGCCTCTACAAAAACGTTTCTCAAATCTGCAGAATGGATTCAAGACATGCGAGCCTTCGAATTCTTAGAAAGGCCACGGCTACTCGGTAGCAGAGTTACAACGCGTCTAATGTACCTGACTCGTTGTAAAATTAAGTTTTATAGACAACAGGAACATTTTCGTGATAGTCTTAAAGATACGTGGAACAGGTATTGCCGGCAAATTTTCAACGAGTTCTCATCGATACCATATTATGTTGCCAATTTTAAGTTAATTGTTATTAAACACTCAGAAATGTAGAATAATTGTGCAGCCAAAAGAAAATATGGCATAGGCCTAAGTAAAGCCAATATTTGGCGTTAGCGTGAAGACAACGATAGCTAAAAAATGTGTACTGAACAAAAAGTGCATTCAATGGTCCGCAACAAGGACGCTTTAAAGAAGTCGAAAATGAAATTGTGAGGTATGTGCACGAAAAACACAAGGGTCGAATGGCCATACCGTGGCGCAATAAACTTGTTCGTTGACTTTCAGCGTGCGCGATTAGGCCTATACATCGCTGGCCGCTGAAGTTGGCCGAACCAGGCAAGCGAGACGTGCGCGTAGCGGTAGCCGCTTATATCTGATGCTGAGTAAACGTACCGTAACAGTTTTATAGATAGCAAGAATATTTTCCTGGCGGATCGCCGTATTGTAGAGATACATGGAATAGGTATTGCCAGCAAATTTTCAACGGGTTCTCTTTGGTATTATGATGCCAATTTTAAGTAAATGGTCATTAAACCCGCGAAATAAAGAATAATTGTGCAGCCGCAAAAAATGCTGTATAACAAAAGCCAATGTTCGGCGTCTAAACATAGTCTAAAATGTGTACTGTACAACAAAGGCATTCATATGATTTTACAAAGCACTTTTCGAGCCTGATTAAATTTTTTTGTAGGAAAAAGTGGGGTTCGTCATGGATTTGGAGAAGACGGTACTGTAATTTTTTCAGAATGAATTTAACATACACTTTCACGTGGCATCGGATTTTGAAAAATAACAAACAAGTAAGCTGTAGTGTGGATATCATCTGCTTAAACGCACGTTTTGAACAAACTGATCGCCATTTCATACCGATTTTAATGTGTGTGAGGGGTTTTCCGACTTCTATACAAAAAATCGGATATAACGATAATCCGCTATAGCGAGTAAATTTCCCGCTGTTGTGAATTCTCGCTATAACGGACTTCTACTGTATTCAGATGTTACTTGTTTATACTTCAAATGAATACAAAATTAATTCATATTTGGTTACAGTGTAGAAAATGAAATAAATACAGAAATAAATAAAAATACATATTCAGTTGCAATGAATTTATATACAGGATTGTTTTGTTACAATGTAGAAAAAAAATACATAAATAGTTGCAATGAAGGTGATATACAAGGCTGTTATGTACAGGATTGTTTTTGTTACAATGTAGAAAAGAACAGAAAATAAAATAAATAAGTAATACATATTTGGTTACATGGAGAGGGTTATTTTATACAAGATATTTAGTTTCTACACCGGTATTTATTTCTTGTATGCAGTTTGGACATTGTTACTGCATTATTGATGAACATGCAGGGTGGGAGGACATCTGATGCAGCATGGGAGGACCATGACTATTGAAGGGGGCGCTGTAATTCAGTGAGGACGTAGGAGTCTAATTTGGGGAAGGGAAAGATGTCGTGGAGATCCAATGTGGGATAGCGGAATTGGAGTCGGAGGGCATGACGTACGGTGCATCATTCTGTGGAAAGGAGGGGGTTGTAGAGGCTAGGGTTGGATTAGCTATGACTGCCCAGGTGATGAGCCCGTAGGTTATGGGATGTCGGACAAAGGACTTGTATGTATGGAAGAGGAGGGAGGATTTGAGACCCCACCGTGTGCCGGCCAGGCGATGCACCAGTAGGAGACGTTTGACCGTCTTGGAATTGAGATGTTGAAAGTGGGGACGGAAGGTTAGGTGTTGTCAAAAGAGATGCAGAGTTATTTTAAGGGGGCTGGGTGCGAATGCAGGTTTCCCGGACTTTGAAATTGAGGTGGTCGGGATTGCGGGTGGTTCCGTTTAGGCTATCTATCTATCTACAAAATTTTGTATTCGTTTTTATTCCCCTCCCAGAGGAGGAGGAGTGGACCACATAAAAAGTAATTCCCTCTCCCTGGCCAGGAGTTTTGGGTGGGTTGGAGAAGGAGTGAGGGATGTATGAGGTGGTTGAGAAGTGAGGTGAAAGAGAGGAAGGGGGAGGGATGACTCTTGGATAGGTGCTTTATTGGATTAAAAAAAAAAATACTGATACAGAAGGAGAGTTACAGATTGTGATGAATATTGGTCTTTGCATAATTAATTTGAAGAGCTTGCTGTGCTGGACATTACTGACTACAATCTTTGTTGAAATTTTTAGACAATGTGGTTATAGGTTATAGTGACACATAAAAACATTTACCAGTATCATTACAATGAGTGTAATCTACCACTTTTTTCATAAAAAACTTTATTGATACAATAGCATAGAGAAGAGAATTTAAAATGATAATAAAAGGCGCTCTCTCTTTTTTTTTTTTTTGTCTTGCTGATGATGTACAAATAGAATAATTTACAGTATCAGTAATATGCACGTGAATAAATTTATGCATTGACAATAGATATAACCGGGCGAGTTGGCCATGCAGTTTGGGGCACGCAGCTATGAGCTCGCATCTGGGAGATAGTGGGTTCGAATCCCACAGTCTGCAGCCCTGAAGATGGTTTTCCGTGGTTTCCAATTTTCACACCAGGCAAATACCTTAAGGCCATGGCCGCTTCCTTCCCATTCCTAGCCCTTTCCTGTTCCATTGTCGCCATAAGCTCTATCTGTGTCAGTGCAATGTAAAGCAAATGGAAAAAAATTACAATAGATATATACAACAAAAAGTTCCTGACAGTTATGATAAATCATAACGATCGTGGAGGCCACTGCGTTGGCTATTTGAAGCTTGCCAGGCTATCAGATGATAGGAATATAGATTCCCTTAGGGAACCTGAATTATTTGTCCCGAATGAGTAAATTTATAATCATAAATTTTCAGGCTAACTCATTCTTGTTGCCAGCGTTTAGCACCAGTGTGCTATTTAGCAAGGCTTCGGCCACCAATTTTCACAATGCCTTTCCCTTGTCTTTTGCCTCTTGATATCACTGTGGTCTTGCTTTTCTCTGTGCTGATTTTCATACCATACTTTTCAATTTTCTCTTTCAGTACGTCTAGTTGTTCTTGTACTACTTTGCTATTCATTCCCCAGGACACTATATCATCTGCAAATCATCTTGTAACTCTATTAAGCTATGCAACTTGCCATCAAAAACACTGCAAAATCACTACTAAATCAAGGAGGGAAGTCAACAAAGTCAAATATCTCTGAAAATCGTATCAAAAATCAGTATCTAAAGGATTCTCTGTCTTCCCAAGTCATTGCCCTCTAGAATTTTTTGTTTTTGTTTTTTGTGCTCATTATGTAATCAATACAAAAACTACATCAGTTCTCCATGAACTACCATTATTTATTTCCTCTTACTGTATTCCTTGGGGAACATACTGAAGATCTTGTTATTGTTTGAGTCATCAGTCCATAGACTGGTTTGATACAGCACTTCCATGCCACCCTATCCTGTGCTAACCTTTTCATTTCTACATAACTACTACATCCTATATCTGCTCTAATCTGCTTGTCATATTCGTACCTTGGTCTACCCCTACCATTCTTACCACCTACACTTCCCTCAAGAACCAACTGTACAAGACCTGGGTGTCTTAAGATGTGCCCTATCATTCTATCTCTTCTTCTGGTCAAATTTAGCCAAATCTATCTCACCTTCAACATTCTTCTTATACTGTGATTTAAAAAAATCATAATTGTTACAATCAGTATTTTATATTGAAATAAGATTTCTAAATTCAATACTAATTTTGGAGTTTATTTCATTTTCAGTAGGAAATATTTCTCTTAAAATTTATATTCTGCTTGGGAGAACTAATAAGGGGTTGATATAAATTTGTGAGGTAACAATAATTTGTTGTTATTAGTAAAGCACTAACATGAACGCAGCTAGGTAAAGTTAATGATGAGAAGATGACATTACAGTAAATGAAAACGTAGTCATTATTATTTCATGACTGAATTTGAACGAGTTGCCATGAGTTCTGTGGACTTAATGTTTAATACAGTGTATACAGGGTTATTCAATAATAATGTTTTGTCTTATTATGTTGTGTATTCGGCCCGAAGGCTGGTTTGATTCTCCACATCTCTGTCAACAGGTGTCATAGATAGCCTAGGCGTCGCTTATTATACGTAAACTATAGAAGTTAGCATGAACTGGGTTGTGCAAAACATGCACATGGTTAAACCATCTCTATGCAGAGATTCATGAAACATTTTTGTATTTATTTACCTCAGAGTTATGGCACTCCACATCCTTTTAAAAAGAATGGATACAACTTTATTTGTAACAGATGAAATGGACTCCATTTACAATTACTGATTTACAATTCAGTTTGAATCACTCACTTATGATTATTACAGTTGTTATAAGATGTTGAAACCGTAGGAGCAGACGAAGCCCACTTTGCACACGTGTTGCGTAACCATGTGTTAAGTAACAGTGAGCAACCCTGTCTCACTCTTCCAGGTACACTATGTCTGCATGCCAGATGCATACAGAATGAGGAAATACTGCTAGCATGAAATATAGAATAAGGTTAATTAGACAGCAAACAAATCAAGCATAATTTATAACGATATTTCTTGCAGGTTGCTGGAACCTTGCTACTCCACATCATTTCTCTTTCCACTCAACTGTACGTACTAATAATAATGGCGTGTTGCCTCCGGTGAAGCAGGGTGCAGGTCTTTTGAATTGACGCCATATAAGCAACCTATGCATTTGAGAGGATGGGGCCCTATCTGTGATGAATTCTAATGCTGAAGACAGCACACTCACCCAACCCCGAGCCGTCGGAATTAACCAATGAAGGTTAAAATCCCCGACCCAGCTGAGAATCGAACACGGGAACTCCTTTGACCAACGTATTATTTATAATTAAAGGCCAGCATGCTAACCATTTAGCCATGGTGCCAGACACTGTCTATACTGACAATGAAGTAACCGAGATTTATAACTTTACTAACACATTGTAAGGTACAGCCTACATACTTAAGTTTTAATGTAGGTTTAAAAAAAAAAAAATGTAAACAGAGGTATAACATTTCTGTTAGAAAGTAAATACATTTAATTGTTGGAAATGTATAATTGCCTCTATCCTGAGAGTTCGTGCTAAGGACGTAGGTGTGGAAATGTGTAGGAATAGTTACGTCACTACTCCTAATGAGATACTCGCTGTAGGTGTGTACAGAAAAGTCCTGGAATTGACTTTTATCGTCATCAGACATTCTAATATTAAATAAGTGTGGTTGTTATTTAAACATACCATTGGACCTCTCCAAAAGGAGCTCCTTACTAGCTCTAGCTGATAGACTTCAGTGGAACAGCATCGTTCTCTGTTGTGCTGTGTTATGTCCTAGCGAGTAGTTGGTTCTACAGTGTACCTGAATACATGGTTTTCCAGATATCTCCATTTAAAAAATTATACATTGGACTGAAGTCAGTCAATCTTAGTATCTAATTATGAGGGCCTCTCCTAAGGATTCAGTTATTTTGGAACTTCCTGTTAAGCACACAAACTGTTTGACTGCAGGAAAGAGTCGGATGCCTGTATTGCTGATTAGTGGGGACCTGAAAAAATCGCATTTGTGATAAATGCAAATTTTTTAATCTTGTACTGAATCCAAGCCTACGGTAATTCTAACGTAGACTAAAATAATTTTTACGCATAAATAGAAGTGCAACAAAATGTGAATTGTGACCCAAAATGCACAATTAGTATGAATATGCGATTTCCATGTGAATTCTGCAAAAATGTGCTATTTTACTGGCAAAAACAATATATTTCGGCAAAAACTTCAAAAATACTCAAAATATTATGCATAAATCTTTCGACCGTTCCAATCGATGAAGAAATGTAGCCGATCGATTGCTGCTTGCAGGCTTTAATCGATATTTACAATGGGATTAGCAAGGGGAATAAGATCTGTATCGATTGTTATCGAAATGTAAATCGAGTGTCACGGAAATAATGAAATAGATGCAGCATTGTTTTCCTGTTGTTCAAAATTGAAACTAGTGAAGAGTAGAAAATCGAGCGATCATTTAGGTTATGGGGCGCACAAAAGGGCTCAGCAATATCCAAAGTATGGTTTATATGCCACAGATTCAGCGACAGTGTTTTGCAAGTATTGCAATTGCCGAGTTGGGTGGGAAAAAAAATACCATTGTGAAACATGTTAAATCTGAAAAACACGTGGGTAAGCGACGCGATAACGAAAGTTCAACCTCTGCTGCTAGTATGTCTCAGAGAAAGCAATCTCCTGTGCTTACACAGTTAGATTGTCGTAAACGACGAAAAATTTCCAGAGATAATTTCTCGAAATGCACAGTTGAAGTATTTGCCAAAGCAAGCATACCTCTGAAAAAGCTGGAAAACAAAGAGCTAAGAGCCTGGATTACTGAGTTTTCAAATGAAGAGCTGCCATGTGTGAGAACTCTATGTGAAGTATATTTACCAGGTAAGTTTCGATTTCATTGATCGGGTACGGTTTAGGTATTATGGCATTGAAACCACGCGCAAAATTGAAGGATACCGAATTTGAGTGCGTTTTCCATATCGAACTATCTAACCCGTACCCAATTGATCCAGTCATTTTAAATTATTTTGTTATAATTTGAGGTCTTTCTTCCTTTCTAGAAGTTGCATCTGACCACCAGAAAAAGAATAGCAGAGGCTCTAATAGGGAAGAACATCAACATACTCCGTGATGAAACTACAGATAGAGTGGGCCATTGTGTTTTTATCATATTCCAAGTCTCAGCCAAATCGAAAAGAGAGCTGCACGTTGTTTCTGTGAACTATCTTGATGCAGGAAATGCTACAACGTGCTCTCGTGCTGTTTTAGAAGCTCTGCGTAGTTATCGTGTACCATATGATGCAGTTAAAGTGTTTGTTAGTGACAGTGCCCCCTACAAGAACCGTGTTACAAAACATTAAGTGTGGTCATAGGGGATCATTTAATGCATGAACAGTGCAGGGCACATAAGATCAGCTTGGTTGACAATAGTTGGGTCGCAGTGATGGCAGATTAAAATCTTGTGATTGCGATGGTAAAGTCTGAATTTTTGAACACAAGAAGGCGAAAATATAATTATTTACAATTCTTAACATCAAAGTATGGTGCCTTAAAGGAAGCAAAGCTTTTTCCTGCACCTGTCATAACCCAATGGAATAGCTGATTTCATGCTGTCTTCTATTTGAGTGTTTACTTTACTGATGTTACATTTTTCAAGATGTCTGACATGAAAGACATCAGCAACTGTGGTATTAAGTACCTGACTGATCTGAGTGAGCGAGAAGTGAATAGGCTTCACTCGCACCTGGTTTTTGTCACAGATCCTGCAGCTTGATTGGTTGAGCTCCTTACTGAACTTGAAGGGTCTCTGTATCCTACCTCTCATCTCCTTTACCCCAAACTGCATAACCTTGATGCCAGTTTTACCTTCATTTATGAGGGAAATTTTTCTGTGGCAATTAATGATGCTTTGATTAAGCTCACTCCTCTATAGCAGGCTGCATGTAGAGACACATTTGTCAAAGCTGCTCATTCTTCACAGTGCAAGCTAGCCACATTGAAAGCTAAAGACCCCAACCATAAGCATTTTGTGTTAATTTCTCAAGCTCTCTATCCAAAAAATATAATTTTGTATGACACTGATAAATTAGATGAGCTTGAGAAATTGTTTGGAGTAACAAATCTTTCGCAAAACGATATCCGGTCTGGTTACTGTTCTCTGAAACATGCAATTCAAACCCAGATGAAAGAAAGTGAAAAATGTGATGTCATGCTTGCATTAACTGCAGTTCAGACAGAGTTCAGCATATTTGCTGAATACTGTCTTGAGTTGTTGTTGACCCCAACGAACAATGTAGATAGCGGGCGCATGTTGTCTCATTACAACACAGTGGTTACAGACAGACGGTGCAGTTTGAGAAAAAGCAATGCCGAAGTACTGACAGTGTTTTGGTTTCAACAATGAATTTGTATTGTGTGTGAACCAAGGACAATAATTGCAGTTCATAAACTTGGAATCATTAAAATTAATAATACCATGCGATTATTTTAACTTCGTAAATAGATGCTAATTTTGGAAAAAATAGATGCTAATTTTGAAATAAATAGATGCTAATTTTTCATATCCCTACTGATTAGATTGTGTTTAAGGAAATGTACATAACGTGGTCCTGTTACACTTCTGTCAAGAAATTATGGCCCAGTGACCAAGCGAGCTGGCTGTGTGGTTAGGGTCGCACAGCTGTGAGCTTGCATTTGGGAGATAGCCAGTTTGAACCCCACTGTCGGCTGCCCTGAAGGTGGTTTTCCATGGTTTCCCATTTTTACACTGGGTTTGTACCTTAATTAAGGCCACGGCCGCTTCCTTCCCACTCTTAGCCCTTTCCTATTCCATAGTGACCATAAGATCTATCTGTGTCAGTGCAACGTAGAGCAAATTTGAAAGAAATGGTCCAATGATGTAGTTGCCAAGAATCTACACCACATATTCAGTGACTATCTTTCACCACCAAATTTTTGATGGAGTGTACAATACTTGTGCTGGATATCTTTTATGTTTGACTCATTCACTTGTGTGTATTTTTGTCGATTTGTATGTATAGTCACTCAGAACAAGAACGAGCGCATGAGATTGCATATTCCCCACATTTTGTACAGTACTGTATCAAAATGTTAATTACTATCAGAATATAATTCACCTTCCATGTGGATACAAACCCTGTGGATACCCACAACAAATATTATATCTATAGGTTCAGTTGTTTCTGAGAAAAGTGTGCATGCAATGATCTTATAAAATACGCTGTGCTCATTTTTTCCTCGTTTTGTTGTTGTTTTTAGTGACTGTACATAATTTATAATTAATGGATTTCAGATGCTAGTGATAGGCTGTTTACTATGTTCATTTTGTATAGGTGCAAGATACTGCTGTATCAACGAACAAGGAGCCTGCATTGACCCCAGTTGTTATGGAATTGCAAAGACCAACATTGAATGCCCTTGTTGATGGTCTTGGAATAATCAGAGACCAGCTGTCATCTGTAGCATCCACTGCCAGCAGACATTAACATTCCCATAGATTATTAAAAAAATCAAGATAATACCAGCTTTGGGAGTTAATGGATGAAGTATATTCAACTGTCTATCCTGATTTGTTACACTGAAATAAATAAATTCTATTTTATGTGAATTAAATCCAGATTCAAGCATTAGAACCTGTAATCTCTCCTTAGGTATGCAACATCAGTTATAGACAACAATTGTAGTGGGTAGCCATGTGCCACTGTCTGATGGACAAAAGTTAGGAAGCAGACTCCTCATCATTAACACGTTTGCTGCTGGTTCTTTCAACCCTTGTATCACCAAGGATCTGATATAATTCTTATGTCAAGATTTATAATGGTATTGGATTTGCGTCCCACTAACTACTTATATGGTTTTCGGAGATGCTGAAGTGCCGGAATGTTGTCCTGCAGGAGTTCTTTTATGTGCCGGTAAATCTACTGATATAGGGCTGACGTATTTGAGCCCCTTCAAATTCCACTGGATTGAGCCAGGATCGATCGTGCCAATTTGAGCTCAGAAAGCAAGTACCTTAAACATCTGAACCACTCGGCTTGGCTTATGTCAAGATTTCCATATGCAAGAATGCTCATAATCATCAGTAGCATGGGCTTGCCGCATACTCTGATGCTTATAAGCATTACCAGCAGTGAATGTGTTAAAGGCTTCATTTGGTAAGGAATTCAAAGGTTCCTGATACTCAGTTAAGTTTTGGATTGATACACACTTGTCTTGATTAATGAGCTAGTTTAACATTATTTATCATTTGCAGTGATTCTTTATGGTCATTTGAGAATAAATAATTGAACCAGAAGATTGTGGTAGTAATCTTCTACCTCTACCATATCTATTTATACTTATTTGTACTTGTTAACATTGTAACTTTATGATAATAATAATATTAAAATAACCATAATTAAAATTACTCAAAAACTTAATAAAATAATTGAAATAAATTAAATTAATAAAAATTATTTATCGAAATATCAGTAGTATGGGCGCCAGAGTTCACCAGAATGGATCCCTCGAATTTTAGTAGAGCATGATAATAATTCTTTCTCTCCCAGGGTGTGTACATAAAAGCTGTGTACTGGTACATCTGCTTCAGGCCTTAATGAAAATAGTGGGAAAACGAAACAAGGACTAAGCTGCCATTTGCAGTTAGTCCGTTGAGCAATGCACATATAACTTATGTTGATAGGTACCCTTCACTGTCTCTGTATCAACACAACTTGCCGATTCTCATAATTGGCACTTATTGTATCACACAGATACTTTACCTCATAATACTATGTTCACCGACTCTAACACATGCCTAAATAGACATCAGCTTTCTCCTTCCCCTTACATGATCCGTCTAGATTCATCCTGGCCAGCCAATCATGCGTAGATCCTCTAGTCAAGACGACGCCCTGAATCTCTTCCTAGCCCCAAGACAATAACACCCTCAACGGACACTGGGGTGTTTCACATGAGTCATCGGAACATTTCGACTACAATAAAAAGTCCACCTCATCAGACTTTGGGATGCCGCATTAGTCATACAAAGTTTCCAAGTTAATATAGCAATGTTTTCCCATCAGTTTGTACAAAACAAATTACTCATATCACATGTGGAGACCTACCAGTTTAAAATATTACGAAAATACACAAATGAAATAATAATAATAATAATAATAATAATAATAATATCTCCCACTTCTAAATACAGTGTGAGGGTGTGATATATGTATTATCACATAACGCCTCCTTGGTGAATCAATATCACATATTATGATACACCACAAAACAGAACTTCATAAATAATCCTAGAATGACATAACTGATACAAACAATTCTGCTTGTCACAATTACAAAGAATGGGTACCATCCACCTAATCAATACTTTATTATGTCTTATTACTATGTAGTACTGGTTTTGACCTTTACAGAGGTCATCCTCAGCTGGTCATGAGATCTGAAGTTAACTTAACATATAATTTTAAAACATTACTAAATCTAATGAAGAAAGTCACATGATATGAGTGATAATATTAAAATATACAATGATATTATGTGTCCTCTGGTTTAAAAAACAAGCGTCGATATATTATGACATGCATATGTTACTTAAAATTCTGGTGTACTGTTCGTGAGTAACAGATAATTTGTTAAAATACAATTTTTACACTTAAAATGTTTATAGCATTCTTGAGGTACACTTTGGAGTTTAATTCATGTTGGTAAATCGTTGCATACGTTCATGGATATGTTTATACCAAGAATTCTAGAATATTCCAAGATATGGATGTGATAAAAACTAGTAACACATAGTACATTAAAATACAATGTTCTGTAACATGAAATGTACACAATATTCTTGCGGTACACTTCGGAGTTATATTAATGTTGGTAAAGCATTGTGTACGTTTACAGATATGTTTGTACCAAGCATTCTAGAATGTTCAGTGATGTGAATTGTTTATCTTGTGCGTTCATACAGTTGATAATGTTGGATGATTTTACATCAAAATATTATGGTGTGTCATTAGTTTCCTGGGTACTAATCTTGTTATAAGATATTGAATAGGTGCAGATGCTCCCTGCTTGTAGTTGTGTTGTTGGACATGCTAGTAGTCTGCGAGAACAGAGAAGAAAATGAAGTATAAGTGTTTTGTCAATAGAATGTCTTTTGAATGTGTGGAATAAGTGCATACTTACATAGTACTGTTGACTGGTTGATGTGTACAGTTAGGGAGCACATCGTGCACTGCTACGTGTTTGTCTAGGGCTGGTACTTGCGGTTACGGAGAGGGGAAGTGGAGGGGCATGAAGGGCATTGATTGGGAAAGGTAAGGTATAGATGACTGAGAGGAGGAGTGGAGGGGCAATAGGGGTAATGATTGGGGAAGGTGAGGTAGAGCTGGGCTTCTCTTCGGGAGGTTTCTTGATATGTATTGGATTCTGTTTCTTAACTGTTTTTATGTAGGTGTTTTTTAAAATCGGAATAACTGTATTAACCCTTTCCCGCGGACTATCTTTGACTCACTGTCTGGCGAAACCTAGTTTTGGAGTACCTTCACTAAATAATGTATTCTATAAAAACCACTTAAGATATCGCTTTCAAATTTTGTAACAACGGAAAATACACTATAGTTATTCTAAAATGATACAGTGAGATCACCTAATTACACGCAGGAAGCCCACACCTGTTCAGAATGATACATCAAGAAGCATCCAATATGGTGCATAATGTTAAATTGCTTGTTCTTGAAGTCAGTCTGAATTGCTGGACCTGATGGGGATCTTATTTTCTTGGTAATGCCGAGAACACAGAAATTCACCCTGAATCTCCCAGTTTATTTCATTTTCGGGATCAGTCGGATGAAGATATTTAGATAGCAAATCAGACTTCCTCTCGGACATACAAATTATGAACAATTTTTCACTGAATAGGATTGGAAGATAAATTGACATTAGTTGGAATATTATGTAATTAAGTAGAGGCTCATAGTCCGAAACAAAATTAATTGGAGAATTAAAACTGATAATTATGTTTTGTACAAGTAGGCCTAATATTTTAAAACAAGGCGGTACCCGAATGAACATTTCCTGTCCTGTGCTATATTTCAATTTCCCTCAGATTCATATCCTGTCCCAACTGCTCCCCATACCATTTTTGTTATCATACCTACAACTTCAAACTCACTACCACCGGGTGAGTTGGCCATGCGGTTAGGAGCGCGCAGCTGTGAGCTTGAATCCGGGAGATAGTGGGTTCGAACCCCACTGTCGGCAGCCCTGAAGATGGTTTTCTGTGGTTTCCCAATTTCACACCAGGCAAATTCTGGGGCTGTACCTTAATTAAAGCCACGTCCGCTTCCTTCCCATTCCTAGGCCTTTCCTATCCCATCGTCGCCATAAGACCTATCTGTATCAGTACGAAGTTAAATGAATAGCAAAAAAAAAAAATCTCACTACCATTGCATTTGTCAACATATTGATCTGATTTGTAACAAATATCCTCCGCACTCCACTGGTTATGAGCAGCCATGTTGCTGCAATGTGTTTACATTCAGTCAGCTGTCTGTTCAATCTAAGAAAACCTATAAAAGAACACTTTATTTTAGGATTCCGTGCATGCCAGTTGTATCTAAGAAGCATAGGGAATTCACTTGTTCGAAAAAGTTATGTATGTTTAACAGACAGATGGCAGAGGAAGTCGGTTTGAAAGTCGAGTACGCTTTACTACGCAACCCGCAGGAAAGAGTTAAAGAGGATATTAACTCTATCTGTAATTTCATTTAATTTAAAATTTGAGTTTGCATATTGATCTGTACTAATGTAAAATTCTTCCGTTATGAGACATATATTAGAACAACTAAATAAAATAGACCCACATATAAAATTCACAATAGAAAAATAAAATGACGGCACTTTGAATTATTTATATATATCTGTCACTAGACACCACGTTCACCTGACATATCAAGTATATAGGAAACCCACACAAACCTCCAATACAATTGAAATTGATTCTGTCCACCCTAACTCCCACAAGAAAGCAGCTTATTACAGTATGATACACATATATACATCTTTCCCAGGAAGAGCTGAAAAAAAGAATTAAACACAATTTACAAAATAGCCCTTCAAAACGGATTTAATAGAGAAATGGCAATAAAATCATTCAAAAGATAAAATATCATCCCAAATCAAGACTAACCAGAGCTAACGACTCCAAGAAGGATTACGTACTTTTCACATACAGTAATACCCATGTTCATTCCATAACTAATTTTTTTTTTTTTAACACAATCTAAAAATAGCATATAGAACCTCGCGTAACAGTGCCAACATTTGCATAACACCAAATCTGTTAATGATAACAGTAGATACAGTTGTTCAGGAGTGTATCGAATGAAATGCGACCAGTGTGAGGCTAGCTATATCAACATTAACGCCTTAACACATAATCGCTATTTGTCTATAGCTCAACATAACGAGGATTTTAAGCATAATTTTACAAATATTGAAAACGAGATGCAGATTCTAAGTATGGTCCCCAAGGGCCCTCTACTCAATATAACAGAAGAATTTTACATTAGTATAGATCAGTATGCAAACCCAAATTTTTTTTTTTTTTTTTTTTTGCAACGGGCTTTACGTCGCACCGACACAGATAGGTCTTATGGCGACGTTGGGATAGGAAAGGCCTAGGAGTTGGAAGGAAGCGGCCGTGGCCTTAATTAAGGTACAGCCCCAGCATTTGCCTGGTGTGAAAATGGGAAACCACGGAAAACCATCTTCAGGGCTGCCGATAGTGGGATTCGAACCTACTATCTCCCGGATGCAAGCTCACAGCCGCAAACCCAAATTTTAACTTAAATGAAATTACAGATAGAGTTAATATCCTCTTTAATACAGTTATCCCAATTTTAGAAAACACCTACATAAAAGTAGTTAAGAAACAGAATCCAGTGTATATCAAGGAACCTCCCGAAGACACGCCCAGCTCTACCTCACCTTCCCCAATCATTACCCCTATTGTCCCTCCACTTCCCCTCTCCATCACCACTACCTTACCTTCCTCATTCAATAACCTTCATGCCCCTCCACTTCCCCTCTTCAGAACCGCAAGTACCAGCCCTAGACAAACACGTAGCAGTGCACGATGTGCTCCCTAACTGTACACATCAAACAGTCAACAGTACTATGTAAGTAAGCACTTATTCCACACATTCAAAAGACATTCTATTGACAAAACACTTATACTTCATTTTCTTCTCTGTTCTCGCAGACTACTAGCATGTCCAACAACACAACTACAAGCAGGGAGCATCTGCACCTATTCAATATCTTATAACGAGATTAGTACCAAGGAAACTAATGACACACCACAATATTTTGATGTAAATCATCGAACATTCTCAACTATATGAACGCACAAGATAAACAATTCACATCATTGAACATTCTAGAATGCTTGGTACAAACATATCGGTGAACGTACACAATGCTTTACCAACATTAATATAACTCCAAAGTGTACCGCAAGAATACTGTGAACATTTCATGTTATAGAACATTGTATTTTAATGTACTATGTGTTACTAGTTTTTATCACATCCATATCTTGGAATATTCTAGAATGCTTGGTACAAACATATACATGAATGTATGCAACGATTTACCAACATGAATTAAACTCCTAAAGTGTACTTCAAGAATGCTATAAACATTTTAAGTGTAAAAATTGTATTTTAACAAATTATCTGTTACTCACGAACAGTACACCAGAATTTTAAGTAACATATGCATGTCATAAAATATCGACGCTTGTTTTTAAACCAGAGGACACATATTATCATTGTATATTTTAATATTATCACTCATATCATGTGACTTTCTTCATTAGATTTAGTAATGTTTTAAAATTATATGTTAAGTTAACTTCAGATCTCGTGACCAGCTGAGGATGACCTCTGTAAAGGTCGAAACCGGTACTGCATAGTAATAAGACATAATAAAGTATAGATTGGGTGGACGATACCCATTCTTTGTAATTGTGAATCTTATAAATAAAGTTGTAGGGGGGTCCGCTGTCTGTAATTCCTTTTATTTTGCCATATTTTCAAATATTTATCCATTTAAGGTCAACTCAAGACCGAATCGGTGGTTTTTACTTTTCGTGTCTGTTTGTCTGTTCCACCATCATGTCGAAACGGCTGGATAGATCTCAACGAAACTTCATATTTAGAGTATACTCATCCCGGGGAAGGTTTCGATATGCATATCATTTTAAAATCTTTGAAAAGATGGGGGTTTTATAGGAAAACTACAACGGTTTTCCTCCATTTTCTCTTATACTATTGATTTTCTGTAAACTCTGTGGACTGTTTGTGAAAGGTCTCTTCATTATAAACAACTTTTGTTATGTTCATAATTTACCTTACTCTTCAAATGACGGAGAAATTTACTATTTTCTACCGATACCATGCTCTGCATTGAGTGACCGATAGACCGACAACGAATATATGGGTTACCATGGCAACGTCTCTGACTGCTTGCCAGCAGAGAAGTAACGTATTGCCATTTTCCTCATCATGCTTTTAAATTCGTGGTTGTTCCTTGGGTAGAAAGCAAGAGAGTCGTCAATCGGCCATTCTGCGGGATATTGGCGGAATATCATTGGACGTTATAACCGTCCTCGAATAGCTTAAGTAATGACACAAATATTCATCTTCTGATCTGATTACCTAAGAATCCCTGCGCCTAAATTTCTCTCAGATTACCGCTTTCTTATATCCATAACTCACACCGGCATAATTTATTGAAGAGCATTTGATTTTCCAATACATTCACTTGGTATTTACATATTTGTCGTCATCCAGATGTCCTCAGTTATAATCCATTTTCTATTAATTTCAACTTACTAAACTGTATTATTTTCTTCCTTAATCACCGCGTATGTATGCGAGTGCTATTCCCGAATGCTGGACACTCTTTTCTTTGAGGAAATATTCTAAGCTATGCAAATGTATAACTTTTGGCCCAGGAAAATTCCGAAATATGGATGTAATTTTAACGACTGTGCAGACCTTCGTTTTGGGGTAATTGGTGGCTAATCAGTAAGTCGTATCACAAGTCAGAAAGCAAATGGCGTTTCATTTTGGAGAGATCTACAACTTTTTTCCTATGACTTTTCGTCGTATTTCTATCCCTAATACGTTAAATACAGCTGTATTTCTTGATTTCAAGTTGATTTTGTACTTTTACACGTATATGTTATCATTTGGCACACTTATAGAAAAGGTAGAATCATGACATTCGGCACGCACATTGACATGACCATTGGCCATGTTTTAGCCATAATTTTATGATTCTAGCTGTCACATTAGTATCAAAGATATAAAGTAGTATGTGAAAACTACAAAATTTCACCCCAATCAATGACTCTAACTCAATCTAACCGATAAATATAGGAGATACGAGAAGATGTCAATAGGACCAACCATGTAGAGCACTGAAAGGGGCGTCTGATGGTGAAGTCCGTTTGTAGATACGTCGTACAGTTTCAAAGCAGTAACTATCGAAATAAAGGTCTGCACTTCTAAGAGTGTGTCTGTACATTGACAATTTTGGCGAAATTTCCGTACAGTTATCCGTTTCAGGTGTAATAATGACCATCTGCATATATTCAGTTTTGGTGTCTGTTTGTCTATAACGTGGAAACTACTGGATATATTTCCACCAAACTTGATATTTAGAATCCACCTGTCCTTTGGTAGGTTTTAGGGCAAATATTGTTTCTAAATCCCTGAATTGACTGGGGGATTATAAGAAACCGAAACCGTGATTTTGCATTCCCACAAAATATACACAACCAAACTTAATGTAAATTTACCTGCCGTAATGGAAATTAATTTCTAAGCTTTTTTCCTCATGTGCATCATTTCAATACGAGAATTAATAAGAGAGATATCATTAACGGACCGTTTTCCGGTACAAGTCCCATCGGACTTAACTCAAGAGCGGGTGCGTGTATAGCGTATTTTTTACAACTTGAAAACTACTGAAGATATTTGAGTCAAACTTTACATTAACATCCACCTGTCCAACGGTAGGTGTTAATCGTCAATAACATTTCATGTTCCCGGAATGGACTGGTGGTTTATAGGGAACCAAAATGGTGATTTTACTCTTACACAATATATACAGTACAAGACCAACCTGACTGGAAATCGACCAAATGTGATGGAATTCCATCTCTAAAACTTTTTTCATGTGCATTTTTTTCGACAGGAGGATTAATAAGGGAGATATCATAAACGGTCCGTTTTTCAGGTTAAGTCCAGCGGATATAGCCCAAAAGGTGTTGTACGTGGAGCAGGTTACTTATCTATCTATGTAAATAATAATCATAACGACTGTGTGCCTGTACATTGATTATTTTGGCAAAATTTTCGTACAGCTACACGTTTAAGGGGTAATAATGACCATCTGCATATTTTTTGGTTTAGTTTCTTGAAAGTCCTAATTTTTACACTCCTCACCAAAAACCCAGATTGCGGCATAATCTGCCAGTCGAAGAAGCATATTGAAATTTGGCAAAATTATACGTTATAGGCTGTAACGGACGGAAAACTTTGAAGATCTTTAAATTTTTCCCTTTTTATCCCGAAGAATATCGAAATATGGAGGCAATTTTAATGATGGTGCAGACCTTCGGGAAGTATTATCACATAACGGATGGCACAATCCCCATTCAATTTGGAGTGATCTACAACCTTAGTCTTACGGCTTTTTGTCGTATATCTATCCCTTTTGCGTTTGATTTTTCTCTATTTCTCGATGTTAAGTAAATTTGAACTTTTCACATACATAATTCATACCTTCCATCACTTATAGGAAAGATAGAATCATCAAACTCTACACGAAAATTGGTCCACCCAGTATCCATATGTGAGCCAAATGCTATGTATGTAGCTATCACTTAATTATCCGAAAAGCAATGCAATGCGAGATAATCTTACACAAATTTTACCCTATTCCATGTTTCTAACTCGATCTGACCCATGAATAGATGAGATAGCATAAGACCAGTAATTTAGGCCGCTAAATCCTTTCTCGATATGATGTACCGTTTAGCAGCAGTAATCTGTAAATGAAGGTCCGCAATATTGTAAATAAGCACATACTTTCGTATGTTGAACTATATATTGAAACAGGAACGCCCGTACTTCAGTTTTTCGGAGAGCATGGATAACGTCAAGGCGTGTACGGCTCATGCTTAGAGAGTATGAGAGAAGGGTAGTGAAATAAATTTATGATTAAAGTGGAACTTGCAGTTTATTCAAGAGATAAGCAAAGGAATTATATCACCTTTTACAGATGTATTGTGAGATTGCCCTTGAAGGTGTGGAGGAGACGTTGTTCTGCGGCGTCAGCGGCGTCTTTCGTCGTCGGTGTCGGCGTCGTCCCACATCGTTGGTGTTGTCTCAGCACTGGACGTTGACGGCGACTCAAACCTGAGGCAGATCGTGCAGCGTGAAACAGTTGTTAAGGAGCGGAGAAGTGAAGAACTGCGCTCAGGTTGGCGGAACTGGGTCCCGCCTTCCCGGCGTCCGGCTGGCTGGCCACTGGGTGGAGAATCTTGACGATGATTTGATTGAGTGGAGTATGGTTGATGAGATGTTGAATGTTGCATTTGATGCAGAAGCAAGATCTTGGTTTCAAGTTTGTAGACAGGGTATTTCGAGTTTGGAGGAATTTAGGGAGAAATTTAGCTCTAAATTTTGGAGTGAAGCTATTCAGGGAAGGGAAAGAGATCGCGTGCTATTTGGCAAATATAGACCTCAGGAAGGTGTGTCTATGAAGGAGTATTTCTTGGTGCATGTTCTGATCAGCCAGAATATTGAAGGTCTAGCATCGGAGAGAGATACAGTCCACCAGATGTTGAGCCATTTTCCTGAGAAGGTCGGATTAGCTGCATGTATGCAGAATATCATTACAAGTAAGGAATTAGAGCAGCTGTTAGAGAGGTGTAATGCACTGGAAGGACAGGGGAGGACTAAGCAAAGTGAAGGTAGGAATTATGGGGATAATGAGAGACAAGGTAATCAGCTAGGGGGAGATACAAATAATCAGAATTTCAGTTATTCTAGGCATGGGAATCAGGGTGTTAATTCCGGAAGGTGAAACAGACACACTAATCAGGGAGTTAATCACCAGGAATATTATGGCAGAAGACCTAATCAAGGGGAATCAATATCTATATCACGCTACTCTTTTGTCGGAAATCAATCAGACCAGTTACTTGGTACACAGGCATGAAGTAAATCACATAAAACCAAATGTTTACCCTAGAAAAATAAATATTTACAATAAATAACACTTATAATGGCAGATCTTCACTTGTTGAAGGCAACAATCGGCAAATCACCTGCATCTGTTAAGTAGGGTTGAATTATTTCCTCGGATGGTTCTTAGTCACCACTGGGTGATGTATTGCAATCAATTGACAGTTCAAATAGAAATAAGAGGTTTTTCAGTGCGGTTGCCATGCCTTCAACCCTCATGGCTGATTAATTAATGAAGAGCTGATACAATCCTTAGATCCAATGAAAGATCAATAAAGAGAAGAAATTCAGGAATGATGGGGTTAAAACTCATGAAGGAGTTGTCAACGGTGGGAGTTCCAATAACAAATTTAAGAACATTTTGACAATTATCACCGAAGCAATCCAATCTTGCTTATTTCCTTCCACTAGGTCTCCTCAGATAATACCTGCGAGTGTTGAAGTGAGCCAACTGGTCACATATAATTTGATGACAATGCTTAGTGTTTAAGGGAACCTCCTAACATCTAGGTCATCGGCCCTTAATGGTTTAAGATGAGACGATGTAGAATTATAATTTAAATTTTAAATTACCCGCAAAATAGAATTTTACAAAAATGATTATGAATTTAAAATAATCAGTGGTTCTAATTTACAATGCCTTATTTTCTTATAAAATGTTCAAAAAATGGAAAAATATGTAATAAAATTAAATAAGGCATGCCCTTAAAGTGAAATCATATGTTTAATTCAAATGAAACATTTAAAGAACATATTAAAAATACTCAAAGGGAGATAAAAACAGTTTAAAATAAAAACAGACAGAAACTTGATGTAAAAACAGTTTAAAATAAAAACAGACAGAAACTTGATGTTTAAACACGATAATTAATTAATGTTATTTCTTTTAAGTCCCATTAACTAATTTAACGGTTTTCAGAGATGCAGACATGCCAGAATTTAGTCCCGCAGGAGTTCAATAACGTGCCACTAAATCTTCCGACATGAGGCTGAAATATACAAGCACCTTCAATTACTACCAGACTGAGCCAGGATCGAACCTGCCAAGTTGGGGTCAGAAGGCCAGCACCTCGACCGCCTGAGCCACTCAGCCTGGCTAAACACGATAAAACAGGCCACTATCCCTCATGAAATGGATGACAAAAGCTAATGACTGCTCGTGATCTCGTAGAATGAGGAAGATGGTACTCGGGAAATTTTAAACTACAGTGCAGATACGCAAGGTCTGTACACTCTGTAAGGATGTGCACTATGGTCAGATGACTGCCGCAAGTACACACTGGGGGGGGGGCTCCTCCCTTAAGTAAGTTGGAATGCATTTCTATGCCACTGCTTTTCTCTAAGAAACACGAAGGGAAGCCTTCCATACCTTCACAGTTCTTTTTATCTCTCTCAGTTTATATGAAAGAGGAGTGGCCTGCTACTCCCACTCCCAATGGGACATTACCAGATGTCTCGGCTGAGAACGAACATTACTGGCTGCAACCTTCATAAGGCAGCGGGGGCAGTCCAACTGCCTCCTTGACAGCCCTATCAGCCTATTCATTTCCTGTTACACCCATGTGGCTCTGGAGCCACAGAAATGTGATTCTGGTGCTAACCCTCCAACACCCGGCCAGCTGGTCCTGGATCCGCTGCACCAGTGGGTGCCGCGGGAATCAGTAGACTGTAACAAACTCAAAGAGTCTGTACACAGTAGAAAGTGCCAACATACACTAGACAGCGCATACTGCAAAGCTTCAGAGATAGCATAGAGCTCTGCTGTGTACATGCTACAGGTTTCCAGTAGAGGGAAAAGAAACCTCTTATAATCGACAATGAATGCACAGCCTACTTTTGCTTCTGCCTACGGACCATCCATGTAAATAACCACTAAACATGGGTACTGGCTAAGAATGAACAGGAAGAGCCTCCGATAAATGGAGGGGCTCATGTTCACTTTTGGGCTGGTATGCAGATTCAGCATGTTTTCAGGTCATCGGCAGCATACAGACGATGGTTTCCATTGTGGAATACGTAGGGATAGCTTGGGGGAAGTGGCATCTGTTTCAGATTCGCAGCACAGAACAACAGCATTTGCTGGCACCTGAGGTGTAAAGGCGGCACACCAGATTCTGCGAGCAGGCTAGCAATGAGGCTTTACAGAATGCTCCCATTGCCAACCTGACTCTGCTATGGCACTTGCTATTCAGTTTCATAAGAACACTTTGTCTTGGTGATCCATCGGCTACACTTCCGTAGTCTAATCTAGATAAAATATGTGCCCTATAAAAGCTTAGGAGCAACATGTGGTCAGCCCCTCAAGTAGTGCCGCTAAGAAAAATCATAATATTAAGTTTCATAGCGCATTTGAGTTTTAATTGTAGCACACACGGCTCTCGCATTACTTTACTATCGAAAAGTAGCCCAAGAAATCTACATCTCAGCTACAGTAAGAGCACCCCACCATTAAATAAAGCTCAGGACGGGGATGAAGAGTGAGTGCGTTTCCGGCAGAAGTGTATGACAGAAGTCTTTGCAGTTGAAAACCAGAAGCCATGTTCTAAGGTCCACTGTTCCACTCTCATAATAGCTCGCTGTAATTATCACTCTACGACTGCCATATTTTGTGAGCTATAATTCAGAGCAAAATCGTCCACATATAGTGATGGTACTACTCCTGGACCATCAGCAGCGATAATACAGTTTATGGCAATCGCATACAGTGACAGTGAGTACCGATACTTGTGGGACTCCATTTTCTTGAACATGATATTGCAAATGTGCCGTCCCTATTGGAACAGACTGAGGGACGAAAAAATTTCAGTAAAAAGCGGCAAGTTACCTCAGAATTTCCACTGATGCAAGATTGAAAGGATGCTATATTGCCAGGTGGTGTCATAGGCCTTTTCCAAATGAAAGAAAACAGCCACCAAATGCTGTTTTTGGAGAAAAACGTTCCGAATAGAACTCTCCAGGCATACCGAATGGTCACTGGTGGAGCGAGCACACTGGTACTCAGACAATAAGTCCTCTTTTCTTCAAACACCACACAGGCCATTGATTCACCATCCTCTCAAACAATTTGTGTCTGTTAGGTCATCAGCCCAGAGGCTGGTTGGATCCTCGAATAGCACCACCAAAGGTTATGCAGTTATAAGGAAACCCCAAAAACCAATTGCAGCACCAAAATGAGGCGTACTAGGCAAGATGAGGAGTGAGGTAGTTTGCCATTGCTTTCCTCACTGGGTCAGAAAGTACTATTGCAACACGACTGACCTTATGAGCAGCACCTTTCACAACACTCAGATACACTAGCCGTGCTCTGAATGTCATTACTCAGCACTACCCATACCCCAGCAGCTTCCATATTGTCGCAGCCATGGATGTTGACTGGGACTTGGGTGGAAGCTACACTTTACTCTGGTCTGTGCCAAGAGATGGATGCAAAAGTACTGTATCCATCAAGAAATGACAGCAGGCAGTCTCAAACAATTTACAGACAGGAAAACAAATACGTCTGTAGCCACTCTTGGGGACAATGATTGAAAGCAATAAAATAGAATCAATTATGGTCTATCAAGGCTTCGTGAGGTAGAAACACCAGGAACTGGCGAACCAACGCTAAACATACATAGTTTACAGAAATCAGTAAAATGGGATATCAATTTGTGGTACTCACTGTTCTTTAAGGAAAAGAGATATTGTGTCAACTATATTTGATTTTTACTATTAGGGTCTTACTAATAAAAAGTCCTTATACCGTTGTTTAACTCTTGTTTAGTTATACAGTGAATAAACCCTGTATAAGCGTTTTACATTTTTCTTACTAATAAACGAGGTATACGCATTGTATTACTACACAGCACGTATACACTCGTTCCAAGGAGTAGGAATCTCTTCCTGTAGTTCACTGACGTATTTCGCACGTTCACCGCCTTTATGATCGCTTCTGCTGGTTATCTACGCGCAAAACTTTCCGGAAAGTTGCACAGTAGCACGGCATATCGAAAAGGCAGTGGCAACACTAAGTGAGACAGCTGGAAATTCGCTTATACTGATATCAACATTTCTTCAGCTTGCTTGTGTAATGAACGCCAAAAAAAGAAATGGAATGGCTTAAGAAAAGATCAATAGCTCCTAACTGGGATAGTACGGAAAACGTTAGCAATTGTAATTGAATCGGCGGGTTGAAAAGTGTACACATTCCAAAATCCTTACTTTTCAGGAGAAAGGAAAACCTGTTTTGTAGCTAAACGAAAGGTTAGATCAAAAAAGTTTCTATTAGGCATTTATACATCACATTTCTACGTATTCAACTACAAAGTATGGAAATCATATTAGGTACGGTTTTCAAGTTATACCATTTTTTATGTCAAGGAATATGTCCCTTTTTATACTCAAATTTGAGAAAGATCTAAGATCTTTGTAGAGGCAGATAATGTATAATAAACTCGCAATTTAAAGTCTATTAAGCAGTAACACCTTAATACACAAACATACGCCCAACCACAATTTCTTTTATAGTTATTCATTGTCATTCCGTGAGACAGCTGGAAATTGACTTATATTGATATCAACATTTCTTCAGCTTGCTTGTGTAATGGACGCTAAAAAAGAAATGGAAAAGCTTAAGAAAATATCAAAAGCTCCTTACTGGGGTAGTTCGGAAAACGTGAGCAATTGTAATTCAATCGGCGAGTTGAAAAGGGTACACATTCCAAAATCCTTACTTTTCAGGAGAAAGGAAAACCTGTTTTGCAGCTAAACGAAAGGTTAGATCAAAAAAGTTTCTATTACGCATTTATACATCACATTTCTACGTATTCAACTACAAAGTATGGAAATCATATTACGTATGGTTTTCAAGTTATGCCACTTTTTATCTCTAGGAATATGTCCCATTGTATACGGTAGGTACCTACTCAATTAAGAAAGATCTTTGTAGGGGCAGATAGTGTATAATAAACTCGCAATATCAAAGGTCTATTAAGCTGTAACACATTTTTACACAAAAATACGCCCAACCATCATTTCTTTTATAGTTATTCATTGCCATTCCGTCTCTTTAAAGTGTTTTACTTGACGAAGATGTCTAGCGTCCATAACCTCTGAATGGTGTACGGTACCGTATGTCTTCTATGTTTAAAATATCGTGAAGATCATCAACGTTATCGTCATTCTTTCAACGTGTGTTCAATGTTAAATGGATAAGTCGAATATTTTACAACGATTATGTTACTGTCGACAATAAATACCACGAAAATAAACTGCTCACTCGTTTCTTTTTTTCCGCTACACGCTGCTATACAACGCTTATACAAGGGTCCTGGACTGTATAAGCAATTCAGTGAATAACTATAACAGATGTATACATAGGAGGCTTATACACGGTTTATTAGTAACGAATTTCGCGTAAACGGTGTATAAACCTTGTATAAGAGTTATACACCGTTTATTAGTTAGACGGTTTTAACTGTACTATTTTTGACCAGCCTAGTACCGCCATCACACGTCAACACACACAGACAGAATGTTAAGCAGCGGCTCACAAACGAATGGGCAGGACGTCCAACCTCGTTCTAGACAATTTCTATTTAAAAACTGTGATTGTGCAATTTTTGGTGAATATTTGTGTGACTGAAATGAAGGTAGATTAGCTTCAAGGTGTCTTCTTTTTTTTTTTAATAGGAGGAATGTGTTGTGGTAATGAAATTGTGATATGGGTTTCATGTACTTTATATTGTTTCTTTAATTTGTGTTGATAGCCATACAGTCACATGATCACATGACAGTGAAATCTTTTGCAGTAAATTCAAATTACTTCACAATGCCATCTCTCTTAATAGTAATGTACTATGTATCCATAATAGCCTATATAGGTCTACAAGATTTTTAAATCTTTACTTGTCAAGTGACATGGTATTGCAAGCTGTCCACTTCATGACCGTATTGATGAGTTAAATCAACTTAATCGATACTTTATTATGTGCCTTTGGCAAAATTATAAAAACATTAACAATCACAGTACATGTTTCAACCACTTAGTGGTCATCTTCAGCTGTGTCCAAAAAAAAACATCTTAGATGATAATACAAGAATAGTAAGCATGTTAAAAACCTTGATCTTTTTTCCCATGGGAACTTTAAAAAAAAATTAAAAACTATTACTATTTGATATTGAAAGAGGAAAGGAGGAGGGGGGGTTACGAGTTGGGTAGGAAAGGATAAATAGAGTATACTTAAAATTAAAATCCGTGTCTACAATATATTAAAACATGTTCTTCTATTAAACATTTGTAAAAAACATCTTTTAAAAGTCTATTGTGAAGCTCTTCTATATGATCACTGAGTGTCTTGATCTTGTATACAATAAAAATCGATCTGTATTTCTTAATAAGATATCAGGAGCACATCACTGCAGAGAAATATAGGAGGTTCTCTACTATGGGAGCTCATATGAAGGAGGCAGATCCTAAATTTACCAATATTTAACAGGACCTACAAATCATTAGCAGGATTAATAAAGGAAGTCTTATGAACAATTTAGAAAACATTTACCTATATTCTTCTCGATAAACTAGAGAACAATGATCGGAATTTGAATGAAATGAATGAACAAAGAAACCCACTATACGAAAGGTCTGGACACTAGCCGGACGTATCTTATATTCTGTCGTGTTCATGCCACTAGCCATGGTCATGGTCTTGTTACGTTGTGATAGGCACGATGTAAAACTCTCTTTTACAAACCAGTTATTAATGTTTTACCCAATTTAGTGGCCCCTTGATTTGCTGCACTTGATATTATATTTGTACATTGTGTCAAACAGCGAAAAGATACCAGGTCATCAATCTCTTTTCGAATTATTCACCATTACTGTATATGTCAACCTTCCAGTGCCGTCACACAAACACACGACTCGCAGCCGCGGAGCCCGTGTCGGAGGTTCCTGGACTTATACCATAATCCGAATAGTGGGAGAGTAGACAATGATATAACTTATATCGTACAAGTTATTCTTGCTGCACCGGGCAAGTTGGTCGTGCGGTTAGGGGCACGCAGCTGTCAAGCTCGCCTCCGGAAGATAGTGGGTTTGAACCCCACTGTCGACAGCCCTGAAGATGGTTTTCCGTGGTTTCCCATTTTCACACCAGGCAAATGCTTGGGCTGTACCTTATTTAAGGCCACGGCTGCTTCCTCCCCATTCCTAGCAAGGTCGCCATAAGACATATCTGTGTCGGTGCGACATGAAGCAAATAGCAAAAAAAAAAAAAAAAAAACGAATAATTCTTACTGCTGCTGAGGAGTCCATTGTCATACTGGTGGGACCTGTCTGCGTAGTTGGAGTTGGGAAGAAACTAAAATTAGTTAATAGTTATAGCCATTTACTTTTCTCTCTCTCACTCTCGTTCTCCTGCCGCCTTAACTCCACCTGTCTCCTCTTATCCTTACTTACATTCCTTTACATCCAGTGTTCTCCCTAGAATCTTTTTAATGTGCACATCGCCCATCCATTTTTACAGACTGCCTGGGTAACCTAACCTAGGTATGTGCTAGTTACATAACATCAATACATATCTGAGTCACTGGGTGCTCCAAATTAAGAAGTAAATAACCGAGCTCGATAGCTGCAGTCGCTTAAGTGCGGCCAGTATCCAGTATTCGGGAGATAGTAGGTTCGAACCCCACTGTCGGCAGCTCTGAAAATAGTTTTCCGTGGTTTCCCATTTTCACACCAGGCAAATGCTGGGGCTGTACCTTAATTAAGGCCACGGCCACTTCCTTCCCAATCCTAGGCCTTCCTGTACCATCGTCGCCATAAGACCTATCTGTGTCGGTGCGACGTAAAGCAACTAGCAAGAAGTAAATACTGTAAAACAGTTTATTTAAACAATAATCCTTCATTATTTGAAGCATAACTGCATCAGTTACATCAGAGTTAGCATCCGTGGCTCAGGCGGCAGCGCGCCGACTTCTCACCGCTGGGTTCCGTGCTTCAAATCGCAGACACTCAATGTGAGATTTATGCTGGACAAAGCAGAAGTGGGACGGGTTTTTCTCCAGGTACTCCAGTTTTCCCTGTCATTTGATTTCAGCATCACTCTCCAATATAATTTACCCGGCGAGTTGGCCGTGCAGTTAGGGGCGCGCAACTATGAGTTGCATCCGGGAGATAGTGGGGTTGAACCCCATTGTCGGCAGCCCTGAAGATGGTTTTCCGTGGTTTCCCGTTTTCACACCAGGTAAATGCTTGGGCTGTACCTTAATTAAGGCCACGGCCGCTTCCTTCCCAGTCCTAGACCTTTCCTAACCCATTGCTCAAAATAGCGGCAGCAGCTAGTAATGCTAGGTGTTAATATAAGGAAAGATCTTCATTGGGGTAATCACATAAATGGGATTGTAAATAAAGGGTACAGATCTCTGCACATGGTTATGGGGATGTTTAGGGGTTGTAGTAAGGATGTAAAGGAGAGTGCATATAAGTCTCTGGTAAGACCCCAACTAGAGTATGGTTCCAGTGTATGGGACCCTCACCAGGATTACCTGATTCAAGAACTGGAAAAAATCCAAAGAAAAGCAGCTCGATTTGTTCTGGGTGATTTCCGACAAAAGAGTAGCGTTACAAAAATGTTGCAAATTTTGGGTTGGGAGGAATTGAGAGAAAGAAGAAGAGCTGCTCGACTAAGTGGTATGTTCTGAGCTGTCAGCGGAGAGATGGCGTGGAATGACATTAGTAGACGAATAAGTTTGAATGGCGTCTATAAAAGTAGGAAAGATCACAATATGAAGATAAAGTTGGAATTCAAGAGGACAAACTGGGGCAAAAATTCATTTATAGGAAGGGGAGTTAGGGATTGGAATAACTTACCAAGGGAGATGTTCAATAAATTTCCAATTTCTTTGAAATCATTTAGGAAAAGGCTAGGAAAGCAACAGATAGGGAATCTGCCACCTGGGCGACTGCCCTAAATGCAGATCAGTATTGATTGATTGTTCTCCGTGTGGCAAAAAAGTGAGAAATTGTGAGGAATTCGTTAATTGTGAAGGGGACTGTGGACGTAACTTTCACAAGGAATGCACACGAATGTCAAAGAAGGCTTACGAGGCTGTAAGAAGTGATCCGGAAAAGGTGTGTAAATGTAAACGTGACGATTGTCACCCGTCACCTAACCTAAGCGAATGTGACGTAGTAAAGGAGGTTACGGAGAAGATAAAATTACCTGTTACAGAACTGAAAACTTTATTCATGGTTGAACTCGGTGCTATTAAGGAAGCGACAGAATTTATAAATGACCAGTTCGAGAAGTTTAAAAGGTTCACAGGTGAGTTGAAGAAAAGAACATCTGAATTAGAAAAATCTCTGGTGGGGTGTAAGCAATGATACCAGACAGGCTTTAGATGGGTCAGAGGACCTTAAACAGTACACCCGCAGGAGCAATTTGCTAATTAGTGGGATCCCAGAAATGGCAAAAGAAAAATGTGTATGACTTGGTAATACAAACAGCCGGGGAATTGGGGGTTGATTTGGGTATTCAGGAGATTGACGTCGCTCATCGTCTGCCATCAAGAGGTGGGGATGTTAGAAGAATTGTGGTGAAATTCATTAACAGGTGGAAAAAAGACGAAATAGTGAATGCCAGAATACCGTACAGAAAATAGTGTGAAATACCCAGGATATTGGACTGAACTGCCCATCACCCAAAGTTTTCATTAATGACCATCTTTTGCCCAAGAATGAGAACATTGCAAGAAGGTGCAGGCTACTGAAGCAGAATGGCAAAATATTTGCCACATGGACAAGGGACTGCAAGGTCTACGTCCGCGAAGCTAGGGATGGACCAAGCATGCGCATCGGCAAGGAGGCAAAGATCACACACCTCGAGAATAAACACGGATAGTAAACACTGCAGGTACTATATTCACACGAATTTATACTGTTAAATGGTAGAGGACATTTATAGGAATAAGGAACTAATAAGTTCTGTTGAGATTCGGTGTGATACTATAGAAAATTATAAATTAAAAACTAGGAATCAAGCTCTAAATTTAAATGTATCTATATCACTGCACGAAGTGTTAGGAATAAGTTTGAGGATATGTTTCTTATTGATTAGGTTACAGAACTTGATATTATAGTTATAACAGAAAATTGGTTATCAGATGAAGAAACATCCTATTATAATATACCTAGCTTTGAAACTTACCATCTAGCTAGAGAGGGTACTGTAGGCGGACTGTCAATGTATCAAGAAAATGGGCAACTAAAGTCATTAAGATCATTAATAGTTATCACAGTATTCTCCAAATAGAAGTATTTAGCAAAAACCGGAGATACAACGTAATCTCATATTACAATCCAAAGAAGAGTAATACTACTAACTTTATGAGACCTTGAATTTGTTTTGTGCTATACACGAAAATCAAACTCATTGCTTATAGGAGATGATAACGTACATTTTTAAAAGATAGCAATAGTTATAGGAACTATACATCTTTATTGAATTGTTACAATTTTTTATCCCTGCAATACAAGGCTACCAACAAGAATAACACCCACATCCTCTAACTTTAATTGATCATATACACTCAAACTTTGCCACTGCTGATTACTATTTATATAATTTAATAAGTGACCTTAGTGATCATAATATTCTAATTCTAAAAGTAACAACACAAATTAAAGAGAGTACCGGTACTCCATTCAGTAGTGACATAAATGTACAAACATGAAAATAAATTACACTAAGCTAAATGAATTTTTCACTAGAAATACATGTATAATTCTATCTACTAACGTGAATGAAGCATATGACCAGCTGTGTGCTTTTATTAGTGAGATACTTAGAGTGACTAGTTCAAATATTGAGCAAAAACCACCACGAAAAGATACACATAAGCCATGGGTAACATAAAAATTCCTAGAAGTGGTAAAAAGAAAAAATATCCTATACCCAAAAACTAAAGTTAGTCAATTTGATCCTTACTGTGCCTTGGGTTGGCGACTCTATTTTAGTGCTCCTGGTGTATTACTGTTACTCTGTTTGGTTTCTTGTAGCTAGAAAACGGTTTACCTTACCTGTCTTGTGATGGTGGTATTAATACCTTGGAATGGTATATTCGTGTTATTGAACCTTATGCTTGTGTGGTGCGCTACTGAATTACCATGGAGGAAATCTAATTTCATCTAACTTTAAATTGTGCTTCTGTACTGATCTTTTGTTTACTCAAGGTTTTTAAAATGTAAAATTTATGGACTTCTTTCTTTAGTGGCTCCGCATGGAATTCCTTGCGCTGGATCCGTCTATCATCGAGCGACTTAATCATTGCTGGGCTATAGTGAGTTTGGGATGGAATGTGAGAGTTTGTGTTTGGGACCCGAATGGTTTACCATTTTATAATCCTTTCATTGTATGTGTGTGAAAGTGTGTGGAGCTTAGTAATGATTTGGTTGCAACCTGTGCCATTTCAGTATTGTGCGATTTCTGGTTATGGTGTATTACGATTGGTTTGTGTCAGAAAGGTTCCCTGCTTGCCTTGTGCATGGACTGTACGTCTTAAAGGTGTTTCATTTTCTGACTACTGATGTTTTGTGTTCATCCATGATCTAGTGATCTAACACTCTTCCTTTTGGGTACACTTGGCAGCTGTTTTTAGCGTGGTATTCTATATGTGAACCATCGATAACCTTATTTTGCCTGTAAGTGTTTTGATGTGGGATTTATCCTCCTAACCTTTAGTTTTGAATCGATTTGAAATTATGTAGAAAATCTGTCTCCCGATTCCTTATCTGTGGGTATTTAGTTTGTGCACTTCTGCGAGCATTGTGGTTGTATCCCTTGTCTTGTGACTTGGTAATGTATTTGTGGTATTGTTTTCATCCTTTGAGTTATCGATTGTTGGTGATGAAGTGTAATTTACCTTATCTGCTAGTTGCTGTATGGATTGTTCGGTGGTACTATATTGGACTTCTTTCTTGAGGGGGTATCTCCTTTGTGCCTATATGGTATGGTCCTAATTCCTTAGCTTGTACCTGGTTTGATTACGTAATTTCTGCTTCGTATTGTGCTGAATTTGTGTAATGGTTGGTGAGCACGAGTTGAGGATGGATATCCTTTGGCCTCTTAATGAGTCGACCCGTGTTTCAGTTTGTCATTATTGTAATTGTGTTTGAGCTTCAGATGTTTAGTTGTCAAGACACCTTGGTTTGGATGTGATTTCTCCTTTAATTTACCTCTGTGTTGCAGTAGATTTGGCCATTTGTTATTGAGTCCACAACTCTGATGAAGTAACCTTTCTTTGTGGAAATATTTTGATTTTAGTAGGGTCTGTGTTCTTCAACTTGTTCTTTCCCACTTAATCTCGGTCCATCGTCACGATTCTATATTTTGTAACTCTTCGCTCCTCTTGAGTACCCTGCTTGCTTATGACTACAGACGGGAATTTGCCTATTTGCCTATTTTATTCCTGTGTTTAGAAACGTAGGCTTTTGAGATATAAATCCATTTTAGGGTCTTTTTTAGCTATTTTTCGTTGGTTTTATTGTGCCTATAAATGCCTATTTCAGGGGTTTGTGCCTATTTGGAGTATAATTGCCTATTTGATGCCTTTTGACTGTATTTTAAAGAAACCGATTTTATTCCAGTGCATTATATTGTAGGCGGTGTACTCGACAGAATTATCTTCTCTTTTCTCAACACAAATGGGAATTTTCAGAAGTCACCAGAAATAGTTCTCGGGAAATTTCCATCAGGACAAGGACAAGGAACAATTTGACCTCGAAGCCTTCAACCCCTCCAACATTCTAAGTCATATGGGAGAACCAGTCAACGTCGAACTATGTTGCACAACCCATATGCCCTGTACCTTGCTTTCGATGCGATCTGTTGTACGCGTACGCTTTACGTTCAGAACGTGTTGTTAGTTATTGTGAAGTGGAAGAAGAAGAAGTGTGTTTGCGGCAATGTCCAAAGAAAAATCGTCGACGTCCTAGTGGCTGAAGCAGATCCCAATTTCACTACGGATGGAAGGGTAGTCTTTCAAGCTTGCTGTAAGGAGGTAAGTTCGTTTGTTCCTTTTATAATTTTTGTGATTGAAAACTATGACTGCATTTCATTGTAGCATATATAGGCCTATTAATTTATGTATTGTGGCAAGGTGTTTTGTTGCAATGCTGTATTAGTCGTGAACTTTCAATAATTCACATTGCTAAAATGCAAATAATCATTAAATTACTGAACAAGGAGTTAGAACGCCGGTGGTCTTGTGTCACAGAATGGATGAAAATGAAATCAGTATTTTGAACTGTGATTCATTTCCTGTGAAAGTAGAGATTTACAACTGAAATGCAATTTTTAAAATTCCCTTTAAAAATCGCGAATTCTATTACACTTCCGCTGAGCCTTCGCAAAACACAGGTTGCAGATCCAATATAGCCCGGCTAGGACGATGCCACAGCGTGTTTTTAGAAGGTTGCCAAGACTATCTTTACAAGACCAGGCCAGCGAAAAACCGTTGGTCTGGATTGGTGAGGTCCGGTTAGTAACCGTTGTGCTTGGGGGGGGGAAGGGGGAAGCAGAGAGATTCTGAGGGGCGTAAGCTCCCACGTTAACAAGCCTCTAGCATCCCCTCTAGAGTCTTGCTAAATTGTGACAAAAATAAGGTTTTTTTTCTAGTGGCTTTACGTCGCATCAATACAGACGGGTCTTATGGCGATGATGGGATAGGAAAGGGCTTGGAGTCGGAAGGAAGCAGCCGTGGCCTTAATTAAGGTATAGCCCCAGCATTTGCCTGGTGTGAAAATGGGTAACCACGGAAAACCATCTTCAGGGCTTCCGACAGTGGGATTTGAGCCCACTACCTCCCGATGCAAACTAGAAACTGCGCGCCCCTAACCGCACGGCCTACTCGCCCGGTAAAATAAGGTTATGGGCGCATGTCACGACAGTTTCAAATTATGCAGTTTTTAATTTTCAACGAGTGTGGCGGCCTTGTGGGCGCACATTATGCAGGATCTACTGCAGGCAACAGAAAATAGTCTTCATGACAGCTGACCCGGCTGACCAAAGCCGGCAAATAGAAACAAAATGTTCACAAATCTGAGATTTATAGTGCCTCCGTTTTCATTCTTCTATATAAGTAAGAATACTACTAGGGCCAGCTTGGTGCGTCCTTGGCAAGCATAAAGAACGGATCTCTCCTCTCCGCTACTCCGGTATCGTTTCACGTCTTTTTAATTATATTCTTTACCCCGTGAACTCCAAACGATACTGCCAAATTATAACTGAAAATCCTTGAGGACATATTTCCATGTAAATTACTGAAAATGCTTGAGGACATATTTTCAAGGAAATTTCTAATTCCCCTGTTCCTACTTTAAAGTTTTGTATTTATAGAAAGATAATCTCTAATAGTCTTCCTTTTTATGAAACAAATGCATTATTGCCAATTATCCCAACTGTAGAAATATAAGTTACGGGGACAATGTAATTTATGTCAATTTTATTACTTTTCAGATCAAATGTGGGAAAAAGACCACATAGATCAACTTAGACATACTGCGATGCATCTGATACAAGTACAGAAATCTGTATCAACGCAGCCTTTCTATCAATCCACTTTGGGCAGCGACCAACATCCATCTTCAGACCTATGAACTGCCATGTTGGGAGCTAATATGCCCGTGCATAAACCGGAGCTTTTTCAAATTTCAACAAGCTGCCGGAAGCAATCACCAAGTTGGAGAAAAGTTGCATGCCCCTGGTGTAGTCATTTACGGTTGTGAAAGAAGCCGAACCTCTGGGAAGGCAGCCGCTCTCAGCGAAATGAAACCCGATGAAGTGACTTCATTGAAGTTCTGTCCTATCACCTCATGTGATGTTGAGAGATCTTTCTCTCAGTAAAAAAAAATTGAAACGTTGCTTGTAAATTCCATTTATAGTAAATGAGCGTGTTATTAAATTATAAGTAATTTTTTCATGCCTATTTTGATGCCTATTTTACACGTTAGTGCCTTTTTAAATGCCTATTTTGGCTCATTTAAGAGCCTATTTGCCTGGCTATTTTAACTGTTTTAGTGCCTATAATTCTCGTCTCTACTTATGACCTTTTTTTCCTAGTAAAAGGATTATGGAATCTCTACCTTGTGTTCTTACCTTCATCCTTCTTTAACCAAGCGTTTTCTCTGAAAAGGGTTCGTTATCTACCCCCTATACCTTGTGGACCTTTCGTCCCGTCATTCTCCTAACCATGCACGCCCTGTGTATCTCATGGTGTTTAAGATGAAAAGTTCATGAGTTAGTGTAGTGGTATCCGGGCATCGTTTCTTGTGGTGGTACCTTTGATGTGGCTGTTACGGATGACCTACTGATCGCGAACCCTCCATCTTGTAAACTATAGGAGTCTCCTAATTGCCCATCGACTCTACCGTCGCCCCGTTTAGGCCCCCCCCCCCCTTAACTTCAGTTATTTTCAACGTCTCTCGTCGTTTCTGTTCGTATTCCTTTGGTCTTTTGAAAGTATTAGTTATCTCTCCTCGATTCTTTCTCCGAGATTTAGTAGGTAACTATGGATAAGTTTGAGATCCTAGTCTAGCGTGTATATTTTTCTGCTCCTGATTCCTGGCTCTGGGCGAATTGACGAGTTCGCCACTCTGTAATTGTGTGTGTGTGTGTGTGTGTGTGTGTTACCTGTGTATATATTATGTTATTTCATGTTTTGGCCCTCCTGATTTTACTCCAATTATACAATACCCAGTGCGTCTATGCTTTTGCGTGTTCCTGTATCTTTAATTGCGTGATTATCATTTAGTGATCTGTGCTCACGTAATATTACTGCTTCCCCTTCTGTTACTTTATTGAACCGTATGTGGTATCGGCCTTATTGGTGTGTACCTTATGCTCTAGTGTGTTCTTGTTGATTGTTTCTGTATATACCTTTGGTGGGTACCCCTTGTGGTGGAGTAACCTAGTATATTTAATGGGATCTCCTGCTTATTTCTTGATTGTTGTTGTATTGACTCTTCATTTTCCTTCCGTGCCTAATCGGACCATGTGGAGCACTCTGGGCCTTAGTTAGTATGTTGGTAATTAATGACATGTAAAGTTAATTGGCGGATCTATTGATCCTTGTAACTAAATACTCACCTGCTTAATATTTCTATTGATCCTTGTAACTAAATACTCACCTGCTTAATATTTTCTGTTTTTCTTAACGTACTCTCCTTACGGTTTTTTGCCCTCCTCCGGGTCTAATTGTACGTTTCATTCGCATGTTGTCGCTCATTTGCAACACGAGATGATGCACATCCTTAAAACCTGAGGAGATTTGTAAATGTACTCTAGCGTTAAAATTAAGTTACCACCATGCTTTAGGAAATAACCTGGATGCGTGGACTAATAAGCAAGTGGACTTCGTTTGGTTTCTCGGTGGGAATATTTGAGATTTATGTACGATTGGCGAAACCTCAAAGGTGAACTTGTTTATGTTTGAAACACTACATTATCGTGTAATGCCTTGAACTAAAGTATATCGAGTGCAGTTGGAAATTTAGTAAACTCTGGTCATTATGCTCTCTATCTGGTGAGAAACATTACTACTGTGATTTCCTGAATGGTCGATTAACGTGTCTGGTCACTAATGTTGATCGCACACCGTCAATTATCTTGAAAAGCAACGTTATGTGGAATTGTGTTCGGTACTACTAACATGGTCATGTGGACCTCTGATAAAGACGAGTTAATTCTGGTGGTCGTTGTTAATTGGACTACTTCACCAAAATTTAGTTTAAGTGTGACCACCACAGCATCGTTGAGATATGCCTGAGATTTTGTTGTGCTTCGGGGCGGGAGGGCTGTGACAGTATTAACAGTGTTGAGCCTCCCCAACAACCTTTTGGATTGGTGTTAGCACCATTGAAATTAATGTCAATCGGCTTAATGCCAATGTACTTTAATTAGTTTACGTAATGGGGAGTTCGCTCCTGTACTGAGTTAGTGAATCTCTCCGCTTAGCTGCGCATGCGCGGGATGCTGCCTGGCGTAAATGGTCTGAACCCGCCGGCAGACGCGTCAGTTAGTTGTGTTCGAGTCGCCATGATGTGTAGGAGTGGGAACGTGTGCTACGCAATGGCATGGCGTTTTACGTTGAGACCTGCGTGAATTCCTCTTTAACGGGGATGTATCCCCGTTGAACTTGTAGTTGACCTTCTACCATTTACTATAATAATCTCATTTTTGGTGAAAGCTTCTTCTGGATTCTTCGTGGCGATATTAAGTTCAGTGGCCTCGTGGTTATCTACATCAACAATGACCAGGTTTGGATTTTCTAAAGTGTAGTGTCTGAAAAGGTACGTACCAGTGCTATATTTTTCTCATTCCCCGTGAAGAAAAGTTTCAAGTACTTTCATCTGGATGAGCATAATAATAATAATAGTCTAATAATAATAAAAATTATTTCATCGAATTCGGACTTGGCGTTGTGTGAATTAGTGCGTTTCGGAAGATGGGTCCTTGTAGCTAATTATTCTTCGGAGCGTGGAAAATGCTCGGTGGACTGGTTTAGAAAATTAAATTTCTAAATTAATAATGTTCATTTCTGGCCAGTATTGTAATATTTTTGGTGTGAACCAAGGTGGCATTTCCAAGGTATTTAGCTTATCAACTTTTCTCTTTGGGGTTTCCTGTTCGTAATTCTGTGTACCTTTCGGCTCTGTTTGGTATGCTTTCTTTCCGCTGGGGTTTTCGGATTATTTTGCCTTGCTACTGTTTATTTTCGTCCTAGCTCTGGAAGGAGGCCTTGCGTTGTTTTCCTGTTACCGTGGCAACGTGATGTTGATGGTATTGTTGGGATTTGGATTAAGTAATCCGATATGCGGCTCCTGCGTGGTTCTCTCGTAATATTTTTGGTTGGGTGTATCTTGTTGACTACTTTTCACTTTCGTTAATTCATTTTCGCCAACCTTTTAATGTATGAATTATCTTTTCATTTGTCGGGACGGATGCGTAAACTTCTACGTTAAATTTTTACTTATCTTGGAAACTGCCCCCTAGTGGTAATTGAGTAAATTACTCGAGGTGACGAAGAGAAGCGTTCTGCTTAGCATCTCACTGAACTGTAATCTTGTTTACTGAAACTAAAAGTTTACTTGGTTAATTTTATTCATGTGATAGATCACATTTTATGTTACCTATTAGTAATTTCTGGTAGGAAGGTACGGAGGTCAACGTTTTCTTTTTTTCCTAATTCATTGTTTTCCAATTATTTATTATCTGTTAAAAGAATATCAATATATTTCCCTTAACGTTAATGAATGCAAACGTTTTTCTTATTTAATGATTCCAAATCTGTTGTTAATTATCAGCTAATCGATATCAAAATATTTTTCTGATTAATTTAGTTATAAATTATTTTAGTATTTACATTTTACCTTTTCCAATTATGATATTGAATTTATCTTCTGATAACAGCTTTTCCTTTTCCGAAATAAACCTAGCTTTTACTCTAGTTAACTTCATTTAGTTTTTTCCTTCTTGGAGTTGTTACATCTCATCTAGTACTAACTAAAGTTATCTTATGTCCTTAAGGAGTTGTTTTTCATTCACCACTTTCAATGGAGCACTGCCACTGTCTCGTTTGGTAATTGTAACCACGGCCTTAAGCCGCTTTCCTTCTCTGCTTCCGCTAAGTGTGTATTTTATCCTTTTGGGTTATTTTTAAATGTTTTATGTTTGTCTTGACTGTGTTTTCTCTGGCTCTTTCTTGTATTCGCTTTATCTCCCCTCTGGGGGCGAATGCACTATCAACCTTCTCACCTGGGATCGTTCCTCCTAGGCGTGTCAAGTTTTTTTGCCCATCGTCCAAAGGGCTGGTTTGGTAGCTTAGAAGACGGTGTTGGTTAGAATATTACCACCTAGATAATTACAATGATTCCCAAAGGGAACTTTCACCCCCATCAACGCAGTAATTACAATTAAGAGGACTTTTCCTATTTGTGAAACTCACAACCTGACTTTTAACCCCGTTTATCAACATACCATTGCCTGCTGTCCATCCCACAACATTATCGAGGTCACGTTGCAGTCGCTCACAATCTTGTAACTTATTTATAACTATACAGAATAACATCATCCGCAAAAAGCCTTACCTCTTATTCCACTCCTTTACTCATATAATTTATATATAAGAAAACATAAAGTTCCAGTAATACCGCCTTGAGGAATTCCCCTCTTAATTATTACAGGGTCAGATAAAGCTTCACCTATTCTAATTCTCTGAGATCTATTTTCTAGAAATATAGCAACCCCGTCAGTCACTCTTTTGTCTAGTCCAATTGCACTCATTTTCGTCAGTAGTCTCCCATGATCCACCCTATCAAATGCTTTAGACAGGTCAATCGCGATACAGTCTTTTTGACCTCCTGAACCCAAGATATCTGCTATATCTTGCTGGAATCCTACAAGTTGAGCTTCACTGGAATAACCTTTCCTAAAACCGAACTGCCTTCTATTGAACCAGTTATTAATTTCGCAAACATGTCTAATATAATCAGAAAGAATGCCTTCCCAAAGCTTACATACAATGCATGTCAAACTTACTGGCCTGTAATTTTCAGCTTTATGTCTATCCCCCTTTCCTTTATACACAGGGGCTACTATAGCAACTCTCCATTCATCTGGTATAGCTCCTTCGACCAAACAATAATCAAGTAAGTACTTTAGATACGGTACTGTATTCCAACCCCTTTGTCTTTAGTATATCCCCAGAAATCTTATCAATTCCAGCTGCTTTTCTAGTATTCAACTTTTGTACCTTATTCTAAATGTCTTTGTTATCATATGTCAATTTTAATACTTCTTTAGTATTAGTCTCCTCTTCTATCTGGACATTATCCTTGTAACCAACAATCTTTACATACTGCTGACTGAATACTTCTGCCTTTTGAAGATCCTCACATACACACTCCCCTTGTTCATTAATTTTTCCTGGGATGTCCTTCTTGGAACCTGTTTCTGCCTTAAAATACCTTTACATACCCTCCCATTTTCACTAAAATTTGTATGACTGCCAATTGTGCCTGCCATCATGTTATCCTTAGCTGCCTTCTTTGCTAGATTCGATTTTCTAGTAAGTTCCTTCAATTTCTCCTTACTTCTACAGCCATTTCTAACTGTATTTCTTTCGAATCTGCACCTCCTTCTTAGTCCCTTTATTTCTCTATTATAATAACGTGGGTCTTTACCATTCCTTTCCACCCTTAAAGGTACAAACCTGTTTTCACATTCCTTAACAATTGCTTTAAACCCATCCAAGAGTCTGTTAAATATTTTCTTACCGTTTTCCACCTATCATAGTTCCTTTTTAAAAACTGCCTCCTGCCTGATTTATCAGCCATATTTAAGACCTGCCTTTCTATCACATTTATTTTTAACTACGACAAAAACACCTTCATGATCACTAATACCATCTATTACTTCTATTTCTCTATAGAGCTCATCTGGTTTTACCAGCACCACATCCAGTATATATACATGCATGATCTATCTTACAAGATTCAGTTCTTTTTTATGTCCATAACTTTGTTATGAATTTAACTTTGCTCAATGTCAAAATCAAGAGACTTATTGAAAGAATCAACATTTTCTTCAGGAGAACCATTTGAATAGTTGAGGTTCTTAAAGTCGTCATTTTCATCAAGGGGAATCAGATGCAAGATGGATCCAATATCTGCTAGCTTTGCTGCAGTTATTGGTTTTCCTTTTAGATACAATGGCACCAGCTCCCACAGAAATTCACCTTTGGGTCTTCCCCGGGTTGTCTTCTTTAGATTTACAACCAGTTCATCTTCACTTCCAAAATCAGTCTTCATATACAGGCGAAAAGGCTCCTCATGATAATTAAGTTTTAATTGTCTCACTTTCAACCAGTTCATTTTCCTATTATCTTCAGCTGTTTTTCTGTTGGTAATGTTCTGTTCAATTGTCTTCGTCCCTATGAAGTCTTCATTGTCCATGCTGGTTACACAAAAGGGTTCTTCTTTCTACAAGTTCTCATTAATTTTATATAATCATCAGATGTGTACAACCTTTGCTGATGCTTCAAAACATTCTCTATATCTGAAAATTGTCTGTGATTTGGAAGGTAGCTATGTCTTGAGATTAAATATTAGAAGTTACTGTTTTCAGTGTTGGATGATTGTTATGAATTTCCATGATAAGTACAATGTTGATATTTTGATTTTGTCCACCACAGGAATCTGACCATGAATCCGGTAGCAGATCAGATGCCGAGATTATAAAGTCACAGCTGTCTCTTGTATAACATGACATTGGTGGGTAAACGAGGCATGGGCGTGGTTTTCTCCATGTCAAATGTTAAGCATTGTGTGTCAATACATCCACTCGCTTTCAGCAGATCACGCTTAATTTTGGCCTGAGCATCAGTATCCAAACTGATGTATTTTTCTTGGTGTGATTTAAGCCTGTCATGATTTGGTCCGTTAGTCTGCATTTGAACATGAAGTTTATCACAGGAATTGCAAGTGTCTTTTTTGAGAGGTTTGATTTTAAGATTGAATTTATAAAAAATTATCTTATATGTTGCTAAATACACAGGATCATCTGTCTCACTTAAGTCATCCCTGGTGGCAAATATTCTGCAGACACAACGCTCCTTCAGAAATGCGATGTGAATCTAGTTACGGCATTCACGTGGGCCTCAACCTTTCCCACTTTATGGGGCCTCCTTACTTCAACACTCTTTGACCGAGCTCGATAGCTACATTCGCTTAGATGCGGCCAGTATCCTGATTTCGGAAGATAGTGGGTTCTAGCCCCACTGTCAGCAGCCCTGAAGATGTTCTTCCGTGATTCCCCATTTTCACACCAGGTAAATGCTGTGGCTGTACGGCCGCTTCCTTCCCACTTCCAAACTTTTCCTCTCCAATCGTCGTCAAAATACCTATCTGCGTCGGTGCGACGTAAAGCAACTTGAAAAAAATTGCAACCCTCTTTGGTCACTCAGATGTAATCCTCCATGTGCCTTCTTGAGAGGAGTATTTATTCTACATGGAGAAATACACAGCGTTTTGCAAAACATATCCCTGCATACACGAACTCATGTCAATGAATATATTCTTGAAAACTGTCTCTTGGTTGTATCTTGTCCATATTGCCTTTTCTTTGGAGGTTCTGTCACTGGGCTTGCAATGAATGCATTCGGTGCTGTATATTCTCCTAAATTCCAAAATCTTTCAAACTGTTTCTTTCTGTTATCTACACTAACCTCGAAATTGCACTGAAGAGGGCAGCGGCAATCATGATCCTTGAACACCTTTGACTCAACATATCGATGCTTCTAGTTGTGGTAAGATTCATTCAAATGTCGCTTTCTTCTCTTGTCCTGTCGTCTCTCATTCTCAATTTTCCTTTTCCTGCCTCTAGGTTTGCGTCCTGTCGTCAGATGACATCTCTTTTCCTGTAAACAAGAAATATAATAAGAGAACAGTTCTATTTATATTTAAGCATTGCGTTACCCACTGGAATATTGTACCAGTAAAATAGCCCGACTTTATTGATTAATTTTAAAGTTACCACGAAGTAGGTGTCACGGGAATACTGGGTGATTTCTAGCTAGGGCTTGGTACAGGAGACAAGAATTTTTTTTAAGAGATTGAATAAGTTTTTTATTCAGAAAGTGCATTTCAAAGTGCATATCACCTTACTGTTGATAGTCGCTGTCTTCAACATCGGCTTTTGATGACCCGTGCTCCCAGTTCACCAGGGTGAACAGGGCTGGAACACGTTCTGGAAGTTGCCAATATTACGTTGAGATAAGGCCGGAACAACCACGTTGTTTTGATATGAGTTTGAGTCTCTAACTTTCGACGTTCTGGGCGATCTCCGACGTTCTCCGAGGATCTCCGACGATGTTGCGGGGTAATCACTCGTCACATAACTTACACGAGTGTCCAAATTTACACAGTCCCCCGACACATTGGTTTAACAGCACTGTTTCATTTAATATGGTTAGGATATGCCGTCGAATTCACTCTTAATCTTGTAGATAGAATTTATAAGTTCACTAAAGATGAAGATGCTGGTAGCATCGAGATTGGAAGGAAATAAAGCACAGATCATCAATAGAAATAACGAAATTGAAAATTGTTCACGCACTTGGCACAGTTCGTGGTGATTTTCTACTAAATTATGTAGTACTTGACATTGAAGGAAATGTATGACTGCTCAAGAGTTTATCAAAGACACCGCTGTCGGTCATGCAATAATACTAAACACCTTGACGAAGAAATAAGTTTGAAATGAAAAGCACAGTTCGTTGTTAGGCGCACTTGACATAAAAAACATAGGTGACTGTTCGAGAGTTTATCAAAGATACTGCTGTCAGTCACACACAAATAATTTACACACTGTTCAGAAGAAATAATACAGAATTTTGTTTGAATTGGATAAAGAACACAGTGTGAGTTCGGAGTGAAACACTGATGTCGTAACACGATTATGATAATCACTTGCAGTAACATTCATGTGAAAGTTTGAACACTTTAATAAACACACTTGTTCATTAATGAAATTGCGCTGACTGAGATTTAACAAAATGTCACAGTTAATAGTATAACGTATTAGTGTCACATTGTAATTAATGACATGTTTGTTCAGAGATTAACTTCTGCTGACTGAGACTTAAAAAGAAATATCACAGTCCCTAGTATACCGCAGTAGTGTCACATTGAAATTAATATTGATTCTGAGACTAAGTTTCACACAGGTAACGTGGTAATAAACTCTGTTCTACAAGAAGAAAGTAAGTTATATCGAGAAGTTTCTACAAGCGCACAGAATATAAGTCAACCCAACTGTTGTCACCTAAGTACAATATATTACTTGTCATAATCAGAGTTCAAACACACGCAAAATTTATAAGTTCAACTTCACGGATATAATCCGAGTCTACTATATAAAGACTTTGAATAATTAGAACTTCAACACACGCCAATATCGTATGTTCAACTTCGACTAATAGACACAATGTCCGTCATAAAGACTTTGTTAATTTTTGTAGTTTAACACGCGCACAAATTATAAGTTCAACACGCCTGTCAGAGTTTAAGTCCCACATGAAGACTTTGAATATTCGAAGATAGCCCATGTCAGCACTTCGACGAACACTGCAGCGTGGAGAGTCAGGTTGGACACCCAATTATGAATGTGTAATCGGGTCAAGTGAGCTCAGCTTATATTCAGTTTGGGGCTCCTACGTCATCAGATAACGTAATCTCTTCGAAGTTGATTATCTCGCGAATCACTTGACGGATTTACTTGAGATTCACAATTTGAGACATTTATGTTATACTCTTCAAAATGGCGTATCGCTCAAGTCGCTGCGATTACTATTAGAGACGTTTTGAATTTTTTCGCTCGAATCTTCGCGAAGGGGGTGACGTTCATATCCAGAACATACCAGGTCAGGCAGGCTACACGTGGCGTCAGGCGGGTAGTCTATATTGTCCCTGAACTACGTCACACTCATAGCTGTCGCTGGCTCGCCTGCTCGCTCCTCCGAACGTAAACAAACCAAGTTCGCGTTGAACGTCTTGCGTGATGATGAAGTACAATTAATAGTAAAAAAATACGGCATGTGCTGGTCGTAACCGGTACAATATATTGGTACGAAAATAAGAACTGACATACCTCTGTGTCATCTTCTTTATCCGAATGAGATGATTCCGGCCTGTAATTAGGGTAATCCATTCTGTCACCCTGAAAATATAATATTATGTACAACAGGTAGTTTTACAAAGCATACGGATAATCTCCATTTCCTTAACAGCAATGCGTTACGCTTACCTCTCTGGATTGATTGTTTGGGTTCTGCAATAAATCTTACAGATCAGGAACATTTTCTGGAATTACTTCCCCATTTTCACCGACTAGTCCAGAAAAGACAATGATGTCACTTTCATTTCAATCTTCAGTACATTTGGAACAGTTAGATACACTACCATCATTTTATGACTCTTCCTGCAACATTAAAAGGATTGTAAGTTAAAAAGTAATAATGAAACCTATCAAGATTCAGTAGAACATGCGTATGTGTATCAATATGAAGCTAACGTCACTGAGCTTCTGCGGACATAGTTTACCAATGAATCATGTAAGAAAACGTTTTAAATCACAAGAAAGTATGCAAAAAATAAACATCGAGGGCGTAAACCTCACTAACTGCTGATCGATTCATACGTTTTGTCACAAGCCCTTAAGTAGATAATTATAATAAATGACTTGGTTAAATAAATGAAATCAATTTCTGTTTCATAATTAGCTAGAACATTATTAATTGTAAAACTATTATCACAAATCACATGAATATAACCATGGCCGGACTACACTAAATGCCGTGACAATGGAGATCCGACAACGTCGCTTGGAATCAAGCCTGTGACTTCCTTGTACGTAATTTGTAAACAAGTCTAACGTGGTGTATCATTATATTTTGTGTTGTGCGTGAATTAACTTGATGGCATTGTTTTAAATTCAGAGTATACTGAAGATTTTTTTATGTGTTACATTTTTAAAAATTAACCTATACTCAGCACGGCTCTACTTTTAAATTGACGTTTTGTCAGATTTTGACTCTGTCAGGTGGTTATGGACTGAAGCATAGAGATTCAACCAATCCCAAGCTGCCATTCATATCGATTTATATCGGCAGAACACGATCTCGAAACCTAGTTGACAATTGTAATATTTTAATTCACCACGCGGTTAACCTATCTCGCTCAACGTGTGTGGTATTCGGTACGGTTCGCGATCTTTTGGATTTTCCTTCAGTAATGAGTGTGCTTTTCATATTTTGGAGGGTTCCAGTGACTCTGAGATCAGTGGAGTGTTCCCTTGTTAGACCATAACCTCCTTCCTGTGCAGAGAGTAGCGGTGAGTGATGTGTTATTTCCTCATTCTCTTTTATTCTTAGTAATATATTCTCTTATTAGTGTCAGATGTTGTTAGTAAGTCTAGTTTTTGTGAATTTGTTTTGCATCCATATTCATTAGTTTTTCTGAGTACGGTATTACATTTTACAAGGGCTGTTTACCGCAGCCGTACAGCATCAGCTGTTCTCGCGGGGGTAGGGCGCTGGCAACAGAGGAAAGGCGATGCTCATTTGTTTTGCGAAACTTGAATTTAGAAGTAAGGCCGTGTGGAGTACACACGCTATTTGGTATCCTGGGACATTAATTTACGGCAAAGTTATGCTTTCTCATGTTGCCGTATGTTTAATAGTGAAAAACCACATCGTTTAGAAGCCAATCTGTGTTTGTATTTTTAAAATTCAGTAGTTTAAAAGAGCAGCATGATTGTGTTATTTTATTTTACGTTGCACAAGTATGACAACCACAACTAGAGATATGCTTAATTTCAGATGCCCTGGCATTGCTGTCTTCCTTCGTGCTCCAGCAACTATGATTCTAATCAAGAAGGATACATTTCAGTGTTCAGGTTTCCTAAGGATGATGCAATGAAAGCTTCGTGGTTGAAATGTATCCCCAGAGACAACTGGAACCCAACTTCATCTAGTGTAGTCTGTGCAAAACACATGGATCCCGAAGAAGTGAAAATATTTGAGACTTACGTTGATCACAATAGTGAAAGGAAAACAAGGAAAAAAGATAGGCCTACATTAAAGTCTGGTGCTCTCCTGAGGATATTACCAAACCTTCCCTGTTATTTAACCAAACCCAGACCATCCACAAGCAAAACTCCAGATGACAGACAGGCGTAAAGAAATTCAGAAAAGATCGGAGGAGGAATTTCAAAAAATTGTTGATCAAGAGCAAAATTGTAGATTTTGTAGCCTTAAAAGATTGTAAAACCCTCCTCGCTCACTGTTTAGGGAACAGATGGTTGAGATAAAGTAGTGAAAATTAATTTGTATTTTACACTCTGTCAGTCAATGTTGTACCAAAAGTTGAGGTAGCAATAAAAGTGTCAATCAATCAATACTGATCTGCATTTAGGGCAGGCGCCCAGGTGGCAGACTCCCTATCTGTTGTTTTCCTAGCCTTTTCTTAAATAATTTCAAAGGAATTGGAAATTAATTGAACATCTCCCTTGGTAAGTTATTCCAATCCCTAACTCCCCTTCCTATAAATGAATATTTGCCCCAAATTATTCTTTTGAATTCCAGTTTTATCTTCATATTGTGATCTTTCCTACTTTTAAAGATGTCACTCAATCTTATTCGTCTACTAATGTCATTCCACACCATCTCTCCGCTGATAGCTCGGAACATACCACTTAGTCGAGCAGCTCGCCTTCTTTCTCCGAATTCTTCCCAGCACAAACTTTGCAACATTTTTGTAACGCTACTCTTTTGTCGGAAATCACCCAGAAAAAATCGAGCTGCTTTTCTTTGGATTTCTTCCAGTTCTTGAATCAGGTAATCCTGGTGAGGGTCCCATACACTGGAACCATACTCTAGTTGGGGTCTTACCAGAGACTTACATGCCCTCTCCTTTACATCCTTACTACAACCCCTAAACACCCTCATAACCATGTGCAGAGATCTGTAGCCTTTTTCTACAATCCCATTTATGTGATTACCCCAATGAAGATCTTTCCTTATATTAACACCTAGTTACTTACAATGATCCCCAAAAGGAAATTTAACCCCATCAACGCAGTAATTAAAACTGAGAGGACTTTTCCTACTTGTGAAACCCACAACCTGACTTTTAACCCCGTTTATCATCATACCATTGTCCACCGTCCATCTCACAACATTATCGAGGTACCGTTGCAGCTGCTCACAACCTTGCAACTTATTTATTACTCTATACAGAATAACATCATCTGCAAAAAGCCTTACACCTGATTCCACTTCTTTACTCATATCATATATACATAAAAGAAAATATAAAAGTCCAATAATACTGCCCTTAGGATTTCCCCTCTTAATTTTTACAGGGTCAGATAAAGCTTCGCCTACTCTAATTCTCTGAGATCTATTTACTAGAAATATAGCAACCCATTCAGTCACTCTTCTGTCTAGTCCAATTAAACTCATTTTTTCCAGTAATCTCCCATGATCCACCCTATCAAATGTTTTAGACAGGTCTATCGCGATTCAGTCCATTTGACCTCCTGAATCCAAGATATCTACTATATCTTGCAGGAATCGCACAAGTTGAGCTTCAGTGGACTAACCTTTCCTAAAAGCGAACTGCCTTCTATCGAACCAGTTATTAATTTCGCAAACATGTCTAATGTAATCAGAAATAATGCCTTCCCAAAGCTTACATGCAACGCATGTCAAACTTACTGGCCTGTAATTTTTAGCTTTATGTTTATCACCCTTTCCTTTATACACAGGGGCTACTATAGCAACTCGCCATTCATTTGGCATAGCTCTTTCAACCACATAATAATCAAATAAATACTTTAGATATCGTACTATATCTCAACCCATTGTCTTTAGTATATCCCCAGAAATCTTATCAATTCCAGCCGCTTTTCTAGTTTTCAACTTGTATATCTTATTGTAAATATCATTATCATATGCAAATTTTAATACTTCTTTAGCATTAATCTCCTCCTCTATCTTCTTTCAGCTATAAGTATAGTTTGTATCAATTTAGACGCGTTCCTTTTGGGACCCGTATGAGCTCGGCAGCTCTAATTCGCGCACTAAGTATTGCCTTGGTAGATAATACTGGAGGTTATGCTACGATTTATATCGACGACTTGATTATAGCGTCTAGTACCTTTGAAGCGCACTTGGGCCACTTGGAGAGGGTTTTTTCCTAAATTAGAGTATGCTGGTTTTACTCTGAAACTTGACAAGTGTGTTTTCAGTAGACGAGAGGTGACTTTTGGGGGCATCGTGTATCGGCGATGGGAGTGACGCCTTAGAGCACAAGAATTGAAAAAATATTGAATACTAGGACACCTAAAAATATTAAGGAGCTCAGATCGTATATTGGTGAATGTAATTTTTTCAGACGATTTGTAGTGAGATTTGGTAACTTACTAGAGCCATTTAGGAACTATTGAAAGCTGGCAGTAAGTGGGAGTGGGCACATGGTCATGATAGCGCTTTCCAGGAATTAAAAGGATTCAGGCAGGCGGTTGTTTTGAGATACCCCATGGCCGATAGGAAGTATGTGTTGCTGACGGACGGCTCTCACTGTGGTATCGCTGGTGCACTATGTCAAGTAGATGATGATGGTTATTTAGGGATTGTGTCTTTACCTTCCAGAGGTTTAAGTGCTGCTGAAAAACGTTATTCTATAACGGAACTTGAATTCCTAGCTATCGTATACTCTGAGTAAATTTAGGATGTATGTTTTAGGTACCGAATTTGAAATTAGGACGGATCATCATGTTCTTTCTTTTGTATCCAAGTGTAAATTATCATCTAACAGAGTTAGTAGATGGATACTCGCCCTACAAGAGTATGATTTTAAAGTAACTCACATTCAGGGAAAGAATAATGTCCTTGTTGATTTATTGTCACGTGGTCCGAAGTTTTGCGAAGAATGTAGCCTTCTAGAGCCACGTGAGGGCATTATTATATGTGTATGTCTTTCCAAGGAAAATGAAACTGCGCTAGATAGACTACTTAGCCTATTGGTTGAACAGTCGGCAGACGAGGAATGTCGGGAACCTTTGTCTATACTTCAGGGAGGAGAGCAGCTCAACGTGTCGCATGCTAGGCACACGTACAAACTGGTTAACGGGTTTTTAGCCAGGAAGTGTGGCGAGGATCTCTGTGGGATTTGTGTACCCAAAGCGCTACGTGTGGAATTGATTTGGTTTATCCACAAGGAATTAGGGCATTATGGAGCTAATAAAGTTCTGTATGAGATCCAACAGAATTTTATATGGGACAAGATGGGAAGAGATATCAGAAAAATTCTTTCCACTTGTGATCTGTGTCAGCGTAGCAAAGTTCCTAACCGCTATTTAGTAGGACCTCGTCAGGCAGTAATCTCAGAAAGACCTGGTGACCTGGAGTGTACTGGCCTGTTCGGACCTGTGGTAAAGGGACAGTTCGGCTTCCAATATATTTTATTCATTATTGATGCCTTCTCGAAGTGGGTCAGATTATATGGTATGAGAAAAGCCACTGGAAAATCTTGTAGTCGTATAATCCAAGAGAAGTATATCCCTGAATTAGGTACTCCTCTTAGAATCTTATCAGACAGTGGACCGCAGTTTATTTCGAGAAAATGGAAGTCGATAATTAGAGAGCTAGGTATTACGCAGTTCCATTCATCCATTAGGTACCCTCAGGGCAATATGTGTGAGCGCGTTATGGAAGAGTTATCTCGCATGTTTAGGTGCTTAGTGTTCGATAAGCATACAGCCTGGGTGGCTCATTTATCCCTTATAGAGACATGGATCAATGCAGTTCAACATGAAAGCACTAGACTGACGCCGTCACAAGTTCATTTTAGTCGTAAGCCCCAGAATGAACTAGTTAGAGTGTTAGGTTTGCCTGAGGAACCACCTCGTATTGCTGAATTTTACGTCCGACTGGCACGGGAGAACGTGATTAAATCTGGAGATAAACGTAAAAGGCAGCAGAAACGTAAGGTACTTGATGACTTTGAGGTAGGTTATCTTGTTTTGGTGAGAGTTCCCATGTTGTCAAACAGTGAGGATAAGGTAACCAAGAAATTGTTTCTTTTATATCAAGGTTCTTATAAAGTATATAGGAAACTAGGACCCTATGCTTACAAGTTAGCGGATGGCGAGAGCGTATTGAATGGCTCATATAACATTAGTAGTTTACGGAGATACCTGTCGTGTGAGGTGGCTGAACCGGATTGTGAGATATAGGTCAGTAGCACGGGGAAGTTGCTACCTGTTATGTCAGACTACGAGCGGAGGGAGTTTACCTCTCAATTGTGGTGGTATTTCCTGGTTGCTTTTGTAAACAAGGGAGTTATTTGGGTGTAGCGATAGATTTACGCTCGTTCATTGATAATAGACCGTCTGTGCTCTGTATGTGAGGCCATGAAATTCTCTATTTTATCTATTTTCTGAGATATTACCAAAGGCTAATTAAAGCTGACGATGGCAAGTAATTAAGTTTCCCATATGTTCATTCCTAACTTGCAATAATTTTACCGTGAGCTTAAATCGCGTGTGTTTTCGTGTGAAGTGTAGGCTATTATATGATACTTCAAAATAAGGTTGAAACACTCGAGAGAGTGATTAGGTGTAAACTGGCTGTATCATATGTTTTACATGGTTTTGGTGTAAAGGATTAGAAGAGAACTTGTTACTGATATCTAGCAAAGAATGTCGGAAAGATGGAGGGTAAAAGGACTAATAGACACTCGGGAGAGTTTGTAATCTGAATTGTGTATATATTATATTTTCAAAGATAACCATGTTTTTAAAAAAATGGTAATTTGCTCATGTTGGGCATAATTTAGTATCTAAACCTCAAGATGAACTGAAATAACAGACATTCGCAATGGTAAGCAGTCTAAGACTGATATGGAGACAGTGAGATATAATTAACTGTATGAAAATAGTGTAGCTCGTAATGGGCAGTTAATAGATGTATTTCAAGTCAATGTGGGAGTAAGTGTGTGAGTTCTCAACTCATGTGATACTTGTTAAGAACTCACGGGGGCATATGTAACGTTCCAGACGTCACAGTGTAATTGTGGTAATTTTATTATGTTTAATTAATTCAAGTATGATATATTTGTACGTCATGATATTTATCTTCGTTTGTAATTTTATTATAATTCATGTTTGATCATTTGCTCACTATCATTTCATTACTTTGTAACTACGACTTTTAAACGAGGGCTGAATATCCTTATATTAACATAGATTCTTGCGACATTCGTTTAAATTTAGCTTGCAGTAAATTTTCCTCTATCGTGCCACATCACCGAGGAAGGAGTGACAAATTTAGACATCAAATTCTGGGTAAAGCGGGCACGTGTTCAAGCGTTGTAACCGCAGCTACTGTATTTCGAGCTGAGTAATTCAACCTGGTCACCGCCTATATTTTCAAAGGAGCGTCCCGTTGTCATGGGTACTGAGTGAAATGGCAACTGGAAGAACAGTTGATAGCATCGTTTGGATCCATCATCTTCAATATTATGAGTGGAGAGAGACGTGTCATCTGATTGGACCACGTGTAGCGACCTGTAATTAGAGCCAGGAAAGGTTATAAAAGGGCGTGCTGGAGCTCTTGGGTGGATTCTCTCTGCGACTTCGATTCTCTCTGCGACTTCATTCTATTCTGTTCGATTCTGTCTTGTATTTCGCTTGAGGTCTGAGGACTTGTCTTATGGTTGTTGTACCATAGTGGACTAGTGTGATAGTTTATCACTTCTACATTCATTACTTCGTTACCACGACGTGGTACTTAGGAATTTCTGAATGATGGGTGTATAGCCACTCTCATCAGGAAGTACGACCAGCCGAACAGCTCTGTATTATACCAGTTTGTACCAGTCTAAGACAATAGGTAGCATTAAACTAGATAAAAATGAAACTTCGGTGCACATTTTCAGTAAAGATGGAAGGATTGTTAATTGAGTATCCTCTCCACATAACCCAAGGAAGTTTTCTAACTATGATTTAGGGCTCATCTCCAATATATGGGATAGAGCATAATAGGGAGTGTTAGTGTCGAAGCCATCTTCCAATTAGTGGTAGGTGCACTTGGCAAGGCAGGAATGGTACTTGGCGGCAGATGGAAATACCTCAAAGACGACCGGTAGTTTCCCAGCTACAAGGACGGAGGCGTTCTCAGGACAAGCAGAACAAGACTACATGGTGAGCAAGCGAGTTAAAAATATTGCAAGTTTTCACGAAGTAGAGTCAGTCAATTTTTTTTGTTAAATTCATTTCCTATTTTAAATTCAGTTCTCGTCAAACCGTCGTCATTTATATTCCATATAATAAATAGTATTTTCCTAGTTCATTTTAATCAGTCTGCCTTAATTAGCCTTTAGCTTAATGATTAGTGCACTGGGATGAGAGTCCGTCCGAGCTTTATTATAAATTTTTGTTTTTAGGTCATAAACTTAAAGACTGGCGTCCTTAGCTTGGATAGTTGCATTTCTCGTTCAATTGTTCTCCAAGAGTGGTACGTCACACTAGTATGGGTCCTTGTAGTAGTAGTAGTAATTTATTGAACATTACAGGCTGTTCGCCCAAGATACATGTTCACATTGCCAGATTACAAGAAACAGAAAAAAAAGAACCATTAGAATAAACTAAACTAAACAATTATAGACAGATCCATAAACTCACCAACTAAATCTACTGAGCGGTCTCTTACATGGGCGGATGTCCAGTCCACATGTAAGGGCCAACCCTGCAACCCTATAATAATTCTATTAAGTTGCCACTACATGAGGCAGAATGAACCATTAAAACAAACGAAACTAAACAATTATAAACAGATCTATAAACACTCCAAATAAATCAACTAAGCGGTCTCTTACATGGGCGGATGACCAGTCCACATGTAAGGGCCAACCCTGTAACACTATAATCTAATCCTAAAGTAAAGACAAGAACTAAACTTAAGAACATCTACCGCTGCTGCTCGGCCGTGTCATCACCCCTGGTGAGAAGAAGCCGCCCTCCCGATGATGACACGACCGGCCCTATCCGTGGAGCCCTAAGAAGGACCCCCACAACTTACCAGATGATCGTGTGTTTCTCTCACCATTCCATTGCGGCCGGCCACATAAAGCTGGAGCCGCTCTCTTCCCTACCACTAATCTACTGAACGGTCCCCTACATGGGCGGATGACCAGTCCACATGTAAGGGCCAACCCTGCAAAACAGAATAATCATTGAAGCAAACGAAACTGAACAATTATACACAGATCTATAAACACATCCCACTTCTCACATTTCTCCCTTTTACATTTTTCGGGTGGGCCCGTCCCACCCATTCTTTTACGGTTATATCCTGTTCTCCCTTGCCCCTCATTCCTTACCATCCCCTTTACGGTTGTATCCTGGTCTCTCTTGCTCCTCATTCCTTACCATTCCCTGCTATGCGTGAATAGTGAGAGAAACGTACTTGCCTAAATGTACACCTACATCTGCATCCTACCCTGTCAGCATGTCTAATGAAATCATTACTACAAGCTGACGTTTCTAACATTTAAAATGCTAAGTGCCAATCTCCTACTGACCTATTTATGCTATCTACCTCACTATTTACATTCCAAGATCTTGCATCATATACAACCTCGTATTTCTTTCATACATTGCTTTTTCACTGCACATAAGAACTTATTCAGGCCGTTGCCGTTTCTCCACTGATTCGCTACCCATATAATAATTTTCTGTTCATCTTTTTGTCTACACATTTCCAGTTGCTTGGTATTTAGGAGTTTTTCTCTTAGTTCCTCTGTTCCTATACAGCCACAAAGTAAATGTAAATCATCATTCTTAGCTTTACATAGTATACACTGAGAGCTCTCTTTACTTCTGATCCATCCTTTGTTTCTATGCAGCCCCAACAACCACCATAATAACCCACTCTTAACTCTTCCATCTCCAAATCTTATGCTTAAGTTGGAGATCTGGTAGACCTTATAGAATAAGCTGAGCGACGGCCTTTCTCTACATTCTTCCAAGCATTTCTGCATCTGAATGTCTTTAATTCTCAATGTCAGGGCCCTCTGCATTCTGCGATTATTCCCCTTCCATCCCTCTCGCCAGATATATCCCATACCCAATCCCTCAACATAACTTTTGATTTTTGCTAACCAACTCTCATCATACATTCCTTCCAGTTCATATCTATATATTTCCTGCATCAGAAAACCGCCACCTCCCCGTCTTAGTCTGGACCAATAATTTAATACTCTTTTGACGCAGTTTAACTCGATAAACTCTCCGCATAAGATTAATGCCCCCACATTAGCTGTGCATTGCGGTAGCCTCATAACAGCCTTACTGAAATTATATGTTATTTGATTCAGGCTTACCCTTTTCTTTTCTAATCCCCACAGTTCGACCCCATATAAAGCTCTGCTCAGGACTAGAGATTTCAGTATTAGCCTGAGTATTTTATAGCTTACTCCTGGATACTTAGCTACTAGAATTTTTATTGCTGCTAGGGCTGCTATCCCTCTAAGTTTGCATCTCTTGATGTGGTCTTCCCACCCTCCTTTCTTATTCAGTATCATCCCTAGATATTCTAATCTGTCTACTTCCTCTATTCTTGCTCCCTGTACCAACCATTCCTTTCCTTTTCTTGCCCTCCTTCTCTTACTTACAATCATCACCTTCGTTTTAGTATAGTTAATTTTTAGTGACCATTTATTTGCATAATCTTCTAGTTTATCCAGGCTTTTCTTCAATCCTCCCCTAGTCAGCGTCATTAGCAAGATATCGTCCGCGAAAATCAGGCCTGGGATCTCCATATTACCTACCGTTGGTACAGCCCACTTTGCCTCACCGTGTTCGTCTAGTATGTCATTAATAAACAAAATGAATAATATGGGTGATAGTTTGCATCCTTGTTTGAGCCCCAGCTTACACTCTATCGGATTACTTATTACATTGTCTTCTAGTTTAACGCTATTATATACTCTATGGTATAGCGCCTCTATCGCACGTATCATTTTCCTGGAAACACCCAGCTTCCCTAATTTTTCTATTAACGCCTTTCTGCTTACTGTATCAAACGCTTTCTCAAAATCGACCGCTGCCAAAAATATGCTGCTACTTCCCCGCACCGTGTATTTCTCGGTTAACATTTTCACAATCATGATATTATCTATTGTTTGTCTTCCCCTTCTAAATCCTCCCTGGTATTTTGAGATTATACCGTTATTTTCGGCCCAGTCCCTTAATCTATTAGCTAAGACTCCTGTGTAAATTTTGCTCAATGTATCTAAAAGAGTTATACCTCGGTAGTTATTAGGTAAATTTCTATTCCCTTTCTTTTTATATATTGGGCATATTATCCCATACTCCCATTCCCTCGGTACCTTCGCCCCGTTGAAAATCTTATTGAATACCTTAACAATTCCTTCTACCATCGGACCGTATTTACTTATTTGTTTCCAGCATTCATTACTAATACCATTCCTCCCACCCGCTGATTTCAACTTCAGTTTCCCAATCACCCCCTGTACTTCTTCTATCGTAAAATCCCTATCTAGTTCGTGTATACTTACTTCCACATTAGACCACAAGGTCCGTTTTCTTTCCTTATACTCCCAGACGTCCCTTCCTCCTAATAGCTCACCGAAATATGTCACCCATTTTACATAGTCGATATTTCTTTTCTTCAATCCCTTCCCTCCTTTATTGATCATATTTATTCTCTCCCATATTTTTTCCGTTTGATTATTTCTGCATTCCTTGTTTATTTGCTCTGATTGCTCCTTCAACCACTGTTTCTTCTTATCTGCAATTTTGCTTTTATACTCTTTCCTCAACCTGCAGAATGCTTCACGTTCTTCTCTCCCTCCTTTTGCTCTATACTCTTTTAGCGCTCCCAACGTTGCTTTTCTGAGAGCCTCACATTCCCTGTCATACCAACCCTCCCCTTCCGTTTTTTTCCTTTTGCTGTGCCCGACTGTACGGGTCACTCTCTTCACAGGATACTGCAATAATTCGAGCGCTCTATCTGTGTTGTTTTCCATCAGCGCCCTTTCCCAGCCAATTCTAATGAGATGTATCTCTTTATCCATGAATGTAACTAGTCTTCTCTTTGAGTTCTCTGCCCATATATATTTAGTGTAGCCACTACCCCACTCTGTCATTCTTTTTCTCTCTTCCTCTTTATTTTCCTCTCGCCCCACCAAATTGACCCATACCGGAGCGTGGTGCGATTCAATCCAGTCCTCCACTATTATGTTTTTAATGTGACCTAGCAAGTCCTGTGAGCTCATTACTAAATCAATAACGCTCCCTCCTTGTTCAGTGACATAGGTCATTTTACCTTCTTTATCCCCCTCCCAAAAGCCATTCAAGATGCAGAAACTCCCGACTTCACATAATTCTAAGAGTTTTCTACCATAGTTATTGATTACCTTATCATTACTACTTCTCCCTGCTCCAACTATTAATTCTTCTTCTTTACTATACCTTGGACTTCGCTCGCCTATTCTGGCATTCCAGTCTCCAAGTAATAATATACCGTCCTCCTCATACCTCCCTCTGATGATACCGATTTCTAATAATAATTCTTCAAAGAACTTATCATTTGCATATGGAGATTCCCTGGGGTGACAGTAGGCAAAAGCCAGGCACACATGTTTCTCTCTCCCTGCTTCTCTCCCCATATTAAATCTTATCCACATGACCCCTTCAATTTCACTCTCGATATGCTCTATACATTCGTTCAGCTCTTCTTTGACTAATACTACTATTCCTCCTGGCACGCGGCCCATTTTGCTTAATCTCTTCCTTGACTTGTGCCTTACTGTGAATCCTCCCCAAGTTATCTCCCTGCCTACTTCTAGCCATGTTTCTAAAAGCGCTACAATATCGAAGCTTTCTATTAATGCTTTTACTTTTACATTGTCTATCTTTCCCAGTACACCTTCAATATTAACAAATCCTATTTTCCAGCCTAGTTACAGCTTTTTCTCCCTACTTTCCAGACCACCATCTTTAATCTTGCTTCTCGTCACCCTCTCACTCTCAGCTTCTACCTCCCTTCCATCATTCCTCGACGGTTTGTTGTCATCCTTCTTCTCTTTATCTTCTACACCTTTATTTCTTTTCCCCCATAGGTCTTTCAGGCTCCTGCTTCTTCCCCTGGTCGTAAGGTCTCCCTCTTTCTTATTCCCCCCCATATCGGTAATCAGAGCACCCTCTTTTCCTTTCGGGACCCTGTCTGCTAACACTTCTTGAACCTGCACAATTGATCTTTCACTCACACTATCTTGCACTGTACTGATTTCTTGCCTCGTTACTTCGGCCATGTTTACCACATTTCCTCCCTCCTCTTGAGCGCACTCCCGGCTCTCTCTTGGCCGTTTCGAACGTTCCTCTTCCTGTTTCAGCCCTTCCTCCATCTTTTTTAGTTTTGCTACAGACCAAACACGCCACCATACACCATTTGTTACCACTAACCTTTGATCCTTGATAAATGCTTTAAGGCCCTGATGTTTAGCTCTGCCTAAATGTTTCCGTAGGATTTTTATATTCTCACTCCCTTCTTTTCCCAGGTCTTTGCTTATCCATATCCTTTCGCCTTGTAGGTTCTTCGCGTTTCTTAGCACTATGTCCGCCATTATGGTTGACATCATCTTCACTTTTACTGGTCTCCTACCTTTCACTTTTCCTACTCTTTCAATATCGTCCATATCCACTTCACTGAAGTTAAGTTTCGGCTTATTTTGTACAAGGTCCACCACTTTATATATAAGCTGAACTCTATCTTCATTTCGTTCTTCCTGTAACCCATATATATATATGCATTTTTTCATCCTTTGTTGATTAACGATGCCGAGCTCGTTCTTCAGAAACGTCACTTCCTTTTCCAGATCTTTTACCTGCTCTTTTAGCACTCTCGTTACTCTCTCATTCTCTTCTAATCTTTTTTCTGTGGCTCCCCATTGATCCTTGAACCATGACTTCATATCTTCGAAGCCCTTGGCCTGCTCCTTTTTGAGTTCATTTACCAATATCTCTCCGGTGCTTGATTTTATCGCTTCACCTATCATTCCCTTAATTCTCTCCCAGTCCTCCCAGCTCATGTCAGGACCGGGATTCATCTCTACACCTCCCATAATTAGAAGCACCGTTATTACCGATGCTACCAGAAGGACTTCACCAATCCTCCCCAGCTCTCCATTATTCGCCACTTGCTTTGACGCCTTCTTCTGCCTGCCCCTCCAGCCACCTATCGCCGCACGATATTGCTCTATGCCGATCATGATATGCTGTTCACACCTAACCTTGTCAAATACTCACTTAGTCTTGAGATTGAAGACTCCTTCTATCTCTTATCCAGGATCACACTAGACCCCACACAGCTTGGTTCACCCAGGGGATAGACACTGCGGTTGCACTAAGTGTTAGCGTGCAATAACCAAGTTGCATGCACTGGCTCACTTTGGTAAGGGAAGACACCTATGCAATAATGACACTCAGACGTTCATACTGGCGAGAAAAACCACCGCTGCAACCTGTGCGACAAGACATTTACTGGTATCACGGTCGTGGGGTGACTGACCTTGGCAGGCTCTTTGTTCAGCTAGACGGTATGCAAACTTACATGACTTAACCTCACTATTAGCCCAGATTCACGTGCAACCAGAATTTCGCTTCCTACTCCACTTAACCCAGACTTTACCACTTGCTACCACCTCCTCATAACCAGAACACTTAGCTGCATCTCACTAATCAACTAGACATTACGTCTTCACTCGATCCTTCTTCTATTTCACTTATATATCACTCATTGCTCCCTCGCCAATCTGTAGTACTCCAATGGCAATGACGAACTGTATGGGTCCTTGTGGGACACCATGGGTAACATACTGGGCAGAGCTCGAGTAATTATTCACGGTAACGAGTTTCTTTCGTCCTGTTAAGTAATTTCGAAACCAATTCAGCGGAAGGCCACGAATTCCAGCCTTTTCTAATTTTCTTAAAATAATACTATAATCAACAGTATCAAAAGCTTTGCTAAGATCAATAAATAAGCCTGCTGCAATGTTGTTGTTATCTACGGTCGATTGTAACATTGTAATGAGATCAACAGTAGCTACTTCGGTACTAGACGTCTCCCTGAACCCATATTGCCCCTTATAGAAGACATTCTTTTCTTCACAACAGTTTCCATAATTTTGGAAACAATTGATAAAATCGAGATTGGCCTATAATCACTTGGATTTAGTCTATTCCCTCCCTTAGGCACAGGGATCACTTTAGCTATCTTTAGTTTATTGGGTATTATATCGGTAGTCAGGGACTCGTTGATGATCTCTACGCGTAATCCTATTATAGGGTTCTTTGCTTTTTTTAATAGTGAGGTAGTAATGTCATCTATTCCGCAGCTATTCATACTTTTAAGGTTAGATATGATTGACTTTACTTCTGATACATCCCTTGGGTACAGGTAAAGTGATTCAAGACTAGTAAATTCACTGAAAGCCACAGTATTATGTTCAGGAATACTTAGAGCTAGGCTTTTGGCAATGTCTATTAAAAAGGAGTTGAATGAGTCACACAGAACCTGTTTATCAGTTATTACTTTGCCTTCAATTTCAAGCGTGGTATACGAGACATTCGTTACTTTTTTTATTATGAATGATTTCGTTCATTCATTTCCGTGTCTGTTTTGGATTGTTATTTTGAGATTTGAAAAGGTTTGAGTAGTAGTCATGTTTGAGTCTTCTTTTTAATTTTGTTACTGTATTTCTACACCTGCAGTATTCTTGTCTCAGAAGAATGTTATTCATGTGAGTAGGATGTTTGAGTTTTGCATGCAAGCAGTCTCGTCTCTTTATAAGGGTAAGAAGATCATTAGTAACCTACGGAATTTTCCTAGGTTTGTTTATGCCCTTTAATGTTGTATTGTATTTATTAGGACAGCTCGTATAATTGTCCTTTTGTCGTATTTGTTTAATGAATGAATCATACAATATATCTGTTTGGCAACTGTTCGCATGATATGTACCTGACATGTGTAGGCCTACACCAGTGCTCATGTAGGTATTGTTCGATTCATTCTCCTTATACCTACTAGGTATTGCAGAAATATTAGAGTGAGGAGATGTTAGGTGAGTGCTTTGGTTTGGCCATAGCATGTCAAAAACTAAAATATTATGGTCACTTAAGTCATTATTAATATTTGATACTGTATAGCAAAATTCATAATTATTCACTGATATGTGGTCAAGTAAGGTGTTAGCAGAGTCACTTACTCGAGTTGGATATATTCTATTGCACAGAGCAAAAATTGAGACACTTCCTTTTTAATTGGTCACTGGATAAAACATCAATATTGACATCACCTAGGAACAAACACAGCTTGTTAGGACTATTAGGCTGACTGAGAAATTGTTCAAGAGAATTCAGGAATGGAGTTGCATTATTCCGGTTAGGATTGTATCCAGCAATAATGTTAATGTGAGTGCAACCTTTTCTTTTGAACTGATATCTGTAAATCTCAATCCACAACCAGCTATGATTCAACTCACATTTTGATATCAAGTTTACTTTCCAACTATGCGATACGTAAATACCCACTCCACCTTCCTCTCTACCATCTCTGTGAGCAAATACACAATCATAATTCCTTAGATTATAGAATTTAGCTTCATTGCTAGTTATCCAAACTTCAGACACAACCACAATATCCACTTCACCAATGATGAATAACAACAATTCAATATCGTCAAGCTTATTTCTGATATTACTGGTGTTAAGGTACAAAATCCTAACCTCACTAAGTAAATTAACTGAAATTGAACTATGACACGGGTTCACGGTAATATCCAAGGGTTTCTGCTGAATGAAATCGTCCAAACAATTGAATTTGAATTCATAGCAACCTAGAGGAAGTTTTGGGTATCCTGTTATAAGATTATTAAAGTAGTCCTATCACTGGTCATTTTGAGGTTGAATAATGTGACTGGATGGCATAGACTTGGTAATATCTTCCCCTTGAAGGTGTTTTTAATATCCTCGGTGTTCCGAATGCAGATTGATCGGTGATTCTCCGATTTCCTTACGTAAATTTTGCAATTTTTAGTCCACACAAATTTTATAACATGCCCCTTCAGGTCCCTCGCCAGTTTATGTAGGTATTTATTGGTCGGTGTCAGGTGTTCGCTTATGTAGACAGTTCTAGGGGCAGCCTGAATGCCTACCTCACTTGACTTTATGTTTTTCATCTTCTTGGCCGAAAGAAATTCTTCTTTCTTGAGGCAGCTACAAAATTTCACAAGGAGAGGTGGTGGGAATTCAGGCTTTCTGGAGGGTAATCTATGACACGCATCGGCCACTTCGACATTGAGTGCTTTACCGAGGCATTTCACTATTGAAAGTGGATTTTCATTCTGAACTTGTGGCAAGCCGTGGATTTCCAAATTATTTCTTCGAACATATTGTTGCAATTCTTGGTTTTCTGTCTTTAGTTTTACCACCTCTGCTTGTGTTATTTCACATTCTTTCTCAAGATCATTTACCCTGCATTTTAACATTGCGATTTCAGACATCGCCATCTTGAAATCTTCCGCAATTTTTCGAAGAGAATCTTTTACCTCGTCGAACGAGTCCGCACAAAATGACACAGCATTTTGAATCTCGCCCTGCTCCGTTTCTATTGCCTCAAGTTTTGAAAGTCTTTTATGAATATCTCTAATCACGTCATCTATTTCACTAACGTTAGACACACACTCAGTCTCATTACTAAGACATGCCGTATCATCACACCTACCACAGTACCACTTTTTCGACTTACCATCAATAGGTTTCCTGAAATTTTTCTTATTGATTTTTACACACAATCTATGATGCCTTCTACGACACTTTCCGTCACATATTATGTAGTCATCTTCTGATTTTTTATGCTAGAGTTGCACAAGCCACACACGCACGACTGAATTGGATCCGCCATCTTATCCTTTGAATGTTAAATTTGGAATAACATAATCCGGCGTTATCAAATCTAGAAAGTTAGACGGGACCGGACGTGATATGACTGTAGGAGAAGCATGTTGGGAACTCCTAGTTAATGCCCGTATTACATTACAAATATCTTTGGCTGGTGTGTGGGAGTTGAGGGATGTTAGAAATGTTTTCCCCAACAGTTCTCCTTTTTGTGTTAAAACTTGTCGGGGGTAGGCTATAGCCTATATAATTGTCTGGATGAGTGAGAGTCTGTCTATAAGTTTTGAAAAGCAGTTTCTAGTTTGTATTAACATATGGCATTGTCTGTCCCACCAGTGTATTTTGGGTGTGGCTAGATAGTGGGGTAAATATTCTTTGAGAGGATGATACATGTTGAGTTAGCCTTGAAGTATGATGAGTAAGGAGGGATACGTTATTTTGTTTAAAGGTAGGAGATTAAGTTGGTTGGTAATACAACGACTATAATTTTCTACATATGAGTTTCGTAGTGATCGACATTACTCTATCAAGCCGGGGCAGTATTAAACAGGTTAGGCCTACTTAATCCAAGAAATTATTATTATTTGAACATTTCACTTAAATATGTGTCATATAATGTATGCCAAGTAGTAAGAGGGACCATATTTTTCCAACAAATGGTTAAATCGTCAGCAGTAGGGGGCTCCAGGCGGAGTTAATCTAGTACATGAGCCATCATTAAGGATGATCTTGTTCTTCTACTTGGCGATGGTTATGGGCTCTTATATTTCGCCCAGTTACAAATCTTGTTTTATGGGACCACTCACACTAAAGAGGATAGACACTAACGGCACATACGTAGAAAATCTTGAGTTCATACTGTGACCGTATCAGTACTATGAATGTTTATTCAGAAATTAATATATGGGTAGAAGACATGTTTCGAGCTTCTTCGTCTGTGTGGAAGATAGGTTGCATCATGTTGCGCAATATGCCCGACTGGGTGGCGCCGAACTCAAGAGTTTCATGGCTTGAGAAACCACCAAAGTGAGAGCGTAAGACAAGGAAATACAAGGAAGGAAAATATATTTTGATACCTCCGCCCCTAAACCAAATGCCGGATCACAGTAGTGCTAACGTGAGAAGGTGATGGTAATTGATTAAATGGTAAAACGCCGCCTAAATTATACAAAGAAAATATGTCAAATCAAAGCTGGGAATATTTGATCTTTAACAAAATTTTAAGTACGATTAATATAGCTCTGTGTGTGAAATTACGCCGCCAAGCATTATGCAATAATCCGTAGCGTGCTCACGCTAGCTGTGAACTAATATGTCCAATGGGGATTCCCAGAGGTAGGCCTGACATTTGATCGCAGATAATAATTAATCTACCAATCGTTTTGGGTTCCGCATCACAGCAAGTGATATCGATCGATGGGCCACACAATCTATCGCATCGCCGATACCGTAGGTCTTGTAGAACGGGAGATTTAGAAATTGGAGTGGGGAGCCTCGCTCTGCTCATCTCCGAATCGGGGTGAAATGATACAAGGAACCGCCTGTGCGGGTGAAGGGACATTAGACGTGAAGTTTCAAAGGCAGTCACACGTCCGGTGTGCAATCGGACTTGGCCTTTGTTTGAGTGTGAACCGCGCAAGTGTACGGGAGTGCGGTAATCAATTTTCTACAATAGTGCTTAAATAGTGCAAAACTCTGTAAACGGTAGTGACATTCGAATTACGGGACGATCGCGACGTGTTGGACGTATAATAAGACTGTGCCGTCTACTCGCGCCGGGAGATCGTGACGCGGCGATGCGCCGTGTATCGGGAGAAAGAAACTGTTCCCTAGACAACGCCTTGTAATGGAGACGAAGCCCGTAATGGTGATCGCAAATAAACTCGTGAGATCGTGTGGATAAATACGCGGGTTGAGAAGGAATAAGTTCCATGTACAATTATAGTACTATATTCTGAAGTATAAACTGTGCTTGTATCATTACGTAGAGATAGACTTTGTCTTCAGAAATACACAAAAATGCGACCAGATGTCGAACATAGGAATCAACGAGCTAGAATAACATAGAGGAGCTGTATGCCTGTCATCAGCGCTCCCTGCTTGAAGCAAGTTGATAAGGGGCAGCCATGTTAACGGTTGTCAAAACAAAGCGAATTGGTGCGAGAGCATATGTTGAGGTGACAGGGAGATCGTGCATGCCAATTTAATTCCCTAAGTTTTAAGAAGTGAAAACATAGATTCTCGCTTTCAAGTATGCCAGCCGTAAGCTCAGCGTATGGTTGTTCTAATCGGAATAATAAAACCAAGGATATATCGTATTTTAAGTAAGTATTACTGAACTATAGACGAGATTCCTTTTTGTAATGTCTGTTTGCAATTAAATCCATTTTATTGTTTACTTAGCGAAAGTACGGATAGCCACGGTAATTATTTGTCGAATTTTGTTTCAGATTTCGTTTAAAGAACAAGGAATTAACGGAACAATGCAGTGTGAGGGCGAAAAGAGATAAATGGTATCCCACTCAATTCAGTTGCTTATGCTCTGTACATTTCCAGCCCTATTTAATTTTCATTCACATTTACAAATAAAGGAAATGGAGCGCCCACCACCAAGAAAACGTAACCACAAAAAGCACTTATTTCGTTCAAACGTACACTAAGTATGATAAATACAGCATTTTACTGCTATTTTTGAAATGTATACAGCCTTTACTGTAGATGTCTGTTGCCTTGGTTTTTAAAACTATGTCACACTTCATAATGGACAACTTTCAAGCTTACCTTTCAGCTAGTAATCCCAGTATGATATGGTAATGGGAGAAACATGATATCCCCTCTATATTATAATAAATAATTACACTAAACGATTATTGTGGTAAAGTATTCATGAGCCGCCTCTTTGGTGTACTGGTTAGCGTGAGCAGCTGCCACCCCTGGAAGCCCGGGTTCGATTCCCGGCTCCGCCACGAAATTTGAAAAGGGGCACGAAGGGCTGGAACGGGATTCTATCAGCCTGGGGAGGTCAACTGAGTAGAAGTGGGTTCGACACCCACCTCAGCCATCCTCGAAGTGATTTTCCGTGGTTTCCCACTTCTCATCTAGGCAAATGTCGGGATGGTACCTAACTTAAGGCCACGGCCGCTTCCTTCTCCTCCCCCACAAAGCCCCTGTTCAGCATAGCAGGTGCTGCCGTCCCTCACAGTTGTATCCCCCGACCCAATGTCTCACGCTCCAGAAAACTGTCCTTGAGGTGGTAGAGGTGGGATCCGTCGTTGAGTCCGTGGGAAAAACCAACCCGGGAGGGTAAACAGATTAAGAAAGGAACACAGTACTCATGAGGATGCAATAATTTTAGAAATATGAACAGAATGAGGTTGTAACCTATTGTAGGTCCCTATGATTTTAAGGCTTCCTGTCATAAATATTTATGTCCATCACTTTTATTCTAATTTACGCTTAACCACAACAGCCAAGCAGGGTAACGCTCTTGTTCCGATTTCGAGGCCTATTCGTATGTCACTGTGCGATGATTTCGAACTACCCTACAATCAACTGATCGTGATGTTGGCCTCGTGCCGCAATATGATGAAGTGGCGGTATTCGCTTTAATGCTTCAAGCTATCGGCAACGGTCTTTAATTCTCCCCCAGTGATTCTAAAATGCGTATTTTATACACTTTTCGTCATTTAAAGACCATGCCCCCTTGCTTGTGTGACAACAGGAAACATGGCGGACTTTCGTTCTATTAGCTTCACCCAGGCAGCGCTTCCGCCTCTCTATGTTATTCTAGCTCATTGATAGGAATCCACCATAACATTCCTCTGAGTTGCATACACTGTAGCAGTGAACATACCAATGCCTGCCGTGAAGTAACTTTGTTTGTTGAATGTAGGATTTCGAATTCGTTATTTTCATATACAGCTCATGCTGAAGCTAGATTAGTGAAAATATAGCTCACTTACTGTGAAGGAGTCATTCCTATCTTATGAAACGGCTAGTGCAATTTTTGAATTGCCAGTATCGGCACAAATAACTGTGACGAGTAGACAAGGGTTATCTGTAAACGTGGTGTGGTTAGTATTTTTCCAGTGCTTGTGAACCCAGCGACCATGAAGACATCCAGAATGGACGCAAGACAGTTGAAGCCCATGGATAGCAACAGCCTCGTGATGGAGTAAACAACGCCGCGAGCCCTCCGAGTTTCGAACAATGGATATCCCGACACGATATTGAGTACAAATATTTGATTTTTGTGAATGCGGGGTAGTTCTTTTTTGCTGTAAATATGTAGATAATATTAGGATTGAATTAAAATAATATGATGAATATAGATTGTCAAATAGGGAATAGCTTAAAGTGGGCAATAGGATATTATTTTAATCATGTTAGATTGCTTGGGAATGGACACTAGTGAGGCAGATTTAAATTCATGTATCTTAATTTTATTCATATTAATGCATGCGCATAGCGACGATCTTTAATGTTTTGAGAGTGCTTTAGGAAAGGGGAAAATTATAAATGTTGCTGTTAACTTAACATGGTAGATTTCTTCTAATTTAAATATTCATTATGTGTCATAATAGCATGATGACAGGGTCTTCGCAATGCGGGATTTAGAAAGGCACTCTGTGAATAAGAGATGAGATTGATGATAAGACGGCGAGATATAGTGATACATTTGAAGAGTGCCGAGAATGCATGAATTGATTTGAGCACTGATAGTGAAATGTTGGTGCAGTTGTATTGAATCAATTAGCGGCAAAGATGTATCGAGAATACGTCTTCTTGTTGTGAGACTCGGTTTAAAGAAATGAAACTCTGCCTGGTCGAGAGCGTAGCCCGGACCTGTGATTTATGCCTGAAGGCACGGCCTTAAACGAGGTTTCTGTTTTAAAGGGATGAAGTGCTGATGAAAGTCTCGATGTCAGATACAAATGCTGGGTTTCCACCAGTGGCGGCGCGTGACTTTCCTCACTGGGGGTTCAACAGAAGGAAGAATTATTGTGCCGTCGTCCCCCCCCCCCTTTCGCTCCCACATACTACCACTCCGACTTTGGTCCAAGTCCCTTCGCTTTCATCACTCACAAAAAATAAACAGGGGAAACAAAACATACTGTTAGGAATTTCGACCCACACATCCACTCGATTCTTTTGCATAGGGCCTATATCCATTCTGAATTTAAGCACGATTTCTTTACTTTTAACCTGCATCGTTATATCAAGATCAGGCAGTGGGCGGCCGGCATTCTTAATCTCAAGTTTGCGCTCAAGAGAGAGAGAAGAAAATTTTGGCTTTCTAGGTATCTGGACACTGTTCATACTCATTTTGTAGCTCCTTACGTTTCCCGAGCACAAAGATTGTGGACGCAACCACAATGCACAAGAACACACACACGGCCATTAGATTGTAACTTCTTTATGTTCTAAAAATTAAGTTTCTGTACGACACAATAGTACACTGACACGCTTGCACAGCGCACAATAATATAACGAATTATGATAAATACTGTAAAGTTTTATAAACACTAGTATCACATTTGAAAAACAGAAGGAAACTTTAGGGATGTGTGTTCGCACTGTTGACAACGTGGTAACTTAATTTTACGAACTCGTGTGGGCTAGGCAGTTAGCATTTTCATTGGTATTATCTTCCCGCTATTTTTTGCCTCAATGATTTTTAAGTTAAGTTTCTCCCCAAGAAGTAATTACTCCAAAGAAGGCAAATGAATAGATATTCAGTAGGTATTAGTAATATATTTGGGACAAAATATCAATCGGAATTTGGCAGTTTAATGTGACTTTTGGTAGTAATGATGCTTTCCAACACTAGTGTTAACTATATGTACTATTCTTTACTGCCGTAGTTGAATTCCTGTAAGGGCAACAGATGGCAGGCATGTACTAGTTTTCTAACCACTACAACAAGACTTGCGATTACGAAGACGGGTGAGAGAGAGTGGCATATTGCGCAAGCGTAAATCACGGATATTCGTTTCTGCGATATCCTGGTCTTGTCTACGTGTTGGTCGGCATCTCCCCGCACCTCACCACATCCTTCGCCTAGGTACGGACGGAGATGTGGCCCTGCATGGGGGGTGCATTCCAGACGAGTATCCAGCCAGGACTTCGCGCGGCTCGCTTGAATTGAAAGTCAGAACGAGTATATTACGGATAGATGAGCTTACCAAAGGCTTCGAGATTGACAAGGCAGTTGTGAAAATTAAGTAGTTAAGTACAATGTGATATAAACTGGAGGTTCATGGCTCCATTGCGCTATACCAGAAACCGCCACTGGTTTCCATACAAATACAGCTCGGAGTGTGAAAATAATTCTTACCAGTAACAACTGCGAACAGTCAACATGAAGGTTATGTGTCGTGTAAATGTTGTGCTTTATTATCGACGTTTGAATCCACCACCACACATATGAAATCACACATGTGAAGTGCAACCGAATACAATGCGGTTATCAAATACAGTATCACATGATATCAAAGAAAACATTACACGGAAGTGAGTCAGAATATGTGCAACAAATCTCCATCCCTTTATGGTTGTTTCAGAAATAGGTTCCTAGATCTATGTAAAAAAATATCCGAGTTAATGTTGGCATAGCAGATCGCTTTTCTGATGAAATTCCCCTTGAATAGTGGAGAATTAACAGCACAGAATATCCAAGACTTGTGCTGCTCGCAAAGAAAATATTGTCTATTCCAGTCTCCAATGCCACAAGGGAAAGAAATTTCAGTTCATCTGGTAGCTTTATTATAGGGAAAAGGAGCTCACTTAACCAAAATATAGTAAATGGCGCTATCTTGATTCATTTTGTACTAAAACAGTCAACACAATAATCATGAAAAAATGAAATGAAATGGCGCATGGCTTTTAGTGCCGGGAATGTCCGAAAACAAGTTCGGCTCGCCAGGTACAGGTCTTTCGATTTGACACCCGTAGGCGACCTGCGCGTCGTGATGAGGATGAAATAATGATGAAGACGACACATACACGCAGTTCCCGTGCCAGAGAAATTAACCAATGATGGTTAAAATTCCCGACCCTGCCGGGAATCGAACACGGGACCCCTGTGACCAAAGGCCAGCACGCTAACGATTTAGCCATGGAGCCGGACACAATAATGATGAATGTTTGTGACATTTTGAAAGACAAGTAAAAGTTTATGTTCAGTGTCTACTAACGAATGACAATTCGATCTCACAGTGTTTACAGTAAGTTTATAATCACACTGTCTCAATGCATATTTTGTTTTAATATTTCCGTGGTGTCCGATATTTTATGGTCTACTCTCTTTTCTTCGTTGCTTTTAGGTTTGTACATCGTAACTTCCTCGATTTTGTCTGTAAGCGCATCAGCCGCCTTACCTCAGACTACCCGTTGCTAGCCAACGTACTCAAGGTCGACCTGTGAGGTTCGAATGAGTGTGAGCGAACTACGTGGGTCGTGTGCAGACCTCTAAAACGGACTCCGTGACTGTGGGTTTTTCATACACTACTGTGTATTTAGCATGCAATCAGCCAGTGAGTGAGTTATGGCAGTTGTTGATGTAGCGAGCTATCACGAATCAGTCGTACCATATTGATACTGCTTTGCAGATCGATTGTAAATTATTGTGCAACTATATATTTCAAGTGTTATTATTTGTGTGTTAGGTGAAAATACAAAGTGTAGTCATTGATAGTAGTGGTGTTTTCATTTACTACATCGCTGTACCTACGTCAAACTTGAGTAAGGTTATCCCACTCTCCAACAATAGCCATGTTTCTTATATTGGAAAGCCACATTGGTGGATCATGGGAGAGTGTAGATGCTGAACAATAGCACACTTCACCAAGTTCAATGTACGTTTCATAAAATTCATGTTCAGAGAGATTGTAGGCCATTGCATTAATGCAGTGTTGGACTTCTGGAGGAAGGTTTGTATCAGTGCTGCTTGATGTGGTCTTTTGTTGCTGTCCAAGAGGAAGAAGTCATCACCAATTTCTTGGTAAAATGGATGCACACAGCACCTCATGAATGTAATGCTGACTCATCAGTATCCCAACATTAGGCAAAAATGGGGTGTGCCGTCCAAACACTGTCCCAGCCCAACACGTGACTGACCTGCCACTGAAAATATGCACTTCTTGGGCATGTAGCCTGGCATTTCATCCCAGCCACCTCTAGACCCTTGTGCAACGAGTAACAGGTTCCAAGGCGACCCTGGTTTTGCATGTGAACATAACAAAAATCTACTCCGCAAGTTCCCATTCATGGTGGGCTTGAGCCCAGTTCTAAAGGGCGGCTGTGGCAGTCAAGGAGAGGGACAGGATGGAGCGGCCTCCTTGAGCGCCAGGACCTTGTATGCAAGAGTTTCCTGACAGCTTGTGTGGAAACTTGGATCCCTGAAGCCTGTTGCAACTCAGCGCAGAGCTCTGTGGAGCTGGGCATTGGGCGCATCCCGGTGCTTATCAGTGATCTTGATCTGTTGCTGCTAAGCAAGGAAGACCTGTCCACTGACACCTCCTCCACACCCATGACATATCACTGTGGTTGACTAAAAAGACAGTTTGTCACAGCTGTCTAAAAGAGACCTTCTTGGACCAGTGCGATCGATCACCTACACACGTCTACGTGTGGTAGACGACACTCAGTGAGGGCGCACATGCTGTGGTGTGTAGTCAACTTATCAGCAATGGGCAGCAGAAAGGAAGGGAAATGATTTTTTGCAAAAAAAGAAGAAGCCTTAAATTTCTAACCAGTGTACTTTACAAGATCTTCGATAATATTACCATTGCAGGGACCAAAAAAATGTATAAGTAACATTTATCATTATGCAAAACATTATATATATGGGGTTGTTCGGTTAAGTTGGCCACCTCAAAAACCGTATAATCTCGAGTACCACCCGCACTGTTTTTTTTAAATATCGCTTCCAAAATTGGGTGCGGGTCTATTTAACATTTTGGGAAATTTATCTTTCCGAATGCGCGCAAATCGAGCATTACTGCCGGCGCAGCTTGGCAACAATGCTCTCTCAGCTCTCAGTATACGCTACTTCCGCGCTTGGCGTCAGTCTCACGCACGTTCTCAGAGTATTAACATGAATAATCACAAAGCGTTTGCGATCTTTTACTGCGAGTGAGAAATTGAAAGTAGTTCGGGAAGCTGAAATGACTGGAAATCGTGCCGCCGGTAGGAAATACGATATTGACACGCCGTGTATTCGCGATTGGAGAAAGAAGAAAAATGTGCGATTAACATGTAGTGGTGATCGTAGAGCTTCTCGTGGACTGAGTGTACAGTTTCCAGAAATTGAACTTTATAAATATGTGACAGAAAGGCGGGAATTGGGATATGGCGTGTCAACCGAAATGTGTCAGCCAAGGACATTCGAGATCGCAAAGGAACTTCATCGGAAGGGTTTAAGGCAAGCCGAGGATGGGTTTGTAATTTTTATAAAAGAAATGGGTTGAGCTTACGAAGACGTACCTCAATTTCACAGCGTCTTCCTGGTGCCTACGATGAGAAGTTATAGTCGTTTCAGCATCACATAATTCGGCTGCGGAAGGAAAATGCATACGGTATTTGCTTTTCCAAACTGGCAATGCAGATCGGACGCCAGTCTACTTTGAAATGCCAGTGGACAGGACTGTGAATGTTAAGGGTGCGAAAAGTGTTACCGTTAGAACAGGTAGTAATGAAAAACAACGGTGTACGGTAATGTTGTGTATTCTCGCCGACGAAACCAAATTGCCGCCGTACATTGCTTCCTGAAAATCTACCCGCTGGTGTTATCGTCAGATCTCAAAACAATAAGTAAAATTCTTTCAAGAATAAAATTTACTGTGTCCACCTATTCAATACAACTATATTCTGTAGTGATTAAATCCTACATGAATTACATATACTAATTAGGAACATGTTTCGCCCTAGTTTTGGGCATCTTCAGCCTAATAATAATCTTAAGGTCAAGTCTTTAAACCAATTAACATTAGAACTTAAAACTAAATACTATGGTCTTATGCTTAAATTTTTTAAAGAAAATTTTGTGCTTTAGGTGATATTTCATTGATTTACAATATATACCGGTACTTCTTCAGTTGAAGAAATTCGGTTTTACACTTCGGACAGTTTCTAGTCATTGTATGATAATTTTAATTGCTTCCCTGTCACAAATTCTGAGTTTTAATTAATGTACATATTGGCGTTAGTGTGAACAGGAGTATGTCGTCAGCAAAGACAAGTCCAGGAATATCTTGATTTCCTAAACATGGCAGTGCTAATCTTTCCTCAACTTCAAATTCTAGTATATCGTTAATGAACAATAAAAACAAAATCGGTGACAATTTACACCCCTGTTTCAAACCCATTTTAGAGATAATCTCTCTTACTACTACTCCTTCTTTGACTCTCACAGTACACTTTACTTCAGCATATATCTTTTCTATAGCCCTTATAATTTTACATGACACTCCTACTTGTCTCAGTCTAGTAACGACTGCTCACCTGTTCACAGTTTCAAATGCTGTTTCTAAATCTATTGATGTAATATAGAGCTTTCCACCTTTTTTCTTTACATATTTGTCAATAAAAGTTCTCACAATAAAAACATTATCTGGTGTTGTTCTCCCTCTTCTGAAACCACTTTGAAATTTCGACAGGATTGAATGTCTCTCTGCCCAGTTCCTTAGTCTATTTGCTAGTATACCCGTATATACTTTCCCCAATGTATCTAATAAGGCAATTCCCCTATAGGTTCCTGGATTTAATCTATCCCCTTTATTTTTGTATATAGGACATATTATCCCCTCTTTCCAAGCTTTTGGAAATGTCCCTTTCTCGAAGATTTTATTGAATATCTTTGTCAAAATTTCCAACATGCCGCTTCGTTCTCCCACCTTTTTGGCTCGTTGTAACATGTTCATGAGTCGAAATCCTCATCTAATTCATGCAGAGTGACACTCAAACCCCCCGAAACAGTAATCCCCTCATGCTGAGCTCTCCATTTGTCTTATTTATTCAATAATTTCTCGAAATACTGGACCCATGTACTATGACTTATATTGGTCCCCCCAGAACCCGACTTCTTCTTGGTTATTTGATTTATTTTATCCCATACTTTCCTACTGTCATTGTCCTTGCACTTTTTATATATGTCAGCAGCCATCTTTTGTTGCCATTCCGACTTCGTCTTTCTTAACAATTCTCTGTATTCTTTCCTTTTTTTTTTTTTTACAAAATTCGTTTCTAGCTACCTGACCACCATCCAACCTGTATCTCCTAAGTGCCTTCATAACTAGTGACTTTTTCTTTACACATTCTGTATTATACCATCCACCTTTTATCTGCGTTTTACATAGATTTTGCCTCATACCTTTTCCTGCCATTCCTATTAAATTTTCCATCCTGGTTAGAGCTTCCTCCACTCTATTCTCTTCTATCAATTTTACAATACCTATTTTCCAAATCTCAAAATTTTCTCCACCGAAGTACTCTCCGAATTCATTTCCTAATTCTTCTCTCCAACGATACCTAGGTATTTTCCTCTCCTGTACGCTATCGTAAACGATCTCTTGCGCTCTTATACACTGACTGACAGTGACAATGCAACACCAAGGAGGAGTGGTTCGGAAGGGATGAAAGTTGGGGAAAAAACAGAGACGGCACGGATGAATAATTGATGTTTATTTCAAACCGATATGCAGGTTACACAATGCGCACGGCATCGACTCAGTAGGATGTAGGACCACCGCGAGCGGCGATGCACGCAGAAACACGTCGAGGTACAGAGTCAATAAGAGTGCGGATGGTGTCCTGAGGGATGGTTCTCCATTCTCTGTCAACTATTTGCCACAGTTGGTCGTCCGTACGAGGCTGGGGCAGAGTTTGCAAACGGCGTCCAATGAGATCCCACACGTGTTCGATTGGTGAGAGATCCGGAGAGTACGCTGGCCACGGAAGCATCTGTACACCTCGTAGAGCCTGTTGGGAGATGCGAGCAGTGTGTGGGCGGGCATTATCCTGCTGAAACAGAGCATTGGGCAGCCCCTGAAGGTACGGGAGTGCCACCGGCCGCAGCACATGCTGCACGTAGCGGTGGGCATTTAACGTGCCTTGAATACGCACTAGAGGTGACGTGGAATCATACGCAATAGCGCCCCAAACCATGATGCCGTGTTGTCTATCGGTAGGGCGCTCCACAGTTACTGCCGGATTTGACCTTTCTCCACGCCGACGCCACACTCGTCTGCGGTGACTATCACTGACAGAACAGAAGCGTGACTCATCGGAGAACACGACGTTCCGCCATTCCCTCATCCAAGTCGCTCTAGCCCGGCACCATGCCAGGCGTGCACGTCTATGCTGTGGAGTCAATGGTAGTCTTCTGAGCGGACGCCGGGAGTGCAGGCCTCCTTCAACCAATCGACGGGAAATTGTTCTGGTCGATATTGGAACAGCCAGGGTGTCTTGCACATGCTGAAGAATGGCGGTTGACGTGGCGTGCGGGGCTGCCACCGCTTGGCGGCGGATGCGCCGATCCTCGCGTGCTGACGTCACTCGGGCTGCGCCTGGACCCCTCGCACGTGCCACATGTCCCTGCGCCAACCATCTTCGCCACAGGCGCTGCACCGTGGACACATCCCTATGGGTATCGGCTGCGATTTGACGAAGCGACCAACCTGCCCTTCTCAGCCCGATCACCATACCCCTCGTAAAGTCGTCTGTCTGCTGGAAATACCTCCGTTGACGGCGGCCTGGCATTCTTAGCTATACACGTGTCCTGTGGCACACGACAACACGTTCTACAATGACTGTAGGCTGAGAAATCACGGTACGAAGTGGGCCATTCGCCAACGCCGTGTCCCATTTATCGTTCGCTGCGTGCGCAGCACAGCGGCGCATTTCACATCATGAGCATACCTCAGTGACGTCAGTCTACCCTGCAATTGGCATAAAGTTCTGACCACTCCTTCTTGGTGTTGCATTTGCTCTGTCAGTCAGTGTATCTTGAATCATTAATTTTATAGATACTGGCATGTGATTTTCTCTGCCCAATCCTTAATGCTTATCTCTTTGATAATTTTCAAACTATCCCTACAGCATACAACTAGGTCAATTGTACTGCCCCCATTTTCTACCATATAGGTTAGTTTTCCACTCTCATCTCCAAACCACCACCCATTCAATATATAAAGCTCCTCTACCGCGCATAATTCTAGTAGTTTTTCTCAATTTCTGTTACCTACATTCTTTATCCTGGCTATTTCTATTAACTACTAATACACCGTCCTTAAGTTGACTGTAAACTGGTTTCTTGTCCCCTATCCTCGCGTTAAGATCGCCCATAATAATAATGCTTGCCTGATCATACGTACTTCTCATTCGTCTAATTTCTGTCGCAAAAAAAAAAAAAAAACATTCTGCGCAAATGGGGAGCTCAATGGTGGATTATATATAAAAGCTATACATATTCCATTCCTCCAATTGACCCTATCTCATATTCTTATCCAGATTAACAACATGGTAGTAGGTCTACAGCAGGAACATGCTGACTGATAAGACGTGATTTACAGGAGATTAACGCATGTACATTGTAGTCATAATTCACTATTTAATAAAAAGAGCATATAATAACCCTGTTTGACTTTAATTATTCACGTTTGATGTACTGATAATTCAACAATCATTTACTGATCTTAGGCTTACATCTTCTGCTGCAATAAAGAGATGAAGTGGCCGAAATAAAACCTTTCCAACAATGGAATGGATGTTTCAAGAAAGGAATAATCATACTTCACAGGGACAATAATAGATCCCAGAGATGAATATACATAAAAATCCAGCTCCTGAGGTCCTGTACAATATAACAGTATCTGACACTGACTGTAGTAGATATGGCTATTTTGCAGTCTCAAATTACCACATGAGTCTCTGGGCAAGTACCATTTAACATTTATTGTGTCAGGAGATTCAATTATTTATTGGTGCATCATCGCACGAAAGCGGACACTTAATTTCTAGAACCTTGGAAATATGTCCATCCTTTCCTAGAACCAACCCGTCCGGTGTAGCACAAAGCCAGGGTTGTTTACACTGTAGGCCTATTACTACGGTACCCGCGAGGTTACACATTCCAATCCTGTTAAAGAGGAGTACCCTTTCAGGGCAATGCCCTCAGTAGCCTTGCCATAAATAAGATTTCTATGAGACTCGGGAGTTTCATCAAGGAATTTTCTTGCTAATTCATGAGGGTTTCGTGTCCTACAGGCCCGATGGGCTCGACTTGAAGCGGAAATGCGTAGTGCCCGCATCTTCAACCATTCATCACCTTCACTTGGAAACTGAGTTTTAAATGCTATATCAACTATTTTTTCTGTTGTTACTGTAATATGGGAAATATAAAAATCGCCACTTAAAACAAACTCTCCAGAATCGTCTTGAAGTTGAAGCAATTCGTTCATTAGTTTATTAAATTTTGCTCTTATGCCAATATTCAGTAGCGGCGATTAGGGGGGCGAAGGGGGGGGCAGTCGCCCCCCCTACTTTCTGGAGAGAGGCGATGACCTTAGATGTTAGGCCCCTTTAAACAATCATCATCAACTTCTTGGAGAAAATATTGTATTTTTATTACATTTTAGCCGGCTGAAACTAAGAGTTATTAACAAAAGCCATTAGTACAAGCGCTGTTGTCTTATCAGCTAATTCTTTTCTTTATTTTCTTTAATCATTACCAAAATTATTAGCGGAAATACGCACAAAATATCCTTCGTCCCGGCTAACCGATTTGTGTAGCGCCACAGCAAATTGTGGAGACTTCGCCTGTGCTATAAGGAAGGGTACCAGGGCAATATTTTTTTTCTAAGGTCACAGACACTGAGGTACGATTCACCACCTTGCCGCGTGCATTCGTCATTCTGGCGGTCTCTTTAGTGTCTGTCACGTTGTTAGTGTATAGTCAAATACTAAATGGTTTTTAATTGTATAATCACGCCGTATTGCTTTTTAATTTAATAAATGTGTAATATTATTCCTTTGGCGAAAGTTTTATTGTATAGTATTGAATCAAAATCTGTCCGACTCGTTGGCTGAATGGTCAGCGTACTGGCCTTCGGTTCAGAGGGTCCCGGGTTCGATTCCCGGCCGGGTCGGGGATTTTAATCGCTTCTGATTAATTCTTCTGGCTCGGGGACTGGGTGTATATGTCCGTCCCAACACTCTCCTCATCATATTCAGACAACACACTACACTACCAACCACCACAGAAACACGCAATAGTGCTTACATCCCTCCATAGAGGGTTGGCGTCAGGAAGGGCATCCGGCCGTAAAACAGGGCCAAATCCACATGTGCGACGTAGTTCGCACCCGCGACCCCACAGGTGTGGGAAAAAGCGGCAGGAAAAGAAGAAGATTGAATCAAAATCTCAAAAAAACTATTATTACCACATTTAAGTTGGTAAACTGTCAATCTTTACGGTACCTCTTTGTCGAAATTCTCTGACAGAACATAATAAACTTACCATTTTGTGGCCTTTTTTTTCAAGTTTTGATTAATATACACCCCTCTCCCAATCCTCCGGTATATCCCGCAAACCCGGATACTGTTTGTTGTCTGTAAATCCTTTGTCCCCGCAATTTTTATTCCCAATCGCCGCTACTGCCAATATTGACGCTATTGTTGCACAACTCTTCACACAAACTTTTAGCTACTACCGATTCAGACTCTGTTTTCATTTCAGTCCAAGGCGAATTTTCTAGATCTGTTTTTCCTACTTCATCGATGGTAATAACAGCACCCTTGTCAGTTCTCGCCCTCACAGTTTGATTCAACACAGTTTCGTTGATTGTCAAGCTGTAATAGAAATTCGAAGTATTACAGACTTCACCGAATCACATAAAATTAAATTGTAAAATATAATACTGTATGTTTAACAATAATGAGCTAACGTAATTACCTCAATTGTAACCTTGTACGGGCTTTTGCTAACACTCGTCTGCCTTATGACGAAGTCGGTAAGTGTACAACTGGAAACAATTCGTCTTTCTTCAACTTGTAACACATGGCCACTGTCAACTGGTTTCTGCGCTTTATTCACTGTTGATTTGCGACTGTTTTGGAAGTGTATGTACTCAAACCCATATTATATTACAACCTCCATAGTACTACTTCATATCTTGACGACAAGATGCAACGATAATTTTTCCGTAATTATGACGCAAGTCATCACTTCAGCGGAACGCACTCTCACCGTATTAATGGTTGGAACTCCGCCAGAGCGCTCTGTTACTAGTACCGTGCACGCCCCCTATACAGAATGGATGGCGGCTGATAATCACACACTGACGCCAACTGGTCGTATTCAGCGCCCGGAAGTTTAGCTGCTGTGTTCGTGGATTTTGACGGCATGGATTCGTACATAATCGTAAATAATTTTGACATAACTTTTTTAAATAGCCAACGGCCGTAGCCGTGTTGAAACACCGGATCCCATGAGATCTCAGAAGTTAAGCAATATTGGGCGTGGTCAAGATTTGGATGGGTTGCCACGCGCTGTTGGTGGGGGGTAAGGGAATGGAAGAGCGGAAAGGAACTGCCATCCTACCGTACGTAAACTCCGGCTCAGGCATACCTGTGCGGAGGTTCGGACCTGCCTTCGGACAGAATACACCCTTACCTTACCTCTTTCAAAATAAGGGTGCAGGTCTTATTCGCTGGCGGGTGGTATTCGAGATTACACGGTAACTCATTAACAGTTAAAAATATTGACATTCCATTTCCACTTTCAGTAATGGTACCAAGGGGCACATAATCAGACTTACACAGTACTTTTTCATGGCCTCAATCTCTCCTGATATAATTGTACTCTTTTTGTTTTCTTAAATGGAACTACCCTGTTTACTTTTTGCTAGTTGCTTTACCTCGCACCGACACAGATAGGTCTTATGGTGACGATGGTACAGGAAAGGGCTAGGAGTGGGAAAGAAGCGACCGTGGCCTTAATTAAGGTATGCTTGGTGTGAAAATTGGAAGCCACGGAAAACCATTTTCAGGGCTGCCGACAGTGGGGTTCGTACCTACTATCTCCCGAACCCTGTTTAATACGCATGGCCTAATAATAATAATAATAATAATCATATGGCCCCAGCTACCGTGTGCAGACATTTCAATTTGACGCCATCTGGCGGTCTGCTCGTCAATTTCGACATTCCGTTTTACTCTAGGCCCACTAGATGGCAGACCAAGTAAATCAAAACTCTCTTGGGCGTCTATGGCTGAGATTTAATTAATTTTGTCGGGTAAACACCAAATGTGTCACCAGAGATCTTTCACATGCCGACATCGTACAACATGGAGTGTCTAATGGACTTTTTCCGCCCTTCAAAAATCCGACTACCTCTGCCGGGTTTGAACCCGCTATCTTGGGATCCGGAGGCCGACACTCTACCACTGATCCACAGAGGCAGCTACGCATGGCCTTAAACCTATAAACATTACAAATTCAGCACCATGATTATTTTGAAAATCAGACGAGTACTTCTCTAGAAAATGTAGTGTATTCAAACCTGCTTCGTTTGCCAACTGGGGGACTGCCCTGTTCGATTCATGCTATGTATGAAATACGAGCTAGTTGTTGACATGCAGAGTTGCTTCTTCTTCTTCTTCTTCTTACCGATACATTTCTGCTTTTGCAGGTCGTTCAGACAGCCTCTTCCAATCTTCTCTTTTTTTCCCACATTCTATCGTTCATCACTGTTTGCCACTGTAGTCCTCTTCGATTTACGTCATCCTCCATCTGATCCCTCTATCCTTTTCGTGGTTGTCCAATAGGTCTTCTTCCAGATTCTGCCCATTCCAGAGCTCTTCTTGGTAATCTTTCTTGTCCCATTCTTTTGACGTGGCCAAACCATTTCAGCCTATTTCTCTCCATAGTTTCTTTTAGAGGGTTGATCTGTAGCTTGTTTCGTACGGTTTCATTTCTTATCTTGTCCCTCCTTGTTTTACCCAAGATCCCTTGCAGAAAGTGCATCTCTGTCGTTTGTAATCTACTCAGATCTTTTTTTGTCCAAGTCCAACATTCTGATCCATAGGTAAATATTGGCAAGTAATATTTATAATCATGATTTTTGCTTTGGTAGGTACTTTCCAATTTCTAATTATGTCTGATACACAGTAACAAAATTTTGAGAAATTTCCTATCCTTGCTAAAATTTCTTCCTTGATGTTTCCTTTCCCAGTTAGCTTACTTCCTAGGTATTAAAGAAGCATCTACTTTTAAAAGAATTTTTCCATTACACCTAACATCCTTCGTTTTTTTGTTTCCTCTACTGATTTTCATTACCTCACTTTTCGTTAAACTTATTTCCATACCTGCTTCTTCAATTGCCCTCTGCTAGGTATTTAGTTGTTCTTCCAATTTCTGTTCATCTGCACGTGCTATGACTTTCATGTCATTTGCTGTTGACCCTTGGTGAACTTACCTCGTAATGATGTCCATCACTATATTAAAGAGCACTAGTTAAAGCGAAGGCGAGGATATGTATTATCTCCGATGTACTTGTAAATAGCTGGCTCCATGGTGTAGGGGTAGCATGCCTGCCTCTTACCCAGAGGCCCGGGTTCAATTCCTGGCCAGGTCAGGGACTTTTACCTGTATCTGAGGGCTGGTTTGAGGTCCACTCAGCCTACGTGATTAAAATTGAGGAGCTACCTGAAGGTGAGATGGCGGCCCCGGTCTAGAAAGCCAAGAATAATGGCTGAGAGGATTCGTCATGCTCACCATATGACACCTCATAATCTGCAGACCTTCGAGTTGAGCAGCGGTCGCTTGATAGGCCACGGCCCTTCGGGGCTTTTGCGCCGTGGCGTTTGGTTTTGGTACTTATAAATACGCTATGAAAAAATGTATGATTTAACACCTTTAATATTGCTATAGGTAAAAGGTAAATGAAAAACGGATATATGACGGGTTCTATGAGACAAAATTATTATCCACACAGGACCAAATGAGCTAGCTGTATGGTGTGGACCACATAGCTGTTATCTTGCGTTCGGTAAACCCGCCATTGGTTGTCCTGAAGACTGTTCTCCAGGGTTTGCCATTTTCACATCATATGACCGCTGCCTTCCAGGTCCTAGCCTCTTCCTAAACCACTGTCAACGGAAATTCCCTTGAGTTAGCGCTAACACTAGGAAAAGGGGAAATCTTGGATAAATGACGCCAGGAAGGATATCTGCCCATAAAATTGGATCAAACGATATGCGTGACACGGATTGCAACACATCCCCACCATGTTGTGGGAAAAGTGGCAGGGAAGGAACGAGAAACGTCAATAAACAAAAAGAAAGAAAGGTCTAGTTTGAATATTTTAAAGTAATTGAGATATCGGAAGTGAGTATTATTTGAAGAAGTACAACTAGTACAACTGGGTAATCACCCCTTCTTAACACTAATCAGAAAGGGGGAAAAAGGAAGTGGTTTGATTCTTTGAACAAACAACAAAAGAAAGAGCACGGCCATGATGGCCGTGAAAATGAAAGACTTCGCAAACCTAATACCGTCGGGATCGGAAAAGAACAAGTGTTGACTAAGGGAAGTCGGATAGCAAAGGAAATGCGTCATATATCTGCTTTTCTTTTACCTGTGTGGCGATATTATTACTTTTTATCATAGTGTATTTATGAGTACAGTAGAGATAATATGAAGGACGTGCTATATTGTTTTACATTTTATTTTTTGTACGTCCGGGTTGTTCACATTTCACTTTTGAAGGTGGTGATGTGTAACTAATGTCTTGTTCCACCGTTTGGTCGCAGCACACGCACAGGGGCCAACGAATGCACGCGTCATAGCCATTTCATAACAACACTGTCAGCATAGGAACAGACAACATGGAAAGCAACCGTCAGGTACAGCGCTATACGACTTGGTTCCTACGGAAAGAAGTCGTGACCACTGCAGAAATTCATCGGCGCGCATCGGTGGATAAGGAAACCAGTTCTGGAAGGAATGTGACAGTGTCAACACCAGCCAACATTCTCTGGGTCGAACAGGCCATCCAAGGAAACAAATGCATCACATTTACGGAAATGGAGGTAGCCACAGGAATTAGCTGAAACACCCTACAGCGGGTTGTGCACGGCCACTTACAGTTGGGGAAGGCGTCATCCACGTGGGTGCCTAGACTCTTGTCTGCAGACAAAAAGCAGAGGCGTGTGGACGTGTGCAGTGAACTTTTGCAACACCATGATCAAGATCCAGCCGACTTCTTGGCTAGGGTTGTGACTGATGAGGAGACATGGCTCCATTACCATGAGCCCTGTGGTCATGCCTTCTTTCCATAGGAACCAAGTAGTATAGCGCTGTCCCTGACGGTTGCTTTCCATGTTGTCTGCTCCTACGCTGACAGTGTTGTTATGAAATGGCTATGACGAGTGCATTCGTTGGCCCCTGTGTGTGTGCTGCTACCAAACGATGGAACAAGGCACTAGTTACACGTCACTGCCTTCAAAAGAGAAATGTGAACCATACCCGGATGTACAAAAAATAAAGTGTAAAACAATATATTATGCCCCTCGTACAAATATGTCAGAAGAAGGTGAAACAACTCTGTACGTCAACAGCTAGCTCATGTTTCATATGTAGCGGAAATCGAACACGGCAATTCCCAGCTGGAAAATGAAGCACATTTGAATACATATTTTCACAAGAAGTACTCCGGTTTTCAAAATAATCACAGTGCTGAATTTTTTATCTTTGTATGTTTAAAACTATTTATAGAAAACAGTGTAGTTCCATTAAAAAAAAGTAAAGTTAGTACCATTATCTCACGAGGGAACGGTACGAAGTCGGACGGCGAATTTCGATTTGATTTTTACATATTCGTAAAGGTCTTTTTAAGCTGAAGCAGGTAGTGGAAGTCTAATTTTTCGCTGGTCTTTTTTAAGGGGGCATTTGAGGGCTCAAAGTTGGCGGTGCGCGCCCTGAATTGTACAGTACATGCTGGCACATGTCAGCGCTCACGGCCAGCGGCTGCCCTGCCTCGCCTTCCCTCTCCACTCCTTCGGTTCTCCTCTGTCCCCTACCACATAGGCCCTACGGTTGCAAACAGTTGTGTATATGAGACGGCGAGTCCTATTCTATTCGGTCAAGTTCTCCACGACTGATGGCTATTCCACATACAGGATATCGCATTGGATTCTTTACTTTGTTATGGCCGCTTGCAACATTATTGCAGCTCTTATTAATGCCTACGGTGTTAATATTCAGGAAGCTACAGGGCTTTCTGATGAAGAGCAAATCATGTATACACAAATAAATATAACGTTTGATGCAATTTTGGAGGGTAAATGCGAAATTATTCAGGAGGAAGAAGCCGTTTTCGTTGATTCAGAAGACGAAGATGGCGTTGAGGAGGGGACAACAACACCGAAAAAACGCAAACCCGGAGATGAGTTTAACGCAGATAACAAGTCTTGTGATGGCCGAGGAAGACTCTGTAAGTCAGTGGAAGATTATGATTCCGAATCAATGTTGGACATGTAAAAAATAATAATAATAATAATAATAATAATAATAATAATAATAATAATAAAGGAACGAGGACCTATGAACGCCGTACGGAAGTATAAGAAGACTCGGGCTCGGAGACAAATTTATGGAATCGTCAACCACGTTGAACACAATGGAGAAATTAGGAAATGTGCGATGCTTCGAGCTTATGTGAAAGAAGAGTTCACCAAGGCAAGGATGCGTTGGAATGGCATATGGCTTTTAGTGCCGGGAGTGTCCGAAGACATGTTCGGCTCGCCAGGTGCAGGTCTTTCGATTTGACCCCCGCAGGCGACCTGCGCGTCGTGATGATGATGGAATGATGATGAAGACGACACATACACCCAGCCCCTGTGCCAGAGAAATTAACCAATGATGGTTAAAATTCCCGACCATGCCGCGAATCGAACCCGGGACCCCTATGACCAAAGGCCAGAACGCTAACCATGTAGCCATGGAGCCGGACAAGGATGCGTTATTTATATGTCAAAAAATCGGACAACGAGCGTTGGATTGGTGAGGGTAGAGAGTTGTTTTGCCCCAAACACTCTCTCCAAAGCGAGTCATACTTGACAAACCTTAAAAGGCGTTTGAAAAATTCGGTTCCGAAAAGTAGCCAAACTAGTCAGTAAAACGTTTAAAACAGACGAAGAAGTACGACACAAAGTGGCTAAAAAGTTTGTAACATTCATTAATGAATTGCAAGAAAAGAAAGAGATCCCGGATGGCAATATCTGGAATTCGGACCAGTCCCGATTTGAGTACGAAATGGTAACACAGAGAAGTTATGATTTTCGTGGTGTGAGAGACGTTCTTGCTACGCTTGTTTGCCGAAATAGTTTTACGCACTCCCACACAGTGCAATATCACATTTCTAAAGCCGGAGAAATGGGACATTTGTTCTTGGTCGTTTTCCAAGAAATTAATGGAAAGTTTGGACGTAGAGTACAAGAAAGTACCAAAGCCTACATGGATGCCTTTAAATATGTCGTAATTGATTGTTCATCTTCCGGGAAAATGGGGAAAGGGCATGTACGTGACTGGTTCCAAAACGTTTTCCTTCCGCAATTACAGGGAGACGGAAGAAATCTTCTTCTTATAGATTCATTCAGTGGCCAGGGCAAAAATGCACAACTTGAATCCCTGACGAACAAACCTGTACAAATTGAATACATACAGAAAGGAACTACGATCTTTGCCAGCCGTGTGATCTTGGACTCTTCCTACAACTAAAATGTTTAGTACGTCGAATGGAAAACATTTGCCGGGTAAGGAATTTACACGGCCAGTCAAAATTAAAACCCAAAAACAGAAGTTTCATTATATCTAGTCAAATACTAGCGCATAACCAATTACAAGCTGATTGTTTTGTACCAATGCTAAAATATGCTTGGAAAGCGGGTGGGTATTCCAGTACTGACAATACACCACAATTTCATACTGTCTCACAAACAAATTTTCATGATTTGACTGATACAAAGTGTGCCGGAAATGTTTGTACCAATTTTTCGTTTATAAGGTGCGCACATTGCTGTTTTGTTTTTTGTTATTCACATTTTGTGTTAGATTTTCACTATCATGCCATGAACAATGGTCCAATGCCAGACTGTGTTAGAATAAAGTCATTTCTTGAACACTTGGAATGTCATGATGATGCAGATGATATTTGATTATGTATTATTTGTATGTTAAGTAGTGATTTGTAAACAATTTTATTGTTTATTTTTTCCATAATGAATTCATCTTTGTAAATAAAATGTCCCAACTAACATCAGTCTTCACCCGCAATCCCGTGTACACAACTGTAGGCAGCCGTATGTGGTGGGGGAGAGAAGTGAACCGAAGGAGTGGAGAGGGAAGGCGAGGCAAGACAGCCGCTGGCTGTGAGCGGTGACGCGTGCCGGCATGTACTGTAGAATTCATTGCGTGCACCGCCAACTTTGAGCTCCCAAATGGCCCCTTAAAAAGGACCAGCGAAAAATTAGACTTCCACTACCTGTTTCAGCTTAAAAAGACCTTCACAAATATGTAAAAATCAAATCGAAATTCGCCGTCCGACTTCGTACCGTTCCCTCGTCAGACGATATTGTCACCAGGAAAAATTAGTCTAATTATGAGCCCCTTTGTACCACTACTCAAAGTGAAAACAGAATGTCGATATCTTGAACGGCTTACATGTTATTTGAGGTGGACAACTTCGCTGAATAATCCTGTACATAGGAGCACCCTAGGGTGAGCATACCAATTCGTGCTATGTTGGTGGAAGTTCAAGCTTCTGATAAGGCCACTCGTGCCAGACAGGTCTTAGGAAATGGAAATGATCACCTGATGTTTTAAAAGGTACAAAGTCTCAAATAGTATTAATTGGTTGCTGTACATGGTGATGGCTCAGCACACAAAATAATGTTGAACCCTCAGTGGACGAAGGTGATTCAGGTGTGAGCACTAAGAAAATGCAGCAATCTCTTTAAAAATGAACTGTTGCAACAGTTTAGCTCAAATTATTTTCAAGCGTTTACAGTAGAGACGCAAAAGAATGAAGTTTACATTCATTGTCTTTGTATATATACTTTTTACCTTACGAGTCTACTCATGGAAAAGAGACCTTCCATATTTTATACAGAATAAAAGTGGCATTCTTGTATTTGCATGGGTTGTTTCACAATGCAATAAAACTAGGATATTATTATTATTAGTGTATGGCAAGGAAATTATATACATAATATATATACACAATAACAAAAAACATTGATTCACTTCAGGCATTAGTATTATCTGTTATATCTGAATGTCCAACATTTTATTCCACTGTAGCGCTTCTGCTGTTGGCGATAGGAAGTCTTCCAATCTACCTGGATAAGCCCGTAGTTGACACTCCCTTACAATGTGGGGAATAGTCTGGCAAGGGGCTCCACAGTCACATTCTGGAGATGGTACCAAGTTCCACTTGTAGAGAGAAACCCTGCACCTTCCATGACCTGTCCTGATCCTGTTCAGTCTGGACCAAGTTGCACGCAGCAGTTGGAATCTGTTTGCAATTTTTTCCCCTCTAAAGACGTTATGCACAGGCAAGTCAGGAGAGTTATTTCAGTGGCCTTTCCACTGCTCCAAAGCATTGAAGTTGGTGGATGTCTTCAGAGCAGTATCACAAAGGGGTGGATGTCGTGATTCCAGTCTTTGGAGACTAAGAGCTGGTATGTCATTTAGAACGGGTAGCAGAGGATTCTTGCAGATCTTCTTGTACTCTCGAACAAGTCAGGTGGCATTATTCCAGATAACAGTGGGAGCCAGTGAACTGGAGTTGATCTGATGGTGCCAGATATAAGACGCATGCTGGTATTAAATTGTGGGTAAATATACTTTGTATATGGGCTATTAATCAACACTAGAGCACAATAGTCAGCAGTAGAGAAAACCAGTGCTAAGACTGATGAGCGTAGGATGTTTGCAGTAGATCCCCAAGTAGTACCAGTTAGCTTCTGAATAATATTGTTTTGGGTTTTCAGTTTCTTTGACAAGTTCAAAAGATGTTGCTTGAATGATAAAGTCCAGTCCAAGGTAACACCAAGATATTTTGGATACCTATTGTGATTAAGTACTCGATTGGAGAAGGTAATATTTAGTTTTAAGTTAGCAAGTCGGTTGCCCAAATGCAAGGAAGAAACCTCCGTCTTGGCTGTACTGGGTCTGAGTCTCCATTTCCTGAAATATTCTGCCAATGTGGATAAGTCCTGAGTCAAAATGTCTTCAGTTTTCTCAAAGGTCTTATGTTGTGTGGCCAGGGTCAAGTCATCAGCATAGCAGAAATTTCTGGATATTGTTTCCGGAAGATCAGAGATGTACAGATTAAACAGTAGTGGTGATAAAACTGATCCTTGGGGCAAACCATTATGCAGCTTTCTCACTGAGCTTTTCTTTTCACCTAAACAGACCTAGAATTTCCTGTCGCTGATCATGTTGTTGATAAGCTGTGCAATTGTTCTGCAGGGTATAGCTTTGAGTAATTTATAAATCAATCCTTCCTTCCATGCGGTATAAAAGGCAGCAGTGAGATCCATAAAGACAGCAGATGTTTTAAGCTTTTGCTGGTATCCAGCCTCGATGTAAGATGTTAATGAAAGTACTTTATCACAGCAGTTTTGGTTAGGTCTGAATTCTGCCTGATCCACAGGAATGAGTTCTAAAATGGTTGATCCAATTCTGTTGTAGATAAGCCTTTCAAAGAGTTTGTAGCAACAGCTAAGGAGGTCTATTGGTCTGTAGCTTTCAGGTCTATTTGCACGTTTTCCAGGCTTCAATATGGAAATAATTTTAGCTGTATTGAAGTCAGGTGGGATTTGTCCAGCTTGGAGAATGTCCGTGTAAAACTGGGCCATCCATCTCTTTGCATTGTCTCCCATATGTATGAGGAATTCTGGATGAATTCCATCAAATCCAGATGCCTTACCAGGTTTTAGTTCTTTGAGGGCCTCTTGATCATCAAGGGCTGTAAAGGGATGTGAATAGCTAGATATGCAAGGTGCTGGTGAATTCAGAGCACGAAGCTGGCATCTAACATACTTTATATGCTTCTTACCAGCTGGAGCTCGGGAAGTTGTTACAATATGGGAAGCTATGTGGTCAGGTGTCACCTGAGGTTGACTCTTCACTACTGGTGCACCTTCTCCTAGCCTTCTAAGAAGACCCCAGGCCTTTTTGCTAGAATTAGTAAAATCTAAGCTTTCGACAGTTTCAACCCATTTTTGTTTTTTGGCAATCATCCAAGCTAGCCAGATGTTTGTTAGCAGTTTCTGCATCCCTGTTTTGTTGGAAATTCTAAAATAATTCCTCATTCTCAGCATTCCAGCCAGGAACATATTCTTTCCGATAGCCCCTGGCATACATTTCTTAGTAGTAGATATAACTGCGCCAACAAGACGTTGATAACTTTGGTGATTTGGGGGAATCCAACGAATGCATTTATTTAGTTCTACAGAGAATGCAGACCAGTCAGCTTTCTGGAAATTCCATCGGGAACGTAGCGTTGATCGTATAATGGGAATTGGGACACCAAATTCGAGTATTACTGGACTGAGTGTAGTGTGCAAGGGATTTCCATTTATATTGGAGCCGACAAAGCATAAATCTGGATTTGAATCTCTACCCCATGCAGTTGATCGAAAAGTTCCTCGATCTTTAGCGTCAAATACTAGATAGAGGTTGTTACTTTTGCACCAGTACATTAATTTAAGTCCACAAACATCTGTTTTAGAATACTTCCAGAGTTCATGATGACTACTGAAACCCCGACATAAATCGCAGGATGTTCTGAAGTTGGTACAACATACTGAGGCCGTAATATGCATGGTGGTTTGTAGATGTTGACGATTGAGACATTATTCAGTTGGATGACAACCTAATGAACGTTTTCTTCTGTGCTTTGAGATAGTAGTTCAGCTTCTTTGATGTTATTACGGACATACGTGGCCACTCCATATGTTTCATGGTAAGTTACTCCTAGTGCCGTGTACCCAGCAATATGACCTCTAGTTAGGAGTTGTTCTTCATTAAGCAACATGCGTCTCTTGAAGTACAACATCTACGTTGTTCTCTCTGAGTATTTTTGAGAGATAATCACACTTTGCTCTGCTGATACTTTCTATATTGAGTTGGAAAATATGAATAATGGGACCAATTTTTCTTGTTAAAGAGCTCTAAGAAGAGCTGTTTCCACATAGTGTCTTTGACACAATTTGATAACTAGGAGATCCTAGGATAGACTGGCTGCCTATTGCTGTTGCTCGCTTAGCACCACCCGGGGGGACATGTGCAGGGTAATGAGAAGGTAAATCCTACGGACGAAAACTAGGGTAATCATTGCCTTGGAATGTTTGAGCAGAAGAACTTGAAAAAAATAGTTAAAAGGTTCTTTTAGCAAAAACCCCAGGTTAATAGGATGATTAGTTTATGAGAAAGAGGGCATGTACTTTGGTGTGTTTTGTCATCTGTTACTTGTTACAAAAATATATTCCCAAAGGGAACCTGAAATATTTATCCCGAATGAGTAAATTTATAATACCAATATAATTGGTCCGTTATTGGATATTACAAATTTAACAGCTAACTCATTCCTGTTGCCAGCATTTCACCCCAGTGTATCAATCTGGGCTCATCAGTTGGCAACTAGCTCACCTACCAAGGTACATGGCTAGTGTACACTGTGGAGGCCACTGCGTACGCTACTTAGAGCCACCGGCAGTGCCAATGCACTATGGAGAATTTTGTCTTTTTCCAAAAACATGCTTGCTGAGCCATACTTCGTGATGATGATGATGATGATGATGATTGTTGTTTAAAGGGGCCTAATATCTAAGGTCATCGGCCCCTAATGGTTCGAGATAGACGATATGATATATGATATGATAATTAAAATTTTAAAATGTATCCACTGACTAGAATTTAAAACAAATGAAGATGAATAATGATGTTAGGTAATGGTAGAATAGGACATTGCCGTAAAATTCAATAATATATCATGCAAATTATTATTTTAAAAAACGCATTAAAATATACAAACACAAACTAAAACAGCGTCAAATTAATAAAACGTAGTGAACAATAATACAAAGACTAATACGAAACACTACATTTATATCCGATATATCCCTCATAAAATGGATGACGAGGTCTGCTGACTGCTGGTCATCTCGCTGTGCCATACTTCCGCGCCGTGCCATATCTTATCTCAAAGTGACAGCGAGCCAAGTAATTACAAGTCTTAAGTGGTTTCAACATGCTGAAAGAATGATATGAGTCGTCACCAGATAATGTTAATGTGCATATTACTGGAAAGATGGTGATTTACACTATCAATCTACAGAAGGAAATGTCCTGTAATTATATACACATCCCATAGAATACAGCAGAAATTTAAGTCTATATGCTCTCAAACAGAAAGAGATCAGACTATTTCAGACTCCATAGAAAGAAAAGAAGAAACACTGATGTGAGCTAATTCATGCACAGAAGAAAGGCAGAGATCTTCAGCTTCAAAGATATACCGTTTCATGTCAATAACTTTAAAACTTTACAATCTAGAACAAAATGAAATTAGTTTTACAGGAGTTTATAGCATGCATGGAGGTCAGCAGCATGTGAAGAAAAGTCTACACGATGTATGGAGGTCTGCGTCAGCGGGTTAATGTATGTAATGGACACAAGATATCAAATGCAACTGTCTTGTAAGTCAGCTGATGAAGATGGCTGCCAAATATAATTCTGTTAGTAATTGTTCTGAGGTAACTTTTTCACCATAAATACTGTAGAATCTAAATATGAAAGGTAGCAAAACTTTGTTCCGTAGGAGTTCTTTTATGTGCCAGTAAATTTATTGACACAAGGCTGGTGTATTACAGCACCTTCAAATACGATCAAACTGGATCAGGAGATCAAATCTGCCATCGTGCCTCAGAAAACCAATGCTCTACCATCTGAGTCACTCAGCCCAGGACTGGATAGTGAAAAGTGACATACTATAGAAGGAATCTCTGGTATCAAGAAACACTAAAGAAAAAACAAAAGCAAGAAGCTTTCACTTTAATAGTACTGTTGATGTGAATATAGCCAAGGGGACCTCCACATTTAATGGAATCCCACCCACAGAGTTTTAATAATCCTACATGCATTGGTTGGGATTTAAACCATGGCTGTCTAGATGAGAAGCTAGGGACAATAACATACAGCTACCACATCTACATTTAAAAAAGCCTGTTGGTTTGTTGGTTAAAGAACAATGGCAACTGCAAGGAAGTCAAAACCTACAGAAGAACCATACAAAAATGTATAACTAAATAGGCAGTAGAAGAATGCCAAGAATGATTAAAAAACAAAAAACAAAAAAAAACAGGAATGCACAAAAAGAAGAAAATATACCTAGAGTAGTAAATGAAGGAAACTGAGGATGTGAATTCTTTTAGAAGGTGAATCTGGAAAGGACAAGCTAAGAACCAAGAATTAAAGCTTGCAAGACAGCTGGGAGGAAACATTGTAAGCAAGGAACAAGTTATGACTAAACGACAGATATTTTTAAAGAATTACCGGAGAACTTAGAGGATGAAATAGAAAATAATACCGTTGGATGAAACAGATGACCAATGTGACAAAAGTACAGAAAACTATTAAATGGCTTGGTACAACCATTCCACAGATCTTGATGGTACACCTGAAGACTTAAGCAAATGCGGTAGAAACGATCTACCGCAAAGAATTAATAAAACAATAATGAAAAACTGGGAAGAATAAACTCCTCCAGGGAAATGGGGAAAAAGTTGTTACATATCTTAAGAAGAAAAAGGAGACCAGTTGGATTTGAGGAACCATTGAATAAACCAATAAATTTTGTGAATAAAAATTTCATTAACAAAGGTGGGGAAATGATTTCAATTTTTCACAATACAAGTGTCAAAAAGCATCAGTGGTATGACTGTATTCTGGGAAAGTTAACAATAAATCAAATACACTCCCTATGACAAATTAAACTTATAGTTTTGTGTGATTGTTGCCATCGCGATCTTAGCCATGGGACCTCTATTTTAAGTGGAATCCAGGCCATTAGCATGTGCCTTTTCATTTCACTGATCCACAAACACTGTCCGGGATTCAAACTGCAGCCACCTTGATGCGAAGCCAGTTGCTCGCTTTACCCAGACAGACCCGTCATTGTGTTTGGTATTGTAACCGTTCATCACCACGCCACAGGCATGTCATGAGGCCCAGTTAACAATATATGCCGTTTTCCGCGACATTCTGCGACATATAGTGTCATAATTAGCAATTTATGCACAGTCCAGGATGCAAGTTGCGGTGCGCAAGCTTGAAGGGTGCAGGTCTAATTGCTTGTAATGAGAGGAAGAAGGCACAATACAGCGGAACCTTGAAATCGTGCTCTCTCTTTGCGGGACAGAGAAGACAGAGACAACATCATGTGTAGACGAGTATTTGGTCAGAAAGTGGGGTGGATCACGGCGTGTTAACCTCAAGAAATAAAAATCCTTACCAATTTATCCGCACATTCATTGGTGCCAACCCACCGTATTCAACTATTATTAATAATAATAATAATAATAATAATAATAATAATAATAATAATAATAATAATAATAATAATAATAATATTTTTAATATAACTTATGGAAATTTACGAGTAAGGACTCATTTGAACCGGCATATTTTATGCAAATTAATGATGCATGAAAACGTAATACTTTAAGAATGGATCGGTAATGACGCACGTCACACAGCAGTGCATGGATTGAGGTCAAGTGTTAGGATCAGGCAACGTGAGAGAAAAGTGGGAGTCGCCACCAGATAATCCATGAAGTGTGGATTTATTAAAAGGACGCTTTTGAGATTACGAATGGCCCAACGATCGGATCTACATGAAATTAGATCAGTATAAAGTATGGGTTAAGAGCTACAGTTTGATTACCCTCATGTAGCTGAAAGATCATGATTAGCGGAGCGAATTATTGGCTAGGGGCATGGTTTGCCACCTCTCTGACCATCCAGCCAAAATACTATAAATGAAACCGAGACGTAGCTCCACTATTCCATTGTAATCTGTGTGACCATAATACTTACATGTTGGTGTGAAACGTACTGAGCCAGAGTGTGTAATTACTGTGACTCATTGCAACATGGATAATAATATGTGAAGTGCAGTGTCGTATACCATGTATCAACACGGTGCAGTATGTGTTCCTGTCATTTTATATACGAATTTACCTTAAAATGAAGAATGTTAAATAAAAGGTTAAGGATAGATTACAAGAGATATTTACTCTTCAAACCTTACTTTGGAGAAGGTGGCAGGAAATGAATCTTCCAGAAACCAAAGGGACCATACTAACAAGGAGTGTGCACGTCTACAACTCAAACTTTCAATAATTCAATAATAATAATAATAATAATAATAATAATAATAATAATAATAATAATAATAATAATAATAATAATAATAATAATAATCATCATCATCATCATTAAAAAACATATTATGATGATTATTTGTGTAGTTATGACTGCCCAAGTATTGTAGAGAACGAAAACCATCAAAAGAACATTCGTTTGAGAAACTGGCAGGATGTTAAATATGAAGAGAAAAGGCCATGTTTATAATAGAAGGATTACTAGGGATTAAAAAAGATTCAAGATAAAATGCAATAAATCACTGAACTATGAATTATCATATATAATTTTAATTGGAATAATATGCATTGTACAAAAATATCAACTAGTAAGTGAAAATTAGTTACAGAAAAGGGAGAAAGGCTCCATGAGAGAAAAAGACACAGTACCCAAGAAGATATATATATTTTTAAATTAACAGAGTAAGCTTACTTAAAACATTTTCAATAAATTAGTAATATTCAACAATATTCTGTTATTCTCACCATGCTGAGGATAAATGCCAATCATTTTCTAATTAATATATACAGTCTTTAAAAATGAACTGCAACAGTAACAATATTGTACATAAATATTTAAATACAATAACATTATAATAAAATAAACACATTAGCACCACAAATTAAATTATGAATATCCAAACATATATCACATTACTAAACAACAGAACTGGTGGCCAGCAGTGGCTTGTGCCAATGACAAGAGGGATGAGTAGGATCCACACTCACCTCAGTATTCATACATAGCTACTACTAAGAAATGACCAGGCACACATCTACACAATTACTTTCATCCTTCAGTACTGAATACTTTTATGGTGATACAAAAAATTGAAACACACTCTACAAATGAAGAGTATCACCACAAGAAATGAATTTCATTATCCATATTGTCAACCTTGAACAAGTTTAAAGAGTGTTTGAGTAAATTCCACCTTTGCAATACTTAAAAAATGTTTTTATTTTTAGAATTTTCTAAGTATTGTAAAGCTGGAGTTTACTCAAACACTCTTAACACTTGATAATATAATTCAGTCATTCATCAGAGGAAGAACACATACTTCCCAATGTAGAAAAGATCTCTGAAATACTGGATATGATATGGTCTCCATCGTCTAATGGTTATAATTTGACTTCCTTGAAGTCTTAGGATGTGATTAATGATATACAATTTTTATGTAACTTATGATAAAACTCAAGTTCTCCGCATTAAGTCCAAACAGCATGTTATGCATGTTTGATACCAAAATGGGTCTGAAAAAATGCATTGTAAATTTAAATCTTATACCAGTTGTATAATATTATGCGAAGTAAATCCACATACTGTATATGAGTTGATTATATGTATAAGCACAGAAGATATGAGTAGAATTTTGTAAATAATATAAATTTATTAAGGATAAGCTGTGTGTTTAATAGAAAAATTGTTAGTGTAAATTGTATAATACTGTATTTTAGGAAAATGTCTTCTTCTCTTTTTAATTTTTTATTTAAAATTTAGTTCTTCATAATAATGCATTTTTGTGTATCATTTGCCACTGAGGTAGACACCTCATTTGCAAATAAAGTGATTTTTGATTTGAATGTTCTGCTAAACTAGATAATCATCAACACAGAAATGAAAATCATCAACTATGACATATTATCGAATCGTACATGTTTAAAGAACACATTACATTCTCTTCATAAGCAGAGCATATCTCTTAAAAATCTTGAGGACTTGATTAAAAAACACATACACCCAAGTATATTAAATATCCTTACAAATAAAAATCTATTGCTATAATTAATTCTTCTTCAATAAAAATCATCTCATTCCCATTACAGGATTACAATTTAAAAACTTCAGCTTTTAGATGATAATAAAAAAACTGTTGTACAATTTTACATTAAAATTACACTGGCTGAAGAAAAAAATCCAAACACCAAGAAGGGATTGTGCTAGATTAAAGAATGTTGGTAGGCGTGTTTATGCATCTGAAAGATGACGTTGATACAAATTTTCCGCAAATAGCATTAGCGTGGCCCTAGTAGCGGCTCCATGACGTTGCACATCAGGTTTGCTTTAAATACGGGTTGTACTGTGCGAGAGAGTTAGTTACCTGTGAGATTAGATGAAGTGACTGCGAGTGGGTCAGGAATACCTTTACAATGACTAAGACGCCAGTATCAACAGCTCTCTGCGATTGAACGAGGCTGTATAATAGGGCTACATGAAGGTGCATTTTCCTTCCGCGCTATTGCAGAACAACTTGCCAGGAATGTCTCCATTCTGCATGCATGCTTGCAGAGGTGGTCATGAGAAGGTACGCTCGCAAGAAGACCGGGCTCCGGATGTCCACATGGCAGTATCAACAGCTCTCTGCGGTTGAACGAAGCCGTATAATAGGGCTAGGTGAAGGTAGATTTTACTTCCGCGCTATTACAGAACAACTTGGCAGAAATCTCTCCACTGTGCATGCATGCTGGCACAGTGGTTATGAGAGGGTACGCTCACTAGAAGACGGGCTCCGGACGTCCCCGTGGCATCATCGAGAGGGAGGACCTCCGTATTTGGTGTATGGCTGTGGCGCAGCGGACTGTGTCTGCAGCAGAAATTCTAGCAGCAGTTGGCACCACAGTGACGCAATGAATTGGTTGAAATTGTTTACTTAAAGGGCAGGTCCGAGCCATATGTCCTGCGGTGTGCATTCCACTTACCCCAAACCACCGCCGTCTGCGACTTCAGTGGTGTCAAGCGAGAGCTCACTGGAGGATGGAGTGGAGGTCGATTGTGTTTTCCGATGAAAGCCGGTTTTGCCTTGGTGCCAGTGATGGCCATGTGTTGGTTAGGAGGAGGCCAGGAGAGTGCCTGCATTCCACCTGCCTGCGGTGTTGACACACTGGACCTACACCGGGAGTTCTGGTTTGGGGAGCAATTTCCTATGACAACACGAGCACTCTCGTGGTTATTCCGTGCATCCTGACTGAAGATGTGTACGTCCGTCTGATGATTTGACTGGTTGTGCTGCCATTCATTAACAGCATTCCCAGGGGTGCTTTCCAACAGGATAATGCACGCCCCTATGCCGCTGTTTTAACCCACGTGCTCTACACAGTGTCGATATATTGGCTTGGCCTGCTTGGTGCCCTGATCTGTCCCCAATCGAGAACATATGGGACATCATTGGACGACAACTCTAGCGTCATCCGCAACCAGCATTAACCATTCCTGTACTGACCGACCAAGTGTAACAGGCATGGAGCTCCATCCCACAAGCTGACAACCAGCACCTGTACGACACAATGCATGCACATTTGCATGCCTGCATTCAACAGTCAGGTGATTACACCAGTAATTAATGTACTAGTGTGGCACATTTGCTATGGCTTTTCTCGTGCGGATATTAACCAGTAGTCTTGTACTTTAATAAAATATGTTACCTCAACAAATATATTGCCAAAATTTCTGTATTCTACATTCCTTATTTCATGGTGTTTGGATATCTTTTGCCGCCAGTGTATTTGAAACTGTCTCTTCCTTATTCGTTTCTTTTTGTTTTTTTGTTGCAAATTGCTTTATGTCGCACCGACACAGACAGGTCTTATGGCGAAGATGAGACAGGAAAGGGCTAGGAGTGTGAAGGAAGCATCCGTGGCCTTAATTAAGGGACAGCCCCAGCATTTGCTAGGTATGAAAATGGGAAACCACGGAAAACCATTTTCAGGGCTACCGACAGTGGGGTTCGAACCCACTACCTCCCCAATACTGGATACTGGCCGCACTTAAGCGACTGCAGCTATCGAGCTCGGTTTCCTTATTAGTAAAGTATCTTGTATATTCTATATAATCTAGCTAACAATAAAAACCATGTGTGCATTGAAATCTTGTTAATAATGAATTTCACATTGTGGCTTCATTTGTATTCCTTGTGTGGGCCGAAAAAACATGTGAGCCAGGTTGCAATCAACTCTCCAGATTAAAATGAAAAGTAGACTTCAAAATTACATTAACAATAGATTTTTGGTGTGGCTGTTGATTTACAAACACAGAACTTAATACACAAAGCTGACCACGAATCACAAACAGATATGGCTTTGCCTTTCTGTATTCATGGGGAGGGGGAAGAAGGTAGGGAAAGGAGCCTGACGTAAACTGTTGCTCGGATGGCAAGGAACATGACGACGGAGGTGATTTAAATGCTTCAAAAATGGTGTGGAAATTAATGGTTGGTTGTCCTTTATTATTTAATTTTCTTTTGTTATTACTTCCCAATCTATAAACTTTCCAATTTAAATAATAAATTCTCCTTGTTCAATACTTAATTTAGATTCAACGTGTGATTTTGTTTTAGCGCCAAATTAATCTTCAACCTTTCCAAATTATCCATATATTTGTCCTTTTGAACTGCATGTAGAACTTTCATATCAACTTTCTATGACTGTAAATTTATGATTACAGTCATTCATATGTTCGCACGTTGCCGAGTATCTTCTATGTTTTACCACGTTCATGTGTTCTTTACAACATACACTGACTGACAGAGCAAATGCAACACCAAGAAGGAGTGGTCAGAACTTTATGCCAATTGCAGGGTAGACTGACGTCACTGAGGTATGCTCATGATGTGAAATGCGCCGCTGTGCTGCGCACGTAGCGAACGATAAATGGGACACGGCGTTGGCGAATGGCCCACTTCGTACCGTGATTTCTCAGCCGACAGTCATTGTAGAACGTGTTGTCGTGTGCCACAGGACACGTGTATAGCTAAGAATGCCAGGCCGCTGTCAACGGAGGCATTTCCAGCAGACAGACGACTTTACGAGGGGTATGGTGATCAGGCTGAGAAGGGCAGGTTGGTCGCTTCGTCAAATCGCAGCCAATGCCCATAGGGATGTGTCCACGGTGCAGCGCCTGTGGCGAAGATGGTTGGCGCAGGGACATGTGGCACGTGCGAGGGGTCCAGGCGCAGCCCGAGTGACGTCAGCACGCGAGGATCGGCGCATCTGCCGCCAAGCGGTGGCAGCCCCGCACGCCACGTCAACCGCCATTCTTCAGCATGTGCAAGACACCCTGGCTGTTCCAATATCGACCAGAACAATTTCCCGTCGATTGGTTGAAGGAGGCCTGCACTCCCGGCGTCCGCTCAGAAGACTACCATTGACTCCACAGCATAGACGTGCACGCCTGGCATGGTGCCGGGCTAGAGCGACTTGGATGAGGGAATGGCGGAACGTCGTGTTCTCCGATGAGTCACGCTTCTGTTCTGTCAGTGATAGTCACCGCAGACGAGTGTGGCGTCGGCGTGGAGAAAGGTCAAATCCGGCAGTAACTGTGGAGCGCCCTACCGCTAGACAACGCGGCATCATGGTTTGGGGCGCTATTGCGTATGATTCCACGTCACCTCTAGTGTGTATTCAAGGCACATTAAATGCCCACCACTACGTGCAGCATGTGCTGCGGCCGGTGGCACTCCCGTACCTTCAGGGGCTGCCCAATGCTCTGTTTCAGCAGGATAATGCCCGCCCACACACTGCTCGTATCTCCCAACAGGCTCTACGAGGTGTACAGATGCTTCCGTGGCCAGCGTACTCTCCGGATCTCTCACCAATCGAACACGTGTGGGATCTCATTGGACGCCGTTTGAAAACTCTGCCCCAGCCTCGTACGGACGACCAACTGTGGCAAATGGTTGACAGAGAATGGAGAACCATCCCTCAGGACACCATCCGCACTCTTATTGACTCTGTACCTCGACGTGTTTCTGCGTGCATCGCCGCTCGCGGTAGTCCTACATCCTACTGAGTCGATGCCGTGCGCATTGTGTAACCTGCATATCGGTTTGAAATAAACATCAATTATTCGTCCATGCCGTCTCTGTTTTTTCCCCAACTTTCATCCCTTTCGAACCACTCCTCCTTGGTGTTGCATTGTCACTGTCAGTCAGTGTATTTCTAAACTCCTTATTGATTGCCCAATATACTACTTTTTTAATATTCTTGACATGTTAAGCTGATACTGATTAATTCTATTAACTTTATGTGAATTTAATAATATACAGTAGTACTTTGTTGTTATTATTATCTGATCTGTACGCAGTTTCAATATCTTGTTTCTTAAAAGTCTTAGATCATTCATATGAATGTCTATTATTACAGGTGAGCACTGAAAAATTCTTTTTCTCCTTTCTCCTTAATTCATTATTTTATTCTTTAATCTATCAACACAATATTTCACATATCCATTACACTGGGTGGGGGGCAAATACGGTTCCTCTCCACTTCGTCCTGTCTCTCCACCATTCCTCATCCCACACTGTTCCAGTTCAGGTTCTGTTGTTCTATGCTGTTCTTCACAGAGTCCATCCATCGTAATCTTGATCTTCCTTGTCTTCTCCTCCCTGTCATCTGTCTTTCCAGTGCTTGTCTTAGCAGTCTTTCTTCTTTCATCCACCTGACATGTCCAAACCACCTCAATCTACTCAGTTCCAGTTTGTCATTTAGTTTTTGCACACACAGCTCTTTTCGCATATTTTCATTTCTCACTATCCCTCCTTTTCTTCTGTACCATACATACTCCTCAGGAATTTCATTTCAGATGCCTGTACTCTCTCTTCTCATCTCTCTCAGTCATTGTCCAGGTTTCTGCTGCATATGTCATTATAGGTATGTAATATCCCTTGTACATTACTTCTTTAGCCTTCCTTGGTACATCTTTATTCCATATTAATCTCCATAGCTGGTGGTAAAAGGCACTGCCCAGTTGTATCCTTCTACTAATTTCCATTTCCATTCTATCATTTTCTGTCAGTTCACTTCCCAAGCATCTGAAGTGTTCTACTATTTCCAGTTCTTTGTCTCCAATTTTGATAGCTCCTTTTCCTTCCTTACTTTCTCTACTCATCACCATTGTCTTGCTCTTCTCCACATCGATCCTCAATCCCCATTGTTCAATCCTTCTACTCAGCACATTTAGCTGTTGTTGAACCTCCTCCTCATCTTCTCCCCAGATCACATAATCATCTGCAAACATCATTACATTCATTCTCTCCCTTCTATAATATTCTCTTGCTGCTTTTCCAATGTCATCCATCACCATTATGAATAGCAAAGGTGACAACACACACACACCCTTGTTTTAGCCCATTGTCAATACCAAACCATTCCAAACTTTTGTTCTGATGACATGTCTAAGGCCTTCTCTAAGGCCTTAAAAGTCATTACTGTATCTTTCCCATATTCTCAGCTATTTTTCATGATCTGTCTCAGAATGAAGATGGGCTCTACTGTTGACCTTCCACTTATGAATCCAAATTGCTCCTCCTGTCACTTACATTCAACCTTTTCTCTAATTCTTCTTTCCAATATCCTTTCCATTATCTTGGCAACATGGGAGATGATGGTGATTCCTCGGTAGTTGCTGCACATCTTTGAGTCTCCTTTCTTGAATACTGGTATTATAAACCCCCTTTTCCCAATTGTCGGGGACCTTTTTCCTCTCTCCATATATACTTGAGTATTCTAGAAGTCCACAGGAGTCCTGCAGCTTTGATCATTTCTATGGCTACTTCATCTATTCCCACAGGATATAGTTATGATTTTTATAGACTCAGAAAAGTTTACGACAGCATCCCCAGAACAAACGTTTGGGAAAGCCTGACACGGGGGCATTGGCAAGGAATTAATAACAATGATAAAAGCAATATGTGAGAACTGTTGCAGCTGTGTGAAGACAACAATGGACAGATCAGAATGGTTTGGAACTGACAATGGGCTAAAAGAAGGGAATGTGTTGTAATCTTAACTGTCCAAATGGTGATGAATGACATCATAAAGGCAGTAAGGGAAGAATATACACTAGAGTCCCGTTAATCCGAACCCCGTTAATCCGAAAGTCCGGTTAATCCGAACTGTAATATTCATTTTTTAAAGTTATAGTTATTGAAATGAAAGAATATATTATAGAATGAAGATTTACTTGCATTTTAATAGTCATAATTTATTAGAATATCTTAATGTAAACATAATTACACATCATAAACCATCAATCACTGGTGGTTTATCTTTAAAAAGTCTGTTAGTTTCTTTTGCCGTAGTGATTGGAACCTACTCGAAGATGCAGTGTTAAACCAGCGTCTCATAAACATCACATCAATGGACGTAGCAGCGGAGTGTTGCTCGACATAGCGTACGGAAAGTTCTAAGGCGGCCGCGGAATCTGAATGTGAAACTAGCTGTTCATTGTGGTCTTCTTCGTCGTCACTCTGTTCCTCATCAACTCCAGATTCTTTCTCCACCATAGCTATAATTTCTTGGTCTGTTTTTAATTTATGACAGTCAACTTCCATCCACTCGCTAATGTCATTTTCATAGCCGTTTTCTCCTCTACGGGTTCTTAACTACCCTCCTGTAATTTTATACAGTTAATGTACTGCTAAAGAATGGACATTTCAAATTACAGTGTGTACTGTACTGTATTGTAGAAACTAGTTTCCTCAGACGGTTGAGGCGCTGGCCTTTTGACCCCAACTTGGCGAGTTTGATCCTGGCTCATTCCGGTGTTATTTGAAGGTGCTCAAATACGTCAGCCTCGTGTAAGTAGATTTACCGGCACGTAAAAGAAGAACTGGGGGAGAAAATACCGGCACCTCGGCGTATCCGGAAACCGTACAAGTAGTTAGCGGGACGTAAAAAGAATAACATTATTATTAGAAAATATTCTCCGGTTAATCCGAAAATTTCGTAATCTGAACAGACTTCGGTCCCAATTAGTTCGGATTAACGAGACTCTACTGTATAGGGAAAAGGATGAATGTAATGATGTCTGCGGATGATTATGTGATCTTCGGAGAAGACGAGGAGGTGGTACAACAACGGTTGCATGTACTGAATAGAAGGATTTAACAAAGGGTACTGAAGATCAAAGAGGAGAAGAGCAAGACATTGGCGATAAGTAGAGGAAATAAAAAAGGAAAAGGAGCTATCAAAATTAGAGATGAGGAACTGGAAATAGTAGAACACTTCAAATACTTGGGAAGTGAACTGACAGAAAATGGATTCCACCAGGTATGGAGATTAATATGGAATACATATGTACCAATGAAGGCTAAAGAAGTGAAGTACAAGGGATATTACTCACCTATAATGACATATGCAGCAGAAACCTGGACAATGACCGAGAGGAATGAGAGTACAGTACAGGCAACTGAAATGAAATTCTACAGAAGACAGGGGGGATAGAGCGAGAAATGAAGAAATTTACTCATTCGGGACAAATATTTCAGATTCTCTATGGGAATCAATATCTACATCAAATGAAGACATACGAAAACTAAGTGGCAAACTGGGACAGAGCAAACTGAGGTGGTTTGGAGATGTCAAGTGGATGAAAGAAAAAAGACTGCCAAGATGCACTGGAAAGACAGATGACAGGGAAGCGAGGACAGGAAACCAAGATTACGATGACTGGGCATGACAGCATAGAACAACAGAATCTGGACTGGAACACAATATTGGATGAAGAATGGTGGAGAGATGGGATGAAGTGGAGAGGAACCATATTTGCCCCTACCTTGTATCAGCTGGGAAAGGGGAAATGATGATAATGATTATATTCTTTACTTTACTGTATTGATCATGGCTTATTGCTGTGTTTATTTTCTTATACTGGTTTCTTTTCTGTACAAGGTCTAATATCTCTTCAGTAATCCATGGTTTTCTTGGGTCTAGTCACCTATTCCCTACAGTTCCTTGTGCCATCTCAGAGATTCCTTGTTCATCATTTCACAGTCCATCTGATAATTTTATATTCCATGAATTCGTTAGTATTTTCTGCACATTTCTGTTCTGCTTGTCCATTTTTCAATCTGTTTAAATTCCATCTTAATTTCTTCCTTCTCACTCTATTTTAAAATCTGAAATTGTACTTTGCCATCACTGTCCACTTTGGCACCCAGGTAGCTGTGGCTCAATTTTATTTGATTTCTGTACCTAGCTTTAACTAACATGAAATCAATTTGGTATCTTTGTGTATCTCCAGGACGTTTCCACATATACAGTCTTTTCAAAGACACTTCAAACATGGTGTTAGTATCACCATATCATACTATTCGCAAGAATATAGTAGTCTTTCACCTCAGATGTTTTTCTTTCCCAGACCAAATTTCCCCATTCCTACTCTGTCAGATTTTGAGCCAACCACAGTCCTGAAATCTCCCATAATTGTCACATTTTGTTTGACATCAATTAATTTCAGTAGCTCATCAATACAATCATACACATCTTCATTACTGTTTGATGTTGGGAAGTACACTGGTATAATGGTCACATCCCCAGGTCCAAGTCATGATTCTCATCTGTCTTTCCTGTCCTTTGCAAGGATCTCATCGACTGACATCCTGGAAAGCTTTGCTAGTGCAACTTCTCATGCTGGGTCTTGAGTTCATGATCAGTAATCATTTGCTCAACTAGAGATGATAGCATGATTGCATTACAAAGGATAATAATGGAGTGCATTCCTGTTGCCTTCAGCATCCCACTGCTGTTGACCAAAATTAGTCGGTTCATCCACCTTTAGGGGCAATTTCCCACCCTGAGGGCAAACTCCATTCGCTCATCCACCCTTTGAAAAGCATGTTGGCACTTAGCAGAGAGATTTCCTTGTGCTATCTTAGAGATTCCTTGTTCCATCATTCCACAGTCCATCCGACAATGACTAAATTCCATGAATGCATTAGTATCCTCTTCATATTTCTGTTCTGTTTGTCTTTTTGTAATCTGTTTAAATCCCATCTTAATTTCTTCCTTCTTACTATATTTTTAAATTTGAAATTGTACTTTGCCATCAGTGTCCACTTCAGCACACAGGTAACTGTGGCTCGATTTTATTTGATTTCTGTACCTAGCTATAACTATTTTCCAGGTATATACTGTAGTCTTCTAAAAGGCACTTCAAAGAGGGTGTTTGTATTACCATACAGGTAATACTGTATTGGTCCCATCATTTGCAGGCCGCCTAAATGTAATAACATTGACATTACATACATTTGTTGCGCTTTCTCAACCACAGGGAGGTAAATGCCTGAATTTCCCCAAAACTGAAATAAGGATCATAATGGCATTACCTAGTCCCTCAGGTTCTTAAGAGAGCTCGGAGCTTACACAGGTGAAAAAACATATTAAACCGATGTGAAACGACATCTGAAGTAGCACAGAGGAGAGATCTTTTCCTTCATGCTTGCCAGGGGCCCACCAAGATGCCCCTAGAAGCAAATTTTATATAGAAGAATTAAAATGTAGGCACAGGAAATTTCAGATCTGACACTATTTTCCTATTGCTCCAATAGACCTTGCATCATGCATGTCCACAAGGCTGTCACCTTCTTTCAAAAGAAAAAAACCATGCAGATTGAAGTTCTGATGGCTTATGCTGGGTGTAATTATTCAATTCTACATATTTACTACAAATTTGTTAATCGCTCATGGGGTGATTAATCGTGTTTCTCCTTGTGAAGTGTGTGGAAAACGAAGAACATATCCATGCACTTTGCCAGACCTAACCAATCCAGACCAATGGTTTTGTCACTAGCCAGACCTAACCTATCTCGACCAATGGTTTTGTCACTAGCCAGACCTAACTAAACCAGACCAGTGGTGTTGTCACATGGGATACTAGATGCCTAGGAGCTTATGACCCCAGACCCCCTATGCTAGCCCCCAGACCAACCCTGCTTATCCACAGCCCAATGGTCTTGTCACAAGCCAGACCAAACCTCACAGAACTGGAGTGTTTATATCATAGAGATAGGATAGGAATGGTAGGAGGGGGAGTATTCATTCTGGCGAAAGAAGAATTTGTAAGCTCCGAAAAAGTTAAATATGACAAACCTGAAATTATAGGTGTGAGGCTCATTATTTTCTAAAGATAACAAGCAACTTGATGTCTTTGGAATGTACAGACCGGGAAAGGATAGCACTGATGCTGATTCAGAATTACTTGATAAGATAATCAGCTATGTGCGAAACGATATGGAAAGGAATGTGATTGTAGCGAGTGGTCTCAATTTACCAAGTGTCGATTGGGAAGGTACTGCGAACTACAGGAAGCACGACCAACAAATGGCAAATAATATTGGAAGGACAGCTGATTCAGAAAGTGATGGAACCAACAGAGGGAAGAAAATTCTGGACGTGGTACTGGTAAAACCAGATGAGAGCTATAGAGAAACCGAAGTAACAGATCACGAAGATGATTTTGTCGTAGTTAAAAATAAATGTGATAGAAAGGTCTTAAAAGTAGGACTCTTAGGCAGAACCATATGGCTGATAAAATAGGCATGAGGGAGTTTAAAAAAAGGAACTATGATCAGTGGAAAATGGTAAATAAAAATGTAAACAGACTGTGGGATGGGTTTAAAGCAATTGTTGAGGAATGTGAAAACAGGTTTGCACCTTTAAAGATGGTAAGGAATGGTAAAGACCCACTATATTAAAACAGAGAAGTAATGAAACTAAGAAGGAAGTGCAGGTTGGAAAGAAATAGAGTTAAAAATGGCTATGGAAGTAAGGAGAAATTGAAGGAACTTACTAGGAAATTGAATCTAGTAAAGAAGTCAGTTAAGCATTGCATGGCAAGCATAACTGGCAGTCACACAAATTATAGTGAAAAATGGAAGGGTATGTACAGGTACTTTAAGGCAGAAATTGGTTCCAAGATGGACATTCCAGAAATCATTTATAAACAAGGGGAGTATCTTCAGAAGGCAGAAGTATTCAGTCAGCAATATGTAAAGATTGATGTTTGCAAAGATAATGTCCCGATAGAGGAGGTGACTAGTACTAAAGAAGTATTAAAATTTACCTATGATAACAACAACAAGTAAATAAGATACAAAAGTTGAAAACTAGAAAAGCAGCTAGAATTGATTAGATTACTGGCGATATACTAAACACAATGGGTTGGGATATAGTGCCATATCTGAAGTACTTACTTGATTATTGTTTGCATGAAGAAGCTATACCAAATGAATGGAGAGATGCTATACTAGCCCCTGTGTATAAAGGATAGGGTATAATATAATAATTTCGTGTGGCTATTTCTAGCCGAGTGCAGCCCTTGTAAGGCAGACCCTCCGATGAGGGTGGGCGGCATCTGCCATTTGTAGGTAACTGCGTGTTATTGTGGTGGAGGATAGTGTTATGTGTGGTGTGTGAGTTGCAGGGATGTTGGGGACAGCACAAACACCCAGCCCCCGGGCCATTGGAATTAACCAATTAAGGTTAAAATCCCCGACCCGGCCGGGAATCGAACCCGGGACCCTCTGAACCGAAGGCCAGTACGCTGACCATTCAGCCAACGAGTCGGACAAGGATAGGGTGATAGACATACAGCTAAAAATTACAGGCCAGTCAGTTTGACATGCAATGCATGTAAGCTTTGGGAAAGCATTCTTTCTGATTAAATTAGACATGTTTGGGTTCAACAGAAGGCAGTTCAGGTTTAGGAAAGGTTATTCCACTGAAGGTCGACTTGTAGGATTCCAGCAAGATATAGCAGATATATCAGATTCAGAAGGTCAAATTGACTGTACTGCGATTTTTCTATCTAAGGCATTTGACAGGGTAGATCACTGTGCACAGGACCTATGCGCCTCAGTTTGCATGCATGAGATTTTGGGCATTATCATTGCACTGACACACCAAACGTTTTTGGCGATGCAAGGATGAGAGAGAGTCAGGAAGGTAGCAGTCATGGCTTTAATTAAAGTACAGTGCCAGCATTTGCCTGGTGTGAAAATGGGAAGCCACGGAAAAAGTCTTCACGATTGCCACCGGTGGGATTTGAATCGATTACCTCCCTAACGCAAGCACAGAGCTGCATGATCCTTATATTTTAAGAGCCCAAACTGGTTCATAGAGAGGCTGCAAAATCAATAACCTGTGCATATACAGTTGAAAAGTTTTCAGTAACTCATTGAAAAAATTGTTATTATTCAGTGGTTTAAGTCCGTACTTACATATCAAAGGTATTTGACAATGCATGGCTACGAAAGAGTTAGAGGCTGGGAAGAAAATGGCTGTGGCCTTAATTAATAGTATCCCGCGTGATAACACGATTGGTTTGGATTGGTTAGGTCCGGCTAGTGACAAAATCTTTGGTCTGGAGAGGTTAGGTCTGGCTAGTGACCAAACCATTGGTACATTAAGCATTTGCCTGCTGTGAAAATGGGAAACCATGGAAAACCATCTTCAAGGCTGTCGATGGTGGGATTCAAACCCACCATCTCCTGAATGCATGCTCACAGGTACGCAACCCTAACTGCAGGGTCAATTCACTCATTACGACATTTAATTTAGCTCAAGTTCTTACACTACTTCTATAATTTTTTTTTCATTATATCCATACAGGTTCCTCTATCCTGTACCTCTTCCTTCAGGTTTCTGTTATTTTGGAAATTTGATTCCATACATATGAATAACTCAAATCTGACAAGTTCTTTGCATTCATCCAAATTATTCCTCCTCCATGTTTGGATTTAAGTTACCCTTTTCCTCTCATGACTACAATCACAACAGTAGATTTAAACTGCAAGCTTGCTTTTATACTCTCTCTTCTTGATGAACAGTATGCTAGCAATGGAAAGAAACAAATATGCAGATAAAGTTACGGAAAATCTTGACAGAGATTTTGGGGTAGTTGAGAAGAAGACATACAAGCCATAATTATATGGAAGTGCAGTGGTATGAGTTTATCAGGAAAGCTTGTATTGCAAAACCATATATAGTTATTGAAGTGAAGGAGGAAGATTTTAGAAACTACCAGTTCCAGAATACAAGGATAGGTAAAGATTATGTAGACCCTTCACAGAGAGATCTAACATGGCATGGCTCGGACGATGTCACAGCAGGCAACACAACGCTGCCAACTTAGGTACTAGTCATCTCTACAGACCATTGGGCTGGATAGTTTAGGTCTGGTTAGTGACAAAACCACTGGTCTGGATTGGGTAGGTCTGGCTAGTGACCAAAGCGTTGGTCTGGGTAGGTTAGGTTCGGCTAGTAAGGAAACCATTGGTCTGGATTGGTTAGGTCCGGCTTGTGGAAAGGCCATTGGGCTGGGGGCAAACAAAGTGTGTCTAGGGGCGTAGACCACCAGGAAAGAGCCGCAAAGTGGCTCCCAGGCTTCTAGTATCCTGCATGACAACACGATTGGTTTGGATTGGTTAGGTGCAGCTAGTGACAAAACCATTGGTCTAGATATGTGAGGTCCAGCTAGTGACAAAACCATTGATCTGGATTGGTTATATCCAGCTAGTAACAAAACCATTGGTCTGGATTGGTTAGGTCCAGCGAAATGTGTGGATATGTTCTTTGCGTCCTACACACTCCACTAGGAGAAACATGATTAATAACCCCGTGAGTGATTTACAAATTTGTAGTTAACGTCTAGAACTGAATAATTACACCCGGCGCACGCCATTACAATTCTAATCCATGTGTTTTTCTCCTCTTGAACGAAGGTGGCAGCCTCGTGGGCATACATGATGCAAAGTCTGTCAGAGCAATAAAAAAATTAGTCTTCATGACAGCTGACCTAAGCTGGCCAATAGCAACAACACATAAAATAATAGCAAATCTGAAATTTACAATGCCTTTGTTTTAATTCTTCTGTACCGGGGGTACACCTTCTCCGGCCAGTTAAACTGCACGCCTTCTATAAGGCCATCTATGTAAACTAACTTGAACTAGTGTTTGACAAGATACTTTGGTTTTCAACTGTTAGATGTCTCTAAGATGTCTTTAAGAGCTCACTCTAGCAGGATCAACTATAATTAATTTTTAAAGGAAAGTTTATTTTTGCCATTGGCAAACCTTAAGATTTGAGGATTGTTTTGTTCCTGTGTTAAAGTTGTCAACACTTCTGCTGGTTCCTTCTTCAATAGTAATCAACCAAACAGAAACTTGTAAATATTTTTTCTAGCCGATTAGAATCAGGGGTGTATACAGGAATCCAGCCTATCAGTAAAGAGTTCTGGAAGCTTCCCCTCAAAAGTACTATAAAAGTGGGGCACTTTAGGGCCTATGGTCTGAATTGCTCCAGTGTGAGGAGGGTGTACTGACGTGAACCACGAGGCAGGGGCATGGGAGGCATTAGGAAGGCCCAGCAACTCAAGGTAATGGCAGAATTTTCATAAACATCTGATAGGTCCTGCGTATATCTTGAGGGGAAGGTTTCAACCTCCTTTATTTACGTAAATTTCTAAATTCGGCGGTTTAAATGTAGAATTTTTGGCAAGTCTGAGAATTATTTTATTCCCTACTGGGAAATATTTAATGTAAGGGAACAGAGAGTGATTACCCTCTGTCAGTTCCCATTCAACATGGCATGGGATGACTACAGTTTTCAAAACCTCTAAATTTCTTTAATCATATTTGGCTTTAATATTTCTTACTTAGTCATCCCGGTGTAGAATGGGTTTAGCCTCTGTATCATTGTGCCATAAGCCCACTTAGGGTTAACTATTTCTATAAGGAGGGCAAGTGTTTCGCCTCCTAGCCTTTTGTTTATGGCCAGTCATGTTCAACCTTTTCTTGTTATATTAAGGTCAGTTAGTATGGGCAATCATGCCCCTGTTTATTCGATAATTGTTCCTGGTGTGAAGTTCCCTTTAGGAACAGTAAGTTATAAACAGTTGAGCAATAGATAAGCCCACATCAGGGCTACCTGGTGTAAATATTTTAATTTGAGGACAACCGATGGATTGTCAGGTAGAACTTAAGTGCACCATGAGAAACTGATGCCTCTGTGACTATAGTACCTTTTAGAACTCTGACTCCTATGTTGCATAAATGATCGGAGCAAAACGTGCTCTTTGTAAAATACTGTTCCTGTCAAGAGCAATAATACTCTTTTCTATGCAAATCAACCAAGCTGTTAACAAATGTAAGTTTTGTACCCGATTTTCGGACTTTTTAAGTCCTCGTTATTGCTAGAGCTGACAAGCTCATTAACAGTGTTGTTTTTCATTTAGACTCTCTATTTATCTATTTTAAATTAGAAAAAAAAGGAAAGAAATCAAATTTCAAGATTTGTGGTGTTAAGTTCTGTTCTATTTAATTCCTTGTCCACCCATTCAACCCTCACGCTTCTTACACCTCTGCGATCCACGAAATTTCCATAACATTTCTATATAATTAAGGATACTTCTAGGGGCACACTGAGGGGTCCCTGACAAGCATAAAGGAAAGATAGCTCCTCTTTGCTACTTCAGGTATCATTTCACGTCATATTAATATGCTTTTTCACTTGTGTAAACTGCGAGGTTCCATGGAACTACCACCCAAGCATAAGTAAGGGTAAGTCAACGAGCTATAAAGAGGACTACAGAGTGGCTATTGGACAGCCATATTTGAATCTACTTGAATGCTGCATCTGCCATATTTTAAGTGATCAAAACAAGTGGGCGTGGTGATGAAGCAAGTACACAGGCTACAGGAATAAATACGGTTTCACAGTGTTCTTAATTAGGAAAGCACTCAAAAATGCAGGATGTCTTTTTAAAAGAGTATTAAAAATATAAGATATACAAGATATTTACTTATTGCATAAAGAAGGAAAATGAACACATTTTCAGTAATTAACAAAAGAAATCACAATACATTGCCATTAAACAAATTTAGCGCTACATAGAGAGAATTAAAATATAGAACAGAAAACCTTGAACAAAACAGAACAATATGGAGAGAAAATTCACAGCCTCATCACCTGAATAATAATAATAATAATAATAATAATAATAATAATAATAATAATATCAGGACAAGAAGTTGTAGAATAAACAATTTAAATTAATTGTTTAAAGAGAGGACAGTCGTCCTTGTGTTAATGATCTTAAATCACATACTTCTGAATAATTCACTTCCACATTTTTGGACAAAGATCCTGGTAACGCCGATTCTTTTTATTTCCCTACTGTTGCAGCCACTCAGACACATCTTACGGCTACGATGGGATAGGACAAGGCTAGGAATGCAAAGGAAGTGGCAGTGGCCTTAATTAATGTACAGCAGCCTGAATGGAAAATGGGAACTACGGAAAAACATATACTTCAGGACTTTAAACAGTGGGATTCAAACTCTCTACCTGTATATCCTGAATGCAAGCTAAGAACTATATGCTGCAAACCATGCAGCCAACTCTTTCAGTAGTAGTGGTAATGGGGTGACTAGGAAATTCAAAACATTGTAAGTGTGGCGTTGGACAGCAAGCGTCTTGTATCATTGTTGTTCTCTATTTTTTTTTTTCTTTTTCAAAATGCCTGGGAAATGCACTCTGTAGGATACCATTTAATAGTAAATAGTATTGTTGGTTTTTCGTCTTACCATCTACTTTTTTAAAAATGTTTTCGGAGAAGCTGACGTGCCAGAGTATTGTCCCGTCGGAGTTCCTTTGTGGGCAGGTAAATCTACTGACACAAGGGTGATATATCTGAGCACCTTCAAAACCAAATATGCCAACTTGGGCTCAGAAAGCCAACGCTCTATCATTTGAGCCACTCAGCCAGGCAGAATACCGTTTATCCTTTTTCGCTGTTTGGTCAGTAACTACAAGAAAATAAAGGTAGGCGTACTATGCACAGGCAACATAATTCTGCTAATCACCAAAACCTGTGTACTTCACTCGAAAATCTTATTTGAAATATGATATATCCTATGTGTTTTCTCTACTATGTATGCAATTGCAGCTGCACACATAGAGAGCATAATTTATGCAGTTAATTTATTCAATCTAATCTATTAAAAGTAACGCACTGTAAGCGGAGGAAACTATAAGGATGATGCTTAAACTATGGCGCCGCTGTTTCGCCTTGGCACCACCCAGAGTGCTGTAGCAGTCATGTTAGCCACTTTATAGTCTTCTTTCTAGCTCTTTGGGGTAAATCTAGTGATGATTATTTCAAACACTTTCAAATTAGGAAAGTTTCCATTATGAAAGTAACAATAGGGTTTAAAGTGTTTTTCTTTTTTCAGAGCAGGATAAATGGAAGATGCCTGGTAGAAAATCAAAACATCATGCAGAATCTGTAGCGGTATCATACTTTATTGCTAGAATGATGGTTGAGATAATATTAATATATCTAGAGGGGGAGGAATATTCCTCTGCTGAAACTAAGGGATCTACAGTCCATCAGAACATACATTCTGATAGTATATCATTTTTTATGATGATATGAGATCATCAGAGAATGCAGAAGCATGTGAACTGGCTGAAAAAATTGAACAGGTCAGATGTTCGTGTTCCATGGCTTATTTTGTATTGTTTATCTCTCTGTTTATGTATGTTCAAACTACACATTTAATATAGCTTGCAGTGCTGAAATAATAAAAAATGGAGTAAATATTTCACTATCTTGCATTTTCTAGGTTAGCACAAAATGTGGAACAAGAATTGAACTAAAATTTGTTGTACCTCAGTACAAGATTTTTTCCAAATTAACAAATCTAATAAAACTCGCTTCTTCTCAAATGTAGGTATTTATGGGATAGCTCCCTCTGGCACTGAGCCCCTCATTTGTCCTGTGATTACTCCAGATGCTATAGTATTTTCATATTTTGAAACAAGACAGTTGCATCTACTGGATTAAAAACGATCTCCAATCGGTTTGGTTTTGGTGTTTTAGTCTTGAGGGCTGTATTAAACTTCTTTTTGAACATCTAGTGTTCTGAGAAATCTAGTATAAGTAATATAATGAACGTTATTAACACATTGAACACTGGCACATTTGTAACGTATTAGCTGCTGTATAATTAGCATTTTAGCCATATTTTGAAGCTTTATAACTTCAATTATTCTTTTTGCATCCTAATTATCTACCTAAGCACTGAACTCACTTGATTCTTTTGTTTTCGACACTGAAATATCAAGGGTGCTAGTACATTTATTATGTTTATAAGCTTTTAATCTATATATATGTAAAATAACTTGTCCTGACTGACTGACTGATTGATTCATCATCGCCGAGCCAAAACTACTGGACATGAAGAAATGAAATTTTGGGGATACATTCATATTAACACGTAGGTGCTCGCTAAGGAAAGATTTTTGGATATTCCATCGCTAAGAGAATATAAAATCTTTCTTGATTATTGTGTCAACTGGGATGTTTGTTTTTTCTTGTATTTTATTAAGATTATAGATGGGATTCGATTTTTGACTGAAGTTTATGTAAATGTTTTCCACCTGATTTTTCTTTCTCATACTCGGCTTTTTATTTCCACTTTCAGATCCTGGCTATACTTGTGTTCTCTGTGATGCAATACAACGGATTTTTAAAAACTTCACTCTGTTTTCCAGAAACATGACAGATGAGAACAACATCTGTCTTCTCTATTCTTTAAGTATTTCCTCCAGCCAACCAATACTGTACTAAATACAGTTGGACCCACACTCACAACTTATTTTGTCCACGTTTGAATCCATGTACATTTTTAACAGTTTCCATTATAATTGTTGAATATATTTCTAATATTGAAGCTATGCACATTTTAACATAAACTCCCGTTGCATTTGTTGACTATATGTTATCTCGGATTCTTTATGTATCACTGTTTTCGTTGTATGTCTTTCTTCTTTGTTATTTTAGTGATGATGTCCTATAAGTAAGGTCGAAACATGTCCAAGGTATTTTTAACAACTATGTAACCTTTCAACAGACCATTTAATAAATGGCAGAAGAGTATTGAATAGGTACACCTAATATAATTGAATTATTTTAGAATTTCATCATAGACCCATTAATGATGATATAGCAGATACAAGACTGCATTTCTACAGACATGTTGTGACAGTTAAGAAAACCTCTGTGGCCTTTCCACTATATGTCATACATTGTAATTTTCTACTCAAAGCCTTTTATGCTGTTCTGAACCATGACCATCCATTGTAATTCCACAGTTACAAAGTTATAAGTATGCACTATAATATCAGGCTGAAATATTGTGACTTCTATTCCCTTAAAACAGTGGGGGGTTTTCTTCAAAGTAATGGGCTTTACGTCCCACTAACAACTTTCCCGGTTTTCAGAAACACTGAGGTGCTGGAATTTAGTCCCGCAGGAGTTCTTTTACGTGCCGGTAAATCTAGCAACATGAGACAGACGTATTTGAGCACCTTCAAATACCACCGGACTCAGCCAGGATCGAACCTGCCAAGTTGGGGTCAGAAGGCCAGCACCTCAACCATCTGGGCCACTTAGCCCGGCAGAGCTTTTCTACATATACAATACAATTGCTAATAAAATTGCTAACAAAATTTTATAAAACTCCAAAAGAATTTGCCTAACAGATTATTTTGATCGTATTTTGAGGATTCAGGACACAGTACGTTTCATTCTGCTTTATAAAATGAACCTGTCTCATTTTCATTATAAATTTGATCCAGAAATAAATTAATTTTTAAGATAAACTCTTTAAATTGTTTTTAGAATTGTTTTAGCACAGTCAACTAGACAGATGATGCACAATGTAAAGAATTTCTTGTAAAATAATTGTGTAAGTAATGACTGGTCACTTCATGCATTGTTATATACTTTATGATCTCTCTCTCTCTCTTTTTTTTTTTTTTTTTTGCTAGTGGCTTAACGTCGCACTAACACTTCAAAGGTTTTTGGTGAAGATGGGAAAGAGTTATTACTGGGAAGGAAGCAGCTGTGGCCTTACTTAACATATGACCTAATGTGAAAATGGGAAACCACGGGAAACTATTTTCAGGGTTGCTGACGGTGGGATTCGAACACACCATCTACCGAATGCAAGCTCACAACTATGTAACTCTAACCGCATGGCCAACTCACTCGGCCTGAGTTCCTCGTGTATAAAAACTAACAGTTCTCAACCTGGCCTTTTGATTAAAATGTGTTTTTGCGTTATTACACTATATTGTAATTATTATGAATGATTGCATCAAGCTCATGGAGTTGGCAGAACCCAATGAAGCTCATGTGATTTCACTCACAGAGCTAAGAACAAGTTACGTCAGAGAGCCTATTATAGTCTCGCAGATGTATTTTCCATGACAAATATATTTTTGAAAATCATAACACCCGAAATTTGACATGATACTGCATAGGCTTTTGGGCTTATGCCAAGTCAAGAAAATAAGGTGAAATTCTTTATGTTTCGCAGAGAACTGTGCTCAGCGTTATCAGAAGAAATCTCGACAATTGTTGAAGAGCAATTTTTTAAGAAGCCTTTCTCGTAGACAGTTCTCTGCGAAACTTAAAGAATTTCACCTTATTTTCTTGACACGGCGCAAGCCCAAAAGCCTATACAGTATCATGTCTATAAGTACAGGCCATGAAAGCATCAATGGCAACCCGAAATATTACTGATATTTCGAAGACACTCTACAGACATTTGCAGTGTGCCCACGTGAAGATTCCAGGAAGGCATTGTATAACGAATGGTTGTATCATATATCCGTTTCCCTATTTGTAGTTCTCCTTCCAGTTCTTTTCCTTTCCCTTCCCTTCTCAAACATAGGCTTAATGGCTGACTGCATCCAGTGTTGAATTATCATAATTATTCCGACAGCTGACTTCTTTAGTTAGGGGTTCCTCCCGTACCCATGGCTGCTGGGCTATGAACATTGGAGTGTACGTCTTCTCTGAGGGTATGTTGTACGAAAGCTTAGTGCTTGAGGCAGTGATTGGCTGTATGAATGGGGTAAGTGTTAAATGTGCTTTCTGCGTGTGTTATGTGTGTGGGTTGCAGCCCATTATGCCATTAATGGCAGTATGTCCTCAATGCCAGTATGGCTTTATTAGAATGTATGTTCGGTAGAACATTAATATTTCTCCAGGAATACTGTTGGAGTAGAATGCTCATATTGTTGAATGTTCCTTGAGAACATTTTTCCCCTTATATTTATGCACTTCAGATGTGGTTCTGACAAAGAACACCAGAGACAAGAGAAGACTATACACACAAACAGATGGAAGCTAAAAAAGTGGTTACATAGGAGAGGAGGAAGTGGATGGAGAAGTGGACACAGATGATGGAGGAATATAGCAAAGGCAATCGGAAAATAATGTATGGAATGGTGAGAAATAAAAAAAGAGTAGGCAGAGTGAGGTGGACAAAATAGAGGATAAAAATAGTAACCTAGTGGAGAAAAGGAGGAAATTAAACTAATTTGGAAGGAATACATCGAGGACCTCCTGAATGTGGTTGGATTAAGTGAAGAAGATTATACTGAGGAAGCTGCTGACAGGTGTGAGGAGAAAATGGAGGAGTTAACTTGGGCAGAAGTGGAGGAAGCTGTAAAGAGAATGATACTGGGGAAAGCACCAGGAGTGGATGAGTTAAGTATGGAGATAAGAGCTGTAGGGGAAATAGGTACACAGTAGCTATATAGGATGATATGGGTAGAGTGGGATGAGAAAAAAGTGCCAGAAGATTGGAAGAAGGGTGTAAAAGTACCCATCCTTAAGAAAGGAGACACAAGAAAATGTCAGAACAACCATGGTATAAAACTGATGTGTCACTGTGCCAAGATATATGAAAAAGTACTGGAAAAGCGAATAAGAAAGTCACTGGAAAAAGAATTCAGAGAAGAACAGTATGGCTTTAGACAAGGAAGGTCAACTACTGACCTCATATTCACAGTGAGGCAGCTACAAGAATTGTACTATGAGTATGGGGTAGTGATGGCCTTCATATGTCCAACATAGAGAAGGCATATGACAGCGTCTATAGAAACAAGATCTAGGAAGCTATGAGAGTAAAAGCAGCCAATGAACAGATAGTGACAAGGGTGAAGAATATGTACGATGGAAGCAAAAGCTGAGTTAAAGTCGGAACCGAAAGAACTGGATGGTTTTTAGGTTAACAACTGGTGTAAAGCAACGAAGTTCCCTCTCACCTCTACTAATTATAGGGGTGATGGATGATATAATACAGAAGGTAGCAGAGACCATTGGAGAGAGAAGAATGAAAGCGGTGCTGTTCGCACATGATCTATTAATATAGGGAAACCATGAGAGTGAAGTGCAGGAACAGCTCAATATATGGGAGGAAGTTGTGTCATCTTGTGGAATGTTCTCAGCACAAAAGAGTGAAGGGCTGGTAATGATAGGAAACAAGAACCGAGTGTATAATGGCATGATATTATGAGGGGAGCAGTTGAAAAGAGCTGAAAGCTTTACATACCTGAGAAGTGTAATTGAAATAAATGGAGGAAACAGGATGGAAATCAATGAAAGAAGAAGGTGTGCAAATGGATTCTTTAAGAGTGTGGGAGGATTGATATGGAACAAGGATGTACCCCAGAGATGTAAAGGTGTTATCTACAAGACTTGTTTAGTGCTATTTCTGACAAATGGATCAGAAATGTGTGTGATGAAGGTGAGGGATAAAAGTAGAATACAAGCAGTGGAAATGAAATTCCAAAGGTGTCTAGTAGGTTTAACAAGAATGGACAGAGTAAGAAACGAGAGAGTTTGGGAGATGGTTAATGAGGTACCCCTACAGGAAAAGATAGAAAAATCAAGGCTGCAGTGGTATGGACATGTTAAGAGAATGGGAGAAGAAAAGATACCAAGAAAGATGTTAGAAATGAAGTTGAAGAGAAGGAGACCTAGAGAAAGACAGAGACAAATGGCTGAAAGGTGTAAAGAAGAACATCGAGGCAAGAGGAGGGAACTGGACTAGAGTGAGAGAAGAGAAGTGCTGGATGGAGAGAAAACAATGGAGAGGCTTATGTTCCAAGCAGACCCATCCTGTGGTTGGAAACTGCTCCGGATGTTGATGATAATGAGATGTGTTCAGGGCTTGGAGGAGTTTCATTTGTATTTACTTTGCTGTTAGGTTCTTCAGCAGTTAAACTTATGTTTGTTATCAAGTTTGCAGTGGAGTTTTGTAATTATGTTAGTGTAAATGTGCCTATTGAAATTATAGATGGTAAACAGCTTTATGGTTGTTCCTATTATCAATCCACCTCTGTTTATTCCTCTGGTCATTTCCCTTCTATTGGCCTTATGGTAGTGCTGTCTCAATCGTGAGAATTATTTTCTTTTGGAATTATTATAAAACCAACAAGTAAGATACCTCCATCAAAAGGTTAGTGAGGCTTATTAATTGTTAGCAATTTAAATATATTGAGAACATGGAGGAGTTTCATTTGTATTTAGTCGTGTTACACTTTAAAAATGTATCAGTGGTGATATTTCTTTATTAAAATTAAATCTACACTAGAGGATGAAATGGGAGCATGCCATCTCTGTACATTATTTATTTTAAGGGCTGGGATCAAACAAACGTCTTAAAACCAATCACATAAGATAATATTAATTTGCTAAGCAGAAATACAGGTTAGAAAACCAAGTCATTCCACATTCAACTGAACAAATTAAGCCTCCTTTATGCATAATTGTTTATACTGCCATTAATTTTGCCATGGAAATGGATAAATAGAGAATGAAGAAAAAGAGGTCAGAAAAATTAAGTACCATGAAGTCAGATTTTGTTGAACAGTATGGAATGACTGCAGTAATTTTGTACTTCACTTGATATGATTACTAAGCTACAGTAAACTACCTCAAAATAAATTCATGGTATCGTACTTTATAATTTCCAGTCTGGAATTGAGATCACACAGTCAATGACATTGACAGGGATGTGTAAATCACAATCTGACAGAAAAATCAAGAAACCGTTCTATACATATAGTACATCAGTTTGAATCTATCCAGAATTAAAAATGCGATTATTTAGCATACAAAATACAGCAATAAAGATCCTAACCAAATTTATAAAACTGCTTGGCACAAACCACTCCTAATTCCAGTTGTCAGCAATAATAATTTACAAATAAATAACAGAAAATGAAAAATAAATAACAAAAATGACACAGCACTGTTCAGTACGAGTTATAAAATTGGTCCTTGTAGTCTTCAGTTATCGGATTCCATGAAAAAAGCCCAAGTATTTCTTACTGCTGGCGAATGGTGGCAAACTTTTCACATATGACATCATCTTGCAATGGTCTTTGGTTACCAGTCTTCTTAGGAAAGATTCAAATCCTCACCACTGCTCCAAGGCTGACAGTTATTTACAATATATCTGATGTTACAAAGAAGTGACAATGTAACTTATCACAGAACATGCAGCAATTAACATCACCCAGTTCTCCCTAACAATTAATGTCATTCAATTTTACCCGTCTCAGATTTGTTGTAACAAAAACTATACTTATGAACATTTTTATTTGAAAGGATATCACATATCTTCAGACAAGGATGTGATTAATATCACAAAATCCCTAGATGTCCAAGCTGGAAAGGAAAGAAGAACTATTTCAGAACAACATATACACCATAATGGTTACATTATGGTTCATAATTGTTACAGATAAAAGGCAAGCATAACTACTACTATACAACAAGACACAGTACACAAGGAAAACAGCGAGTTAGTGTTTGTTCATAAATACAGTTTTATAGATCAATAAGTAGTTTGACTCAAAACATTATACTGCAGAAAAAGACGTCTGATGATTCAGTCTGAAGGCCTACTCTTTAGTTACCCAGAAATGAACAGTTCGTGTTCTGAGGTTCAAGAGATGGATGACTTCTAGTTAAAATGCTTAGGACATAGTGATAAAATGTAGCTAAACATTATGGAAATAAATCAAGGCTGTAGAGTACAGTACACTTCAGATATATATACAACCCAGTAAGTTGGCTACTGTTCCGCTTTATCTGTGGAGTAGGATGATCTATAAAGGAGAAAGCCTTGAGTAATGGAATGAACAAAAGATATAAATATAGAATGCAATTTTGTTACTGTGCAGTACCATTTTATTTACAAAACATTTTCAAAATATCCACCCTCTTGTTCCGTACACAGCAATACACTTCATAACACTTTCTTACAACTTTGACAGTGTGAAGGGTGTGACACTTTCACTTGCTCCCCTAATCCTTCTCAAAAAATAATTCCTACTAATAGGTAGTGTTGTGTAAATTATGTCACAAAGGTAGCCCCATAAAAAAAGATAAATTTCATTGACTTTCTCCATATACTAACAGCTTATCCACCAACTTATCATTATAATGCCCCTTCTACATTAAAAAACAAACAACATGCAATCAAAATATTTACTAATACTCTACTGTGAGTGAAAAGTCGTAACACAAACAATTATCCCTTCCCTTGTGAACAATGCTTTAACCCCCATCTAGTGAGTCACAGAAAGACTCATTTTCTTCCACCATGAACCTGCAGCATTCACCTTTAGTAAGAGAAGACCATCCCACTGCACATGTAAAGTAGAGAGGCTACCGACACTTCGGGAGTTTGGACTGAAAATCTACTTCTGTGAAGCGCCTGTTTCCTTATAAAGCATTGAGATTGATGTTTAGATCATTATCTTCCATGGTGGACCCAATCCAGATGGTACTGTAAGTTACAAAATAATTTTATGGTACTGTTTCAGATCTACCTTTCCTTCAATTTTCAAAACATCTCTCAAAAGCAAAACGAGGTCAAAGGAAAAAAAATATATGAGTTGAAATAGTATTATATGAAAAGAAGTACTGCCGACCTGTTGGGAAAACTTTACAACATGACATCATGTCCACCTCTAATGTTCCCCCATGAAGCTGAAGGGTAAAAGCTGGATCCTGGTATGGCAATCAAGAGTGAAGACTGACATCATACAGCCTGTTTCTTACAGAATGTTTTGTACATCATGTAGCTGCCAGTAAATCATCATTCACTATGACAGCATTGGGCTCAGGGTTCCTACAAGCCAAAAAACACAGATAATTGTTGGGTGCAATTGTAGCTCATGGACAATCTGAAAGCAACAAGCCTTCAACACTACTTATGTTCATGTAACTATTTCATGTCTGATCCATATCACTTTGTTTCAATTTTACATATTTGGTAAGTTCGTTTCTTGATAGTCACTACAGTTGTTAATGTGACCATCTGGATGTGATCAAACTTTACCTTTGGCTTTCTCGCAATAGTCAAACTTCCATACAGCATTTACAAAAAGCACAACTTCAACTGATATATCTCCCATTGTTTAATTCTGTTCTGCTTTTAAGAAGAACTTTGTGAAGGTTTGTTTACATTTTCAGCCAGTTTGAAGGAATACTCTAGTGAGGTAACAGCCATTCAAGTTTGGAGACTACTTATTCGATTTAGAGATGTGATGTATATATTATTTACCTGGGACTCCTACTTTCTTTATGCTTGAAAATGAATTTATAATGACTAATCTCATACCAGCATGAAAATCTAGAAAGTGTTTTCCATTTGTCTTTAACTTCCAAACCTTCTTCATATCTGCCCTTCTCCTTTTCCATTTTCAATTCTTGTATTACACTATACACTGCTTCATAAAATTGTCTAATTATCTTTAACAGCTGCTTCACATGATAATACAATGAAATGATTCTAGTCCTCTACAGCACACATTTATTTGCTTTTTTTCTACTGGATAGTAACTTGCATCTTGACTCTCAGGACCACTTCCTGGGCCACTTAGTCACCCTTGGTTCATGAACAATTATGTGAATACAGCAACCAACACTAGCTATGTTTTACCTACAGCACGTCTGACTTGTTGGCTGAATGGTCAGTGTACTGGCCTTTGGTTCAGAGGGTTCCGGGGTTCGACTGCCGGCTGGGTCGGGGATTTTAACCTTCATTGGTTAATTCCAATGGCCCGGGGGCTGGGTGTTTGTCCTGTCCCCAACATCCCTGGAACTCTCACACCACACATAACACTATCCTCCACCACAATAACATGCAGTTACCTACAAATGGTAGATGCCAGCCACCCTCATCGGAGGGTCTGCCTTACAACGGCTGCACTCGGCTAGAAATAGCCACAGCATAATAGTAAGCCTTCTTAAGACAGTCTGAATGACTAGCTGAATTGACCTGTGTTACAAAGGTGGAGGAATATTTGTTCTGTACATCTTTTGTGAGAAATGGAACTGCATTGTACTCAAACCAGACATATACACTAGTATTCAAAAGTTAAGCATAATAACTAAATGAGGCCATACTGCCTGATAGGAATGTCAGACGGGTTGCTGAACAAACGGAAGCTGAATCACACACCATATGTCACACAACTTGTCCAAAAAAACAGTGTCAGAATGGTTCTGATAGCTAAGGTACACCTTTGACAATAACTAACAAAACTTGGCAATATTTTCCACAACAAAATATGCTAATTATAGGTGTATGGTTACCCCTAACGGCCACAGATGCTTCACAGCGACATGGCATGCTCTCTATCAGATGGTCCAAGAGCTCATGTGGCAGTCGATCCCATTCCTCCGAATGGACAATGCAAAGGTCTTGGAGGGTCCTTGGTGGAGGCTGAGGGGATGCAATTTGCCTCCCCAATGCATCCCAGGCATGTTTTATAGGATTCAGATCTGCAGACCTTGCTGGCCAGTCCATGCGATGAATGTCTTCCCCAGCCAGAAATTCATCCACCAGAGCAGCGTGGTGCGGTCAGGCATTATCGTCCATTAAGAGGAAGTCTGGACCAACCGCACCTCTGAAGATTCGAACATGTGGTCTCAGTATCTCACCCCTGTATCTCCAAGAATTAACAGTGTTTCTCGGACCACCCATGAAGACGTGGAGGTCCGTACGGCCATTCAACATGCCGCCACCACCACCATACTGGTCCCGTTCCACGATATTCCTGTGATTGTATCGGCTACCCGGTTCTCTCCAGATTAATGTGCGACGAGAACCATTCTGCAAACTGAAGCAGGATTCATCTGTGAAGAGCACATGCCTCCATTCATTCATGGCCCAGTTTCGATGTTGAAGGCTCCACAGTAAACGGGCCCGTCTCTGTGCTAGAGTGAGCGGGATGCACACCGCTGGACATCGGGCAAACAGCCCTGTTGATCTGAGCCTCCGGTACACAGTTTGCTGGGAAACGGCAACCCCTGAGATGGCTGCAAGCTCCGCCAACAATTGTCTTGCAGATGCACTCCGATTTCGTCGGGCGGTTAAGGCCAGATATCGGTCCTGCTGTGGGGTGGTTACCCTTGGTCGACCTGGTACTGGCCTACGACTAACATCTCCTGTGTCTCAAAATCATCTCCAAAGCCTGGAAATGACGCTTTGTGGCACATTCACGGATACAGCGACTTCGGTCTGTGCCTGGCCTGCTTCCAGGCGGCCGAGTATTCTACCCTGCGAAACGGGGTCCAAATGGTGTCGTCGTGCCATTATACTGTCACGTTCACCATGAGGCTACACTCCGCACACTATAACAGGGCAAACACAACAGAGGGAATATGGGGCACAGGCACTGGTTGTGTTTACCTTGCGGTTACGCCGCTAGTCAAAGCAGGGAACACTCCTTTCCTATACAGAGCGAACACGTAAGTTTGATAGGTGAATATGTCGTGCGATTTGCGGTCTACTTCCTGTTGCCCTGCTTACTCGTAACTTATGCTTAACTTTTAGACACTAGTGTACATTTATGCATTCTTTCAAGTGATTAAAAGCATTGTGATGTTTCTCTACTTCCATCACTCTTGATGCAAGCATACACTGACTAACAACTTGTTTGTTTGTGCAACCCTTGACCCATTTCTCTACGGGGTAGGGTATGAGGTGAGATGAATCTGTTGTGGCAGGGGTGAACAGACGGGTTGACGAGGTTGAAAAGGAGTGGCTGGCCGGGAGCAACGATGGTTATTGTAGGGGGGATTGCGAACAGGCTGGGGTGGGGAAAGAGAGAGAGGGCTCCACTTTATGGCGGTGGCAATAAACGTAGGCTCTGCTGCTAAGAAAGTGTTGTACATCTTCGGCGGTCGGGAGATTGACACGGACCATATACATCGGGCTGGATGCGTTCTTGATTCGGATGACTCGACGGACTGGGACGCCTTCTGCTTGGAGTTGGTGAAGAATTGTTCGGTCTGAGAAAGCAGGATCCACTCCGCAGATCACACAGCTATACATGGCGTGCTGAGTCGATGGTGACTGGGTTGATGGGGATCTGTCCATCACAGTTCCGATGGGGCCTAATCTGGGTGGACTTGTGTTTATCTTCAAATGTGAATCTGGATATTGAGGCCTCACAGTTAAGAAGGGATTCAAAGTATTTTGCAAGAACCCGGCAGTTTTCCTTGTCGTTATGGACTAGATTTCCATTGGAATCTCTGAAATGTAGCCTTGGTGGATCGTACTTCCTCAAGTTGCTTTTGAATGATTTATAAAAATCACGTGTATTGTTCTCCTTGAAATCCTGCTCAATTTGAGCCAGCTGGTGTTTATCAAAAGCACGTTTAATGCTGCGGATTGTTTTTGCTGCACACTTTCTCTCATTCAAGAAGTTTGTCCAGTTGACTTGGTTCTTTAGCGAGTTCCATTTCTACCAGGCAAATTGTCTTTGCCTTATCGCTGCATCGCATTCACTGTTCCACCAAGCATGCTTCCTGTGCTTAGTAAGCTGAACCGTCTCTTTAGCTGTTTCAACCAGGGCCTCGCGCAGTTGTTCCCAGTTCTCTGCATCCACGGATTGTACTTTCTGCATGAACTCATGGTTAGACCTTAATTTCTCTCTATCAAATCTTTTGATCTTTTTGGCTCGAACTCTCCTTGTGTTTCTTGCGAGCAGTTTGATTTTTATCTTGGATAGATAGTGATCAGAATCCAGGTTTGCATTTCTTACAACTTTTACATTCTGAATTTCTCTTTGAGCCTTCTGTGGGATCGCAACATGATCAATCTGGAATTCACCAAGGTGGGGATTTGGGGATTTCCAGGTCTTCTGTTTCTTGGGCAGGTGTTTGAAAGCTGTAGACTTCATTACAAGGTTAAATGCCTTACAGAGCTCTTTAGCCTTTCTCCATTACGATTAGTCTTCTGCTGAACAGGATAGTTTCCAACGATGTTTTGGAACTTTCTCTCTTTGCCTACCTGGGCATTGAAATGTCCAAGCAAGATGATGGCATGTTTGTCTGGAATCTAGGATAAAATATCCTCAAACTCTTCCCAGAATCTATCAGTTCCCTCTGGGTCTCTCTTGTTCGTTTGGTTGATCGGTGCATCAACATTCACAATAATATACATTTTGTTTGTGCTTCGAAAGGACAGAATCGAGACTCTGCTATTCACAGAGGTGAAATTTGTGATTGAGTCCAGAATCTTTTTGTTGACTACAAATCCTGTGCCGAGGTGGGAAACAGTTTGTATGACACGTTTACCAGGTTTACCCTTGAAGATCCTGTAACCTTCAGATTCAAAGGGCTGCTCATCTGTAAATCTAGTTTCCTGAATTGCTGCAATCAAATTTTGCTGTTCAGATATGATATCTGTGAGCTGTTTCAGTTTTCCAACCTTCTGGAGAGAATTGGTGTTAAAGCTAGCAAAGGAATTCTTGGCTCTATGTCTGATCTTTCGTGGACTCTCCGATACCTCCGAGCATAATACCAATGTAGTTGGTCTGTTATCGGACATTATAAATTTTCGAGCTAACTCATTCCTGGTTGCCAGCGTTTCGCCCCAGTGTGCTAAATTGGGCTCATCAGTTGGTAAATAGCACACCCACCAAGACGCATGGCTAGTGCATACCGTGGAGGCCACTGCGTAGGCTGTGAGGAGCCACCGGCAGTGCCAATGCACCTGAGAGACTTTGTATCATTTCCAAAAATTGATGCGTGCCTGGCCATCAGATGATGTAAATTTACCAAGCCACGAAAGCAGTGTATATAGTCCCACCACCTTTGGCAGAAATCCACTCTGGTCCAGTGATAGGAGTATACTTCTAAAAGATTAGTGCTCCATCATGGATAGATGGAAAGAGCATTTTGAAGATCTCCTGAATCAGGAATCAGTCATTGATGAACAGGTGTATGACTCAATGGAACAAGCACCCATCAAAGAAGAACTTGGCTCCCTACCAACACTAGATGAAGGTAAGCATGCTGTTAATCAAGCAAGGTGACACAAGGCTACCAGTCTTGACGGTATACTGCGGAAGCTCTCACAGAAGGTGGTGAACTCATAGGACACATACATGAACTGATTGTTAAAATTTGGAACACTGTAGAAATGTCTCCCAATTTCAGAAATAGTCTTGTAGTTCGTTTCTATGTGAATGTATTGTATGTAAACATGCCACTGGTTGTAATTTTTAAAAATGCACAGAAATACAATGCTAATTGGTACTAGTATGCACTGTATTTATATTTTCTGTAATTATTATACAGAGTAACCAATCACCATTAACAAGACCAGCATTCATCCAAATATTTGGACCCTACAGATTCTTTTATTGCAATATTACCATCAATGTGGATCCCTGGGGAAAATAATTGAAGACCCCTGGTCCACCCCATAAGTATTTGCCCCAATTTAAAAAGCATGTCCAGTGGAATCTGTTCCTTATTCTTTTTTTTTTTTTGCTATTCGTTTTACGTCGCACCGACACAGATAGGTCTTATGGCGACGATGGGACAGGGAAGGGTTAGGAGTGGGAAGGAAGCAGCCGTGGCCTTAATTAAGGTACAGCCCCAGCATTTGCCTGGTGTGAAAATGGGAAACCACGGAAAACCATCTTCAGGGCTGCCGACAGTGGGGTTCGAACCTACTATCTCCCGAATACTGGATACTGGCCGCACTTAAGCAACTGCAGCTATCGAGCTCGGTGTTCCTTATTCTTGGAGAGCATTAGTTTCTGTAGGGTTTCAGGATAACATTGGCTGACCTTTCTTCCCAATTAAACCTCACAGATTTTCTATGGGATTTAGTTCCAGTCATGTGCAGGCCATTTCACTACATGAATCCCAAATTTGTCCAAGCAATGTGTGCAACACATGGGCAATTGTCAGCATCAAACCAACACTGATGTATGAAGAAAACACCACAACATACTCCTCAAAGATTTCATCCATGTACAGACGTGCTGTAAAGGTCCCATGATCCACCAAGACCAGATCCGGCCTTGCCATCACACTCACTTCCATCCACACAATCACAGAACATCCCTGAAAAATTGTCCTAAGTGAAAACATGCAGGGGAATACCTTTCTCCAGTCATTTTCCACATTCTTTCTTAGTCATCTGATGTTCAGTAGGTTTTCTGGAATGGAGACTGAAATGAAATGGTGTATAGCTTTTAGTGCCGGGAGTGTCCGAGGACAAGTTTGGCTCGCCAGATGCAGGTCTTTTGATTTGACTCCCGTAGGCGACCTGCGCACGGTGATGAGGATGAAATGATTAAGACGACACATACACCCAGCCCCAGTGGCAGCGAAATTAATTAAGTAAGGTTAAAATTCCTGAACCTGCCGGGAATTGAACCCGGGACCCCTGTAACCGAAGGCCAGCACGTTAACCATTTAGCCATGGAGCCGGACAATGGAGACTGACTTCTTCTAACAATCTTTGGACAGTTCTCTCGCCGACTTCTACCCCTCAGACTTGCTGGATTCAATTTCTAATTTCAATGGCAATAGTGCAACATTCACACAGAACATACAGACATAGGAACTGATTGTCTCTAGCTGATGTGACCTCTCGCAGGCCTGATCCTTGTCTCATAGAATAATGTCCACTTTCCCTGCATGTTTGTACTGTTCTGGAAATTGTCAAAGCTGTAGTTTGCAATATTCATGTAAGAAAATGTATGCTAAGACCACCTTCCACCAGCATCCTGAGGACTTAATGGTATGCTTTCTCTTGAGAGTTGATTTTAAAACTGACAGGTATGTTTGAAAATCAAGTTCACTGAAAGAAAAACAACCTTATTGGGTGAAGAGCAGAGCTGGGTGCAGAAACTGTATAATAAACTTTATTAAGCCCTATCTTGTAAAAACAAAGATCACTGGGAAAGGGTCATAAACCATCTTTAGTGCATTATTCTCCAACATAACAGACAACTTTCCCCAATAAGAGAGAGAAAATAAAGTGCTTATGTTAATTTGAATGGTAATTTGCACATAATTTCTTTAATATGTACATCATGTTGCGTTTTTTGTACTGGTCAGTGTAGTTAAAATCCGTCAGTCTCAGCCAACATACCAGACAGACAAAGTATTTATGAAATTTGGGCACGAAACTGTCAGATTTCCACAATGCCATTGTAACCTTTGGGAGAGGAAATTGAGAAGATTTCATTATAACTTGGAGACATCAATGCCGACAGCAATGGCTCTCCTAGCAGCGAGGATAGTAGTTTATCCAGCAATGAACCACTCAGAGAAAAGGTAATGCTTCTGCTCTATAATAGGTACCAACTGTTTCAACAGCGAATTGTTTCTCGTTTAATTTGTTCATTAATTGCTAATGCAAATGATTTTGGTAACAACGTCATTATTACCTTTTAACTTACGTGACTTGACTGTATGGGAATAGACTGTATACATCTCTCCCTCTTATCCATCAGCCTGCTCCAGCCTGCCTGCTTTCTTTACACAATTGCCAACTGTGCTGGGATCTTTTCTTCTCGCGGCACAACGCTGGGTTGGCCAGGTAGCAAAAGTAAATATGTTTTAATAACGATGATGATTTTGATTCTTGTTTAAAGGGGCCTAACACCTACATCATCAACCCCTAATGGTACGAAATGAGACGAAACATAATGACAATTTAAAAGTCCAAAATCATCCACTGACCAGAATTCAAGACATGATGATGAAGAATGAATGGGTGAATATGAATTAAAAACAATCAGTGGATCCGACCCGCAATGCCCCACATTGCCAGAAACTATCATAAACAATAGTATTACTGACCAAGGGACTGTTTCTAAAGAACAATCCTGAATTGATGATGCTTGTTGTCTAAAAGGGTCCAAAATCCAGGTCATCGGCCCCTCACAATGGTACTTACCGCTAGTAAAGTAGAACCATGGTATTTGTCATGTTGCGGTACTAATCAAAAGTAGCATAGACTCACGTTATTCCACACATTATGGTACTACTCACAAGTAAAGTAATACGCGCATGTAATGCAGACCTATGGTGTTTCTCACATTGTGGCGCCACTTACAGGCAACACAAACCTATGGTATTCCTCACATAGGTGTACTAATCACAGGGACTTGTATTATCCCGTGGCGTTCCTCACATAGTGGGTACTAATCATACGCAACACAGACCCAGGGTGTTGCTCATATAGTGGTACTAATCATAGGCAACACCCAGAGCCGAGGTGTTTCTCACATAATGGTACTAATTACAGGGAATGTAAGCCCGTGGTGTTCCACATGTAGTGGTACTAATCACGGGTACCGTAAATCCTACCCTGATTCACACTCTGTTGCTACTGATCACAAACCTATTGTGTACCTAACATAATAGTATTACTCGAAAGTAAAGGCGACCTATGGTGTTCCCTGTGTGATGGTACTAATTATAAGTAATCTCATGGTTCTAATTCTATCATCCCTTGGTTGCCCCTTTTAGTTGCCTCTTCAGACAGGCAGTAGATACCGTGGGTGTATTCTTCATTTGCATCGCCCACCCACAGGGGTAAATATATTTTAAAGAATGTGAAAACATTTTTTAAAAATTCTTCCAACAGAGCAAAAATAGCAAAACCTACATGACAGGATTGTATGGGAACAGACTGTATGTATCTCTCCCCCTCATCCATCAGCCTGCTCCAGTCTCTTCACACCATTGCCAACTGTGCTGTTGCGGCACAACGTTAGGTTGGCCAGGTAGCAAAAGTAAATATTTTTTATTTTTTTTTTGCTAGGGGCTTTACGCCGCACCGACACAGATAGGTCTTATGGCGACGATGGGATGGGAAAGGCTTAGGAGTTGAAAGGAAGCGGCCGTGGCCTTAATTAAGGTACAGCCCCAGCATTTGCCTGGTGTGAAAATGGGAAACCACGGAAAACCATTTTCAGGGCTGCCGATAGTGGGATTCGAACCTACTATCTCCCGGATGCAAGCTCACAGCCGCGCGCCTCTACGCGCACGGCCAACTCGCCCGGTAAATATTTTTTTTTAAAGAATGGGATGATGGAAAGAGTCTAAGAGGCCCAGAAAGGATTCAGAAACAAATTTGTAATATTTGAGAACAGAAATAAAATTACTTACCAGTGTCTGTTTATGAACTTCCTTTTGTAAAATTTGGTCGGTCTGGTCAGGATCAAATTTCATGACAGCTGCTATCACTTTCGCCAACAACTAAAAGGGGAAAAATAATTAATGTTTTCATTTGAGCATTTAATAAAGATTACACAATTAAATGTTGTTATAAACAGCTCAAAAAAGGTTTGCATCAAAGGAAATGCTATGAATGTTACAAAATTATTACTTGGAATGCATTTCTAGAACAATGTTGACACAATATTTTTGTCCAGTGTTTTTGTTGGAATGTATGTATCCCACTTGACTGCTGTAGCTCATGTTTAGTGCATTCCCTGTGACAGATGAATGTCAGTTTGTTTTCATTCAGCAGTGTGGAGACTTACAGAAGAGCTTGACTGCAGAAGTGATCGAATCATATCACGGCACATAGTAACAAAGTTTCAAGGTGCTAGGATAATTACTCTCGTACAAAGTGGTGTTGTACAATGCAAGACTGCTGAAGTTGCGACTGCGTCACAAAGTGAAGTATCTATGATCTGGAGGTGATACACTGGTAATGTTAATGATCAACTACGATCTGGTCGCCCAATGGTCACACCTGCTTGGGACCTTTATGTGAGAATTAATGAATCCCGGAACAATACCTCAACAGCAAGGGAGATACGAGATCATCTCCAAGCAGCCTCAGATGTACAAATCTCTGACCAGACCATGCGCTATCATCTTCAAGAGGGGTCCTATGTGCTAGGAGACCCATGAAATGCCTGTATCGCAACAGACAATATCAGAAGAACTACCTGCAATCAAGAGTGGACAGACAAAGACAGCCTTGTGTTCAGTCATGCTAATTTCTGTGTGTTTAGGTGACTGGCGTATTTGTCTATTGTGTGTGAATTTTGAGCTGTGTTCCTGTATATTTTGTATGACAGTTTATATTTTTGATTGTAATGGCTATAAAGTTTCTGGTTTGTTTGTTTCTGGTTCCCTTGTGAACATCACTGAACTATGTGAAGGGTTTAGTGTGTCTAATAAGTAAGGACTGAACATAACGATACAGAGAGCAATAACCACACCAATGAACAAAACAGATTTTAACAACAAAATACAAATAATAAAACAACCTGCAAAAAAAACTACTATCCACCCAACAGAGTAGAACATTTACTAAGAAAACAAGCATAAACAAGCCCCCATCAAAAAAGGATAAATGTGTAGTTCTCAATTTCATGAAAAGAACATCTACAAAATAGATAATGTATTAAAAAAGGAGGTTTTAAAATTGCATTCAGAACAAACAGCGCATTACAAAAACGAATTAGCAAATACAATCTAAATTTAAAAAAAGATCATTTATCCAAATCCGGATTATATGAACTGTAAATGCTAACAAAACAAAACGTAATTTTCACACCAGGTGCAAAGAACACAAAAACACAATTAGACACAACAGACATTCAGCCTTCTGTTAATACATATATAGCAATGCCCACCACTTCATGGACATCAGCAAAGGTATTAAAACATTACACACCCAAAATAATTGATAATATGGAGGCAACAGAAATGCACATCGTAAAGAAAGGCAACCAGAATAACCTCAAAGATCACACACACCCAACAGATTACCCAGTCCAACTCAACGGCTAAATGATTAGTCTGCTGGCCTTAGGTCCCGGGTGTGATTTTTGGCTAGGTCAGGGATTTTAACCTTCATTGGTTAATTCTAATGGATCAGGGGCTGGGTATTTGTGCCATCTTAATCCTTAGAATTCACCTCCACAGATGCAAAGGTCACCTACAAGACATCACCCAGAAAGACCTGCACCAGGCCTATTCTGAGGCCATACATTGTTAATATTACTCTACTAAATTAAGTCACATTCAGTATAGCACAACAATTCAAGCTCCTAAATTATATAATTTATTAGCTCATTAACACTCATTAAACATCCCCTGAATCATTCCCAAAATAACCTAAAATATGATAGACTATAAGACTATAAGTACAAAAGCTGATGATATCACAGAGTGTGGTGTAACTGAAAGTTACGAGTAAACAAGCCAGCTCACGAAACACCAGGGATGATGTGATGCAGTCCTAGCTGGACTAGCGAGGAGAGAGAAAGCACAACAGGAGTACATTTCAGGAGTACAACATTTCAATGATTAGTAGGAAGATGTACTCGGAATTTTAACACAAACGTTTTTACTCCTATTCATAACATTAAGAGCCTCTGTGGCTCAGACGGCAGCGCGTCGGCCTCTCACTGATGGATACCGTGGTTCAAATCCTGGTCACTCCATGTGAAATTTGTGCTGGACAAAGCAGAGGCGGGACAGGTTTTCTCTGGGTTCTCCAGTTTTCCCCGTCATCTTACATTCCAGCAACTCTCTCCATTCTCATTTCATAGCATCTATCAGTCATTCATAAATCACTTTGGGAGTGGCGACCCCATCGTACTAATAGGCTATATATGATTCATTCATTACATCCCTGACCCGGTCAATGACTGGAAAACAGGTTGTAGGTTTTCATTTTCATAACATTAATAACATGAATAATAATAATAATAATAATAATAATAATAATAATAATAATAATAATAATAATAATAATAATAATAAATAATAATAATAATGTGATCTTATAGGAATGAAACATGGCATTTTGTTTTTTAATTAAATTTCTCTTTTTTGGCTATAACCTGTTATAAATTTTTTCCAGTTATTTTCTTATTTTATTAATCCCGATTTATTTTTTGACAGATTGGAAAATTTCACAGTTACAGATAACTAATAAGTTGAAAATGAAAAGAAAGGGCTTCCATTATATATATATAAATTAGGAGAAGTAGTAACTATCCATAGACTTGAGGGAAACTATACATTGTACCAATAGTGATTACGAACTCTTCAATCATCTTGCATCTGCGTGCCATTGAACATATTTCCTAGTCATCAAGTAAGGTGCGTTCGTTGATGTGCAGTAACACACTCACTTTAGAATAATTCATGCACAGCAGTCTTCCAACAACTTATAACTTCCTCCAAAAGTCCTGCGGTAATCAAGAAGTTGTGATGGGGGGCAGGATTGCTATGTCTGGAAGCCTCTAGTGATAACTTGGCACATAGGTGGTAGATGTGTGATTGGTTGTCTTGCTTAGGGTTGTAGCTGTAGAGCAATTTGGTTGCTGCATCTACGCCTCAGCGGTCCTATTTAGGGTCCACTCTGCTCTCCTCACGTGGGGAAGGGGCTAGAAAAGGTGCCCTAAACATAGTCAGCCACTAATATTATTGATAGGATAGCTGCATCCGATGGTATCACTTTTATGTGGTCAAACAAGTAAGAAATTATATTGTGCAGTGTAGAATGTAAGAACAGTCAATGATGACCCTGCAACTGAGAGACCCGAAAGGACAACAGCTAAAGTGGGTAGAGAATTAATAAGATATAATATCGACATAGCAGCACTCCAGGATACGCATCTTGCTGATGAAGGTCATTTGAATGAACAAGGTGCAAGTTACAGCTTTTTCTGGAAGAGGAAAGCTACCAGTGTGCACCGATTACACGGAGTAGGCTTTGCTATCGAGAATAATCTTCTCAAGGAACTGTCAGAGCTTTCCACTGGATAAAATGAACGCCTTATGACATTAAGAGTTTGGTTAAATGACAACCAACATGCCACGGTGATCAGCAGATATGCCCCCATACGAGATTCTGATGATGACATCAAAGAATCAGATCTGAATGGCATACTGTCAAACATTAATCAACAAGACAAAATAATCTTACTTGGTGATTTTAATGCTAGAGTGGGTAAGGACACAACTGTATGGAATGGTATCACTGGCAATGATGGAATTGGCAGTGAAAACTATAATGGTATTTGACTCTTCCCAAAATGTGCTGAAAATGATCTAATAATCACTAACATCATTTTTTGCCAAAAGAATCGCTTTAAAACTTGATGCCAGCATCCTAGATCAAAGCAATGGCATCTCCTTGATTATATAATTGTCCGCAGGGAAGATCTTGCACTTATAAACATATTAGAGCCTGTATTGTCAAAGTATCAACTTGTGAAAATTGAATTTTATAATTCCACCTTTACAATACTGTAATTGTCTTTATTAAAAAGACTACATTAAATTATACTCGTAAAACATGTTTCGTCCTCTTATGGGACATCTTCAGTCACAAATACAAAACATTAAAAATAAGGCGAGGACACGTTGAAATAAGTCAATAAAAAGCCTTTGTATCCTGTGACGCGGCGTCATGGCGTCTTGTCATTGATATGAAGCATGAAGTCCAATTAAAATCATAGTTTAAAATTGTTGTTCAAAACAACGAATTGTCAGTTATAAAACAACGTAAGTGGCGGTGCGAATAAAATTATGTGCATATTGTACGTAAAACAGTGTTGTGGTAATGCCACATTAAAATATCTTTCTTGATTAGAAGGTGGAGTTATACTGATGATGCAAGTTGAACTTGATTGTGTGTTGACAATAGGGGCCTAAAAAAAGAAAAAGAAAAATATGAATGAACTGAAGAATAAATTCAATTAAAATGTGAACTAAGTGCCCATCCAGTCACTCACCTCCTTGCCCGTCCTACGTCGACCACTCCACCTCAAGTGCTAAAGCTAACTGAGTGACGTCCTCGACGGTCGTTGAGGACTGACTGTGAGGGGAGGTTGAAGGGAGTTTGATGTAAGGGGAGAGGCGTGAGGTAAGGTATTACTCACGCGCCTTCGTGAAAAGAATTTATTGATGAACTTCTCGAAAAGTATATTGATATCCTCCGATATCTCATTAAGATTATAAATCGGGTTGCATTTTTGATCAATATATATAAAAATGTTTTCTAAAATATTCAATAGATTTCCTTTCTTACATAAATGGAGAATTTGAAGGTCTTGTTGTATGCCCTTGAATGTATGATTGGTATCGTCCATATGAGAACCGAGTGCCGAGAATCTGCCGTACTTTGACACATTAACATGTTCATTATACCTTATGTTAAAATTGCGGCCGATCTGTCCAATATAACTGGCGGAACACTGCTGGCGCTTTAATTTGTAAACACCTGATTTCTGAAATTTGCCACTGCCATTATTGACAGTGTGGTGATCGAAGAAAAGATGAGCGTTGTTATTGGTCGTTTTAAAAGAAACTTTCATATTAAGTTTCTTGAAAACATTCGTGATTTTGTATATTTTACTGTGACTATAGGTAAAAAGGGCGTAACTATCTTCTTTCTTTTTGGTATCCTTGGTTAATGTAGAAAATGATTACTTCTCAATTTTGCTAATAATTTTATCCACAAATTGCCTGTTGAACCCGTTTCTTTTTGCTATAAAATAAATAGTATCCAACTCATTTTTACGATCTGCCTCTGACATGGGTATATTATAAGCTCTGTAAATCATACTGTAAAAGGAGGCCCTCTTATGTGCTGCCAGGTGTATGGAATTTTGTCTAATTACGTTTGCCGTTTGAGTGGGTTTCCTGAATATTTTAAACCTAAGTTTATTAGAGTCATTAATAATTGTAATGTCAAGAAAATTTAATGCTTTATTATTTTCATTTTCGAAAGAAAATTTAATCTGTAAATCCATATTGTTTAATTGTTCTAATACTTCCTGTCCATTAGTAATGCTATGGTCAATTATTGTAAACGTATCATCTACGTATCTCAACCAGCTTATTATTCCTTCAATGTTGTTGATTTTGCTATTTTCAAGAAAATCCATCTAAATTTCTGCCATAATTCCCGAAGCCGGGGTCCCCTTAGGAAGACCTTCCTGTTTATATATTTGGCCATTGAAGGTAAAGTAATTATTAGCGACGACGAACTCCAAAATATTAATAAAATCGGGTATCTCTTGCCTACTCAAATTACTGTATTTAAGTAGATTATTCTTTACAAGATTTATCGTTTTTGATACTGGAATATTCGAGAACATATTTTTTATGTCAAATGAATACATTTTATGGTTCGATTGCATGTTTACATCTTTAATACGATCGCAAAATTCTTTGGAATTCTTAATAGACCTATTACCCTCAAATCAATAATGTTTTTAAAAAAAATTGTGTATAAATGTAGACCTCTTATATATAGGGCTATTTCTGAAATTAATGATGGGTCTTATAGGTATATTCTCTTTATGCACCTTCGGTACTGCACTAGCCGTCGGAATACCCGGGTGCATATTAATAAGTTTCTGGGACTCCCTTTCATTAAAGATGAAAGAATATAGTTTAAGAAGTTGCGTTAAGCTTCTCTGGATGATATTCGTTGGGTCTTTTTTTATAATTTTGAATGAATTCTCTGTGAAAAACGTTTCAGTTTTCTGTATGTATGATTCTTTATTCATAATGTCCATCGCATTCCCCTTGTCCGCCTTAGTCACAATCAAACCATTCTCCTTAATTTTCTGTTTCAAAGAAGCTATTGTTTGGTTATGATGTGTAGAAACTCTACTTTTGTTATTATTTATTAAATTAGAAAGTTTTTTCTTAATATTAAATCTTGTCTCTGTTTGGTTCTCTATCGGTAAGTTTTGTATTGCATTTTCGGCTTCCGCTGTGATCGTGACCGCCTCTTTAAGTTTAAATTGAACGGGCTAATTGAATTTGGGACCTTTCTCCATAACATTTATTTTGAACTTCAATCAATCAATCAATCAATCAATCAATCAATCAATCAATCAATCAATCAATCAATCAATCAATCAATCAATCAATCAATCAATACTGATCTGCATTTAGGGCAGTCACCCAGGTGGCAGATTTCCTATCTGTTGTTTTCCTAGCCTTTTCTTAAATAATTTCAAAGAAATTGGAAATTTATTGAACATCTCCCTTGGTAAGTTTTTGCAATCCCTAACTCCCCTTCCTATAAATGAATATTTGCCCCAGTTTGTCCTTTTGAATTCAAACCTTATCTTCATATTGTGATCTTTCCTACTTTTAAAAACATCACTCAAACTTATTCGTCTACTAATGGCATTCCACGCCACCTCTCCGCTGACAGCTCGGAACATACCACTCGTGAAAAATTTTAAACTCCCATGGAGGGAACCAGACATCCCTCACCAATAGAGCACACCAAAATCACATCAGATGCAAGGCCCCTCAGGTGCCCGCTCTACCAACCAGCACCCCGTCTTAGGTCTGACACTAGACTCAATCAAAACAAGTCTCTGAAAGATTAATAACAAGCTCTTGAAATACAGGAATGGTTGAATGAGTCTGATGTTATGATCCTTAGACGAGGGAGAATCAGTCTCAGTTCTCTTACTATTGCGCCTAAGTGTATTAGTTTTGTTTATCTACAAGGAGGTATGCGATTTTATCATTTACGTAATTCTGAAATGAACTCCATTCTATAACTCCTACAAGACGTCTAGATTTATACACAATTAAAAAAATATATATAGATTTGCGGGTAATAGGTCTATTAAGAATTCCAAAGAATTTTGCGATCGTATTAAAGATTTAAACATGCAATTGAACCATAAGATGTATTCATTTGACATAAAAAATATGTTCTCGAATATTCCAGTATCAAAAACGATAAATCTTGTAAAGAATAATCTACTTATTTACAGTAATTTGAGTAGGCAAGAGATACCCGATTTTATTAATATTTTGGAGTTCGTCGTCGCTAATAATTACTTTACCTTCAACGGCCAAATATACAAACAGGAAGGTCTTCCTACGGGGGCCCCAGCTTCGGGAATTATGGCAGAAATTTATGTGGATTTTCTTGAAAATAGCAAAATCAACAACAATGAAGGAATACTGGACACTGGCCGCACTTAAGTGACTGCAGCTATCAAGCTCCGTAACAGAAGAGCGGTAAACATGCATTTGACACCGTGAAATTTGGAATTTCAGAACATACCTCACAATATAGAGAACTGCTTCATCAAGCACTGTCGAAGGAGTATCATCAGGATGTAACACAACACTGGGAGAGCCTGAAGACCACTATTCGGGATGCTTGCAAAGAAATGATGGGTTATACGACCAAGAAACATCAGGATTGGTTTGGTGAAAATGATGAGATTGAAGCATTGATCTCAGAGAATAGAAAAGCCTTGCAAGCATGGTGAAAAGACATAAACTGCTTTGCAAAGAAAGAAGCCTTTTGTCTTGCCAAATCAAATGTCCAAAGAAGAACCCGTGTGCTCAATAATGCATGGTGGACAACCAAAGCAAAAGAGCTACAATATCTAGCAGACAAAGATTCGTGGCAATTCTTCCAAGCCACAAATGCAGTTTATGGTCCCACCACCTTTGGCAGAAATCCACTCTGGTCCAGTGATAGGAGTATACTTCTAAGATCAGTGCTCCATCATGAATAGATGGAAAGAGCATTGTGAAGGTCTCCCGAATCAGGAATCAGTTATTGATGAACAGGTGTATGACTCAACGGAACAAGCACAAATCAAAGAAGAACTTGGCTCCCTACCAACACTGGATGAAGTTAAGCGTACTGTTAATCAAGCAAGGCGACACAAGGCTACTGGTCTTGACGGCATACCTGCGGAAGCTCTCGCAGAAGGTGGTGAACTCATAGGACACATACATGAACTGATTGTTCAAATTTGGAACAATGTAGAAATGTCTCCTGATTCCAGAAATAGTCTTATAGTTCCAATATTTAAGAAAGGTGATCGAACAGACTGTAATAACTATCGTGGCGTATCATTACTGTCTTACTTGGGAAAGCTTACTTCTCAAATCTTGGCAAATCGCGTACTAACCTTAGTGGAGGAAATACTACCAAAAAGCCAGTGTGGCTTCAGGCCTTCTACAGGAACCACAGATATGATATTCACAGCTCGTCAGCTTCAAGAAAAATGCAGAGAACAAAATAGACCTCCAGGTATTTGATTCTGTAAACTGTGATGCTTTGTGAAAGATTTTAGGATTGTATAGTTTTCCACAGAAATTTATTTCCATCTTGAAACTATTCTACACTGATATGATGGCAGCTATCATCGGTACAAACTCTGTTGAAGAGCCATTTCATATCAATACCGGTGTTAAGCAAGGCTGTGTGATTGCCCCACTTTGTTCTCATTATATATAGGCACTGTTATGCAACTAGTCAAGGATGTTCTTCCTCCACGAATGCAGATAAATTATAGACTGGATTGGAAAATGTTTAATTTGAGCTGTCTAAGGGCAAAGACTCGTGCACTTTCTATAGCATTTGTCGAGTTACAGTACGCTGATGATAATGCAGTTGTAATTCAGTCTGATTAAGAGCTAGTGTTAATCCTGAATGACTGTTCAACTGCATACAGAAAGATTGGTCTCACACTGAAAACCAGTAAGACACAGATTCTCTATCAACCAGCCCCTGGAAGAAGACATAGATCAATGTCTCCAGTGACAGAGTGAGCCTTCGAGTAGTAAACTCCTTTCCTTACCTTGGCAGCACTCTCTCATCAAGTGCAAATATACATTTGAAAATCGAATTTAGAATCAACCGTGCTGGAGCATCCTTTGCCAAACTATGATCCAGAGTGTTTGACAATCATGATGTCAATTTTGCAACAAAGATCCTCGTATACAATTCAGCTGTAGTTCCCAGCTTATTATATGGATCTGAATCCTGGACATGTTACAGATGGCATATTAGAAAGTTGGAACAATATCAGCAGTGATGTTTAAGGAGAATCCTGCATACAACCTAGCAAGATAGGTGCACAAATGTTAGTGTACTTGAAGAGGCAGAGACCACCAGTATAAAACCCAATGTTTTAAGATGTCAGCTACAATGGACAGGGCATGTAATATGTATGACCGACAATCGCATTCAAAGCAAGTGTTTTACTCTGAGTTAATAATAATATTTGTTTTACATCCCACTAATTACTTTTTTGGTTTTTCGGAGACGCTGAGGTGCTGGAATTTTGTCCTGCAAGAGTTCTTTAATATGCCATTAAATCTGCCGATACAAGGCTGAGGTATCTGAGCACCTTCAAATACCATCGGACTGAGCCAGGATCAAACTTGCCAAGTTCGGGTCAGAAGGCCAGCGCCTCAACCATCTGAGCTACTCAGCCCGGCTTACTCTGAGTTAACAGTGGGTAAACGTTGTTTGGGTGGTTAGAGAAAGCGATTTAAGAATATAATTAAGGCTAACATGAAGATGTGCCACACTGAAGTTAACAACTGGGACCGGGCGAGTTGGCCGAGCGGTTAGGAGCGCACAGCTGTGAGCTTGCATCCAGGAGATAGTGGGTTCGAACCCCACTGTCAGCTTCCCATTCCTCGGCCTTTCCTGTCCCATCGTCGCCATAATACCTATACTTTTTAAAGAAAACCGTAGGCGAATAGCAAACTATAAGAGGCAACGACGAAAGGAAAAAAGAATAAAATAGGATAACAATGGCTGCTCCACCTGGGACCATCTGCCATCTCTGTGGCAAATTGTGTGCCTGCCATAGTGGGCCGTACAGTCACCTACAGACTCACAGATGAAGAGGAGTTCTGTTTGGAAGAGACCAACCTACTCGTTTTCGAGTGTTTGCTATTGTATTGTATTGTATTGTAGTGGCCAAACAGCAAAATATAAAAATTGTTTCAAGAATGGTGACAAAAGTTCAAAGATAAATAAACGGTTCCACTAATATATCTTGAGTTGTATGATGCTATATTCTATGTACCAGGGTGCAAAGTGTACTTGCTCAATTATGCTAGTCCACTGAGACTGTTGTTGCTATTTGCTTTACGACGCACCAACACAGATAGGTCTTATGGCGACGATAGTCCACTGAGGCTTGAATTTGAAATATCCATCTTAATTAACCAGAAAAATTAAAATAGTTGACCAAACATACTTCATTCACGGATGTTTAAAATCATATTTGCATAAAACACAATCCATCAAACACCACAGGAGAGGCAATAAAGACTGAGCGAGTTGGCCATGCGGTCAGGGTAACACAGCTGTGAGCTTGCATTCGGGAGATAGAGGGTTTGAACTTCAATGTCGGCAGCCCTGAAGATGGTTTTCCGTGGTTTCCCATTTTCACACCAGGCAAATGCTGGGGCTGTACCTTTATTAAGGTCTGGCCGCTTCCTTCCCACACCTATCTGTGTCGATGCAACATAAAAAATACATAAGAAAGGCAGTAAAAATATGTATGATATCCCTTAAGTTTTAACACACCCTGGCTATTATTACACAATTGATCTGTGGAGATACCTGATTAAAACAATTCTGAATCTTAAAGGCCAGGGAAAAATTAATGCCACTGATTTGATATCTCTGTTTGGAAAGATTTCACATACAACTCAAAATAAGATGCAATTAAATAGTGTGCTTCATTTTCATTACAGAGTGATCAGTGCAGGATTATAGCTATCTCTAAACCAGGATCTCACTTTGAATGGTTTTTATTTGTTGAGTCGCTTAACAGACAGTCCATTAGGGAGCAACATACCAGGGGAGATATCCAGATATTGAAAGCAGAATTACAGTGAGTTGCCTAAAACTTACTTTTACAGTAAAACATTAGATTGGTAGGAATAGACTATATTTTTAGCATCTCCTGTGAAAAGTTAAGTTTTTCAAAGATAAATTTGCTTTTAAGTGCATTAACGAATCAGTTGTACATGCAGCAGCTCATATAATTGCGAGCTCACTCATTCCTAGCCAACACTTGTGTTGTGATCATCAAGAGCCAAACAAATTACTGTTACAGTATGTATCGATCAACACTCTTCATTTATCCATCCCTATTTAACATGGCATTTTAACCGCCATATTGCTTCCATTTACTTTGTTGATGACTTTAACAATGGGTGGGATATAAAATGATATAAACATAACTTCACAGTTGTTGTAAGAATTAGTGTTCAATAATTTATGCTGATAAAACCAAAGTTGTAATTTGTAATAAAGGTAGTAGGTTGGTTACGAGTTAGATTTTGACATTAGAAGGAAAGAAAATAGATGTAGTGAACAACTTGAAATATTTAGGTTTAATCACAGGACTTAAATGGTCTGGTAAAATAAACAGGGTAAAATTACAAGGTCTAGCAACAGGATATGAAGAAATAAATTATGAAATATCTGCAATAAAATCCAAATTAATGTATTCAACACTGTGGTGAAAAGATGAGTACGGCATGGACCAGAATTATTATGGGAGATGGAAGACGAGTGTCCAATATTAGCTTGAATTACACACATATTTTGTGAAATATTAACAGGGCTGCCAAATCACACAGCAAATTATGAAGATTGTTTGCTTTGTATGGAAATAAATAAAGGTTGTAAAAGAATTGTTAACAACAGGTTCAAGTTAAAAAGAAGCAAAGGAGGATACATTCTGCAGTTGGCTTACTGTAATCAAATTCAAAATATCCCTAAAAATGACAGGTTAATAGGACTGAAATACATAGCAGATTGACTGGGGCAGGAACAATACATGAATTTCCTGTGAAAATAAATTGTAACCTTCTTTTATACTGCAGTTAAAATGTTGCGTTAAATAGGGATGGATAAAGCAAGAGGGTTTGTTGACGGATACATACAGTAACAGTAATTTGTTTGGCACTTGACAATCATGACATGTTGAGTGAGCTCGAAAAGTATTTTTCAAGAAAGTACCTAAAACAAAAAAGCTACTAATCACCAATTACAGAAACACAAAAAGCTAGATGAATTTTGTAAGATAAGAGAAAACGTGACAGTCCAGATGATGGATACGTGAAATATGAGGTACGACCAGGTAGCTAATTTGAATATGTAAATTGAGGGGGTAAAGGCCGACCTAGATATAAATAAAAGCTTACTTTTTCAATGAGAAATTGAAAAAGTACATCTTACTTTCAGGTAGAGTTTATTGAAGGAACTATTAGTCAAATAATAGCATTAAAAAAGGAATTACTGTATATAAGTTGGTTAGAATATTGTAAAGAATGAAAGAATCCTGGAAGGTTGTGTAATAATTTATTTTACTTCTTGGTGATGGGAGTTAGGACTATTAGGCAGTACCATATGGCTGATAAAACAGGCACGAGGGAGTTTTTAAAAAGTAACTATGATCGCTGGAAAATGGTAAATAAAAATGTAAACAGACTCTGGGATTGGTTTAAAGCAATTGTTGAGGAATGTGAAAATAGGTTTGTTCCTTTAAAGGTAGTAAGGAATGGTAAGGATCCACTATATTATAACAGAGAAGTAAAGAGACTAAGAAGGAGGTGTAGACTGGAAAGAAATAGATTTAGAAGTGGTTATGGAAGTAAGGAGAAATTGAAGGAACTTACTAGGAAATTGAATCTAGCAAAGAAGTCAGCTAAGGATAACATGATGGCAAGCATAATTGGTGGTCATAAAAATTTTAGTGAAAAATGGAAGAGTATGTATAAGTACTTTAAGGCAGAAACAGGTTCGAAGAAGGACATTTCAGGAATCATTAATGAACAAGGGGAGTGTGTATGCGAGGATCTTCAAAAGACAGAAGTATTCAGTCAGCAGTACTGTATGTAAAGATTGTTGGTTACAAGGATAATGTCGAGATAGGCGATGTGAGTAACACTAAAGAAGTATTAAAATTTACCTATGATAACAATGACATTTACAGTAAGATACAAAAGTTGAAGACTAGAAAAACATCTGGAATTGATAAGATTTCTGGGGATATACTAAAGGCAATGGGTTGGGATATAGTACCATATCTGAAATACTTATTTGATTATTGTTTGGTTGAAGGAGCTATACCAAATGAATGGAGAGTTGCTATAGTAGCCCCTGTGTATAAAGGAAAGGGTGATAGACATGAAGCTGAAAATTACAGGCCAGTCAGTTTGACATGCATTGTATGTAAGCTTTGGGAAAGGATTCTTTCTGATTATATTAGACATGTTTGCAAAATTAATAACTGGTTTGACAAAAGGCAGTTTGGGTTTAGGAAAGGTTATTCGACTGAAGCTCAGCTTGTAGCATTTCAGCAAGGTATAGCAGATATCCTGGATTCATGAGGCCAAATGGACTGTATTGCGATTGACCTATCTAAGGCATTTGATAGGGTAGATCATGGAAAACTACTGGCAAAAATGAGTGCAATTGGACTAGAAAAAGGAGTGACTGAATGGGTGGCTATACTTCTAGAAAATAGAACTCAGAAAACTTGAGTAGGCAAAGCTTTATCTGACCCTGTAATAATTAAGAATTCCTTAAGGCAGTATTATTGGACCTTTATGTTTTCTTATATATATCAATGATATGTGTAAAGAAGTGGAATCAGAGATTAGGCTGTATACAGATGATGTTATTCTGTACAGAGTAATAAGTAAGTTACAAGATTGTGAGCGGCTGCAGGGTGACCTCGATAGTGTTGCGAGATGGATGGTGGACAATGGTATGATGATAAACGGGGTTAAAAGTCAGGTTGTGAGTTTCACAAATAGGAAAAGTCCTCTCAGTTTTAATTACTGCGTTGATGGGGTGAAAGTTCCTTTTAGGGATCATTGTAAGTACCTAGGTGTTAATATAAGAAAAGACCTTCATTGGGGTAATCACATAAATATGATTGTTAATAAAGGGTACAGATCTCTGCACATGGTTATGAGGGTATTTAGGGGTTGTAGTAAAGATGTAAAGGAGAGGGCATATAAGTCTCTGGTAAGACCCCAACTAGAGTATGGTTCCAGTGTATGGGACCCTCACCTGGATTACTTGATTCAAGAACTGGAAAAAATCCAAAGAAAAGCAGCTCGATTTGTTCTGGGTGATTTCTGACAAAAGAGTAGCGTTACAAAAATGTTGCAAAGTTTTGGCTGGGAAGATTTGGGAGAGAGGAGACGAGCTGCTCGATTAAATGGTATGTATGTCTCAAGTATTATTACAATATTATAAGTCCACCTGTTCAATACAATACAATATGATCCACTATTTCATATGGTCAAATATTTTTTATACATAATACATAAAAGTCAAAGGTACATGTTTCACCCTCCTTATGGGCATCATCAGCCTATATCAATCTTAAAAATAATACATATACTTATAAATTATAGGTTAAAATGTTGAAAAATGATTTCCTATTTTAACCTATAATTTATAAGTATATGTATTATTTTTAAGATTGATATAGGCTGATGATGCCCGTAAGGAGGGTGAAACATGTACCTTTGACTTTTATGTATTATGTATAAAAAATATTTGACCATATGAAATAGTGGATCATATTGTATTGTATTGAACAGGTGGACTTATAATATTGTAATAATACTTGAGACATACGTCAACTTCAATACGGAACCAAAATGAGAATAGTTACTTGTAAATGGTATGTTCCGAGCTGTCAGAGGAGAGATGGCATGGGAGGACATCAGTAGACTAATAAGTTTGAGTGGTGTCTTTAAAAGTAGGAAAGATCACAATATGAAGATAAAGTTGGAATTCAAGAGGACAAATTGGGGCTAATATTCGTTTATAGGACGGGGAGTTGTGATTGGAATAACTTTCCAAGGGAAATGTTCAATAATTTTCCAACTTCTTTGTGATCATTTAAGAAAAGGCTAGGTAAACAACAGATAGGGAATCTGCCACCTGGGCGACTGCCCTAAATGCAGATCAGTAGTGAGTGATTGATTGAGTATAGATAATAGTTGGTAGCATGTGTTGCCAAGATTAATATTAAAATTTAAGATATATTTTATGTAACTGTACATCTGAAAGTTTTGCAGCTTTATGTAAAATATGTTGTGTGTGGCAATTTTTTTTTTGTGTGTGTATGTGTCCCAATTGCTGTTCATTCATAGTTGTAGAATGAAGGAATTCAACTGTTTACTTTGTAAGGATCTTCTCTTTCATCCTCCTTGATCTACTTCTCTTCATTTGTCCTCATACTGGGAGGGTAAGGGTGTTTGTATTTTCCCAGGCTCTTATGTTTTTCCTCTTTCCAGACTTGATTCAGTTGATTTAATTACATTTAACAATAAATGAGAAGTGTCTATTTTGCTATTTTGCTTTACGTCGCACCGACACAGATAGGTCTTATGGCAACGATGGGACGGGAAAGGCCTAGGAATGGGAAGGAAGCGGCCGTGGCCTTAAATAAGGTGCAGTCCTAGCATTTGCCTGGTGTGAAAATGGGAAACCACGGAAAACCATCTTCAGGGCTGCCGACAGTGGGGTTTGAACCCACTATCTCCCGGATACGAGCAAACAGCTGCGCGCTCCTAACCGCACGGCCAACTCGCCCGGTAATGAAAAGTATCAAAAAGGGGCGAGAGTTTAGTAAAATACCAAGACATACCACACGTTTCCATCACAAAGTGGAAGGATATGGCAAGAAATTTAGTTGAAAATAGGTTAAGAGATGTAGATATTCATGTACCGATTGGAAGGCAAAAGGAAAGGTGGTGTGAAATCTTGAAGAGAGTCCTTCATTGTGTAAAATTCCCTAGGGGTGGAAGTACATGGAGTTACTTCAGAGAAGTGACGATTTTAATATGGTCTTACACAATCTGTTTTCAGTTTTCTTATCCTGTCATGTCCGGTTCCATGCCTAAATGGTTAGCGTGCTGGCCTTTGGTCACAGGGGTCCCTGGTTCGATTCCCGGCAGGGTAGGGAATTTTAACCATGATTGGTTAATTCCCCTGGCAGGGGGACTGGGTGTGTGTGTGTGTCATCTTCATCATAATTTCATCCTCATCATGACAAGCAGGTCACCTTCGGGCGTCAAATCAAAAGACCTGCACCTGGCGAGCCGAAGTCCTCGGACATATCCCGGCACTAAAAGCCATACGCCATTTCCATTTTTTTATCCTGTCATCAAAGAGTATCTAGTTCAAATAGCAAAACATCATCACGTTGTTCAACATGGCGGTAAACAGTGATCTAGTTTTCTATCCGAGTGAAATGTTCGATAAAATTATGTGTGTGATGTGCAATGGAACTAAAGATGGAAGTAATGATAGTCTTAATGCTTGCTATGCATGCGTATTTAAGAATATGTTCGGTAGCGAAGTGTCGGATCTGGCAGACGATCTCATTACCGATAACCTCATTTCGGACTCCTCGTATTTGATGATGATGATGATACTGATGCTGCTTGCTGTTTAAAGGGGCCTAACATGTAGGTCATTAGCCTCTAATGGTACAAAATGAGATGAAAAGAAATGACAAATTAAAAACCCCAAAACATCCACTGACCACAATTCAAAATAGGAGGACGAAGAATGGATGGATGGACGGACGGACGGACGGGATGGATGGATGGATGGATGGATGGATGGATGGATGGATGGATGGATATGAATTTAAAACGATCAGTGGAACCGACCCACAGTGCCTCACATGCACAGAAGCTGGCGTAGAACAATAGTATTACTGACCAAGGGACTGCTTCTAGAGCACAATACTGAATCGATGATACCTGTAGTGAAAAGGGGTCAAAAATCCAAGTCAGCGGCCCCTCACAATGGTACTTATTGCTAGGAAAGTAGAACCATGGTATCTGTCATGTTGCAGTACTAATCAAGAGTACTGTAGACTTGCGGTATTCCACACATTATGGTACTACTCACAGGTAATGAAATTCGCACATGTATTACAGACCTACGCTGTTTCGCACATTGTGGCACCATTGACAAGCGACGCAAACCTATGGTGTTCATCACATAAGGGTACTAACCACAGGGACTCGTACTATCCCGTGGTGTTCCTCACATAGTGGGTACTAATCACAGGCAAGCCAGAACCATGGTGTCGCTCATATATTGCTACTAATCGCAGGTACTGTAAAAGCCGTTGAGCCCTCGTTTGCTACTAATCACAAACCTATTTTGTACCTAAGACAGTGGTACTACGCGCAAGTAAAAGCGACCCATGGTGTTCCCCACGTGGTGGTATTAATCACAAGTAGTTTCGTGGTTCAAATTTGATCATCCCTTGGTCACCGCTTTTAGTCGCCTCTTACTACAGGTAGAGGATACCATGGGTACGCCAGCGTAGTAGGTTCGTGGCCTCGTATTAGAGGTTCAGGATAACACCTCTCGAACTTGAACTATCATCTAAAGATGAAATAATCAAAATGTTATCTACTGATCTATAAAATGCACTCCTCGAGTTGAAGAACCTAAAACTAAATAATGTTGAAATGCCGAGACAATGTAAAAATGATATTGAAGAGGTTAAGTCGGTGCAACGTAAAGCAACTAGCAAAAAAAAAAAGTTAAGTCGAAGAATTTTAGGCATACTCGGAAACATGTTGCATTTAAAGATACTGTAAGTAATAATTTAGTTACACAAAACAGTTTTCAAGTGTTAGAATCAAATGATCAGAGGTAAACATAGAATGTGACTCAGCTGCAGTGTCGAAAAGACAAAGAAAATCCCGTCGGCAAACAAAACAGAAACAAGCTCGTACAGTAATACTGTAGTGGGGGACTCAATGATAAAAAATGTTGGACCTGAAGTTGAAGATGGTATTGTGTACTGCTATCCAAGCATATGGCTGGGTCAATTTGCAGAATATGTGAACAGCGATAGTATTAAAGAAAATCCTGACGCCTTGATTGTCGATATTGGCACAAATGATCTTTACAATTTATCAACACCCAGTGACATAATGGCCAAGGCTGATAGAATTATTACTGTGATAAAAAGGAAGTTTCCAGCGGGAAAGGTTTGTCTCAGTGGCATTTTATATCGGCATGATGTTGATTAGCGTTATATAGATGCTGAAAACTCCACTCTTGACTGGTTATGCCGTAATGGAGATGTCCTATTTGTCGATGCTAATAGTTGGCTTAGAGGCAGTGATTTTGGAAAAGATGGGCTACACCTTAACAGAAAAGGAATCTCTAAGTTTGGCAAACTTCTCAATATAATATCTAGAAGAATGCTCTCGGGAAACTAATTAAGAAAATGAGGGGAGTTGCAAATCCTAATGGCCAAAACATAAGTGATACAGTAAATGATTTAGAAAGTATAACCTATATCAGAAATGAATAACAACATGTAGACAGGGAATCACTTCACAGAGGTCAGATACATAATCCTAAGAAAGAACCAAAAACATCAATAAAAAGGTAGTTGAACACTTTAGAGGATACTATCAAAATGTAAATGGACTTCGAAGCAAACTAACTGAACTTAGAATTTCTTCATGTTTAGATGACTACGACTTCATAATATTAACTGAAACAAATTTGAATGATGAAATTAGTGATGAGAAACTCGGACTCAAAACATTTTCAGATGTGATAGGTCTTCTTTAACAAGTATGAAGGCATCCCATAGTGGTGTAATGATCTGTATTAGCAATAGGTTTAAACCTACTGTGCTATCGTGCATTAGCACAGTTGAACAGTTGTTTGTGCCCCTGACTTTTAACACCACAAAATTAATTATTGGTGCTAAATACATTCCACCCAGGTCTCCTGTCCAAAAATAATTCAAACATTGCATTGCTGTTGAAAAAATTATGTCAAATCTCGACAAACATTTATTGCTCATTGTTGGTGACTACAATCTACCAAATCTTAATTGGATAGTAAATGAAGAAACATTTTCTGGCCTTGTGCCATTAGGTAACTACACGGTGCAGTCCAGTTTAGTTATAGACACATTTTCTAATCTCTTTTTAAATCAATTTAATGAGATCCCAAATTTTCTGAATCACTTTCTTGATTTGGTATTCAGGAACTCCAGTTCCATTAAAGTAAAATCTAGTAATGAAAGTATTGTCCCCCTCAATAGACACCACCCAGCATTAGAGATTTCTTTACCTATAAATGAGCTATACAATTCCTTACCTGCTGATAGTTTTTATTTTGACTTTTTAAATTGTGACTATAATGGGCTAAATTATTACCTGTCACAGTTCAGCTGGAAGGTGATGTTTCAGAATGTATCAATTGATAAAGCAGTAGCAACCTTCTATTCAGTAGTACATTATGGCATGGAATTTTACATGCCTATTCAGAATTTTAAGACTCTCAAATCCCAAAGTGGTATAATCATAAACTGAAGTCTCTGATTATTAAAAAGAAGAAAGCACACAAGTGGTACAAAATATCAGGTCTCAGTAGTGATTATAAGCATTTCTCGAAATTAAGAAATGAATGCAGGTCTGAATCCAAATCTTGCTATACAAACAATGTCTCCAACTCTGCATGAAGTATTACCTCCAATCCACAGAAATTCTGGAAGTATCTAAGTTTTAAAAGGTCATGTAATAACAATCCTTCAACAGTGCATTTTAATGAAGTTACAGCAGACTCTGGAGAATACATTGTCAATCTTTTTGCTAAACACTAATCATCTGTTTATTCTTCTTATCAGAATAGTAATACTAAGTCATATGATTATCTTTTCTCTGTCAATCTCTCAGTTATCAACATTGGTAAGGCAGAAATTGACAACAAACTGATATCTCTGGAATTAAAGAAAACTGTAGGACCTGATGGTGCTACAACTTACCTGCTCAAGTTCTGCCTATTTATTTTATGTGGAGAACTCTCTCATCTGTTCAACTTATCATTAAACCAAGGTCTTTACCCAGAGGAATGGAAGAAAGGATTTGTTAGTCCAGTTTTCAAAAATGGTGATAAAACTGACATAAAACAATACAGACCAGTTACAATTTCTTCTCATATTTTCAAAATTCTTGACTGTTTCTTGACAAGATCCCACCTCTCTTTAGAAACATCATCACTGATGAGCAATACGGATTTTCTGCAGGACGGTCAACCTGTAGCAATCTTCTTTTATTCTATCAGTTCCTCTAGGATGCAATAGAGAACCACTCTCAGGTAGACTCCATTTATACAGACTTCTCACACCGTTCACCATATCATCTTGCTGCAAAAACTAACAGATTATGGAATTGATGGGCCTCTCCTCTCCTGGTTTGAATCCTATCTTAAAAATCGCCTGCAGATTGTTAAAATAAGGAATCATTTTTCTGCGCCTATTACTGTTACCAGTGGAATTCCTCAAGGGTCTCACCTTGTGCCCTTAATTTTTACTCTCTACATAACGGACATTAAAAATATACTTAAGAATTCTGAATTGCTTTTGTTTGCTGACGATGCAAATTTTTTTATGCAAACTGATTATCCACTTGATTGTTTAAAACTTCAAGAAGATTTACATAATCTGGAAAAGTACTTTATTCAAAATGGGTTGAAACTTAAGAATGAAAAATGTAAAATATCTTTTTTTAAAACAAGAAGAAAATATCATCTCAATACAAATTTAGTAATAACAACACTCTATCTCCTGTTTCTCAAGTTCGCGACCTTGGTGTTTTATTCAGTTATAACCTATCATTTAATGAACATATTGGAAATATTTGTAAGAAATCATTACAATGACTGGGTTGCATTATTAGATATTCCAGGGAATTTTCAAACTTAGCTACCTATCGATTGCTGTATGTATTCCTGGTACGCCCTATACTAGAATACTGTACATGGAACCCTTCTCATCAGACCTCTATTCATAAATTAGATTCAGTAAAACATAAATTTCTTTGTTTATATTCATTTAGAGCAGGATTCCCATATGAAAATGTTGATTATACAGCCCTACCTATAACAGTCTTTAAATCTGCATAGTCGGTCACAACGCCTAGAATTCCTGGATACACTTTTCATTTTTAAACTGCTTCACTCCTTGGTGAATAGCCCACAACTCCTTGAAAAAATTAACTTATGTATACCAGACAGACGCACTAGGTTTAAGAATACACTGTCTACAAATTGGCATAGAACTAATTATGCATTCAATGGGCCAATTGAACGAATGTCAAGATTTATAAACAAAATGGATATTGATATATTTAACTGCTCACTGTCAAAATTTAGAAATCACTTACACAATCTCCAGAAGTGACTATTACTTTCCTGTGCTTATTTGCACTATAACCTGTGTATATATTTGTACATCTTTTTCTTCTTATACTCCAATGACCTTTCTTTTTAGTGTGTTTTGTTTATTTTTCTCTATTGTGTGTAAAAAAGTATTACCATTAATAAACTATTATTATTATTATTATTATTATTATTATTATTATTATTATTATTATTATTATTATTATTATTATATCATCATCTTCATCTTTCACCAAGTCAGTGTTCAGAATGAATTCATAATAATTTATTTAATGCGCACAATGTGCAAAGAATTGATATACAAAATATTAATCTTCATTACAAAATTTCACCAGTGATTCCGAAAGCTGTTTACAACTTAAAACATGGTACCTAGTACAGTGTGCACCACATCTTGAACATACACAGTTCAAACCTGGTTCATGATAATGCTTTATATTACATACTTTATAATGGAACCCATGAACGGAGAACCTTGTCAGCAAGTGTCGCAGTTCATATCCACCTTGAACCCACTCGCGGTTAAGCATGGCATCGGTAGAGTAGAAATCTTCCCAGATGGCAGCCTTCTTCGATAGTAGGTCTCGAAGCAGATGTATATAGGGTGTTGTTGCTGGAAGTAACAACTGTAGCCTTAGCTCTTCTACATAAAATCCCTCTCTGCATAGCTCATACACGAGTCGGGAAGGAGAATATTTGGAGAGGCACAGAGCCTGTTTCAAGTAGTTTGCTTTCAACTTCTCGATTTTATCTAACTGTTTCATACTCAAATGTTCCCAAATGTTTTCCAAGCCATATGTTGCTATAGGGCTGATTTTTAGATGAAAGAGTTTTATGGCTGTTTCTAAAGGCAAGTTTCTCAGATGCTTAATGTCAGATATTGCTTTCATAGATGCATTTAGACGGTCCATGAGATGGAGGGTGAAAACATTACCTTGGGTTTGAAAAATTACACCCAAGTATTTAAAATGCTTTACGGACTTAAGTTCTTGGTCTTCATAAAAGAAGGTTCCATGAGGCCCCCCTCTTCTAAACGTGATAGACACTGTTTTTTCTACATTCAGTTTGAGCTCATTTTTATTTATCCAACATACTACTTGGTTGACTGATTCCTGGAGTTCCTTCTCTGACATTGATGTTAAGACCATATCATCAGCGTACATTAATAGTTTGATGCTTTCCTGGTTTACCAAATCCACTATGTCTGCTGTCGCAATGATGAATAGTAGTGGACTTAATGGGTCTCCCTGTAATACCCCGGTTGTTTGTTCCAAAATTATGGATTTGGTAATACCATCATCTACTTCTATTGAATTGTTGAGCAGTAGGTTCCTAATCAGCGGTATAAGGTAGTTCGTACTACCAATAATACTCTCCAATTTTTCTAACAGTATGGTTCTGCTTATGGTGTCAAAAGCTTTCGAATAATCTATAAAGATGGCATGCAATTTACCCCCTGGTTTCTTTAAGGCTTTTTCTATGTCAGTCTGGAGACAGCGGATAGCTAAAGTCGTTGATTTTCCTTTTCCTTTTCTAAATCCAAATTGCGATTCCGGTAGGTTATTTTCCACCAGTTTAGTAAGACGTTTACCTACTAGTGAAGTTGAAATCTTTAGTAGAGTACATTCTAGTGCTATTCCTCTATATGAGTCGGGATCTGCGGTGTCACCTTTGCCTTTATATAGCATTTTAATAGTAGATTTTCTCCAGTTGTCTGGTATCCTACCTTGCCGCAAGCATTCATTCATTCATTCATTCATTAGGTGAGTGATGGATTCACCCAATTTTGGGAGAGCAGCTTTAAGATGTTCATTGAAAATATGATCTGGGCCACATGCCTTGTTATCTTTAGATGCTGTAATAGTTGATACAACCTCATTAATTGAAAATTCGTCAATTTCGGGGATTATTTGAAAAACTGGCACGAAATAATTAGTAGGTCGTGTGTCTCTCTCTTGAAGCACTGCACTCAAGTGCTTTTCCCAAACTTCCATTGGTAAGTTCCTGGAGAACTTTGGTTGTCTAGGCTTCAGGGCAAGGTAAGGATCTAGACTGGCACATTCTATAAGCTTCTTTTCTTCTTCCTCTCTATAATGATTTTTGGCTTCTTTTAGTAGTAGTTTGTATGCTCTCCTTTTACTGGCATATATTTCAAAAAATTCTTTTGTTTTCTCTCTTCTGGCTGTATGTAATGCTTCCAGTACATCTCTACGACATTTATAGCATTCCTTAGTGAACCAGGGTTGAGATTTCCTGACCACAGGTATTGATGGTAGAGTAGCATTCTGGAGCAGCACTTCTAGATATAATGCAGCCTCATTAAGATTACCCTCTCGTAATAGGTTAAGAATCGTTTGATTATCTTCACCACAGATAAGAGACGGATTACTTTTTCTACTTCTTTTTGTATGTTCTTTAACTGTATCAAGCGTACTAGGCCTATTCTCCAGCTGTAAGGAAGTTGCAACTGGTAGGTGTTTCCGTTGCGCCTCGAAAATAACCTCCTGCTTGATCGGCACAAACTTGGAGTTTATAAACACCAGATCTATTGTGCTAGCACCATTATGAGACATATAGGTATTCATGTTAGAGGCATTCACCAACCAAAGACTTTCCTCTTCTAAGAAGTCCAAAACTTCTGTTGATTTTCAATGTTCTGCATCAATGCGACAATTTAGGTCTCCGGCAAGGATAATGGCATCATCCCTAGTAGTCACAGTTAAAGCTTTACTAACTTCCTCAATAATCTCAGTTGATGAGAAATCTGGCTGGAAATATATGCATACACAAACACACGGCTGGTTTGAACTACTAAAACGTTCGTAGATCTGTATTGTATACTAAATTGTGAGAATTGATCAGTGAACAGACATGCAATGCCTCCTTTGGGTCTCCCTACTGGAGATTTTTCTGCCATGACGAATGTTGAATAATGTCTACTGGTTTGCCACGCATGCGTTAAAAATATTTCCACTAGGATTATTACATCAAATTCCTGTATCATCTCTTCTAGTGTGTTTGTCATGCTCAGCAGTCCTTCAATATTCCATAACAGTAGCTTAATCTTTGATGTAGGCAAAACGTTGTCGTACTTATCAGGATTTGGTTGAGAGCATTGTACCCGAGCCGTTATGGGGTTGAAAATTATACCTCCTGACCAAAATCCCCCCTGGCCAGAATTCTGGGTTATTTTCTTTTTCTAGGTGGTCGAAACCAATACCAATTCGGAACGCCTTCTTTATACCTTTTGTGTCTAATTGGTCACAAATAATGTCATCAGATATATTGTTATCTCGAAGGAATTTAATCATATCCTCTCTCTCTCCGTGTTCTGATGAAGTTTGCCTATATACGACCAGGCTGTTCTATTAGCCGCTCTTAGGTTGCTAGTTTCATCAGCCTTTCTCGAACCTATGACTACCTGTCTACGGTGCCGGTTTCACCTCACAGCCTCCGTTCAAGTGCCCTCTTCGGTGTTATCAGATGACGTTTCTTTGTATTCAATTACTCTACTGTTCTGTTCGTGGCTATTTGACTCCACTTGTGGTGGTTTTGGGGCCAATCCTTTCTTGGCAGTGATTCTTCCTTTATGAGGTCTTTGGTGTTTTTCTTGGACTACTTCATTGTCTGCATTCTAGTTGGTAGCCTCAGTCGTTGTGGTTGCGGTGTCTCCCGTTGTTTTGGTGTTATTCGTAGTTCTTCTGGTTGCAGATTTTTCCAGGCCTTTTGACAATATGTCTGCTTGCTGAAGTTGCATCTCCAGGATGAGTGTCATTTTCTTCATTAGATCTTCGCTTACTTCATTAAGCTTTTCCTTGATTTCATCGCATGTTTGTTTATTTTCAAGCGCGAGTTGTCTTGTCTCATGATCTTCTGAGGTTCCAAAGTTCAGTCCGTATGTTTTTAGGCGGTTTCTGCATGTTTCACACACCCATAGCAGGGATCCTTTCTTTGATTTTAGAGCGTTGTACTCTGTTATTGTGTCACCATCACAGCTGACGGTGTTTTCGTCCCTTGTAAGGGTTATGGGACATTTTGGGCACTGCTTATTTTCCATGTTCTGGTTGTTTGGTTGCAGGAAGTTTCCTCGCAGTTGTGGCAGGTCAGGGTCTGCCAGATTAATTGTGTTTTATGTGTCGTAGAACGTTCGTCACCCTGCGAAAGTCCTCTCGCTTTAGCAGTGAATGCCCGTCCGTATTTGTTGCAGCTGTAGACTTTCTCTCTTGTGTGGATCGGTTATGAAATAGCACTGAATGTCTGACCGCATTTAATGCAACTGTGGGGTTTCCCTCCTGTGTGAACCAGTTTATGGGATTTTTTCACCTCTATGAATCAATTTGTGCGGTGGCGTGAGTTTACTTTGGTTTGTGCTATCTGTGGTAACACTTTTAGGTGGATCACATTTAAATAATTAATAACAGCATAACTTAACGTTCACTGATCCTGAGAATTTATCTTCAGGCACTGTCAACTAATTTGACATACAGTGTTTAATAAGGTGTCTATGTGTGGCGCTAATAAAAAGTATTTGTCTGTCAAACTGTGCGATAGGCTGAAGTCTTTGTCCAACTTTCGTACTTGAATTTTAGCTCGTCTTGAATGCAATTGCATTGAGTAGTTATTCTCTACGAAGCATAATGATTCTCAACTCATCTTCTTTTCTGTGGACAGAAAATGCATCGCCTTATGGTGTCTTGACAGCACAATTTACGTCTGAGATTACACTCAGTAATATGCACAGTAAAGATATGTTTATTATTATTATTATTATTATTATTATTATTATTATTATTGTGAAAAGCCTGTTCATTAATAGTCATCTATTGTCACATTTAAACAATTAATAACGGCATAACTTAACGTTCACTGGTCCTGAGAATTTATCTTCAGGCACTATCAGGTATTATTAGCTAAATTAACAAAGTGTCTAATAAAGTGCGTAAGTGTGGCGCTAATAAGATGTAATTTTCTGTTGAACTGTGCGATGGGCTGAATGAATGATGGAATGAATTCATGTACCTAATGGCATCAAGAAATCAGCAGAGGTAACTAAAAAGCATACATGAAGCCAATTATTGTGGTTTATGTGGTTCAATGAAGCTGATATTTAACCACAAGAGGAGACTGGCTACTTCGTATCAGTCACCTTGACAATGTAATCGACAAATCGGCAAGTTGTATATCGTGTAACGAGTCCAAACCATGTCTATACAGGCCATGGAGGCCTTTCGGACTGCTAAAACACAATTTTTATTACAAACATAGGCTATGGAGGTCCAATTCCTTGGCTGAATGGTCAGCATTGAGGCCTCTGGTTCGGAGGGTCCCGGGTTCGATTCCCGGCTGGATCTGGGATTTTAATCGCTCAGGGAATTGGTGTTTGTATTTATCCCAACACTCTCCCCTTCATATTTAAACAACACAATGGCATCAAGAAATCAGCAAAGGTAACTAAGAAGCATACATAAAGCCAAATATGGTTTAATATTGGACTACATTGAGAGCCTCTGTGGCTCAGGCAGCAGCCTCCCTCCTCTGGGTTCCATGGTTCAAATCCTAGTCACTTCATGTGAGATTTGTGCTGGACAAACAGGAGGCGCGACAGATTTTTCTCCGGGTACTCTGGTTTTCCCTGTCATCTTTCATTCCAGCAACACTCTTCCATATCATTTTATTTCATTTGTCAGTCATTAATCTTTGCCCCAGAGGAGTGCAACAAGCTTCGGCAGCCGGCACAATTCCTATCCTCGCTGCTAGATTGGGAGTTTCATTCATTCCATTCCTGACCCGGTCAAACAACTGGAAACAGGCTGTGGATTTCCATTCAATGGACTACATTCCTGATCAGACACACCAAGAAGATGAACTGGAAGTTTACTTCAAAATAAAAACAGTACATCTTAGACAGCCTTCCCTTGGCTTTACTGAAAAGAAAAGCAGAAGGACGAAGCAATCTTGAAGCAAGTAGATGAAACGGTCATAAGCGATCATAGGTCCCAATACTGCTATGATGATTTGACAGGGAAATGGTGTTAGTCAAACCATTAAGGAGTAAAATAGCCTGAAAATATTTTAAAACTGTGAAAATCAGTCATGCAACCTGACAGGTGTGCATTATACAAAGCAGGATCCATCGACAGTAATTCCTTTCCTACTTAATACATTCACTCCCGTAGACACCTTAAGACGTTTAAGAGCAGCCTATGTGCGAGACCGTATCCAAGTTAAGGCGTTTAAGGTCGTGCGAGGTAAACGTTGTTTTGGATTTAGCACTAAATACATACAAAGTCGTAGTTTGTGTTTAAAACCATAGATGGCATATAAATGAACAGTCCCTCACTCTGACTACCTGAACAGATTCTACATTCCAATGCTTCTTTCTTTTTTTCCTTTGAGTAAACACGGACCTAAGCCAGTCGTGGTATTCTTGTGATGGTGTGTAGTGAAGTGAGTTATTGTGTCACAATGACATGACGAGTTACTAACACAGTATACAAAGTGAGGAAATTGAAGATATTAGGCGAGATGGCTGTGCGGTTAGGGGCACACAGCTGTGAGCTTGCAACTGGGAGATAGTGAGTTCGAACCCCACTGTCGGCAGCCCTGACGATGGTTTTCCGTGGTTTCCCACTTTCACACCAGGCAAAATGCTGGGGCTGTACCTTAATTAAGGCCATGGCCGCTTCCTTCCACTCCTAGACCTTTCCTATCCCATCATCACCATAAGAGCTATCTGTGTCGGTGTAACGTAAAGAAAAAAATTGAAGACATCCTACTGAACGATGATTCTGGTGATGAACTCATCCCTGATTTCAGTGATAGCAAAAGGAATTCCGATGATGATATACCAGGCTCTGGGCAAAGTGAAATTCAGCACATTCAAATAACCGATACACATCCGTCTTACTGCCCGGCTGGAATCAAGTTCACTGGCCGGGTAGGATTAAATGTTGAGATCGAAAATAGCAACAATATTATGTTTTTCATCAATTTATTTGTAAATGACAATTTCCTTGAATATGTATGCCATCAGATAAACGCTTACACGGAACAAGTTATTAGTGCAGTACCACGTCCATTCACTAAATAAGCCTATTCTATTTTTCAAACGTGGAAACTGGTCGACGTAAATGAGATGAGAACATTTTTAGGACTATATTTGTAACCGGAATAATTAAAAAACCATATCTGAAAATGTACTGGACAGAGGACACTATTTTTGGCTCGCCGTTTTTTTCAAAACCATGGCACGAACCCGGTTCGAAAACATATTGTCATTCTTGAACTTCAGTGACAGCAGTCATTATGAGGGGAAATCCTGATAGGCTAATACAAAACTGGGCCGATTCTCGAAAGGCTCAGCGACCAGTTTTCGTACAGTAACATTTAATGTAAAATAGTGCACTATAAAGATGAGGAGATTTAAAAAGACTGGGCTGGAGGTTTAAATCACCCGCTGAAGAGCTGGTAGTCAACGTGTTAAGGTCATTTGTTAAGTACAACAGAGAGTGTTGGAAGCTTGTAACGTTACCATGCAAACTGTTCAGAGAACTGTTAAGGAAGATGGTCTTCAGTCATGGGGCACCATGTTTTTTTGAATCATCGCGAAGGTGAATCACAAGCAGCACTGTAATAAATCCAATTGTCGGCTTTGATAAGAATGTTATAAGAACAACTGTTCTTGGGTATTATGTAAAGGGAGAACGACGACAAGGAACAAGTTACCGACTGATTTACACAAAGATATCAAATTTTAAATGGAGAATGATACCTTGTGGAGAATACTCAAATACTATGGGTATCAAGTATATAAAAGAGCAATGACTGATGATGATGATATTGATGATGATGATGATGATGATGATGATGCTTGTTGTTTAAAGGGGCCTAACATCTAAGGTCATCGGCTCCTAATGGTAAGAGATGGATGACATGATATGATTAAAATTTTAAAATGTATCCACTGACTAGATTTTAAAACAAATGAAGATGAATAATGATCGTGAATTTAAAATAATCAGTGGATATAATTCGCAATGCCTTATTTTCAGTAAAATGAAGGATGATAGGTTATGGTAAAATAAGACATTGTCTTAAAATTCAGCAATATATTATGCAACTGGCTATTAAAAATAAAACACATTAAAATAGACAAACACAAACTAAAACAGAATCAAATTAATAAAACGTGGTGAACAATACTACAAAGACTAATACAAAACACTACATTTATATACGATAAAACAAACCACTATCGTTCATAAAACAGATGACGAGGTCTGCTGACCGCTTGTCATCTAGCAGTATGAGGGAGATGGTACTCGGGAGTTTTAGACTATGGCACAGAACGACCAGGTCCACGCACTCGGTAAGGATGTGTACCACGGTAAGATTAACACCACAAATACACACCGAAGGGAGTTCTCCTTTCAGTAAATAGGAGTGCATTACTATACCGTGACCGATCCGAAGATGACATAATACCACTGCCTCCCTCCGAGAACAGTTAATTGTGTCCAGATTCCGCCTAGTCAATACAATTCAGAATGTATTATTATTTAAACTATCATTTACTTATATACAAACAGTACATGTTTCGAGAAAACAAATTCTCTTCTACAGCTTGTTATTAAAATAACATATATCGAAGACCTTATTTATAATGAACTATGTGCTGACAAATTGCAGACAAAATGACAATACAACAATGTTGAAAAATCCTTTCATATTATATCTCAATTCTATCAAATGTCTGCGTATCAACGACCTTATTTAAAAGGAACTATGTGCCAACAGTTTGCGGACAAAATGACAATACAACAATGTTAAAAATTCAAATATTAAAATACAGCTCGTGAATGTATCATATACAGATATTTCATAGATTTGAGACATAAAATGAAAGATCCTCATATTTTCTCAAAACCATGTACTTGTGTTTGTATATAAGTGTGTGTGTGTACATAAGTCAATTATATTTTAAATAATAATACATTCTGAACTGTACTGACTAGGCAGAACTTGGACACAATTAACTGTTATAATTAAGTAAATACGGACCATTAGTGACCATCATGGTCAAGTTAATAGATATCCCCCTGAGAAGCCCGAAAGGAAGTCCTCCATACCTTTGTTGTACCTTTTATCGCTCTCAGCTTATTTAAAAGTGGAGTGGCCTGCCACTCCATCTCCCAATAGGACATAACCAAATGTCTCAGCTGAGAGCAAATATCACTTGCTGGAACCTAGTAAGGCAACGGGGGCAATGTAACTGCCTTCCTAGTAGCCTTGTCTGGTAACTCATTCTACTCTACACCCATGTGACTTGGAAGCCACATAAACGTGATTCTGGTCCCGGCATCCGAACACCCGGCCACCAGGTCCTGGATTCGCTGCACCAGAGGGTGCCGAGGAAAACAGGTACCGATAGACTGTAGAGAGCTCAAAGAATCAGTACACAGCAGAAAGTGTCGGTGCTCATCGGACAGTGCATACCGCAGGGCTTCATGGATAGCATAGAACTCTGCTGTGTACACACTACAGGTTTCTGGGAGAGCAAAAAGAAACCTATCATTGTCAACAACGAACACACAGCCCACTTTCGTTTCTGCCCTCGAACCATCCGTGTAAATAACGACTGAACCTGGATACCGGCCAACAACAGACAGGAAGAGCCTCCGATAAATTGAAGGGTCTGTGTTTTCCTCCAGGCCAGTGTGCAGATTCAGAATTATTTCAGGTCGTCGTATTATCCACGGAGGTACGTTACTTGGTTGTCTGACAAGGCAGGGAACCGAAGGTACATCAAGCAATCTGTGACTGCTATCCAAGCATATTCCAGCCGGCTGCGTTGCTCGAGGATAAGCAGAGTACAGCTGACGGATTCCATTGTGAAATATGTCAATGACAGAAGAAGATTTCTATCGGGTAAGTTGGCCATGTGGTTAGGGGCACATAGTTGCGAGCTTGCATCCGGGAGAGAGTGGGTTTGATCCCCACTGTTGGCAGCCCTAAAGATCGTTTTCCATAGTTTCCTATCTTCAAACCCGGCAAATGCTGGGGCTGTACCTTAATTAAGGCCACAGCCACTTCGTTCCTACTCCTAGGCCTTTAATATTCCATTGTCACTATAAGATCTATCTGTGTTGGTACAAAGTTAAGCAAATTGTTTAAAAAAAAAAAAAAGCTAATGGAAAGAGGTGGCAGTTTCAGCTAGATTAACATTTGAGAAAAATGTATCACTTAAGTAATGAAACTGTGCCATACATATTTTATTTCGATGAAATATATATCAACCAGAATTATGCACCAACAAAAATTTGGCAAGTTACTGGGGATAGAGGGGATTAGAAGTCCCAGTAAGAAAGGTGAGGAGATTATTTTTTGCCATGTATGTTTCAATCCCACTGGTTTTCTCCAAGAATGTAAATCAGTTTTCAAGTTAAAGACAAAATCAACCAGTGATGATTATCACATAGATATGAATACTATAGTTTTCAAAGAATGGTTTTTGAAGTTTGTGGATATGCCTGAAAGGGACATCAAAGATGCAGTGATTGTCATGGACAAGGCCAGCTATCACTTTAACCAAGCTAGAAAGCATTCCCACAACAAAAACAAAAAAGGGTGATATTATACTGTAGTTATAAACCCCATAGTGCAACAGCCCCGAAGGGCCATGGCCTACCACGCGACCGCTGCTCTGTCTGAGGGCCTGCAGATTATGAGGTGGTGTGTGGTCAGCACGACGAATCCTCTCAGCCGTTATTCTCGGCTTTCTAGACTGGTATTGTAGTTATAGGTAGAGCCCTGTGTGGATATGCAAAATATTATCCACATCCGCACTTCCTTCATCCCCATCCGCGAACTGTTATCCGCGGATATTGTAAATATTTAACTACAGTATATTACACCCAAGGTATTGAAATGGTTGGATCTGTTAACATAATACAATAGGCCCGATACCTGTCATCAGAAACCCTACAGTCACAGGTTCATGAGGGATTTTCTCTTGCGACAACTACCAAAGTATTGACCTTTGTTCCTTCCTTCCATTAACTGTGGGCAGGAGCCAGTTGGGCTTAGGTTACATTTATGGCTTTATGGTCTCAAGGCTCTTTATATATACCACCATTCTCCCATACCACTGTCAAAGATCACCTAACCGCAAGCAAAAATAAGAGTATACCTGAGTGAAGATTAATGAACATTATTTAGAAATGATCAGCAAAATTATCCGCACTGCCATATGGTTTGCATCCGCCAAGACACTAACTTCGCAGATACTGTGAATAGCCGTATCCATGCAGGGCTCTAGTTATAGTCTAGAAATATTCCTAATATGTCATATGAAAATTAAACTACAGTAATGGATCTTGTGAAGGGAGTCCAGCGTATGAGGAAGGTATATGAAATTGACACGCCTACCACCTTACCATTACCAGCACAACCCCATAGAGTTGATTTGGGGTAATTTTTTTTTTTCTAGTGGCTTAATGTCGCACCAACACAGATAGGTCTTATAGCGACGATGGGATAGGAAAAGCCTAGGAGTTGGAAGGAAGCGGCCGTGGCCTTAATTAAGGTTCAGCCCCAGCATTTGCTTGGTGTGAAAATGGGAAACCACGGAAAGCCATCTTCAGGGCTGCCAACAGTGGGATTCAAACCCACTATCTCCCGGATGCAAGCACACAGCTGAGTGCTCCTAACCGCACGGCCAACTCGCCCGGTTGGGGTAACATTAAAAATGCTCTGGGAAAGAGAAAACATTCAACCTGTCTGATGCCCTAACTTTAATGGAAGAGGAACTAGATAAAGTGACAAAGGAGGACTGGGTGGTTTGTGTATCGCTTGATGAGGAGCTTCAAGGGGAAGATTACAAGAGGGATGGCATGCTGGACGTAGTCATGGAACCAATTGTCATATATCTATAGGTTAAAAGTGAAAGTGACAACGACAGCAATGAGTCAAGTGACAAGGATTTTTGTGGTGACATGTCTGATGAAAATGAAGAGCATGAGGAGTTCCCGCAGGTACTTCAGCTGGAGTAAGGTAAACAAATAGTACGTCGTGTCATGTTCACATAGTAATTTTATTTTAAAAACAATCGCTTTCTGGTCTACTGATAATGCACTTTGTTATAATAGTCAATATGGCATATTAAATTAACTGATATTCTATAGAACTCAAGTTAGGATGATATTCACACTCATGTTAAGGGAAGACTTCAATATGTGAGATTCCTTGAGTCAGGGGAGGATTTGCAAATTCTGCCTAATACTGTGTTGACTGTGTGTGTGTGTGTGTGTATGTAAATAGTTGGAGATCGAGCAAGTGATCATGTGGTCTGGGCCTTGTCACTATCAACTTGCATTCGGGGGATGGCAGGTTCAAATCCATATGTCAGCAGCCCTAAAAATGTTTTTTTGTGGTTCCCAATTTCACTCAAAGCTTTACCTCAATTACATTTATAGATGCTGCCTTCATAGTTCCGGCCCTCTCTATCTCCATCGTTGCCAAAAATCTTTAGATGTTAATGTAGTGTGATGCAAAACAATATTTAAAAAATCAGGGTGAGAAGCAGCTTTGGCCTCAAAAAGATATCATTCCAGCATTTGTCCAGAGTCAGGGCTCGAAATGGTCCAGAACTCTGTTCTGGTTCATGAATTTCTGGAACTTACCCATTTCATCTCGAAAGAAACAAAATGTGTTTCTGCCCCTTTCCTGGCCAGTTTATCTGCCTTTTCATTTCTTTGTATACCTGCATGCCCTGATACCATATTATTTTGACAATGTTGTATTTTGAGAGCTTCAGGAGAAGTGAATGGCAACATCAGACAATTCTGGATACTGGATGCTGGACAATTCTGGATGCTGAGCAAATAGTGGGCTGATGTGAAGCAGGAAACAACTGTAAACTGCTTCTGCAAAGCAGGATTTTCAAAAGGTGACTCAGGAGCTGCAGAACACAAAGAAGAGGAAGTCACACCTGCTTTTGAACAACGGGGAGTATCAGCAGCTTTTTAACTGCAAGCTGATTTCAAGGTTTATGTAAGTGTGGACTCTGACATTATCGTGGTTGAGCATGTATGGTCAGAGATACTGTCAACGCTGCCAATAGATTGGTGTGGATCTGATTGTGCCCGAAATAAGGCGCATGCTGCTGCCTATGTGGAAGAAAATAAGCTTCAGAGTAAAACAGAAGAAACTAACAGATATTTTTTTTTTCCCCACAGTGTTAACAGAGGTATATTTCATGCTTCAATACTGAATGTATTCTGTCTGCAACAAGTTGCTGTGATAAGTGCTATTAAAGTGATGAAATTCTCTGAGTGTTTTCAGGTGGTTAAAGAATACTGGATAGAGTATCAGCCTACAGATACATATGATTAGATTATTTGCTATACAGGCCCAAAAAAGGAATTCTCAATATCTCCCTCAAAATTTTTACAAGCAATAAAATTTAGCTTCCGAGGTGATGCGAGATATTGAGGTTCGACTAAGTCATTGTAAGGGGTGATATTTGGTGGAAAACAACATTTTAAAGAGTGTACTATACCATTTGCTCCTTCCCCATCATGTACTGAAACATAATGTTACGTATGTATTCCATTTCAACACAATTTTCATGGAATGTACACACACGTCCATCAGAATTCTTCTGTCGTAACAACAGGAGGTTGTTCAAGTCAGCTACTTCAGACCTGAAAAAGAAAAAAAAAAAGTATAAATATTAGTGACAATACTGCATAATAAAGCTGTTCATCTAGAATACAAAGGTAGAAACTGAAGGGATTACACATTACTATGATTTTCCTTACTCACATTTTAATTTGATTTTCAAGATCAATATAGAAAAATTCATCACCACTACCAATTAGATAGAAGAACAAACCTGTGTTTACGTTTGGCTTCTTTGAGTTCCTGGGTGAGTGCCACAACTTGCTTATGTAGGAGCTCAATACTACCAGTTCCACTCTCCACAGCAGCTACTGCAAGCTGACTAGTATTTTCTAGTTCCTGAAAATGATAAAAGTATCAAGAAATACCAAATCAGAAAGAGATGACAATGAAACCATTCTCAACACAGGAAGCCAAATCTCCTACTCTACTAAGTTGGCTGAATAATAAGAGAATGGTATTGAAATGTTGTCTATTGAGCTATCTACTGGGCAAGAATGAAATTATTGAAATGATTGAAATGCCAGTCTTGTCAGGTAGCTTCAGAAAAGAGCTCCTCTTAAACCAGTCCCTAATTAACAATGGGAAATCAAATCTTCAAGACACTGATTAGTTTTAAACTTTACACAAGTGTGGAACAGTATGTTGCATCTCAAGCTTTTGAGAGAGAATTGAGAGAGGATTCACGAGAAGAACAATTAATTTTTAAAATTAAGTCCGATTTAAAAAAGTTAAGTCACATGTTTTTCTTAATATTCTGTCATATCTGATATTAGTTTTATAATGGATAACGCGTTCGATATAATGCAGGTTTCCTGTTCTGCAGCTGTTTTAATAATATTCAGTACTCAAACTTACCTCTTATATGCAAATAGTGATAAAAGACTATGCTTATGCTTACATTAATCACTGAAAGTGCTTAACATAATATTTTTTATGACTTTTGTCATTCAAACATATAAAACATGAATTACAATGGCATACGCTGCATGTAATGAATGCAGTAATGCAATCTTCTCATACACAAAGAATTCCCAATTCTTCCATATGTGTGCAAAGTTTAAAACAAATTGGTGCACTGAAGATCTAACCCTCCCCTTGTAAGTGAAAAGCATTGGAAAGTTTACCACCAGCTTACATTTTATGCTATTACACTTTCCCCATTAAGACTGAATATATGCCAAGATGGACTCCACAATGAATATCAATGTTAATCGTCTTATGAAGCTGGGTGGCAAAAATAAGCCTGTCAGGGGATAAGAAGAACTGGGACTGAAGAGGAAAGAGCCATATATATGAAGACAACAGTGAATGAAGATATGGATACTGTCCTTATTCTTTGGTGTTCTCACTTCTAGGCCTAACATCAAACATAGACATCGTAATCTATAATCTTCATTTCCATATTGACAATTGCACAATTAAAAATAGGAGAGGATTTCCACCAATCAATACTTATTTATTGTATATATTAAACTACAGGACCGGTTTCGACCTCATATTCAAGGTCATCTTCAGCTGAACCATATATACATATTAATATAATGAAGCTTTGATTAAGATTGTGGTGTTGAAGGAATGCCATATGATGATGATGTACATTTAGTTACATACAAATGGGGCACGTCTTAGCGTGAGCTGGCGTATATGTCATTCTGTGCAATATTGCAACTGTATGTCTAAAATGTTGAAGGTCTTAAAACTAGTGTATAAAACACGTCTTTTCCTAAACTAACTTATATATATGTACAAGATAAAAACAATACATAAAAACACTTCATGTACATGAACATTCGTTCTTGCTTGGTGGTCAATACATCGACTAACTTCCGTATTTAAGTCTTATTCACAGTTGTACACTTCAGCTGCTATTCATAGAGTTTGTAAAATTGCATGGATAAAAGTTTTGTCTTCCTGTGCGTATGTGAGATAAAACACTTTCAATTTAAAAAGGGTGCCAAATGTATGGATGAAATTCAAGTAAAATATGTTCAGCTCTGCTGTGTGTGTTGCCCTTTTATAAGAACCAGTTCATGTTTACTTATTGGCGTCCGTAAATTTGGGTGACATTGGTTTCAAAGTAGTGGCTCCTTTCCCATTTGTAGCTGTGCAATGATGTTATGTTTATCTGTGGAAGATAAGATTGAGTTGTAAGTGATATTGTGCGGAGGAATGTCTAAGACATTAAGACATTCCTCCGCACAATATCACATAAGACATTAAGACATTCCTCCGCACAATATCACTTATAACTCAATCTTATCTTCCACAGATAAACATAACATCATTGCACAGCTACAAATGGGAAGGGAGCCACTACTTTGAAACCAATGTCACCCAAATTTACGGACGCCAATAAGTAAACATGAACTGGTTCTTATAAAAGGGCAACACACACAGCAGAGCTGAACATATTTTACTTGAATTTCATCCATACATTTGGCACCCTTTTTAAATTGAAAGTGTTTTATCTCACATACGCACAGGAAGACAAAACTTTTATCCATGCAATTTTACAAACTCTATGAATAGCAGCTGAAGTGTACAACTGTGAATAAGACTTAAATACGGAAGTTAATCGATGTATTGACCAAAAAGCAAGAACGAATGTTCATGTACATGAAGTGTTTTTATGTATTGTTTTTATCTTGTACATATATATAAGTTAGTTTAGGAAAAGACGTGTTTTATACACTAGTTTTAAGACCTTCAACATTTTAGACATACAGTTGCAATATTGCACAGAATGACATATACGCCAGCTCACGCTAAGACGTGCCCCATTTGTATGTAACTAAATGTACATCATCATCATATGGCATTCCTTCAACACCACAATCTTAATCAAAGCTTCATTATATTAATATGTATATATGGTTCAGCTGAAGATGACCTTGAATATGAGGTCGAAACTGGTCCTGTAGTTTAATATATACAATAAATAAGTATTGATTGGTGGAAATCCTCTCCTGTTTTTAATCAAACATAGACATGCGTCATCTATATCGAAATTGAGTTGAGGATCGATTTTTATAGTATTTTTAATGCTCTCTCTGAATTAGTGGCCTGTGTCCTTCATAAACAAACATTTGTACTTAATTTTTAACATAGAAATATGCAGCTTCTTTCATAATCGGACACATCCAAATGTAGTTTCTATCAAAAACAGACATGACCGTTTCAGTTAATCAGACTGCTACAGGTGACATCAAACTGTCATGGCGACCATTTGTTTACATTTTCTTGTCAGTGCATGCTTGGAAGTTTATGTTTGTTTCAGTGTTTTACTTATAAGTATTTGGGAAAATATTTTCATTTAATAGGGAAGCAATGTTTCAGTGTCCACCTGAACGTGCTAGGAAACGAAAATCAAATCCTGAACAGTGGAAACGAGCTAAAGAGAAATAATTGCTGTAAGTACATTATGTTAAGTTGCCATTGCATGTTACCATTTATTAGAATCAATATTTAATTATTTAGTAACTAAATTATAATTATCTGGACAACTTAATCCCATTAAGCATGAATGTATTGTTTTGAAATCAGTTAATGCCAATACCGGAATTTTTATCCGTAACTTCTACAACATGTTAGGTTAGGCCTACTGTAATAATGTTATTTGCTTTACGTCTCACTAGCTACTTTTTAAGGTCTTCGGAGACGCCGAGAAGCCAGAATTTAGTCCCGCAGGAGTTCTTTTACGTGCCAGTAAATCTACTGACACGGGGCTGTCGTATTTGAGCACCTTCAAATACCACCGGACTGAGCCAGGATCGAACCTGCCAAGTTGGTGTTAGAAGGCCAGCGCCTTAACCGTCTGAGCCACTCAGCCCGGCAGACCTACTGTTACAGATATGAAGTTGATCTTAATATCACATTATTTTCGTATTTTATTACAGGTATTCTGCAAGAGGTCTTCCTACTTATCTGAAATGCAACCACTGTTCAAAACTAAATTGCAGACTGTTAACCGAGACTGACATAAAATAATTTCATGCTACATATTATGTAATTCCAGAGAAGGCCAAACAAGATGCCTTCATCCTGAAATATTGCAAGACAAGTCAGTCAAAACGGCACAGAAGCTAAGGGGGAGGAATTAAGCCTACAGTTACAATATTTCAGTATACTGTTATGAATCAAGCAGGTGTTAATTTGCCAGTGTGCCGAGAAATATTTTTATCAATTTTAAACAGTCATCGGAGTATTCAAGAACTTTAAGTGGGATGGTGCTTTAGTACTAGTAAAAACAAGGGGAGGACCAAGAAAAAAAAAATCATGGAAAATAAATTAGAGGCTGTACTGAACTTCACTAAAAGCCTTCAGGCTGTAGAATCCCATTAAAGTTGCAAGAAAAGTTTACCATCTGAGCTATGTATTAGCAAACTGTGGCGTATGTACACTGACTGACAGAGCAAATGCAACACCAAGAAGGAGTGGTCAGAACTTTATGCCAACTGCAGGGTAGACTGACGTCACTGAGGTATGCTCATGATGTGAAATGTGCCGCTGTGCTGCGCACGTAGCAAACGATAAATGGGACACGGCGTTGGCGAATGGCCCACTTCGTACCGTGATTTCTCAGCCGACAGTCATTGCAGAACGTGTTGTCGTGTGCCACAGGACACGTGTATAGCTAAGAATGCCAGGCCGCCGTCAACGGAGGCATTTCCAGCAGACAGACGACTTTACGAGGGGTATGGTGATCGGGCTGAGAAGGGCAGGTTGGTCGCTTCGTCAAATCGCAGCCAATGCCCATAGGGATGTGTCCACGGTGCAGCGCCTGTGGCGAAGATGGTTGGCGCAGGGACATGTGGCACGTGCGAGGGGTCCAGGCGCAGCCCGAGTGACGTCAGCACGCGAGGATCGGCGTATCCGCCGCCAAGCGGTGGCAGCCCCGCACGCCACGTCAACCGCCATTCTTCAGCATGTGCAAGACATCCTGGCTGTTTCAATATCGACCAGAACAATTTCCCGTCGATTGGTTGAAGGAGGCCTGCACTCCCGGCGTCCGCTCAGAAGACTACCATTGACTCCACAGCATAGACGTGCACGCCTGGCATGGTGCCGGGCTAGAGCGACTTGGATGAGGGAATGGCGGAACGTCGTGTTCTCCGATGAGTCACGCTTCTGTTCTGTCAGTGATAGTCACCGCAGACGAGTGTGGCGTCGGCGTGGAGAAAGGTCAAATCCGGCAGTAACTGTGGAGCGCCCTACCGCTAGACAACGCGGCATCATGGTTTGGGGCGCTATTGCGTATGATTCCACGTCACCTCTAGTGCGTATTCAAGGCACGTTAAATGCCCACCGCTACGTGCAGCATGTGCTGCGGCCGGTGGCACTCCCGTACCTTCAGGGGCTGCCCAATGCTCTGTTTCAACAGGATAATGCCCGCCCACACACTGCTCGCATCTCCCAACAGGCTCTACGAGGTGTACAGATGCTTCCGTGGCCAGCGTACTCTCCGGATCTCTCACCAATCGAACACGTGTGGGATCTCATTGGGCGCCGTTTGCAAACTCTGCCCCAGCGTCATACGGACGACCAACTGTGGCAATGGTTGACAGAGAATGGAGAACCATCCCTCAGGACACCATCCGCACTCTTATTGACTCTGTACCTCGACGTGTTTCTGCGTGCATCGCCGCTCGCGGTAGTCCTACATCCTACCGAGTCGATGCCGTGCGCATTGTGTAACCTGCATATCGGTTTGAAATAAACATCAATTATTCGTCCGTGCCGTCTCTGTTTTTTCCCCAACTTTCATCCCTTTCGAACCACTCCTTCTTGGTGTTGCATTTGCTCTGTCAGTCAGTGTATAATAAAGGTAGAGAAGTGGAATTGCAAGTGAAGGAAGCTTACTTGAGGCACATTTTTAATACTAGGTTCAATTTAGTGTTTTCTTCTCAAGGCACAGATGAGTGCAGTACATGCTTCGAACTCGAGCAATGTATTGTGTCTGAAAAAAATTGAAGAGGAAATATCAACCTTAATTTTGAAGAGAACCATCCACAAAAAATAAGCAGAGAATTTTATTGACATCTGAAGGAAAAAGAGGAGGACTGTTGTTTTATGTCCTATGATTGCCAAAAGAACCTTGTTTTGCCAAAATTAAATGATCAGTCAGCTTATTATTCCAGACAACTCTACTGTTACAATCTGTCAGTTATAAAGGCACACCTAAAAGCAAACTGCTCCCTGACAATGTGTCTGTTTATACGTGGCTGGAGAATGAGGCAAAGAAATCATCGAACGAAATAGCATCAGAGATTTTCAATGAGTTACAATCCAAGGATTTACAAGGATTCACTTCAGTCAAGTTGATTGCTGATGGCTGCACCGGCCAAAATAAAAACATTAATACGTTGGCGATGTGTGGAAAGTGGCTTACAACGTATGCATCATCCTCTGTTGAAAAATTAGAACTGGTATTTCCAGTTACTGGACACTTATTTGCCCTCAGATACAATGTTTGGATTCACTGAGAAAGACCTCAAGAAGATAATGACCATAAGAAGTCCCGATGAATATCATGAGGTGTTCAAAAGGTACGGCACAGTGAAAGTAATTGGACAAACCTGGGAACCACCGAATTGGAAAGAATAAACACAGATTTATCTGGAATTTGCTAGTCAACTTCATTTCAAGATTTCACAATGTAAAAGAATTGTAATCAGGTGCACGAAAAGATGCAATGTTATAGTTAAAGGTGAGGTAGGCTACTATTTGGACACAAGCATTGAGCGCAAGATCACAAAGGGAGGACAGGCAAGTCTAAAATGAATGAATCCTTTACCTATTGACATTGGAGTGAATGTAAACCCACAGAAACTTAAAAGATGTTGACAAATTAGTAGGTAAGCACTTCGGAAAAGAGTGGAAATTAAATGCATCTCTTAAGTGATATGTCAAATTCATTAATAAGAACAATTGTACTGAAAATGAACAAGCTGTTAATAACTATGAATGTGATTGTTTTGTGAAGACCCGTGTGATGAACTAGAGGTTATTTGCCCAGAAATACAGTGAAGCAAGAACTGAAATGAATGTTAAAATTGTTAACAAAAGTTTAAGAATAACCTTATTTCTTTCATATTTTCATTATATTTCTTTTAAAAAGAAGTTTACTTTCATCCTGCAACTTTTTCCCCCCAAAATATTGGGATAGTTTGTTTCAAAAGTGGACAATTACATGGATGTTTGTATAAAAAATGGACAAAAGCCAATCTTAGTTTCTAAAATGGACATTGTCATATTTGAACGTGTTTTAGATTCCCATAGAATGAAATTCTTAAGTATCAATCTCGGTTTTCTTGTTCATAGGGCTGGCAATATGGCACACAAAAATTTTCACACTCGTAACAGGAGGTTAACATACAGAAAAGAAAAAAAAATGTGGCTCTACTGAAAAATTAACAAAATGGCTTTTGTCCATGTTTGATACTAGGCACCACGTTTGTCTTTGTCTTTTTTTTTTTTTTTTTTTTCTCTCCTGTTGCTCTCTCTTCTCATAATGACTCATTGCCATGTTTATCCTGAAGAATGTTCCTATCCAAGTTTCTATTCATGTATTCAAAGACTTAACATTCTGCAACTTCTCTCACACCTATGTTCTGATGTTACCTCCCCTGTGAACCATGCCGGGAGTGTCCGAGGATGTCCGAGGACATGTTTGGCTCGCCAGGTGGAGGTATTTTGATTTGACGTCTGTAGGCGACCTGCGCATCGTGATGAAGATGAAATGATGATGAAGACGACACATTCACCCAGGCCTCGAGCCAGCGAAATTAACCAATGATGGTTAAAATTCTTGACCCTACCGGGAATCGAACCTGGGAACCTTGCGGCCAAAGGCCAGCACGGTAACCATTTAGCCATGGAGGCGGACAGCTCCCATAACTGATTTTGACTTGTTCTGCAATTTCTGATATTCTCGCCCGTCGATCGTCGTCAATAATGCTTTTAACCACACAAATGTTTTCGTCTGTAATGCTGGTCAGAGGACGGAGATCGTGTTGCTGATTTTCCAAACTTTCTCGTCGTTCCGTGAACTTTTTATGCCAGGCAAACATGCACGTCCTTGACAATGTTTGATCACCAAACTGTGCAGTCAATCTCTGGCAAATTTCCGCTGATGTAACTCCTTCACGAGCAAGAAATTTTATAATTATATGTTGCACAATGGAGGGGTGCACCTGTTGCTCCGACATCGTGAACGTTACTGAAGAAACGGCGGGAAATATCTAACAGCATGCTCTTCCCAATCCTAAGGGTCCTGCCTAAGCATAGCAGAAGCGCGGGGCCAGTCCTACCAACTGTTGATGTTCAGGAACAAAAATCCCGTTTATATTTGATCAACCTTCGTATTATTACAAGGCCATATCAGGCAATCATCCAGACTGCCACCCTTAAAACTTTTGAAAGTCTGTTACCCACTTTCAATGAACTATTAGTTAGTCTGATCTCTCGACAGATACCTATCTGATATGGTAGCACCATGGGACATACAAGCCTACACACTATGGTAAGGTCACATGGTTCCCAGGAGAGAATTTCAAACAAAGAGAGATAACTTTTTTTTTTTTTTTTTGTTGCTAGTTGCTTTACGTCTCACCGACACAGATAGGTCTTATGGCGACGATGGGACAGGAAATGGCTAGAAGCGGGAAGGAAGCGGCCGTGGCCTTAATTAAGGTATAGCCCCAGCATTTGCCTGGTGTGAAAATGGGAAACCACGGAAAACCATTTTCAGGGCTGCCGACAGTGGGGTTCGAACCTACTATCTCCCGAATACTGGATACTGGCCACAATTAAGCGACTGCAGCTATCGAGCTCAGTAGAGAGATAAACCATGAATAATAATAATAATAATAATAATAATAATAATAATAATAATGAGGTATCATATCTTTCAACTATCATTAATCTTAAACCACTGTGGTGAGGCTTCATCCTGCAGCACAAAACGGCCTAACCAACTGAGGTACCCATCCAACCTGCTGCTGCATCACAATGACGTGACAATCCTGATCGAAGGAAAAGAAACAAGTAAACCTTGACCAGATAGGATAGTGGGAGGGTGTAGGTGGGTGGATATGTATGAGTGGCTGGGGGTGGATTTTTCTTTTTATACTGTACATGAATGTGAGAGTAGATCCTATACCTGGAGGTTACAGTGACTGTTGTTTTAATAGGAAGTAAGATCCTACCTGATACACAGTATTAGTTTTATCAAAATAATAATGTTATTGGCTTTACATCCCACTAACTACTTTTGTGGTTTTCAAACAGGTCAAAGTGCCGCAGTTTAGTCCCGTGAGAGTTCTTTACATGCCAGTAAATCTACCAACACGAGGCTGACGTATCTGAGCACCTTCAAATAACATTAGTTTTATGTCCATATAGTAAGTGTTAATGTAATACTGCATGTAATATAATCATTATCACATGCAAATGAATGCAAGTTGGGCTGAATATTGTTCCTCTTCATTTTATTCTATTTTCCACCATTCTTAATCCCTCACTATGTTCCAGTTCAGGTCCCTTTGCCTAATGCTGTTCTCAATCACATCCATTCATCATAATCTGAATCTTCCTAAGTCACTCTTTCCAGATGTTTGTAATTTCATCCTTTGTTTTGGCAACCATTCTTCATTTATCTATTTCATATGCTCAATTTAATTCTTTCTGTACATCTACATATTTCACTGCATCTTTTCTAGTCTTCAGCAACATGCATCTCAGAAATTAAATTCCTGCTGCCTGCAAGTGATTTTCATCCACCTTTGTCACTGGCCAGGTTTTGGTCGTATATATAATACTGGTACATAATTATATTAGCCTATTTTGATATACCTTCTTTATGTAGTACAGTGTGCCATAGAAGTTCCTACACAGCAGCTCCACAATGCAGAGCATGCCAGTAACAACATTTATGTTGGTAACACGAATGGCAACCCACATACCAATTTTCTGTGAATGTAACTGTATTTCTCTCATTGCATTAGGATTGTCTGAAGACCAAATCCATGAATTTTGAGAGTATAAATAGCGGGTTAAGTGAAACCATGTCTCATCCATAAAGAAAGTTTCATTTAAAATTTCAAGTCCATGTTGGAACCATTTACAATATAGCAACCTCTCTGCATTATTATCAGTTTGTCTTAATTCTTGAATCATGGACTTTTTTTAGGGGTAAAACTTAAAGTTCTTTTCTTACAACTTTATTTTTTGTCCACTTAGAAATTCTGGACTCTTCTGCTAATTTTCACGTTGATTTTGTAGGACTTTGCAACATTTCATCCGAGATTTGATCCAGGTTTTCTTCTGATATAATCTTAGGCCTATCATTTCTTGGTACATCACGAACTGAACAAGTTCCTTGAAATTTATGTATAAAATCACATACACCATCATGATTTGGATAACTGGAATAAGATCATGTATGAAACTTTAATTTCACATTTTCTGTAAACTGATCACCTATTTCAGTAAACACGTTCTCGCTTCAATAGCAAACATTATTACCAGTAGTATTCTGTCACACTGTAACCAGTTTTGTTTGTCCAACCTCTACAATGTTGGGTATTAAGTGAGTTGAATCTGTCGTGGGTTTTTTTATGACCGGATGTTCTTCCTGACGTCAACCTCATCAGAGGAGTTCATGAGATTAAATGAATGACATGATAAATGATGGTAGGAAGGGAGAGGGTTAAACCCGGTGCCAGCACATAGCCTACTACTGTCGATTAGCACCAAGGGGTTTGCTCAAGGCTTAACATCCCCATCCGACAGATGCATCACCATCAACAGCATCATATGCCCTCACTCCACATAAGCACTGCAGAAATTGCATACCAACACCTCCCCTACGCTGCTGGCCAACATTCACATCTTAATGATCATATTCGCAAACTACAGATTTTATTATCCTTCCTGACACTGTCTACCCTTCACACTCTGCCTTTGCCATTCTACAAAATGTCAGCATTACTGATGGTGAAAAGGAATAATGGATAAGTAACAATGCGATAATGATACAGATCCGGATATTATGATATTGGAGCATCAGTACTGCCAAATGGAGGGGATAAAATAATTAATATTGATCATGTGAGGGCACGCGCGTCATTACTCCATCATTACTTAGTTTGAGTCGCAGAGCCGTGATGGATGGTTGTGTCAACAGTGGCGGTGAGTTCTCGGGGTGTGAAGGAAGACGAGCCTGGAAACGAAGTACTTTGAAATTTTATTGAAACATATGACAGCGTTCCAGAACTGTGGAGCTCAGTACATCCATCTTACATGAACAAATCAAAATGATGTATAGCTGTAGATAAGCTAGTAAACAAACATCTATCGTAAAATAAAACCAGGAGCAAACCATGCTGACGTAAAGCGGAAAATGAATACTCTCGGGTTCAACTACCGGAAGAAGCTGAAGAAGATTGTGACATCGAAGAGAATGGGAAGTGGTACCGAAGAGGTTTAACAGCCAACATCACGGGTATTTCATGCTCTGAACTCCCTCCATAACTGTGAACAACCGGTCCACAAGAATGTACAGCTGAATGAGGTTAGTATAATGTATTCATGTTTTTAATGTTCACTCAATAGGTGTTTGAATACATTTTACCATTCATGAGCATCAGATCACTTTTGGCAATAACAAAGAACAATTTGAGGACAATGTAAATTAATGACAGGTTATTGACTTCCCAAGAAAAGCTTAGCATTGCTCGAGTTAATAATAGAACACTTCATTAAAGAATATAATTAACTATAATATATGTATTAATTTGCATGACTATGTTACTAAAGGACATTGTCTGTGACCAATTAATCAAAGTGATTCAAATTTACTCGTACATTAAAATGTGCTCAAAGCGGAAGTTGAATAAAGTGAAAACTTGTCCACTACGGATTATATTCTTTGTCCCGGCGAAGCTTATGGCATTATAACGTTCTTACGTTTGTATAAAGTGGAATCTCAACTTTACAAAAGAAAATATTTATAAAATCCTCCTATCAATACAAGTCAAGTCATCTGTTAGATGAAGCAAAGTCTATACATGTTTCAGCCTAATCTCACGGCCATCTTCAGTAGTAAAACAGTGATTACATAATATACAAACAAATTAAAAATCGTAATGATGTGAAGTGACAGTGATCATGATTAGTGAGTTAAAAACACATTGAGGTACAAAGTTCTCTCGTCTAATAGATCTTGCTGACTGTTAAAATGAAAACACTATGCTGAGGAGTGTAGTGAGACCATCAATACTACGAATAAAACGTGTATAACATCTGTAATGAGAAAAAAGGAATATATGAGTGGATGAAAAACAAGTTAAAAATGATGTACGAAAAGAAAACTCATTTGACTTACTTGAAACTAAAAGTTGTCGTCTCGAATGGAGATGACCTTGTCGGCCTCAAGTCACATTGACAACTATGCCTGTGTGCGGCTTACTGTGTATCTGTGTCGATGTGGTTGGGAGGGGTAATGTAGGGGGAGGGGCAAGGAGGGAGGGACATTGTGATTCACGGGAGGAGGGTGTTGATGGAAGGGCGGGTTTTGTTCTAGAATGTCGGTAGTGATGTAATTAAATAACCAATAACAATCCATACTCTTAGAGTTTGATAATTTTAAGCTAAGATTTCAACCCAATGGTAAATGTTTCGGTAAAGGGTTGGATTGTGAAGAAAGTCACTTGCAGCTGTACCTGTTGCCTTAATTTGATCTCCGATTTCTTTTACAGAACTAAGGTTAGGTTATAAGTAGGTTCCCACCTTCCAATACTTATCAATTTCTATATAATAGTTTTATTAATTACATAATATAAACCAGCTTAATCTCTAGGACATGTTTCGTTCCGATTATGGAACATCTTCAGCTAAAATTTTTGACAAAATGGCAAGACGATTAAAACACATTGATAGTTATGATGATACAATAGCTAAAAGATTTGACAAAATGGCATGAAAATTAAAACACATATGATAGTTATGATGATAAAATGAAATCTTCATTCATGTTGGTTAAAAATTCAACAAGTCAGTGTCCAAGTGACGAAGTAAAATCGGCGATAAGGTTCTTCTTTATGTTGGAGACGTGTACATTTTGTTAATCTTGAAGATAAATTAGAGATATACAAGATTTTCTTATTGTATAGTTATCGGGGGAACTCTTGAGAAAACAACCGTAGTTGAAGTTGAGTTGCGGTTGGATTATTGGATTATTAAAATGAGTCTGAAACAAGAAAAGAATGAGTAAAATGGAGGATATTTTAAGGAGAAAACCTTGTAAAAATGTATGTTCGCGACAATAAAGGATAATGGAGTTGATTACCTTATAGTCAATCGTGTCGTATTTGACGTCCTACCTTACGCCGTGTCGTTAACTAACCGAGTCCTGTGTACATATTTTACCCGCTCAAAGCCTGAGTCCCAACCAGCATGTATCTCAGGGAGTGTTACGGTCCGAATCTATCGCAACTAATAAACAATAGAAAAAATATATATTTTGAGATATAAGATCTCAAACTAAATGTAAGGGCGCCATCCAATCAGTACTACAGGGTTGAACGGGACACTCTAATCTTTAACTTTAACGCACATCATAAAACACACAAATTATATATATATTCAGATCAAAGGGAAATTATGAAGGCTCCATCCTAGGGATGGGGACGGATATTTAAACGGTCACCAAGGATTTACTATTCTACAAGAACAAGAACCTGGAACTGTTTCCTTGCAAATGCTAAAGGAGCATTTTATTTAAGTAAACAAATTAATTTTTACACACAATCAAAATCTGTTGACCCTTGATTTGCCGGTAATTTGGCAAATTATTCCTGAAAAATGATTACATAATATTTATCACTTTTGACCACCCTTCCATTTGGGTGGTGGAACCGTTGATATCTGAAGGTATCAGATTTACCTTCGTTAACACCATGACCATATTTGGTCATGGACCAATTACCTGTTGGCTAAGTAGGCGCGATCACATGGACCATGTTATCGCCTCCACTTTGATTGAGATGAGACCAACCCGGGAAACTACAAACTCTCCCCGGGTTCCTAACCAAGATATGCTAATCGTTAGTTGAAGGAAACGACAAAGGGACTCTAACCTAATGGTCCAGATGTAGGGATTTGCCTTCATTTTACAACTATTAACTTAACTTATTATTCACAACAACTTGACATTATTACGTTAATTCGCCAGCTGACTTCCCTAGTATCATTCATCATCAGCATCCGAAATAATAAAATAAAATAAAAAAAATAAAAAAATATTATTATTATTATTATTATTATTATCATCATCAATGGAAATCGTGATTATCGTAACCCGTAATCATCTTCGCTATAATACTTCAACTTCTTGCTCTTATTATTCTCATCAAAAAAATAAAAATAAAAAAGTAGCTTCCTTTTTTATTCTTCTTCTCCTTCTTCGAACATTCTCATTATTATTATTATTATTATTATTATTATTATTAGTTAAAAATCTCAAATTTTTCATTTCAACTCCCAACATCATTATTATGTCCAAAATATTAAAAAAAGTAAATTCTTCTTCTTCTTCTTCAAAAAAAAATAGTTTTTATTTTTTACTTCAAATATTATCATTATTAAAGTGGTTTGAAAATTTCAATATTTTCAATTCAATTCCCACCATCATTATTGTGTTCATAAATAAAAATTTTTAAAAAATCTTCTTCTTCTTCTTCTTCAAATATTTTTTTTATTATTATTAATTTTAAAAAATTAATTTCGCTTGTTACACGGTAGTCCACTCTTAATATGTTTAACGCATAACCCCTTCTACAATTCCGATTTATTTTGGCACTAATCAATCCAGACATGATTTACTTGGATTATTATTATTATTATTATTATTATTATTATTATTATTATTCTTATGCTTTCGAGAATCTTTATTTTTATTCCCCATCTTTATAATTTAGTCACATACGTTCTCTCCCAAACAGAAATCAACAAGATCCGAATTCACATCGGGCGGGACATAATAGTGTTCGAACCCGCAACCTTATTTTCGTACTGTCGTTAATTCATGGAGACCATATGCTCCTAAGACAATTCTCAAATCCCATAACACTGGGCGAGTTGGCCGTGCGCGTAGAGGCGCGCGGCTGTGAGCTTGCATCCGGGAGATAGTAGGTTCGAATCCCACTATCAGCAGCCCTGAAAATGGTTTTCCGTGGTTTCCCATTTTCACACCAGGCAAATGCTGGGGCTGTACCTTAATTAAGGCCACAGCCGCTTCCTTCTAACTCCTAGGCCTTTCCTATCCCATCGTCGCCATAAGACCTATCTGTGTCTGTGCGACGTAAAGCCCATAGAAAAAAAAAAAAAACCATAACACCTCGCAGTTGAGCAAATACCTCCAATCTCTGCAAGTGTTAAATTATCCCTTCCTTTTCCATTTTGAAGTCCATTTATCCATCGGAACTCTTCAAAACATTTTCATCAATTAACCCTCGGTGTGTGGACTCTATTCTGCCACTCAATACACCGGTATAGAAATACAACCTCTATGTAGGCCTTAAGATCCATCTATTTCTTCATCAACATCAGTACAATTCACTTTCATTTTGGGCCGGATTTCTGTCCCACAAAACTCCAAATCTCAACTTTTGGCTCACATCACTCTGGGCCTCAAACATAGCGTGACCATATTATCAAAATGCCTATCTCGTTTCTACCAAATTTATTTATGATTATAATGGAGTCCAAAAACGTTAAATCAACAATTAGTGTTAAAATCGGATTCAATGCCCAAATGAAATATTCACGGCACATGTGATCTCCACGTTTAAATTACTTTAATTTGCAATCATTCTATCCAACTAGGCCCGTGCCTTTATTCTCAAAGATTATTGTTAAACACGCCTTTACACATTACCCAATATTAATGTAACTACTTCGACACTTGTACAGATTATTATTATTTTGTCCGCTGGCGAACTTCGCGATATTTACAAACAAATCAATGGACTTCATTCCGTCCCACAACAATTTATATCACTTGGCAACCCTACCTCTGGATTATCTTAACAACATGCCTTAATATCTGTAAAGGTTCCGATACTGGAAAAACACTCTGGAAGCACTTCTAAATGAATATTAACATTATCTTTACATGAAACGTGCTCCATATCATATCAAACAACTCAAGCACTTGAATGATCAAATAAACACTACTCTATTTAATAATCAAAATTATGATGAGTGCTTTATCTAATTGTGTATATATTAATTTGTCCCTTTGTCTATCTATGAATTTATACGAGCCGGAAATGGCTCGTTTCACAATCAAGTTACCATGATAAAATAATATGATTTCCTCCCCCTAATGATAGCAATCTACAAATATTTGAAAAGGTTACTCATCTCTTTTTTGTAGTCTGCTAAGCCGGACGAGAAGCACAGGCCCCGTCCAGTCTTAGCCCTGCATTCCACTGGTATTCATGCCAGCTTGAAGAATTAATCCTTGACCCTTTTCAACTTTACACATTTTGAATAAAAACAAATAAAATAACTGTTGCACTCTGGAATAATTTCCACCCTAAATTCTACTCACAAATTTTACACTCTCGGCCTTGTATCTAGCCCACTTAATGTAGATATACATTCTTCATTCCTTTCCCGGACACTAGGAACATGGGATACCTCGGGATCCCCTTTACAACGGCCCGTGCGCACACTTGAATTTCCCGTCTCACGTTCGTGTAGCTGACCAGGTATCAGTTTAGAATCGACTGTTTACTAGGTGACATAAACACTCGTGACCGTTCTCACGTAACGCACTTCCTAATCTGTTGGTAGAATCTCACACTCCGTAAGTTATGCTTTACTGAGTCCTGTAACTATTTGAAACACTTCATACTAGTATACTGCTCAAGACTGTAATATGAGCTACATCACGTCATGAATCACTGTACTATGTAACAATATAATACTTCGAACCCTACTCCACGAGTAAGTACACACACGCACCCCTGGCGTAATCACGGCTCGAACAAAATATCTGAAGTTGTCGCGCACCCCAGGCGTGATATCAGCTCCGACGCTTTGTCAAAAGTAGTTGTCAGTCCTTGTCCACGACCTCATATTTATACTTGTATCCCCTCTCTTCCGAGTTCAGAGGAGGTCATCTTAGGACGCGCAGTTCCGATACCCTCATACGACAATTTGCGGTTCGGCCCGTGGCTTAAATACGATATCCAATGATGTAATTATGTTCTCAAAGGCTCTATACCAATTCTCAACTAATATCGTTCGCTGGTAATGGATATATTTGCAAATTTAGCTGCCGTATCCCGGCCTGGGATTTCGCGCTCTATTGTGGCGTCCTTTGCCTCCAGCCAATCATCGGATAGCGTCCATGAATTCTCAGAATTACACCATGCAATCTCCTGCAATTATTAACTTTTTATAAGTTTTATAATATAGTAAGGCTCCTAAATTCCACCTTATTCTGAATTGATAACTCACTCCCTTCTATCAATTTAATCCGCGGAGTTAGCCTCGCTAGTGCTTCTTACAATACGAAGTTGGCGTACCTGCGACTGGTCGATGAAATTTTCTATTGGTTCATATAAACCACGGGATCGGGAAGGCTCATATTTTTTTCTTCCAGTGCCAACCCTGCGTTCAACTCCCGCTAGTACATGGAGATACCCTGCCATCATTTCTCAGAAATTTGCACCCGGCTCCCTGCTCTGTCGCCACTACCTATTCTGCCCGGGGCTATGAAAACTTTCCGCAACTAGTCAACAACTCGTGCCTTTCTCTTTCCCCCTTCGTCACAATTTCATAGAATTCTAAATCTGCCGTTCATTGTGTTTGTTAATCTCAGTGGAGACAATAGTCTGTGCATGTTTCACCATACCATCTCGGCCTGGCCTGCTCTTACTGTATGTACAGTAAGATATTCTTTATTCTGAAAATGAAATATATATTCCTCAATAATTCATCATAATTGCATGACGCTTATCACACCCCCACCAGGCGCAGTATGTAAGGCACTTCCGCTGGGCGGGGAAGATCGGAAGGAGAGGTAAGTGAAGTGAGGAGAGCGGGTGAAATGTTGTGTAGGGTGGAGCTAACTGAGGAGTGGCGCTGTGATAGGCTAGGGGAAACGGAAGGAAAAGTAGGGGGAATATTGTGTAGGGTGGAGCTAATAGGAAGGAGGTGTGTTGGTTGTTTTTTGGGGATCCTTTTTGATGGTTTTTCTAGACGAGTCTAATTTGGTAGCCTCTTCTAATAATATATTGATTTTTTCCGTGATTTCGTTAATATTCTGGCTGGGATTTTGTTTCTGATCGATGTCAATATAGATATTTTCAAGAATATTCATTAATTTGCCTTTGTTTAACGTTCGTAGAATGGTCAAGTCCCTTTCTATCGATCTAAAACTATGTTTATATTTGGTCATATGAAGACTCATGGCCGAGTACTTCCTATGTTTTTCAGAATTAACATGTTCTTGATATCTTACTAAGAAATTATGGCCTGTTTGTCCTATATGAGAATTGGCACAATTTGAGCATTTAAGCCTATATATCCCAGAATTTAAATATTTGTTATTACTTGCAATGCTTTGATGATTGAAAATTAAACGTTGATTGTTGTTATTGGAACAAAAAGCAATTTTAAAATTGAGTTTCTTAAAAATATTAGTAATCTGGTAAATATTCCCATTATTATAAGTAAAAGTGGCAGAGTTTTTCTTTTTATGTTCTTTTACCAGCTGCGTTTGAAGTTTATTCTTCATTTTATTCATTAATCTATCTATGTAGTGTTTTGTGTATCCATTGCTTATCGCTATTTTGTAAATGAGATTAATTTCTTTTTGGAGATCGTTTTTGGACAAGGGAATGTTAAAGGCTCTATTTAACATGCTTAAAAAGGAACTCCTTTTATGTGCCTCAGGATGGTACGAATCTTTTCGTATGGTATTTATAGTTTGAGTCGTTTTTCTAAAGATTGTAAAGAACAACTTTTTTTCTTTCCTTTCAACTGTTAAATCAAGGAAATTTAGTTTTTTATTGTTCTTGGTTTCTAATGTAAATTTTATGAAAGGGTCCAAACTGTTGATTTGATCTAATAAATTAGTGCTACTATTGATTTGTTCATCTATAATAGCAAAGATGTCATCGACAAACCTTAGCCAGATAATGATACCTTTTTCGTCATTTAAAATTTTATGTTTTTCTAAGTGATCCATGTATATTTCAGCAAGGATACCTGACGCTGGAGATCCCATAGGGAGACCACTTTGTTGATATACTGTATTGTTGAAGGAAAAGTAATTATTGTTAAGTGTAAATTCTAGGAGTAACATAAATTCTCCTATTTCATGGTTACTAAGTTTCCTGTGTGTTCTTAATTATATTTAGAGTTTCTTTCGTGGGGATCACAGAATACATATTAGTAACGTCGAATGAGTTCAAGGTAAAAGATGGTTTTAATTTAGTGTTCTTAATAATTTTACAAAATTCTATTGAATTATTCATTGTAGTTCTGCTTTGGAAAGTACAGTACTTTTGTAGAAAGCTATTGATAAATTTAGAGGTTTTGTAGGTGGGGTTGTTTTTGAAGTTAATGATTGGTCTTATGGGTATGTCAGGTTTGTGTATCTTAGGCAAAGCTCTTGCTGTTGGTAGTCTTGGATTCATATTAATCAGGCTTGATATTTCATTCTCATTAAGGATGAAATTAATGTTTTTAAGTATTTGTTTTAGTTTTCTTTGGACAGAGTTAGTCAGGTCTTTTTTAATTTTTGTGAAAGTATTATCTGAGAAAAATGCTTCGGTTTTTTCTGTGTATCCTTTTTTATGCATAATAACCGACACATTACGTTTATCCGCCTTTGTGATTATGAAGTCATTATCTTTTATATTTTGTTTTAAGCCTTTGATGTCTGTAAAAGGTAAATGGGGTGTGTTAACTTTCTGATCTTTAAATAATTCTTGAAGTTTCCTTTTAACTTCGAATTTAGTTTCAAGTTGTTGATCTATTGGAAGCTGAGCTATGACTTGTTCTACTTCAGCAATGGTTGTTATGTATTGCTTTTGGTTGTATGTATTAGACCAATTGCGTTTGGGTCCTTTGTTGATAATCTGTAACTCTTTGTCCTCGAAAACAACGTCAGTTAGATTCTTAGTTGGAGGGTGAAAGGTTGAATTGGGTTTGATGTTAATGGAGGATTCTTTTGACTGATTTATGTTTTTTTGATTTAGAGTAAGACCGTAAAGATTTATGTTCAAGGTTTCTTGTTTCTTATCTAAGATGTTTTGAATTTTAGTATTACCATATTTCAAAAAGGAATCCCATTCAATAGGGGCCATAAGGGAGGAGGCTTCTAGATGAGCATTATGTAACTTAGAGTTAGACTTAGACTTTTCCTTCCATTTCCCCTAGCCTATCACAGCGCCACTCCTCAGTTAGCTCCACCCTACACAACATTTCACCCGCTCTCCTCACTTCACTTACCTCTCCTTCCGATATTCCCCGCCAACCACAAGTGCCTTACATACGTACACAGGACTCGGTTAGTTAACGACACAGCGTAAGGGAGGATGTCAAATACGACACGATTGACTATAAGGTAATCAACTCCATTATCCTTTATTGTCGCGAACATACATTTTTACAAGGTTTTCTCCTTAAAATATCCTCCATTTTACCCATTCTTTTCTTGTTTCAGACTCATTTTAATAATCCAATAATCCAACCGCAACTCAACTTCAACTACGGTTGTTTTCTCAAGAGTTCCCCCGATAACTATACAATAAGAAAATCTTGTATATCTCTAATTTATCTTCAAGATTAACAAAATGTACACGTCTCCAACATAAAGAAGAACCTTATCGCCGATTTTACTTCGTCACTTGGACACTGACTTGTTGAATTTTTAACCAACATGAATGAATATTTTATTTTATCATCATAACTATCATATGTGTTTTAATTTTCGTGCCATTTTGTCAAATCTTTTAGCTATTGTATCATCATAACATAACTATCAATGTGTTTTAATTGTCTTGCCATTTTGTCAAAGTTTTAGCTGAAGATGTTCCATAATCAAGTTTTAGCTGAAGACGTTCCATAATCGGAACGAAACATGTCCTAGAGATTAAGCTGGTTTATATTATGTAATTAATAAAACTATTATATAGAAATTGATAAGTATTGGAAGGTAGGAACCTACTTATAACCTAACCTTAGTTGTGTTGAGCCAATACAGGATAAAATTTGAGATTTATAAGCTGTTCTTTTATAGAGTTTAAGAAATAATTATTCAGTTCTTCCGGCTCGAGAAATGTGTCTTGAGTTCGAGTAGGGATGTTCTCTTGTACTAGAACATCCCATGCCGCCTTGAATTTGTTGGGTGCATTCTCAATATATTTTTCACAAGCTAAAATTTTGGCATGGATAAGTTTTCTTTTATATAACTTTTCGCAATTAAGATAAGCTTTCTTGACAGGAGTTTTTATAAATTCTATACAGCGAAAGGATTCTTTCTCTATACTGAGTCAATTCATCAGTATACCAGTTTAACTTCTTGCTTTTAAGTTTACCATTATGACTTATTTTTCCCAGTGGTGAACATAAAGGCCACAATTGAATCAATTTATCTAAAAAGTTTCCAAATATAGTTTCAATACCATTTTCTCCCATTTGAAATTAAAATACTAATAATAATGTTACTTGCTTTATGTCCTACTAACTACTTTTTCGGTTTTCGGAGACGCCGAGGTGCCGGAATTTAGTCCCACAGTTCTTTTACGTGCCGGTAAATCTACCGACATGAGGCTAATGTATTTGAGGACCTTCAAATACCACTGGACTGAGCCAGGATCGAACCTGCCATGTTGGCGTCAGAAGGCCAGCGCCTCAACTGCCAGAGCCACTCAGCCCGGCAAAATTCAAATACAAAGCCCCAGTTAATTTGTTTCAGATTTTCAATAAATATGTTAATATAATCATCACCCTGAATATTTACCCACATCAGAACAGTGTTGTCATTGTAAATTATGTCAGGCTGGTTAAGATATAAGGATATAAACAAGGGGTCATGACCTGCAAAACCCCCACCAACAAGTCTAAGTTTATACAAATCTCTCGAGAATTTACAATAATATTATCCAAGCATGCATTATTACGTGTAGGTTGCTTGTTTGTGCAAGTTAAATTTACAGTTCTTAGTAAATTCAAAAAATTTCTAGAAATCTGCCCATCTGAATATGTTAAAATCCCTACAAATAGCAAATTTGGCCTTAAACTTCAAAATTTTTTCCATTACTAATTCAAAATTCTTATGAAATACATAAGCATCAGCATTTGGAGATCTATGCAAACTAACAATTACCAAATTCTGATCAACCAGCTTCACACAACTAAATTCTCCCTCTAATTCCACACAATATTGACTTAAATAAATTTTTACAAATTTAAAACACTATCTAACTAAGATCCCAGCTCTCCCATTTTTCTTTTTACTCCTACAAAACATATCTGCAACAGTATATCCACAGGGCACAAAATGTTCTTCTTGATTTTCAGAAAGTCAATGCTCCGATACACAAATCGCATCAACTTTCTCAATTTGGCAGAAGTGTTCTAATTCTAACAACTTATTTCTAATGCACTGGATATTCACTTGCGATAAATTGAGAGATTTACCCTTGCCATCCTTCTTCTGGATGCCATTTACCTCTCGGCAACTACTTTTTGTATCACTCATTATTGGTGGAGATTTCTGACCTGATGTTTCATGTACTGGTATTTTATGAATAGGAGAATAACATACCTGAGTTTGGCTACTTACTAAACTATCTTTCAATTGATTTGGTGACCGATTTGATTCGGTCACAGATGCTAGTTTTGGTTTACATGGCCTCGTAAAATTCAAAACATTTTCTAGTTGACTGAGCCAGCTTGAAGAACAGCTGGCTCTTTCTACTAGCTTACCTGGTGAGTATTATAACCTAAGGTCAAAGTAAATATCTTATGATTAATAAAATCGTGAACAATATTAACAATCTTTCGTTTACCTGAATTGTTTAGATGGAGGCCATGTTTTGTATAACAGTGTCTCCCGAAACTGCTGCATTCAATGACCTGAGTAATCCAAAAATGTTTACAAATTTTAACTATATCTGTATTGACCTTGTCCACTTCGATGTTAACACACGAGTCTCTACTCAAATCATGCCTGTGGGGCACGTTCACTACAAAGACGTTAGTGTGAGTCAACTTCCCTAGTGTATTTTTAAGTTGTGACCTTACCTTCTTGCCGTCGTCGTGAGCTATGCCGTTCATCCCACCGATGATAAGCACTGCATTGCCGCTCCCGAAGTTCCTAGTTGCTTCTTCTACGTTTTCCAGGACATTGATGATAGAAGCTCGTGGATATATTTCTCCGGTTGCTGCTATATTCCCGTCGTTTATCACTCCTGCAATTCCCCTTCCTTGGCTATCACCAAACACAGCTACCTTTGCTGATTTAGGCCTACCTGGGTCTTGATTCTGAAATCTAGGCCTAATTTTTAACCTCAGCACGGCAATGGCAGCAGTTCGCGATGATTTGGCTTCACGCGCGCGATCACTTTCTTCCAGAATTAAATTATTTAGGGCAGAAAACCTATTTCTGATGTTTATTTCCGGAAATTCAGTTGTGGATTTCTTCTTAGCCGGCCATCCATGAACTACTTGACACCACGTGCTCGAGTTTGTTACTGTTACCTGTATATCAATCGAGGAATGGTCAGTCCCGTATTCTAGCGATCGCAGTCTTTCTTTTAATTGTTGATTTTCTACTTCAAGAGCCTCATTGTCCTTTCGTAGAATGTTTATAATTTCGAATGCACTTTTGTATTCCTCGTCGTTTATTTTCGGTGCTTCATCGTCAATGCCGTCGCCAACTACAACATTCGGAACACACTGCTCACAAATCCAGTCAACATTTTCATTAGTTTTTACATCTCTAGGGCAATTTCCACACTTATAATGACACCATCGATCACATGAATCACACAACATTCCATTTTTCACTAATCTTCGACATTTTCCGCACTTTTTGTCATATTGTACGATTAATTTACTCAGAGGATAAAACACTACGTCGTCATTACCGGGCGCCATTTTGAAAAAGAAAATTAAAATATTATAAAAATAAAATAAGAAAAGCAGTGTGTGCCACAAATGTTCTTTTTCAGACACAAACATCAACATTATCACTGAATGATACAACACAGATGCTAGTGGTTGGCTTCACTGGCGTAGCCAGGGGGGGGGGCCCAGGGGGGCCGGGCCCCCCCCAAAATATTTCCTGAAACTAGAGCGAGGATCAGCCGTTGTTTTACGTACGGTACGAACAACTTAAAAACGTACGCCGAAATGTTAAATTAACGTAGCGACAAGAATCTATTAGTAGGGCTCAATAGGGACATACATAATTCTCCATATTTGTACTGCTTGAATGAAAGGAAGACACTTAGGATTGTGATGCGCGAGGATATTTCCCTGTAGAGGCCTCAGTATTGGGAATGAAACCGTGTATTGACAAATGTCAAGACATGAAGAAAGGGCCAATTAGCAAGGGATTACTCAGTAGGAGGCCGGAACGTGACCACCGAGATAACGGGGGCCACGTCCAGAAACAGCTGCAAGCTTATAACATCGTGTCAGCTTTTGCAGATCGGTTCCAGGAAACAACAATGTCCTAGGGATCCTCGGGTTGCACCGTGGTTGAGAGATGTGCTGTGTTTGAGTTGCAGCGTTGGGAAGACTGTGACAGGATTGTGATCTGCACGTTAGTTCCTCATTTTGTGCCATATAAGTAACATTTTTTGAAGAGGGACCGTTTTGTCACTGAAAAGCCAACACTATGTGCATCCTCGGTAAGTTATGAAAAAGGTTGGTTTTTTTTTTTTTTTTTTTTTTTTTTTACAGTGCCAAGACAATCGCGGATGCGTGCCTAAGTTCGATAGGTAGGACTATATATTTTGTCAAATGCCCGAGGACTGATTGGAACCTCAAATGAAACCATCAAAAGTGCGGGTAAATACTTTGTAATTGACGGGCGTGATAACTCAGTTCCAATGCTTCTATCTTCTCATCAGGACGGCCCAGGCTTGAATCGCAGTCGATGCATGAAACATTTTTAAAATGGGTAGTCACGTTCTATTGATACGGATTCTACTTAAAACACTAGATCCCGTCCCTTACCTTTCTTTATACTTTTGAGCCAGAACCGCATCATTTATGGTGGTGTATTTTGAGTATCCAACCATTCTTCGGACTTACCTTGTACCTTAAATGGTGAATGGATGCAGTGGCGTACCCACAAAATAATTTCAGTGGGTGGGGTGTAAGTCCAGGCCAGTAGTGTGGATACAACTTTTCCTTGGAAGGGGTTGTGAAAATATTTTTTATTCTTTAATTAGAATTTGCTTTACGTCGCACCGCAGGTCGTCAATGGCGACGATGGGAAAGGAAAGGGCTGAGAGTGGGAAGAAGCGGCCGTGGCCTTAATTAAGGCACAGCCCCAGCATTTGCCTGGTGTGAAAATGGGAAACCACAGAAAACCATATTTAGGGCTGCCGACAGGGGTGTTTGAACCCACTATCTCCCGGATGCAAGCACACAGCTGAGCGCCCCTAACTGCACGGCCAACTCGCCCGGTGAATATGAAAAGAAAGCCGGTCCTACCGAGTGCGGTGACGGATCTTCAGTAGATATTGTTGGTTTTGATTGTTACCATGTACAATCATAGCTTTTGTACTCTTAACATAAACCGGCTGCATTATTGAAACTGTTCGTAAAATTGATAATATCGTTCTTCGTTTGTGAGGAAGTAGAATCTTCATTTAATTTGTCTTCTTAAAAAAAAAAAGGAACCACTTTGGTACTACACCCCGTGAAGGTGACTACCTTCCAGGCCGTATATATTTCGATTACGAGAGACTCAAGGAAAACTCTACTGCACCCAAAAACAAGGCTGTATCCTCCCCATCCCATGCCTTTCTTAACTCTGTCAGTGCCGGGAATCGAATGCAGGATGTCTTAAGTCAAATTCGAAAATAAGGAGACCTAAAAGTACCAGCCGGCCCCACAGTGTACGGGTAGCGTGCCTGCCTCTTACCGGAGGCCCCGTGTTCTATTCCCGGCCAGGTCAGGGACTTTTACCGGGATCTGAGGGCTGGTTCGAGGTACACTCAGCCCACGTGTTTATAATTGAGGAGCTATCTGACGGTGAGATGGCGGCCCCGGTCTAGAAAGCCAAGAATAACAGCGGAGAGGATTCGTCGTGCTGACCACACAACACCTCGTAATCTGCAGGCCTCCGGGCTGAACAGCCGTCACTTGGTAGGCGATGGCGCTTCGGGGCTGTTACGTCATGGAGTTTGATTTGGAAAAGTGAACAGAGAAGGAAGCGACACCCCTGCAAGGCTCCTTAGCTTCCAGTTAGTTCTTCTGCCCGGCCTCGTGCGTTTAGGAGAGTAAAAAAACGTCCGCCTTAATAAATGCTCCTCATAAAACATTTGTAAAAATACTAGCTGCATCTATTTATAACAATAATCACAAACGCCTCCTTTTCATGTGGCTCAGTTGGTTGAGTCGCTGTCCTTCTGAGTCTGAGTTCGCAGATTCAAATCCCGGATTGGATCGGTAACCCTTAAAACGGTGTTGCAATGGCAACAGATCAGTGTCGTTGATTTCTGGCACGTTAATAAAAAATATAGATACGAATATTAGCGTCACGAAGCTCTAACTTTATACTACTATATTCTGTATCCCAGACTTGCGTGGAAAAGTAATTAACAATTTACTTTACGTCACACCGACACAGATAGGTCTTATGGCGACGTCGAGATAGGAAATGCCTAGGAGTGGGAAGGAAGCGGCCGTGGCCTTAATTAAGGTACGGCCCCAGCATTTTCTTGGTGTGAAAATGGGAAACCACGGGAAAACATTTTCAGGGCTGCCGACAGTGGGGTTCGAATCCACTATCTCCCGGATGCAAGCTCACAGCTGCGTGGCCCTAACCGCGTTGGAAACTAACAGGACAAGGTAAACCTTACATAGCATTTGTTGTCACGTGTATTTTTCTTTACCAGCTAACAAAATATCTATACCCATACGCTTTACATTATTTATTTATTTATTTATTTATTTATTTATTTATTTATTTATTTATCTATTAGTGCCTTCAGTACAGTGGCGAAGTTAGGGCTCCAGGCCCTCTAGTACACTTAACCACATACTAATCAAAATCGTAAATAAAGTACTGAGATTCTTAAAATAGTTAAAACTACATAAATTAATAGAATTTAAAATAAATTTAAATAAATTACGTACTAAATTAATATTAGAACTAATTAATATTAAAAACTCTTAAACATGGCTAATCCTCAGGAACGCACACATTCATACTTCAACCTTCAGTCAGCTGTCCTCAGCAGGTAGTCTCGGCAGGTGACCTTAAATCGTGATTTAAAAAAGGTAGTTTCTCTGACCTGAACTGGCAGGGAATTCCATAATCTGGCGACAGTCAACACAAATGATCTAATAATTTTATTTGTGCGGTGCAGTGAAATAGAAAGAATGGATCTAGAACGTGTATTAATGTTGTGAAATGATGATAAAAAGATGAATTTAGAAGAAATATACATTGGCTGACTTTCAGCTACCACTCTGATCACCATCGTTAAAGTGTGTAGCTGCCGACGTTTATCAGACATCAGCCATCAGACAGCCTGATAGTATGGGGTGATATGAACATTGTACCCGATATTGTAAATAAATCGCAGGCAGGAATTCAGTGCTCGTTGAAGTTTAAGTGTTTCTTCTCTCGTCATGTCAACTAAAACAACGTCACAATAATCAAGAATAGGGAGAATGAGTGTCTGTATTAGTTTGGCCTGTAGCTCAAATGGAAATACATTCCTCTGTCGTTTAAGAGGGTGAAGAACTCCAAAAATCTTTTTACGTATTTCTTTCGTTTGATCAGACCAATCAACTGTTACATTCATCATTACGCCGGGATTTTTAACCGTTTTACTGTAGGGAATAATGTTACCATTCAGTAGGATAGGCGGGATTGCGACATTGTTTGAGAAGCTCAGTAATTTTCGTGATCCAATTATAATTGTTTGAGTTTTTTTGCAGTTTAGTATAAGAGAGCTTCGTTGTGCATATGCACTGAGTCGTCGGAGGTCCCTGTTAATGATATGAATAAACCGGAGACTTGTCTCTTGTCTCATAAATATTAAGACATGTCTCAAATGTATATGAATAAGAAAGCGATGTCTCAGCAGTGACCTTTGCTCCTTGAGACACAGCTCGTTAGCGGATTCTCTCGGAGACACGTCTCCAAATGTATATGAATAAACTGGAGTTTAGTCTCTCTGAATGGAGACTGGTCTCAGAATTTCTTGAGACAGCCTAGAAGGTGACTCAAGCCGATAGAATCAGGCTGAAAACGTGATGGCGGAGTTTATGATGGTTTTACAACGGAGAAGAAAAATTTATAAACCACGAAGAAATTCTCTCGAACATGATTATAAAGATCTCTACCGTTACCGGAAAGAAAATGTGGAATGGTTAGCATATTTTCTGGTGCGAATACACGAGATATTCATATAACAATAATGATAAAGATGATGACGATGATAGCCATTTGCGATAGGATTTACATGCATCATAAAGTCTAAAATGTTCAAAATCAAACCAGAAATATGCAAAACCGTGCAACATACAATTCTAATAATTTTTTAGTAATTATTAAATTACTTTAATTATTCTTAATCTATTCTACATTTGTGATTTTTTTCTGTACGTTGACATTTTTTCTATTCACAAAACACGACTAACATTTTTATAAATAAAATTAATTCACAATCACGGAAAAGGCCGAAATAAAACATAGCTATGTTTAAGATATGACTTACAATTATTCAAGGTTTTCATTATTCACTTTGTCTTGCTCCTTAGCTGAATGGTCAGCGTGGTACTTTTCGGTTCAGGGGGCCCCCGGGTTCGATTCGCTGTCGGGTCAGAGATTTTAACCTTAAATCCTCAACATTCCTGCAACTCACACACAACACTATCCTCCACTACAATAACACGGCAGATGACACCCCATCCTCGTCGGAGGGTCTGCCTTACAAGGGCTGTACCAGGCTAGAAATAGCCACACGAAATTATTACCTATTATTATTATTATTATTATTATTATTATTATTATTATTATTATTATTATTATTATTATTATTATTATTATTCACATTTTGATATCTGGAAGGATATTTTTTCAAGTCTGAAAATTATCGCTCTCTATCACATGTTGGCCAAATGGTATTGAACGAATGTGCGAGTATCTTTGGTCCTGGTGTAAGCTATCCCATTTATGTTTAAGTGCCGTAAAATTTCCTGCCCATGCCTTTTTCGATTGCACTGTTTCTAAGTTTGTTTAAAAGTTTCTACCGGCGGCTCGTGCCCTTGAAAAAATATGCTGTAACTGGTCTCGCAACATTTAACAGATTCGCATAATGACGTTATTCGGCCAATGATTTGCTGCCTCTATGAGTGCTGCTCTTTCTCAACCATCGCACCAAAATCTCACTTGCGCCGAATACTACGAGGAAAGCATTTGGTTTGGATCAGACAGATTTCGATGAAACTTCCATGAATTGTCAATCTACCTGTCTTAAATTTATTGCTGATATTCACTTTGTCATAAAATCAACGACATTGTTATGAGTAATTGCTAAAGAACAGCTGGGTGGTTTGCAGCTGTATTGACCTCGCGTATGCACTGTACAAATGCACTGATAGTTCTATTTTAAAGTTACATTAAACAGTGCGCTTTAGAGTGAAAATTAGATTTTGACAACATGAACAGAATGTCTTGCTCATCAAACCCATTTTACTAACATGCACAGTATATGAATATTTCAAAATATTACGCTTTTAGTACTTCTTTGTCGTTTACAATTGAGGCTGAAATATGTAATATGAAATCCTCATTTGTATATAAACTTGCATGCTATAAATAGCCTTAAACTTTCGGATTCTTGTTGAGATTGATTCATTTTGTCACACTGCGGGTAACCTATATAACAACGTCAATCATGCAGCGATGTTCTGATGTCTTAATTGACCATCCTACCATGCTTCATTGAAATCGCTGCCATCTACACACCACGTTCCATTTAAAACTGGAGCAAAAATTTACTGTCAATAAATACCGGTACGAAAATGTTATTTCACGGCAGAACGGTTATCACCATTGAGTTCCGGATGCCTTAGCTCATCATGTTACTAAGTTTCATTGCAAATTTGTCCGGTCCAAATCAAACAACTCCCTTCGTTTATCAATATGGATAGCATTTTGTATTGTTTCTAAGTTTTGAAAGTTTGCAATTTAGACAGTTTATGCAACAGCATATAGGTATTGGTAGTATATTATATACCGGGTGAGTTGGCCATGCGGTTAGGGACGCAAGGCTGTGAGCTTGCATCCGGGAGGTAGTGGGTTCAAGCCCCACTGTCGACAGCCCTGAATATCGTTTTCCGTGGTTTCCCATTTTCACACCAGGAAAATGGTGGGACTGTACCTTAATTAAGACCACGGCCGCTTCCATCCCACTCCTAAGCCTATCCTATCGTCGCCATATGACCTATCTGTATCGGTGCGACGTAAAACAAATTGTAGAAAAAAAGTACATCATAGGCAGAAACACCCCTAGCTATGCACAGGTATGGTCAATAAACTCTTCATGTTCGTGAAGAATGAAGTACGAAGCGTGTGCTAAAAAGTGTTTGAGTGACTTTCAATGACCGCAGAAAATTATGCATTTGTATGTGGATCCTGAATGTGATGATAAATACAATGTAACTTCTTACACAATATCTTGAAGGAAACTTACAAGAAAAGAAACCTTAAATCAGTCGTTCACAAGCTGGGGTTCAAGTATACCAAATGTACGAGCCACTACGTTTATGTAAGCCTAGAAAGAATTGAAATAAGAACTAGTGATTACTGAATATTGATTAATACGAAAGGTAGCCTATACTTTATGGCTTATGGTTATTTCTCTGGGTCCCTCCCGATTTCCAAGTTTAATCTTGGCCGTGAATAAGTCCCGTGAACATTCCTGCAACACAAGACATTTTAGTTTCCTTTTCACAAGAAGACATGTTCAGGGTATTTCTGATGTTGTATCGTACATCAGCCCACCTCCAGATTCCACCAGTCCTGCTATTCTGCCCTTGACTACCCAAGGCTCTTGAATAAGGGCCACGTCAATAGCATCGGACTTGAACTTCCTGGCGAAATTGGCCATGGCTGCTTTTTTATGCTGAAGATTGGCCTGAAGGACCTTCAGCACCATCTTTATCAACACTGGGTTTCGTTTTTCTCCTGATGATCTCAAACTTGATCTGCCCAAGTTCGAGCTTAGCCTTAAGGCTTCTCTTTTTGAGCTCTTCGAAGTCTCTTTCACCAAGGGCTAAAACGACTGTCCTTCCTGTCTTGTCGATTGAAGTGGCATTCAGCACTCTCCATTCTTGCATTAGGAGTTTGGTATCGTGCTGATTCATTCTGACAAGAACATCCTCCACTTTCATCTTGTCAAAAGTAGGTGGGAACTTTGTGATGACCTTGGTCGTGTTCAGCACTTTTTGCGTCCGCCACCTCTAGGGTCTCCCCTTTCCATGGGTTACAATTTGATACTGTCTGTTCCAGCCAACTTTTGTTTCTGGATTTGCACAGATCAGTACCATAGCTCTACTTTCCAGCCTTGGTGACTCAAGGAAACCTGGCAGACATCCAGCTGACAGCGGCTTCATTTGTGCTATCAGAGCAGATGACAATTCAGTCACGTCTTCCTCCCTGAGTTTTCCATCTGGAAAGGTCTTAGGTATTATTGCGACCTTAACTGAGGATAGTCTTTCCAAAAAGGACATGACTTTTTCTTCCTTCTGTTTCTTGCAGGGTGGTTTTGTAGCCAAACTTGATGGCGTGCTTTCCTTCAACCTTGGCCTTTTGGGCACAGTCATTGGTATAGCATCTCACCGATCCCTGTTCCTTGGCTTCTCCTCCACCCAAGTACCAGCCACTATCTTGGTTTCTTTCCTCGCCTTCTTCTTTTCCTTGTAGTAGGCACTTGTTCGGGGTGGTCTATCTCTATGCATCCTATTTAGTTTCAATGCCGATATCTTAAAGTCTTTCTCAGTAAATCTCCTGTTTTCTTTTGCCCAGAAGTCTGCTTTACTGTTGCTTCTTCTGTTTCTTCTCCAGATTGGGATTCAGCCTGCCCTACTGGGAATTCTGTCTCCATATTCTCCTCTTGGGTCAGGTGCTAGACCTGCTCTCCTGGAGCTTCCACAGCTTCCCTGGGTATTTGTTTTGGTGGTTCATTTGGAATGTCCATGGTTCCATACGACACAGGGTTTTTGCCCTTTCTAGGGTCCTGAGTGACATTCTCACCATCCGTGATGAGGCATTCTGCCAGACATTGTCCTCCTGCAACTCAGGCTCTCCGTAGCAGGCACCACGCCCCTCAGCCATCCATCCAGCAGTCCACCCCTGGCCCAAACCCGACCAGGTTTGTTCCACCTTCAGTAGACCTACTCACGTGGTTCCCACTTGGCATTACCATGACTGAGTTCACAGCCATGGGTTCCCCTAGGTTGGGTTCACCCCATTCCCAACCCGTGGCTCGTTCAGGCTACATAGGGCAAAGTGATGTGTTGGTTCCAGCACACCGCAGTGAGCTTTCACCTCAATCACCAGCACCCACTTCACCTGAACCACCATCACCCATGCGGAGGGAACATGGATGCCTCTCTAGCATGTGTGGGTGAGGTTTCCACTTCCAAGCCTTAGTTTGGGCTAATAACAAAGGAAGAAAGCTTAATATTGTGAAGTAATGTATAGAGTTTTATGATGCAAATAAGTTTAAGGAGTGTATATCCAGTGTTCTGATATAGTGTTGTGATAGTGCCAAAATGGTATACTGTGTATCACGTTGTATGTAATAATAAATCGCAATAATAGTAATTAAGAAAATCAGTGTACTACAGTACTACGTACATCAATCTCAATAGCAGAGCGTCATGCGTAGGCAGATACGGATAAGCTCTAAATAATATTTAAAACTAGGCTAATGTATACTGTGTATCATGTTTTGTGTAGCAGCAGTGGTGATTAGTGTTTTAAGACAAAAACATTTTTGTGTAATGCGGAAATTTGTCTAATTTGGTAAAAAAAAATTGGTCACTTGCGATTCCGCTTTGAGCAAGTTTTACTCAATATTCATTCTTTCATCCTTTGAAAAAAAAGTTATATATTATTATATGAGGGTTTGGATCTATCAGACAAATGGGAATACACAAATGAGAGTGGGGAGTATACAGTGCTGTGGAATGTATGAATAATGCCGAGTAGGTTTACTAGGTGTAGAATATAAAGCGACGAAACTCTCAGCCATGAAATCCTTGTGGTACATAATGTTTATTCTCAGAAGAAGAAGAGCTATTTGCTTTATTATTAATAATCTTGACCATGATGGTCGGGATTGGATCCGTATTGACTTAGTAACAGTAAATATGTTGGAAGATGGTCCACCTAGTCAATACTATTTATTTATTTACTTTTCACCTTAACATCTAGTACATGTTTCGAGAATATTATGCATTCTCTTCCTCAGCTAGTAGATTGAAATTCAGTATACAATAAGACCTGACTAAAATAGGGGGGGGGGGGGGAGCCCATTAAAAATTCAAAACAATGAGTATTACAATGTAACACTTAAAAATTTGGATAGTACAAACATAGAATTAAAATCCCATTTTGTCAAGTACAAATTAAAAACACAATATAGTAATGTCTAATTAAATACAACGTCTTGTGATGATATGAATTCACAGTGTCCTTGAAGTTGCCTTGCGTGGTTCAAAAAAAGTTGAGTTAGGAATGAATGAAATTGCATTAAAACTTGAAGTCCTGCCGATATCCACCGTTAATGGGTGTTAAAATGATGTCTATTTAAATTAAAATATTGGACACAACGTCGTATAATGATGTGAATTTACGGTGTCCTAGGAATTGTAATACTATCTTGCGTAGTTCAATTGGATTTGTACAAGAATAAATGAAGTTGCGTTAAAACTTGGAGTCCTGCCATTATCTTCAGTTGATAGATGTATTATGCAGCCAGGTTGAAAATAGGTTAAAATGGTCTATAAGAAGGAAATGAAATAGAAATTAACAAAAAGGCTCTGACATGAACAAATGAGAATACAACGGGGTAAAAATATTAAACCTTACCAGTGTGATGATGTAAATATTACGTGTGGCATGCATGTGTTAGATAGATGTGAAGGCACCTGATGTTGTATGGCAACTGGTTACGGAATTACATTGGGTTGCGTGGTGGATGGAAAGATATACATTATACAAGATATTGCCAAAAGAAACAGTTACCCCAAAAGCTATGTCAATAGGATAAAGAGTAAGGTCGTGAATAGACCTAACACTCTACTTGTAAATAAGGAAGAAAAAAAGAAATTCGCTACATTCACTTACATTAATAAACAATCATACAGTTTGGTTAAACTATTTAGGAAACACAATATCCATGTATCCTTTAGGACAGATAATAATAATAATAATAATAATAATAATAATAATAATAATAATAATAATAATAATAATAATAATAATAATAATTTATTGTTCAATTCGAACAGCGTAAACACCAGCAGTAGGTTCAGTAAGTCAGGAGTATACAAAATGTCGTGCCAAGATTGCGGGAAGAAATATGTTGGACAGTCAGGTAGAAGTGTGGTGGTACGGTATAAAGAGCATGTCAATGCACGAAAACATTCTAGATACTCTGCAATGTGTGAACACATGCATGAAAGCAACCATCATTTCACAAATATTGAACGTGATATGACTTTATTACATTCATTAAGCAAAGGCAAACAAATGAATGCCCTAGAGAAATTAGAAATATACAAATTGCAAAAATTTGATAATGAGAACAGCCTAAATGAACACATTGCAGAAGACAATCAGTTGTTTAAATTGGTAACCCAATACCCTAGTAAGAGGCCAAATGATGTCAAGCTTGTAAGGGGGGAAGTATGACTGTTGTATCAGGGGCGGTTCCTTCCACCCCTCTTTCCATCCATCACGCAACCCAATGTAATTCCGTAACCAGTTGCCATACAACATCAGGTGCCTTCACATCTATCTAACACATGCATGCCACACGTAATATTTACATCATCACACTGGTAAGGTTTAATATTTTTATCCCGTTGTATTCTCATTTGTTCATGTCGGAGCACTTTTGTTAATTTCTATTTCATTTCCTTTTTATAGACCATTTTAACCTATTTTCAACCTGGCTGCATAATACATCTGTCAACTGAAGATAATGGCAGGACTCCAAGTTTTAACGCAACTTCATTTATTCTTGTACAAATCCAATTGAACTACGCAAGATAGTATTACAATTCCTAGGACACCGTAAATTCACATCATTATACGACGTTGTGTCCAATATTTTAATTTAAATAGACATCATTTTAACACCCATTAATGGTGGATATCGGCAGGACTTCAAGTTTTAATGCAATTTCATTCATTCCTAACTCAACTTTTTTTGAACCACGCAAGGCAACTTCAAGGACACTGTGAATTCATATCATCACAAGACGTTGTATTTAATTAGACATTACTATATTGTGTTTTTAATTTGTACTTGACAAAATGGGATTTTAATTCTATGTTTGTACTATCCAAATTTTTAAGTGTTACATTGCAATACTCATTGTTTTGAATTTTTAATGCCGCCCCCCCCCCCCCTATTTTAGTCAGGTCTTATTGTATACTGAATTTTAATCTACTAGCTGAGGAAGAGAATGCATAATATTCTCGAAACATGTACTAGATGTTAAGGTGAAAGGTAAATAAATAAATAGTATTGACTAGGCGGACCATCTTCCAACATATTTACTGTATTTGCTTTATGTCGCACCGACACAGATAGGTCTTATGGCGACGATGGGATAGGAATGGCCTAGGAATGGGAAGGAAGCAGCATTGGCCTTAATTAAGTTACAGCCACAGCATTTACCTGGTGTGAAAATGGGAAACCATGGAAAACCATCTTCAGGGCTGCCAACAGTAGGGTTCGAACCCACTACCTCCCGGATGCGAGCTCACAGCTGCGTGCTCCTAACAGCACGGCCAACTCGCCCAGATTGTTTATTCTTAAAGAGTAACAGTAACCTTTACAGTAAACCCTAAAAGTAGTCACAGAGAATGTGCACAACACGTTGCGAACGATGCAGGTGACATCATATACCAGTCGCTTCAACATGTGTGTATTTTGCAGTTTCATGTTTCAGAGCATTCGCAATGTCCTCTCATGTCCCAAACCGTCTCATATGCAATGTTTCTTTCACTTTGGGAATGAGGTCAAAATTGCACAGACAGGTCACGGGAGTATTGGGCGTACTTCGCATCCCTAGCGCTGAAGCTCCTTCTGTACAGCGTCTGCTTCATGTGGTCTGGCATTGTCATGGAGAAGGATGACATTGTTGAGAAGATCCGAATGTTTGTTCCTAATAACATGACAAAACTGTCTCTGCGGAAGGTTCTGTAGTATGTTGCTGTCACCACTGTGCCATGTGGAACAAAGTGTCACACAACCATGCCTTGGATGTCGTAAGTCACAGTGACCATCAACTTCACGGGGGAAGGGTTTTGGTGAAACTTTTGTCTTAGGGGTGATCCTGTACGTTGCCATTCTGCAGACTGGCGTTTGAGACGTGGTTCATATGTCCTGGCCCAAAATTCATCCACGATCACTATTCGCTCCAGCATTTCTTCACCTTCCTGCCAGTAGTATACCAAGTGGTCAGAGCATATGGCATACCATTTCCACCTTTACATGTCACTGACTGCACATGGCACCCACCGTGTTGCAATTTTACAGAGATGACGATTTTCCCATAAAATTCTGCGGATGGTTCGCTTTTCAATGCCCATTTCAGCTTGTAACCCAAGTAGTGTCGATCTTCTGTCTCCACGTCTATACAATGGATAATTATTGAACGCGACACATCAGTGCGGACACTAACAGGTCTTCTAGACCGTTGCATGTCATTGCCCATCGCTCAACGGTTCAGTACGGAAGGGCATTGTTCATGTAATATATTCCATGTTATGACTTATGCTAAATATAACTAAAAATGTCTTAAGAAATTATTAACCTAATCAATACATTACATGATGGCTGTAAATGAAGTAATGGCAATATTCATAGAACACAATAATGAACTAACAAGTACAATTGTATTACATTCCTTCAATGTAGTCACCCGCAAAGTCTATTACCTTGCCAAATGTCGGGAAGTTGCTGGGGACCGGTGAGCCAACTGTGAGCAGTATAGATGCCATGTTGGGATCGGCGGCCTCAAAAGGGTTCCTTCAACTTCGAAAACAAGTCGAAGTCACAAGGACTCATGTCTGGTGAGTACGGAGGATGTTCCAAGACCTCATTCCACCCCACAGGAAATGCCTCGACCCATTGTGCAACCGTCCTATAAGGTAATGCATTCTCACCACAGGCTTCACGCAATCCTCCATAATATTCTGAGGCATTTTTGCCAAGGGCAACTTCGATTTTAATCCATGAACGCTGATCACCTATTGAAAACGTGCTTTAGAGCAGTAAAATTGACACTCTTCACTTCAACGCCACACAGCAACAACACTCTCAACTGGATACCCGTCAAATGCATACTATACATCAACAACAGTGCCATCTGACCGCTCCCATATCTATTTCCACATGCCCAATCTCCGCGAGTGCCTGGACTATGTTGCCACTGCTTTATTTACAGCCCTCGTACAAACATTTTTATACAGAACATGTTCTATTCAGACCATCTTCAGCTATGAAACATTGAAAATAAAATCACTGAAACGAATGAAACATAACGTTAAAATGTGAAGACTAATAAAAAATTATACTTAAAAAAACTTGAAAATATCCTTTTGAAACTGTATAACACAAATTATCACTGAACAAATGTTATTATAATGCTGAATCATGACAGATTAAAAGAAGTTAAAAACATCATGTAGCTCAAAACGTAGCACCATAATGTTCATTCCCAAGTTGAATATCACAAAAAATGTTATTTGATACTGTCTTCATGTCATAGACATTTTATAATACTCATTAAAATAAATAGCATTAAAATGTTACATATGCTGTTGTCAAAATGGAACAAAAAGGAATTATCGACTTGGATTTCACACTTATTTGAATAATAATGGTATTGATTTTACGTCCCACTAACTACTTTTACGGTTTTCGGAGATGCCGAGGTGCCGGAATTTAGTCCTATACGTGCCAGTAAATCTACCGACATGAGGCTGACATGTTCAGTGTCCGCAGTGACTGCATTAACCACGAACTCCTGTAGTGTTCAGTTCTACACTTGATCTCGTGGAAGGTGACTCTGTGTCTTGTGTTTCATGCTGGAACATGAAGTGGTATTAGCTGCAGGAGCTTCGGACAAGCTATTCTATTTGTTATACATTTTACTGTGAACACTGCATTAGTACATTTGCAATGCAACAGTAAATTTTCTATTCACAACTACTGGCAAAACTTATCATATAATGAAGCCATCATCTTAATTCCGAAGCTCCTGTAACTAACCCACTTCATAAAACCACAGTCTTGACTCCTTTATCAGAACTTGACCATGACATGATAGACATCTACAGCTCATTTCACTGCAATTTATATTCACTATGTTCATAAAAGTCAAGCTAGACATCATTCCCTACAATTTTAAAACTATAATCTTTCTTCATGGTTTCTTTACACTTCTGTGCACCCATCTCAGAAGACAGCTATGAAAGTGAAATACAAGGCACATAATTACCGTCAAAATACGGTAAGACGATTTATGAATAGTCTGTTGTCTGAACAGAGTATGTGCAGAGCAACAAAATTACAGCGTCAGAGTGAACTTTGAAGTGGAGAAGAGCACATTGCTTGAAATCTAAACACCACAATGGGTTCTTAGTGGGTCTGCCTTGTCAATATTTATTATATACATAAAAACAACATTAATCTACATTATTCGTACATTTTTTGAGAAAAATTAGACCATTCTCTTCACCAGCGATCAAAAATCATACAAACATCCATACATTCCAGAATGGCAAAACAAAATTACGTATTGTCAACATCTGATTTTGTACATCTAAATACTTAGCATTATAAAATAGTCTTATTAATATTAATACTTTCCCCGAGTTGCTGATATGTCCCCTTCTTGAAAATTACGACAACAGACACAAAATACCAAAGAGTTTGAAGTCGTGATGTGTAATACAACACCAATAAAATAATGTAGTGGGAAATTCAGAGGACTGTTGATAGTTAAACTAACATTGTGAGAAATGCTGGCGTGATTAAAATACGTAGGTGCTTTGAAAAGTTCTCGGAATGTACTAGAATTAAGTATCTTACCTCGGTGGAACTGCTTTTATTTTTCAACATAGTCTCCCTGTAGACTAATGTATTTGGTCCAGCGATGTTCCAATGCCTTGATCCCATCTCGAAAATGAGATTCCTCCAGGCCTGCAAAATACCTCTCCAATTCGGCTGTCAGTTCTTCCCTTGTAGAAAATCTCCGTCCACCTAGGAAAATTTTCAGCTTGGGGAATAGATGAAAGTCTGATGGTGCCAAATCAGGTGAGTAAAGTGGATGTGGCAACAATTCGTACCCCAGTTCATGAAGTTTTGCCATGGCAATAACACTTGTGTGCGGCAGAGCGTTGTCCTGATGAAGGATTACCATTTTCCTTGCCAAACCAGGCCTTGTTTCGCGTATCTTTTCCTGTAGTTGGTCTAGGAGGTTTGCATAGTATTGCCCCATAATTGTTTGGCCAGTAGGAAGATAATCTATCAGCAGAATGCCTTTTGCATCCCAGAAAACTGAGGCCATGACCTTTCCGGCCGAACGCACTGCCTTTGCTTTCTTTGGTGGTGGTGAATCAGCATGTTTCCACTGCTTTGACTGCTGTTTTGTCTCTGGGGTATAGTAGTGGACCCAAGTTTCATCTGCAGTCACAAACCAGTGCAAAAAATCTTGTTGGTTGCACTGAAAATGGGCCAGACTTTGTTCGGACATTTCCAATCTGGTGCGTTTATTGTCCAATGTCAAGTGCTGCGGCACCCATCTTGCGGATAATTTTTTCATACCCAATTCTTCGGTTAAAATATAATATACCCATTCAGAAGACATCCCTACAGCTTCAGAAATCTCCCGCAATTTCAGTCGACGATCCTCCATGACCATTTTATGCACTTCTGCGATAAATTCTGGGGTCGTAACACTTTTTGGCCGTCCACTACGCGGATCATCATCCAAGCTCTCCCGACCAAATTTAAACTCGCTGGTCCACTTGGCTACAGTTGAAAATGAAGGAGCAGAGTCCCCCAGTGTGTTCTGAAAGTCGACATGAATTTCCTTTGCTTTCATACCTTTCTTTACAAAGTATTTAATCACTGCTCGAATCTCAGTTTTTCCATTGTCACAAATCACTACGTGGGAACAACAACAAAGAGTCGTCACTACCACACTCCTGCAGCTAGAGCACTGACGCGCCACGTGTTCACTCACAAAGGATGTGTGATTATTGCGCGGGAACCTTGTTGCTCTAGCACTAACATCTAGCGGTGATTCCGAGAACTTTTCAAACCGTCCTCCTAAATAGAATATTATAGACCGGCTATAAAAATTGTCTGCTGTCCATTTTACAACATTGTCTAGGTCTTTTAGTAGTCACCTACAATCCTGTAATTTATTTACTACTCTATACAGTATAACATCATCCGCAAATAGCCTTATCTGTGATTCCAGTTTTTTACTCGTATCATTCATATATAACAAATCATAAAGGTCCAACAATACTGCCCTCTTAATGATTACAGGATAAAATAACACTCTGGTTACTCTAAATAGTTGCGTTCTATGTTATAGAAATTAGCCACCCATTCAAACCACTCTTTTGTCTAGGCGAATAGCCCTCATTTTTGTCAGTAATCTCTCATGATCTACCATTTCAAAAGCCTTGGATAGGTCAATAGTGATACAGTCCATTTCACCTCCTGAATCTAAAATATCTGCTATATCTTTCTTAAATTCGAAAAGTTGAGCTTCACTGGAATAACCTTCCTTTAAGCCCAAAATGCCTTCTATCAAATCAGTAATTTCTTAAACGTGCCTAATATAATCAGAAAGAAGGCTCTCCCAGAGCTTAAAAAAACACTTGTCAAGCTGATTGGCCTCTAATTATCCACCTAATGTTTATAAACCTTTCCCCTGTACACTGGGGCGACTATTGCAACTCTCCATTCATCTGGTATCACTCCTTCATGCAAACAGTAATCAAATAAGTATTTCAGATATGGCACTATATCCCAACCCATTGCCTTTGATAAGGGGTGTTCACAACAAAAGTGGACCAAGTCCACTAGCGGTCAGTTTTGAGATGAATGCAATTTGGGACTAACAAGACTTTGATATATTCACTGCCATAGCAACTTAAGTCCATAAGTCATTTGGTACTTCACAGAGGGCAGCACTTCCTGTGCAAGGTGAAGGTTCCAAACATTTTCACTGCCATTGTGAACCAGGTCCATTATACTACATACCATCATGTGTTTTATTTGGTCAATAACATGTCCACCGATCAAGGTTATGTTCGTAATTAATTTTCTGACACATCTTCTGATTCAGACCACGGTATGCTGACCAGAATTACTACTAGTTTCATTATTTTTCAGAATGAAAATACAGCCTTTTTCATTTCGAGGTTATATGTTTTACATACCGGTACCAACTGTTTATAAAAACCTACAACCTGTTTCCCAGTCAATAACCGGGTCAGGGATGGGATGAATAAAGTCCCCAACTTGTGGCGAGGATAAGAATTCTGCCGGCTGCCAAGGCCTGTCGCACTCCTCTGGGGCAATGATGAATGAATGACAGATGAAATGAACTGTTATTGGAGAATGTTGCTGGAATGAAAGATGACAGGGAAAATCAGAGTACCCGGAAGAAAACCTGTCCCGCCCCCACTTTGTCCAGCACAAATCTCACATGGAGTGACCGTATTTGAACCACGGTAACCAGCGGTGAGAAGCCAGCGCGCTGCCGCCTGAGCCACGGAGGCTTATTACTAACTGTTTATACAGTACACATTTTAATTTATTTTTTTTTTAATTTTTTTTTTATTGTGGTCTAGGACCATGCTTTAAAAGGAACTAAAGCCTGAATATAAACTTGCAAATTTTTCATATTTTCAGATACTATTTTCCTACTTCTCAAACCTTACACTTATTTTATACACTGTCTGACAAAAAAAATGGAAGCACCCAGAAGGGGAGGAGGAAACTAAATAAAACATGATATGTTGAACGGGAATGTGATGATGTTATTTCAGTGATTACAAAATTGAGTCAAATTTACAAACAACTTTGGCAGTATGAGCCCACTTATCAGTATGACGTTGCACCCCATCTGGCCTGGATGTGTGCACCGATTCACTTGGGAAGGGTGTCATAAAGCCGTTGTATCCTCTCCTGAGCTAAGATGGCCCACAACCGTTGTAACTGGTACGTGATATCCTGGATACTGGCACTGAAATGCTGTTGACGTCCAATGTGGTCCCACAAATGTTCTATCGGGGACAGATTTGGGGATCTTGCTGGCCACGGGAGTACCTCAACATCACGCAGCCAGTTCATAGAGACACATGCCGTGTGTGGAAGATCACTGTCCTCTTGGAAAACGGCACCAGAGTACTGTTGCATGAGAGGTGCCACACGAGGACGCACGATGTCCGTGACGTACCACTGTGTCGTCAAGAGTTCCCTCAATCACTACTGTTGTTGTTTGAGTCATCAGTCCATAGACTGGTTGGATGCAGCTCTCCATGCCACTCTATCCTGTGCTAACCTTTTCATTTCTACGTAACTATTGCATCCAACATCTGCTCTAATCTGCTTGTCATATTCATACCTTGGTCTACTCCTACCGTTCTTACCACCTACACTCCCTTCAAAAACCAACTGAACAAGTCCTGGGTGTCTTAAGATGTGTCCTATCATTCTATCTCTTCTTTTCGTCAAATTTAGCCAAATCGATCTCCTCTCACCAATTCGATTCAGTATCTCTTCATTCGTTATTCGATCTATCCATCTCGCCTTCAGCATTCTTCTGTAACACCACATTTCAAAAGCTTCTATTCTCTTTCTTTCTGAGCTAGTTATCGTCCATGTTTCACTTCCATACAATGCCACGCTCCACACGAAAGTCTTCAAAAACATCTTTCTAATTCCGATATCAATGTTTGAAGTGAGCAAATTTCTTTTCTTAAGAAAGCTCTTCCTTGCTTGTGCTAGTCTGCATTTTATGTCCTCCTTACTTCTGCCATCGTTAGTTATTTTACTACCCAAGTAACAATATTCATCTACTTCCTTTAAGACTTCATTTCCTAATCTAATATTTCCTACATCACCTGCCTTTGTTCGACTGCACTCCATTACTTTTGTTTTGGACTTATTTATTTTCATCTTGTACTCCTTACCCAAGACTTCATCCATACCCTTCAGCAACTTCGAGATCTTCTGCAGTCTCAGATAAAATAACAATATCATCGGCAAATCCCAAGGTTTTGATTTCCTCTCCTTGGACTGTGATTCCCTTTCCAAATTTCTCTTTGATTTCCTTTACTGCCTGTTCTATGTAAACATTGAAAAGGAGAGGGGATAAACTGCAGCCTTGCCTCACTCCTTTCTGGATTGCTGCTTCTTTTTCAAAGCCCTCAATTCTTATCACTGCAGACTGATTTTTATACAGATTGTAGATAATTCTTCGTTCTCGGTATCTGATCCCTATCATCTTCAGAATCATAAATAGCTTGGTCCAATCAACATTATCGAATGCCTTTTCTAGATCTACGAATGCCATGTACGTCGGCTTGTCCTTCTTGATTTGATCCTCTAAGATCAGACGTAAAGTCAGTATTGCTTCACGTGTTCCTACATTTCTTCTGAAGCCAAATTGATCTTCTCCCAACTCAGCTTCAACTTGTTTTTCCATTCTTCTGTAAATAATACGTGTTAAAATTTTGCAGGCATGAGATACTAAACTAATGGTGCGGTAGTTTTCACACCTGTCAGCACCGGCTTTCTTGGGAATAGGTATAACAACATTCTTCCGAAAATCGGATGGGACTACTAGCTGTGACAAAGTCATACACCATGACGCCACGAGTAACAACGGTGTGCCTCTCCAAAACATTAGAAGAATGGGACCTCTGCCCAGGTCGCCACCATACTCGCAGACAATGGTCATCTGGGATAGTGCAGAACTGGAATTCATCGCCAAACACAATGTGATGTCATTCATCAACAGTCTATGCTTCCCAGTTACAGCATCACTCCAAACGCAGCCATTTGTGTTGTGGTGTGGAGTGGTGGGAAGGTAGCCCGGCTGCTGCTAATCTCCAATCAATGGTGCAGAATAACACAGAATGTTGCAGGGAGTCCACAACTTGTTCTCGGATGGCAGGTGCAGATGTGAAGGGGTGCTTGGTGCACAATACGGTGAACTTCCCTGGTAGTGAGCAGAAGTGGTCGATCGGAACCTTGACGACGAGCATGCCTGCCCTCACGTTCTCATGCAGTCCAACATCATGTGGCTGTCACGTCCAAATGCCCCACAAATCTGGTATAGCATGATTTGACCAGCTGGACAAATGGAGACCCACAATGAGGCCCCTTTCAAACTCTGTCGGGTGCTCATAATGCTGTCTCACACGAGTATGCAGTATCTCTAAGTCCTTCGCAGTGATCACTCAACATCTGATGCTGTTCACGCCTAAACAAGACTAAACGTGAACAACACTAATGCACTCTGGTGGCTGTTCTGCCTGTCACAGAGAATTGCAATTCTAATAATTCACATACTCGCCGATATTGTGTATGTGCTCTAAGTTATATAGTCGTCCATCCATTTCCTCTGGGTGCTTCAATTTTTTTTCTTGGACAGCGTATTTCCAGGTACTATTTCCCAACTTGGAGCCAGAAGTGTACAGTTTGCAGTGAAAGGTACAAATTCTGCTTGTGATTCTACTGTTGGTAAGTGGAGGTTTATATTAATCTGGTTCTATTGCATTCTCACAAATTAACAATTCTATTTTATCACTAAGTTTACTTTGTTGTCATTTCTTTCAGTATCTGGAGAAGTACCTCTGCCAGTTGTAGGAGATCCCAATAAAAATTTTCAATCTAGTCTAACTGAAAACGTTGGCAGTGGAAGAAAATGGAAAAGGTATGAATATAACAGGAAGAAGAATACCAGGATGTGTTTGCAAAATAGTGGTAGGGAGTATCAGTCAGAGAATGGTAGAAGGTGTGTACCTGCTAAGACATCTACAAATTTTGATTGTCACTGCTCCAGATGCTGCCCTGATAAATTTCCTAATGAACAAAGTAAAATAGTATTCAGTTCATTTTGAAAACTGGGGGATTATTCAAAACAGAACACTTTTCTTACACCGTTGTGATGGTAGTGGAACAGCAAAATCTTACACCTTCCAGTATACTCTTCGGGCAAAAGAGAAAAGTGTTTATTTGCAAGAAATTTTTCCTTGTTTCATTACAAGTTACTTGGGGTTGTGTTTACCATCGCGTATCGAAAGAGTAAGTTCTTTGAGTCACAGATCACTGTGGAAAACATATCCCCGGCAATAAGACACATCATAGTAATGTAAGTGAATATATAAAATCTTTTCCATTATACTACAACCACTATTCCAGAAAAGATAATCCTAACAGAAAGTATTTGCATCCTGAACTTTCAATTCACAAAATGTACCTTTTATTTGTTGTTTGAGAAATGTGAATGACAGGGAAAAAACAGTTAAAGAGAAAATGTATAACAAGATTTTCAGACACAACTTTAAACATCCTGATAAGGATACTTCTCGACTCTGTGATGGTTTATAAATGAAAATCCATGCAACAGATGGGATTGAGAAAAGAGACCTTGCTACAGAGAAGGAACACCATCTTCGGAAAGCTAGAAGGCTAGAGCAGCACTCTGTACTGACAAGGGAAATGCCTCAAATGATGTTTATACTTGAACATTTGATATACAAAAAACCTTGCATTTTCCAAAGCTTACAACATTAATTGCATACTACAAAAGAAACATGTACATATACAACTTACGAGTCCATTCCTTCAATACTGATGAAGGATTTATGTATGGAATGAGGCAAATGGTGGAAGGGGATCTCAAGATATTGCCAGTGTTGTCAAGAAACACTTAAAAGATAATGCCACTAACTACAAACATGTCATTTTATATTCTGACACCTATTGCAGACAGAACAGAAATATAAAAATGCTACTCACACTTATGAAGCTGATTCATGATCCAGATATTTCAGCTGATGTAACAGACCATAAGTTCCTGGTATCTGGTCATTCGTTTCTCCCCAAATGATTCCAAATTTGGATTGATTGAATCTGCAAGCAGAAAGGTGCAACATATCTACACCCCAGAAGACTGGGTGCAAATGATCAAATCCTCACAGCAGAAGAATCCTCATTTTAAAGTGATCGAAACGAAGAGAGAGGAATTCTTAACCACAAGGGCTTTGGAGGAAGCAATCACCAATAGAAAGTAGACCGCTGATGGTCAAGCCTTCAATTGGCTAAAAATAAGGTGGGTAAGAGTGGTGAAAGGTTCCCCTTTCAATTTTTTTTCAAGGAAACCCTGAATGAAGATATGTCTTTTTTGGAGGTAGACCTTGCTCAAAACAAGAGTGCAGGACTATCATTATCATCACTGTCACCTGTCATTCAGGAGCCTGTACACTGAATTGAATTCAAAATTAGTCATTATTCTCAAACAGAACGGTAAGAAATACTATAGAATTCTGTGATATTGCTAAAGAATTAATAATCCAACAATACCACTCACTAGTTTCATACGACATTACAAACATTTATCCAAGTATCCCCATATACAAAACCATAAATCTAATAGAAACTAACATGAAACTATGTCGTCACTCCTACAGCAACCAAACATTAGACATAACAAATTTTCCTCAATAGGACAAAATATAGTAGACTTCAAATACAACTTTTCAAGCATGGAATAAGACATGCTACACCTTGATCAATATACCAATCCCAAATACAACCTCGATGAAATAACTGATAAAACTAATATTTTATACAACAGCCAGCTAAGAGAATGGTCAGTTCAGAATCATCTCTTAAGTTCCTTCTTAAATGATTTCAAAGAAATTGGAAATTTATTGACCATCTCCCTTAGTAAGTTAACCCTCTTGGAGCCAAGAGCTGATCTAGTCGGCCACTCCCCATCAGCTGGAAGAGGCCAGAGCTCCGCCTCCACTCTACTACTGTAAAGTGCCAGGCAGTTTTCAGTGGAAATACATGTATTTTAAAATTCGCGTATATCTATCGGTGTATAGCAAATACCGGCATGAAATTTTCTACATATCGACTACGTAGAATAAGAAACTGGTTTGGAGTGATATAGAGAGTCAAAAACGTTTTATTGTTGATTTATAGTTGTCGAAAACGTTAATTTTTAGGAAGAGAAAACTATTTTCGCACTTTCTCTCTCAATATCTACTTTGAAAAAATAATTTACGATACAAAAGAATATACGTAATTATGTATAATGTATTTCTAAATACAATTCTATAGAATAACTAATTTGAACGAGAAAAATAAAAACGTAAAAAATAAACATTCAAACATGTCACTAATAAAAACAAGACAATTTTACTCACCGATAAAATTCGCGTGTATGTATCGATGTTTGGCAAATACTGACAACAAATTTTCTACGTGTGGACAACACAGTATTCAAATAATAATGAATTATTAAATAAGTAAAAAATAGTAGTTGATATTATAGTTTTTGTTTTCAGAAAAAATAGTTTCTCGTTTTCGGTTGTAGTATATATTAGAAAAATAATTTTACAATACAACAGAATTTACGAAATTAAGAAATGTATGGCACTAAAGCCATGATTTGCTTTGACCTACTAAGCGACCGCTGCTCAGTTCGGTACCTGCACTTTACGAGATGAATCGTGGTCAGTGAGACAGATCCTCTCAGTAATTATTCTTGGTTTTCCAGACCGGGGTCCTCTCACCCTCAGATATCTCCTCAATTGCAATCAGTTAGGGTCACTTAGATTGAGTGAACCTCGAACCAACCCTCAGGACCAGGCGAAAATTTTTGACCTGGGCGGGAATCGAACCCATGACCTCCGGGTGAGAGGCAGGCACGCTACACTTGGCCCGCGGAGACCGGTATTTAGGTAATCATAGAGGACTATATGTGATTATAAGGTTTAGCAGAGAGTAAGTGAAAAGTAAATTGAAGTGTGATATGGGCAGTGAATCAGACGATAGGGCATGTTTAGGTCCAAGAACTTCCTTGAAGGAGACAGGAGGTTGAGGAATGTTGTTGGGTTCATTGGGACAAATTTCCACGAAATGTTCTCCAGAGACATCATCATCATTATCATATTCGTTATCACTAGTTTCATCTACCACCATATTCAGAGTAGCTTTAGTGCTGTTAGACACAATTAAACGTCTCTTCTTTAGCTGCGGTGATTCCGCGGACGTGTCCGGTATAATTTCGTCGCTACTCTCTGAACTAAATTCCCTATCGCTATCCGATGAATCATCCACGTTAACTTCGCACTGTTCCAAATACTGCATTAATTTATTGTCATCAATACCTGATGAAAAAATATCACATGAACAACATGCCATTTTCCTGTCACAAATCCACTCACTGCAAGGAGCAATCTCTTACTGACCGGTTAGCGGTATTTGTAAACACAGGAAACGACTCTTGTGAAAGGTATAACACCCTCTTAGAAAAGCCAAAGCAAGGCCAGGCACACAATAACGTGTAGCCCCTTTACTACAGGTTGTAACAAAAGTGTGCACTTCGCTATAGGTTGCCTCAAAATTACGTATATCACAGAATTTTAAGCCGGCCAATGTAATCGGCTCTGGCAACTTCCGACTGGATTGCTAACGGCCGACCAGATCGGCTCTGGCAATTTAAAGGGCGGATGCTCGCACTACCGCCTGGCACCAGTAGAGTTAATCCAATCCCTAACTCCCCTTTCTATAAACGAATATTTGCCCCATTTTTTCCTCTTGAAACTACATATGGATGAGGCTGAGGAGTTAATACAAAAATGTGTGAGACTCATAAGGTCCGCTGTTGTAACCGTGCCAAATTTAACAAGAGGCGAGACGAGAGCTCTGAAGAAAAGGCTAGGGAAATAAACAGATAGTGAATCTGCCACCTGGGCGACTGCCCTAAATGCAGATCAGTACTGATTGATTGACTGATTGATTGATTGAACAAACAAGTGTCAGTGATTTGACACTTGTTCTTTCCTTTCATATATACATTTTATCCTGTTGGGATCTATTTCTCCTTTTGTGTTTGTCCTGTGTTCCTAATCTTTTACCCCACCTGTATTACCTTTATCTTATATTTCTTCCCTTTTCCTGTATTTATCCAGCTTTCTTCTTACCTACACTTCCCACTTCAAGACTGAAGATCACTTGGACAGTCCCTCAATGAGTGTTGATACCCATCCTCCTGATGAAGCTGCGAAGCAGAAATGAGCTCGTCATGAGCAGAGAAGAGCTGGATTTAGAATAACTGGGATTGATGTGGAGATAGCCTATCCATTTGACTGTCATGATAGACAGCAGGACTGCATCATGGATGGCAGAGTTAAGAGTGTAGCAGTTTTGAAAATGACTGTTTAAGAAGATATCTCTGAAATTCCCCTCCTAGTTGAGGGAGATATTTATTTCAAGTTTTTAGCTTGTAACTTTCAGGCTTCGGCATATATTGCTGTTTTGAAATAAAGTGGGTAAAATAAAAAATGGGTTATTCTCAAGCAAGCAAGTAATAGGGCAAGTTTTTGTGTAGGGAGTGTTTTTTTTTTTTTTTTTTTTTTTTTTTGAGGGGCTAACTTGGGCTTTGCTTGTACTTCTCTAATGTCATGGGGATGTTTGAGTGCATTTCCCTTAGAATCCTCTTATTTGCTGCAGCTCATTTTCTCACAATGTAACTTTATTGTTCATTTTTGGAATTAGAATTCCTTCTCACTGGTCGTAGTTTAGTCTGGGCTTAGCTTTTGTTTAACTGGGCACTACACCCCAGTAGGATGCTGTCAATTTTGGAGTTCCTATTATTTTGAATCCCTTCCCTATTGCTCTTTTCGGCCTTTTTCTAAATTTATCCTTGCCTCTTGAGTAAATTTTGTTTTTGGCCATTTCTGTAGTACGAGGTTAGCTCTTGTATTTTAGGTGGACATACCTAATATGGGTTTATTTGTGGTTCCTTACCTAGTTGATTTCTACTGTACGTAATCGAGTGAATTACACTTGAATGTACCAATCTGGTTTTAGTAATATGAGGCTTGCATGTCCATACTGTGTGCATTCCTGTTTCTAGTATGGATTTCAACGAGAGCTCTTTGAACATGTTAGATTCAGTTTATCACCTCTTACCTTATGTTAATAATGAGGCTGGTTCTCCTACAGCATACCTGCCAACTTTAAAAAATCAAAAATAGGAAGATATTTAAATTTTTGGATTTCATCAGGTATATTGCGCCGCGGTCTCGGTGAAAAGGGACAAGGTGAAGGGCATGCATATCTACAGTTACAATGCGAATAAAATTGACCATTAAATTTAAAATCCTAAACTAAGAAAACATAAAAATGTTTACAAGAAAATATACCTAATCATTCTCATTTATAACATATCATATGAATAATAATATTTACATCACACCGACACACGGAACAAAATGCATAATAGTTTCCTTTATCATACTATAAAATGAACAGAAATTTATTTTTATAGGCATCTCTGAACACTTGGAAATAACGTTTATTATGTTTTTTGGTCATAATGTAAGAGATTGACATTCCTCCCCCACTAACCCTGGGAAAATAGAAGATAACAGCTTCAACGATAAAACTGATATTTTTAAACTTCATTGAAATTGAAAATGAAACTGTATTCCAGATCCAAATGGTCACCCTCACTGGAGGACGGATGATTTATTTCTTCAATAAATCTCTCTCCCTCAGAAACTGTCACTGACACAACTCTCTGAAATGCATTCAAAACATTAAAATTACGAAGTAAGAATGAATAAAAATGCGCTGGAATACGTGAAACACATACAAAACAGATTAATATGACTCTTACATTATTAACATTCGAATCGACACGGAGAAAGCACAGAACTGCAAGAAAAATCACGTGGCCTACAACTCCAACAAAACTAAGCACAGAAACGACATTAACAGCGCGAGAACTACAACACATACACAATAACAAACTCATTCTTTCGTCCCGATTAACGGAGTCTCTAGCACGCGCTAGCCTCTCTTGTTTGTAGGATAATTGCCGTCCTGAATTCCCAGCTGTAACGTGCACACGCTGCAGTGGTGAGCAGGAAACACGATACACAAAAGCGATGGTCATCGGATGATACACTCGCGAAATAAAGCATCAAATGTCATTTGTGTGTGTTGGTAAATATGTTTTAGTTGTTGGATGTGTTTGTACAGTTTTGCATTAAGACTGATGATGGCTAGCCATGGCCAACACTAGTTCCTTGATTAGAAATGTAATGTAAACATTGCATAATACAGTTTTGAAAATGTGGACCATTACGACATAAGTTTAACTATTATTGTGATCACAATTCAATACGGATCAAAACCATGAAGTTCATATCCTATGGAGGTTATAAACAAATAAATATTGGTCAAAAATAGGAAGAAGTAAAAATAAATAGGAAAAATGGAAGACGAGTTAAAAGACGGAAAGTTTCCAGATAAATCGGAAGGGTTGGCAGGTATGCTACAGTATCTTAAGAACTGCTGTACCTAACTTCTTGTTATGGTTATCTTTAATTTTACCCTATATTTATTTGACTGCAATTTATTTATTAACCTTGTATATTGAAATTAATAAATAATTTTTAAAATGGACATTGTAATAAACTTGTGGAAACCAAGGTATTTTTTATCTTTTTCTGTCTAACTTGTCCAGCCCAGAAGCCCTGCCACTTTCACCCAAGCAGATCGCAAATAAACAAATCTTAGTAGGGGAATCTATGGCAGAGTTTTAATTAATTTTGTTGGATAAAAACAAAATGTGTCACCAGAGATCTTTTACATGCCGATAACGTACAATATGAAGTGCCAAATGGAAATGCTTCCGCCTTTCAAAACTTCGATTACCTGTCCTGGGTTTGAACTCTCAATATTGAGATCTGGAGGCCGACACTCTACCAATGATCCACACAGGGAGGAGATGATGACGATGATGATGATGATGATGATGATGATGATGATGATGATGATAATGGGACAAACAAAAGGTTGATAACTATAGAGGCATCTCTCTTCCGCAAATTGCATACAAGGTATTCTCAAAAAATATTGCTGAACAGAGTAGAAACATCACTTGACAAGCAACAGGGTGAGTATCAAGCTGGATTTCAAAAAGGTAGATCTTGTTCAGAACAAATATTTAACTCAAAATCCATAATTCGCCATAGGATATTGAATTCAAAGGACACTGTTGTGAATTTTGTAGATTTTTAAAAGGCCTTTGACTCGGTTGATAGAAAAAATGAAATGGCGTATGGCTTTTAGTGCCGGGAGTGTCCGAGGACATGTTCGGCTCACCACGTGCAGGTCTTTTGATTTGACACCCTTAGGTGACCTGCGTGTCATGATGAGGATGAAATGATGATGAAGACAACACATACACTCAGTCCCTGTGTCAGCGAAATTAACCAATGATGGTTAAAATTCCCCACCCTGCCGTGAATCGAACCCGGGGCCCCTGTGACCAAAGGCCAACACGCTAATCATTTGTCCATGGAACCGGACTTGGTTGATAGAGAAACCATAGATGAAACAATATGTAAATTTGGTGTGAAAAAAATGGGCAAACCTAATACGTGAAACACTTACCAACACAATTTCAAAGGTGAAATTTATGGGTGAGATATCAAAACCTATTAAGATAAATACAGGGTACAGCAAGGTGATGGTTTGTTGCCCTCTATTCAACTGTGTTCTAGGGAAAATTGCAAAAATTTGGAATGTAAAGCTTAAAGAACATAACATTTTGAGAGTAACTTTGGGGAGGGAAAAAAAAAGATAAAGGCAATGAAATAAATTGCCTAGCATTTGCAGACAACTTTGGTATATTGTCAGAAAACCTAACTAGTGCAACAACACAAATCAGTCTCTTGGAAGAAATAACCAATAAGACAGGTTTGAGAATCTCCATAGAAAAAACAAAATTTATTACAAACATCAACAATGCTCCAAAAATTTTGGCAACAGATATTGGTCCAGTGGAAAGAGTAACGAAATTCAAATATCTGGGAGAAATAATTCAAGAAAATGGTTTAGACAAATCTGCAGTAGAAGAAAGGGTACACAAGATGGAAAGAGCATATGCTATCACAAAGAATTTTTATAACAAAATGTGGCTATCTAAAAATCTTAAAATAAGGCACTACACTACAGTGGTGAAACCGGAATGCCTTATGCAAGTGAATGCCTGGTACTAAACTATAGATTAGATAAACTTGAGGTACTGGAAAGGAGAATCATGAGAAAAATCTTAGGCCCTGTGAAAACAACAGAAGTATGAAAATTAAGATTTAATGATGAAGTATACAGGAACACAGAAAACAAAACAAAAACCATAAGAAAAAGGAGATTGCAATTTTTTTTGGATATATTTACAGAATGGATGATTCCAGATTAACAAAAAGAATTTTCAAGTACCTTTGAGACAAAAAGGCAACAACTAGCTGGATTCAAGAAGTAAAGAAGGATTTAGAATGAGCGTAGTAAGTATGGAAGGATTCCACAAGGAAGACTGATCAAGAAACCTGGTGCAAAGTGGTCTGAGGACAGAAAGAAACAGCATAGTGAAAGGATGAAAGAATATTGGAAGGAACAGAAGAGAAAACAAAGTATGAAGAACTGAATTGAAATAAATTGGCACGTGGTCCTTAGCAGGCCTCATCGGAAAGAAGAATAATAATAATAAAAACTGTCATTGGCTTTATATCTCCTTAACAACTTGTATGGTTTTTGGAGAACTAAATATAAATATAATCCACTTTCACCCTCCCACTTTTGATGGTAACACAATTCTCACAACTTGTTGTATTAACTTCATAGGCAAATTAGTGCCAATGTTACATTTAATTGAAAAAAAATTGTAAAAATGAGGAGTTCAATTATGAAAATGTATGTGAAAAACAAAACAGAAGAAGAAAATAAATTACCTCAGATGGCACTTCATCTTCACAATGAATAGAATTCTGAAACAAAGTAAAAATTATAAACTGAAAATAAAATGAAATATCATAAAAGAGAATAGTGACATAAGAAACCCATTTTCTAAACAAAAATATAAATTAATGTTAAAATCTTATGTATTGAGAATAAGTATACATTTCTTCCAAAATCTTTATATGTGGGCCAATAATCATGCGAAAGCAACCCGTCACCATCATCAAAATAAACTAGTTGATTAGCTGCCTGGGAGACTGATTACCCCGGGTTGAGTAGGGGTATTTCAGTCACCTTGACAAAGAATACTGCAATGTATTCAAAACGTCGGTGAACTGTATAGAATGTACAGACTTCAAAAACATGGTTCCACCCGGAAGAAGAACTAAATAACAAATAATTTAGTTTGCAAATGAGGCCGTATATTCAGAGGCAAAATCAATAACGGTGATGGTGGTGGTTGTTTCCATGGGAAGTACAACATGATGATCACCACCACCACCACCACCACCACCACCACCACCACCACCACCACCACCACCACCACCTCAACCTTATATTGATCTAATATTTACAATTGAAGATGTGCATCGCAAAAGCCCAGGAACATACATTTTTTACAAAAGCCAAGATACTCTCAGTGGAGAACTATTTGCTCCAGTGAAATCAATGTTGTACACAACTTGGTTAATCACATTAATTGTCAATTGACATCAAAACTACAAATAAAGCTATTACATTTTGTGTTAAGTGCAGTGACTTCCAAAACTCATTCAGTACTTGGCCTTGCACAGTTCTTGGAATAATTATTTGTATGAGTGAAACAACAGTGGATATCCATAATGACTCCAGATTTTACTCGTAACATTCTTCGTACACCATCCCATCAGAGTTGCTATTATTTGTGCTGGCACCTGGCAAAACATAATTTTGAATTACTTTGTAGAATTTGGTACAAAAATAAAAACTGCACCAATTTCTCAACATCTTGGGCAATTTCACAGAACACCTGATTTTTGTTAGGCAATGTACTTGGTCATCTGAGAGAAAGGAGTTCTTTTACTCTTGACACAACACTCATACCTTGGTGTTCCCCAGTAGTATATGAACTGATGTGTGCATGCTCTGAATGAGTTTTGAAATGTCTTGACCAATGCACAAACCCAGTTTACAGATTCATCTCCAAATTTAAATGCTTATTACACAGTCTGAGACTGAGTTTTGAAAATACTTTACTGTGGCAAATGAGAAAGAGAATGCTTTTGGAAAACTGTTGCTACATGTAACTTAAAATTAGTTAGAGGTGGACTGAAGGAATTCAGGGATGCACACCTGCAAGTATTTTGGAAATAAAATTCATAACTTAAGCAATGTTCAATTTGTTACTTTGATTCAATTGTCTCAGTCTCACCCTTGGCTTTGACAATATGAAAGTGACTGAGGTATAAGCAATGCTAGTAATGCCATTCCTTATGCAGCCAGTCCCTGTAATGAATGGTGTGAAACCGTTGCTCATACAGTCAGCCGGTGCAAACATTTTTGTGGATTTGGTACACTGATTTGTAATACAATTCATAAGCTCATCGGACAAAAATTTAGTCAATGTATGATCCGATTCCTCTACACTCTGGTTCACTTTTTCAAGGTGTTCAAAACTATAAAATACATATTCCCCATTATAGGTCATAGCTATCTCCCAAATAACCAACATTTCAGTCTCATTGAGGCTAAAAAGAAGCAGCATACAGCAGAAATCCAAAGTGATTGGGAAAAATTGATCAAATCTGCTAGAGTGAACCCTTCGCCGTTTAATTTAGTGATGATATTTTTGATATGGCATCTTCTCTGTCTACATATTTTCATAAGCAGTGTAAACCACTTATGAAGCTTAGAAGTGTGAGAATGGTCAAAATATCTACAGAGACATCAGATGTTCTGGTGCGTTACACCTACAATGGGCTATGGGAACACAGTGTTGTACGCAATGCTCAAACCCACCCCACAACACTGAACCTTGTACCAACTACCATGGACCACTAGCACCGAAATTGCGAAGTTGCAGGACATACGAGCATAATTTAATACTGTGCAACTCCACCTCTGAACTTGATAACCACCTGGATTCGTTTAGGAAGCGAGTCCACAACGCTGTGCTGGTACATCGCATCTAGGTTAAGCCACTCGCTGAGGATTTGATCGCGCAATTTTACTAAATTGCGGAGATGGTGATGTTGGCGTTTTACCTGCTGTTCCAATATGTCCCACAAATTTTCAACAGAGTTCATGTCAGGTGATTTTTTTTTTTTTTTTTTGTTAGTTGCTTTACGTCGCACCGACACAGATAGGTCTTATGGCGACGATGGGACAGGGAAGGGCTAGGTGTGGGAAGGAAGCGGCCGTGGCCTTAATTAAGGTACAGCCCCAGCATTTTCCTGGTGTGGAAATGGGGAAACCACGGAAAACCATCTTCAGGGCTGCCGACAGTGGGGTTCGAACCTACTATCTCCCGAATACTGGATACTGGCCGCACTTAAGTGACTGCAGCTATCAAGCTTGATGTCAGGTTATTTTGCAGGCCAATCGAGATATAATATGTTGGGGGAGTGTTCTTAAAACCACTCACATATACGTCCAGCCCAATGAACTTTTTGCTGTTGTCATCTTGAAAAATCAGGGTTATCAATAGCCTATTCATCATGCAGAGTGGACCGAAAGGCAACACTTGATCATTCAGAATCCAGGATACGAAAAACACCCCCAAAACATCACAGACTGACCTCCGGCTTGAACATGACCTTGCATACATACAGGATGGCCTTTGGTGCACTCGACGACGTGCGTCATTGGAATACAGGCAAAAGCATGATTCGTCGGACCACAATACGTTCCGCCAGTCAGCTACTGTCCATGTTTGATGATTTCTAGCCCACTGTAGACACGCAGCTTTATGTGCCTGTGTGAGCGATGGCCTCTTGAGAGATGACTTACTCCAAATATTCATTGCATGCAGTTCCCGTCACAATGTTCTCTCGCTAACAGGTTGGGAAGGACTTTCATTCACTGACTGCAGCAATTCCTGTTGGGTTTAGGAGCAATTTTGATTCACAAGCCGGGAAACACATCTCTGGTCCCTCTCAGTCAGGATTTTTTTTCCGACCATAATTCTGATGTCGTGTTATATGACCACACATAGTCCACCACTAATTGCAGACATGTTGAACAGTCCCCTGTGAAACACCAACAAATCCAGAAACTTCACGCACCGTATGGCCTTGGGCATGGCCAAACATGACACTGCCCCTTTTTGACGTTCTGTTACATCCTTACATCTACCCATGCTGCATTGCATGTAACTATTCTCAGCTTCTTCATACATATAACACAAGAAGCAGAAACACGAAAGCAAGCAGTCACCATGCTGCAACAAGTACCACGAGGCATCATAGCAGCAGTCAAGGGGCACCAACATATAAAGGTTGTCATAAAGGATAATACATCAACATCCAGTTTCTCAGATTTGAAGTCCCTCCTTAAAAAAAAAAAAAAAAAAAAAAAAACATGTTAACTTGTCAATTCAAGACTAGTTTGGAGAAACAACCAACAAGATGTACCTAGCTGTTCACAATCAATAGATTATTGCAGCAAGCATCAAATTAATACGAGACGTAAAACATTCCTCACTATTTCGACACGAACATTAAGACTTATAAGCCTCAGATACTACTGAATTTTAACAGGGTTTATGACTCAAATTTTAAGCAGCACAATACAATAGCTCATTAACAATTGAGTTAGAAAATACGAAGAAATTTATGAGAATTTTAGCCAAATCTTTTCATTGTTGTTGGGAATTACCATGTTTTGGACATCATCGTTAATAGAATTAATGTCTATTCCAATTTTAACACTGTTATTTTAAATGTTGATGATGATGATGCTTGTTGTTTTAAGGGGCCTAACATCGAAGGTCATCGGTCCCTAATGTTACGAAATGAAAGAACAAAAATTGCAAAGGCATCCACTGTCCAAAATAAAAATAAAATATGGCATGAAGAATGAATGGATGTACAGGAACTCAACAAAACACAAAACAAACAAACAAAAACCAGTGGATCGGACTCAATACAGATCGAAATAACATCATTACCGACCAAGGAACCACTTATAAAGCACAACGATGCTTGGTGTCTAAAGGGGGTGCAAATTCCACGTCTAAGGCCCCACAGAATGGTACATGTCACGAGTAAAATAGAACCATGGTATGTGTCATGTTGGGGTATTAATCAGAAGTAGCGAAGACTCACGGTGTTCCACAAAAGATGGTACTACTCACAAGTATTGCAATATGTACAAGTAACGCAGACCTATGGTGTGTCTCACACAATGGCCCAACTCAGAGTCACCGCAAACCGAGAAGGTTCCCCACCTAGGTGTACTAAACACGGGCGCCGGTATTCCCGTGGTGTTCCTCACATAGTGGGTACTAATAACAGGCAACGCAGACCCACGGTGCTGCTCATATAGTGGTACAACTCACAGGCTACGCCCAGACCCGCGGTGTTGCACACATGGGTACGACGCACGGGTACTGGAATCCACCAGGCCAGGCTTTTACTGCTACTAATCACAAACCTATTTCGTACCGAATTTAGTGGTACTACTCGCAAGTACAGGCAACCTATGGTGTTCCCCGCGTGATGGTACGATTCAAAATTAGTTTCATGGTTCTAATTCATTCAGCCCTTGGTCGCCCCTTTTAGTCGCCTCTTACGACAGGCAGGGGATACCGCGGGTGTATTCTACATGTGCGTCCCCCACCCGCAGGGGGAAGTGTGTTTGGTCCGCGAGAGGTATTTTATTTCCCTCAAGTCCGCCGGCAAGCCGGTTAGGACCCCCCTATCCGCCACCTGGGACGCGCCACGTGGGAGTATCACCTCTCCCCCTGCTACGCCTGCGTAGCAGGTTCGTGGTATTTTAAATGTTAATCTGTTCATTGTGTTCACAAATGTCTTTCCGTTAATGTATTTTACTACTTAATATTAAGATTATAATGAAGTACAAATTACTGTAATTATAAGTAAAGTTAATAATGATATGTCTTAACCTTGAGAAAAGTTATAAAGGCTGAGGATGCTCGAAAGTCAAGGGAAACATGTCCCTAGTAATGTAGTATTGTAGTAAAATGATTTTCTAGCGACAAAAAGCAATTATGTACTGAATAGGTGAAAAACAAAAATAAAAATTGTATGCAAATTCTACCCATGCTGGCATGCACTGTCCACTTGAAACATCAATGTCTCATTGATCGCTACTGCCTTCTGCCCATGTACAGGCAGTGTGCGTATGGTTGAGCACAGGACTCGTTCGCTGCACCACTGGTACAGGCTGAACAATCCATATGTGTGTGTGCACTAGGGTGACTAATTTTTTGTCCGGTGAGCTTACTATTTAATAGGCCAGTGTTTGGAGTGGACTGCCCCGACGAGGTTTTGACAAAGAAATCAAGGTAAAATGTTGGAAGAAATGAAAGTGGTAAGGGGGGGAAAACTAAAACCAAATACGAACTGATGCTATCTGGAGAATGTTAGGGTATTCTGCTATGATAATACTGATATCTAATAACATGAGAATTATGAGCTTGTCAGGAGACTGGTCTGTCTGGAAAATCAATTTATTTGGTTTTGAGTCCCAAGTATGTATGACAGTTTCAGTACATTCTCATTTAACATAATCCCACTACCCTCTTGGAGTTGCAGTTATATAATACAATGGATAGGGGATATCAGAATCTTCCTCCCCTGAAAGGTCAAGCTGTGAGAAAAATATCACCTCTTAAAAGGCAAAAAAATATTGAGGAGACAGTCCATCATTCAAATATACAGAAGCAAGCTAAACTGAAATTTGTAATGAAAATATTGACCACAAAAAGTGGGACAAATATATTTCACAATGTTAATTACAACTAGAAACAACTGAAACAATGTTCTGTGATGCACTCCCACTTTTTAAAATTACAGAGATAATCCTATAGTCCTATTTATTTCTTCTTATTAACTATTAATTGGCCAAGAGAACATAAGTAATAATAGAAAGGTCAATGAATAATAACTCATGCTTACTTTTCTTTCCCAGTGCCACTCCCTACTAAGTTCAGCAACTTCAGCTTTATGCTTCTCTTGTACAACATCAAGTTCCTTCTTAAGATATGATCGCCACTTCTTATTTAATTCACCAATTTCAGCTTCATGGCTTTGTTGCAAATCCTTTATTTGTTGTTCCAGTAAAAATCTATCAGCTTCTCTGGCCTAAATGAAAAGAAGAGTGCACTCGAAAAGTTTGTTTCCTTTCAAGATCATGAAAATTATATTGTACAAGACATGCAAGATAGTAGCAAAAACTGTAACAAATGAAAACATGGTTAGTCAATGAACTGCATTAATGTTAAAAGTAGTGGCCTGCTGACAATAAGCCTACAAAGTTGGCTGAATCAATACAAAAGGTAGAAATATAAAGAAATTTCCAAAATATTTCTTCAGCTTATAAAGGAAATCGAATATCAACCAACAGAAAAGTGATAGGTGCCACAGTCATAAAAATAAAATAAAAATTGCCTATATTATACACTTTAAACCATTTACTCCTCACAACTGAACAACAAATGCAAAATGGTTACACAAATGTCCTTAATATTTTGGTGCTTAATGTAAAATTAATACAAACAGTAAGTATTGTTACCACAGTTTATGAAAGATTTTAAGTCCATTATAATTACCCCAACTGTTGTGAATGCTGAGTAGTCAGCCCGAAGGCTGGTCGGATCCTCAATAGCTCCATTATCAGCTGTCATAAATGGGTCTTGCTTATATTAACCTGTTGGTGTCCTTTTATGCATTTGTGTTGTCCTGTGTTCCTAGTCTTTTACCACCTGCATTCATCTTTTTTTTTTTCCTCTACCCCTTTCCTATGTTTATCTTGCCCTTTCTTATCCTAAGCAAGCAGACCATGCATTTTGGGTATTGCAGCAGTCAGCTTGCATTCAGGAGATAGTCTGTTCGAATCCCACTGTCGGCAGCCCTGAAAATGGTTTTCTGTGGTTTCCAATTTTCACAACAGGCAAATACTGGTGCTGTATCCTAATTAACACCATGGCTGCTACCTTCCTGGGATAGGAAAAAGCATGTTGAGGGCTGAGAGAAAATGGATATAGGAGAAATGGAATTGAAGAAAGCCAATCTATTTGAAGAAAGCATTGGATAAAGCCCTTTTGTGTTTTCTTCCTATTTCTCCCCCTTATCTCACTGGCCATTCAATGTATCTTATTACCCTTTCGATGGTAGAATCCTTCTGGCAATGATCTAATATCTCAGAACTTCTCTTTTCATTTTCAGTGGAGAGGGGAGGGGAAATGCTGCTTTGCCATCTTATAATGTACTTTGTGTATCAGAGAGTAAATGTAAGATAATAATTTTGATGAAATAAAAGTATAAAACTGAATTAGAATCTTGTAAGAGATTATTTTTAGTGATAAATAATAATGTACTAAAGCAACATGAGTGGTGAGAGCACTACGTAAATTCAGAAAATTTACTACAGATAAGAATATCCTAACTCATATTCCAGACGTTTTGCATCAGAGTAGCCTCCTGTGGGATTCATTAGACGCTATGAAAAAAGTGCGAAATGTTCTAAAATTAATGAAGTAGCACCAAGAAGGGGAAGTTTCTTTAATGTGCAGGATTGTTGAGCTTGGTTTGGTTAGCATTTTACGCAGTATAAATTTCAATGACTCCTTTAATATTCAAATATTTGCTTTTAGATTTGATGTGTACAATTTTTAGATCTGTTTTGGTGTCTTTGAAGTGGTGTGAGTTGTATACACCCTCTACAAGGTTTGAATGCCGACTGTATCTAATAATGCCACTGACCTGTGAATTTCCTGTTGTTACTGAAATACAGGTGAATTAGAAATAGGATACATTAGAGTTGGCACAGTTAATAGCGGGACTTTAGCTGCAGGTATCAGATGGTGTAGTGAAGGTCATGAGAACAGACCACGCAGCATAAAGCTAAAGTAGAAAGATTAAGTGACACATGTTTGGGACATGCTTCTGTTTTAACTGTAAGCAGGTTATGAAAATGGACTAATTAAAATGATGCCAAGAGCTGACATTTGCTGTATTGAGTTATAAAAACTGTGGTTCTGTCAGTAAAAATTTATTGTACATTGCTGTCAGTCGGCCAGGGAAACAGGAAAGAGAAAAGTTACATGCTGGACAAGAAAGTAAAATTTATATGAGATATGGACAATAAACCACATAAAACTAAAATAGCTGGAGATTTGGAATTGCTTTACCTCACCTTGCACAGCCATAAGTAAAAGAAATGCTAATGCAGATGAATTTTTTAAAAATTTGGTGCAAAATACACAATGTTGGTTAATTCTGTTGCAAGCCTGACACTGTATATTTAAGTACAAATTACACTGTTAAGTTACTGTATTTACTTGTGTATTAGATCCCCCCCCCCCCGCTGGCTTGTTGTAACAAAGAAAATGAAAAAAAATAAAGCCCGCATATAAGATCTCCAAATGTAATTCATCAGAGAACAACGATTCTGTTTCGAAGGGGATACAGGCTGTACTGCAGCTCCGATGACACCACACAAATTTGTGAATGGTTTCGTCCGTCCATCATGCGCAATGAAAACACGCATCAAAATCTTGCAATACCTTTTTTTTTTTTTCCTGATGAGCCGGGCTGAGTGGCTCAGACGGTTAGGGCGCTGGCCTTCTAACCCCAATTAGGCAGGTTCGATCCTGGCTCAGTCCGGTGGTATTTGAACGTGCTCAAATACGACAGCCCCGTGTCAGTAGGTTTACTGGCACGTAAAAGAACTCCTGCGGGACTAAATTCCGGCACCTCGGCGTCTCCGAAGACCGTAAAAGTAGTTAGTGGGATGTAAAGCAAATAACATTATTATTATTATTTTTCTGATGATATAGATGTTGACTCCCACAGGGAACCTGAAATATTTGTCCCGGATGAGTCCAATTTAGCACACTGGAGCGAAACACTGGCAACCAGGAATGAGTTAGGTGGAAAATTTATAATGTCCAATAACAGACCAACTATATTGGTATTACTTTTTTTTTTTTTTTTTTTTGCATAGTTAAAGAATGTCCACCTCCATAGCGTACTGCAGGTCCGATAACGTTGCACAAATTGGTGAACGGTTTTGTATGTCCGACCTGCGCATTGCAAGCATGCAGTCATGCAATACGTCTGCATTTTGTAGTTAAAAACATCGGCCAGAGTAACGGTTACCACAATTAGCTGCCATTCTCGGGGGCTCCGAGTTCAATTCCCACTATTGCCAGAGATTTAAGAATAGTAGGAAGGTTGATATGCAGTAAAATGGTACAAGCAGCTTTCCTCCATTTGGGGGGGGGGGGGGGGGGGTGCCTAAAAAGGAACTGCACCACCTCGGAATGAGGACACGAGTTAAGTTTAATTAAGAGATATTCGTGGTTGTTGCTATTAATATAGCAGGTAAGATTTTTAGCAGAGTCAATATTTAATATTTCATAGGTCACTTTAGGAGAAGTATGTTTAAAACTTGGTAAAAAAAACAATCCAACCATAATTATTGTTTTACTTGTCAACGTACATAACAAATAATAATAATAATAATAATAATAATAATAATAATAATAATAATAATAATAATAATAATAATAATAATAATAATAATAATAATAACAATAATAATAATAATAATAATAATGAGGATAGTAATAATATTGGTTTTATGTCTCATTATCTATTTTTACGGTTGTCAGGGACATCAAACAAATTTGAGAATGTTATTGGAGGATCCTGGGTTTGAGTACTTTTGGGGAGTCTGGTATCATTGTGAGGATGGTGTATTACTGTGTAGAGAAAATGTGCTTTCATAAGTGCTTGAGTAAATTTTGGAATGTATTAGTTTCTATTGGGAACAATGATCATCTGTAAGTTCATTATTTCTTCAGCGAAGTTTAGGTGCAAGCGCTCTTTGTAGAGGACGTCACAAATACGGTGTTTGTGTGTTCATTCAGCTCTTCATGGGTTCAGAGGCATGGAGGAAAAACAATAATGTGGTCAACCAGATAAACAAGGTTCTGAGATGCTTTGGATGTACCTGAGAATTTTAGAGGGTTTTCATACACACTTGTTTTTGAAGGGGAGGGGTGATTAGGGGAGGAGGTTCTTGGCTACTTGTTTCTCCAGTGCGTTCATGGTTTCTCTGCATGGCTGGGTTGTGTGTGTTAAGTGGCAGGATTGTGTGATAATAAGTGGTTAGGAGAGGTGCATTTGGGATACCGGGTGGTCAAACGCAATTGTGGACGGGACAGTGTACATCTACTTGTTGCCTGAGTCGTGACAGGGCTAGTTTATTCAGTGGTTAACGCTACAGACAAGTCACGATCCCAGAACACTAAGCAGTTAGAATTTGCTTTGTTGCCACTAAAGCGGCAATTTAATCGCAGCAGTAGGGCTGGAAAGGTAACAGTGGTCATGGCGGTTTGCTCTGGCTGCTAGTGGCGAGTCTTTCTTGGCTGGGTGCGGCTCTCTCTCAGAGGTGCTCTCGTGGCTGGGTGCACTGCAAGAATGCATGCCGGTAGCAGGGAAGATGGCGGCACAAGAGGATGATAAATCAAATGAAAGCAGTGATTAGGTTTAATGTGTGATAGGCCTACTGCTCAACTGACAGAGACAATTGATTGCCCATTAAGTTCTTTTTTGTTCTTTTGTATTAACAGTGCAGTGCATAATACAATAAATAAAACTGTACACCCAACCCTTATCCCTTTCCCTACGGGGACGAGTATGAAGTAAGATGAATCTTTGTAGTGAACTTTTACACTCAGATGCCCTTCCTGACGTCAACCTCATCACAGGAATTAATGAGATAAAACGAATGACGTGACATAAGAGTAAATAAAACTGATTATATTTACAGTATATGTAAGTCTAAAAGTCATATGTTCACCATTTATTGTTTTCTTTACTTCTTAAATTTAGAAATATTGCCTTCCAACGAAGGTAGCCAGTAATACTCAGAATACAATAATAATTTTTTTTAAAAAGTAGTGTAAAATAAATACATGTAAAATGCATAATTCTTTATACCCAGAAGTCACTGCGCGGAATGGGAGGTTATTGCATATTGTAACCCCCCTCCCCAACCTTTTAGAGCTAGAAAAGTGGAAAAAAACGGGGGGTCTAATAAGCGAGGAAACATGGTGTATCCCTGAAAGAACCTGTCTTTAATCTTATTCCTGAAAGTAGAGAAAATTATTTTAACACTTGTATGACGTAACATCCTAATCTGATTTGTAATTAATTCTGAGTTATATGTAAAATCTGTTCCTTACCTTGATATACGTATAACTCAGGTTCAACTGTAGATTATTATACAGTGAAACTTTCTTTAATGGACACATCTGAATACCGGACTCTTCTTAATAGCGGACAGTATTCAAATCCCCAGCAGAATAACCGGGACTCTTATGGAAAAATAACTTCTTAATACCGGACATTCCTAATAACGGGTGCGGACAAAGTATGACAAACACAGCTCTAAGAGTGTGCATAATGCCTTCAAAATGCAAAACAATCTGCTGAAGGAGTAAGAGAGCTTCCTTGAACTAAGGTCACACAGACTGAATAGGAATTTCAAAAAAGACTTTGAAATGGAGAAAGTAATTGGCATTGTCAGTGTCAAGCAGACCAAAACTGACCCATTCCTTAAACTAGCATAGTGTTTTTATGGACATTGTTCACCGTACTGTATATATTTGAACTAATACAAAAGGCCTAGTGTTATAGTGAAACTTCCCTGTTTTTGTGTGCTATGAACATACAAAGTAAATGAGCGTAAATACAGTAAGTGCCTGCCAACTTGTCCTCCCATTCCTGATTTGATAACGTAAATGAAAGCCATACAAGTAGAAGTAGAGTTCTGTGACTAAGTGGCTTCAGGGCTAAAAAAAAGCTTTTTATTACAGGACATATATTTTTGTTTTCTGGGACTTTAAAATATCTCATTTTAATAACAGTCACTTTTAAAAACAGACACATTTTTCGTCCCTGATGGTGTCTGCTATTGGGAAGATTTACTGTACATGTTGAAGGAAAATAAATTAGTTGAATGGTAGCCATTAGGAGTGAAAATGAACAGTGATCAAACACAAGAAATTACTCACTTTTTCTGTAGCTTTATGATCCTCCATCAGAAGTTCATATGCATCATTCCCTTTTTTACAATCTTCCACTATATCACGAATTTGATTACGGAGCTGCTGGATCATGTGCCGTTCCTCATTTTCTACATGTTCTGCTGAAAAAGTAAGATATTCACATCAGGCACCAAACTAACTACACACAACCCACCCTAAAGGTGATAAAACAAACTAAGGTTCTTGTGTGCTTAAAAACAAAAAAATGTTCTTGCTGCTTCTTTTAGTCATACATTCTATCTGTATATATAACTATGTCTAATGACATGAGTTTCCACGAGTTACTATTAAGAGGACTAGAGTTGGGAAAGGTGCCCGAAGAGTTGAAAAGAAAATCCGCCCGCCATAATTGTATGGGCGAAGGGGGAAGAAAGAAAAACACTGTAAGGTCAAATACAAAATCATTTCTCAATTGTATCTATGAATGAGAAAATATGTCTTCTTACTGGGCTCAAAAAATAAATATTCAAATTTACCCATGGGAAATTTAATAACTTATTCCTATGCAGAGCTGGATATCCCCTATTAATTTCTAGGAAAATGGAGCAATCTAATATATTGGAAATAAACAAATATTAAACATATAAATCTATATTTTCCACAAATCAATGTCTCAATGTTTTGTAGTTGTAATTAGATCCTTCATACAGTACTGTAATGAACCAGAGTTTGCTAAATGGTGTATTTATGGGTGAACTGGAAATGCTTGATTATTGCTTAAAAAAAAAGTTACTCTCAGTGGAACTGTCCCCATTACAGTAAACACTTTCATAAAAAATTTGGCTTTCCCTGGTCATGGATTAATCATCACAGTTACTTTTAATAATAATAATAATAATAATAATAATAATAATAATAATAATAGGAGCTGGGCTGAAACGAAAGAGAGAGTCGGAGCTCTCTGGCAAACTTCCCACTAAAACGCCCTTCTACATCGGCACGCTAAACATAAACACACTCCTACAAGTAGGCAAACTTCTCAGATTAACATCAGAATTAGATCAGCAAAAAATCCAGCTACTCGCCGTACAAGAGACCAGACTCACTGAGTCGGAGACGTCAGAATATGGTAACTACCGCATTTTCAAGAGCAAAACTATACGAACAGTAGGAAAAGCCACACCAATGTTAGGCATGGCCTTTTTCGTACACAAAAAGATCGTGGACTCCGTAGAAGAGATCATACCCATAAACAACGGACTAATGACCTTACGACTTCGCTGTGTAAATCGCCACTACACCTTTGTAAATGCCCATGCACCCACCAACGACTGCAAAGATCAGAAACAAACAGAAAACTTCTGGAACAAACTTGAAACCACACTCATCAAAATACCTGAAAAAGACACCATCATTCTCCCCGGCGATAATAATAAAGTTCATATATCCCAATAATTGCAGTTCAAGTCCCTGGAGTAGTAGTAGTAGTTTTGATGCCGGGCTGAGTGGCTCAGACGGTTAAGGCGCTGGCCTTCTAACCCCAACTTGGCAGGTTCGATCCTGGCTCAGTCCGGTGGTATTTGAAGGTGCTCAAATACGACAGCCTCGTGTCGGTAGATTTACTGGCACGTAAAAGAACTCCTGCGGGACTAAATTCCGGCACCTCGGCGTCTCCGAAGACCGTAAAAGTAGTTAGTGGGACGTAAAGCAAATAGCATTATTATTATTATTAGTAGTTTTGATAGAAATATTTGAGAAATTATTGTAGACAACCTCGTATTTTTCAGTAGGCCTAATTAAGGACACTTTTATTCTCCGTCCCGTGGAGTAGGGAAAATAATAGTAATCCACCAGCTGTAATAATCACATAACCACATTTCAGTAGAATTGTAGTGAAGATAAGGTATAATAGACAGTATCTTGCCAGTTATATTCGTGTTTTTCTTTGTGTACGGCAATCCTTTCGATACTTAAGCATTTAACCAAACGCAGTGTAGTGTAGTGTAGATACATTGTAGTATAGATACAGTACATTTAGATAGTGCCGTATCTTGCCTGCTATATTCGTGTGTTATTTTTCGTGTGTATCTATTAGACCGTAATACTAATAATAATTTGTCTAAGCATTTAGCTTCGTTGGTAATCTTTGAGTACAGTAGTTCTTTCAAATTTCATTTCTGTTGTGCTTAGTAGTGACATACAGTACCAGTATCGTAATTAGGATACATCTGGAAGTAGTTTAAAATTACTGACGAGAAATATCCTATTAGAATTTAGTGTGCTTATTTTATTATTGTAAAATATTTGTGTAGTACTGGTGTAGTAGAGGTATCCGTAGAAACTCTTACTAAAATACTGTTGTTGTAATTAGGATAGGCTTAATTGCAGTTTGGAATTGTATAGTTCTTGTGTATTACTTTCGATATTCAGTAATTAACAGCAGTTTTTATCCTGTTAGGGGTTGTAGGAAAAAAAAAAAAAAAAAAAAAAGCACGACTAAGTAGTATTGTAGTGTAGTGTAGTCGTATATTAATTACCTTATTGTCGTGTACTATCCCAGACAATATATCCCTCCGTTCATTTATTTTTTGCAAATAAGTTATTTTATTTTTAATTTAATTTTTTTCCCCGTAAAGAATGGCTAAAGAGCGCGAGTGTACTTACTGTGGGTGTGGCGAGGCATTGAAGGGTATGAGGGAGGAGTTGGAAAGTTTGAGGGAGATAATTAGGATTCTCACAGAAGACAGGAAGGAAGATAGGACTCCCTCAAACAATGTACAGGTTACAGTAGGTGTACAAGAGGGAGGGAAAGGAAAGGGAGGAGTTGTAGAAGACAGGTGGTCTAATGTTCTAAGGGGAAGGAGATTGCAGGCTAAGGGCTCTATTCAGGATCAGAATTCAGGACAGGTGTCTGTGCGAAATCGGTACGCGTCACTCCAGGTAGAACAACAGAGGGAAGATGAGGGACAGGGAACTGTTGCTGAGATGTGTGGAAATAGGAGGAAGGGAAAAGGTAGGAAAGGGAAATGTAGAGTAGAGGATAGGAAAAGACAGGTGGAACAGGGTCATGGGAAGGAGAAAAGGGAGGAGGAAGTAGCTTCTGCAGCTATCAGGAAAGATAGGGCTGACCAGGAGGGGAGGGGATCAAATGAGGTGGGTAGGGTTGAGGCTCTGGTCATGGGGGATTCCATCGTTAGACACGTGGGGAAAGTGTGTGGAGAAAAAGGGAACCAGGGTAGAATGTTATCCAGGAATTAGGTTGAGGCAGATGTTGAGGAAAGTAGAAGAGAGGGAGGAGGGGAAGGAGAAGGTGGTAGTGTTTCACGTTAGTACCAACAACGTAAGGCAAGCTGATATAAGTACCAACATAGTTGGAGATGTGTGGGATCTGGTAAATGCAGCACGGGTGAAGTTTAAGAAAGCAAAGATTGTTATTAGTGGAATACTGTGTAGGAGGGATACTGACTGGAGGGTGATTGGGGATTTAAATGAGACTATGGAGTGGGTATGTGGGAAACTGGGAGTGAAATTTCTAGATCCTAATGGGTGGGTAGGAGATAGGGATCTGCGCTCGGATGGCCTTCATTTAAACCGCAGTGGTACGTGTAAGTTAGGAAATTTGTTTGGAAGGGTAATAGGGAGATACATTCAGGGAAATGGGATGGTCTAGGGAGCGGTGATAAGGGAACAGGGAACTGGAAATCAAGTAGGGATGACATAAAATTGTTAGTGTTGAACTGTAGAAGTATTGTAAAGAAAGGAATAGAATTAAGTAATTTAATAGATATATATTTACCAGATATTGTAATAGGAGTTGAATCATGGCTGAGAAATGATATAATGGATGCAGAAATTTTCTCACGGCACTGGAGTGTGTATCGCAGAGATAGGATAGGAATGGTGGGAGGGGGAGTGTTCAATCTGGTGAAAGAAGAATTTGTAAGCTAAGAAAAAGTTAAAGATGAGACACATGAAATTCTAGGTGTAAGGCTCATTTCTAAAGATAATAGGCAACTTGATATATTTGGAGTGTACAGATCGGGAAAGGGTAGCACTGATGCGGATTCGGAATTATTAGATAGGATAGTCAGCTATGTGGGAAACGACATGGAAAGAAATGTGATTGTAGCGGGAGATATGAATTTGCCAGATGTCAAATGGGAAGGAAATGTGAACGGCAGGAAGCATGACCAACAAATGGCAAATAAGTTAATATGGGAAGGACAGCTGATTCAGAAAGTGATGGAACCAACCAGAGGGAAAAATATCCTGGATGTGGTGCTGATAAAACCAGATGAGCTCTATAGGGAAACTGAAGTAATAGATGGTATTAGTGATCATGAAGCTGTTTTTGTAGTAGTTAAAAATAAATGTGATAGAAAGGAAGGTCTTAAAAGTAGGACTGTTAGGCAGTACCATATGGCTGATAAAGCAGGCATGAGGCAGTTTCTAAAAAGTAACTATGATCGGTGGAAAACGGTAAATAAAAATGTAAACAGACTCTGGGATGGATTTAAAGGAATTGTTGAGGAATGCGAAAACAGGTTTGTACCTTTAAGGGTGGTAAGGAATGGTAAAGACCCACCTTATTATAATAGAGAAATAAAGAGACTAAGAAGGAGGTGCAGACTGGAAAGAAATAGAGTTAGAAATGGCTGTGGAAGTAAGGAGAAATTGAAGGAACTTACTAGAAAATTGAATCTAGCAAAGAAGTCAGCTAAGGATAACATGATGGCAAGCATAATTGGCAGTCATACAAATTTCAGTGAAAAATGGAAGGGTATGTATAGGTATTTTAAGGCAGAAACAGGTTCCAAGAAGGACATTCCAGGAATAATTAATGAACAAGGGGAGTGTGTATGTGAGGATCTTCAAAAGGCAGAAGTATTCAGTCAGCAGTACTGTATGTAAAGATTGTCGGTTACAAGGATAATGTCCAGATAGAGGAGGAGACTAAGGCCAAAGAAGTAATAAAATTTACATATGATAACAATGACATTTACAATAAGATACAAAACTAGTTAAAGCGGCTGGAATTGATCAGAATTCTGGGGATATACTAAAGACTATGGGTTGGGATATAGTACCATATCTGAAGTACTTATTTGATTATTGTTTGGTCGGAGGAGCTATACCAGATGAATGGAGAGTTGCTATAGTAGCCCCTGTGTATAAAGGAAAGGGTGATAGACATAAAGCTGAAAATTACAGGCCAGTCAGTTTGACATGCATTGTATGTAAGCTTTGGGAAAGCATTCTTTCTGATTATATTAGACATGTTTGTGAAATTAATAACTGGTTCGATAGAAGGCAATTTGGTTTTAGGACAGGTTTTTCAACTGAAGCTCAACTTGTAGGATTCCAGCAAGATATAGCAGATATCTTGGATTCTGGAGGTCAAATGGACTGTATCGCGATTGACCTGACTAAAGCATTTGATAGGGTGGATCATGGGACACTACTGGCAAAAATGAGTGCAATTGGACTAGACAGAAGAGTGACTGAATGGGTTGCTATATTTCTAGAAAACAGATCTCAGAGAATTAGAGTAGGTGAAGCTTTATCTGACCCTGTAATAATTAAGAGGGGAATTCCTCAAGGCAGTATTATTGGACCTTTATGTTTTCTTATATATATAAATGATATGAGTAAAGGAGTGGAATTGGAGGTAAGGCTTTTTGCGGATGATGTTATTCTCTATAGAGTGATAAATAAGTTACAAGATTGTGAGCAACTGCAACGTGACTTCGAAAATGTTGTGAGATGGACAGCAGGCAATGGTATGTTGATAAACGGGGTTAAAAGTCAGGTTGTGAGTTTCACAAATAGGAAAAGTCCTCTCTGTTTTAATTACTGCGTTGATGGGGTGAAAGTTCCTTTTGGGGATCATTGTAAGTATCTAGGTGTTAATATAAGGAAAGATCTTCATTGGGGTAATCACATAAATGGGATTGTAAATAAAGGGTACAGATCTCTGCACATGGTTATGAGGGTGTTTAGGGGTTGTAGTAAGGATGTAAAGGAGAGTGCACATAAGTCTCTGGTAAGACCCCAACTAGAGTATGGTTCCAGTGTATGGGACCCTCACCAGGATTACCTGATTCAAGAACTGGAAAAAATCCAAAGAAAAGCAGCTCAATTTGTTCTGGGTGATTTCCGACAAAAGAGTAGTGTTACAAAAATGTTGCAATGTTTGGGTTGGGAAGAACTGAAAGAAGAAGAGCTGCTCATCTAAGTGGTATGTTTACATATAATTTTAAAAAAATATTTGTTTAATGTCAACGTAGTCAATACTTACAATTACCACTATTGTGGTTAAATGATCATAAATAATTGAAAAATCGTGAACATGTTTCGCCCTTCTTAACGAGCATCATCAGCACTATGAACAACTTTAAAAATAATAGTTACATTTAAGACTGTCTTACAATAATCAATCATATAAGATTGGAATAAAATGTGACATTAAAAGTTGTTTTTGATACCATTATTAAAAAGTTATAAGTAAATCTTATAAACAAACAAGTTAAAACAATTGTAGGTCAATCTCATAATCTAGTCAAAAAAATATATATGTTAATGTTGGTAGGAAGATTGTCAAACGGCATTCGTCTGAAATTGAAATGGATCCATTTTCTTTAACATTTGGTGAAGGTCCATATTAAACTGTATTCATCAGCAAGTAGAAATTCGAAGAACGATAGAACACACGAAAATTAAAACCTACATAAAAGGAATTACTTTGTTGAGGTTTGTGGATGACACATTTGTCATAATTGACAAGAATACCACCAATAGTAATGATATATTGGACGAATTAAACAAGATTAACCCCAATGTAAAATTTACGAAAGAGGATGAAGATGAAAACTCTTTAAACTTTTTGGATATAAAAGTTACACGATCTAATAACTCCTTCGAATATCAAATTCACAGAAAACCTACACACTCGTCAATTACAATAAATAATTCTTAGCTACATCCTGGAACACAAAAGCAGACATCTTTTTACAGCCTAATATATCGAGCCTTAAGAATCCCCTTATCTCCCAAAAATTTGAGAACTGAATTGAATTACATAATAAACCTTGCAGTAACCAATGGATACAAAATTGAAATGATAAACCATCTGATATATAAGATAAAAAACAAAGTGTCCACTAACCGCAAACCGGATAAACCTAGCAAAAATAAATATGCCGTTTTCACTTATAACAGCCCAATGATCCACCAAATTACCAATAATTTCAACAAACATAATGTAAACATAGTTTACAGAACAACCAATACTACGCAGAACATATTTTTTAATTATAATATAAATAATAATAACAGCAAATATCAGAATTCAGGAGTTTATAGGTTGACTTGTTCACAGTGTGGTTATTCATACGTTGGTCAAACTGGGCGAAGTTTTATTACAAGGTATTTGGAACATTTCAATGCCGAAAAACATAAATATTCCGCTATGAGTACACACATGAAGGAAACAGGCCACCATTTTACCACAATAGAAAAAGATCTAACAATAATAAAGAATACTAACAAGGGAAAACTGCTAAACGAATTTGAAAATATCTATATTTATTTGGACAAAACGTTTAATAAGGATTATAACCTTAATGACGACACGGAAATTAAGAGTCCTTTGTACACATTAATACCTAAGTTGTTGAAAACAGTTATCCCAAATCAAAAGAGAATCCCGCATATTTTAAAAATTACCAATACAACAACTCCAAACACGCCCCCAGATACCATACCTATAATTCCCCCTCCGAATAATCCCCCTCCCACATCGACACCAGCATGAACCAATCCGCCCAGTTCTTCCCTCCCTCAACTCGTCCCCCTCCCTCCGCCACACCCATACAATACACGTAGTAGAAACGCCAGTCAGATTACCGCTAACAACAGAACAAGTTAGACACTCTACGGCATTCGAGTAAATTACGCAATTTTACATAACCCATAACCGTATACAACCACAACTGTTATTTTTGTACATACACTTTAAATGCATTTTTTTATATTTTTCTTTACAGTCTATCCAACATTCTAATCATTGAAAATTTACACAACAGAGGGGATACTACAATTATATTGATAAATATCTTCAATCCAGTGCATTGTCGTAAATTTACGACGTGTATTTTTAATTCAACATATTCTTATTCGACTGGTTACATAACCAATTTAACTCAAGAAGAATTACCATGATCATCCCTGACCTAATCTTCTACTACATGATTAATTAGAGCCCTTGTTTTGTATATATTTTGTTCTTCGAATTTCTACTTGCTGATGAATACAGTTTAATATGGACCTTCACCAAATGTTAAAGAAAATTGATCCATTTCAATTTCAGACGAATGCCGTTTGACAATCCTCCTACCAACATTAACATATATATTTTTTAGACTAGATTATGAGATTGACCTACAATTGTTTTAACTTGTTTGTTTATAAGATTTACTTATAACTTTTTAATAATGGTATCAAAAACAACTTTTAATGTCACATTTTATTCCAATCTTATAAGACTGATTATTGTAAGACAGTCTTAAATGTAACTATTATTTTTAAAGTTGTTCATAGTGCTGATGATGCCCGTTAAGAAGGGCGAAACATGTTCACGATTTTTCAATTATTTATGATCATTTAACCACAATAGTGGTAATTGTAAGTATTGACTAGGTTGACATTAAAAAAATATTTTTTTTAAATTATATATAATCACTGTCGTCAATACGGACCAAATATGAGATTAATGACTTGTAACTTGTAAGTGGTATGTTCCGAGCTGTCAGCGGAGAGATGGCGTGGAATGACATTAGTAGACGAATAAGTTTGAATGGCGTTTATAAAAGTAGGAAAGATCACAATATGAAGATAAAGTTGGAATTCAAGAGGACAAACTGGGGCAAATATTCATTTATAGGAAGGGGAGTTAGGGATTGGAATAACTTACCAAGGGAGATGTTCAATAAATTTCCAATTTCTTTGAAATCATTTAGGAAAAGGCCAGGAAAGCAACAGATAGGGAATCTGCCACCTGGGCGAATGCCCTAAATGCAGATCAGTATTAATTGATATCTATTAATTGATTGATAACGGTAAAATTGGTAAAGAAAAGTACTACAGAAAAACCGCAGGAAGATTCTCAGCACACGAAAAGACCAACAAAAATGGCAAATGCCTCATCGAGCTCTGTCAACAACATGACCTGAAAATCATGTCAACATCCCTACGGAAAAACCCCAATAAGCTCTTCACATGGGAATCACCCAACACCTGCTGCGGCAAACACCAGATCGATCATGTCGCCACCTCCTTCCCAGCACAAAAAGAAGTACACAACGTTCAAGTCCGCAGAGGAGCCAACATTGACTCGGACCATCATCTAACAAGAATCAAAGTGAAATTTACCCCAAAACGCTTCTACCAGAAATCCAAGGCAAACTAAAAACTGGACACAGCACAAATAAAAACATCACATCTCATGGAAATGTGGGAAAAAATCCCAGCCAAAACATGGAACGAATTCCATGACAAAATCATGAAGAGTGCATCAGAGCAAATCCCACTACAGAAAAAGAGCAGACACCCATTTTGGAACACTGAATGTGACCAGGTCATATTGAATAGAAAAAATGCATACCAGAAGTTCATCAGCAACCGTACACCTGAAAACGAAGAAACATTCCGCAAAGTCCGCAGACAGACCTCTAATCTCATCAGACAAACCAAGAAGAAATACCTGGAGGACCAACTGATGTCGGCCGAACAGGACTTCCGCAACTACAACACCAGAGATTTTTACAGCGTCTTCCACAACAGATTAAATGGGTACACGCCCAAGAACCTCTGCTTCAGAAAACAAAACGGAAAATTGGCACTAACAGATGATGAAAACACCAAGGAACTCGCGAGATACTTCGAGTCACTACTCAACTGCTCAGAACCACCCCAACTACACAAGAGGAAATACGACGACACATACAACGACTGAAAAACAACAAGGCATCCGGAGACGACGGCATCGTAGCAGAGCTTCTTAAACATCTAGGAAAGAATTCTCTCCAAGAACTCACACAAATCATACAAGAAATTTGGACAACGGAAAAACTACCAGAAAATTGGACAAACGCCCTCCTCGTTCCACTTCACAAAAAAGGTGACCGAACAAATGTGAACAATTACAGGGGAATTTCCCTCGTGCAAGTCACATACAAAATCCTCTCTGCAGTCCTCCTCCAAAGAACACAGGAACAACTAGAACCACTCATAGGTGAATACCAAGCGGGCTTCAGGCCCCACAGATCCTGTGCAGAACAGATACTCAACCTGAAAACCATCTTGAAACTATGACACACAAGAAAACAACCCACAATCTGCACCTTCGTGGACTTCCAGAAAGCATACGACTCCATTGACCAGCAATCCCTCTTCCAAACACTGAGTGAGTATGGACTGGACAACAAGACTCAAAAAATCATCAGACTAACTCTCACCAACACAACCTCCCAAGTAAAATTCATGGGAAATATATCTGAAAAATTTCAGATAAAAACCGGTGTCCGACAAGGAGATGGACTTTCCCCACTACTCTTTAACATAGCCCTGGACAAAATCATGAGAGAATGGGAACAAGCTCTAAAAGCTCAAGGAAATTGGCAACCATTAAGTATGACAAGAAAACATGTAAAAATCTCCCATCTCGCTTTCGCAGATGATCTCGCGATCCTTGCAACAAACGAACAACAGGCAATCAGCCAAATCAAAACCCTCAAGAAATGCTCAGAAAAATTCGGCCTACAAATCTCCTTCTCAAAAACCAAGGTCATGTGCAACCACTGTAGCCTCCAGAACGTGAACATGAAATTTGGCACAATCGAAAAAGTAACAGAGTTCCGATATCTCGGAGAAATTATAGTACCAACAGGAAAGGAACAGAAGGCCCTCGAGGTCCGCATCCAGAAAATGAAGAGAGCCCTTGGCCGAACGCAAAACATTTACAACAAAAAATGCCTTCCAATCTTCACCAAAATTCGACATTACAACACTGTGATCAAACCTGAAATATTATACGCGAGTGAAACACTGGATCTCCACAGGAAAACAGTACTCGAAGACATCCTGAAAGAGGAACGTAAAATCATCAGAAAAATTCTCGGCTCAAAACTGACCGACGAAGGATATAGACTGCAATCTCGTACAAAAACCGAGGAGCTCTCAAACCTTGCGGCCGACATCAGAAAAAGACGCCTGAAATTTTACGGACACATCAAACGCCTTCCAGAAAACAGACTGACAAGAATCTTACTTGAGGCAACAGAAAACATCAAAACAAATACGTGGACAACAGAAATCCGCCAAGACCTGGAAAAATCAGGAATCAAAGTGGCCGACATCGCTAACCGAACCTGCTACAGAACGAAAATCAACAAGTGGGAAGTAGAGTCAGAGAAAAACCACAAGAAGAAGACAGGAGCTAAGTGGACAGAAGAACGAAGAACCACGATGAGAGAAAAAATGAAGGCTGCCTGGCAAAGAAGGAAATGCACAACTTCTAAGTGAGCTTTGCGCGATCAGTTTTCTGGTCTTTTTTGCATCTAATAATAATAATAATAATAATAATAATAATAATAATAATAATAACAACAACAACAACAACAACAACATTGGAACTCTGGTTGCACAGCACATGTTCACAGAAAAGGCTGAAAGAACCACAGGGAAACAATGGACGGAAGAACACAAGAAACACCATAGCGAGTTCATGAAGAGATTTTGGGAGGAGAAGAAGACAGGAAAACCATCATCAAGTTACCAAGTTCCAACACGCTCTGTAAATGGGCATAACGAAGAAAGAATAATAATTTTATTGGCTTTACGTCCCACTAACTACTTTTATGGTTTTCAGAGATGCCGAGGTGCAAGAATTTAGTCTCACAGGAGTTCTTTTACGTGCTGGTAAATCTACCAACATGAGGCCGACGTCTTTGAGCACTTTCGAATACCACCGGACTGAGCCAGGATCCAAGCTGCCACGTTGGGGTCAGAAGGCCTGCACTTCAATCGTGTGAGCCATTCAGCCCGGCACAATCACTTTTAAGCCACTTTGAAACATGAACTTCAAAAGGCACCATATTTGTTTACAAAATGACACATGTTGACTTTTTATAGTTTGCCCCTTTGAACATAAATAGCTATGTTCTATTAAGGAAGTTTTCTGAATTAACTTAGAAAAGCATGTGACAAGCAAACCGTACTTGTTTAAAGAACCACATGGAACGGTTCCGAAAGTATGTCTCAATGGGATAAATACAACCATGCTGTGTTTCTCAAACCAATACATGAAGTAACTTAAGTGCATCTTATTTTTTTTTGCTAGTGGCTTTACTTTGCACAGACACAGATAGGTCTTATGGTGACGATGGGATAGGAAAGGCCTAGGAGTTGGAAGGAAGTGGCCGTGGCCTTAATTAAGGTACAGCTCCAGCATTTGCCTGGTGTAATAATGGGAAACCATGGAAAACCATCTTCAGGACTGCCGACAGTGGAATTCGAACCCACTATCTCCCGGATGCAAGCTCACAGCTGCGCACCTCTAACCGCATGGCCAACTCAACCGGTAAAGTGCATCTTCAACCTCTACCACGTATAAGAACATGAACTTTTATTAACCATATTATCAGTATGGTTATTGAATAAAAACAGATACACTACAAAAAACTGTTTCTCCTTGCTTCTGAATACCAACTTACAATGTTTTGTGCATTAGGATCAAATCATAATTTACCATGCCTCCTTTCTGAAATATATATATACTAGCAAGATACCCGCGCTTCGCTACGGTATCATACTGAAATTTACAATTGAATGCTTATTGTTTTAGATATATAATCCGACGAAATTCGCGATCTGACTCGTTTTCTGCGAGAATCCACCAAAATTCCCGATCTGACTGGTTTTCTATTATTTTACGGCACGTTTCCTCCCATTTTTCAATCTTCCTTTCCAGCAATCGATTTCGTACTTCCCGGGCTAGGCTCAGGTATTCCTCCCGGTCAGATGGGTCCGTAAATCTTTGCCATCTTTTCCTATAATCATGTTTAATATGGATATAATCCTTCAGGAGATCCGGCGTGGTGTCATATTGGGTGCCTTGGCGGCACTGAACCCGCGGCCGGACTGCATTCTTAGTCATTACCCGTCCAGGAGCCGTTTCCAGCGCGGTCCGCACATTTGACGACGGTCCGGAATATTATTATTATTATTATTATTATTACTATTATGTGTTGCTGGAATGGCTGATGACAGGGAAAACAGGAGTATCCGGAGAAAAACCTGTCCTGCCATCGTTTTGTCCAGCACGAATGTCACATGGAGTGACCGGGATTTGAACCACGGAACCCAGCTGTGAGAGGCTGGCGCGCTGCCGCCTGAGCAACGGAGGATCCTTATAAGTACATTAATAACAGCTAAAATCAATTGGTCTCACCTACTTCTACACCCCACCGCCGTTAAGTTTATTTACCCCCCCCCCCCCAAATTAAAAGAATGCTTGTTTCTTTATGTTTAAGGGAGATTCCAAACACCAATGTTCACGTCTATTACCTTCAGTTTTGAGATATAAGTATCCCAATAAAAATAATTTACTTTCTGCACTTCATATCACAATACTCCCCCCCCCCCCAAGTGAATTTTCCCGCAAAAGATACTTGTTTCTTTAATAGTAAATGATCATCTTAAATACCAATGATCACGACTCTAACTTCTTCAGTTTTTGATGTATGTGTCCTCATGAAAGGAATTCAACTCCTTTACACTCCCGCCCTCCAAGATGGTTTCCCCACCAAAACGCGCTTTTCTTTGTTCTTAAAGGAGATCCAAATACGAATTTTCACGTCTGTAACAACTTTACTTTTTATTAGATGTATGTATTCTCATACAATTACGCCAATTAATTTTTCAATTCTTCCCCCCCCCCCCCTACTTCATTGGATTTTCCCAGAATACGTGTTTCTTTACTTTTAAAGCAGACTGCAAATATCAAATTTCACGTCTGTAACGTCTTCATTTTTGTGATATCAGTAGCCTAATTAAAAGAATTCAACACCATTTTCAGTCACTTTTACCACCCCCCTCCACCCAAGAGGTATTTCCGAAAACTAAAAACACACGTTTCTTTATGTTTAATAGAGATAAAAAAATACCTTCACTTCTGTAACATGTTAAGTTTTTTTTAGATATACTGTAAAAATTCTCATTTTATAATTTCACCCCTTTTGAGTTCCCCTTAAGTGGAGTTTCCAAAAATAAATCACCTATGTTTATTTACATTTACAGGAGATTCCAAACACCCACTTTTTACGTCTGTAACATTTTACGTTTCCAAGATATTCTGTAGATATAGTCTTTCAAAAAAATTCACCCCAATTTGTCACTCCTGTTTAACCGCCATTAATTGGATTTCCCAAAAACTAAGAATTACGTGTTTCTCTATTTTTAAAGGAGATCCCATATACAAATCTTCAGTTCTGCAATATCTTTCGTTTCTGATATATATGTATCCCCATTAAACGCATTCAACCCATTTTTCACCCCTTTTACACCCCTCCTATTAGGATTTACAGGAAACAAAAACATACGTGTTCCTTTATTTTTAGAGGAGATTCTAACTACCAATTTTTACATCTGTAAATTTTAAAGTTTTAAGATGTAGACGCACTCATTTTAAAAAATTCACCCCCCCCATTTCACCCCCAATATTTGGATTTTCCAAAAACGAAAAAATATACGTGTTTCTTTACTTTTAAAGTAGATCCAAAATACCAATTTTCAGGTCTGTAATATCTTCAGGTTCTGAAATATAAGTAGCCTCATTAAAGGCATTCAACCCATTTTTCACCCTTTTACACCCTTCCTATTGGGATTTTCCGAAAACAAAAGAATGCGTGTTTCTTTATTTTTAAAGGAGATTCTAAATACCAATTTTTACATCTATAAACTTTAAAAGTTTTGAGATATAGATACACTCATTTTAAAAAATCACCCCCTTTTCACCCCCCCCCCATTAATTGGATTTTCCACAAACAAAAAAATACGTGTTTCTTTATTTTTAAAGGAGATCCCAAACACCAATTTTCAGGTCTGTAATATCTTCAGGTTCTGAAATATAAGTAGCCTCATTAAAGGCATTCAACCCATTTTTCACCCCTTTTCACTCCTCCTATTGCGATTTTCCGAAAACAAAAAAATACGTGTTTCTTTATTCTTAAAGGAGATTCTAAATACCAATTTCTACATCTATAACCTTTAAAAGTTTTGAGATATAGATACACTCATTTTAAAATATTACCCCCCTTTTCAACCCCCCCCTTAATTGGGTTTTCCAGAAACAAAAAAAATAAGTGCTCCTTTATTTTTAAAGGAGATCCCAAACACCAATTTTCAGGTCTGTAATATCTTCAGTTTCTGAGATATAAGTAGCCTCATTAAAGGCATTCAACCCATTTTCACTCCTCCTATTGCGATTTTCCGAAAACAAAAGAATACGTGTTTCTTTATTTTTAAAGGAGATTCTAAATACCAATTTTTACATCTATAAACTTTAAAAGTTTTGAGATATAGATACACTCATTTTAAAAATTCACCCCCTTTTCACCCTCCCATTAATTGGATTTTCCAAAAACAAAAAAATACGTGTTTCTTTATTTTTAAAAGAGATCAAAAGAACCAATTTTGAGGTCTGTAATATCTTCAGTTTCTGATATATAAGTACCGGTATCCTGATTAAGGGCATTCAACCCATTTTCCCCCATTCTCCCCCTTTTTCACCCCTCCATTTGGGATTTTCTGAAAACAAAAAAATACGTATTTCCTTATTTTTAAAGAAGATTCTAAATACCAATTTTCACATCTATAAACGTTTAAAGTTTTGAGATATAGATACACTCATTTTAAAATTTCCCCCCCCCCTTTTCACCCCCTTACCGAAGGAATATCCAAAAATCCTCTCTTAGCGAGCACCTAAATCATAATGTGAATATATCCCCAAAATTTCATTTCTTTATGTCCAGTAGTTTTGGCTCGGCGATGATGAATCAGTCAGTCAGTCAGGACAAGTTATTTTATATATATATATAGATATATAAAATAAGAGTTTTGTCTGTACATTGCTCAGAATTTGAAAAGAATGGTATTTCTGTATTGGTCATATCCACAGTAACAAGAAAATGCATTTTTTACTTTTCCATAATTTCTGTCTGTCCGTCTGTCTGTATGTATGTACACGCATCACGAGAAAACGGCTGAAGAGAATTTAATGAAAATCGGAATGTAAAGTCGGGTGATGAACCGCTACAATCTAGGTGATAAATTATTTTAATCACGCTGAGTGAAATGGTAGTTTAGGGGAAGGCCTAAAATTTAATTGTCAAATATTTATTTTATTAGTGGTCGTATCTTCACGAAAATTGATATGCTAAGTCGGGGAATAGGTCGCTATAATCTAGGCTATCAATAATGTTATTCGCACTGAGCGAAATGGTAGTTTAGGGGAAGGCCTGAAATGTAATCTATATATCTATATATATATAAAATAAGAGTTTTGTCTGTACATTGCTCAGTATTTGAAAAGAATGGTATTTCTGTATCGGTCATGTCCACGGTAAGCAGGAAATGCACTTTTTACTTTTCCGTAATTTCTGTCTGTCTGTTTGTCTGTCTGTATGTATGTATGTATGTATGTACACGCATCACTAGAAAACGGCCAAAGAGAATTTAATGAAAACCGGTATGCAAAGTCGGGGAATAAGTCGCTACAATCTAAGCCATAAATAATTTTATTCACGCTGATGGAAATGGTAGTTTAGGGGAAGGCCTAAAATTTAATTTTAAAATATTTATGTTTTTAGTAGTCCTATCTTCATAAGAATTGGTATGCAAAGTCTAAGTATACATCGCTACAATCTAGCCTATGAATAATTTTATTCACACTGAGTGAAATAGTAGTTTAGGGAAGGCCTAAAATTTAATTTTTGAATATTTACATTATTAGTCGTCCTATTTCACTAAAGATTGGTATGCAAAGTCAGAGAATGAGCCACTACAATTTAAGCTATAAGAATTTTTATTTACGCTGAGTGAAATGGTAGTTTAGGGGAAGGCCTAAATGTAATTCTCAAATATTTGTATTATTAGTTGTCTTATCGATAAATACTGCATAGCCAAGGTTATAGAGAATTAAATTTCCGGCCATTTATGTCTTATACATTTTTACCGTAGCGGCTATGATAACACAGATATTCATGAATTTGTATTTTTGTTGCTAAGTCCAAATCAACGAGAAAATTGGTTAACAGAATATAATGAAAATCGGTATATAGAATCGGGGAATAAGAAACTACAGTCTAAGCTGTAAACAATTTTATTCATCCTGGATGAAATTGTAGTTTAGGGGAAGGTGCTTAAAATGTAATTTTTAAATATCAATGTTATTGGTCCTATCGAAAAGTACTATATAAAAAAGTTATAGAGAATACAATTTCCGATCATTTATCTTTTATTCAGTTTTACCGTACAGACTATGGTAAGAGTTGTATTTCAGAGTCGTAAGGAAATGAAATGTGAAGGCCTGTAATATCGAAAGTGCATAACATTGATCAACAATATCATTACACTTACCATTGTTTATTGTGATGTTCTTTGTCTCTTATGCTGCCTCTCAACTCCGATAGATGGGATTACTGCTGCGTTACGAGTATAACAACCTGACTGAATACTGGCGGGAAATACCTGGGGAGTTAGAAAACTTTCTTCTTTAGAACGCCATTCCTCTGTTTCATACATTTTCAGATACAGCTGGTACGTAACACACTGGATCATCATAGTATTTCAGCTATTCAATCCCTACTCTGACGCGCTGTTTTGAATGAGCAATGTGCATACTTAAGGCAGAGCCTCACTTAGTAGTAGTAGTAGTAGTAGTAGTAGTAGTAGTAGTAGTAGTAGTATAGCCTGGTCTGGAATAACAATATTCACTAAATAACTCAAAATTCAACTCTGAAAAGAGTCGTTTCTTAAGAAAAGCTTCTTTCTCTTCACTTTTATTAAATTCTATATTCAATTTATTCCAAACTAGCAGTGAAGATGGGGTTTCTCTTCTGGCTTGGAGGAAATATTTGCCTTGAAGTCAGATAGATTTTTCTGCCGCCAGTGTAGTGAATTAATATTTTCTGACTCATCGGGTACTCCTAGGAAACAGAATAGTAATTGGGCATAGTTTTTGCCCTGGGAGTCTCCACTATTCGACCCTCTCCCCACCGAAGAAAGCCGAAGAGTGTTCACGGATCACGGCTGTCTGCGGTTTGGTCATTCCAGGTCTGGAACATTGGACTGTTAGATAGGCAGGATAGTCCTGTTCGTTAAAAGTGAGAAAATGTGTGGTGTTTCATTCGAACAAGTATTTCGTAATATGAAAGCATTGCTTTTAATCGCGCCATTTCTACTGACGTCATTGTATGTTCAATTCAGTTGCGAAAACCACTAAGACAGTAGTTCTGAGGATGTAAAAAGGCATTATAATGAAAACATCCCAACCTGTTTGTGACTGATGGTATGAAATTGGGTCTACCATTACAGTGAAAATTCCCTCAGTCTTCATATGAGAAAAGAGGTTTGGTGTCCTCCGTCGCGTTTCTAGGGTAATGTTAAGAGCTATACAATTTAAGATAATCTTGCTCACAATGTGTAGACTACCTAACCTAGAATTCTGTATACAATGTAGAATTCCGTAGCGAAGCACGGGTACATCAGCTAGTGAAGTATAATTTCATACATCTTCTGATGTCATATACTGTAGTTTCTCATGTCAACTATATTTTCACCTTTCTGCTGAAACTGCATGTTTCATTTTTTATCTTACTATTTACAAACTTGAACACTTTTTTCTTTTGCTAAAGGAAGGCTTTTCAAGGCAGCAGCTATACTAGTATGGAGTGCACAGTGCAGTTACAATACCTCAACCAAAGCACAGGTGTGGGAAAGGTGTTCTGACTGTAGTGTCCTATGTGTGATGTATTTAAGTCATTTTTCCAATCCACATAAGAAGTTTCAGAACATTTGAAATAAGAATTCCTAGACTAAACAAAGTGGTACAGAAAAACAGCATGACATTGTGTGTACCATCACCTGTAAATTCAGCAGTACCACAAATCGTGCAACTGGCGCCATGATTGTGTACCAGGAGACACGAGGACTGGGATCCGAGGCTCAGGCACCCGCCCATAAACTTAACATTTCACCAGTGAATGCAAAGTGCTGCTGTTCAGGGGTGTACAGACTGCTGCTATTGGTCTTTGGGTGAATAGAGATACATGAACTGAAGTGATAAATCACACTTTATCATGTGGCGGTCAGATGCGAGGATTTGGCATGGAAAATGCTTAAAATATTTAAAAGGCCAAAACCACTCCCTGACTTATCCACTTGACTCTGACGTCAAACTGTTATCGTTCGTGGTGCCGTGTAAAGTACGCTTACTTTTTCGAGATTCTCTTGAGACGTGCCTTGTCAGCAAGACATCGAGAAGTTCTTGAGCTTCTTGAAATAGGCACTCTCGTTTCCCATTCCCATCAATGCATACATACATTACAGAAAGCTATACCTTTCAGCACCTATTTAGTAGGATTCTACAGAACACTGCCTACTTGCTGCAAGTACATAATTCTGTTCATCTGTGTATTTCTCATCCAGTCCCATATCTTGATCCTGCCCATCCTGCATATTTTTATGGTGACAAAACGAACAGGATTTTGGGCAGGCAAGTATTGTTTTGAGGGGAGGAGAGACCTGTGTAACTGCACACAGAGATATGAAGCTGTTACCAAGCGAAAGGACTCACTTTCATGTACACGTCACTTGACTGCATAATGTGTTGGTTTTTTTTTTTTTTTTTTTTTTTTTTGCTATTTGCTTTACGTTGCACCGACACAGATAGGTCTTGTGGCGACGATGGAATAGGAAAGGCCTAGGAATGGGAAGGAAGCGGCTGTGGAATTAATTAAGGTACAGCCCCAGCATTGCCTGGTGTGAAAATGGGAAACCATAGAAAACCATCTTCAGGGCTGCCGGAAGTGGGAATCGAACCCACTATCTCCCAGATGTGAGCTCACAGCTGCGTGCTCCTAACCGCACGGCCAACTCGCCCGGTGATTGCATAATGTTTGAAGTGGTTTTCTTTTTATTGATCTTTAGCAGTGAACCTACATATAATATCATGGTTAATATTTTAATTAAAGGTTGCAGTGCACTCCCGATAATTTGAGGTAATTAATGCACGTACTTCTGCGAATTATCAAAAACCGCGAATTATCTGCAGTCATTTTTAAGCCTGGTAAAAACAAAACCTTAGGTTAAAATAATGAAATTGTATTTTATGAACAAGCAGAAAATAATTATAACACTTCACATTGTATTGTAAGACACACTAGAGAAAAATTACAAAATACCATGTGGATGGATTATGCCAACATTCGTATCTAATGAAAAAAATCGGCTATCACTTTTTGTTTTAGATGAATGTTCAGTTTTTCCTAATTTTGGATCGTACATTTCTCAAGAAAACAATATCTGAAAATGAAAATTCATCTCTATTTTCTATGTGAGTGTGTCTATAGACACACTAGCTGGCTGTGGGAAACTTGCGGAGTTTCCATTGCATCACTCCCGCACTCAATATCCTCTGAATCTCCGTCTTCCTCACCAACCGTCAAATTCTGTACAATATCCTCCTCACTTTCATGTCTGAAACCATAATCGTCCTTATCAACATCTAAACACTCAATAATGTCACTTTCTTCTGCATCTTGGTATTTATCCAGGTTTTTCAGTAATGATATCATCGTAGCGAGACTACGTTGCCTGTTCAAAATACCATCGTCACTGAAGCCGGCAAATGCTTGCTCTTCACCTAGAATAGATTTCCATGAATGTGCGAGTGTAGTAGTGGTAATTTTGTCCCATGACTTATTGACTGGATGAAGAGCATCCAACAAACTGAAGTCCTTCCAAAATGTTGGAATATTGATGGCTTCCTCAATCAATTGCTGTAACTGAGATGACCTGTAGTTCTTCTTTAAAGCAGCAATAACGCCTTGGTCCATAGGTTGGAGAATAGAAGTTACATTAGGGGGAAGGTATTTCACATAAATATCACCTTCTTTAAGTTCACTTTTGTGTGGATGAGAAGGCGCATTGTCAATCAAGAGCACTGCTTTGACTGGCAGTGACTGCTTAATTAGGTAGGCCGTCACTTGTTTCACAAAATGATTGTGAAACCAGTCCTTACATATCTGTGTGTCCATCCACGCTGCCTTTTATGGTAGTACTGCAAAGGTACATTCTCTCGTTTAAAATAATGGTTTTTTTTCTGGATTTCCCTATCACTAATAATTTTAATTTATGATCACCACTTGCGTTAGCACACGCCATAATGGTTATTCTTTCCTTGGATGTTTTGCGGCCTGGGGCTTGCTGTTCTTGATGCATCACTAGTGTTCGGGACGGTAAACATTTCCAATACAACCCTGTTTCGTATGCATTGTAAAGTTGTCTAAGGTCAAGCTGTTCTTTTTCAATGAATGATTGAAATTCCTATGCAAACTTTTCAGCAGCACTCGTGTCTGCGCTGAGATGCTCTCCGTGAACAGCAATTTCTCGTATTCCATAGCGTTTCTTAAACTGCGTAAGCCAGCCAGAAGCTGCTTTAAAATCGCCTTCTAAGCCAAGAGCATCATGAAAATGTTCTGCTTACTCAGCACACATTGGGCCGGACACCTTCCGCTCGTTTTTGATTAAACCACCGTTTCATGGCTTAGTCTAGATTTGCACAGTCCGATGTACTCATTGATTTCTGGGTCGATGAATGATCACAATTAGCAGAAAATTTGATGAGGGTTTCCTTTTGTTTCTTCATGTCTCTCACTGTTGTTTCACCCACACCAAACTCGCAGGCTAACTTTGATGACGCCTTGCCTTTCTCCAGTCTTTCTATAATTTTCTGTTTTTCACTGACGGTTAACCTTTTATATTTCATTTTTTGATCACTCATATTGAAAACTCTTACTACTAACTTATTCGAAACTTCGAAAAACTTCCGCACTCCATTCACATTTCTCAAGTACAGTAGCCTACAATACTTGGCTTACAGTTCAGTAACCTTGGGCTGTGGGGAAAGGGAGGGTAAATTCCGAGTGCATTCCTCTTTCACTGTTTCTGCTTCCACGATTACGGTAATCCACGCGCAGCAACATGTTCAAATGTTTCCAAGTTTGCAGCATTCTGGCAGCAGTGTACATATAGGCATACTGCTACATCGTAGCGAAACGAAGTCCAGTCTCCTCAAATATCAACGATTTCGTCTCCATGCATCGCATTCAAATTCTTTTAAACTAGGCAGAGAGAATTTTACTCAGGATGATGATTAGTGGGTTTAAGAATTAATACTTTAAAAAATAACTCTCCGAGACCCGCGAATTAACTGCAAAGCGAATTATCCACATGCGAATTATCGGGAGTGCACTGTATTTTGAAACCAGGTACTTTCATAATGGTCAATGAGTATCCCTTTATGCTGTCAAAACCACTATACAATTTTCCATAAAAACACAATCTAGCAGCAGTTCTGCTCATACACCCCACCATGTCCTGCACTCAAGCCAGCACAAGCTGCTTGCTACATCTGACCTGTCCTATCCTGCCTCTGTGCAATAGTGGGCTGCTTCAGGACAATTCCCTCCTGCAATTGGAGCTTTCCCACACAGACCTCTAACTCTTACTTTAAAATCATGAGTAATGAATTTAACCACCATCTTCTACAAGTACTTCTACATCTCTTACCCTCTACTGCTAAGTTCATACATTTTCTAGGGTATATATCAACATTTACACACACCAAATAACCCAATTCTCTAAGCCAGCCTTTATATTATTACATTTTATTACTGGTACTCTCAAGCCACTTTTCCTACCAGCAATTGAGTACAGTATCATCAATTAGCATCCTCAACAATGATTTCCACTACTTGCATGTCTATTACTCGTAAATTAGAAACAGAACATCATGGACTTCAATTTTCATACCACGCAAATACTGGGGCTGTATTTTAGTCAAAGCCACATTTCCTTCCTTCCCAGTCCGAACCCCGTCCCATCCCATTGTCACCATATGACCTGTCTGTGTCAGTGTAACGTTAAGAAAAAAATTAAAAATGGGTAGGCCCCTAAATTCAAACTTGGTACCGTGCAACACCAGAAGGAAAATAATTAATATTATCTACAGGGAAATATTATAAAGCCTATTACCATAAATTCTTCTGAGCAATTTGGCCACACGGTTTGGATCACATAGCTGTCAGCTTGCATTCGGGACATAGTGGGTTCATGATGATGATATTTCTTTAAATTCCACATTAACTGCCAATGGTCTGAACTCATGCTGCATTGACCTTTTTACTTCACTGGGTAGAAGAAATCTTCACTAATTACAAATACATTGCAACAGTTTTGTTTAGATACTAACTAGTGACCCACCTAAGCATTGCACATACCAAGTTTGAATTTAGGGGTCTACCCATTCAGTTCTTTTTTTTTTTTTTGCATTATACTGACACAGGCAGGTTATATGGTGACAAAATGGGATATGAAGTCTCTGAGTTCTGTTTGTTTTACCTTAAGGATTTTGTCTAAAAGTTGTAGTGAAGAATATGTTAGAATAGCATATTTTGGATATTTCCAATCAGTCATCACTTATGCTATTGGTCTCTGGGGCTGCTACAAATCAAATCTTGATGTTATTTTTCGAATACAGAAACGAGCTATCAGAATTATATCGAGACGTAACAGGTTAGATCATTGCAGACCATTATTTAAGAGACTAAGGATACTCCCAGTACCAAGCATATACATCATGCAATGCATTCTACACATGAAAAAAAATAATGATCACTTCAGAAATAATTTTGACAATCACAATTACCAGACGGGGACTAAGTCGGTCCCAGTTCAGCTTAAGCCACGGTCGAGCGAGGACGTATTGCGTGGAGGGTTCCGGGAGTGGGAGTAGGGAGAGAGAGTGCTGAGTGCTGGAAGGCTGTGTGGAGTTTATCGACAATGATTGGTGTGGAACAATACAGAGCAACTATAGGAAGATGGCAGGGGAGACAGAAGAAAGAAGAAGTGATATCAGGTGGGTGTAAAGTTGAAATGGAGATTAAAGGAGAATTATTGCTATCAGCGGCAGTGGTTATAATATTGCTATGGATTGGGGGGGTTGAGCTGAATCCAGGTCCGACATCTAGTGGAGATAAGACCTGGGAAGACATGGAAGAATTCAGAAAAATTATAAAAGAGGTGGTTGAGGAAGTTTGCCCCTTTGAGCAACTTAAAAATATGATTCAAGAACAAACCAGGGAGTTTGAAAAAATGAAGGTATGGTTACGAGAAAGGGCTGACGATACAACAGCACAAGTGAGGAAAAACGCTGAAGTAGTTGCAACATTAAGAGAAAAAATAGGACGACTAGAGGAGGAGACGTTGAAACTGAAAGCAGAAACGGAAGCCAACACTTTAAATCGCAGGAAGAAGTGCCTATTTATTATGGTGTGCCGGAGGAGTTGAGAGAAGATAAAGTGCTTACAACCTACAAAGTAGTGGACTTAATACAGGGGAAATTGGAAGTAAATTTTAGTGAAGTGGACATAGATGATGTGCAGAGAGTGGGGAGAATTAGAGGCAACAGGCCTATCAAAGTTCAATTGTTTTCTACGCTGATGGCAGATGCTGTGTTAGGCAATGCGGGGAATGTGCAGAGGGAAATATATGGATCAAGAGAGACGTGGGAATGGAGGCAATTAGGAATGAAAAAATACTGAGAAAACACAAGATACGAGCTATAAAGCAGGGGCTGGGAGCAACGATCAAAGGACAGGAACTAGTGGTGACAGGCAGCAACTGGAAGAGAATCTGGTCTGTGAATAGATTGATGGACTTAGAAATGAAGATAGAACAAGACGAAGAAAAAGAGGGAAGAGCAGCGATCAGTAGCGATGATAGGCAAAACACCAAAAGTATCAGTAGTCTATGTGAAGTGAGGCAGGGAGAGGGGCAAAGTGAAAATGGGACCATAATCAGTGAAGAGGATAGGCAGGAAAGTGAAAGCAGTGAAGTAAGAGAAGCGAAGGGTAAAAAGGTAAGGTCAGGGGCGACCTGGGAGAGTCTGGATCTGAGTAGGAGCAGAGGGAGGAGCAGAAGTTTAAGGGACCTGAGTGGAGCTGAAGTTGGAGGCAAAGGAAACCAGCAGAGTGAAGATAGTGATGAAATGGCAGCCAAGAGAGTTGGTAGAGAAGCAGGAAGGCACAGAAAATTGACAGACGTGGGGTACAGGTGGAAATGAGAGGGGTGTTGTTACTCGAAGCAAAAAACATTAGTGTATTGAAGAGCGAAGTTAAAGATCGTTTGACGACAGAATGTAGAGTTGAGAAGTGATGTTCGCTGGTATGGTTCGATGACAGAATAAGTGAAGACGGTTGAGTTTATTGAAATGTGGTGTTGGAGAAGTATTGAGAAGGGGTGGTGTATTTATTGTTGTGGTATGAGTTGAAGTCGTAAGTGGTAGATGGTAGAGTGATGGTAGATGTGTTGGTATGGAATTTAAGAGTAAGTGGTGGTGTATGTATTGTTGTAGTATGATTTATTCATGTGTTGGTATTGAAATATGAGTAAGTTGTTAGTATGGTACGAAGTGTAAATGAAGGAGGTTTGGTAGATTGAAATGTGGTGCTGGAGAAGTATAGAGAAGTGGTGGGTGTATTTATTGTTGTAATGTGAAGATGGTAAAAGCTGTGAATAAGAGATGCAGTGGTAAGTGAAAGTGGCTTGGTATGTGGAAATGTAGTGTTAGAGAAGTATAGAGAAGTGGTGGCGTATCTATTGTTGTAGTATTATATATTGATGAATATGTGTGGTATTGGATTGATGGAGCGAGGAAGTGGTAAGTGAAGTTGGCTTGATGTTGAAATGTGGTGTTGGAGAAGTATGTGATGGTACTGAATTGATGGAGCGAGTAAGTGGTAAGTGATGTTGGCTTGATGTTGAAATGTGGTGCTGGAGAAGTATAGAGAAATGATGGTGTATTTATTGTTGTAGAATTATTTATTGATGGGCTATTTATTCTTGTGGTGGGAAGATGGTAAAGTGATGGTAGTTGTGTTGGTATTGAATTATGAGTAACTTGTGGGTAAGGGATGAAGGTGAAGGGATGGCGGTTTGGTATGCTGAAATGTGGTGTTGGAGAAGTATAGAGAAGTGGTGGTGTATTTACTGTTGTAGTATTATTTATGGAGGTATTATTGATTAAGTCTTGGAGAAGTATGGAGAAGTTGTTAAGTTATAGAAGGACTGATGGTATATTTTCATGGAAACGGGATGGCAAATTTAATGTGGAGTGTGGCTGGGTTTTTGAATTAGATTAGGTATGGTTAAATATGAAGTGCAGAAACAGAGAAGTAGCACAAGGATAAAGTTGCAACATGAGCAGATGAATGTAAACAAAGTCCAGACTGGTGATGTAAGGGAGTGTGGACTCAGCAATCTGGAGTGGGTCAAGCAGAAGTACAATAGCGGTGAAGGAATGTGCCGTGATGGCAAGGATGAATGTTTTTTTTTTTTTTTTTTTTTTTTTTTTTGCTAGGGGCTTTACGTCGCACCGACACAGATAGGTCTTATGGCGACGATGGGATAGGAAAGGCCTGGGAGTTGGAAGGAAGCGGCCGTGGCCTTAATTAAGGTACAGCCCCAGCATTTGCCTGGTGTGAAAATGGGAAACCACGGAAAACCATCTTCAGGGCTGCCGATAGTGGGATTCGAACCTACTATCTCCAGGATGCAAGCTCACAGCCGCGCGCCTCTACGCGCACGGCCAACTCGCCCGGTAAGGATGAATGTGACGAAAGTGCTGAGTGCATAAGGACACGAGTAGAGTATCATTTGTCTTTTATATTTTATTTAAAGAACATAATTTGGTGTGGCAATAGATATATTTAGGGGAGACAATGGACGTGGCATGAAGGTACGGAGGATGACTACTGTGTTGACTCAAACTTTGTGGGTCAAGTTTCCGGAGTATCCAACGGACTTCATGGCATGTCCAAGGAGTACAGGCAGCAACTGATGAGCAGATGGATGTAAACAAAGTCCAGACTGGTGATGTAAGGGAGTGTGGGACTCAGCAATCCAGAGTGGGTCAAGTAGAAGTACAATAGCGGTGAAGGAATGTGCCATGGCGGCAAGGATGAATGTGACGAAAGTGCTGAGTGCATAAGGACACGAGTAGAGTATGCTAGAACCTGGAGGCAGTGACGGTGCTTTTTTCTCACTATCCAAGCATAGTAGGAGATGGTAAGGCAAGAGGGGCAAGGGTGAGCAGGACACACCCGTAAGAAGGCGGGGTGGGACGGGCCCAATACAAATAAGCAAATGAAGGTGAAAGGCGGGATAAGAGAGGAGAGCGGCTCCAGTTTCATGGGGATGGCCGCAATGGAATGGTGAGAGAAATGCATTGTCATCTGGTAGGATTGTTGGGGCCTTCCTTGGGACCCCACGGATAGGGCCGGTCGTGTCATCATCGGGAGGGCGGCCTTCTTCTCACGAGGGGTGATGACACGGCCGGACAGTGGCAGTAGTTATAGTTTGTCTTTTATATTTTATTTAAAGAACATAATTTGGAGTGGCAATAGATATATTTAGGGAAGACGATGGACGTGGCATGAAGGTACGGAGGACGACTACTGTGTTGACCTAAACTTTGTGGGTCAAGTTTCCGGAGTATCCAACGGACTTCATGGCATGTCCAAGGAGTACGTTTGGGGTTTATTACTATTATTATTATTTCCGTTTGTATTATTAATTTTATTAGGAATTTGTGTTGTCAATTTCTGTTGGTGGAATTTGGTGGCTTAGGATGAACGTTGTTATTTTTCTCATTCAACGAATCGACTGGGTATTTGGTTACTGTGATCTGGAGAAAAATAATAATAATAAAGAATTACCAGACGCGAAAAAGAAATAATACATTTATCGACCACAAGAGTAAAACCACTGTCTTGAGACATGTAGACTCTCTTGGAATCAGACTGTATAATAAGCTTCCAAATAAGATTAAAGATATTAGTCCCGTCAGTTCATTTACCACAGCTTTAAAAATCTCCTGCTGAGTAGCTGCTTCTATGGTACAGAAGAATATATGATGAAGTACTGGTAATGATGCTATTACTTATTAACTTGTAAACGTTCTTAACATCTAGTATATAGTCTTAAAAATATGTTAATGTCACATTGATTATGTACATATTATTAACAACACACTCATAGATTTTTATTTTGTCTTATAAATATTGGTTATTAACACTGGTAGATATTCAACAAAATGTGAGAAATGAAAAATTCCAACACTCTAAACAGTATTCTCACTCTACTAATAAAGGATTATCTATTATAATGTTGTTCAGCCATAATTGATACAAATGGGGTTACTTACCAAATTCTCGAGTATGAACATTTTGAAGTTCTTCATCCTTTTCTGCAAGTTGCTTTCCAAGATTTACAGCTAGCTGCTTAATCTTTTGGATATGTTCTTCATCACGTTCTGCAATTGTTTTTTCCTTTTCTTCTATTATCAACAGGAATTCACTTAATTCCTGTTCTAACAGAATTTTATCCACAACTAAATGCTGAATTTTCCTTCTCAATGATTTTATATCTGCTTTGTATGCTTGAGAAGTCTTACTCATCGTCTTCATTTGGTCAGAAAACTGTCTCTGTAGAATTTCTTTTTCAGCACAAAGTTTTTTGATTTCTTGTAAATGCTCACTTTTAGGTTGATCTTTCATATTCTGCATTTCTGTTACCAACTTCACATTTTCTTCTTTCAAATTTGCAATGTCTGTTCTTAATTGTGCAATGTTTACATTTGACTCTGTCCTTTCTGAATTCAGTTTGCTTTCCAAACATGCTTTATCCTTTTCTGAAACAGTAATTTTATTTAAAAGACTATTATTTTCTTTTTTTGAACATTCTAACTCATCCACCAGGTTCTCAATGTGAGTGCTGAGACTTTGTATCTTACCTGTTAGTTCTTCCTTTTCTTTCACAGCATCACTTAATTTCTCATTTACATCTTCTAATTGTGAAAGTTTACTACTATCTGCACTTTGCATGGAAGACTTCATTTTATCTACTTGAGAAATCAAAGTATTGTTTTCTGCTTTCAAGGCCTTAAGGTTAGCAGTCAGCATGTGAATATCTGCATTTAGTTCATTATTACTGCTAACTAAAATCTCATTCTCGTGCATTAGTGTGTTCAACTCATCACTTAACTCTTGAATGCGAGCCTCCAGTTGGTTCTGTGTCACCGACAGTTCTGAATGCGATAGAACAATATTTCCTTTTTCCTGATCTGACTGTTTTAGTTTATCCTTCAATTCATCAATATGCTCCTTAGCCTCAGAAGCAACTTTCTGCAATTCGCTACGCTCTTCTCTCAATAATTTGAGTTTTCTGGTCAAATCTTCAATTTCAGCTTTATGTTGACTTTGAACATTGTTTAGTTCAACATTCAAAAGAGCAAACTTCTCTCTTTCTTCTTCACACAAACAGTGTCTTCTTTTCAGGTTATCAACTTGCTCCTTAAAATCATTTACAGAAGACTTTAGATCACTATTTTCCGTAATATACACAGCATTCTTCTCTTTCATCTCCTCAAGTTGACAAGTTAAATCTTCAATGTGTGCAGAGAGTTCATTTTTGATGGTTCTTAATTCTGTATTAGATGAAAGAACTACATTTTTTTCTTCTTCACATAAACACAATTTCTCCTTAAGTTCACAAAGTTGCCCTTTAACATCATCACTGATTTTCATTAAAGATGACTTTAAGTCATTATTTTCTGAGACATAAAGAGCATTCTCTTCTCTCACCACCTTAAGTGTACTAGTTAAATCGGCAATTTGATCATTAAGTTGATTCTGAATATTGCTTAGTTCAATATTGGATAGAGACACTTTCTTTCTCTCTTCTTCACATAAACACAAGTTTTCCTTGAGTTTGCCAATTTGCTCTGCAACATCATCTTCTAATTTCTTCAGAGAAGACTTTAGATCAGTATTTTCCTGAACATAAAGAGCATTCTCCCCTTCAATACTCTTAAGTTTACATGTTAAACTCTCTATTTGTGCACTGAGTTGATTTTTAATGGTGCTTAGTTCATTACTAGATGAAATACATTTTTTCTTCTCCTCCTCTGATAGCTGGAACTTTTCTTCAACTTTACAAATTTTTTCTTTACAGTCAATCTCTAATTTCTCAAACGATGACCTTAAAGCATTATTTTCTTTAACATAGCCAGCATTCTCTTCTTTCAGCACCTGAAGCTGGTGTGTTATATTATCAATTTGAGCATTACGTTCGCTTTGGATATTAATTAATTCATTATTGGATATTGCAAATTTCTCTCTCTCTTCTTCACATAAATACAATTTTTTCTCAAGTTTGTCAACTTCTTCATTAAAGCTACCTTCTAGTTTCTTTACAGAATCCCTTAGCTCATAGTTTTCCTTAATATAACAAGAATTCTCTTCCTTTAACTCCTTGAGTTTATTAGTTAAATCATCAATTTGACTACTGAGTTTTATTTCCATTGAGCTCAACTCACTATTTGATTGAAGCAGCTTTCTTTTCTCCTCTTCAAAGAGACATATTTGTTCCTTCAGTTTAGAAACTTCACCTTTAAAATCATCTTCTACTTTCTTAACAGATATCTTTAAATTATTACTTTCTTTAACATAAGAAACATTCTCTTCTTTTAGCACCTGAAGTTCACGTGACAAATTTTCAACTTCAGTATTAAGCTGACAATGAATGCTGTTTAGTTCAATATTGGATAAAATAACTTTTTCTTTCTCCTGTTCAGAGAGAGCTAATTTCTCTTCAAGTTTATAAACCTGTTCTTTAACATCATCATCTTTGCCTTCCAAAGAAGACCTTAAATCATTATTTTCTTTAACATAACCATCATTCTTTTCTTTAAGCACTTGAAGTTTACTTGTTAAGACATCAATTTGAACATTCAGTTGACTCTGGATGCTGCTTAATTCATTATTGGATATAACAGACATGTCTCCTTCTCCATATAAACACAGTCTTTCCTGAAGTTTAGAAACTTGTTCTTTTATGCTATCTTCTAAAATTTTTAAAGATGACTTTAAGTCATCATTTTCCCTAACATGAATGTTATTCTCTTCTTTCAGTACCTGGAGTCTAATTCTTAAATCTTCAATGTGGTCATTCAGTTGACTCTGGCTATTGCTTAGTTCAATATTATGTAGCATAGCATCTTCCTTCTCTTTTTCGCACAGGCGCAATTTATCCTGAAGGTTATGGACCTGTCCCTTAACATCATCTTCCAACTGCTTCAAAGATGACTTTAACTCAATGTTTTCTGGTTGTAATTTAAACACTGTTCCTTCATCATTACGAATTAAATGACCTAGAGTTGCAGGAATTTCTGTATTGGACACATCAGTTTTATCGGCTTCCTTCATAAAAGACAATAATTTGTTTCTCAAGGTATCAATTTCAACCCTTGAACTCGTCTTTACATTTTCTAACATTAGCTGCAATTCATCACGCTCCTTAATAAAGGCATCATTCTTTTCTTTTGTTGACTCAAGTTCATTACTTAACTCTTGAACTTGAGTCTCAAGTTGTCTTTGGTTACTAATAAGTTCATTATTACTTTCTGTAAGTTTTATTCTTGTCTTCTCAGAAGAAAGTAATTTCTCTGTCAGGCCACTGATCTGAACCTTACTATCTTCTTCTAATTTTTTCAAAGAAAGCTTTAAGTCATCACACTCCTTAATATACTGAGCATTCTTTTCCTTTAATGTTTGGATTTCATTAGTAAACTCTTTAAGGAGACCAAAATTTCCTTTCACCATATCAGCCCCAGTCAAATCCTTGGGACTTGCCATATCTTCAAGGAATGAAAATGAGGTAAACTCAGCAGAAGTTTCTTCTTTACTTTTCAGCTTATCATTTGATGAATTTTCTTCAAAGAGCTGACAAGCTCCATTTGATGCGCTTTCCTAAGGAAAGAGAAATGAAAACTGAATAACAGCAATTATATTTAAAAATTCAAACCAGTGATATTCCTTCCCAAAATAAATAAATAAATAAATAAATAAATAAATAAATAAATAAATAAATAAATAAATAAATAAATAAATAAATAAATAAATAAATAAATAAATAAATAAATAAATAAATAAATAAATAAATAAATAAATAAATAAATAAATAAATTAATTAATAAATAAATAAATAAATAAATAAATAAATAAATATCAAACAACTGGAAGAGTTATGGGCGATCTATCAATATCCATACTGCAGGTAAAATGTTTGTAAGTGGAAGTGCAAATATCAACTGAATTTATCATTGAGAAACATGCAACCAATAATGAAATTTGTATGTAAAAAAATCAATGAGAGAACAGGTACATAAACAACAAGCAACAAATTCAAGAACATGATGGTATTAATATATTGCCTGTATAGAACATATGAGATCCGTAAAAAAAAAAAAAAAAAAAAAAAAAAAAAAAACCCACCCACCCCCCTTCTAGTGAATAATAAAAACATACAATTCTAAAAATCTTTTGAATTGTTAAACAATTCTTCAAGAAGTTATATATAGTAAATGGAACTAACACATCCTTTAAATTCTTATTCAAGTACAAGGCTCCTGATCAGCTATCATGTACACTTCCATTTCAATTACAGATTAAAAAAGAGCATTTTCTAAAATATTTCAAGTCTACAAAAGATAGGTAATCTAATAATATTTACCTAAAAGCTTTAAAGGACTAACATTGAGATTCAGTTTCTGAAAATGTAATCATGCCATAATACATATAAATTTCAATGACATTCAATAGAATAAAGAGTAACTGATATTCACAAATGGGGAATTCAAATTCAAACCCTTACATTCCACTTCACTTCTTTTTTTTTTTCCCCGAAAATGAGTTATACTTAGGTATATGAGCCACTGAGAGCCAAAGTGGTAAAAGTCAGGAACTGTTCGTTTTTGAGTTACATCATTCAATGCACTCGCCATGCATGAAAATTTATTGCGGGCGAAGCAGCATAACAATAACTCCCACAAGAGCCACTTCAAAGCCCTAGATGCATTCTTCCTCTCACGCCAGAGTGAAGTGCGTTCGCAGGAATAGTGGTATAAATCAAGCGGCAAGGCCACGTGGTTGTGTTATTCTGTGTTGTTTTACGCGTTTATTTACGCTCAAAAATCAGAAAGTCCGTGCAACTGTGCTGGTAAGTATTAGCACTGTTTCCATTCTTTAGAACTGTAATATCCAGTTGTTATTTTAAAGCAGAATTTTTTTTTATAAGGGAAGTTAGCAGTCCGAGTTGAAGTCTAGGTTACAGCCTACAAATATCATGCAGTGATATCTCACATTATGTATGTAAAAAAAATACATTGTACTTTGTTACTTATATCTTGATTCATTTCACAAAAAGCGTAGAACAGAATACTCACATACCAATTAAACATTTTTAATTAATCAAAGTAAAGTTGATGATGTCAGATGTTTTTCTTTTTTTTTTTTTCATTCGTGTATTGTGTCTCTACTGACGCTTTCCAAATGCTATTCTTGCTGTCTTTAAATTTAAGTCCTTGGTTGAGTTTCATTGTAAATAAAAGTAAATAATTGTGACACCAGAGAATGTAGTCCACAGTAGGTTAACCCTCTTGGTGCCAAGAGCCGACCTGGTTGGCCGCTCCCCATCAGCTGAAAGAGGCCAGAGCTCCGCCTCCACTCTACTACTGTAAAGTGCCAGGCCGTTTTCAGTGGAAATACATGTATTTTAAAATTCGCATATATCTACCCGTGTATAGCAAATACCGGCATGAAATTTTTTACATATCGACTACGTAGAAAAAGAAACTGGTTTGGAGTGATATAAAGAGTAAAAGACGTTTTATTGTTGATTTATAGTTGTCGATAACATTTATTTTTAGGAAGAGAAAAATATTTTCGCACTTTCCCTCTCAATATCTACTTTGAAAAAATAATTTACGATACAAAAGAATATACATAATTATGTACAGTGTATTTCTAAATACAATTCTATAGAATAACTAATTTGAACGAGAAAAATAAAAACGTAAAAAATAAAAATTCAAACATATGTCACTAGTAAAAGCAAGACAATTTTACTCACCGATAAAATTTGTGTGTATGTATCGATGTTTGGCAAATACCGACAACAAATTTTCTACGTGCGGACAACACAGTATTAAAATAATAATGAATTATTAAATAAGTAAAAAATAGTAGTTGATATTATAGTTTTTTGTTTTCAGAAAAAATAGTTTCTCGTTTTCGGTTGTAGTATATATTAGAAAAATAATTTTACAATACAACAGAATTTACGAAATTAAGAAATGTATGGCACTAAAGCCGTGATTTGCTTTGACCTACTAAGCGACCGCTGCTCAGTTCGGCACCTGCAGTTTACGAGGTGAATCATGGTCAGTGAGACGGATCCTCTGAGTAATTATCCTTGGTTTTCCAGACCGGGGTCGTCCTCTCACCCTCAGATATCTCCTCAGTTGCAATCACTTAGGGTCACTTAGATTGAGTGAACCTCGAACCAACCCTCAGGACCAGGCGAAAATTTTTGACCTGGGCGGGAATCGAACCCATGACCTCCGGGTGAGAGGCAGGCACGCTACACTTGGCCCGCGGAGACCGGCATTTAGGTAATGATAGAGGACTATATGTGACTACAACGTTTAGCAGAGAGTAAGTGAAAAGTAAATTGAAGTATGATATGGGCGGAGAATCAGACGGTAGGGCATGTTAAGGTCCAAGAACTTCCTTGAAGGAGACAGGAGGTTGAGGAATGTTGTTGGGTTCATTGGGACAAATTTCCACAAAATGTTCTCCAGAGAAATCATCATCATCATCATCATCATATTCGTTATCACTAGTTTCATCTACCACCATATTCAGAGTAGCTTTAGTGCTGTTAGACACAATTAAACATCTCTTCTTTAGCTGCGGTGATTACGCGGATGTGTCCGGTATAATTTCGTCGGTACTCTCTGAACTAAATTCCCTATCGCTATCCGATGAATCATCCACGTTAACTTCGCACTGTTCCAAATACTGCATTAATTTATTGTCATCAATACCTGATGAAAAAATATCACATGAACAACATGCCATTTTCCTGTCACAAATCCACTCACTGCAAGGAGCAATCTCTTACTGACCGGTTAGCGGTATTTGTAAACACAGGAAGCGACTCTTGTGAAAGGTATAACACCCTCTTAGAACCGCCAAAGCAAGGCTAGGCACACAATAATGTGTAGCCCCTTTACTACAGGTTGTAACAAAAGTATGCACGTCACTATAGGTTGCCTCAAAATTATGTATATCACAGAATGTTAAGCCGGCCGATGTAATCGGCTCTGGCAACTTCCGACTGGATCGTTAAAGGCTGACCAGATCGGCTCTGGCAATTTAAAGGGCGGGTTCTCGCACTACCGTCTGGCACTAAAAGAGTTAACCCAATGGACTCTCATTTAAATACCCGTGCATGTCATACTGACTCAGATTTAAATCCCAGTGGAGCTGTTTGTGCAGCGCAAGGGAAAATAGATTGCAAAAAGGAACTATACAAGATATTAACCTGAAATTTTGTCAGTAGGTGAATGAATACATGTACTCACCTAAAATGATGTTTTTGTGCGATAGATTTCAATGCAATCAGGGACAAGTAGTGATATTTCACACTTCTTGCACTGCTATGTTGTCTCACTTCTTTTCTTCTGTTTTGAGTACATAAAACATCCCTTAGAGGGATTTTGTTTTTACTACTAGGTATGTACATGGGGAAATAAGGCCACTTTCTAGCTTGTAGCCTAAGAGGGGTTGCACTAGGTGAAGGTCGTCCCCTGACCTTGTAATCAGGAAGCTGCATGATCGCAAGTAACTGTGTCACTACGGCCACACAGAAGTTTCCTGTGCTCCGACTGTGAGAGAGTAAAGTGAACTACAAAGGAATTGAACAGACAAATGTCTAGAAGATAGACAAATATTTTTCTATACCCTTTGACTGTTCGCCTCATGATGGGAAAAAGGAAAGTGACCTGGTCTCTTGTAAATCTACTCCCTTCATCTGATCTTGGTACTCAACGGCCAGTTTTGGTTTTTTACTTCTTCCCGTGGCACTTGTCTGTGGTTTCTCCTGAGTTTTCTTGTTTGTGTAATATTTGCTGTTGTGTGTTTTGAAGAAATGATATGAATATCTTTGTTATCTTTCCGCTTCAGGCATAAAATGTCGTTCGATGACCACATTTGGTGTTCACCTTTTTGTAGTACTTTAGGTGAAATATCAGGTGGCATCTTTACTTCAGTATAACTGGATACGTGGTTTCCAAACCTGTGACATCAGGATACACAAAGCGAAGTAAGGCTTTATTTTGTCCTCCATGCAAATATTTGTTTGCTATTCACTCACCCTTTTACAAAAGTCTGGAGGCATGTACCAGCTGTCAAGGTACAGAGTGTGACCTTTGCTGCACAAATGTTCACACATGCCTGTAACAGCATTATTGCTCGCAGGTAAGGAAGGGTCAATCTTATAATTTCCGGTACATACACAAAAGACGTTGCAGTAGCCTGTATTTGCATCGCACATTTTTTAATATAATTTTATGCCAAATCTGGCCCTCTTACTGCGATTACATTGCAGGAACGGCAGCCTACCATGTAATTTTATGAGGGATTCGTCTAAGGCAATATTTTCTGACAGTTCAAACAACGAAGAAAAATGTATCCGAGAAGTACAAAATTCTAGGCCTAATTTTACTCAGTTTGCCACTAGCATCACCTGAAATGTCATCAGTGAAGTGTAGGAAACAAGAAATGAGGAGAAATCTTTCCCTGCTCATTGTTTCTGAAAAGATAGGAGTTAAATATACCTATCTTTACTCCAGTATAACTGGATATGCAGTTTCCGAACCTGGGACATGGGACATAGGATAAACAAAACAAAGTACGCCTTTATTTCGTCCTCCATTGAAAGAGAAAGTGAGAAGTGAAAGAGAAAGTGATGGAACCAACTAGAGGAAAGAATATCATGGACATGGTGCTGATAAAACCAGATGAGCTCTATAGATGGTAAGTGATCATGGTGCTGTTTTTGTGGTAGTTAAAAATAAATGTGATAGAAAGGAAGGTCTTAAAAGTAGGAGTATTAGGCAGTACCGTACGGCTGATAAAGCAGGCATCAGGGAGTTTAACTCTGGGATGGGTTTAAAGCAATTGTTGAGGAATGTGAAAACAGGTTTGTACCTTTAAAGTTGGTAAGGAATAGTAAAGACCCACCTTATTAAAATAGAGACATAAAGAGACTAAGATGGAGGTGCAGATGGAAAGAAATAGAGTTAGAAATGACTGTGGAAGTAAAGAGAAATTGAAGGAACTTACTAGGAAATTGAATTTAACAAAGAAGTCAGCTAAGGATAACATGATGGCAAGCATAATTGGCAGTCGTACATATTTTAGTGAAAAATGGAAGGGTATGTATAAGTACTTTAAAGAAGAAACAGGTTCCAAGAATGACATTCCAGGAATCATTAATGAACAAGGAGTGTGTGTATGTGAGGATCTTCAAAAGGCAGAAATATTCAGTTATCAGTATGTAAAGATTGTTGATTACAAGGATAAAATGCAGATAAAGGAGGTGACTAATGCTAACGATGTATTAACATTTATATATGATAACAATGATATTTACAATAAGATAAAAGTTGAAAACTAGAAAAGCAGCTGGAATTGATAAGATTTCTGGTGATATAGTAACATATCTGAAGTACTTATTTGATTATTGTTTGCATGAAGGAGCTATACCAAATGAATGGAGAGTTGCTATAGTAGCCCATGTGTATAAAGGAAAGGGTGATAGACATAAAGCTAAAAATTACAGGCCAGCAAGTTTGACATGCATTGCATTTAAGCTTTGGGAAATCATTCTTTCTGATTATATTAGACATGTTTGCAAAATTAAAAACTGGTTCAATAGAAGGCAGTTCGATTTAGGAACGGTTATTCCACTGAAGCTCAACTTGTAGGATTCCAGCAAGATATAGCAGATATCTTGGATTCAGGAGGTCAAATGGACTGTATAGCGATTGACCTGTCTAAAGCATTTGATAGGGTGGATCATGGGAGACTACTGGCAAAAATGAGTGCAACTGGACTAGACAAAGGAGTGACTGAATGTGTTGCTATATTTCTAGAAAATAGATCTCATAGAATTAGAGTAGGCAAAACTTTCATCTGACCATGTAATAATTAAGAGGGGAATTCCTCAAGTTAGTATTACAGGACCTTTATATTTTCTTATATATGTATAAATGATGCAGATGATGTTATTCTGAATAGAGTAATAAATAAGTTACAAGATTGTAAGCAACTGCAAAATGACCTCCATAATGTTGTGAGATGGACAGCAGGCAATTGTATGATGATAAACAGGGTTAAAAGTATGAGGACAGTTGGAAAAGTTCTCGGAATCACCGCTAGATGTCAGTGCTAGAACGAGGTTCCTGCGCAATAATCACACATCCTTTGTGAGTGAACACGTGGCGCGTCAGTGCTCTAGATGCAGGAGTGTGGTAGTGACGACTCTTTGTTGTTGTTCTCGCGAAGTGATTTGTGACAATGGGAAAAACTGAGATTCGAGCAGTGATTAAATACTTTGTAAAGAAAGGTATGAAAGCAAAGGAAATTCATGCCGACTTTCAGAACACATTGGGGGACTCTGCTCCTTCATTTTCAACTGTTGCCAAGTTGACCAGCGAGTTTAAATTTGGTCGGGAGAGCTTGGATGATGATCCGCGTAGTGGACGGCCAAAAAGTGTTACGACCCCAGAATTTATCGCAAAAGTGCATAAAATGGTCATGGAGGATCATCGACTGAAAGTGCGGGATATTGCTGAAGCTGTAGGGATGTCTTCTGAATGGGTATATTATATTTTAACCGAAGAATTGGGTATGAAAAAATTATCCGCAAGATGGGTGCCGCAGCACTTGACATTGGACAATAAACGCACCAGATTGGAAATGTCCGAACAAAGTCTGGCCCGTTTTCAGTGCAACCAACAAGATTTTTTGCGCCGGTTTGTGACTACAGATGAAACTTGGGTCCACTACTATACCCCAGAGACAAAACAGCAGTCAAAGCAGTGGAAACATGCTGATTCACCACCACCACAGAAAGCAAAGGCAGTGCGTTCGGCCGGAAAGGTCATGGCCTCAGTTTTCTGGGATGCAAAAGGCATTCTGCTGATAGATTATCTTCCTACTGGCCAAACAATTACGGGGCAATACTATGCAAACCTCCTAGACCAACTACAGGAAAAGATATGCGAAACAAGGCCTGGTTTGGCAAGGGAAAAGGTCATCTTTCATCAGGACAATGCTCCGCCGCACACAAGTGTTACTGCCATGGCAAAACTTCATGAACTGGGGTACGAATTGTTGCCACATCCACTTTACTCACCTGACTTGGCACCAGACTTTCATCTATTCCCCAAGCTGAAAATTTTCCTCGGTGGACGGAGATTTTCTACAAGGAAAGAACTGACAGCCGAATTGGAGAGGTATTTTGCAGGCCTGGAGGAATCTCATTTTCGAGATGGGATCAAGGCATTGGAACATCGCTGGACCAAATTCATTAGTCTACAGGGAGACTATATTGAAAAATAAAAGCAGTTCCACCGAGGTAAGATACTTAATGTAGTACATTCCGAGAACTTTTCAAACCACCTACGTAAGGTTGTGAATTTCACAAATAGGAAAAAGTCCTCTCAGTTTTAATTATTGCATTGATGGGGTGAATGCTCCTTTTGGGGATAACTCTAAGCATTTTCATAGGTACGACATCCTGACTGTTGTAAAACCTTCCATTATTATGTTTAATATATTTTAATTATATTTTATTAAATGCTAATTTATCTTTTATTAAATGTTAAATATGACTAATACATGGTTTCTGTGTAGATATGTATTATAAATTTGTATAACCTCAAATACATATTGTGTATAAATTTAACCTCAAAATCTATATAGTCGAAAGCTGTAGAAAACTCTATAATGTTCGTATATTAGGTGTATTCTGCTATAATTTGGTATATATAAAGTGTTCTGGGAACTTACTGTAAAGTTTATTATACAGATACATGTAGACACATTAGGAATGTTGGAGAGATTTCTATGTGTATTGATAAACAGTAAACAAAAGTTCAAGCTGGATCCATTACTGGAGTACTCCATTCAACTAGCTGGTCGATCGATGTTTCGAGTGTGTTCCAATTAGAGTGTTATAAGAACCCTTCCAGAAATTGATAATTCTAGACAGTTGATCGAACAGTATATATATAAATCTGTCAGTCAGTGAGCGAGTCAAGTGTTGGACTGAGTGACCGTTGGGCTCCGAGGTGGAGTCAGTTCAAGAGAGTGTGTGTTTTAGTGAGCGAGTCAGTGTTGTAGTGTCACTTGCTATTGTGTGTAATTGTGTGTTGTGACTTACAGTGACAATAAAGTAGTTTACACAAGGAAGTGAACATGTTCTCGTGTGATATTTATTTACGTCAAATAAAATCGCATTGAGAACGATTCTATCTAAGTGTTAATATAAGGTAAGATCTTCATTGGGGTAATCACATAAATGGGATTGTAAATAAAGGGTCAAGATTTCTGCACATGGTTATAAGGGTGTTTAGGGGTTGTAGTAAGGATGTAAAGGAGAGGGCATATAAGTCTCTGGTAAGACCCCAACTAGAATATGGTTCCAGTGTATGGGACCCTCACCAGGATTACTTGATTCGAGAACTGAAAAAAATCCAAAGAAAAGCAGCTCGATATGTTCTGGGTGATTTCTGACAAAAGAGTAGCGTTACAAAAATGTTGCAAAGTTTTAGCCGGCAAGACTTGGGAGAAAGACGATGAGCTGCTCGACTAAGTGGTATGTTATAGATGTTGATTCCCAAAGGGAACCTGAAATAATTGTCCCGAATGAGTCAATTTATAATACCAATATAAATGGTCCGTTATTGGACATTATAAATTTTCCAGCTAACTCACTCCTGGTTGCCAGCAAACACCCCAGTGTGCTAAGTTGGTGGGAGTGCTATTTACCAACTGTTGAGCCCAACTTAGCACACTGGGGCGAAACACTGGCAACCAGGTGTGAGGTAGGTGGAAAATTTATAATGTCCAATAACGGACCATTTATATTGGTATTATTAAGTGGTACGTTCTGAGCTGTTAGCGGACAGAATGCGTGGAATGACATTAACAGAAGAATAAGTTTGAGTGGTGTCTTTAAAAGTAGGAATGATCACAATATGAAGATAAAGTTAGAATTCAAAAGGACAAATTATGGCAAATATTTGTTTATAAGAAGGGAAGTTAGGGATTGGAATAACTTACCAAGGGAGATGTTCAATAAATTTCCAATGTCTTTGAAATCATTTAAGAAAAGGCTAAGAAGACAACAGATAGGGAATCTGCCATCTGGGCGACTGCCCTAAATGCAGATCAGTATTGATTGATATTGATTGATTGTGTTAAACCATTTCTCGTCTCCTTTTCGCTTTTCCCTATTCTCATCCGTAAGTTGCTTCTGAGCATAATTATTTGTCTCTGTAGCATTTATTGAAAATACTCTGTCCGTATAGTCTAGAGAGATGGAGATCTCTGGAGCTGTGGCCGCATATTTCTGAAATAAAAACTCAGAAACACCACTGTGTGCAATAAAGGGGTGAACGATAGGATTATTATCTCCACTTATTCACACCCAGTCATCCTGTTTTGCACATTTTGGTTGTGGAGGCCTGGCGCAAAAGTTTTGCTCATCATCAAGCTCTGAGTCACTAGTCATACATACTTACATTGACTGACTTGTTTACACTATTTTCACTCAACACTTCCTCCAACAAATTGCCGCCTTCTAATTCCTGAAGATCTTCACTTACACTATCGTCGGAATCACTATTAATTAACTTCACTAATTCCTCGTGTTCAGAAACACGCGTGCTGTTAGTTGCTATATTGTCTACTGGCTTGAAAGGAATTTGAAATATTTCAGAGTCATCCGATACACATGTTGCGAAAGTCAAACAAGGTGAAACTTTGACATACCCTTGTCTTAACCTTCTAGTATACAAAAACCTTAATGCAAGACCCATCTGTTACAAACTGGGTGGACTATAGAAAGATATCTGAGCATGGCAATGTACGGGCCCAGCTCGTCATCCGAGTTGAAGGCCATGTGCTTGCAAGCGGACGTGCCTTGTCATCCGAGTTCATTGGGTTAAGCAGAGCGAAATCACAGCAGCTGTATGTGTTTTAGGCCAAAACATGTAGGAATCTAGAAGTAAATGCCTAACCTTTATTCCCAGGACTGAACATGAATGATCCAGACTATGAGTTTTCCATGATATAGATGTTGATTCCCATAGGGAATCTGAAATATTTGTCCTGAATGAGTAAATTTATAATACCAATATAAATGGTCCGTTATTGGACATTATAAATTTTCCAGCTAACTCATTCTTGGTTGCCAGCATTTCGCCCTCGTGTGCTAGGGTGGGCTCATCAGTTGGTACCTAGCACACCTACCAATACGCTGGCTAGTGCATACCGTGGAGGCCACTGCGTAGGCTAACTGGAGCCACTGGCAGTGCCAATGAATTAAGAGACTTTGTCTCATTATCAAAAATAGGGAATTCCCTATGGGAATCAACATCTATATCATCTGATGGCCAAGCAGGCATCAATTTTTGATAATGAGACAAAGTCTCTTAGTGCATTGGCACTGCCGGTGGCTCCAGTTAGCCTACGCAGTGGCCTCCACGGTATGCACTAGCCAGCGTATTGGTAGGTGTGCTAGGTACCAACTGATGAGCCCACCCTAGCACACGAGGGCGAAACGCTGGCAACCAAGAATGAGTTAGCTGGAAAATTTATAATGTCCAATAACGGACCATTTATATTGGTATTATGAGTTTTCCAGTCGTTGTGGAGGTTCCAAAAAATGGTGATTCCAGTAACGACACAGAGTGGACTATTTAGAATGGTGTTTGTTGTCAGATCCAACTACTAGACCAGACTGAGTAGGTAGCATTCTACTATTTAACAACAACAACAACAACAACAACAATAGAATTAATCCGTTAGAGAGGAGCCATTAAGTGCAATTTCACATTTACTGCAACACATTATGTTTTGTTACAAATTATTTCACAAATGAATTGTGCTATTGGAGGTTAAAACAATGCGTATTCATTCCCTTGTATTGAACTTCACCACAACATTTATAAGAAGAGTGGTACAACTCTTAATTTACACTACTTTACCTTTCATTATGAATGAACTGCTGACAGTAAAAGTGGCACCCTAACTTTTCGGGACTACAGAAAGCAATTTAAGGTACAAACAATTAAAATGCCCTTAGTAAACAACATTTTAATATTTCATTTGTACATTTAATGAAATGATCATCAAAGATTGTAAAGCATAAATTTACATTTAACGAAAAGCAAAACCATTCAGTTCTCAGAATTGGAAAAAATTGAGTTATACCACTTTGACTCTCAGCAACTCACATATTATTGCACTCTCTGAATTAAAAATTTTCTTTATACATGTCAGTAAGGAGCATACACCAACAATTCCTTAGGATTTCGGTGTATAGAAATCATAAGTTAAATTTAAACTGTGACAATTTCTTGTGGCAGTGAAATGTAAATGGCGACATTTCCATTAGCCAAATGTCTGGGTTTGAATTTCAACATTCCACAGGTGGCATTATATTCACAGTACATCATCATCACCATAAATTCCAAGAGTTTGTGTGGAAAAAACAAAACAAGAAACTGCTAAATGAAGACCTAAATTCTACTGCAGACTTACAACATTAACCTCTTAACAACAGAATACTGGTGTACTATTATGAAATTTTACTGTATGTTGCTGTTACTGTGGCTGCAGAAGCAGCAGCAACTTGGTGCTGAATATGAGAAAACAAGGAATGAGAGTCAGCGCAGAGAAAAGCAAGACAATGATGGTAATACAATATATTTTATATTTTGACTTATATCTTTTTACCTTATATTAGCAAGTTATTTGACCTATACTTCAAATATTGACTACGGCTTTAAGCCATCAACTGTCCTTTATAATCACATGACGCCTCCATTTTTAAATGTACTACTTATGAATCTACCAGTTTTTATGTATCATTTGAATGTATCATAAATTCTCATTGAACTGATTTCTTATGCCTTCCACTATGTATTAGACATCTATTAACGACTACGGCTTCAAGCCGTACAATCACACAACGTCCTATTCAACAAAGAACTACATATGTGTTTATAACTATATTAGATTTTTTAGTTATTTCATGAACATTTTATATGTACTACCTAAGAATCCACCAGTTTTTAGTATCATTTGAATGTAATGTATATTCTCATTGAACTGATTTTATATGCCTTCCACTATGTATTTGACATCTATTAATGACTACGGCTTCAAGCCACCTTTTTTTCTATAGTACATTCAAACGGAGTCGTATTCAACAAAGAACTACATATGTTTTTTTTCATTATATTAGATTTTTAGTCACTTCATGAACATGTTTATAACAAATGTAAATCTTATCTCTCTTATAATCATCAAACACATTTTAGAATATCTTTAATCAGATGTCTGGTAAAATAATAAGGTTTTTTGATAATGATTGAAGATGCCTCACAGTAGAAGGCGAAACATGTCTCATATCTGAAAAATGTTTTAACTTAAATGCCAACATCTTTTATTGTATTGAATAGGTGGAAATAAACAAAAGATATTTTCCCATATACAGTTTACAATTTTAAGTGCGGCCAGTATCCAGTAAAGTTTATGCCCTCGGAAAACTATTTACACATGCAGGCTACTATGCATTTGAAATGATTAAATGGAGCTGTTCTCTTCCTTTGGTAATCGTAAGTTAAATGCCATTCTCCCAGTACGAGAAAACTTGAATAGATTAAATGCAGACTTAGTGTCCTCTAACAAATTTTACAAGTCTCCACACGATCATTCGTGTAAATGAAAACTACTTCTTACAATGTTACCTGCACAATATTTCGTCGAATAATAGGGGTACCTAACTGACGCGGTCATCGTTTTTATTAACGCCGTCATATCCTCGATTGGGACCATCTTTTCCCTAGACCAATGCCTAGCCATATCGACGGTGGCTATATCATTTCACTGGCTCAACACATCGCGCACCTTATGCTTACTTCAAACATCTCTCGTAGGCGACCCTAGCCTCTCGCCAGGCATCCGAAATGTTGTCCGTTGGAGTTCTATTGTTTCCCTGTTCTACTCTGTGTACGTCATGTCGAAATTCCACCTTCCAAACTTAGCTGGCGAGCAAACAAACCCAAGCTCCAAGCTCCCTGCAGAAATTGCGACATGTGCTGCTGAATATAATGTTTCTTGCCAGTTACTAGTACTTAATAAAAATGAAATATTCTCTGTATATTTGAATAAATGACTGATTAATTAAATGAGCACTTCAATAAGGGCTCAGTGTGTTGTATGTATATGAAAAGAAGTGTATTAAAATGAACAAAAATACCCAGTCCCAGAGCCAGAAAAATTAACCATTCACAGTTAAAATCCATGACACAGCTTGGAATTGAACCTGGGCCCTCTGAACAGAGGATGAGTACAATGACCATTCAGCCAAAGAGCTAGACTTTGCACCACTTGACTAACCACAAATTGACATTTGGTCATTAAATTTAACTCAAAAAATGCAGTGCAGAGTGGAACAAGGTTCATTTCTACATCTTATATGTCATAAAGAACAGGATTGATTTACTTAAAAGATTATATCCTCTCAAATACCACACTGTGTGTGCTACTTTCTATTATATCCTCTACAGACTTTTTCCTTCACATAAAATTTTGTGAGTAAATAAAACAATATATTTTATATTTTGACTTATATCTTTTTACCTTATATTAGCAAGTTATTTGACCTATACTTCAAATATTGACTACGGCTTTAAGCCATCAACTGTTATACCATTATACCATACATCGCTCAGGTATAAATTATGTTCCAAAACAATTCTACAAAAGAACAGTATACAACATCCCTCTCAACAGCATCCCATATGTGCTTAATGGGATTGAGATCAGGCCTCCTCACGTATCAGACAAGCTTCTTCATATCCGTGGAGTGTTCATCGAATCAATCAGCCACGATTCAGGAACGATGGGCTGAAGCATTGTCTTGCTGTAGGTACAGGTCGCCAGCAGGGTGCTGGAGGCAAACAAAGGGGTCAACATGATCTGCCCGCAGGTTCCTCTAATGTTTGCCAGTTAGGGATGTTGTCAGGTTATCAGGGGTACCATGTCATCCCACATGATTAGTCCCCAAACAAGGATACTAGCATCACCAGCCTGAATTGTACCCTGCAGGAAAGACGGATCCACTGCCTCACATGGTTGACAATGGGCTATAATTGGCCATCGGCATGCAACAACTGGTACCTCAACTCACCTGTCCAGGCAACTTTTTTCCATGCAATGAGCATCCAATGGTGACGTTCACTTGCCCATGTTAATTGTTGTGCCTTGTGATGGGTGTTGGAGCAGTAGTACCCTTGTGGGAGGCTTATTTCTGTACCCCACGGCGAGGTGCGAGTTCTGGATGGTACGGTTGCTCACATGTCGTCATTGTCCAGCACTGAATTGATGAGTGACTTGATGCACAGTGGCTCGTTTATGTCTGTCTGTTAGGTCATCAGCCCAGAGGCTGGCTGGATCCTCAAATAGCACCACCAAAGACTATGCAGCTATAGGAAAACCACAAAAACCAATGACAGCACCAAAATGAGGCGTACTAGGTAAGATGAGATGTGAGGTAGTTTGCCATTGCCTTCCTTGTTTTTATGCTTTTACAATCAGAGCTAGCCAACAGGGATCCACCATTAACGCATCGTACATCATGACAGTTGACCAAGGCAGTGGTGATTTTGCCCAAATCCACTTACTCATGGTACACTCTTGATACAGTGGCCTTTGGAAAGCCCAGTGCCTGCATGACTTCAGAGATGGAATGGCCCATACAACTGGCACCAACAGTCTGTCCACAATCAAATGTGCTGAGGTCTATTGTTTCATCCATCCTGTAGTCAAATGTTACTCGTAAAACTCGTACGAGGTCTTACGTCCTCACTGTTACATGCCACACCCTCCTCTTATATTTGCCGGGCCGAGCACAGCACTATTTCCCCACTACAGTAGCTATCTCTAATTCAGTTGCTCATGAGTGTAATAAGGCTTAGTATAGTTTAGAATAAGCTTCATGAGAAAGCGTCATTCAGCTTTGCTTATGAAATGATTTTTCCACTGGGCCATAAAGGAGTAAGCAGGTCTTTTAGAGCTCATCCATTTTCATTTTGGAGTGCTTGACCAACTGTGGATCTTTTATTGTTTACTTCAAAAGCACATTCTGCAAAAATTTGAATATTCATAAATATGCTTTAAGATGTATCTTTTTTCAGCTCAATTTTGTGCACATGTAACCAGTTTACCTTCTCACTGTTTTCCTATTTACAGTGTACTTCTACAAAGCATCTGTACTATGAAAATCAGTTTGGTCATTTTGTGCACAAGAGGGTTCCTTTTCCAGCACTTTTTCATTACATTTAGATATTATACTCTCTGATGGTATAGAGACGTTCCTGTACATTTAAGATACATTCCACATCCCCAAAGTTGTTGTCGTTAAGAAGGAAACTATGGCCTGGAAAAAAAGAACTTCTGTGTAACCTTTTCAATCGAAGAATATTGCTGAAGAAGAGTTTACAAAATGAGAATTTTAATATTGTGATTCTGGCCTGCACTAGAATCTGACCAGAATATGAATTCCTCGGCAATGTGAATGTTTTCCATCAGATGATAATACACGCAGGATCAAACATCCTGAGCTCCTTGACCTGCTTCTCCTGCCAATGAGACATAACAGTGGCCTTTTTCACCTGTCCCACTATATATGCCTAAGTTGTAATACCACAACTGGTGCTTGTAAAACAAACACATTTGTGAGATGTGCAGATGTGCCACATTACCCGATTTACGTGGGAGACACCCAATTTCTCATCCTTTCTTCCTCTCTCCTGATTACCCAGACTGAATTCCAGATTACAACAACAGATGGAGTATTTCTGTAAAGTTCAAAATCTAGTGTATTTCCTCATTCTATCAACAGTTGGAGAGAACTGATGTTCAGTGCACATAGGTAGACTTACTTCCTTGACTTAATTCCTGTTGCTCCTCTTGGAGCACAGGGCTTCTGTGAAACTATTTCATCTGGTCCTATTGTTGGCCAGCCTCGTTCCCATTCCTAGGCACTCCTCCCTAATCGTCGTCTTCCAAGTCTTCTTTGGACGGCCGCGTTTTCAAGCACCTTGGGGTTCTAGCCGAGTGCTGCCTTCTCGATGGCTCCAGTGGGCTTCCTTAGTGCGTAGCCTATCCAGCGCCTTCTCTCTTTTATCTGGATTTCAATCGGCTGCTGATTTATTTACTCCCATAGATCTTCATTTGATATGACATCCGGCCATTTGCTGATGATGATACATCGTAAGCAATGATTCAGGAAGATTTATAGTTGTTATAGTTCTGGGTGACTTTCCAGGTTTCACAACCGTAAAGGAGAATGGACTTAGTATTTGTGTTAAAAAGTCGTAACTTAATCCTTCTAGAAATGTTCCTGTTCCTCTAAATAGCGTACAGTTGAACAAAGGCACAATTTGCTTTCCTGATACAGCTCTTGATGTCTTCTTCCGATCCTCCAGTTGTAGTATTAATACTCCCAAGGTATAGGAAGGAGCCCACCTGTTCTCTATCTGTATCATCAATCCTGCAGTTGACCTTGAACTCCTTGGTCTTGTTGAAATGTAATTTAAGCCCAAAAACCTCTACATCCTTCTTCAGCAGCTTAATCTTCTCCTCCATATCCCTGAGCCTTCAAGCCTGCAGGCAGGTATCATTGCACAGAGGTGGGACAGATAAAATTAACTGATAGTTTTCTTTAATATGACACCCTCTAAGGCGATGTTAACCATTTTATCAACTCCACACAGCAGAGCTGAGTGTGAGATGATATTACAAATTAACAAAGACTAAAACACAGTTCAGATCAACACTTTATGAAAAAACTTTGGAAAAAAGTGCAACCACAAAAGATGTTCAGCAAGCCAAGTGCTTTAAGCAAAAATTCAGTTCAGAGTTTCTAAAGAGAGCTAAGGTAGCAACGGTGAAAAGTAGTGTTCTAAAGCTCGGCTATATGTAATTATATCAAAGTAGTATACTGTGTCAAATATTCATGAATGTATAAATATTATTAAGCAACAATGTTAACTATCTGACTATATGAAATATATCAAAATTACAATAAACCCTTCCGTGACTCAGGATTTCAAGCTATATCCTTACCAAATTTCAGATCAGTCAGTCCAGTAGTTAATAATACCAATATAAATGGTCCATTATTGGACATTATAAATTTTCCAGCTAACTCATTCTTGGTTGCCAGCATTTTGCCCCAGTGTGCTAAGTTGGGCTCTTCAGTTGGTAAATAGCACACCCACCAAGACGCATGGCTAGTGCATACCGTGGAGGCCACTGCGTAGGCTACTTGGAGCCACTGGCAGTGCCAATATAAATGGTCCGTTATTGGACATTATAAATTTACTAATTCGGGACAAATATTTCAGTTTCCCTACGGGAATCAACATCTCTGTATCATCTGATGGCCAGGCAGGCATCAATTTTTGCTAATGAGACATAGTCTCTCAAAGTGCATTGGCACTGCCAGTGGCTCCAAGTAGCCTATGCAGTGGCCTCCACGGTATGCACTAGCCATGCGTCTTGGTGGGTGTGCTAGTTACCAACTGAAGAGCCCAACTTAGCACACTGGGGCGAAACGCTGGCAATCAAGAATGAGTTAGCTGGAAAATTTATAATGTCCAATAACAGACCATTTATATTGGTATTATAAATTTACTCATTCGGGACAAATATTTCAGGTTCCCAATGGGAATCAACATCTGTATCAGTCCAGTAGTTTTCGAGCCTATCCGAATCAAACAAAACAGATCCATTTAATTTCTAGTAATAGTATAGATGACTCGCATTAACTGATGACAAATGTGTCAACAAGTGAAGAAAAAATATCATCTATTTTTATTCCTATTACTATTCAAATATGTCATTATTTCCACAGTTGTAATGCTAAGACAAATATACTTTGTTTTCCTTCTACTGTATTTATATGACCCAAGCAACACCTTTTAGTAGACAATTTGTTTATTCTGAGGAGGCATTTGTAATGAATCATCGCACTAACACAAAATCTAACTGTCTCTAAAATACGGATATGGGTAGAAGTGATACAAAAGACATGGAAGTAACAGTAAACAGAAGATGAACTGGTACTGTCCAGCATTATACATTTTACACATCCCCCTGAAGTTCTCTAGTTCTCTGGGTGCAAGTAAGAGCAAGCCACTAGGTTGTGGCGTGCACAAAAGCTTGAGCAAAGCTCGAACTTGTTCCAACTCTTGATGTCATCTGCATGAGCAGTTCAAGTCAGGCTCAAGCACATCACTAGATTTATGTCATCAGTTGTGTGTCATAGTACACTGCTTTTGACATTTTGGTAGTGTCTTTTCAAGACTGAAACAAAAAGTTTCCAGACTCTCATCTAACTAAGATTTTAACACGTTGGGTGCCACGTGCCGCCATATGGCGTCACGGTGGTCTACAAATTTGAGATGGCGTGACGCCATATGGCGGCACACCGTTCTTGAAATCAGAGTTGGCGTGACGCCATATGGCGGCACAGTTGAGTTTCAGACGATGCGCCGTAGATAATCAGCTGTGACATCTATGCGCGTAAAATTGGTACTACGTGAAGGGCGAACTTCAGGGTCTATTCCAGCTATGTATTTTTACTGTATGCCACCATGTGGCGCCACAGTATTCTTCCGAAGCCACTGACTGGCCAGTGGTCTTTGTCACAGGTGAAAGCTCGCCAGGCTTTGTTTATTCCTCGTTTACGTACGTATTATCACTCAGTTTATATAGTTGTGCAAAAATATAAAAAATTGAAGATATTGGTAATAATCTTACGAGGGAACACATACATGTGTTACACTCGGATTCGGTTGAAATTTGGTAGGAATATTCGTGGGAGGCAGTAGAATGCCAAGGTGAAAACTGCATGTACCCAGCTCAAGTTTAAACGCCAAAATTGAGCAAATAAATAGTCATAAAATTAGAAGTACCACGGGAGTATCGGGGTGTGGCGGAGAGGTAGGGAGGAGCGAAACATCGGACGTGAACCAACCGGGCTGCGTCGAGCTGCGCCAGCAGCCAGGTAGCGTACAGTTAGCGCGTTTCCCTTAACTTCCCGATCAGATGTGCAAAACGTAAATATGAATACAGCACATGAAACAAGTGTACAAAGGACGATGTTTGAACAACGATGCCAATAAGGTTTGAAAAATTACAACGAGTAACAAGAACTCGGGCATGCCGAGACGCATATTTTCATTGTTTAGAGTTATCAGAAAACTGTTCACAACAATATGTAATGCAATATAAGTACTTGTTTTGCATTTTACTAGGTTTTCATAAATATTGCGTTAATTTGAATTAGGAAATAAATATCCCGTATTGGAATTTCGTATTGAACATTCCATGTCAAAAAATTCTGTGACACCATATGGCGTCACGCTATATTTTATCTTTCCTAAAAATTGATGTGACACCATATGGCGTCACGCATGACCATGGTATGGTGAGATAAAATTTACTTAGTACATCATATAAATACATCCCAAGATTATATAAACAGTCTACAACGCGTACAATTGCTTTGGCACCAGCGGAATGCAATTCAAAAACATGCCTGGCACCAGTGGAATAGTGTGCTACAATCGGCTCGGCACTCAACGTGTTAATTAAGTAAGAGGATTTTAGTATGTTGCATCATTGAGATGTTCTTTTTTTTTTTTTCGTGTCCTCAAAGTTTTGACTTTTGACTAACTTGAAGCTCTAAAAAGTTACAGATGTTTCCCATGATCAAAAGAATGCACATTCTCATGTGGTCATTTGATGCGTAATTCAGATTCAGAATAGATGGTCAGTTACTCGATGCAAAACTTTATCTTACTGACTGAGGGATTATTAGGTGGTCAACATTTTTTTCCATGGAACTATGTCAAGAAAACAATAAAAATAATGTTATTTGCTTTACGTCCCACTAACTACTTTTATGGTTTTCAGAGACGTCGAGGTGCCGAAATTTAGTCCCGCAGGAGTTCTTTCACATGCCAGTAAATCTACCAACACAAGGCTGACATATCTGAGCACCTTCAAATACCACCGGACTGAGCCACGATCGAACCTGCCAAGTTGGGGTCAGAAGGCCAGAGCCTCAACAGACAGCCACTCAGCCTGGCTCAAGAATACAAGCTGGACCAATAAACTGTAAAGAGTTTACAACTTTAGCTGCCTTCTTAAAAGGTGGTGGTGGGATTGTTTTAACACATTCACGCCCATCATCCGAGTGGGCTATGTAATGGGCTGGCCCAGCTATTCTAGCTGTTAGTGGCAAAGCAAACAACAACGAATTCTTTTCACAATACATTCTAAACTAAACAAGATATGGAAACAAAATTTTCCACATACCTTAATGAAGTCCTCTAGTATCTCTGTAGGGTGTGTTAGGCGATACCAGCATCACCTGACAAGGAATGACTGCTAATCAGACACATGCATGGTGCATGCAGTATCAGTGAGCGTGCTATGTGCGTGTAGAATGGGGAAGGCGCGCGATCTATCCGAGTTTGACCGAGGGCAGATTGTGGTGGCCCGGAGGCTAGGCACGAGCATTTCAGAAACTGCACGACTTGTGTGCTGTGGTGAGTGTCTTTAACAAGTGGTGAAACCAAGGTGAAACCACGTCCAAACGTCGAGGGGTTGGGCGGACACCCTTCATTACAGATGTCGGACATCGTACGCTGGGCAGACTGGTAAAACTGGACAGGCGGCGAACTGTGGCGGAACTAACATCAGACTTTAATGCTGAGCAGAGTACGTGTGCGTCCGAGCACACAGTGCGCCGAACACTCCTAGGGATGAACCTCCGCAGCCGACGACCCATGCGTGTGCCAATGTTAACACCACGACATCAGCAACTATGACTGAAATGGGCATGTGACCATCATCACTGGACGTTGGCGCACTGGCAGAGCACTGCATGGTCTGATGAATCCAGATACCTTCTTCATCATACTGATGGGAGGGTGCAAATCCATTTTCTTCAAGGGGAACAGAATCTTGACACCTATACTGCAGAACAGAGACAAGCTGGCGGCAAATCAATTATGCTCTGGGGAACATTAACGTGGGTATCCATGGGTCCAGTAGAGCTCATGCAAGGCACCATGACGGTCGAGGAGTACTGTACATTGGTTGCAGACCATGTACACCCTTTCATGACGATCATGTTTCCCAACGGCAGTGGCGTTTTTCAACAAGATAATGTGCAGTGACTCAAGGGCAGGAGTGCGATGGAGTGGTTTAAGGAATACAGTGGTGAGTTACAATTGATGTGCTAGCCAGATCTTAACCCGATCGAACACATCTGGGATGTGATTGAACATGGCATCAGAGCTCATTGCCCCTCTCCCCAGAATTTACGGGAATTAGGTGACTTGCATGTGCAGATGTGGTGCCAACTCCCTCCAGTGACCTACCAAGGCCTCACTGCTTCCATGTCAAGATGCGTCACCACTGTTATCCTTGCCGAAGTTGGACATACCGACTATTAGGTAGGTGGTCATAATGTTCTAGCTGGTCAGTGTATGTATATTGGGTTCTATTAGACTAGAAGTATGGTAGTTTGTCTTCTGAAATGTTACCATCTCAGTGTAATCTCTAAAAATAAGAGTTTTAGTAATTTACTGCCTTCCTGGATAAATGAGAATTTAAAAGATCATTTATGAATTTCATGAAACATTATGGGATAAATTCTAGGACGGAGTAGTTCTGCTTTATTCACTGTATTATCACACGATATTGCAAACAGTGACATCCTCTAGTAATGTGTATTTCAGACGTCGATGCTAGATTTAAAAATCAAGAATAATAATAAAAGTAATTGGAGATTGGGTTAAAATGAGACATACAGGTCATGAATGATAAATGAAAGTAGATTTGCTCATGTGGAATAAAATGAAGTGCTCAGATGTAGAAATATTTACCTGGAAAATTGTATGCCTGCGGGTAAATGTATAATTTTTGGAAGCATTAGTAATGTGATTCAATGCATTCCGATGAAAGTAGAGCACGCGCTGAAAGGTTTTACAGCATCTGAAGAATAATAATAATAAATGTTCTAAGCACTCAATGACCACGCGGTAGAGTAGAGTCAATTTTAACCCAGACGTTGTGCTTATTTACTGCTACCCATTCTTCCGAATGATAACATGATTTTGGAATATATCATTGTTGTAATGTCAGAAGAAGATTCAATTAAGTGATAATTCATATTTAATCACAATCATACGTCAGTTGTTGGAAGTATAGAATATAATAGAAGGTCATCAGTCGATGCAATCCAACCTCCTTTTCTCCATAAAATTCAGGACTAAACATAAAGCCTAGGATTCGAATATAACCTTGTAAATAAATTTCAAGTATCCTGAGTGCATGGAATGAATGTGGTTGTAGTCAGAAATATTTTTCATTGTCATTTATTTGAAATGTAGTTCCTAATCTGACCTTGTGTTCATCATGGAGTGCCAAATTATTCTGGCGTTGTCAGTGTTTTTGCTCTTTTACAGAGGATTGTTTGTTTATTTCTTAAGGCAAAGATTAGTGACAGGATAAATCCATTTATTAAGTGTGTAACCGTACGTATGTACGATCCCCGAATTTTTAGGTTAGGAAATTTTCGTATATAGTTGGTAATGTTAAAATCATGTAATTTTGTTTATTGAGAATGTAAAAACGTAATATTATAAGAAGAATGTGTAGTTAGGGAATATTGCATATGTGCATCATTATATTTTGTATAAATTTCCGTTTGGGTAAGAGTCTGTAAATATGGCCTAGCCGTAAGGATTGTGCAACCGGGAAAACTGCGACTATATCGGGAAGGACGGTTGAAGCCAGTTGGATGCGTTGCAACAAAGTGGCTTGGAAACATGGGGTACGGCAGGAAGTATAGGCTGAGGAATTGGAGTGGATCAATGTGGATGTGAGTGGACGTTCGATGTCACATCAGACGCAGGACAGCCAATACGAGGGCTTTGTTTTAAGCGAGGTTGGGTTGACTGAGTGACGAGTGAAGAAGTGTCTGTGAGAGCGTTGCTACCAGTAAACTTTTCTGGACGCTATAACCACGTGTAGCAAGCCTATATAAGCAGGTACGCGTGTGCGGCAAGTCATTCTAATGCTGTTTCTGACTCTGATTCTGATTGTGTTTCTGTCTCTCATTCTGTGTGTTTCTCACTCGGACCGGCACGAGGGAGCTACTTTGCGCATAGTCCTAGGCAATGTTGTATTGTTCTTGAGTATCGTTTTCGGAGTGAGCACGCTATATGTCGCTAATGCTAATGAGTTTCTGGTGGCTGTTAGGTCAAAGACGCTACTTAAGTGTTTATTTGTAACTCCAACTCTGTATAATAGTTGGACTACTATTCTTCTACGAGATTATGTACAGTGGATGTGGTGATGCGTACAGAATCGAGATCTGGTAGTGGATGTGTGTTTGAGCACAGAGCTGATTCTTGGTCGAGGAAATCATTGGCTGAGTATCCACTTTCAGTTGCAGAAACCTGAGGCGTTACACCAACCTGTGCGGCACTCGAGAAGGACTCAAGATGTCGATGAAGTGTGTAAATAAGGTTAGGGATGCTCTTCGTAAAGAAGGTTGCATCCGTACGTAGAGAAAGTCGTCGTACTTTTCTCTACCAGATTAGGCTTTTCTTCTGCAACATTAGAGTGCAGTGCGACTCTTACCTTGAAGGTATGATAAATGTAAATAGTGAAAATAATTTTATGGTGGTTTGAAGATGTTTGTAATTTGCCTTTATCCTCCTCAGTCCGTATGTAGCATATGCTCTACATGTGGTTTTGTCTACTTACAATAAAACAAAATAATTTAAGGAAAAAAGTAATAATGGTTGGAAAGTCAACTCTGAGTCCTGATGTAGCATATATGCTACACGAATAAAACAACTTAGTGAAACACACTAATTTTCTATGGTGAATTTTTTAAAATTATTTGAGCAAAATATAACACATCGAATGCATCAACAGGCTCGGGACTGAAGAGGTTAAAAGCGGCAAACACGAGTTGGTCTTGTCAAATAATTTATTTTTGTATGTGTTTATTAGTGGTCTGTATATTTGCCCTTTGTAAACGGCGAACAGGTGTTGGTCTCATCAAGTGATGATTATTGAGGTAATTTATATATTTTTATTTATTTTCGGAGTAAAGTCATGGAAGGAAACTTGCAGTGAGTCTTTTATCAGTAGAGTATGGATGAACCTGGCTTGCTACCCAAATCTAATTTCAGAGGTAAACAGGTAAGGTTATAAAGTAAGTCTGGGGCTTCGTCAACCTGATGACCGTCGCCTTGGGAGAGGGAGTTACTCATTGCTCTATATAGTTATATATTCCTGTAATTGTTTTACAGGTGGCGCCCAGACTTGGTATTTGCACTTATTTCACTCACCGTTAATTCATTTCATATTTTCTATCGATTGCAAATGGTTACAATTGGCGCCGCCAACGTGAGGCAGAATGATATCCAGACTTGCTATATGACCTCGATAGGCACATTTGGTCCAGTGTTTTAGTGAGCTTGTGTTAGGAGTTATGTATCGGTGTTATGTTTTGAGTTCTGTGTTTTTCAGTGGAATATGAATAATAGTAAGAGTAATAGTAGTGTAATGAATTTGAGAAGGAGAAAAGTGCATAAAGGAAGTATGTCAGTTAATGATCAGGAGAGCAGCTTTGACACAAGCACACGAAGTTTGATGAAAGTAGTTTTCAGAGTGGAAATATGTCTGTGAAAAAAGTGTACGGAATTGTAATGGGGGGTAAAGGGGAAGGTAGTAGGCAAAATCAAAGTAACATGGGGGGTAATAATGAGTTTATGAAGTTAGTAATGGAGCAGTTGGCCAAATTGATTGATCAAGGGAATAATTTGAGTAGTCAAATTAGTAATCAGGGGAAGGAATTGAGTGATAAAATTAGTAGGGGAGGAGGTAAGTAATTTAATTGATAAGCATTGCACGGCAGCTAATGATTGGGGTAGTAGTGTGGAGAAAGGAATTGATAATGTAAGGAGGGAAGGTGATGATCCGAGAGATTTTGGGGGCAAGGGGTGTGTAGAAAAGGAGAAGGATTTGTCGGAGGACCTACTATGTGCTAAAATTGATGGTGATAACACTGTGGTAATTGATGGTGTTCGGGAAGTTGCAGAAATTGAAAAAGAAATTAGTTCTGAAGGTGATGAAGATTATTTTGTAGAAGGGGAGTCTTTGAGGAAGACATATCATGTTGTAGATGTTGGTGTAATTGAGGAGATTAATGTTACGTCGGTAATGTGTCAGAGTAGTGATGATTTTGAGATTAATGAAAATTCCGTTAAGAGGGTCAAGAGCAACAGTGTTGATGGCATGAATGATGTGTGAGTGGGAACAGCGATGAAAGATATGGAAGATGTAGGAATTGTGGAAGAATTTAGTAGTAATGGTCGGGATCTCTAGGTCAGTAATAGTAGTGATTTCGGGAAGAGAGAAAGTGTGAGTGAAGGAAAGTGAAGAGAAGGGTTGTGTGAATGGGATTGAGGTGATTGAAGCTGGTATGTCCGATAAGGATGAGTGGAGGAAAATTGTCGATGCTGTGGGTGAAAGTCTTTGTGAAGTGGAGGTTAGGTCACATTTTGTGCATAATGAGAATCATAAGAGTGATTGTGAATATTATGCGGATTCAGGGTTTGAAGATTTAATGAGGAGTAATTGTGTTGGAAAGCTTTATGGTATTTGGATAAAGTTCAAAGAAAGTGAGAGTGACAATGTGTGTAAGAGAACAGGAGGTCGATTCAAATGTATGTTGAGTGGAATATCTGATGCTGAAGATCGTACGAATGATTTCAATGAAGTGTGGAAGAGTATTGGTGAGAGATGTGAGATTGTGGTGTGTTTTCAGAACAGGAGGGATGTTTTGATTGTGAAATGTATATGTGTTCCGAATGAAAGTCTGTGTAAGTTGTGTGTGAAAGAATGGGAAGAGAGTTTTTGTGTGAGATTGGCAACCATGGTAGATCTGCCCTCAGCAGAAGTGGTATCTTCAAAGGTGATTGATTTGGCGAGGCAGATTTTAAGGAAGGCAGCTGATAGGAGGAGGATGCAGCGGGGGAGGCATCATGGAGATAGTTTTGAAATAGGGGAGGAGGTGTTACTAAAGGTTCCACACATTTCATCTGCAGACAACAAAGAAATTCATAAGTTTTTTAAATTGTATCGGGGACCTTACACAGTAGGTAAGAAAGTTGGCAAGTGTGCTTATCACCTGTTGAATAACAAAGGTGACATGATTGGTACACACAATATTCACAATCTTAAGAGGTATGTAAGGTGAAGTATTAAAGGTTCAGATGTTCTGTATGGTAAGAAGAATGTGTGAATTTCCTTTAAATCTTGAGTGAATTTGACAGGCTGTGCAGACTTATGAACTGAAAAGACTGTGATTTGCTCAGATGTATTGTATATAATCTTCACAAATCAAGGGGAGGTATTGTAACCGTACGTATGTACGATCCCCGAATTTTTAGGTTAGGAAATTTTCGTATATAGTTGGTAATGTTAAAATCATGTAATTTTGTTTATTGAGAATGTAAAAACGTAATATTATAAGAAGAATGTGTAGTTAGGGAATATTGCATATGTGCATCATTATATTTTGTATAAATTTCCATTTGGGTAAGAGTCTGTAAATATGGCCTAGCCGTAAGGATTGTGCAACCGGGAAAACTGCGACTATATCGGGAAGGACGGTTGAAGCCAGTTGGATGCGTTGCAACAAAGTGGCTTGGAAACATGGGGTACGGCAGGAAGTATAGGCTGAGGAATTGGAGTGGATCAATGTGGATGTGAGTGGACGTTCGATGTCACATCAGACGCAGGACAGCCAATACGAGGGCTTTGTTTTAAGCGAGGTTGGGTTGACTGAGAGACGCGTCAAGAAGTGCCTGTGAGAGCGTTGCTACCAGTAAACTTTTCTGGATGCTATAACCACATATAGCAAGCCTATATAAGCAGGTACGCGTGTGCGGCAAGTCATTCTAATGCTGTTTCTGACTCTGATTCTGATTGTGTTTCTGTCTCTGATTCTGTGTGTTTCTCACTCGGACCAGCGCGAGGGAGCTACTTTGCGCATAGTCCTAGGCAATGTTGTATTGTTCTTGAGTATCGTTTTCAGAGTGAGCACGCTATATGTCGCTAATGCTAATGAGTTTCTGGTGGCTGTTAGGTCAAAGACGCTACTTAAGTGTTTATTTGTAACTACAACTCTGTATAATAGTTGGACTACTATTCTTCTACGAGATTATGTACAGTGGATGTGGTGATGCGTACAGAATCGAGATTCGGTAGTGGATGTGTGTTTGAGCACAGAGCTGATTCTTGGTCGAGGAAATCATTGGCTGAGTATCCACTTTCAGTTGCAGAAACCTGAGGCATTACACCAACCTGTGCGGCACTCGAGAAGGACTCAAGACGTCGATGAAGTGTGTAAATAAGGTTAGGGATGCTCTTCGTAAAGAAGGTTGCATCCATACGTAGAGAAAGTCGTCGTACTTTTCTCTACAAGATTAGGCTTTTCTTCTGCAACATTAGAGTGCAGTGCGACTCTTACCTTGAAGGTATGATAAATGTAAATAGTGAAAATAATTTTATGGTGGTTTGAAGATGTTTGTAATTTGCCTTTATAAGCGGCAAACACGAGTTGGTCTCGTTAAGTGATTTTTTTAAATTGGTGTTTTTTAGTGGTTTGTAATTTGCCTTGTAAACGGCAAACACGAGTTGGTCTCGTAAAGTGATGTTTCTTTCTTCATGTTGGTGGTTTGTAGTGGTTTGTAATTTGCCTTGTAAACGGCAAACACGAGTTGGTCTCGTCAAATAATTTATTTTTGTATGTGTTTATTAGTGGTCTGTATATTTGCCCTTTGTAAACGGCGAACAGGTGTTGGTCTCATCAAGTGATGATTATTGAGGTAATTTATATATTTTTATTTATTTTTGGAGTAAAGTCATGGAAGGAAACTTGCAGTGAATCTTTTATCAGTAGAGTATGGATGAACCTGGCTTGCTACCCAAATCTAATTTCACGGGTAAACAGGTAAGGTTATAAAGTAAGTCTGGGGCTTCGTCAACCTGATGACCGTCGCCTTGGGAGAGGGAGTTACTCATTGCTCTACATAGTTATATATTCCTATAATTGTTTTACAGGTGGCGCCCAGACTTGGTATTTACACTTATTTCACTCACCGATAATTCATTTCATATTTTCTATAGATTGCAAATGGTTACAATTTTTGAATTGAACAAGATCAAAAAATTTTCTAATAATGAGCAAGTACCAGCAAAGGAAATTATCATAATGTAAATTTTCATGAACGCCTTGCAAGGCTTCTTTTAAGTCATAGTCGACTCAATTATTAATTTTTTTAAAAGGATGTTTATGACTCAAATATTAATTCGAGCTTGTTATTCAGAAACCTGAGTCAGTTGAGAGACTTTATTCATTTAAAGAACATTTATTATGATGCTTAGATGATGTCTGATATGCCTAGAAAATCATCAACATAGACGTGTTTCTACAGTAATGTAGTATACAGAATAGGTTTATGGACTCTTAACGGTTTGACGTGGTGCAGTGCTGAAAGTCTGGGGATGGCAGCCATAGGTCGGCCTCGGCGAAGGGACGGGAGCGGTGTTGTCAGACTGCCTGTAGATAATCAGCCACTGCTGTGCTTGGCACTTGCCGTAAGTGGGGACACTGAACTAAACCCGGGTCCAAAACAGTGCACAATTTGCGGAAATAGTGGTAGGAGGAACCAATTATTTGTCCACTGCAATAATTGCTCGCTAAAAGGCCATAGAACCTGCGCAAAAGTCTCAGTGTCTGAATTCAGAAAAATAAAGAACGGTTCCCGTACATGGTTATGCTGGAAGTGTGAAATGCCGCTGTTATAAGACTCGTTCTTTACAGTTACCAGTGATACGCCCAGTGACTTAGTAAATAATTCTAAATGTACATATGTAAATAAAAATATATCACTTTTTGCCTTCAATGCGCGCAGTATTATGCGACCTGGACGGTTACAAAATATCCACGCATCGCTTGAAAGCCTTGACCCGACCATCGTATGTGTCAATGAGACGTGGTTGTCCAGCAAAATTAATGACTCAGAAGTGTTCCCTGACTCGCTGATATTGTTCCGTAAGGACCGATCCCACCGCTCTGCAGGGGGAGTTCTAATTGCAGCCAAGCCAGAATGTAATCCAACTCGAGTTCATCACCTGGAGACAGCAGCCGAAGCACTGTGGGTGGAAGTGATGTGCAACAAACGCAAATTACTTATTGGATCAATTTATCGCGCCCCTAAGTCGTCGCCGGAAATGAACGATGAACAAATTCTCTCTCTCTCTCGAGTGTGTGCAACATGTACAACAAAATTACGATGTTATTTATATTGTCGGTGATTTCAACTTAGAAATTACGTGGTCCAGAAATGCTGCACCTGTTCCAAATAACCCCCTCGCCAATAAATTCCTTTCCGCTTTCTATGATTTATTCCTTCATCAATTAATATTCGAAGCCACGCGTATTACGCAAACAACACGCTCAACCCTTGATCTTTTCCTAAGTAATATACCACAGTCCGTCCAATCTCTTAATACTATTCCTGGATTCTGTGACCATCAGGCAATTCTCGCAACACTGACCCATATAAAACCATCCCCCAAACTCCATACCAGAACAGTTTACAATTTTTCCCGAACAAACTGGAACAATCTATCCACTTTACTATCCAACCGCCTCCCCGTTCTCAGATTTCACCAGCAGTACTGAATAAACAAGATATGGAATGACTGGTAGAAAATATTCTTTTAATGCGTAGAAGAAACCACACCAACAGTAAATATAACCAGCAGACGGAAATCTCCATGGATTACCAAGGAGATAGTGTGAGAAATTCGAAGAAGGGACCGCTTGTACCAGAAATGGAAAAGAAATCCAACCGATTATGAGTGGGAGAAATACAGGCTGGCTAGGAACAAGGCTAAACAATCTATCAGAGATTCCTACGATTCTTACATCCACAATCTCAACACCAACTCCAAGGAACTCTGGGCTCTTCTCAGAAGTAAAGGTTGCAACAGAGCTCCAACTGTATGTAAACATAACGGTACGGCAGTTTCCACACCACAAGAAATTGCAGACACCTTCAACAGGAAATTTAAAAGTAACTTCTCCGTACCTACTGAGGAAGAGAACATGCTATATTCAAGGACAACATCTACCCCTCTCTTCCCTCTAACCAACCTATATTTCTCAACGAATGAAGTAAAGGAGAGCCTTCTGAAAACAAGACCTCATGCCGCGACCGGGCCGGACCGAGTGCCAGCAAGAATTCTCAAGAATTGTGCAGTCGCCTTGGTGCCCTCGCTTTGCGCTCTCTTCAACTGTTCAATTAATACCGGGTCTGTACCTTTGGAGTGGAAAGAAGCCAACGTAGTGCCAGTTTTCAAAGATGGAGATAAGGAAAACGTAGATGATTACCACCCAGTTTCTATAACATCAGGGGTCTGTAAATGTATGGAACGTCTAGTTGCTAAATATATGTTGGATTTTCTCAAGGAGAGAAGCCTGCTGAACTCAAACCAGCATGGCTTCATTCCGGGAAAATCCTGCACAACACTTCTAACAAAAGTCATTGATGACTGGCAGTTCTCTTTGGAGCAGACTGATGGCTCACAAATAGACTGTGTGACTCTGGACTGGAGCAAAGCTTTTGACCATGTGTCACATCAAAGACTTCTGTTAAAACTTAGCAACTACGGCTTTCAGGGTAAACTGCTGTCATGGTTGAGGTCATTTTTGGTGGGCCGAACTCAATGTGTTGTGTATGGAGGAGCCAAATCAGACCAAACAACAATTACTTCTGGAGTAATTCAGGGCAGTGTGATAGGACCCCTCCTGTACACGATTTATGCTCTCGACTTACCGGATTGTGTAAATTCGACCATTGCGCATATGCCGATGACACAGTCATTTACAGAGCCATGAAAAACAGTGATGATATTATAAAATTCCAATCGGATCTGGATAGTATAGTTCTGTGGTGTGAGGTAAATAGAATGTATATAAATATTAAGAAGTGTAAATATGTAAGACTAAGCAGAGCTAAACAACCACTCCAGAACCAACCTACTCTATGTGGAATCCAACTGCCGACTTCTAACTCCATCAGCTTGCTCGGTATTCACATTACGGACAATCTGAAATGGAATAAACACATGGAGGAAGTGAGGTGTAAGGCATACCAGGCGCTAGGTTTCGTCCGTAGATGTCTCTCGGGAGGAAGAAATAAAGCCCTATGAACGACTTATATTTCCCTTGTGCGGCCCATACTATTATATGGCCTTCCTTCCTGGCATCCAACTACAACGGAAAACATGAGGAAACTAGAAAGTATCCAGCGACGAGCAGAACGTTTAATTAACAAACACATCCCCTTAAACACAGCCAGGTCATTGCCACCAGTGAACTCGTTATGTACACAAATAGATGTAGCCTTCCTTAGGAAATCCCTGACAGATAACACACACCTCTCCCCTTTCCACCGCCTACAGCTCAATTACCGCTCTGTTAAAAGAGGCCAAGGAGTTACTCTTGTCCCTCCCTTCACTAGAACAACCTCATATTTAAATGGGTTTTACTCAAGGACTGCTCGTACCTGGAACCTTATACCATCTGAGGTAAAGCTACTTCCTCTTCCTCACTTCCTCCGCGAAGTAAAGAAAATGTATATGTAAATAGAAACCCATATGTGATGTATATAACTTGTATAAATTAGAATTGCAAGAAGGATGGGTGCAAGTACAGGTGTATGTGGGCGAATGGGTATGCGTGCGCGTGTGGGAGTGGTTGTGAATGAGTGTGTATACAGGGGTCTGAGTGAGAGTATAAATGGCTGGGTGTTCTTACTGTAATATTTTCAGGATAAATTAAGATAATTATTATTCTAAGGGTACAGTGTTTGTAGTGTAAATATGTAAATTTAAAACTGTCTACATAAGTTTGTATGTAAATATTCAGTAGAGTTTATGTACACATGTGGAGATGGAGGCACTTCCGTGTATGTGGGGCTTGCCTTTTCACCATCTACCACCCCTAAATTGTAAAACAAACAAACAAACAAACAAACAAACAAACAAACAAACAAAAAAAAATAAATAAATAAATAAATAAATAAATAAATAAATAAATAAATAAATAAATAAATAAATAAATAATAATAATAATAATTGACCACGTATACAAAATTTGACAGTTAATTCATATGCGAAGTAATGCAGCTGGTATTATGTTTAAAGACATTGAAATGACAATTTATGGGATAATTTATTAGCAAAGATCAATAATTACCCCAGGATAGGAAGGAGGTTCTTCCATTTATTTATTTATTTTTGCGCAGTCAAAATATATGGCTAATTTTATTATTATACTTTTTCTCTCATGCTAAAACTGACTGGAAGTGCGCTTAACATATGAAGATATGTCTGTTCTACTACCCATCAAGGGCATTTATCTGTAAAACCCCGCGTTAGTGTACAATCAATGTTTGGAAGTTCCGGCGTACAAAGATTGCAGAAACACAATTCGCAGCAGAAACTACCGTGCAACAGGCACTTCGGACCATTATAGTAACAAGAAACAGATGTGGTTCAGTATCATCTGGCAAAAGGTTGAACACGTGCTTGCAACACCTCTTAACACATGCAGTACAGTGTCATACAGCATAGTCATCTTTCCCACAATAGATGATACTGTGTTGTCCTTTATTCGACGTTGAAATGTAAACATGGAATTTCAATGACGTGATTAAAACACAGCGGAGTGGAACAGTATGTGTGACAGCGATTTCGCTCCTTCATCCCCAAAACGTGTATGAACAAGTGTGATACGGAGTATTGATGACCGAACATTTGACAACATTTATGAGGATTATTATAATCGCGGTTACAATTTTTATCAGAAACTAATGAAGCGTTATAGGTGCATTAGGCCGAAATCAAACTGCAAGGTAATTTTAGATTATGTGACAAGCAGTCAAGAAGCTTGGAGACTTTTAAGATGCTTGAGCAACGATCCTAGTCAGGCTAACACACATGCCAATCTAAGTGCAGATCAAATAGCGCACCAACTTTTGCTTAAAGGAAAACCAAAACATTCCATGAAAATAGGTTACAAGGAAAATGTCGAGATAGAGGAGGAGATTAAGGCCAAAGAAGTAATAAAATTTACATATGATAACCATGACATTTACAATAAGATACAAAAGTTGAAAACTAGAAAAGCGGCTGGAATTGATCAGATTTCTGAGGATATACTAAAGACAATGGGTTGGGATATAGTACCATATCTGAAGTACTTATTTGATTATTGTTTGGTCGGAGGAGCTATACCAGATGAATGGAGAGTTGCTATTGTAGCCCCTGTGTATAAAGGAAAGGGTGAAAGGCATACAGCTGAAAATTACAGGCCAGTAAGTTTGACATGCATTGTATGTAAGCTTTGGGAAGGCATTCTTTCTGATTATATTAGACATGTTTGCGAAATTAATAACTGGTTCGATACAAAGCAATTCGGTTTTAGGAAAGGTTATTCCACTGAAGCTCAACTTGTAGGATTCCAGCAAGATATAGCAGATATCTTGGATTCTGGAGGTCAAATGGACTGTATCGTGGGAGACTACTGGCAAAAATGAGTGCAATTGGACTAGACAAAAGAGTGACTGAATGGGTTGCTATATTTCTAGAAAATAGATCTCAGAGAATTAGGGTAGGTGAAGCTTTATCTGACCCTGTAATAATTAAGAGGGGAATTCCTCAAGGCAGTATTATCGGACCTTTATGTTTTCTTATATATATAAATGATATGAGTAAAGGAGTGGAATCGGAGGTAAGGCTTTTTGCGGATGATGTTATTCTCTATAGAGTGATAAACAAGTTACAAGATTGTGAGCAACTGCAGCGTGACCTCGAAAATGTTGTGAGATGGACAGCAGGCAATGGTATGATGATAAACGGGGTTAAAAGTCAGGTTGTGAGTTTCACAAATAGGAAAAGTCCTCTCAGTTTTAATTACTGCGTTGATGGGCTGAAAGTTCCTTTTGGGGATCATTGTAAGTATCTAGGTGTTAATATAAGGAAAGATCTTCATTGGGGTAATCACATAAATGGTATTGTAAATAAAGGGTACAGATCTCTGCACATGGTTATGAGGGTGTTTAGGGGTTGTAGTAAGGATGTAAAGGAGAGGGCATATAAGTCTCTGGTAAGACCCCCAACTAGAGTATGGTTCCAGTGTATGGGACCCCTCACCAGGATTACCTGATTCAAGAACTGGAAAAAATCCAACGAAAAGCAGCTCGATTTGTTCTGGGTGATTTCCGACAAAAGAGTAGCGTTACAAAAATGTTGCAATGTTTGGGTTGGGAAGAATTGAGAGAAAGAAGAAGAGCTGCTCGACTAAGTGGTATGTGATACAGATGTTGATTCCCATAGGGAACTTAAAATATTTGTCCTGAATGAGTAAATTTATAATACCAATATAATGGTCCGTTATTGGACATTATAAATTTTCCGGCTAACTCATTCACTGGTTGCCTGCGTTTCGCCCTCGTGTGCTAAGTTAGGCTCGTCAGTTGGGATTTAGCACACCACCCAAGACGCAAGGCTAGTGCATACCGAGGAGGCCACAGCATAGGCTATTTGAAGCCACCAGCAGTGCCAATGCACTATGAGAGCTATGTCTCATTTCTAAAAATTGATGCCTGCCTGGCCATCAGATGATACAGATGTTGATTCCCATAGGGAACTTAAAATATTTGTCCTGAATGAGTAAATTTATAATTTGGCACTGCTGGTGGCTTCAAATAGCCTATGCAGTGGCCTCCTCGGTATGCACTAGCCTTGCGTCTTGGGTGGTGTGCTAAGTCCCAACTGACGAGCCTAACTTAGCACACGAAGGCGAAACGCAGGCAACCAATGAATGAGTTAGCCGGAAAATTTATAATGTCCAATAACGGACCATTATATTGGTATTATAAATTTACTCATTCAGGACAAATATTTTAAGTTCCCTATGGGAATCAACATCTGTATCATCTGATGGCCAGGCAGGCATCAATTTTTAGAAATGAGACATAGCTCTCATAGTGCATTGGCACTGCTGGTGGCTTCAAATAGCCTATGCAGTGGCCTCCTCGGTATGCACTAGCCTTGCGTCTTGGGTGGTGTGCTAAGTCCCAACTGACGAGCCTAACTTAGCACACGAGGGCGAAACGCAGGCAACCAATGAATGAGTTAGCCGGAAAATTTATAATGTCCAATAACGGACCATTATATTGGTATTATAAATTTACTCATTCAGGACAAATATTTTAAGTTCCCTATGGGAATCAACATCTGTATCATCTGATGGCCAGGCAGGCATCAATTTTTAGAAATGAGACATAGCTCTCATAGTGCATTGGCACTGCTGGTGGCTTCAAATAGCCGATGCAGTGGCCTCCTCGGTATGCACTAGCCTTGCGTCTTGGGTGGTGTGCTAAGTCCCAACTGACGAGCCTAACTTAGCACACGAGGGCGAAACGCAGGCAACCAATGAATGAGTTAGCCGGAAAATTTATAATGTCCAATAACGGACCATTATATTGGTATTATAAATTTACTCATTCAGGACAAATATTTTAAGTTCCCTATGGGAATCAACATCTGTATCATCTGATGGCCAGGCAGGCATCAATTTTTAGAAATGAGGCATAGCTCTCATAGTGCATTGGCACTGCTGGTGGCTTCAAATAGTCTATGCAGTGGCCTCCTCGGTATGCACTAGCCTTGCGTCTTGGGTGGTGTGCTAAGTCCCAACTGACGAGCCTAACTTAGCACACGAGGGCGAAAACGCAGGCAACCAATGAATGAGTTAGCCGGAAAATTTATAATGTCCAATAACGGACCATTATATTGGTATTATAAGTGGTATGTTCCGAGCTGTCAGCGGAGAGTTGGCGTGGAATGACATTAGTAGACGAATAAGTTTGAATGGCGTTTATAAACGTAGGAAAGATCACAATATGAAGATAAAGTTGGAATTCAAGAGGACAAACTGGGGCAAATATTCATTTATAGGAAGGGGAGTTAGGGACTGGAATAACTTACCAAGGGAGACGTTCAATAAATTTCCAATTTCTTTGAAATCATTTAGGAAAAAGTTAGGAAAGCAACAGATAGGGAATCTGCCACCTGGGCGACTGCCCTAAATGCAGATCAGTATTGATTGATTGATTGAAGAATCCTATAGTCAGACAACCGGACGAGAACCATGAGTTATCTAAGCATAACACACTAACTGAACTGGAATTAGCTCTCAGTAAATGTAAGATTGGGAAGTCAGCAGGACTTGATGACGTTCGAATGGAACAAATTAAGAACTTTGGTCCTACTGCGAAGTGCTGGTTGGTAGAACTCATGAACAACTGCGTTCAGTCTTCCATGATACCTAAAATATAGAGGAAAGCTAGGGTCATAGCCATTCTAAAACCAGGCTAAGATAAAAATGACCCTAGTAGCTACAGACCAATCTCCTTATTGTGTCATCTTTTTAAGATTCTGGAGAGACTTATCCCCAATAGGCTGACTGATAAAATCGAGCCACCTCTGATTCCACAGCAAGCTGGTTTCAGTGGAGGAAAAAGCTGCACACCGCAGGTGTTAAAATTAAGTCAACATATAGAAGATGGTATTGAAAGCCGGAAAATCACAGGAGCTGCATTTATAGATCTCTCGGCAGCATATAATAATAATAATAATAATAATAATAATAATAATAATAATAATAATAATAATAATAATAATAATAATAATTTTGTGTGGCTATTTCTAGCCGAGTGCAGCCCTAGTAAGGCAGACCCTCCGATGAGAGTGGGCAGCATCTGCCGTGTAGGTAACTGCGTGTTATTGTGGTGGAGGAGAGTGTTATGTGCGGTGAGTGAGTTGCATGGATGTTGGGGACAGCACAAACACCCAGCCCCCGGGCCACTGGAATTAACCAATGAAGGTTAAAATCCCCGACCCGGCCGGGAATCGAACCCAGGACCCTCTTAACCGAAGGCCAGTACGCTGACCATTCAGCCAACGAGCCGGACACGGCAGCATATGATACTGTTAATCACCAAATTCTCCTAGAAAAGATATATAGCGTAACAAAGGACTTTCATCTCACTTGGTGCATTAGAAACCTACTTCAAAATCGAAGTTTCTTTGTTGAGTTCCACAGAAAAAGAAGCAGGTGGAGGATACTGAAAAATGGACTACTTCAGGGAAGCGTGTTGGCACCAATGCTTTTCAATATTTACACCAATGATCAGCCTCTTCCCATCAGGACGAATAATTTCATCTATGCTGATGATTGTGCCACAACTTCTCAGAGGGATAACTTTGAGACGAATGAACAAACATTGTCAAAAGCTCTAGACACTCTCGCTGGCTATTAGAAGAAGAATCAACTAACACCAAACCCAATTAAGACACAAACCTGTGTTTTCCTTCTAAACAAGAGAGAAGCTTCCCGAACTCTGAAGGTCACGTGGCAAGGCATAGCATTACAACACTGTCCTACCCCGAAGTACCTCGGAGTCACTCTGGATCGTGCCTTAACCTACAGAAAACATTGTTTGAACATCAAGCAGGAAGTGGCTGCTAGAAACAATATTGTGCAGAAGCTAAATGGAACAACTTGGGGAGCACAACCAGACACAGTGAGGACATCTGCCCTTTCGCTCTGCTATTCCGCAGCTGAATACGCGTGCCCATTGTGCTACAAACCTTGCCATGCCAAAGCAGTTGATATAGACCCCAACGAGACCTGCCGCATTATTACTGGATGTCTGAGACCTACACCTTTGGAAAAAGTGTATTGCCTTGCAAGGATAGCATCCCCCAATATCCGCCGTGAAGTGGCAGTCAAGAAAGGAAAGACGTTGACACCTGAAGCCCACCCTTTGTTTGTTTGGATATGCACCACCACACCAGCGCCTTAAGTCAAGGAAAAGCTTCTTGAGAGTAACCAAAACACTTGCAGGAACAGCGCAGCAAGCTAGAATTCAAGAATGGCGCACGCCAGGAGTCAACATACGAGTATCAGTCAATGGATGACCCCAAAAGAGGAACTCCCTCCTGGCCATGTTACAGATTGGGTGAACTGGAGAGCACTGAATAGATTGCGCTCTGGTGTTACGCGGTGCAGGGTCAACCAGAAGAAATGGACTTTTGAAGTGGATAGTACCTTGTGTGCATGTGGAGAAAAGCAGATCACAGCCCATTTGCTGCAATGTAGTTCATGCCCATTCAGTTGCACAACAGAAGACCTGGTTAAAGCGAAGCCAAATGCACTTGATGATGCACTATTTTGAACTCACATAGTTTAATGTGGCTCTTCATCACTGAAGAATTTATATTGTGTTTTATGTTTATGTTCTTTCCTCATATTTAATTTAAAACTTATGTATGCTTCTGACACAATATAAATAACTCAACATGTGAAGGTATTGGTATTTTTTTTAATTCGCTTTACGTCGCACCGACACAGATAGGTCTTTTGTCGCCTTCATTAAATGTGTGAAAATGGGAAACCACGGAAAACCATGTTCAGGGCTGCCTACAGTGGTGCTCGAACCCGCTATCTCCCAAATGCAAACTCACAGTTGTGCACCCCTAACCTTACAGCAAACTAGCTGGGTGTGAAGGTATTGCATAAGGTATTATGAAGGGGATACGTAGCAGCTTATTGTGCATCAAGCACTACAAATATTAATTTCATTTACGAGAAGGTATTGGAGAGTTTTATATCTTTCTTTAACGTACACTGATCAACCAACAGGTACTGAAGCAATATTGTTACCATTGTTTAACAGAATAGATTTTGAAATTCCTTTTCATGGACTGATGAAAAGTCTTGAACTACCTGGACAAATGAAGTGATTATGTCAGTTATCTCCATACATTTACAATGGAATACAGTATATTTTAATCTTCCATTACTCATAGCTCCTCCAACAGATCTTCAATAACACTGCAGCAAACTAATTTACCATACTCTGCAAACAGGGGCAAATATCTCATGTCTGCTCTTACATAATGAAATTTAGGTTCCAACTGCTAACAAACTCTTTCCTTTCAGCCTGGAACCCAAGGGTTCAGCTTTCTTCTTCAATGGGCCTAAATCATTCAATGAACATTTTGGGTCCTTCACATAAACTGTCAACTACAAATTCTTTTATCATCCTTGTCACCTGTATGCTATTTTTTAGAGATGCTGAGGGGTTGGATTTTTGTCCTGCAGGAGTTCTCTTATATACCAATAAATTTTCTGATATGAGACTAGTGTAGAAAAGCAGTTTCAAATACCATAAGGACTGAGCCTGCCAGGCCAAACCTGTCAACCTGGGCTCAGAAGGCCAGCACTCTACTGCCTGAACCATTCAACCCAGCTGTCATCTGTCATCATCTGGCAATGTCGAAGGAGGCTCACGTACAGTCATGTATGGTAAAAGGGGGATCAGGTCAGTGGAGAGAATATTTGGACACATAATAACTTTCTTTGCCACACGAGCAGAACCAGTAATAATTCATATGATTTTGTTGCTTCCTCGATATCTTTGGAATTAAAAACAATTTCTTCCTTTAACCCACCTTCTCAGGTAATCTTTGTATGCATGCACACATCCTCTCTTGGTTTGTTTACATCATGGAGCTTAATGCCAAATAGCAACATTATAGCTTGCTAATGAAGTCTATCACATTTTTCTAGAGCTTCTTTAACATGAACTTATTACAAATGTAGCAAATGATTTTTGGGAGGTTATGCAGTGATAGCTGGCTACGTATATCTCATACAAGAATGTGATAACATGCAACAACAACAACAACAACAATAATAATAATAATAATAATAATAATAATAATAATAATAATAATAATAATTGTATGGTCTCAGTTTATTATTATTAAGAAATACTAACACACCATTGCCAATAGAGTTGTACATATTCCTGTCAGTCGCAGTAATGAATTACAAACAAATGAAGTGATTATGTTAATTATCTCCATATATTTACAATGGAATACAGTATATTTTTATCTTCCTATTACTCATAAGCTGATCCTAGTGGCTCATACGGTTAGCGTGCAAATTGGAGGGTTTGCCAGATTGACAGCGATTTGTGACAAAATGGTGTGTGATGTCAATTAAAAAAAAAAAAAAATCATTTTTGTATTCAGCACACCAAAATAAATTTAGGACACTTGAAATTAAAAGTATTAAAAAAGTAGTAAAAAAGTATTTAAAAAAGTGTTTTCACTGTTGGCCAGAGTTATTAAATGTTACATCATAGCAACCCAATCAAAATATCACATAAATATTGAAAGACATTCCAAAGCAAGGTCACATTTTTCACTACCACAGTTTCTTCCATTTGGCAGAATATGTCATCACAATGTTTCTTCTCAAATTGGAAATGATGAAAAGGTAAAGTGATACCATGCTTTTGATTGCTGATGTACTATCCTGTTGCAAGAGGACATGCCGCTGACCCATCTTACAGACTTTCCTTATCACTTACAAAAGTTGAAGGCGTCAAAATGATCCCTTCCTTTGTTTTTCTTCAATTATGCGTACAATTTTCAATGTTTCCCTCCAAATATCTGGACTTTTCCTAGCTTTCTGTCCTTCCTACAGTGATGTATTACATCCAACAAAATGTTTACATTTTCATAGACTTTTTATATGACATACTCGCAAAGGAACTATCAATATGGACATATAGAAACCAACCATAAAATTTCGCTGAGAGGATGAAGGGACCATAAGAAAGCAATGTACAAGAATTTAGCTGCCATTTCGAGCTGTAAGATCCTGAAATCAACACAGAAATTTCCAATAAGATTGCACGCGTTAGCGTACAGCTAGACGTGGACAGTCCTGGTGACCAGCTGAGGCGAGCGTGTTACTTTGAGCTCAGCCCGGCAGTTATAACATGTTCCTTCGAGAGAGCAGCCATGAATCCGGGCTAATTTTCTAGAGTATGCATTGCGTTATTAGTGTGAAAAATGTTTCTCTTCTTCCTGTGAAATAACTACGGAAGAAAGGGATATGTGTTGACATGTGATCAAACTCATTGAAAATCATCTCAGTACTGTCTCAGAGTCATGCCTGAAGAGAAATAGTGATAGCAAAAGTGACAGTCGAAGCAGCAACACCTCATCTGCATCACATCTGAAAGAGAAGACAGCACACCATTTCCAGGTACAAGAGGTGTTACGGATTCAAGTTTGAGCTCTGAGTCTGATTCCCGTCAATCCAGTGAAGCGACACAGCAGTCATCTGACACATCTACCAGTTCAAGATATGCTTCCAGTCCACAGAGAAAATGAAACATACTGTAGACCTTCCATACGAGAGGAAAACTATACACTTATGGTAAATAATAATAATAATAATAATAATAATAATAAAAATAATAATAATAATAATAATAATAATAATATTTGTTTTATGTTCCGCTAACTACTTTTACAGTTTTTGGAGATGCCGAGGTGCCAGAATTTAGTCCAGCAGGAGTTCTTTTACGTGACAGTAAATTTACCGACACGAGGCTGACATATTTGAGCACCTTCATACACCACCAGACTGAGCCAGGATCAAACCTGCCAAGTTGGGGTCAGAATACCAGTGCCTCAACCGTCTGAGCCACTCAGTCTGGCTATGGTTAAATAAAGGGGGTAAGAAGTGGCTTTCATTAACCACTGTTCGCAAAAATCGTATGGTGACGTCACTACAACAGCTGTTTATGTGGAAGAACCAATTAGAATCTATGTCAGTAACACCCGTTGAACATGGGAAACTGATGTATAAAAATATATAAAAATGTATTTTCTCGCTTTGCACAAGCAAGAAGGTTGAAGTAGAATGTTTGTGATGAAGACCTTCGACTGTGGGCCTTGGAGATTTCAAGAGAGATTTCAATGGGACAAAGTAATTTCAGCGCATCCCCTGGGTGGTTAGAGACGCACCGAAAAGGACGGTCGACATTTGGATGACATTTTCAAAACTTACTGCGTATGTGTATGTGACATAATTGGCAAACACTGAGTGAGTGAGTGAGTGAGTGAGTGAGTGAGTGACTGACCGAGTGAGTGAGTTGTCTTTATTCATGGCGAAGTTAGGGTTCAAGGTCCTCCCTTACACTACGCACTACTCTTTTAAAATGCACAATAAATTTGTGAATGGATTCTTGGACTGCTGAGTTATTTACGTTTAAAATTCGTCAGCTATTTCTGCCGCACCCTGTAAGTCCCTTATTTGGATCTAATTTGTATGTATTTGTTTTCGTTTTTCTTTGCAAGCGGCCCTACGTCGCACCGACACAGATAGGTCTTATGGTGATGATGGGATAGGAAAGGCCTAGGAGCTGGAAGCGGCCATGGCCTTAATTAAGGTACAGCCCCACCATTTGCCTGGATTTATATGTTTTCAAAGCACTTCTTAGGAGAGGTCAAAATGACCCCTTCAAGCCATCCTAGGAATGTCAGCTTCTCTACTCTTCTAGTGTTAAACAATATAACCAACTGGTAAATAGTTCGTTACATTCTCACTTCCAAATCCCAATTATTTATTTTTGCCAAATCATAGGTATGTTAGACTAATAGCTACATGATAGACTGTGGCAAATACATTTCCATTTGGGACAAATGTTAGCTATTTAAATATCAATATAGAAAATGTCTTACCTGATTACTTGCATATTGGGCAGGATTATCAGAGCTCATGTGAACAATATCTGGAAAAAGAGAGAAAAATATCCATAATACTATTCAAAAAGCTGCCCACTGTTTCGAGGTAATTACATTGTTATTCCTATCTGCTCACTGATTTGTATTACTCATGCTGTGAATAATGTTACTGTTTTTACGTCTCACTAACTACTTTTTCATGGATTTTGGAGATGCTGAGGTGGCGGAATTTTGTCCCGCAGCAGCTCTTCTAGGTACCAGTAAATCTACCAGCACGAGGCTGACATATTTGAGCACCTTCAAACATCACCGGACTGAGCCAAGATCGAACCTGCCAAGTTGGAGTCAGAAGGCCAGCGCCTCAACAGTCTGAACTACTCGGCCTGGCAAAGACTAAAGGGATCTTAGTGCTGAGAAAATTCAATGGGTAGCAAAAGACAGTAATTTTGAATAGAAAATATTCCAGCTTTTAGGGAAATTTATAATCCCAATATCATAGAAATATTTAATCATCAGTCCTACAATCCATCACTTCTCCTCTTCACCTCAATGAAACTTATTCCAACATAGGTCAATGTGGCTGTTCACCTAACAATGACTTCTTACAACTGTAGCTCAAGAACAGACCTATCTACCAAGTTACGTAGAATACAAGGTAGGGATCACGGGAGAGATGCGCAGTAGCAAAGCAGAGCTGTGACGTCACGCAGGACCCTCGTGTTGAAGATGCCCTGAATGAGGTCGAGGTAGTTGGAATAAGAATCGCTGTGCACACAGAAGCTAGGAGCTAATAATACGCGATAGTAATATATCTGTGGTGTATAGGAAACTGCGTGTATTTATTTTATGTGATAAAACATAAAAAGCAGTAATAAAGTACACTTTTCTGTATGGTTTGTTGTTCCAATGCAGGCTGCATAAATCATCACATGCACACGGAGGAATGGAACATAAACTTTCATGTATTCCCTAAAACCACTGACCTAAATAAATGGTGACAGTAAGAAGTAATCAAGACATTACTGAAAGCTATTTTTCTCAGCTTCAAGTGTTCGGAAGATTTTATGACCATCCTCTTCCAACAGCTGTGACGCAAAGGGTGAAATCATTGCTTCTCAGCCTCAGTGCTTCCGAGTCGATAAGAAATTCCAACTGTTCTCCGGAAGAGTATGAAACATTACATCCAAATATGTTATATGCTACTGATGAAGTCCATCAAAACTCTGACATCGAATGTCAGTCTAAGGCCAGCGTTGAGCCCACAACATCCTATTCTTTACCAGAGGATGAACAAGGGTTCGTTAAAGCCCTTGAAGAGTTAGTGGAACAGCTTGAGGACAGCTGCGAAGGATCGCGATGAGCTGCTTGAAGACTTCACTGGCTATATACTGTAGATTTTAGGGTAAAGAAGAAGAACCTTGATATAGAAAGCGATTATGGAGAGTAAATAGGTCAACCTACAATGGATGGAAATTAGATTTCAAAGACATCTAGAGACAGTTTGATGCAGCCTACAGAGAGATGGTACACCATGGTAGTGCAGATGGAAAAAGAGTTCAAATTTTACCATGGGAAAGAACTTAAAGAGGGTTCTACCATCACAAACCTTATGGATATCCTGAAGAAGAAATTTCCCTAAATTTGTGAGTATGCTAGTTGCTTTGTGAGAAGCCGTTCTTTTAATCGAATGAATGCTTTAAACAAAAGCAAGACATTCAGGAGACTGGGTTTCAGTTAATACAATACCGATAAAGAAAGAAGAAAAGCAAAGAAATTCCACTGATGCTATAGACAAGTGTGTTTGATAATACATTTTTTTAAAATACCAGCATTATTCTTTGCGTATAACACACCTGTTAATTTTTTATGAAAGGCAGTTTATTATGTTGTATATGAAACCAGTGCTAAGAATGTTAATATACAGGCTCATTAATTTATATAGCCTACCTAATGTTAACGTGGAATTTGTCAGTTTCTGGCACTTGGAGAACATTTACTGTACCGTTTGTGTTGTGGACAGTTATAGTTTCCTAACATTTGCTGTTTGTGTTGTTGACAGTGTATATAGTTTCCTAATATTGTTTGTAACAACGGACATACTTCTTGCAGTCGTCAAGCTTTAATGTTTGAGTCTGTAACAATTAGAGCCCCCTTGTTATTGTTAGGAATGGCCATTCTACTGCGATCACAGTCTTAGCATTGTTAGAACCTTTTATACAGATCGAAATACTTCAGAAACGCTGCTTGATTCACACTGCATTTGATCTCCTACTATTACTCTAATGTAATAGTGAAGTGGAATGCCTTTTCTAAAGTGGTGTTAAAATATCAATGTTCTCTTATCTCTAACTTGTGGCTAAAACAGAATAGCTCACAGCTGTGTATTACCTCATACAGAAGACAAGGCGCTGAGGGTTCTCAATGACGTCATCGACGGCCAAGTGTGCTGGGGAGACCTGCGCGTGATCCCTACCTCTTACTCTAACTACCTTGCCTATTTACAACACTGGTCCCTGTCTCATAACCTTGACCACCCATATGAATATCATAACAGCATGACTTTATGACAATTGTCAATTGTCACGCCTAGTGTTTTTTGGTTAAGGGTGCCCTTGTTCCACCGTTCTAGTCTTTTAAAGACTACAGGTAAAAGAACTAGTAAGGGATAACGTCCAGGATACACCTGAAATTTAACATCAGGCAGCAGTCACTTCAAATTTTTCATTTTCTTCGCTATGTGATTAACCTCACACTCACTTGTATAGGTTCTTGTTGATGAAAGAATAGGAAAGGGCTAGGTACAGCCTGCCATTTGCCTGTTGTAAAAATGGGATATCACAAAATACTCTCCTCAAGGCTGCCAATTGTTGGGCTTGAATGTAAGTTTACAAAAGTATGACCAGTACCCTGCAGCCACTCTCCAGGTAACCCCCCCCCCCCCCCCCAGCCATTAATTCTGGTTGTTTATGTCTTTTGAAGCAATAATCAGACCATTGCATGATCTGCCTACACAGATCTTTTCTTCTGCATTCAATTACATAGCCCATAAGGACTGAGTGCTGGAATACCTTTATTTCTGATGCAAATTACCAAGAGAGATTTTATCACATAATTTGACTTGGTAAGATGGTCGTACCATATTTCCTATTCCAGCTTGATGAAAATGATACAGTTCACAAGATACACTATACATGTTTGATGAATAAGGCCTCAACTGCAATTGAGGACCATACCAAAGAAGATGATAGATAGATTTAACAGGGCCTTTTTTCAGGAGAAATGCAGCGGTATGCATACCTCTTAAACATTTGAAGATTGTTTAAGAAAAAACATTGGAACATTTCTATCTAGTCCGGCAAATGTAAAATCTGACTTAAAAGATCACCAATCAGCTGGCGTCACTGTGCTGTTTACAACAGATGGAGAAGATTTCGAGTAATCTTAGATTTTAATCGACCTATCAAATCAGTTTCTCTTGGTCGGCAACTCAGCACTAAGCAGCAGAATCAAAACATTAGGCCATATTGTTATCTGCTCGACTAAAGCTTTGTAACTGCTGCCTAATTGGAAGAAATTTTACTCATCTAGGAAAAAACAAGTATTTTAGTGCCATATGTTGGCTGTACAATTAATGTAGGTACTTACGATTGCTGGCTTTTTTTTCTTGTGTGATACTGGTGCCTTTCAATTTTCTTGAGTATGTGATTTGTTGTGTGGTTTGCATTGAAAAGCAGTGTGTCTTTTGTGATTAGATTTGAGTTTCTTGACAGCGTGTGAACTTCAAAGAAGGCAAACAAAGCATTGGACTGTTGGTAATCTGAACACCCGAAGAGAAACAATTTATAATACCAATATAATGGTCCGTTATTGGACATTACGAATTTTCCACCTAACTCATTCTTGGTTGCCTGCGTTTCGCCCTCGTGTGCTAAGTTAGGCTCGTCAGTTGGGACTTAGCACACCACCCAAGACGCAAGGCTAGTGCATACCGAGGAGGCCACTGCATAGGCTATTTGAAGCCACCAGCAGTGCCAATGCACTATGAGAGCTATGTCTCATTTCCAAAATTTGACAGTACACACTCTAACAATCATGAAAAAGGAAGTTTTGTTCTTATAAGTACGTAAGCTAGTGTTCGGTGGTGAGTTAGGTTATTTTGTGTGGGTGTCTTTAGTTTTGAAGGATGAAGAAAATAAACTATTTTTGAGATGCTCCTGTTTCTCTGTCTGCATTTATCTTGAATTTTATGTATGTTTAATTAACGTTATGAAATCTTTGCTTTCTTTCTGTACTGGCAATCTTACACTTGATAGTTTATCATACTGTCACAAAATGGCAATAGTGTCCCCTCTCATACCTTTGTCTCTTCTACCTCCTTGATTTTAAGTCTCTTAATGATATTTTTTCTTTGAACTTTGGAGTAAAGCAAAACTGGAGTCCAGAAACATAATGCAGACTTTCTTACTATATTATAATATTTATAACACATTCAAAAGATGTTATGCTTGAGATTCGCACAGTATCTATAATTCCTTATCTTTACTTAACTTGGTAAGTCTGTGTCCACTTTTTTACCCTGCCTTATCAGTTGCACTTTGGTTACCATTCAACTGAATATTATGCTTTTAAGGTACTGCCATATTATTTCACACTTTGCTAGGGTTTTTGTCTATATTCGACATCTTGCCACATTATATGCGTGTTTTTTACCTTAATTCCCACCTTATTTATATGTATCACTTCAATGTTGTGGCACGATACAGTCTATTCCAATATTGTTGGTGTGACCGACATCTCTGTTTATACATGCCTGGTGTTTTGGATCTCTTGTCGGGGATATTTCATTGAGGTCTTATGCTTGGCCCATCTTAATGTCTCTAAGTCAGCTTTATAAATGCCTTTCTTGAGACGTTGTGGTGTTTGTGTACATCATGGTTTTGTACATATCTAGTCTGGTAATTTGGGCCAATCTACGGTATTAACCCTGGTATTACTATATTGAGTGACTTTGCCTTTTGGTGCATTTCTACATAGCACTTTCAATCGGTAAGATCCGGATTTTTGTACGTTTGTCGTGCAGTTGAGAGGAATAGATCGTATTTTGGTACACGATGAAGGAGAGAGATTTATTTCACCTTTAGTTTTTATTTTATGATGATGATGCTTGTTGTTTAAAAGGGCCTAACATCTAGGTCATCAGCCCCTAATGGTACAAAATGTAATGACAATTTAAAAGTTCAAAATCATCCACTGACCAGAATAATGCGATGGAGAATGAATGGATGGATATGAATTTAAAACAATCAATGGATCCGACCTAAAAACTATCATAAACAATAGTATTACTGACCAAGGGACTGCTTTTAAAGTGCACTCCTGAATCGAGGATTCTTGTTGTCTAAAAGGGTCTAAAATCCAGGTCATCAGCCCCTCATAATGGTACTTATCGCTAGTAAAGTAAAACCAACAATTAAGGTACAGCCCAAGCATTTGCATAGTGTGAAAATGGGAAACCACGGAAAAACGTCTTCAGGGCTACTGTCTCCCACACGCACGCCCCCAACAGCACGGCCAACTCTCTCAGTAGTAAAATACTGTTTTGAGTGGAAAACTTGAGCGTGAAACGACATGTAAATAACTGAAAACAGCACTGTAATGAATTCAGTTGATAGTAAAAACATGTTACCTCTCTGAGGGCCGGTTCTACCATCTGCTGGTAAAGTGGCTGGCAGCTGCCCGGGAGGTAAACTACCTGGGGGTGTAAAGCAGCTGGTACTTTGCGTTGCGTACAACCACCTCCGCGCAAGCGCTGGGTAGCTACCAGGAGCTAGACACCGATATACGGAGTTGGCTAGACTGATTTTCAGCGACTTCTCGCTTTCGAGTGTGCTGCTATCTATCGTCAGATGTATGAAGCTCATTTTGATTGTCTTATTTCCCTGTGCTTGCATCTGTTGATTATCTTCAAAAAGCCTAATAAGGGGAGTCTTAAGAGTTATGGACAACTATTTATGTCAAACTTTCGTGATTTTAATCTATGAGCTTCAAAATCAATACCTAATTGGGATTAAAATCTCGAGATTACATTTTCTTATGCCAGTTATAACCTGTCATGTCAGGCAGCGTTTTTGGAAAGTATTCTCGTAGTAGATTGGTCAAATCGCTCGCTGTGCAATAGAAGGTACACAGGTTTTCATCGTATTTCTAATTTACATTAACAAATATTTTCGTTCCCTGCCGTTGTTCGTAACTCTTTCACGCACTTCCATATACGTATATACACGTAACATCTTCTTTACGGACTTAATGCCTTTGAGCATTCTATCTGCAGGCTTCTGTGAATTGATTAAGTATCTCCACGATGCTCTATTTGCAACTAGCTCTGTGACCTCGTTTAGTTCCACATGCTTCCATTTATTTATAATGCATTTCATTCTAATGCTTATGAAGATAAAGTTGGAAGGTACCGTACTGTTAAAGAACTAATCGGGGTAAATGTCCATCATAGGAAGTGGAATTAGGGAATGGAATAGTTTCCAATTTCTTCGAAATAATTTACAAGAAGACTATGTAAACAACTGATAGGGAACCTGCTACCTGGGCGACAGTCCTATACGGTATGCTATATTAATCGTATCATCACTATCTATAAGTAGCACACATATAAAGCATTTTCCTAGTAGACATAATATTGTGATTAAACATTTCAATGAAATATGTTATTAACAAAAGAACGTATGAAAAGAGGCATACAGATTAATACAACGCTAATAATGAGGAAAAAAAAGGATTCGTCATAATGAAGACTCGAACCTGAAAACCTCGTATTATGAACTGAGCGCGTTAGCCACTACGCTACGAGGTACCTTGAGGTAATATGGCTACATAGCAACAACTTATACCTGGAGTTTGGAAAGTATAACGTTAAATCTCATTTGAAATTATTTCCAAATAGGTTTCGATTTTATATCCTTTTAGAGTTTATTTTTGAAAGCTTGACGTGTAAAATGTGTTCCCTACGCTATCAATGCGAGAGGCTGGTGTAACCGTTGCAACTCTAAGGAAGCATTAATGTTCAAAATCCTGCAATACAATATTGATCACTGTTGCAGTATAATGCTTTTTTTCAGTATACTAAGCTAATTTCAGTTGTATGTCACCAGAAATACAGCTAATAATGTTCAGCTCTCAAAACTTGCCCGGCAGGTAAAGTCTTATCGGGTCCTCGAAGTGGCCAATAAATTACGCGCCGGGTAACGACGATTTATGCTGCTGATATCGCTACCTGGGAGTGGTCGAACGGAAACAGCCTTTTACGCGGAGGGCAAATTACGCGCTACTTTACCAGTAGGTGGGAGAACCGGCCCTGAGTAGAGATTATAACTGAAAACAGCACTGTAATAAATTCAGTTGATAGTAAAAACATGCTACCTCTCTGAGCAGAGATTTTAAAGACGCTCATAACCCACCATAATTGGCATCAGAAGCAAGATTAAACCGGTACCATGTTTCGTACAAAGAAATTTCTAGAATAATTTATCAGAGGAGTCTGGCTTCCAGGCCCTCTTAGATTAACTCCGTGATCTTAAAGCTAGCCAGGATGAACTTAAGATAGAACTTAAAACAGAATTTTAGCCACAACTTCAATCCAGTCAGATAAAATTAAGTCACAACTTCAATCCAGTGAGGATGAACATAAATTACAATTTAAATCCTGTCAGGATGAACTTAAGACCAGCCAGGAAAAGACTACAGCTTAGGTGAACTAACTTAAGGGTGGACAGTACAAGTTAGAGGAGGGCATGCGTGCTGTTGAAGTAAAATTAAAAAGTGACATTATGCAGGCTGCAAGTGAGATGGTAGAAAAACTGTTCATGAAAATAACTCAGACAGTAGAGTCCAGTGTTCAAAACTTATGACAAGAGATACAGGCAATACCTCAGACTGAGGTATCTAAGACTTGAATCAAGAGTTGAGTGATCTGCAGAGAAGGATGATGGCCCTAGAAGTCAGACTGAGGGCTACACATGGTGACAATGGTATCAGCATCGCAAAAGTGAACCCCCTGCTTCGACGCGAGCATGACTTGGATGACGTTCCAGGTGCAATTTGAAATCGTGGCTAACCCTAACAGATGGATGCTGGAGGAGAGGGCCATATAACTCATTGCTGCGATGCATGGACGAGCAATGGAGGAGCTATGCAGCAACTGTCTGGGTGTCGAGTGTAAAGAGATCATGGGAATGATCAAGGGACACGATGGTGGCCCCCAACTGGCAGATGCCTACCACATCTAACTGAAGAAGAGGATACAGTGTGCTGGTGAATCACTGCAGGAATTCGCCGCAGAGGTAGAACAGCTAGCCCACTATCCATTAGGTGACTTACTACCAGAGCATATACAGTGGAAGGCTGCCTATACCCTCATCAACAGGCTTAGCAACACGGAAATCCACTAACACCTACTGCTCAAAGAGGCCCTCACAATTGCCCCGAGGATGGAAGAGACAAAGACAACAGGAACATCGACATCATTGGTGAGGGTACAAGCCGCCATGGGTGAAGAGAACCTGGAGCTCCACTCTTCATTGTCCGAGTGACGCTCGACGTTACTGGGATGCTGAGGCTACAGAGGAATTATCTGCTTGCAATGAAGTAAGCACAGCCATCTCAGGGTGGACTGCTGGTAGGAGGCAGTTCCCACCCAAGGAAACAAATAGGGGCCGAGAAGAACAGGGGCTCCTCGGTGCTGTCAATAACATCCCCACTCCTCACACTAAACATAGTCACCGAGAGGAATGATGATAGCCTGATCACAGATGGGTGGCTCAGAGACAGGCTGTGATGCATCACGGTACACAAGGAGATAGCACTCACTACTGCTAGACCAAACATCGCCAAGGGGCAGGTACAGAGAAAGCCAAACTACCTTTACGTGCTGTGGACAGCTTCAGAAGACACCATCCGTGTCCTGGAAGTGGCACTACTGGACTTCACATTGAGACAGATATGTCTACAGGTCTGGGCCTTAGTTGCAGACATCATTTATTTATTTATTTATTATTTATTTATTTATTTATTTATTTATTTAGTTCTTTTTTCGCTGGGCTGAGTGGCTCAGACGGTTGAGGCGCTGGCCTTCTAACCCCAACTTGGCAGGTTCGATCCTGGCTCAGTCCGGTGGTATTTGAAGGTGCTCAAATACGACAGCCCTGTGTCGGTAGATTTACTGGCACGTTAAAGAACTCCTGCGGGACTAAATTCCGGCACCTCGGCGTCTCCGAAAACCTTAAAAAGTAGTTAGTGGGACGTAAAGCAAATAACATTATTATTATTATTATTATTAGTTCTTTTTTCTGGGTTGAACCATCCAGTTGTTTACTGTAAATTCCGTAGAGTTCGCCGACGTTTCGAATACACTGCAGTATTTTTTGCCAATGCGACTGAAATACCCCTACTCGATCTGAGGTAATCAGTCTCCCAGGCAGCAAACACACTACGAGAGTGGTTCCTAACCTTGGCCTTACATATCCTACCCTTTCTGGCTGACATAAGCCCCCTGGCTGTCTTGTGAGAATTCTGGAAAGTATGTGTCACAGCCAGGTAGTGGGACTTGCACGCGCAGTTATGTAATTAGAGGTTCGCCCTGCATGTTTATGTTGAGATCTGTCCGTTTTAATCTATGTATGATAGGCATCCAAGAACTGCTGATTTCACAACCTTCTAAATTCATATTGTTTGGGTGTTTCTTGATTTCGATAGCCTCATGGATTTTCCTCTCCAGATTCCAAGGGATAGGTGCTAGGATCTTGGTCTTGTCAAATTATATTCCATGTCTTGTTTCATAGAAATGCTTGGCTACAGCTGAAACATCTGTGTTTTGGTTCTTGGTGTGACGGATGTGTTCTTTTAGGCGTGTAGGATCATACATTTTGTTAAACTGACATAGCACGTTCTGCAGCTACATTCAATGTGGTATATTCCACGAGCCTGTAGTTCTATTGTGTCTTTTACTGGTGGTAGACAACGGGCTAGCTTCTGGTGTGGCCGCCGAGTGAGACATACGTTCCAGATTTTCAAAATGCCTCACCAGGGCTTATGACAGGTGGAGGGAGAGGAGGCTATTAAAGGCGAGGCAGAGCAACCACTTTCGTAGTTGATTTGAGTTACCTGGGCAGACCAATTATCTCGGATTGAGTAGGGATATATCAACTGATTTAGAGGGAGTTTCAAGAGTTTCCAACTTATAATACTTATTTATTATTATTCTACAATTACGTAGAACTAACAGTTAGCTTAACGTGCATGACACGTTTCATCTCACGTGCGAGACATTATCAGCTAAAAAAAATGCATACAAAGAATGACGCAGACAATCAAAATGCATTGAAGCCATTTGAGATCCTTAAAAGTACCTTGAACACTGATAAAATGTTTGTTTATATGTCAAAAATGTATTGTCGGAACTTGTAATTAGTACGGAGTTTGCGTATGTTTTGGTGTCTTTTACAGTGGTGTTTCTTCATGAATCTAAGTTTGAAATTTCATCTAGGAGCATATTTGTGTTTTCTGTAATCTCACTGATGTTCAGATTAGGGTTTTGTTTCTGATCTACTTCTATGAAAATTTATTCGGAGATGTTCATCAGATTTCCTTTATTCAAGGTGTGTAAAACTGTTAAATCCTTGTCTACTGCAGTGAATTTTCTGTTTTAAATTATCATATGTGAACTTGTGACTGAGTATTTGTTGTGCTTTTCTGCTTTAATATGTTCCTGATACCGTATTTAAAAGTTTGTCCCTGTTTGTCTGACATACGAAGTTTTGCATTCTGAACATTTTAATATATATATCCCAGAATTCAGATATATGTTACATTGCGTTATGCTGTGATGGTTGTAAAGTAATTGTCTGTTAGTGTTTCTTGCATGGAATGCTATTCTGAAATTAAGCCTCTTTAAAATATTGGTGATATGGTAGATGTTTCCATTGTTAAAAGTGAAAGTGGCAAAGTTCTTATTATTTATTCCTCTGCTCTTTTTTGAGTTGCGTTCAAGGTTTGGTTTTAATTTTATTTGTTCAACTGTCAATGTAGCTTTTTGTATATCCATTACTGATCACAATTTTGTGTATGAAGTTGATTTCTTTTTGTAGATTTTTTTTTTTTTCGATAGAGGGATGTTGTAAGTTCTATTGAGAATATTCAATAAGGAACATTTTTTTTGCATTTCTGGGTGGTGTGAGAACTTTTGTATTGTGTTGAGGGTTTGGGTTAGTATCCTGAATATTGTGTAAGATAAATTATCGTTTTACCTTTCTACTGTTAAGTTAAAAAAAAAGTTTCTTGTTATTTTCAGTTTTCAAGGTAATTTTATGTATGAATCTAAGCTATTTATTTGTTCTAATTTCATTTTTTTTTTTTTACAATTGGTTTTACGTCGCACCGACACAGATAGGTCTTATGGAGACGATGGCATAGGAAAGGGCTAGGAGTGGGAAGGAAGTGGCCTTGGCCTTAATTAAGGTACAGCCCCAGTATTTGCCTGGTGCAAAAATGAGAAACCCCCGAAAACCATCTTAATGGCTGCCGACAGTGGGGCTCGAACCCATCATCTCCCGGATGCAAGCTCACAGCTGCGCGACCCTAACTACACAGCCAACTTGCCCGGTATATTTGTTCTAACATTTCACTACTATAGTTAATTTGATCATCTGTTATCAGTATCACAAAGACACATATCATCAACGTATTACATAGTATTTTGTGGGTTTTTTCCTAGGTCAGGGGTGCAGAAATCCCAGGCGCCAGGTCGCTGTGACAGCTTTGTTTTTGCTACTGGTGCCTAAGTTTTGGCCCCCAGAAATAATCTATTTCCAATCTTTCACACATTCTTTCTTTTCCTACCCATAAGTTTTTAACAAAAGCCCAGTGACATATGATGTGACATCATTGAACAAGCTTAAATCCATGCCATGATCTTCTAGAAAATAAATAACTGTGAGACCAAAGAGAATTTTTTTTTTTCTGCACAGGACCATCAATGTATATCAACAAACGATAGCGGATAGTCGACGTGGATAAAACAGCTGGCCCTTATCTGTTACAGCAGCATAGCTTTTGGTGGAATTGAGAAATAATGACTTCATAGTCATAAGTAGTTAAAAGTACAATGAATCTGTGGTACTGGGTTTACATTTTGGTGGTTCTATGCATGTTCTTTGCTAATTGTCAAGTTTTAATAAATGCAGGGCTAGGCCTGTACATCCTAAGTCTTGTGCTTGTGTTAGCCTTTGAACACGAGACTCAATAAGAAACCCGAGTGTGATGGCCCATCAAACCAGGCTAATTTAACAAAATTCTTCACAACACTGATATATTTTAAGTGGGTATTGGGAGAAAACAAAGCCGCAGAAAATACGACTGGTTCTTCCTGAATCAGCATATGAGTTCAGGCTTTCAGTACATCAGCAAGAGAGCCTGTAAATTAAGTTAAACCTGAAGTGAGAAATGCAGCAGTTGTAGCAGGCCTACAACCAGGTAAAAGAATATTCAATGAAGAGTGGTGTAAGAAAGTGCCTCCGCTAGCGTTTGAACTACAGGCACCGCTCAATGAAAATCTTGTTTTGCTCACAAATTCTTCAGATCAGTCTCAGAAAGTAGTAACAGGTTTTAGAGGGTCATTTAAACTAGAAACATTTCAGAAATATAACAAATCATTACAACACAGAAACTGAAATATAACAAATTTTTAGAACACAAAAACTGTGCAGCAGCTTGTAACAGAACACTGTTTCCAGAAAAAATGCCCCTGGCCATGTATGTACAGAAAATGGATTATAATGTGTTTGACAGCTTTTCAGTACTGTATATTATATTGCAAAGAATAATAAGCCATTCACAGATTTTCCTGGATTATAGAACTGGGTGAGAAATTGAAAGCAGAGTGCAGAGAGATATATGGCAATCGAACTAGTCACGGCGAGTTTAACAGTCAAATAGCTAAGGTACTAAGTGACAACTTCTGAGTTGAAAGATTCAAATTGTTTCAGTTTACTGCTGGATGCATCAACGGACAGTGGATCTGTGAAAGAACTAATTCTCTATGTAAGATTCATAAGGAACTTAAAAATCAAAGAAATGTTCCTATTACTCACACCTTTAGAAAGTGGATATGCAGTGGAGTGCATGGAAACACTTGAAAAGGTACCTGCTAAAAAAACTGGCATTTCAGAGAGGTCGTCTGCTTCAAAGGAAGTTGGTATTGGAACAGATAGTGCTGCTTCTCTGGTTCATGCATACAATGGATTAAATCATATCATTAGACAAAAGGTCAAACATATTGTTGCTGTACACTGCAGAGCACATAGACTTCAATTATATTCTGTAAAAAAATGTGGACTATGTTGATGAATTTGACTGATTACTGAAGTTGCTCTACAAATTCTATCGGTAGTGTAAATTTCAATATTTGCACAGTATAAGGTGGGTGGCCAGCAAGGATGTTTGGTTTATCAGTTCAAGTGACTGACTGGAAATGTGCCATTGTGTACTTGGAAAATGTAATTGCAAGTTAAGATAAAGCAGCTCTGACGGCAAAAGGTCTATTGAGAAAAATCACCAATTTTAAATTTGTTCACGTGCTACACTTTTTTCTGGATTTTTTGTAGAAATCCTGAAGAATTTGTCTCTCCTATTTCAGAGGGAGCAGCTATTTCTCAGCACTATTTAGCTAAATGTAAAAAGTAAAATACCACAACTTGAATTACTCAAAACTACCCCTGGCCCATATGACGATAAATTTGTAACACCTCCATTAGTGGCATTTCCCAAGATATAAAACTGAAAGGCATTGGACCGGCAACTAGTTCTGATGTCGAATTTCAGGAAGAAAAATTGATTAGTCATAGTGTCAAATAACTGAAGGAAAGATTTTTGGTTCATGGAACTATACAGAAGTGCAAAACTTTATTTGATACCTTTGCATGGCCAAATGGAGCTGATCAGAAAAATGATGGTGTTGATGACATCTCAATTTTGGCAGAACATTTCAGGGAACAACTGGCAAATTGTGAAAAGGGTGGGAACTATAAATACAATGCATACTAAATTAGTGGTATGAGTTCAAAGCGCTTGGAAGAGGAAAAAAATTGTTCAAACTGGTGGAGATGGCAAGCAATGACAGATTTCCTATTCTGGAACAGCTACTATCTATTGTGTGTGTTCTTCCAGGCTATACAGCATCGTGTGAGCGAGGATTCAGTCAGATGAACCTTATACAATACAGATTCAGATTGCCATTAGAAACAAACATTTTGTGTGATTTGATGATGTGTAATATGAATGTATGTGCAATAAATGAATTTGATCTTGCAAGGGCTGCAGACCAGTGGTTTTTTTAGTAGCAAGACCATAAGGCACATCTGTGGTCGCAAACGACCATGCAAGAATTGGGGTCCTTATTCTGAAAGACTGTAAATCTATGTTTAGTATCTTCTGAATTCTGTAAAACAAAGCTGACACTAGCGTTTACAGATCTTTAATATTTCTGGTTGGTTAAAATCAGGGCTGTCCAACGTTCGTTTCTACGTGAGCACATTCACATGAGAACTAAGGGTATGCGGGCGCCAGGTACGATTCCACTAATTCGACTACTGTTATCGGTACTACAACGACTATATAATAATAATAATAATAATAATAATAATAATAATAATAATAATAATAATAATAATAATAATAATAATAATAATAATAATAAAAACAATAATAATAAATCTAGAATTAAAAATTATATGAAAATATATTTACTCACATAATTAATCTGAAATCTGGCACTGCATGCTCGCTGCAAGTTGAGGAAAGTTTGGTGTGTAACTGGAACAGGCTGCTCTTAACGCGTCATCCAGGTGTGAATCTGTCAGGCAGGATCGGTATTTGTTTTTTATTATGTTCATAGTCGAAAACGCGACTTCACAAAGATAGGTTGAACCAAAACAAGATTGCATCTTCAGAGCAACACTGCGGGTAATGGGATATTTTTTACCGTCCACCAGAGTCCAGAAATTGCCACATGTTGAGTAGGAGGATTTCAAAGAAAGGACTGACTGAAGGCTTAAAATTTCCATTTCTAATTCTTCAGGATTATAATTTTTGAATATTTCACACACCCTCCCTCCAAGCTCACAAACTGGAGTGAAAAATGTTCACACGATTTCAAATCCTGACGTAATTGAGATTCCATATTATTAGAAATCTGTTCAACCCGCCTAGCAACAGTTTGGTGGGACAACTGAAGTCGTTTGATTGAAGATATCAATTCAGATTTATCTTTGTGAGATTCAAACAGAGATTCAGCGGCATTTAGCATAGCTTCTTTCACTACTTCCCCATCACTGAAAGCTTTATTCCTTTTAGCTAGGACGTAACAAACTTTGTAAGAAGCTATTGTCACGTTACGTGTTTGCTGAACTGGCTTCTTAAACGCACATTGTTACAATGCTAATTTATATTTTAGGTCTTTCACTTTGTGTTTTCTTAGTTCAGAATTAACAGGAAATTCACTGTCAAATTTTTTGTGATTAGTCAAAAAATGTCGCTGTACATTACTTCTTTTAGGAACAGACACGCTAGCATTATACAATAAACACACACACTTTCCTTTGTTTTCAATAAAGCAATACTGGTCCTCCCATTCACTGTTAAAGTTATAATTTATTTGCCTTTTAGCCATGTTAAGAAGAGTTACATTTAATAAAATATAACTGATTATAAACTGAATAATTTAAAGTTTAAATAGTAATGGAAAAAAAAGCACACGAAACATGTTGAATGTACAACTTATCACAACACAAGGCACTCAAAACGTATTCCATAAGCCCTGCATAAGCTCGTAAGTAATACTGAATGTTTGCCTGAAAGCTAGGAACTGGGAACATTCCAATTGCAAGACTTTCATAAATCGTTTGTTCATTGTTTACAGCACAGCTTTGTTGGAATTAAAGTTACTTTGTGGGCAAATTGGGTGTCCCATTGTCGTACTGGTGAAACTCTGTCATGGTAGGTAGTTTATGGGATTGCAATCAAGTGAATCATAAGGAAGCAGTTCTGTTTGGCAGAATAAATATGCGGCTATATTTGGCTCCGTGAGTAGAGAGGGCCTTATACCTGGCGCTGGCCCCCACCCCCACAGTGAGAGGTTTGTGGAGGATTTCCCTTTGTCGCAACTACTTACATGTCGAATAGCTCTCTTTCTGAACCTTTCTTCTATCTCTTCACTAATTGCGGACACGAGTCAGTTAGGCCTAGATCACATTAATGACTTACTCAAAGCTCTTTGTGTATTTGGAGGTAACGGATATAACAAATTTCCTGACTTTGAGGACGGTATTTTTAAGAGAAAAGTAAGAATATTTATTGAAATGCAAAAGTATTGTTTTCAAATATTAAGTAAAATTTAATTTGGAAATTAATTGCGATGGGTGCCATAAAAGGGCACCTCGGGCCCCGCGCTGGACAGGGCTGGTTTAAATGTTAAGATTAGAAAAGTCATACCTAGGTCAACAATAAGAAGCGCAACTTGATTATTTATGGGTTATCAGTATGGTGGGATTCTTGCTGGCTCTTAAACTTTTGGGCTGGCTTCTCAATTCAGAGAAAATTTCTGCACCCCTGTTCTAGGTAGTCCATGTAAATTTCTGCAAGAATCCCAGATGCTGGCACACCCATTGGGAGTCCCTTTTGCTGATATATTATGTTGTTAAAAGAGAAATAGTTGTTGTTAAGAGTGAAGTCTAGGATGGTCATGAATTCATCAATTTCCTGGCTGCTTAGTTTACTCCTCTGCATTAACTTTTTCCTAATTAACTTGAGTGTTCAACAGGGGAAGTTTTACACATGCCAGCTGATTATATGTTTCAAAAGCATATCTCTGAGAAACTATTTGAGACCCAGATAACTAAAAAGGAAGACTGAGACATTAACAGATGGAAAACTGATAGGGAAGATATTGTGTGGTGGACAGATGGCTCAAGGACTGAGAAGGGAACAGGAGGAGGGATCAACGGGGAAAGACCGGAGAGATCAATCCAAATGAGCCTAGGCAGACACACTACAGTTTTTCAAGCTGAAGTGGTAGCCATCATTACGTGCCTTGAGGAAAATCTGAAAATGAACTACAAAGAACATTTTCATGTTTACAGATAGCCAAGCAGCCATTAAGGCATTTGAAGCTGTCTGGGTTATATCCAAAATTGTTTGGTACTGTCATACACTTCTCCTGAAGCGCTCAGAGTACAATGTTGTTAAAATGATATGGGTACCTGGGCATGCAGGCATAGAAGGTAATGAAAAAGCAGATAAACTGCACAGAAAACGGTCAGAAACATCTTTTGTGGGACCAGAACCAGTATGTGCGATCGCTTATAGACAAGCAGGCCCCTACGTAGGTCAATGGGTTCAAAAGAAGCAAATGGAAAACTGGAAAAATGTTCCAGGATGCAGGCTTGCAGAAGAACTAATAAAGAGCCCAAACAAGAAGCATACTAAGGAACTGCTGGAACTCAGTAGAGAAAATATAAGATGGGTAATAGGACTGCTTACTGGACACTGCCATCTTAAAAAGCACCTATAGAGAATTGGAGTAATAAGAGACAATGTATGTAGGAAATGCAACGATGTGGAACAATCAGCTGAACACATACTCTTTGAATATGAGGCGCTGGGAAGAATTAGAATCTCTACACTGGGATTACCTGGTGAAGAGAGAAGAAACATCCGAGAAGACCCAAAAAGGAGGACCTGCAACTTTCTGAAGAGAGCAGGTATAACTACGTGGGGATGAAGAAAAACACATGGTAGCAAAAGATCTTCGAGGTCGACGCTAAAAAGGAACATTTACAGAGACCCCATGAATAAAGGAAACAGAAGAAGGGAAGAACTTGCGTGTTTATTTTACTGGGACTTTAGAATATATAAGGGGCATTCAAATGAAAACCGAACACCCACCATAACACACATTCCGCGTGCCATTGCATCACATTACATTCTGCCACTCCATTTTGTGTATCTGTTGGTATCCGAGATATAACTTGTTCAATTTCAGCAATAGTGGTGATATATTGTTTCTGTTGATAAGTATTCGGCCAATTATGCTTTGGGCCTTAATTAAAAACCTATGTTCTAAAATGACATTGGTTAAATTTTGTAATTGGGGGGGAGGGGGGGGGAAGGGAGGGAGGTGGGGGGTGAAAGGTACGATTGAATTCAGTGTTGTGAGGGGTTTGTTCTTTAAAGTGTTTTTTTCTATTTTTCCTCATCTAAGAATGGCTAGGATTTTTGTCTAATGTTTTCTATTTTTTCAGTTAATTTTGTAGTTTAATTTTAGTATATTTCAGGAATGAATCCCATTCTAAAGGGATGACTCTGAAGATGTCTTGCACGAGAGATGAAACATGTCATCGACATTAAGAGAAGTATTACATAAAATCAGCTTCATGGTCCGTATCGCACTTCAATAGATTCACAATTAAGTATTTATTTATTTTCCACCTAGTCGATACAACGATTGCTTAAGGCAATTTTTAATGGTCAAAAGTGGTACATGTTTCGTATATTATCAACATCTTCAGCCACATAACACTGTTTAGATGAAAAATATGTAAAATTGACAAAGTAATGCTTTAGAGGAAGTGTCCTTAAAATTAACATAAGATTGACAAGATTAAAACAAACAAATAACTCAAGAGAAAATATATAAATTATTTCTACAATAGAAAGCAGTCGTCAAGGAAACACTTGTACAATATTCCATACAGAAATTGTCCTAATAAATATTCTTTTCTTAATAATTCATGAAAAAAGATCAATTTATAAATTAAAAATTATACAATTTATAAGTAATTATCGAAATGAAGAAATCCTGATATCACAGTGTGGCTCTTATTATTAATGTAGATGAAAATATAACTAATTCCTAGTTGTCAAATCTTATTAAGCCTGCTTTCCTTTGGAACAGTAACTCCTGTCATTCTTTCACAGTTTTGCGCCGGGTGTAATAATGATGATGCGTTCTTCCTTGCTGTTGCACCTGAGGAGGTGGAGGAGCGGGGGATATAGGTGTGTCAAGAACTTCCTTGCTGTCACCTATAGCTTCAACTGAGGAGGAATAAGTTGTAGGGCTATCTGTAGGTGGAGAAATTCCAATTCTTTTTTCTTGATCCTTCTCAAGCATTTTCAAATATACTAGAATTTGATAATATAATGGATTCTTATATTCTACAGCCTCATTAAGGTTATCATTTTTCTTTACAAGTTGGTCTAGATGAATGTACAGGTCTTCATATGTGTTCATTAAGCTGCCCTTTTTTAACTTTTTTATGATGGTCAGGTCTTGTTCTATGTTGGTAAATTTATGACCTGTGGCAGTCATGTGTGATCCCATTGCTGAGAATCTTCTATGTTTTTCAGCATTCACATGTTCCAAATATCTAACTTTAAAATTGCGGCCAGATTGTCCTATGTATGTGAGCATGTGAGTTTATATATACCGGAATCAAAAAATTTATCTTTTTCCGAGAGATTTATTGTATCATGGTTGAAAATACTATGTTTCATGTTGTTATTGGTGGAAAATGCAATTTTGAAATTTTTTCTCTTAAATAAATTTGTTATTACACGAATGTTTGGATTATTATATGTGAACTTGATATATTTTTCAGTTTTACTAGGTTCGACTGCTAATTTAGATTGTTGCTTCTCCGAAAATTTATTAATTATTTTATCAATCATGTTATTGTTAAAACCATTCAAGAGGGCTTGTTGTCGGATAAACAAATTATCAAATTATCAAATTCTAGTATATTTGAAAATGCTTGAGAAGGATCAAGAAAAAAGAATTGGAATTTCTCCACCTACAGATAGCCCTACAACTTATTCCTCCTCAGTTGAAGCTATAGGTGACAGCAAGGAAGTTCTTGACACACCTATATCCCCCGCTCCTCCACCTCCTCAGGTGCAACAGCAAGGAAGAACGCATCATCATTATTACACCCGGCGCAAAACTGTGAAAGAATGACAGGAGTTACTGTTCCAAAGGAAAGCAGGCTTAATAAGATTTGACAACTAGGAATTAGTTATATTTTCATCTACATTAATAATAAGAGCCGCACTGTGATATCAGGATTTCTTCATTTCGATAATTACTTATAAATTGTATAATTTTTAATTTATAAATTGATCTTTTTTCATGAAATATTAAGAAAAGAATATTTATTAGGACAATTTCTGTATGGAATATTGTACAAGTGTTTCCTTGACGACTGCTTTCTATTGTAGAAATAATTTATATATTTTCTCTTGAGTTATTTGTTTGTTTTAATCTTGTCAATCTTATGTTAATTTTAAGGACACTTCCTCTAAAGCATTACTTTGTCAATTTTATATATTTTTCATCTAAACAGTGTTATGTGGCTGAAGATGTTGATAATATACGAAACATGTACCACTTTTGACCATTAAAAATTGCCTTAAGCAATCGTTGTATCGACTAGGTGGAAAATAAATAAATACTTAATTGTGAATTAAGAGAAGTGTTTGTTCTATGTAGCTGTAGAATAATAATAAAAATAAAAAAGTACTGAAAGGTGGAAACTACCTCTAAATCAAGGCTGAATCAAAGTCAATACAGACTATCATAATGAAATTTATAAACTGTAGGGGTACCTCAGTCACCTTGACAAAGAATACTGCAATATATTTGAAATGTCTGCAAACTATACGTAAGGTACATAAAACAACAACATGGTTAAACTCTGAACAACAACTAAATGGGATATATCATCCATTAGCCGAAGGCAACAGTATATAGCAGAATGATTGCTGGTTTTATAATAATTTTGTGTGGCTATTACTAGCTTGGTGCAGCCCGTGTAAGGAAGACCCTCAGATGAGGATGGAAGGCATTTTTTATGTACGGAGAACTGCATGTTATTGCGGTGGAGGACAGTGTTGTGTGTGGTGTATGAGTTGCAGGGATGTTGTAGGCAGCAAAAACACCCAGTCCTCAAGCCAAGGAAATTAACCACTTAAGACACTCAACCCTACCAGGAATAGGACCCACAGGACTCTGAACTGTAAGCCACTATGCTGAACATTCAGCCAAGGAGCCGGACTATTGCTGGTACAAATAGATGGGAACAATGTCATGATAACATTTGCAAAGGAGACATAAATGGTAAGTTAGGAAGGAACTTTATTAGTCGACTTCAGTGGTACAGTCATGTGAGGCATATGAAGCAAGATAGATACTATATATAAGAATAATGGACTTGTCTGAGGAGGGTACAAGAAGCAGGAACAAACCTAAAGGATGACTGTTTTACTCAGTTTTCAATAATTTCGAAGTAAGAAGCATAGAGGTGGTCACAGTGTTGATGCAAACAGAGGTTTCTGGAGTAGCTTATTTCATTGATGGAGATCTGAAAGCTGAAACTATGTGAAAGGAAGGATGAATAGATGGACAGATGCAATTTTTTTTTTTTTTTTTTTTTGCTAGTGGTTTAACGTCGCACTAACACCAATTTTTGGTGATGCAAGGATGGGAAAGTGCTAGGAATGGGAAGGTAGCAGCCATGGTCTTAATTAATGTACAGCCCCAGCTTTTACCTGGTGTGAAAATAAGAATCTACGGAAAACTATCTTCAGGGCTGCCAACGATGGGATTCAAACCCACCATCTTTCAAATGCAAGCTCACAGCTTGCGACCCTACCCGCATGGCCAACTCGCTCAGTGATAGCTGGCCGGACGGACGGACGGACGGACAGATGGATGGGGAAGATGGATGGAAATATAGTACTGCTCCCTCCTACCATATTATTAATTAAATAAGCAATATAACTGACTCTGCTCCTGCCTACCATATGTATTTCAACAAACAATACAACTGCCGCTGATCCCTCCCACCACACAAGTGTTTAAATGAACAGTATAACAGGTATAATTTAATCTAATGAGGTAATCATTCCATCAATTGGAATGAATTGCTATATGGTTTTAGAACAAGATTTTTCACTTATCACATATAATTATGAAAATTAGACCTCCTCTCTGGTTGAGGTCCTGCTGATACATTTATTTTTGTTTTGTTCTGCTAGTGGCTTTACGTCGCACCGACAATGGGATAGGAAAGGCCTAGGAGTAGGAAGGAAGTGGCCGTGGCCTTCATTAAGGTACAGCCCCAGCATTTGCCTGGTGTGCAAATGGAAAACCATAGAAAACCATCTTTAGGGCTGCTGACAGTGGGATTCGAACCCACTATCTCCCGGATGCAAGCTCACAGCCTAACCACAATATATTTATTGACAAGCAGATCGTATAGCTAGTAATTCTGTGTCTGAGGAAGATAATGGTAGTATCCTTCATCTACTGGTTAATATAATCTCATTCTTGTGCATTACTGTATGCTAGATATTATTTGGTTTGGGGCTTTGTGTGTCTCTAGAATTACACTGCAGCTAGGACCAGAAAGATAGCAACTGTGGTCCTAATTAAGACACAGCCCCAGCATTGGCCAGGTGTGAAAATGGGAAACCACGGTAAGCCATCTTCAGGTCTGCCAACGGTAGAATGTTTTTCTATTTGTTTTACGTCACATCGACACAGATAGGTCTTATGGCGACGCCAGTAGAATTCAAACCCACCATCTCCCAAATGCAAGGTAACAGCCACGCAACCCTAACAGCACGGCCAACCTGCTCGGTTTACACTGCTTTATTTTGGGGGAGAAACTACTCAACCACTGGTGATGTTTTTTGAAGATTCAGCCTACCACTGAGCTGGTGACTCTGCAGAAATATAATATGACATAGGATTTGTTCCTTAATTTGTTGCTTGTTGTTTAAAGGGGCCTAACATCTAGGTCATTGGCCCTTCTTAATTTATATACACAACTGAAAGGGTCCATTTCAACTCAGAATTATTTAATTCTCATCTTGAAGAATTCATTGATAGAAAAAGAAGAAATTTTCAACAATAAAAATTATACAATATCACCCCTGTATGACAAAGAGACTATGAAATACCAGTAGATGTAAATAAAGAATCTAGCTTTTACCTCAAGAACTTGCTTTGGATTTGATCAAGTACTTGTCGGCTATCATATTCAAATGTTAATGTCTAAAACTACAAATCAATCAAATCTATTCAACCCCAACTGAATCTGTGAAAAAAGCTCAAAGAAATAACAAGAAAATAAAAGTACATAAACAGCATAAAAGTGAGTTACTTACCCAAAGATGAAGGATTTAACTCCTGTGAGAAATCAATTAGGATGTTTTCACCACCCAAACTACCTCCAGAAGAACTGCTTTCCTTTAACAGCTTTACCTGAAAAATGTTGGAAGCTACTGAAGAATTCAGAGGAAATTAATTCACAGATAATGTAGATATATGACAGTCACATAAAACAAGACTCAGTTTAAAGAAGCTTTATTTAGATGCTTGGGACATTATCAGCAATTTGTCTGTTGTATTGGTGTGAGAGAAGGAAATGTCTGATAACCATGATTCATTTTAGGGTCTGTGGTAGAGTATGAAATATGAATATGAAATAGAAATACTTGACTCAAGTTTAGGGGAGACATATTCCAGGATGTGGTGAAGACAGTACTACACATTTGGCAGGAGTAAACATGGAAAAAACTGGCCAGAGTGAGGTGATGTCACAAATTATGTTCAACAAGAGAATAATTTTAAAAGATAGTTTATTTCATTTTTAACATTTCATTTTGGCCTCAAGAAATCATGGTTAACACTTGTCAGCCCATCCGGATTTAAAGTACTTCATCTTGATGTTTAATACCGTTCTTTGCTCTTTGGACCACTACGCACCAGGTGGATATAATTTTTTTTTTTTTTTGCTATTGGTTTTACGTCACATTGACACAGAGAGGTCTTATGGTGAAGATGGGATAGGACAGGGCAAGGACTCGGAAGGAAGCGACAATGGCCTTAACTAAGTGACAGCCCCACGGAAAATCATCTTCAGGGCTAGTGGCAGTGAGGTTCGAATCCATCATCTCCTGACGACAAGCTAATAGCCTGAACTGCATAGCCAACTTGCTCGATGGTCTATTATTTAACTATCACACCTCACTATTTAAAGGAAATGTTCATTCCAAAAATAATTAGCTGTTTACTGGGAAGGTAAGTTCTTTGATCAATATTGATACGGAATATGACTCCACAAAAGAGCCCATCTCAGCTTAGAATGTCCCTAGAATTTCTTTCTGACAACTTCCAGAGTTCAAGTTTTAAAAACTTCATGTTTATTCCGTATTGAACCGAGAATCTAATGGAAACAAGAGAGGTCCACCTATTCAATACCATATAATGTTATAAGAAAAATTATAACATTTTATTATACTCGGTACCGGTTTCGATGCTGGTGTGCATCATCATCAGCCCAAAATAAGAAAAATATACATAGACAAAGTTACAATAAACAATGCATAAAGTACATACAAATTTTACAGAACTGACAAGACCTAATTAAAAACGGGATCCATAAACATTAACCTATGACTTAAACTTAAAAAATAGCACCAACTGTCTTAAAACTATGAATATACATCCTCTTGATAAAAGTCCTCTGAATCTAAAAAACATTAAACCATGTGCGAACAAAAACCAATGTTTCACTATCATGAAAGTCCAAGAGCATAATTTTTAATTTTGTAAGAACATATGTGTACAAGGTTTACTTGCTAAACAATCACTGAGTATTAGAGTAACCAGTGCAAGAATTAAGAGACAATTTTTCTATTGGTTAAAAATGGCTGTTATTAAAATAACACAACCAGTCAATAGACGTAAATTCCTATTTTACATGATAAAACATATGTCTTCCCTAACATAGCCGCTTTCTTTAAGTATTAGATAACAAGATCTTTTTGATGAAAAATATTGGCGGACGCCGTGTTTCCAGGGTACTGTTCTCGGTTCAAACTAGGACCTGAAGCAAGTAAAAAAGAAAATAATATCAAGAAAGGCTTTTAAAAAAAATCTTGTCGTAAAAATTTACGTGAATAAGAGACTCACCTCTGGGAGCGTAATTATTATGTGTTATTAGACGTTAGGGAAGACACTGAGAGCCGCAAGACACCGTGACCAATGCACCCGCATTGGAGGGGGAAGCAAAACAGGGGAGGCACTGAGAAGGAGTAGGAGGGGCCCGGAGCCAATGGCAATGAAGGAAGGAGGGAAGAGGGAGGGGAATTATGCAGGGCAATGCGGCGAGAGGGCATGGCGTGAGAATGTTTTTTGTATGTTATGAAAAACTAATTTGCTATTGGACGCTTTTCTAAGTCTGAAAAACGCTATCAAAAAGTCAAACAATACTCTTGGTTTCTCAGAAATGTCATTAAGATTCAAACCTGCATTAAAGTATTGGTAAAGGTGAATAAAACACCTCTCAGTGATGTCAAGTAAAGTACTTTTATTAATAACCTGTAAGACTGTAAGATCCTGATCAATGCTAGTAAAATTATGTTGAAAATCTTTCATATGCTGCCCCATTGCTGAAAACTTATTGTACCTAACGGTATTAACGTGTACCGCGTATCTAATTTTAAAGTTACGCCCTGTTTGTCCAAGATAAGAACTTCTGCAGTCATGGCAGCATAATCTGTATACTCCAGAACTATGAAAAACATTATTTCTATTTAATGAAGTGGAGTTATGCAGGATGTCAATACTTCTATTATTAGTTCTGTAAGAAATCTTAGTGTTATGTTTTTTGAAGACGTTGGTGATGCTGTGTATTTTATTTGTAAAGGTAAAAGTCGAAAAATTATTAACTTTGGGTTTTTCTCTCGAAAGGGTGGTATTAGGACGGTACTTAAACTTGTTAACAAATCTATCAATGAAAGCATTCTTAAAACCATTGTTTCTAGCTATCGCCCGGATTAAATTTAATTCTTTATTCAGTTCTTTTTTGACATAGGAACTCTAAAGGCTCTGTCAACCAGACTATTATATGTGGCATTTTTATGGGCCTGAGGATGGGAAGAATCGTTCCTGATGGTGATAGCAGTCTGAGTAGGCTTTCTATAGATATTATATGAAACGGAAGAAGGTGAACGAGTAACCGTTAGGTCCAAAAAATTTAAACGATTATTATTCTCGGATTCTAAGGTAAACTTTATATTCTGATCTAAACTGTTAAGATTGTCAAGAGTAGCTTTTGCTTCTGTGGACCGTTCATCTAGAATTACGAAGGTATCGTCCACAAATCTGGCCCAGAAATAAATATTACTGAAGGTTAAATTTTTGCTTATAGCATTATTTTCTAAGTGGTCTAAGTAAATCTCTGCCAAAATCCCAGAGGCCGGTGACCCCGTTGCCAGACCATTCTGCTTATAAATAGTATTATCAAAAGTAAAGTAATTATTTTTAATTAGCAAGTTAAGAAGACTCAAATTTAAAACTTCCAGTTTACTTAGTTGACTATTGGCAAGAAGATTCTTCTTGATGATAGGAAGAAGCTCCTTGGTACTTATACTGGGAAACATGTTAACTATATCGAAAGAATGCATAGTGTGATAAGGACGAAGAACAAAACTATCCAATTTATTAATTAATTCCGTGGTGTTCTTAATCGAGTCGTTCGAAGAAAACTTATAATTTTTAGCAAGAAACGTTTGAATAAACTGCGCTAGCTTGTAAAGAGGACTGGGCCTGTAATTTATAATAGGTCGAATGGGGACACCGGCCTTGTGAATCTTGGGAAGTGATCTCGCTATCGGCAAACTCGGGTTCATGGTTATTAACTTTTATTAACTTTTGTTTTTCTTGTTCCGTAAAAAGGAAGGAGGAATCCTTCAGGATTTGTTTTAGCTGTCTTTGAATGATTTGTGTAGGGTCCTTCTTTATAATTGAAAAAGAATCATTATTAAAAAAGGCTTTGGTTTTCTGTGTATACTCCGTTTTATCCATAACTACGGTAGTATTGCCCTTATCAGCCTTTGTGATGATAAGGTTATTAGCAGATACCTTCCTCTTGAGGTCCTGAATTTTGTTATTTACTTTATAAAGATCTGTATTATTATTATTATTATTATTATTATTATTATTATTATTATTAGGGGCTAATGCACGTTTATCAGAGAGAAAAGTTTTTTCAAGTTGCTTTTTAACATCAAATCTGACTTCCTCTTGGAGGTCATGTGGCATTTTACTAATAGCCATCTCTGACTCAATGACAAGTTTTGTAACTGTATTGACGGGATTTAGACATGGCCAGGACCTTTTTCGAGAATAGCCCTTTCATCCTCATCCAAGGTTATGTTGGAGATATTAATCAAAGGAGGATGGAACTGAGCCAAAAGACCGTTTTTAGGTTCTCGATTTCCAGTCTGTTTGACTGAATTAGCTTTGTCTAACAGTACTTCAAGTTTTTTGTCCAGTGTGGACTGTTTTGTGGCTAGTTGCTAAGTTATCAGATATAATAGCCACAAAAGAGTCTACACTGGACAAAAAGCTTGAAGTACTATAAAGTAAATAAGAAAATTCAGGACCTCAAGAGGAAGGTATCTGCTAATAAACTTATCATCACAAAGGCTGATAAGGGCAATACTACCGTAGTTATGGATAAAACGGAGTATACACAGAAAACCAAAGCTTTTTTTAATAATGATTCTTTTTCATTTATAAAGAAGGACCCTACACAAATCATTCAAAGACAGCTAAAACAAATCCTGAAGGATTCCTCCTTCCTTTTTACGGAACAAGAAAAACAAAAGTTAATAAAAGTTAATAACCATGAACCCGAGTTTGCCGACAGCGAGATCACTTCCCAAGATTCACAAGGCCGGTGTCCCCATTCGACCTATTATAAATTACAGGCCCAGTCCTCTTTACAAGCTAGCGCAGTTTATTCAAACGTTTCTTGCTAAAAATTATAAGTTTTCTTCGAACGACTCGATTAAGAACACCACGGAATTAATTAATAAATTGGATAGTTTTGTTCTTCGTCCTTATCACACTATGCATTCTTTCGATATAGTTAACATGTTTCCCAGTATAAGTACCAAGGAGCTTCTTCCTATCATCAAGAAGAATCTTCTTGCCAATAGTCAACTAAGTAAACTGGAAGTTTTAAATTTGAGTCTTCTTAACTTGTTAATTAAAAATAATTACTTTACTTTTGATAATACTATTTATAAGCAGAATGGTCTGGCAACGGGGTCACCGGCCTCTGGGATTTTGGCAGAGATTTACTTAGACCACTTAGAAAATAATGCTATAAGCAAAAATTTAACCTTCAGTAATATTTATTTCTGGGCCAGATTTGTGGACGATACCTTCGTAATTCTAGATGAACGGTCCACAGAAGCAAAAGCTACTCTTGACAATCTTAACAGTTTAGATCAGAATATAAAGTTTACCTTAGAATCCGAGAATAATAATCGTTTAAATTTTTTGGACCTAACGGTTACTCGTTCACCTTCTTCCTTTTCATATAATATCTATAGAAAGCCTACTCAGACTGCTATCACCATCAGGAACGATTCTTCCCATCCTCAGGCCCATAAAAATGCCACATATAATAGTCTGGTTGACAGAGCCTTTGGAGTTCCTATGTCAAAAAAGAATTGAATAAAGAATTAAATTTAATCCGGGCGATAGCTAGAAACAATGGTTTTAAGAATGCTTTCATTGACAGAATTGTTAACAAGTTTAAGTACCGTCCTAATACCACCCTTTCGAGAGAAAAACCCAAAGTTAATAATTTTTCGACTTTTACCTTTACAAATAAAATACACAGCATCACCAACGTCTTCAAAAAACATAACACTAAGATTTCTTACAGAACTAATAATAGAAGTATTGACATCCTGCATAACTCCACTTCATTAAATAGAAATAATGTTTTTCATAGTTCTGGAGTATACAGATTATGCTGCCATGACTGCAGAAGTTCTTATCTTGGACAAACAGGGCGTAACTTTAAAATTAGATACGCGGAACACGTTAATGCCGTTAGGTACAATATGTTTTCAGCAATGGGGCAGCATATGAAAGATTTTCAACATAATTTTACTAGCATTGATCAGGATCTTACAGTCTTACAGGTTATTAATAAAAGTACTTTACTTGACATCACTGAGAGGTGTTTTATTCACCTGGACCAATACTTTAATGCAGGTTTGAATCTTAATGACATTTCTGAGAAACCAAGAGTATTGTTTGACTTTTTGATAGCGTTTTTCAGACTTAGAAAAGCGTCCAATAGCAAATTAGTTTTTCATAACATACAAAAAACATTCTCACGCCACGCCCTCTCGCCGCATTGCCTTGCATAATTCCCCTCCCTCTTCCCTCCTTTCTTCATTGCCATTGGCTCTGGGCCCTTCCTACTCCTTCTCAGTGCCTCCCCTGTTTTGCTTCCCCCTCCAATGCGGGTGCATTGGTCACGGTGTCTTGCGGCTCTCAGTGTCTTCCCTAACGTCTAATAACACATAATAATTACGCTCCCAGAGGTGAGTCTCTTATTCACGTAAATTTTTACGACAAGATTTTTTTTAAAAGCCTTTCTTGATATTATTTTCTTTTTTACTTGCTTCAGGTCCTAGTTTGAACCGAGAACAGTACCCTGGAAACACGGCGTCCGCCAATATTTTTCATCAAAAAGATCTTGTTATCTAATACTTAAAGAAAGCGGCTATGTTAGAGAAGACATATGTTTTATCATGTAAAATAGGAATTTACGTCTTTTGACTGGTTGTGTTATTTTAATAACAGCCATTTTTAACCAATAGAAAAATTGTCTCTTAATTCTTGCACTGGTTACTCTAATACTCAGTGAATGTTTAGCAAGTAAACCTTTTACACATATGTTCTTACAAAATTAAAAATTATGCTCTTGGACTTTTATGAGAGTGAAACATTGGTTTTTGTTCGCACATGGTTTAATGTTTTTAGATTCAGAGGACTTTTATCAAGAGGATGTATATTCATAGTTTTAAGACAGTTGGTGCTATTTTCTAAGTTTAAGTCATAGGTTAATGTTTATGGATCCCGTTTTTAATTAGGTCTTGTCAGTTCTGTAAAATTTGTATGTACTTTATGCATTGTTTATTGTAACTTTGTCTATGTATATTTTTCTTATTTTTGGCTGATGATGATGCACACCAGCATCGAAACCGGTACCGAGTATAATGAAATGTTATAATTTTTCTTATAACATTATATGGTATTGAATAGGTGGACCTCTCTTGTTTCCATTAACTTCTAGACTGCAGTAAATCTGTGCAATTTCTGCTAGCAGCATATGTCCAAAACACAATGATTCAAACTTAACTACACCATGAGAAATAAAAAGCACATAGGAGGAATACATTCATATATTGTCAATCAATCAATCAATCAATCAATCAATCAATCAATCAATCAATCAATCAATCAATCAATCAATCAATCAATCAATCAATCAACCAACCAACCAATCACTACTGATCTGCATTTAGGGCAGTGGCCCAGGTGGCAGATTCCCTATCTGTTGTTTTCCTAGCCTTGTCTTAAATGATCGCAAAGAAATTGGAAATTTATTGAACATCTCCCTTGGTAAGTTATTCCAATCGCTAACTCCCCTACCCATAAACGAATATTTGCCCCAATTTGTCCTCTTGAATTCCAGCTTTATCTTCATACTGTGATCTTTCCTACTTTTAAAGACATCACTCAAACATATTCGTCTACTGATGTCATTCCACGCCATCCCTCCACTGACAGCTCAGACTATACCACTTACAAGTGATAAAAATTATTGTTGTCCGTATTGAAGATACTGAATGTAGAATGCTAAAGGATTTAATGTGTCACCTATTCAATACATATAAATTTTTAAACATTAGGAATTTATTATTAATTCCATTTGAGACATGTTTCGCCCTTCATTGAGGGCATCATCAGTCAAATTACCTCCTCAAGGCAAAAATCAGGTATCTGATAGTAATTAAATTATAAACATTAAGATACATTACAATGGGAAAAATTAAGCAACCAAGAAAAATTTTGTTCACTGGTGATACAGTTAAACAATATAAGTTTATAGACATAGTAGTCGGCACCAGTGCGTAAAATCACTGGGTATTTAAACAGTCGGGGAAGAAAGGGTATAAGTATCTGGCCCTTTCTCCCCCGACTGTTTCAATGTAAATATTTGTATAAACTTTATAATTTCCTATGATTTTCTAACGAGTGCATCAATTATTCTTCGGAACACCACTGCTGGACTCTGCTAAAATGGTAAGGAAGTGGCCATGGCCTTAATGAAGATACAGTCCCAGCATCTGACTGGTGTGAAAATGGGAAACCATGGGAAACCATGGGAAACCATCTTTAGGGTTGCAAACAGAGGGGTTCAAACCCACTATCTCCCGAATATAAGCCCACAGCTTTGCACCCTAACCACATGGCCAACTTGTTCGGTTAGTCTAAGTAGGCTACATATACACCATAATCAGTATTAGTCTAAGAATCAGGAACTGCCAATGCATGCATTGTCCATTTGTGCTGCCTTCTACCTGGTCATCCTGAAGTATGTGGTGTTTGCTAGTTTTGTGGGTTACTTTTCAAGTGGTTCAGGATTTGCCCATACGTGTTATAGAAGAATCACAAAAGTATTCCAAGTTACCAGCATCATAGAAACAATATTAGAAAGATGAATATGAGAAAAGATGGAGATGCAACTTCAAGAAGTTGATCTACCATGAAGACTATTTTTCACTGAGAGACAAAGAATGGAAAAGCACAGACATGATAACCAAGTGATATCATCCCTAGCTTCTTACCGAGGCAGCTATGGTTAATACCGCAACCAATAAACGACGGATTATGAAATGAAAAGTCCTGTCCCTGTAATTTGGATTCCATATAAAACTCAGTGTCCGATGGTTATGATCACCGAATCAACTGCCATGTAAAACGACAAGCTTGCTTTTATGGAAAGCATTAAGAGTAGGGAAATGGTATGGTAACATTTGTACATTTTGAAAGGGCCTACAACAGTATCCACAGAGTAGAGGTTTGGGAAAGTTTAGTACAGGAAGGTAGTGAAAAAGAAACAGTAAAATATTAGAAGTAATGTATTTTCAATATTGCAGTCAAATCAAGACACAGAGGGCAAAACAGGAAGATACGAGATTGAAACTGGACTAAGACAAGGAAGTATAATGTCACTTTAACTGTTTATGATTGTGATGGATGATTTGAGGGAAGTAAAACCAACAGATAGAGAATTACACAATGTTATTTGCTGATGACATTATAATTTGCAGAAAAATTGAAACTGGACAGTTTGATGCAGTACATGAGAAGATTGAAGAATAGTGAATAACAATCTGTATGGAGAAATGATAAGAGGAGAGAGAGAAGGAAAAAGGAGTAGTAAAAACAGTAGCCAAACATATTTAAGTTTATAAGAAATCCAAATTCTTAGGAAGTTAAGCCAAAATTCAATACTCCCATATGACTCAACTAATCTGCTTCCATCAGAAGTTGAGAACCTAATCTGCAATGCAAAGAGGAAAGGCGAACACCTAGTCCTTGGAGCAGATGCAAAGTCACACCACACAGCATGGGGCAGCATGAACTGCAATGCAAGAGGTGAGTATTTACTAGAGTTTATTATTGGTCTTGAGTTGACGATACTACACCTAGGAAACAAGCCTATATTTATAAATAAAAATTGTAGGGAGGTAACAGACATTACACTAAGCAATACGCATATTGCAAACTTTATTAAAACCGGGCAAGTTGGCCGTGTGGTCAGAGGCGCGCGGCTATGAGCTTGCATTCGTGAGATAGTGGGTTCGAATCCCACTGTCGGCAGCCCTGAAGATGGTTTTCCATAGTTTCCCATTTTCGCACGAGGCAAATGCTGGGGTGCTGTACCTTAATTAAGGCCACGGCCGCTTCCTTCCAATTCCTAGGCCTTTCCTATCCCATCGTCGCCATAAGACCTATCTGTGTCGATGCGATGTAAAACCGCCAGGAAAAAAAAACAAAAAAAACCCAACTATATTAAAGACTACATCACACAGGGAACGTTTAAAATCCCAAGCACCTGATATTGCATTACCACCTCAGCCTTGTATCACACGGTGGAGAATGTGGTTTGATGCCTGTTTTACTACTGTGACAACTTTCAGCCAGTGAAACATGTAACAGATTCTCCCAATGAGCAAGATACCAAGGCCATTCTGATTGCCCAAGAATTGTTTTCAGATACGCAAATAGAGGAAACACTAGCTACTACTGGGCGAGTAAGCCGCGCGGTTAGCGGCGTGCAGCTGTGAGCTTGCATCCGGGAAATAGTGGGCTCGAACCCCACTGTGGGCAGCCCTGAAGATGGTTTTTCCATAGTTTCCCATTTTCACACCAGGCAAATGCTGGGGCTGTACCCTAATTAAGGAGGAGATTGAAGCTGGGGACTCCGGGCAACAGGCAGGCACGTTACTCCTACACTGTGGGGCCGGCATTTCATATCCTTCTGGATATGATAAATTTTTTTTTTTTTTTTTTGCTAATTGCTTTACGTCGCACCGACACAGATAGGTCTTATAGCGACGATGGGACAGGGAAGGGCTAGGAGTGGGAAGGAAGCGGCCGTGGCCTCAATTAAGGTACAGCCCCAGCATTTGCCTGGTGTGAAAATGGGAAACCACGGAAAACCATCTTCAGGGCTGCCGACAGTGGGGTTCGAACCTACTATCTCCCGATTACTGGATACTGGCCGCACTTAAGCGACTGCAGCTATCGAGCTCGGTGGATATGATAAAAAATGAGTATGATTTCTTTTTAGAAAGATTTCTGGAATCCTGTACCTTTTAAACAATCTGTTCACAGAACTGACTAAAACTTGCTATAATTACTTATCAGAGAGGAACTATAAGCTATGTACCTTTCATAGAAACATTTTATTTCCCAGGGTTTTTTGTTGTTGTTGTTGATATTGAAGAGTCTTGCTATTTATAGGAGTTTGTAAATATTTAATTATTTATTAATTCATGTGTTCTCTAGTCTACTGAGAGACAGGTAATTGTTATCTCACGATCTGTAATCATATCTAAGTTGTGGACTGCTGTCATTTGAACATGTCTTCATATTTTCAACAAAGCTAAAGTGTACAGGCTAGGTGCCAATTACATGTACCTGTTCCGAATGTTCAAACAAATCAGTTACAAACATGACCCTTTTATTAAAATGAGTGACATGATAAATTTTAAGGTACCGCTAGGGCTACATAGTGTTTTCTTTCTGTTTTCGGAGACTGAATTTTGAACATGTGTTTATTTATATATATTAATTTTTGTTATTATTGTATTTTTCAGTTTTCTAATTCAATCTGCTAAAGGTTGTTTTTTGTGTGTGCCACCTATGGGCTATCCATAGGACTTGTGGAGACTGTTCAATAACAACACAAAATGTGTTCAGTTTTTAAACATAGGTATCTTTTAATATTACCACCATCTTAAGATGTATATATTACCACAGTCTTCATATATGTATATTTGTGTGTGTGTGTGTGTGTTGCGTGTGCGCACGTGTGCGTGCGGCAGTCTGTGTAGGCTGCCATTAATTCACTAGGACCAGGGAATGGCTAAGTTTCCCTGAATTAAATTTTATTGGACATTTTCCGAGAATTTATTTATGGTCTGCTTTTACCACTTCAGACCAGAATTATTACGCTGTATAACTTCTGCGTGGCATTTGATTTAAAATTAGCAACACAGTTTGAGAAATGACAAGAATTTCCCTACAGATCTTATGCTTCCTATTGCCACAACTTTTCATAATTTTATTTTTGATGTATCTAACATCTGTTCTTACTGTCCGGCTCCATGGCTAAAAGGTTAGCCATGCAGGCTTTCAGTCCAGAGGGTCCGGGGTTCGATTCCCAGCTCTGTTAGAGATTTTAACCTGCATTGGTTAATTCTGATGGATCGGGGGCTGGGTGTGCATGCCTTCTTCATCATTAGAATTCATTATAGGTAGGGCTTTATCTTCACAGATGCGCAGGTCGCCTATATGGTGTCAACTGTTGTTTATAAGTTTCATTTCCATATTGATAGATATTACTTTACAAAAAACAATATAAATATGAGTCTCCACCTTATCAATACAAAATTAATTTACATTAAGCTGGTAAATATAGTCAAGACTAGTTTCGACCCCTAAGGGGTCATCTTCAGTTGACATGCATTAAAAATGTATTTTTTACAAAAACATCACATGTAGTGGTAAAAGCTTAAATTAATTCATTTGAACCGATCATAAATGTTGGTATGTCTGGTACATTTGGGCTATTGTATGTGTCAATTTTGAGTTTTTAGCACACAGTGTGAAGGTAGTTGATTAACTAGTGTGCATCATCCATGAAGTCACATGTTATTTTTTATGCTACTACCATCCAATTTTTTGGGTTATACAATGTGGAATATACATACATTTGTACAAATCAACAGTGGCAAGTTTAACAATATACATTTAAAGTTGGTTCATAAATTACACAAATTGGCTATTGATTAGTCATATGAAAATGTAGGACATTGGTTTGAACACTTTTGACTGAAATATCAATGTAACACCTTACTGGCATATATCTTAGATGCTAAAATCAGTTTATAAAGCCTGTTATTCTTGATTGAGTCTTGGAATAGGGTTAAAAAAATTTTAAATAAAAACTATTTGCTTAGTATAGGCATTAAATAATGCTGTTAAAATGGACATATAACTAAAACAGTGGTATATGTATGCCATATATGCCTGGTTAAAAACACATTACATTTGTGGTGCTATATGTACATTGTTTTGGAATAAATGGGGTTGACGAATTTTTCACAACAGTCTTAGATATAGTGTTCCGATAAAATGGGTCCGTAAAAATATTTATATGTAAAAAACGGTTAGGTAAGTATTTGAATAATCCGCTTGCAGATCAGGTAATACTTAGTTATATATCTGGAGATATTTTAGGCAGCTACTAATGTTGGAGTTATTAGAAATCTTGAATATATTAATGGAGCATGTTTTTCCATTCGTATGTCGTGATGTTTTAAGTTGGTGACATTTGTCAGAACGTGTTGAAATTATGCATCTTGATGCACGTTGATTTTATCATGGAAGCGTATATGTTGTAAAAACAAGGTACAGTATGTAAGGTGTTGGAACCGTGCATTCTTTGTAGCTGCCTGTTGAGATCTTACACCTTACTGTATTGATAAGGTGGAGACTCATATTTATATTGTTTTTTGTAAATATATGGTGTCAACTCGAAAGACCTGTACCAGGCCTCTTCGGAGGCCATATGTCATTATTATTTGTTCTTATTGTGTTATCCCATGTTGTAGGAATAAAAATAACATGACAATGGATGTTTTCATGTATGTTAATGCATGGATTCCATGCTGTTGATAAACTTGACCATAATAGTTAGTTACTTGATCGTGTATTGACTTGTCTGAAAATATTTAAAATAGTTTCTTTAATGGATTCCATACTATGACCTCCTTGTCAAGCTGAAGAGCGCCCACAACATGGTGGTATGTGCACTGACATATCTTCCCTACAATAATAATTATTAAATTAATGTTGTAATGGTCCATCTTTTTCAATATTATAATATGCAATATTATTAAATTACATTAATAAACTAGGGACTAGTTTCAGCTTTGGCTGGCCATCTTCAGCCTTAATGTAATACATCTAACAACTAAATAACTGTACAAACACACAATTGACATAAAAAGAAATGTACAAACACATAATTGACATTAAAATCTGGGATGAACTAAGTGTAAAATTTGAAAAATAAATTAGGCTCTAAATTCTGGAGTATGCTCATCATCCAGACTCGTTCCTGCATTAATATTCATAGAATTGTTAGTACAATTTCAACTGCAAAAAGGGAACTGGTAAATGTCGCTTCGTAGTCAGATCATCAATCACCCAAATCTACTTGAGTGGTGTTAGCAGCATGCAAGCCACTGGACACCACTGTAAATAACCACCAGCTGATGCAGAACTGCTAGATGGTGTTTCCACATCAACCAACGTAAATGAAATGAAATGTTCCCATAGTGCTTGTTAAAATCATGCCGAAATGCTGTTGGACATTGTCAGGACGGCACATGAAGATAGTGTTAAAACTGACACATTCTTAATTTGTGGCTGGTATAAATTCGCAATTCATTGTGGTGTCCATGAACTTAACCTGATAAATGATAAAATTAGATAAAATTAATGGACTGAAGGAGAGAGCATGTTAGTCAAATGGCATAGGTTATATGAGACTTACCTCTCGTTGCGGCATGTGTTGCGTGGCCTAATTGTTGTATGCCTCAGTCACATGCTTCTGAGCAGCCAGAGGTGTGGGGCCTTGATACTGGATTACCTGAGAGTGCTAGGTCATTATTTCAGACTATGAACAGCCAAATGTGTCAATTTTGTTTCAGAATAATAAATGTATTTCATGGTCTTTCTTTCAGCCTTTATGGCATTCAGGAAATACCATTCAAGACAAATACCAGGGCTGTTTTTTAATTAAACTGTTTTTAATTAAAAACAACCAAACAATTTATTTTCAAACCACATTTATCGTTAGGCTTTACACACGCATCTTTATTTGTCTACATAGTTACCTTATTTACTTAGGCACTTGTCATACCTTAAAACTAAGTTTGGAAATCCCTCTTTAAAGAAGACTGTCACCTGCTCCGACAGCCAAGAGTTCATAGCCGTTTTCACTTCTTCACTGTCGGTGAAGCACTGCCCGCCAAGATGACATTTCAGCTGCCAAAAATTGTGGAAATCACTTGGAGGAAGTTCAGGGCTATACAGTGGGCGATCCAAAACTTCCCAACTGAAAGAGTTAATCAGCTCCCGAGTCTGGACAGCAGTGTGAGGCCTTGCGTTATTGTGAAGAAGCCAATTCCACTTGACAGCATGCCACATCTTTTGTTCTGAAACATACGTCAGAGTTTGGTCAAGTTGTTCAGTAGGCTTGATCGTCGCTCCTCATGGCATAAAGTCCACCAGCAAAACACTACGCCTATCCCAGAACACAGTAGCCATGATCTTGTGCTGTGACAGCATTTGTTTGGGTTTGACCTTGACAGGAGAGGTTGAGTGTCGCCATTCCATTGACTGTTGCTTGGATTCACGGGTGACATGGGAAACCCATATTTCATCTCATGTGATGATGCGACTCAACATGTCATCCTCTTCTTGGGCATAACGAGTCAAAAAGGTGGCCAATCTCTTTCATTTGTGATCTTCTGTGAGGAGACTGGGTACCCATCGAGATCACATTTTCCTGAAGTTTAGGTTTTCAGACACAATTTTATAGGGTACAGACCTAGACAATTGAGGAAAATCCATTGAGAGAGTGGTTATCATGAATCTTCTGTCCTCATGAATTTTTGTGTCTACTGCAGCCACCAAATCTTCTGTGATCACAGATGCTCAACCTGAGCGCTTTTCATCATGAACATTTTCACGGCCACTTTTGAACTCTCTTACCCATTTTTGCACTTTACCTTCGCTCATTGCATTATCACCAGACACCTCACAAAGCTGACGAATGTCTGCAGCCAACATCTTTCTTGCACTCAAAACAACATATTACAGACCGTATCTCACACGTGACGGGTGATTCAATAATCTTGAACATTTTAAAGATGCACAGTTCAGCTTACAGGTTAGCTACACAGCTGCAACTGATGCCTGTTTGTTCACAAAGGTTGCCAGGAGGTAGCGCACATGCTTGTTGCAATGCATGCACTAACTACAAGATTATATATATATTTTTTAAAAAGACTCTTACTTAAAAATATAGTTATATTCAGGACAATGAAGACTGCAATTCTGCATTCAGGGAAACAAAGATATTTATCTATTTTTGGTGCAGTGCATTCACAAATTAGAAATAAATTAGGGACAGAGAAAGCTCTCAGACTGATAGTTCTCATAAAACAGTTAAACACGTAACAACAGGTAATCTGATAGGGTATGCAGCCTATAATCTGTTATCACTTTTCCTGCACTCTGATGGGGTTGTGGGTGCAAAATGTGCCACACAAGTAGACTTTGCCCTATTTTACAGTCAGATGCCCTTCAATATGCCAACCCAATGCAGAGAGAGATATTCACTACTGCAGGTTTCTGTGGTAATCGGTAGTGTGGAATGTTGTGTCTCTATGAAGAGATTGAGACAAACACAAACACCCAGTCCTCATATCAGGGGAATTGATCAGACACTGTTAAAGTCCCCAGCCCAGCCAAGAATCAAACCCGGGGCCTCCTGAATCGAAGGCCTCAAAGTTGGCCTCTCAGCCAAAGAGCTGCACTATGTAGTACCATAATGTGGTATTAAATTTATAATAATAATAATAATAATAATAATAATAATAATAATAATGTTATTGGCTTTACGTCCCACTAACTACTTTTACGGTTTTCAGAGACGCTGAGGTGCTGGAATTTTGTCCCACAGGAGTTCTTTTACGTGCCAGTAAATATACCAACACGAGGCTGACGTATTTGAGCACCTTCAAATACCACCGGACTGAGCCAGGACTGAACCTGCCAAGTTGGGGTCAGAAGGCCAGCGCCTCAACCATCTGAGCCACTCAGCCTGGCAAATTACAGAAAGCTTTTTAATACTATTTAAATCTCTTCTATGGGATATCAATTTCGTTTTTAATTACAATATCTTTTGCAGTAACTCTATACTGCACCAATATTTTTCTTTTTTGCTAGTTTGCTTCACGTCGCACCAACACAGATAGTTCTTATAGCAACGATGGGACAGGAAAGGGCCGACAGTGGGGTTCGAACCTACTATCTCCCGTATACTGTATACTGGTCGCACTTAAGCGACTGCAGCTATCGAGCTCGGTGCACTAATATTAACACTACAAATTGATATAAATAAAACTGTCAGTTGAAGATTGCCAATTTTCATACACAGATGTAATAAACAAGCATATCAAGTTAATTTATCCAAAATATACACTTTATAAAAAAAAATTTCAAGCATGTAGGGTCCACCACTCAGGTTAAATAGGAATTAATGACAAAATGTAGAAAGTCTGATGTAAATTTTAAAATCTGATTTGAAAAAGTTATTCCATTTTTCCAACATTGCTACTTACCTTCTCAACTGTGTTATTATAGATACAAAGAGAGTATAAAATTTAGACTGAGGAAAGCCTTACCACTGTCGTGGAGTTAGTTTTGTCCTTCTGTGTTTTGAAGTTTGTTCTAATCTTTCCTTCCTGTTGCCCCCTTTTCCCATACTGATATACCGTAATGTTTATCCTTTACGTTTCTATCCTCATACTTAGTTTTGTATATTTAATTTTATTTCTTTCCTTCCCATAACTAATATGAACCTGTTGGATTCTTTTCCTCTCCAGTGTTTGCCCTGTATTGCTACCATCTGTATATACCTGTTTGTTACTTCTTCCGTCTGTTTGTATCTTTCTGCTTTGTTATCGGCGGTGGCGACGGCAGTTACTTGTTTCCGAGTTTACAGATTTCCTGGCTAATAGCTCATTTCAATTCATTGCTGTGAATTCCTTATCCTATACTTTCCACACAAAGGTTGAAGATCTGCCGAGAACACCCTCCTCGATGAGTGTGGACGCCTGTTTCCCTACTGATGCTGGGAGGTGGAAACGAGCTCAGTGGAGGCCGGGAAGAAATGAATGTAGAAGCAATGGGATTGAGATGAGATGCAATCTATCTCAAAATGGCAGTGAACGAAGATGGGGAGTGTCTCCTTGTTCTTCTGTGTTTCCAGGTTTATCCCAGCATCTTCTTTCTGTTATTCCTGTCATTTAGTTTATGCTGGTACATATTCGTATCCTCATTCATAGCTCCTATATTTGTTTGTTTTGTTATCTATTTAATGTCACACTAGTTTATAAACGGTTTTTGGCAGCACATGAATGGTAAGGGCTAGAACTAGGAAGGTAGTGGTCGTGGCCTTAAGTAAGGCTACTTGCTTGGTGAGAAAATGGGAAACCATGGGAAAACACTTCAGGGTTACAGACCATGGGGGTGGAACCCACCATCACCCGAATGCAACCTCACAGCTATGTGACTTGAACCGTGCAGCCAACTCGCTCATTTTTTAATATTTAATTTTATTCAATTCAACAGACACAGAAATTTATATATAATATAAAGAGTGTACCTTAGTATGTAGAGTCTGAATTAGGTGATCTTTTTCCTCTAAGTCATTTCTTAAAGCTTCTTCCAGATGAGCCTTAGCACGCTGCTCAAGTGCACACTGTTCTTTGAGTTCACTGATACGTCGCAAAGATTTTTCTTGACATTCCAATAGCACATTCTGAAATCAGATTACAAATCATGGTTATTAGAAATATCCTCTCCCGTTTTCATATTCATCTAAGTACAGAGAAAACACCACAACGATAAAAGCCATCAATTGAGGGAAAATGTATCAACTTATTAACACATTCAGTCACTATAAGTCATATTAAATAAAGGCTTTTCTATAGCTTTTCTAACCACCACCCTGGTGTAATGTTCAGTCTCTAGAGTGATATACTGGTTCCAGATCCGATTCCCAACCTCCCTTCTGTTTGTTAGCATGGAGGTCTGCTATCGGCTTTTTGTCACGCCGACTCAAGGGAGGACACAAGGCGACGATGGGATAGGAGAGGGTTAGGACTGGGAAGGAAGTGGCCTGGCCTTAAAAAAGGTCGAGAGCCCCAGTATTTGCCTACTGTGAAAATGGGAAACAACATGGAGGTCTAAATGCTTACAATATAGTGATTATTTTAATCCACCTATTCAATACAAATTTTAGGTGGATTAAAATAATCACTATATTGTAAGCATTTATAGCAAATTTCAATACGGTTCTAATCATGAGATTAGTTACATGCAACATGGAGGTCTGTAATGGGATTCAAACAGCTTTGGAAGAACTATTGAGGATATAGACATAAATGGTGGTGGGATCCACAGGACTCACTTTATGACACCCTGTCCTGCATTGAAGACTGTAGTCACAACATGCGAGGGCTATCACGTTAAGAGGTTTACTTTGATTACCAAATGTAAGCAAATTTAGAAAACAGGCTTCAAGTCTCAAATCCACTTGAATAATTCATTGTCTTAATAGATCTGGAGTTTACTACAATTCCCTCTCCTTAAAGCTCTACTTTTTATACACCCTGATAATGTTAGAACAAGAGACAAACTTCAAGATCAACACCCACAAAACAAATAGCTGAAGAACAGGGATACATCCCAACATAAACTACATCATTAGATTCTCACTTTACATTTGAGGTACAGTTCACTTGACTTTTCCTGAGGTATACCATATGGGGACTGATTATCCCAAAACGTAACAGAAAGAAGTGATATAAGCAAAAAATATACTGTATTTATTATCAACATCAACAAATACATTGCAATTGGGAGATAACCCAGTTGCAACACTTGCACACAACAGCGCAGAAACAAAATTAAATTAAAACATACATTGCATAAAAACAAGTAAAAACAAAACAAAAGTATTAAATGAAAACAAGATATTACAAGAAATACCAATATAAGGTAACACAATAACAAACGAAGAGGACTAAAAGAACCACAGAAAATACAAAAACAGAAAAATTACGGATTACTTAGGAGTGGCACAAGGAGCATGACATACAAATTGCGACATGCTTACACAGTTATTCACACACGATTTACAGAGTAAAATTAAAATGTTTAACTACAAATAGTGAAGCATAATAATTACAATGCAATCACCTAGTTAATTCAACACAACTTCTTCTTCTTCTTCATCATCATCATCATCATCATCATCATCATCTTGATCTTGAACAGTTTCCAGCCTTCAGCCAGGTCTGTTGGGAACTGCCCCTGAACTAGGGTTGCCAGGTGTCCCATACTGCACGGGATTTCCCATATTTGAGGGTCTGAATTACAGTCCCATTTTAACAGCATACAAGACACACTTGAGCAAATGTTGTCGTGTCAACATGACCGGTCCCTTATTTAATACAGTATTTATACGAGCTTAGTCAATACGGACAAAAAATGGTCAAATTTGTTGATTCCGACCCTTATTGACATTTCAAAAACCTGGCAACCCTATTCTACACTGCCTTCTGTCTGCCCACATTCTGTTCTCTTTTATCTTTCTCCACTCGTGTAACCTGGCTGCAACACCTTCCGTAACTCCTTACAGCCACCTGTATCTTTATCTTAATCTAGGTATCTTCCTCCCACTTTCATAAGAAACATCCTTCTTGGCAATCTTTCCTCATTCATTCTCCAAAAGTGCTCATAACACCGTAACCTTGATCTTTCTGTTCTGGATATTATGGGCTCCTCTTCCACTGCCTTTCTCACGCTCTCCTTCCTCCATCTGTTCAACCTTGTCACTCCATTTCTACTCCTAAGTAACCCCAGATCACAAGCCTATATCCTTTTATCTCTTCCTTCATTACTCTTTAATAAACAAGTCGGAATGGGAATATAGAAGGTAATGAAAATAATTTTATTATCCGTATTGAAAGAATCTCAATAATAATATAAGAAAATTTATTGGACTCCAACCTATTCAATACATTACAGGATGTTAACGTTTTTAGTTAAACATCGTTAAAATGGAGACATGTTTCGGCTCCATTTTAACGATGTTTAACATCCTGTAATGTAGTGAATAGGTTGGAGTCCAATAAATATTCTTATATTATTATTAATATAGAAAGTGTTACATAAAATCTGTTTGCACCTGTATGACACTTCTCTGCTTCATATTAAACCTGTTATGCACTTAAAGAACTGTCTGCCTTCCTGCCCTGTACATTTATTTCCTTCCTATTTGTCCCACTTCCCTCAAATGACACTTCCCAAACATTTAAAACTGTCTCCTATCTGTAGTTTCTCTCCTCCACGTGTTATTTCCATATCTAGTCTATTCTTAATTCATGTTGTGATGACTACTTCACACTTTGTTGCTGAAAACTTCATCCCATATATGACGCTAGTGTGCTAAACTGATATAACTTGAAAACAACATTCTCTCACCCATGGATAAATAATACAAGTATCTAGCTTGAATTATTATTATTATTTTTTTAAAATTATGATTATTACTACTATTATTATGACTTATGATGTACATCCACTTATTAGTTTCATTATTAGTTTACGATTGCATTATTTGTGAGGTTATGTCATGAAATATTAGTTGTATATAGGTATTTATATGAGTTCAGTTCATGTAAGAACCTGTATATAATTTTTTATTACCTGAATATATGATTTGTAATCCACTACAGAATTGTGAAACACACTGTAACATCCAGAATGGTACTGGGTAGACGAGAACTCTGTAGAATATTCTGTACATTATATCTGGGTCTTAAGCACACTAGAATTTACGAGAAAGTGTATCTTTCTAGAAGCCTGGGCAGGCACATATACAAAGAGGTGGTCTTGATGGTAGAGACGAGTTACTGTTTAGTTGGAGTTATGGTTTAACAGGAGTTATACTTGCGATCACGTGTTATGACATGCTTGTAAGCAATCAATTGTTTCAAGGTTGCGATCTCCGTGTGGCTTAGTGATAGGCATTTGTTAAAAATGGCGGTTGTTAATGTGTGTATTTTGTTTGTGACAGCAGTTGATTAGGTTATGTGTATGTTTATGTGAAGTTAAGGTAAAATAAATAAGTGTACCAACTGACAACATTTTGTGTGCGTCTTTGTGGATACATCAGTGGCGACCGTGACAGGACTCTTGAAATCTATTGGATTTGAAAACGAAGAACGACCAGAGGACTGTGATGATGTTTGAACAGTTAATTTCCTTGATTCAGGCCCAGTCTAAAAACATCGTGGCCAGTTTGGAAAACTCGAGGCCCAGTATCAAGAAATAAAGAACCAAATCAACTCATTGGAGAAAGAAGTTACGGAAGTAAATACCCTGCGTGAAAGAACAACGGCTGTGAAGACATGAGTTAAGCCTGCAAGCAGTGATGGCGGTTCCAGCGTCGTGAAGGTGGCAACTCCACGGGACGACTGGATCACTTCCTGGGGAACATACCGGGTCCAGTTCAAGACCAGATTGATGTCAGAAGAGGGAGCCGAATACCTGATTGCTGGACTTCGTGGGCAGGAGATGGAAGTACGATGCAGCCCGCAGTCATGTTCAACCTGCGAGGAAGTTGTGGGTGAATTCCACGGGCGCGGCAGTGTCCACCAACCGAAAGCGGACTACCAAGTCCAGCTGCAGGAGAGGACTCAGTGCACTAATAAATCGTCGCCGGTATTCAACGCGAGACCAAACAACCAGACGATGCAACGGTGAGTGGGCCGTACCTGTATGACACCAAGAGCGAGGAGCTCGACAGCCGCAGTAAGCTCCATGGCACTGTGAACTCTCCAGGTAGGATGTTCAGTGTGAAGCAGAACTATGGGGAGGCTCAGACGATGCCCCAGGAGATGGGGACACTCGTCCTGGCACGAAGCCATGTACCAGTAAGAACATCGAGATCAGCACCCCGGAAAAAGAGGAGACTCAACAGAGCCGAGCCTGTCCCATGCATCACACCGGTGGACTACGAAGGTTCATGGGCCCTGACAGAACACAAAGGTATGAACGAGGGTAAAGCCAGCAGAGCTTCGAATGCCACACGAGGGCCTGTGGATCATCATCACCAGGAGCGAAGACACCGTCGACTGGACCCAGCGGACCCACCATGGGAAGGTGGAGGCCCCCAATCAAACCGCCCTGCTGCGAACTGTGAACTTCAACAGCGCTACCAGGAGGGCTGTGTGACTGAGGTAGTCTGTGGGTAGTTAAACAGTGAGGACCAAGAGAGAGTGTTAGACTGTGGAAATTATTTCAAATTATAGGAGGGATATTGACGCCAGTGTGCTAAACTGATATAAAATGAAAATAATATTCTCTCACCCATGGGTAAATAATACAAGTATCAAGCTTGAGTTATTATTATTATTATTATTATTATTATTGAAAATGAAAACCTACAACCTGTTTTCCAGTCATTGACCGGGTCAGGGATGTATGAATGAAGCAGATATAGGCTGTTAGTACGATGGGGTCGCCACTCCCAAAGTGATTTATTAATGAATGATAAATGCTATGAAATGAGAAGGGAGAGTGTTGCTGGAATGAAAGATGATAGGGAAAACCGGAGTACCCGGAGAAAAACCTGTCCCGCCTCCGCTTTGTCCAGCACAAATCTCACATGGTGTGACCGGGATTTGAACCACGGTATCCAGCGGTGAGAGGCTGACGCGCTGCTCATTATTATTATTATTATTATTATTATTATTATTATTATTATTATTATTATTATTATTATTACTATTCCTATTATGACTTATGATGTACATCCACTTAGTATCATTATCAGTTCATGATCGCATTATTTGTGAGGTTATGTCATGAAATATTAGCTGTATATAGATATTTATATGAGTTTAGTTAAAGCAAGAACCTGCATATAATTTATTGTTACCTTTATATATGATTTGTAATCCACTACAGAATTGTGAAACACAGTGTAACATCCAGAATGGCACTGGGTAGGCAAGAACTCTGTAGAATATTCTGTACATTATATCTGGGCCTTAAGCACTCTAGAATTTACGAGAAAGTGTGTCTTCCTAGAAGCCTGGCCAGGCACATAATTATATAAAGAGGTGGTCTTGATGGTAGAGACGAGTTACTGTTTAGTTGGAGTTATGGTTTAACAGGAGTTATACTTGTGACCACGTGTTATGACATGATTGTAAACAGTCGATTGCTTCAAGGTTGCGATCTCCGTGTGGCTTAGTGATAGGCATTTGTTAAAAATGGCAGTTTGTTGATGTACGTGTTCTGTTTGTGACAGCAGTTAATTAGGTTATGTGTATGTTTATGTGAAATTAAGATGAAATAAATAAGTGTACCAACTGACAGCATTTTGTGTGCGCCTTTGTGGATACATCAAATGACTACTTCTTTCCATTTATCCAGCTGTTCTTGTACTTCTTCCTCACTATCACCCCATATTATCACGTTGTCTGCACACAGCATTGCTTTCATTTTATACACAACTTAATTCCAATACCTTAAAACAATGAAGGACAGTAGACTTTCTTTTTTATTGTTAGTTGTTTTACAGCGCACCGATACAGATAGGTCTTACGGCGACGATGGGACAGGAAAGGGCTAGGAGTGGGAAGGAAGCAGCCGTGGCCTTAATTAAGGTACAGCCCCAGCATTTGCCTGGTGTGAAAATGGGAAACCACGGAAAACCATTTTCAGGGCTGCCGACAGTGGGGTTCGAACCTACTATCTCCCGAATACTGGATACTGGCCGCACTTAAGCGACTGCAGCTATCGAGCTCGGTGACAGTAGACTGAGTGGTACAATGACTTACTACTAACTTAATGGTGTACTTACAACACCATCACATAAAAAAAATATAAAATATCATGAGGATATTGCAGTCATCCCTTGAAGCATCTAATGCTTTTGGGAAAAGGCTGAAGACTGCTGAAGGTAAAGCACTCCAATTATAAATTCCCTGATTTACAAGTGAATATTTACCATAGTTTGTTTTCTGTGGTCTTCCTTCACATTAGTCACATATATCTCACAATTTTCCTCCCAAAAGTTAGGAGTTACAATCGGGATGCAAGGTATATGTGGAGAATTCGGAAACTGAATTTGATTAAAACTAATACAGTCTTTAAAGGCCAAAAAGCATAACAGTATTGCATTGTATTTAATTCCATTCTGCAACATATTATTTAATATTTCCAAATCTAGTTGTTTATTTTTCAGGTTTAATACTGTTACCGTGCCTTTTCTTGCACGTAGCTTATAAATTTATTACTCAAAATTAGTTTCAGCGGACTGAGGAACCTAACAGTGATAGAATGTATGTAAGGATGCATGCCATAAGGTGTATTCTTCTAACACATATATTGCCATCCTACGATCAACCTATGCAAGGAATATTTTTCTCCCTTAATTCCACAAAAAATATTAGGGTGTGTGATATATGTGATGGTAAGATGTACACGAGTAAATACGGCATTTCTTCTACACTTACAGAACTAGTATAATTGTTTGCCATCAAATAAAAAATTGACTTTCCCATAAATATAACTATAATACAATGCTGTGCAAACTTAAGGATGAGATAGATAAAGCAATATAACATATCAACTACTTGATGGAAATGAAAGAAAGTGCAGTAAAATGTTGCCAGATGTCTCCCACACGTGCATAGAAACCTGGTGTGAGGTCAGCACGACTATAGCACCAAATGGGTCTGGCCCCAGAAAACGAGGCAGTTGAACGAACGGGACAAGACAGTGTGAGTCAGAGAGCTGTTATGGTGCACTGTGGTGGTGTTATTCATTACAAGATGACCTGGAGACAACACCTGGATGACTTCACACTGGGAAGAATCATCGGGAAACTGGAAGGACGACGAGTTGAGGCTTGAAATTGGATGGAAAGCAACGGGAAAGGAAGAAGCAACGTACTGTTACTAAAAGGCGAGATCCAGTAGACAACTCAATCGAGTGGTACCCAGCTCAGGAGTCTGGTGGTCCTCAAGTCAACAGTAGGGTAAGTCAAATCTCAATTCATTATGGAAAGGTCACAGAGGATTAGCAGCCCAGCTCCTAGCCAGGTTGATGAGCATGTAGTCGTGCATGACCATAATTATTTATCAGTGACTTCGGCTCTCAAACTCATCGAGGTGGAGTTCTATGGGTCGAACCCCGCAAGATTAAAGGAATTTTGTGAGAATGTTGAGACAGCCCTTGTGTTGGTTAGGCCGGATAAATATGAATTATTTTATAAACTAATCCTCAACAAAATTACAAAAGACGCATGAGGCAAACTGCTAGTACAGTCAGACATACAGAGATGGGAGGATATTAAGGGCGTGCTAGAGGAATATTATAGTGAGAAATGAACGGTAGACTTTTATGCATGCCAGTTATTTGCCTTAAGACAAGGCACGGGAGAGACTGTAGCACAGTTGGCACACCGAATTGACTGCGTGGGGACCGAACTTAGAAATGCTGCTGTACAACGGGAATTACTGGTAGCTCGGGAACACTAGGCAAGGCTAGTGTGAAAATTAGTCAAGGCTAGCTTTGTACAAGGCTTGAAGGATGAGAGGATACATAGCAGGCATGCACAGACCCTAGAGCAGGCTGTTGACATAGTCAGAGAGGAGGAGACTGTAATCCTCTCTGCACAAGCCAAGCAGCAAAGTATGGCCCAAGTTAGGAGGCCTGTAGAAACAAGATCGAAAGCATGCCCAAACATGCAAATACTGCAAATAACCGGACAATCATCGGTTAATAGGGCGAACATCAGAGTGGTCTGCTATAACTGCAATCGTTAGGGGCATATAGCCAGGGATTGTAGAGTGAAAAAAGCTCCCAATAAAGGTGCCTCCTAACTGTCAACATTATCAGAAGGCGAGACATACAGAGAAGGATTGCTGAAAGAAAAGCGAAAAACCCACATGCAATCCAAAGGATATTAAAGTACGTGCAATTATCAGGTGTTACAACTGTAATAAAATGGGTCATCTTCAGTTTGAGTGTAGGGCTGAGAGAAAACAATTAAGCGAGAGAAAGTGTTGCATATGTGGTCGGACAGGGCATTTACAGCGAGACTGCAGGCATAATGCCCAGAGGAAGTCGGCCTCAGACTCTCGTTCAAGAGTGAAGGATAGGGTGCAGCGAGCAGCCAACTCACTGATCTATAGAGGCAATACAGGGGCCAACCGAGTGCGAAAGCAAATGCCCAAGTGTTAAATGATATGGGGACCGCCAAGATGGGCCAAAAGGCGAGTCCCAAGAAATAAAAGGCCTACGGGAGAGTGCAACCCATAGAGACAGGGGGAAGTCACATAGTCCTCCACGACATGATAAGCAGTCAGTCAACGAGCGGGAGCAGTCACCAAGGGAACATGAGCGAACTGGTTCCATTTTGGTATACATGAGGGAGCGGAAGAAGCCATTTAAATTCCTGATTGATACAGGGGTTGATGTTACTTTAATCCGAGAGAAATGTGTACCAAAGAGAGAGATACATTATCGTAAGTCAATAATAGAACTCTCAGGTGACAGGCAGGATGTCACTCACAAGACGTTGCATTGTATTGCCTGTAGGGGATTCCTTCCCTGAATTCTATGTTGTCGGGGATGAATTCAGACTGTCGGTGGATGGCCTCATAGGGAGAGACCTCCTACAAGAGTGTGTCAATAACTACCGTGAAGGATATGTGGAAATCTTTGGGAAACAATTTCCATTGGGACTAGGAATTCGAGAAGTATGCAAAATAAGTATTCCCAGCAGAGATCACCCAAGTGATATCAAGGGCACAGTAGCGATCGAGGTGCCAGGTCAGAAGGACCCACTTCGATTCCTAATCGATACAGGGAGTGAAGTATCGCTCTTGAAAAGGCAGTTTGTGCTACGAGAGGCCCTAATTGTCAGGGAGCCTATCCTAAAATTGAGAGATATAGGTGGAGAGAAAATTGAGATTAGAGGCAGAGTACGACTCCTAGTCAGGGAAACGAACACAGATTTTTATATAGTGAGAGAAGATATGAAGTTGAATTATGATGGAATCATAGGGAGAAAAATATTGAGAAACAGTATATTAAATTTCAAGGAGGGTAACGCCTTATTAGCTGGGAAACGTTACCCCATCACTATGAGGACAGCTAACGTCCACACAATCCGTCTCGAACCAAGGACAGAGACGTTAATCGAGGTGAGAACAGACAAGGGTGTGGCAGAAGGTGTGATAGAAAAGAAGGCGATTCTGTCAGGGGTATACATAGCGAGTTGCTTAACAAGAGCACGTGATCACTAAGCAGTAGTGAGCATGCTTAATGCAAGGGATACAGAGGTTAAATTTGAAAGCCCAGTACTCTGTATCCAAGAGATCGAACCCGTGACAGCCCCTACGCAAACAAGGTGAAATGAGGTAAATCAAGTAGAGAAGGTGAATACGAAGTCCCGAGAACAAAGGGTAATAGACCAGTTGAGGGTTGACCATTTGGCACCCAAAGACCGAGAATCATTATATGGTATTTGTGCAGCATATAGCAATATATTTCTCCACGAGGGAGATAGATAGATAGATAGATAGATAGATAGATAGATAGATAGATAGATAGATAGATAGATAGATAGATAAAAGCCCTTATTTTCTGTGGAGAAGTTAGGGCTCTTGGCCCTTTCTTAAACTTAACCACACACATAATATTATTTGTTAACAATGACGCTGATTAACTTAAAATACTAAGAACTACAAATAACACTAATTTTTAAGACAAACATTTTTAAGACAAGAATATGAATATATACAAACAAAGAAGAAAGAAAGAAAAAGGAACTGCCTAGATAATACAGATTTGAAAAAATACTCATTTCAATACAAAACGAAAGAAATACTAATGTAAAAATACTAGTAAGCTTAGTAAAAATATTAAATGAAATTTAACTAATTGTATCCTTGCAATACTAGTCTAAGTTAAATACTGTAGTTACTACTAGCTATGTTTAGGCTACTTCTACTTTGTAAATACAGTACGGATGTTTTTCATTTAATTTAAATTATCACATTAACCGAATATTTGATTTTATTGTACAATAAGCTCATATTTTCACACACAAGTTGACTTACACTGATGTATTACAGCATGTGATAGTGATTAGGGAGAATCAACCTCCAATTAATATGAGATCTTAAAGGTTACCCGAGGCTCAGAAAGAGGAAATTCAGAAGCAGATTGACAAGATGTTAGAGGATGAAATAATCACACATAGTATGTCACCGTGGAACACCCCCTTCTCCTTGTCCCCTAGAAAATGGATGCATCTGGGAAGCAGAAATATCGAATCTGTATTGACTTCAGATGCTTGAATGACGTAACTGTAGGAATGGTGTATCCGATTCCGTTGATATCTGTATTACTAGATGACTTGGCGAAAAAACACTATTTTTCCACTATGGACCTAGCATCAGGCCATCAGGTATTATTGAGGTTCGAGGATCATGAGAAGACGACATTCTCAACTTTACGGCGGCATTATGAGTATTTACGTATGATATAGATGTTGATTCTGAAATATTTGTCCTGAATGAGTAAATTTTTATTACCAATATAAATGGTCCATTATTGGACATTACTGCTGCTTAGCCATCAGATAATATAGATGTTGATTCCCATAGGGAATCTGAAATATTTGTCCCGATTGAGTAAATTTATAATACCAATATAAATGATCCGTTATCAGACATTATACATTTTCCAGCTAACTCATTCCTAGTTGCCAGTGTTTAGCCCCCGTGTGCTAGGTTGGGCACGTCAGTTGGTATCAAGCACACCTACCAAGATGCATGGCTACTGCATACCATGGAAGCCACTGCGTAGGCTACTTGGGACTGCCAATGCACTAGGAGAGACTTTGTCTCATTACCAAAAATTGATGCCTGCTTTAAGAACTTTCCTTTCTAGAAGTTGCATCTGACCACCAGAAAAGAACAGCAGAGGCTCTAGTGGGGAAGAACATCAACATATTCTGTGATGAAACTACAGGTAGAATGACCCCATTGTGTTTTTATCATCATATTCCAAGTCCCAGCCGGATCGAAAAGAGAGCTGCACGTTGTTTCTGTGAACTAGCTTGATGCAGGAAATGCTACAAACTGCTCTCGTGCGGCTTTAGAAGCTCTGCGCAGTTATAGTGTACCATATGATGCAGTTAAAGTGTTTGTTAGTGACAGTGCCCCGTACATGACCCGGTTTATGAAACATTATGGCTGTGTGCACATCGAGCGCGCTTCGCATAGTGTGTCGCGTGTAGCGTGAAATGCTATGCATAGCGCAAGGCGTGCTTGCTGTTCACACCGAAAACTCTATGCCGTGCTCTCAGCTTAGTTTGGCGCGAGGCGTTTTAGGGTCGTCACAAACTAATGCCGTTATCCAAGTACACAAGAAACAGTTTACTGATGGATAACGGTTACCTAAAATTAAAAATTAGAAAGAAGAATCGAAAGTGGATTCATGAATTTAATGAAGAACGAATTACTTTCGGAGAATTCCATCGTTTGTACGGAGATGCAAGACTTCATCGTGATAAATTTTATGATTACTTGAGAATGACAAAAAAATACCTTTGACCTTCCAAACCCTACAACTGTAATGTGGCGACAAGTAGCAGAGAAGTATTGGGAGAAATTCAATTTTCCCAATTGTCCAGGAGCACCGTGCAGCAAACGCGTGGAAATTAAATTTCCGGCTAAATCACGCTCTTTATATAATAATTATAAATGGTATTTTACAATACTGTTACAATTAGCATACACAATTTATAATCGTAACAAAAGTGAAGTAAATGTGTGACAAATATTATATTTACTTCCAAGCCCACTCCTAGCCTGCAGAGTGTTATTATTCATGTTACCACCCTCCATTTGAAAAATTATAGATTCTATGCACTTTGTCACTTAGTGTCCGGCTACATGGCTAAATGTTTACCGTACTGGCCTTTGGTCACAGGAGTCACGGGTTCGATTCTCGGCAGAGTCGGGAATTGTAATCATAATTAGTAAATTCCATTGGCACAGGGGCTGGGTGTATGTGTGTATTCATAATAATTTCATCCCCATCACGGCGCAGGTCACCTACGGGAGTCAATTCAAAAGACCTGCACCTAGCAAGCCGAACTTCTCCTCAGACACTTCCGACACTAAAATCCATACACAATTTCATCCTGTCACAATGTTAAGCCCAGTAAAGTGTGACAGTAGAAGTAATATTACTGTATATATTTACTGTAGGAATGCGATAAAACTGGTGTAGATACGTAAGTCCACTTATTTTGCGAAACAGTTACATTTTTAAAGTTGTTGTGTCCTGGGTTCCATATTTCTTGTCTTTGAAACACTGCATGAATAATTTCTTCTTAAATAGCTTCAGAACAAGCTAGGTAACGCTAAGCAATTAACCAACACTGCGCGTTGTCTGGCGCTTCGCTTAGCTGTAAGGTAGGCGTTCAGCGCAGCAGAGCGCGGGCTGTGTGAACACCTGGTTTATTAACAAAGCACTGGTTATGCTTAGCGTGACGCTTAGCGTTGAGCAACACGCGACACACTATGCGAAGCACACTCGGTGTGCACGCGGCCTAAGTGTGGTCATAGGGGATCATTTAATGCATGTACAGTGCTGGGTACATAAGATCAGATTGGTTAGCAATAGCTGGGTCGGAGTGATGACAGATTTAAATTATGTGGCTGTGATGGTAAAGTCTGCATTTTTGAACACAAGAAAGTGAAAATATAATTATTTACAATTCTTAACATCGAAGTTTGGTGCTTCAAAGGAAGCAAAGCTTTTTCCTGCACCTGTCATAACCCGATGGAATAGCTGGTTTCAGGCTTGTCTTCTATTTGAGTGCTTACTTTACTGATGTTGTTACATTTTTCAAGATGTCTGACATGAAAGACATCAACAACTGTAGTATTAAGTACCTGACTGATCTGAGTGAGCGAGAGGTAAATAGGCTTCACTCCCACATGGTTTTTGTCACAGATCATGCAGCTGGATTGGTTGACCTCCTTACTGAACTTGAAGGGTCTCTGTATTCTACCTGTCATCTCCTTTACCCCAAACTGCATAACCTTGACACCAGTTTTACCTTCATTTGTGAGGGGAATTTTTCTGCGGCAAGTAATGATGCTTTGATTAAGCTCACTTTTCTGCAGGAGGCTGCATGTAGAGACTCATTTGTCAGAGCTGCTCATTCTTCACAGTGCAAGCTAGCCACATTGAAAGCTACAGACCCCAACCATAAGCATTTTGTGTTAATTTCTCAAGCTTTGTATCCAAAAAATATAATTTTGAATAACACTGGTAAATTAGATGAGCTTGAGAAATTGTTTGGAGTAACAGATCTCTCACGAAATGATATCTGGTCTGGTTACTGTTCTCTGAAACATGCAATTCAAACCCAGATGAAAGAAAGTGAAAAATGTGATGTCATGCTTACATTAACTGCAGTTCAGATGAGTTCAGCATATTTGCTAAATACTGTCTTGAATTATTGTGGACCCCAACGAACAATGTAGATAGCGAGCATGCGTGGTCTCACTACACCACAGTGGTTACAGACAGACAGTGCAATATGAAAAAAAGCAATGCCGAAGTACTGACAATGCTTTCGTCTGAACAATGAATATATATTGTGTGTGAACCAAGGACAATAATTGCACTTCATAAACTTGGAATCGTTAAAATTAATAATACCACATTCGATTATTTTAAGTTGTAAATAGATGCTAATTTTGGAAAAAAAAAGCTAAGTTTGAAAAAAACGGATGCTAATTTTGAAACAAACAGATGCTAATTTTTCAGGTTCCTAGATATAACACATATTGAGCAGTTAACTTGGTTATCTGTAGAGGTTAATAAATATTTGTATATAGCTCCTAAACCCTCTAAGGTAATTTTGTATGCATGAAACAAGTGATGTGACCGTAAATAACATTGGTTTGTTGGTATTTTATGAATCATGCGCAGCATACGGACCAAATAGTAAAACACGGTCCACAGGTAATGTTAACACGACTTACAGGTAAGATGTAATTCCAGATGTCTTGTTAGAATATGAATGTCGTGAGTGTGGTATTTACGTGAATAATCCCCGCATACTTTATTTAAAAAACTGAGGCACGGAATTGGGGTGCGGGTTTTATTTGCGTCGAGGTTGGCAACACGTTCCTGGTTCACATAGTTTTTGATGTTGGGTGTACAGTTATGCTTGTGTAACTGCGAACCATGTGACCTTACGCGGTGGGGAGGCTTGCGTGTCCCAATGATGCAGATAGCGGAGCTGCAGATGCAACCATATCGGATGGGTATCTGTTGAGAGACCAGACTAACGAATGGTTCATCGAAAGGGGGGTAGCAGCCTTTCGATAGTTGCAAGGGCGGCAGTCTAGATGATTGACTGATACGGCCTTGTAATAATACTCAACATGGCATAGCTGTGTTGATACTGCTACACGGCTGAAAGCAATGGGAAACTACAGCTGTAACTAACTCCCGAGGACATGCAGCTCTCTCTGTATGAATGATGTACTGATGATGGCTTCCTCCCGGATAAAATATTCTGGAGGTAAACTAGTCCCCCATTGGGATCTCCGGGTGGGAACTACACGAGAGGGGGCGATCATCAGGAAGATGGATACTGACATTCTGCGAGTCGGAGCGTGGAATGTTAGAAGTTTGAATCGTTGTGGTAGGTTAGAGAATCTGAAAAGGGAAATGGATAGGCTAAAGTTAGATGTAGTTGGTATAAGTGAAGTACGTTGGCAGGAAGAAAAAGATTTTTGGTCAGGCGACTACCGAATTATCAACACAAAATCAAACAGGCGAAATGCAGGAGTTGGTTTAATAATGAATAAGAAAATAGGGCAGCGGGTAAGCTACTACAACCAGCATAGTGAAAGAATTATTGTCGTCAAGATAGACACCAAACCAATGCCCACCACAATAGTGCAGGTCTATATGCCTACTAGTTCAGTGGATGATGAAGAAATCGAAAGAATATATGAGGAGATAGAAGATTTAATACAATATGTAAAAGGTGACGAGAATCTAATTGTGATGGGAGACTGGAATGCAGTGGTAGGCCAAGGAAGAGAAGGTAGTACAGTAGGAGAATTTGGATTGGGACAAAAGAACGAAAGGGGAAGTCGGCTGGTTGAATTCTGCACTGATCATAATTTAGTCCTTGCCAATACTTGGTTCAAACACCACAAACGACGGCTGTATACGTGGACGAGACCTGGAGACAATGGAAGGTATCAAATAGACTTCATTATGATTAGGCAGAGATTCAGAAACCCGGTGTTGGATTGCAAAACTTTCCCAGGAGCAGACGTGGACTCTGACCACAACTTGTTGGTCATGAAATGCCATCTGAAGTTGAAGAAATTGAAGAAAGGAAAGAATACAAAAAGATGGGATCTAGACAAGTTGAAAGAAAAGAGTGTGAGGGATTGTTTCAAGGAACATGTTGCACAAGGACTAAATGAAAAGGCTGAAGGAAACACTATAGAGGATGAGTGGAGAGTCACGAAAAATGAAGTCAGTAGGGCTGCTGAAGAAATGTTAGGAAGGAAGAAAAGATCAACTAAGAATCAGTGGATAACTCAGGGGATACTAGACCTGATTGATGAACGACGAAAATACAAGAATGCTAGAAATGAAGAGGGCAGGAAAGAATACAGGAGATTAAAGAATCAAGTGGATAGAAAGTGCAAGGTAGCTAAGGAAGAATGGCTGAAGGAGAAGTGCAAGGATGTCGAAGGCTGTATGGTCCTGGGAAAGGTAGATGCTGCATACGGGAAAATCAAGGAAACCTTTGGAGAAAGGAAATCTAGGTGTATGAATATTAAGAGCTCAGATGGAAAGCCACTTCTAGGGAAAGAAGACAAAGCAGAAAGATGGCAGGAGCATATCCAACAATTGTATCAAGGTAAAGATGTAGATAATTTGGTTCTGGAACATGAAGATGCTGTTGATGCTGATGAAATGGGAGACCCAATTTTGAGGTCAGAGTTTGACAGAGCTGTGAGTGACCTCAATAGGAACAAGGCACCTGGAATTGATGACATTCCCTCTGAATTACTGACTGCCTTAGGAGAAACCAGCATGGCAACGTTATTTCATTTAGTGTGCAAGATGTATGAGACAGGAGAAGTCCCATCCGATTTTTGGAAGAATGTTGTTATACCTATTCCCAAGAAAGCCGGTGCTGACAGGTGTGAAAACTACCGCAGTATTACTTTAGTATTTCATGCCTGCAAAATTTAAACACGTATTATTTACAGAAGAATGGAAAAACAAGTTGAAGCTGAGTTGGGAGAAGATCAGTTTGGCTTCAGAAGAAATGTAGGAACACGTGGAGCAATCCTGACTTTACGTTTGATTTTAGAGGATCGAATCAAGAAGGACAAGCCCACGTACATGGCGTTCGTAGATCTAGAAAAGGCATTCGATAATGTTGATTGGACCAAGCTATTTATGATTCTGAAGATGATAGGGATCAGATACCGAGAACGAAGAATTATCTACAATCTGTATAAAAATCAGTCTGCAGTGATAAGAATCGAGGGCTTTGAAAAAGAAGCAGCAATCCAGAAAGGAGTGAGGCAAGGCTGCAGTTTGTCCCCTCTTCTTTTCAATGTTTACATAGAACAGGCAGTAAAGGAAATCAATGAGAAATTTGGAAAGGGAATCACAGTCCAAGGAGAGGAAATCAAAACCTTGAGATTTGCCGATGATATTGTTATTTTATCTGAGACTGCAGAAGATCTCGAGAAGTTGCTGAATGGTATGGATGAAGTCTTGGGTAAGGAGTACAAGATGAAAATAAATAAGTCCAAAACAAAAGTAATGGGGTGCAGTCGAACGAAGGCAGGTGATGCAGGAAATATTAGATTAGGAAATGAAGTCTTAAAGGAAGTAGATGAATATTGTTACTTGGGTAGTAAAATAACTAACGATGGCAGAAGTAAGGAGGACATAAAATGCAGACTAGCACAAGCAAGGAAGAGCTTTCTTAAGAAAAGAAATTTGCTCACTTCAAACATTGATATCGGAATTAGAAAGATGTTTTTGAAGACTTTCGTGTGGAGCGTGGCACTGTATGGTAGTGAAACATGGATGATAACTAGCTCAGAAAGAAAGAGAATAGAAGCTTTTGAAATGTGGTGTTACAGAAGAATGCCGAAGGTGAGATGGATAGATCAAATAACGAATGAAGAGATACTGAATTGAATTGGTGAGAGGAGATCGATTTGGCTAAATTTGACGAGAAGAAGAGATAGAATGATAGGACACATCTTAAGACACCCAGGACTTGTTCAGTTGGTTTTTGAAGGAAGTGTAGGTGGTAAGAACGGTAGGGGTAGACCAAGGTATGAATATGACAAGCAGATTAGAGCAGATGTAGGATGCAATAGTTATGTAGAAATGAAAAGGTTAGCACAGGATAGGGTGGCATGGACAGTTGCATCAAACCAGTCTATGGACTGATGACTCAAACACACAACTGCAGATGGAAGAAAACTGCCCTCATGTCATATATAAACGGAAAACAATTCAGACTTTTAATTCAAAACTGCCTTTACATGTAAAAAAAAATAGATTTTACAGAGTAATTTAAATTTAAATGTTCTCGGCGTCACGACGGAACTCTGCTTGCTTTGGTGTGTCTACAGTGTATTTCATAGTTGCTAAGTTTAAGAGAAGTTGTAATTCGTTATTATTCAGTGTTTTAAAGATAGCCACAATATCACGTAGCAGGCAGTATGCGGAGAAACAGAATTTGTGAACAATGGCGATGCCAACAGTTGGCGAAAAAGCATGGCTCATAATTATAATCAATACATACACAATGAACAATATTGTCAATGCTGATGAAACTGCATCTTTCTTTTTGAATGCCAAAATGAAACGTACTTCCGGTTTTAATGGAGATGGGGTCACTGTACTGTCTTGCAATGCAGACAGAAGCGAAAGACTTCCTCCCCTCGTTATAGGAAAATTCAATAAGCCACAATGTTCCCATAACAGTACAAAGCATCTAAAAATGCAAACAGTACAGTAATCCAAAATATAAGGCACTTGCACAGGGTAGCCAGCATAACTTGTCCTCGTCTTTCAATCTAGTTATTTTTTATTTCATTGCATGAGGTTATGTTTGCCAGTGATTTATCCAAGTGCTTTATTTAAATAATGTAAATGCACGTTGTATACATTTCGAAAATAGTTTTTTTTTTTTCCATGGCATTTGAAAGATTTAAATTGTGAATCAAGGTGATTGCATGCATTCAGTGGGTCTTAGAATACTTCGTGACACGGCAAGGGTTGGCACTTTGAATTACGAGAGAAGTGCCATGGCGGGAAATCGTACAATCGCACTGTTCTGTGTTGCAATGCCCACGGAAGCGAGAGACCTTCCTACTTCCTCCCTTTATCATAGGAATGTTCAATAAGCCACAGTGTTTTAAGGGCATTGGCTACTTTCTGTGCAAATACAAGGCATCTAAAATGCATACAGTACATAATCCAATGAATAAAGCACTTACACACGGGGGCCAGCATAGATTTCTCCTCGTCTTTGATTCGTTTCCTTCTTCTTTTTTTCGTTGCGTGAGGTTATGTTTGCACACCTGCCAACTTTACAAAACCAAAAATCAGGAGATTTTGATATGAAAATCAGGAGAAATCAGAAGATAAAATCGGTCAAAACTGCTTATTCTACATGTCTTGCGCAATACAGGAGTACTATGGTATATATAATAACACTTATTGCCTCAAAACACGACTGTTGCTATACGAGGCTAGAAGATAAAGTTGGAATTCAAGGACAAATTGGGGCAAATATTCGTTTATAGGAAGGGGAGTTAGGGATTGGGATAACTTACCAAGGGAAATGTTCAATAATTTTCCAATTTCTTTGCGATCATTTAAGAAAAGGCTAGGAAAACAACAGATAGGGAATCTGCCACCTGGGCGACTGCCCTAAATGCAGATCAGTAGTGATTGATTGATAAAAACTCTAGAATAAATCACTAGTTGCTATCTTTGAAATTCTGTCACTAAATCACTAAAAAAGACTCCAAATCTAGCACTAGTGTCTAGAATCGACTAGACTGATGTGAACGAACAAGTATATAGCACGCGAGAACGAGAGATTGACAATCGATACACTCGTTACGATATACAGGTTTCAATAAATATCGCACATTTGCGCGCAATTCTCGTATTAATACACGTCGATATTTGAATTGAAAGCGGCCAATGAGCGAAGCACTTCCGGCCACTGGCGTATAAAGATAAAATGGCAGGATTTGAAAACAAATGTCTGAAGTTCACCAAAAAATCAGCTCAAATCGGGAGAAATAATAAAATAATCGGAAAGCGGGAAAAACTGTCAAAAATCGGGAGTCTCCCGCCTAAATCGGGGAAGTTGGCAGGTGTGTGTTTGCCAGCGAGTTATCCAAGTGCATTATTTGAATACTGTAAATGCGCCTCGTTGGATACATTATGGAAACAGTGTATTTTTCCATGGCATTTGAAAGGTTTAAGGTACATTATTTGAATACTGTAAATGCGCCTCGTTGGATACATTATGGAAATAGTGTTTTTTCCGTGGCATTTCAAAGGTTTAAACTGCGAATCAATATTAATTGCAGGCAGTAATGGGTCTTATAATATTTTGTGGCACGGCAAGGGTTGGCATTTCTGAATTACGAGCTGGTGGTTAATTTGAAATCATGTAATCGGAAGTCACATTTTTGCCTGCCTAAGACTTCGAATTAACAAGATTTTACTGTATTTCAAAACTAACAAACGAGTTCACAGGTGTGTCTGTTTCTAGTGTTTGCATTGTACAAAAATAATTATCCACCAGTGGTTGTGTTACTCTCTGAGTAAAAAAAGAGATCGCGTATGAGAAGTGTTTTAGACGTGAAGTGTGACGAATTTGTAAGTAATTTAGGGGAGGATTCTAGTGATGCACGAGACAAAGAATCTTCTGATCTACAGCGAATCGAGCCTATTGCAAGCTCAGATTAATGAAATACCTGTCATGTAAGAAGGTCTACTTGCTAACTTTCATGGCAAATATATTTTATAGCAGTGATAATGCATTTTTATCATCTCAAATACGTTCAGGCAAAGTAGCTATATCTGTCATGATAATATTTGCGTAAAGACCACGTGGAACTCAAGGAGTGATATGAAATGTTTGGTTATGCTTATGTTACTCTTTCGCTGGAGGGAATTTCAGTTCATTTAAAAATTTTCAAAATTATCCTTCCTATAATTAGTGTGCGAGGATTATTTGCGTAAATATGGTATTTGGGTAGTAAGGTGAAACTACCAGATGTTGTTGATTTAAAGGATATCTCATTACACAGTCTACTCACACATACAGATGACTTCAAGTATTCAGGCAAGAAGGTTGAGGAAGTAGAACATTTAATTATGGACAAAGAGAAGGAGATTTATGCTAATCTTATGTATGCAAACTTCAATATTTACAAAGTGAGTGAGTGGGCAATTGCAGCCCTAGTGGTGTTGCTAATATGTTGTATGTAAATGTTGCTGTTTATACCTTGCCAGCATGTTTAAAAAGAAGCATTGGGATGTCGCTACTGGTTGTTGCACTAAAATTTGCTTTAAACAAAAGATAATAAATGATAATCGAGTAACGGCAAAGTCATCAGATGATGACTTAGTTGTATAGTTGTACATTTTGAGAGGCCCAGACTAACGAGTAGTCGGTCAAGTATTCAAGAGGTAAATGCCACAGGCAGTATGCTAGAGACAGAGAAGAAGAAGAAGAAGTACAAGCACCCCATAGTTTGAGATCAAAGAGTAAAGGTACGGTGTAAAATATTGAGGAATGAGAAGTTTGTAACAGAAGTGATCGCGACTTGAGGCTGCAATCCCTTCATTCCTGGCGGGGCAGTCGATGCGAGACTGGAACTCGCAACGTGCCCTTCTGCATAAGACATGAGTGAACGAATCAAATGGGATTCAATCTGAGACCTCCAGGGTAAAGATCCCAGAAGTTTACATGGTTTTCACAGTCTCATATATTATAAGGGAAGCTAATGTAACTGAACACAAGACTCCAGTAAAGTGATTGATTTCAGTAATAATAATAATAATAATAATAATAATAATAATAATAATAATAATAATAATAATAATAATAATTGATGAGTGGTTCATAACTTCATTTGAGTGTAGTGGAGACAGCTCCCAATACTGAGGCAGGTTGGTATAATGTGTGTGTTTACTAAATAAATAGATAAGGCGACTTGTTATTACTTGGAGAATTTTACAGGGGCTCCACTAAGAGAAGAATTCTTGGAAATACACTGACTGTGGTCACGTAGGCACGGTTCTAGAACCAAGCAGGGTAACATCAGTAAGAAAGAACATATTTCCAGGACACATTAGAAGTTAGGTACATGTGTACTGAGACTCGGAACTTGCACCAAGGTCTGCTTGCGCCGAACCAATGAAAGCTCAGCAAACTAGTCATGTGAGTGAATTGTGTCACTCTTCGGGAGGACAAGGGAATTGTTCTGGAACATTGGGGAAGAGAATATATATATTTTTTTTTGCTAGTGGCTTTACGTCACACTGACACAGATAGGTCTTATGGCGACGATGGGATAGGAAACGCCTAGGAGTTGGAAAGAAGTGGCTGTGGCCTTAATTAAGGTACAGCCCCAGCATTTGCCTGGTGTGAAAATGGGAAACATGGAAAACCATCTTCAGGGCTGCCGACAGCGGGATTCGAACCCACTATCTCCCAGATGCAAGCTCACAGCCGTGCGCCTCTAACCACATGGTTAACTCGTCCAGTCATGTTATCCTTAGCTGACTTCTTTGCTAGATTCAATTTTCTAGTAAGTTCCTTCAATTTCTCCTTATTTCCCCAGCCATTTCCTTCCAACATGCACCTCTTAGTCTCTTTACTTCTCAGTTATAATATGGTGGATCTTTACCATTCCTTACCACTTTTAAGGTACAAACCTGTTTTCACATTCCTCAACAATTGCTTTAAACCCATCCCAGAGTACGTTTACATTTTTATTTACCGTTTTCCACCAGTCATAGTTACTTTTTTAAACTCCCTGTGCCTCTTTTATCAGCCATATGGTACTGCTTAATATTCCTAATTTTAATACCATCCCTTCTATCACATTTATTTTTAACTATGACAAAAAACAGCTTTGTGACTACTAATACCATCTATTACTTCGGTTTCTCCATAGAGCTCATCTGGTTTTACCAGCACCACATCCAGAACATTCTTCCCTCTAGTTGGTTCCTTCACTTTCTGAATCAGCTGCCCTTCCCATATTAACTTATTTGCCATTTGTTGGTCATGTTTCCTGTCGTTCGTATTACCTTCCCAATTGACATTTGGTAAATTGAGATTACCTGGTACAATCATGTTCCTTTCCATATCGTTTCCCACATAGCTGATTATCTCATCAAATAATTCTGAATCAGCGTCAGCGCTATCCTTTCCTGGTCTGTACACTCCAAAGACATCAAGCTGCCTATTATGTTTAGAGATGAGCCTTACACCTAGAATTTCATGGTTTGTCATCTTTAAATTTTTCATAGCATACAAATTCTTCTTTCACAAGAATGAATACTCCCCCGCCTACCATTCCTAGCCTATCTCTACGATACACACTCCAGTTTGTTTGCATGTAACTATTCTCATGTTTAGACCCATATTGAAACTTGCTATAATTTGCATACGATTTTTATTTTCCACCTATTCAATACATAATTGTTTTTTGTCACTAGAAAATCATTTTACTACAATACTATATTGTAGTAAAATGATTTATAGTATTGTAGTAAAATGATTTTCTAGTGAACAAAACAAAATTATCTCTTGAATAGGTGAAAAACAAAAATAAAAACCATATGCAAATTATTACACACTCCAGTTCTGTGAGAATATTTCTGCCTCCATCATATCATTTCTCAGCCATGATTCAACTCCTATTACTATTGTGCCACAGTCTCAATGAAAAAAGGACAAGATAAAAGGCATACATACTACAGCTACAATGTGAATTGACCATTAAATTCAAAATCTTAAACTAAGAAAACATAAAAATGATTACAAGAAAATTACCTAATCATTTTCATTTATGACACAGACATATGAACACCTAATAACATTCAAACAGATAAGTTAAGAACCGTTTACATCTTACCAAATGGTGGAAGATATACACATGCGAAAGCCAATCAGAGACTGCTGTGTTTACTGGTTTAGCATTGAATTTGCAGCTAACTTTGCCCTCTTCAAAAATGCACTGCCATACTGCTGCTCATAACACTTTCCACTCAGATTTGATTTGACCACCAATAGTTTACTGAGATTTTAATCATTAAGAGATGATCGGAACTGTGCACTTGTCTTCCTCACCTGGCTGAATAATCTTTAATATTCGGCACTGCTGTGTGGGATTATCAATACTGACAGCATTACTTTTGCTATCTATCACATTCGAAACATCCACTCCACCTCGTATATCCCCTATAGCAGGCCAAGAACAATCTGCTCTTTCTTCCTGCAAAACAGACTTTGTTAAATCCTCTGCTTGGAGAGCAAAAAACCTGGCACTGTAATGCATCCATAGCTTCTTGGTCATCTTCACAATCCTTCACTGGCAATGTAATAGAGAACTTGCACTGGTACCAACCAAACACTAGCTCCACAACGTGATCACAATCTTACTAGGACTCATAAACTTATAACATTCACTTTTAAGTCTGCACTACTCAACTCAGGGTAACTCTCATAAATCAATTATTATTATTATTATTATTATTAATATAAAACCTAATGGTTCATGTTTGTGGGTTACTGTAGTCACGTCCTAGTTCGTGAACCATGGGCAACGGCTGAGTGGCCTAGTAAGTGGTCCTGAGAGTCGGGATACCAGTTGCTATGGAATGGGAGTGGGCATCTCGGACATATTCTGAGTCGTGGCCTTCCTTGTGCACAGGCGGCTAGGACTATACAATTCACCGGTGGTCCATAACCCGTTAGAGGAGAGATCCTCACTTGGACTATGTGCAAGTAGGGCAGCATCCTGCTTCATGAATTTACCGAGCTCAGAACACTTTAAGCAAGCCTCGGACCTATGGGAGTAATGGAGTCCCACTCCCATTTGACACGCGAGGGACTCCTTGGAAACAACTTGGCGAACGAAATGGAATTCGATGGGGAGCTATCAATATTAATGGGGCTTATGGAAGAAAGAAGCTAGAACTGGCTGAGTCAGCAAAGAGGATGCATCTAGATGTGCTAGGAGTAAGTGATATTCGGGTAAGGGGTGATAATGAGGAAGAGATAGGAGATTATAAGGTGTACTTGACGGGTGTTAGAAAGGGAAGGGCAGAGTCTGGGGTAGGGCTCTTTATCAGGAATACCATTGCACGCAACATAGTTTCTGTTAGGCACGTAAATGAGCGAATGATGTGGGTAGATTCGTCAGTGGTAGGAATTAAGACACGAATTGTGTCCGTGTATTCACCATGTGAGGGTGCAGATGAGGATGAAGTTGACAAGTTTTATGACGCATTGAGTGACATCGTGGTCAGGGTCAACAGCAAGGATAGAATAGTGCTAATGGGCGATTTCAATGCGAGAGTTGGGAATAGAACTGAAGGATACGAAAGGGTGATTGGTAAATGTGGGGAAGATATGGAAGCTAATGGGAATGGGAAGCTTTGCGGGACTTCTGCGCTAGTATGGGTTTAGATGTTACGAATACATTCTTCAAGCATAAGGCTATTCACCGCTACACATGGGAGACTAGGGGTACCAGATCCATAATAGACTATATCTTAACAGACTTTGAATTCAGGAAATCTGTTAGGAATGTAAGAGTTTTTCGGGGATTTTTTGATGATACAGACCACTATCTGGTCTGTAGTGAACTAAGTATCTCTAGGCCTAGGGTAGAGAAAGTGAAATCTGTCTGCAAACGAATAAGGGTAGAAAATCTCCAGGACGAGGAAATTAGACAGAAGTACATGGATATGATTAGTGAGAAGTTTTGAACAGTAGACAGTAAGCAGGTTCAGGATATAGAAAGTGAATGGGTGGCATACAGGGATGCTGTAGTAGAAACAGCAAGGGAATGCCTAGGAACAACTGTGTGTAATGATGGGAAAAGGCGAACATCTTGGTGGAATGATGAAGTGAGAGCAGCCTGTAAACGTAAAAAGAAGGCTTATCAGAAATGGCTCCAAAGAAGGGCCAAGGCAGACAGGGATTGGTACGTAGATGAAAGAAACAATGCGAAACAAATAGTTGTTGAATCCAAAAAGAAGTCATGGGAAGATTTTGGTAATAACCTGGAAAGGCTAGGTCAAGCAGCAGGGAAACCTTTCTGGACAGTAATAAAAAATCATAGGAAGGGAGGGAAAAAGGAAATGAACAGTGTTTTGAGTAATTCAGGTGAACTCATAATAGACCCCAGGGAATCACTGGAGAGGTGGAGGGAATATTTTGAACTTCTTCTCAATGTAAAAGGAAATCATCATGGTGGTGTTGCAAACAGCCAAGCTCATGGGGAGGAGGAAAATGATGATGGTGAAATTATGCTTGAGGAAGTGGAAAGGATAGTAAATAAACTCCATTGTCATAAGGCAGCAGGAATAGATGAAATTAGACCTGAAATGGTGAAGTATAATGGGAAGGCAGGGATGAAATGAGTGCAATTGGACTAGACAAAAGAGTGACTGAATGGGTTGCTATATTTCTAGAAAATAGATCTCAGAGAGTTAGAGTAGGTGAAGCTTTGTCTGACCCTGTAATAGTTGAGAGGGGAGTTCCTCAGGGCAGTGTTATCGGACCTTTATGTTTTCTTATATATATAAACGATATGAGTAAAGGAGTGGAATCGGAGGTAAGGCTTTTTGCGGATGATGTTATTCTCTATAGAATGATAAATAAGTTACAAGATTGTCAGCAACTGCAACATGACCTCGAAAATATTGTGAGATGGACAGCAGGCAATGGTATGTTGATAAACGGGGCTAAAAGTCAGGTTGTGAGTTTCACAAATAGGAAAAGTCCTCTCAGTTTTAATTACTGCGTTGATGGGGTGTAAGTTCCTTTTGGGGATCATTGTAAGTATCTAGGTGTTAATATAAGGAAAGATCTTCACTGGGGTAATCACATAAATGGGATTGTAAATAAAGGGTACCGATCTCTGCACATGGTTATGGGGATGTTTAGGGGTTGTAGTAAGGATGTAAAGGAGAGTGCATATAAGTCTCTGGTAAGACCCCAACTAGAGTATGGTTCCAGTGTATGGGACCCCCACCAGGATTACCTGATTCAAGAACTGGAAAGAATCCAAAGAAAAGCAGCTCGATTTGTTCTGGGTGATTTCCGACAAAAGAGTAGCGTTACAAAAATGTTGCAATGTTTGGGTTGGGAAGAATTGAGAGAAAGAAGAAGAGCTGCTCGACTAAGTGGTATGTTCCGAGCTATCAGTGGAGAGATGGCGTGGAATGACATTAGTAGACGAATAGGTTTGAATGGCGTCTATGAAAGTAGGAAAGATCACAATATGAAGATAAAGTTGGAATTCAAGAGGACAAACTGGGGCAAATATTCATTTATAGGAAGGGGAGTTAGGGATTGGAATAACTTACCAAGGGAGATGTTCAATAAATTTCCAATTTCTTTGAAATCATTTCGGAAAAGGCTAGGAAAGCAACAGATAGGGAATCTGCCACCTGGGCGACTGCCCTAAATGCAGATTAGTATTGATTGATTGATTGATTGATTGATTGATTGATTGATTGATTGATTGATTGATATAAAATTAGCGTGGAGTGTTGGTAAGGTACCTTCAGATTGGACAAAAGCGGTAATTGAACCTATCTACAAGCAAGGAAACAGGAAGGATTGCAACAACTATCGAGGTATCTCATTGATTAGTATACCAGGCAAAGTATTCACTGGCATCTTGGAAGGGAGGGTGAGATCAGTCGTTGAGAGGAAGTTGGATGAAAACCAATGTGGTTTCAGACCACAGAGAGGCTGTCAGGATCAGATTTTCAGTATGCACCAGGTAATTGAAAAATGCTACGAGAGGAATAGGCAGTTGTGTTTATGCTTCGTAGATCTAGAGAAAGCATATGACAGGGTACCGAGGGAAAATATGTTCGCCATACTGGGGGACTATGAAATTAAAGGTAGATTATTAAAATCAATCAAAGGCATTTATGTTGACAATTGGGCTTCAGTGAGAATAGATGGTAGAATGAGTTCTTGGTTCAGGGTACTTACAGGAGTTAGACAAGGCTGTAATCTTTCACCTTTGCTGTTCATAGTTTACATGGATCATCTGCTGAAAGGTATAAAATGGCAGGGAGGGATTCAGTTAGGTGGAAATGTAGTAAGCAGTTTGGCCTATGCTGACGACTTGATCTTAATGGCAGACTGTGCCGAAAGCCTGCAGTCTAATATCTTGGAACTTGAAAATAGGTGCAATGAGTATGGTATGAAAATTAGCCTCTCGAAGACTAAATTGATGTCAGTAGGTAAGAAATTCAACAGAATTGAATGTCAGATTGGTGATACAAAGCTAGAACAGGTTGATAATTTCAAGTATTTAGGTTGTGTGTTCTCCCAGGATGGTAATATAGTAAGTGAGATTGAATCAAGGTGTAGTAAAGCTAATGCAGTGAGCTCGCAGTTGCGATCAGCAGTATTCTGTAAGAACGAAGTCAGTTCCCAGACGAAACTATCTTTACATCGGTCTGTTTTCAGACCAACTTTGCTTTACGGGAGCGAAAGCTGGGTGGACTCAGGATATCTTATTCATAAGTTAGAAGTAACAGACATGAAAGTAGCAAGAATGACTGCTGGTACAAACACGTGGGAACAATGGCAGGAGGGTACTCGGAATGAGGAGATAAAGGCTAAATTAGGAATGAACTCGATGGATGAAGCTGTACGCATAAACCGGCTTCGGTGGTGGGGTCATGTGAGACGAATGGAGGAGGATAGGTTACCTAGGAGAATAATGGACTCTGTTATGGAGGGTAAGAGAAGTAGAGGGAGACCAAGACGACGATGGTTAGACTCGGTTTCTAACGATGTAAAGATAAGATGTATAGAACTAAATGAGGCCACAACACTAGTTGCAAATCGAGGATTGTGGCGACGTTTAGTAAATTCTCAGAGGCTTGCAGACTGAACGCTGAAAGGCATAACAGTCTATAATGATAATGTATGAATGTATGTATGAATGTATGTATATAAAACCTAAACTATCGCAGCACCCAAGTAGCATCTACAGATTTCTGGACTCCCCAATACATTCACATTTACTTAATACCATGTACAAATAAAAATGTAAAAGATCCACCATTCAATACAGTGTATTTGTACACGTTTAATGACGTCAACATGGAACCAAAATGAAACTTTTAATATGTAATTAATACCATGTATGGAACACAAAAAACAACTGATTGGGCACCAGTGTTCTTTATGATACACAATATGAACTTAGCATGAGACTAATATATCTGACAATATCCTGACTTGCTTACCTAACCTGACAACTGCTTGAATTGGAAAGGTATGAGGATATACTGGCTAGGTTATAATCTTTTCTGAAATAACACATAGCAAATTAAAATATATAAATATACTTTCAAAATTAACCACCTCAATATTCCTCTAGCATACCAATAGGCTACCATCCACCTTCCTAACACATGACAATAAAATGACAATGTAAGAAATATACACTAAAATTAACCACATCGACATACCTATAGCATACCACTACCATTCACCGCCATAACAATACAAATTACAACGTAAGAAATACACTGTTTTCTCTTATTATTTTCACAATCAGCACTGAATTTTCACGACATAATTACTGAATTAACTCAGCTGGTATGACGACCTTGCTACGAAACATATTATATTAGGAATTTCTCCGTCCCTTGACACACGCTAAACTCCACTGTATATTTTTACACAATATCTTTTTATTAGCTTGAATTTATATATAATCTGACTCGTCAGAAATGCCGGATCCCAAACGTCACCTCCATAACCTGCTATACCATCTCGAAGTTGATGTTAAATACCACCATTCCTCACCAAACTCGCTGATAACTTTGCTGACAAGTTCATGGTCTGTTTCCCCTGTAACACCACACTCAACAGTATATTCAGCTGATTATGTCTCAGCACTTCATAACAGACTTCTATATACATGTAAGGATACCTAAGTCTGTCGGATGTCCCAACCGGACGTCCAAAGATGATGCACAATTCTCGAAGACACAGACACAAGCAGCATTCAATATGACAAAATGTCGCACACATCAAAAGGGAGAAGCAGCCGATCACAACATTTCTAATAGTCAAGAAAAATAAGACCACACTTCCAGTAAACCAGTCATAAAATAAATTCTTTCAAGTCACATGGTTTTCTCTGTCCTAGATAATCACCATCTTCCATTGCTGTCACATGTGGCACAATGTTTTCAAAATGTTGACGCTTAACATCGGTGTACTGACACCTTGAAAACTGTTGGGAGACATACGTCATGTTGGGCAAACCAACTTCTTACACAACTCTCTCTATATTTAGTTGTCTTGCTTAACCAAGATTCCCAACTTTTGGTGCCACAGAATGCCAACAATTTAACACAGAATTCTTACAATGAACTAAATAATGTTTATGATACATTAATAAATACCTACAGTATTCCTACAATGAAATAAATGATGCTGACAATATATAAATAAATTCAAAACCTATAACTTGGCGTAAATATTGCCGTAAATACAAAAAATGACTTCACGTGGGGTTGGAATTCTGTACGATTACAAACTTGGAAACAAAATACTTTATGACATTGAAGGAAGAAGTCGGCAAAGAATTTATCTGTGCTACTAGAGCATTAACAAAAACTTCACAATTCAAACTAGATTTATGAATAACAAAATCACAGACTGCAGTAAAATAGCCCCTGATGTGCAAATGAAATTAGCTCTTCTCCTTAGGTGCCAGATTTTCTACAAGACGAGACGGTGAGTAGCCAATTACTAAATCATCATCAGCTTTCTGATTCTCTCTTGTGTGATAGACCACTTCTAAAACTGTAGGATTTATTTTATGACCGCTGGCTTAAAGAACCTACACCGAATGTCCTTCAAAATATCAGTCAACACAGATCTTAGGACATGGATGTGAGGTCCTTGTGACTGAAGAACTTTATTGGTTTTCTTAAATGTAGGGATGATAAATCCCACAAAGAAGCAAAATGCTTTATTTAAGTTAGAAGACAGAAACAAATACAATCTCCTCTCGTGAAATGTTGGCACTGTGACTAGGCTCTTTTATTTTCTTTACAGATGGAGATGAAGAACTACTCTCTCCCTTCCTTTCCCAGAAATAACAGAAGCTTGGTCTTGTACTCTACTGACACAAGGACCACTTTCCATTTCTGTAACTTCATGTGTGCTTAGCTTGGGAATTTGGAAATACTTGAGAGATGTGTCTGTGCCATTGGACCATTTTTACCTCATCCTTAAAAAAACTCTGCAGAGGCTCCCATTGTGAAACCAATCTTTCCGAACGTTTCTCCAAGGATAACCAGTGTATACACACATGCTTTAATATTTTTCTAACATCAGTCTGGTACAAAGCTTGAAATATTTTGAAATGATCTTTTCTCATTGAGTTTTGTCTAAATAATATTAAGTATCAATCAGCATCTCATCAATTTTGACAGGAAGGGAGTCTACACCCTTCATGGCAGCCAAGTGAATCAAACGGCATTAGCATCCCATAACAATAATGTTTATGCACAGCTCTCTTAGTTTAACAGCAATGCCATTTTTTCTTCCCATCACAACAGGAGCATTATCTGTGCTGAAAGCTATACAGTGTGCCATTGGAATGTCATATCTTTCCAGAACATCCAGGAACAAATGAGCAATATTAACACCAGTAGAGTTGCCTTCCAAATTTTCTATGTATAGCAAATAATTTTCAATCTTTTTCAATTCTTTGTTGAAAAACAACATGACAACAAGAGAGAGCTTACTATCTTTATCATATCAGTTGAGATCATGAAAGGCTCAGTCTTTAAAGTCTGAATCACCTTACTATCTGCATCATAGGCCATTTCATTAATTATAGCAGATGTTTTCATTCTAGCACATCCGTACTTCTTCGCAATGTCTGAATCTAGCAAGTTTCTCAACAATGGTCCTACACGATCAGAACAAGACAATACAAGGTTATGTTTGACAATGAACGCCGTGAACAAACATTCAGCTCGAGTGATTGCATCATATTTCTTCCCGGCTACAAAAAAACTACTTAATTTTTTGTTCCCCTCGAGACACTGTGTGTGATACTGTGAGCTACAATACAAGTCTTCCCTCCATGCAAGATATTTATATCATACCGACACACGGAACAAAATGCATAACAGTTTCCTTTCTTAGACTGTAAAATGAACGGTGATTCAATTTTATAGGTATCTCTGAATACTTGGATATAACGTTTGTTATGTTTTGTGGCCATGATATGAAGAGAAAATACCAGAAACTGTCACTGACACGAATCACTGAAATACATTCAAATCGTTCAAATTATGAACTAAGAATGAACACCAATGCACTGAAATACACAAAATTACCACATACAACAGAAATCAATATGTCTCATACATTATTATTTTTTTGCTAGTTGCTTTACGTCACACTGACACAGATAGGTCTTACGGTGACGATGGGATAGGAAAGACCTAGGAGTTGGAAGGAAGCGGCCGTGGCCTTAATTAAGGTACATTTGCCCGGTGTGAAAATGGGAAACCACAAGAAAACCATCTTCACGGCTGCCGACAGTGGGATTCGAACCCACTATCTCCCGGATGCAAGCTCACAGCCACGCATACATTATTAACATACGACTTTGACAGGGGAGAAAAGCACAGAATCGCAAGAAAAATAAAATATGGCCTACAACTCCAATGAAACTATGCACAGAAATTATGTTAACAGCGTGCGAAACACACAATAACAAACTCATTCTTTCGTCCTGATTAACTGAGTCACTAGCCTCTCTTGCTTGTAGGATGATTGTAGTCTCGAATTCCTAGCTGTAAAGCACACATGCTACTGTAGTGAGCGGAAAACACGATACACGAAGGTGACGGACGATGCACTCGCCAAATAAAGCAACAAATAAATACACTTGAAAATGAGGTTGCATAAATTACACAAGCATATAAGAATTTATCCTTGGAGAAGAGTATTGACCGTGCTGGAGGTTATATTGGTAAAAAATAGGAAGCAGTAAAAATAAATAGGAACATTTGAAGACGAGTCAAAAAATGGAAAGTTTCTGGGTAAATCGGAAGGGTTCGCAGGCATGCAAGACCAATAGAAAGGCATAGAGCACGAGATAAAGCCAGTCAGTGAGCGACAGTGCTACCAAAATGGTGGCAGCTGGTGATGATTCATCCTATTAGCGAGTGTTTCCTGTCTTCCAGAGGGTGACGCAACTCAATCCGACAACAAACCCCGTCATCAATTCGAGTTGAATATATTGAAGGGTATTTAGTTATGTCTTTACAATAAAAAAACTGTATGTGTTCAGAGCTCTTACTAAGCAATGTTTCACAGGTTAAGAGTTTCATTCATTGCAAAAAACAGAGGTGCACTTGTTCAACACCCTGAAGGTGCTGTTATACTTTGTTTATTACATGCATCAGTGGTGAAGTCTTTTATTAAGAGAAACAATAATACCAATGTAAAGAACCTCATTGATGTAATGACAGTTGCTGTATTGGAAGTGACCTATTTCCAGAACACTATCTTCATCATGAAAGCCTGTGTAAGAAATATTTCACAGTGAAGTTACATAATCACTCAAAAACAATCGGCGACTCCTTACAACGAAACCAGGTCTGAAATCACCTAACAAAAACAGTAACTTTTATGGGCCAGTAAGCTAGTATGATAATGTCAGCCACATGTTATCATTTATGTATATATTTCCACATTTTCTGGTGATCCGAATAGATTTTTTATTTTATTCCTCATTCTGTAGCAATAAATTCTGTCTGTGTCCTGACAGGAATATTTTGTTGGAAGAGTATGAATGATTTAATTGGCATATGTTATACAATGTACATATTTTACATGATTCTTTAAAAACAGAAATTTTCTATTATATAGTATTCTCTTCTTCTGTGAAAATTGTAAACAGCAGTGCAGTGATTAACAACACAAAACAAGCCAGGCAGCATGGAGCTGGCTGTAAATGGCGGTCTAAACAGTGCAATGACTGGCAAGCAGTCGTGCAATACTTCCCTTCTTTTCCCTACATTTTTAGAAAAAGTAGAAGTGAACATTTAAGCAAAAAAAAAAACACAATTTAGCTATTTATCTAAAACTTTTCCACTTACATCACTTATTTGGCCAAAAAAGTAACATTCTGGCAGCAGACTAACTTTTGCATGTCACATTTAAAACTTGTATAACAAATTCCAAATTAATTAATTATTTTTAAAAAGGAAGCCATTATTAATATTTCTAAATATACTGTTAATATTCAAAAGTAATGTTTTATACTTATACCAAGTCTGAAATGTTTAAATCTTAATCCTAATTATGTTAAATCACAGAATATTCGATAAGCGCGCATTAAATACAGTATTTCTACTCTTCCAAGTTCGGCTTGCTGTTTCTAGCCTACTGTAAGATGGGTAAGATGGCGGCAATGACTTCACCACCTGTAATGCTTGTTACATGGATGTGTCCTTTCTATTGGTCTTATGTGTCCACTGTCCGACTCGTTGGCTGAATGGTCAGCGTAATGGCCTTCGGTTCAGAGGGTCCCGGGTTCGATTCCCGGCCAGGTCAGGGATTTTAACCTTCATTGGTTAATTCCAATGGCCCGGGGGCTGGGTGTTTGTGGTGCTGTCCTCAAAATCCCTGCAACTCACACACCACACATAATACTATCCTCCACCACAATAACACGCAGTTCCCTACACATGGCAGATGCCGCCACACTCATCGGGGGGTCTGCCTTACAAGGGCTGTACTCGGCTAGAAATAGCCACGAAATTATTGTGTGTCCACTGGGTAGTACCTTGTAAGAAACCTTTCCCGGGTTACAGGAGAAGATAGTTTTATAGTTTTTTTTTTTTTTTTTTTTTTTTTGCTAGGGGCTTTACGTCGCACCGACACAGATAGGTCTTATAGCGACGATGGGATAGGAAAGGCCTAGGAGTTGGAAGGAAGCGGCCGTGGCCTTAATTAAGGTACAGCCCCAGCATTTGCCTGGTGTGAAAATGGGAAACCACGGAAAACCATCTTCAGGGCTGCTGACAGTGGGATTCGAACCTACTGTCTCCTGGATGCAAGCTCACAGCCGCGCGCCTCTACGCGCACGGCCAACTCGCCCGGTAGGAGAAGATAGACAATGGCTTGGACAGCAGGAGGGGTTTTACAGTCCCAATGGCAGACAAATCAGAACTATTATCTTAACCTAGCAGCGTCTGTACTTCACTGAACCAACTACAAAAGGTGTCCGTACTCTACACAAGCAGTCTTATCTGACACCTAGTTGCAGGTATAAAATATACCTGTTGCACTGTAGAAGAAGCAGAGGACTATTAAAAGCTAAGGGAGTTCAGCCCGACAGAAAAGTCCTCAACTGTGATAGGTCTAGTGATTCGGCAGAAGAAGTAAGAAGGAAAAGTTGTTTCAAAAGGAAACAGAGCCCTGGAAAGAATAGAAAAACACAGACTGTGACCAATTCCTCTCATAACTTCTTGGAGTCAATCCAGAGAATGATAGAAGAAATAACAACTCGATTAGACAAAATAAGTGTTCCAAGACTGTAGATTGGAACATTAAACGTGGAAACACTGACTGGGAAGGTGGTGGAGATAGTAGATGTGAAGGAAAAAGGAAACTGATTTTGCTCAGATTGGTAGAAACAAGATGAAAAGGGGAAGGTAGGTGAGGGCTGAGAAGAGGTTTTAAATTATACTGAATTCAAAATGAGGAAGGAAGGAAGGAAGGGAGGAAGGAAGGGAGAAATTTAGTGGAAATAGTGGTGAGAAATGGTTTAAAAGGAGGAAGTAAAGGGAATAAGTAACAAAAATAATTAAAGTGAAAATAGCAATACAAGAAAGAACTTTGAGACTGTGCAAGTGTATGCCCCACAAGTAGGCTGTACATCACAAGAAAAACAAGACTTTGAAGAAAAAATGCAGAAGCAGTTTGGAGGAAGAAAACATGATAGTGACAAAGGATTTGAAAGCACACGCAGGTTAAAAAAATAATAATAATAAGGATACCCTACAAAAATGTGCTTGAAACAGAAGGCAAAAGGTGAGATGTTTCCAGATTTCTGCAAAGGGAATGGGTTGCTGCTGGCTGGAAACTCTTGATTCAAAAAGAAAGCCAAAAATAACAGGCATAAAAGAAACTGGTCTAGAAAGTCAGCATTGGACTGCACGGTCTTTAACAATGAAATTATGAGGTGAACTATGGACATTAACTCCTCATCAAATCAAATCAAATCAAATCAAAATACTTTATTTGCAAATGAGGTGTCTACCTCGGTGGCAAATGATACAAAAAATACATTGTTCTCAACAATTAAGTTTTAAATTAAAAAGAAAAGAAGACATTTTTCCTAAAATACAGTATTGTACAATTTACATGAACAATTTTTCTATTAAACATGCAACTCATCTTCTATAAATTTATATTATTTACAAAATTCTACTCATAATATCTTCTGTAAATTACACACATAATCAACTCATATACAGCATGTGGAATCACTTCAAAAAATACTATATAACTGGTATAAAATTTACATGTACAATGCTTTTTTTAAACCCATTTTGGTACCTAACATGCATAACATTACAAGTAATGATTTTCATCTTGGTCCATGGTGGAATTATTATATACAACTTATATATTCACCACTTTAAAATCTTATGATTTTTCTTAGATTACAATAACATTAATTAATTTTAACATTAGTCAATACACGTTTCTTTTTTCATAGAAAACATCTTCAGCCGTGATCTTGATTTACAGTCAAAATATGCACAAAAAACACAGGTTACATAAGTAAAACACAATAAACCACTCATATTAAAAACAACTTGTCCTTGACAAGATGAAAGGTCTAAATATCTAAAGAATCTCTGTTTTTTTTTCATTGTCACTATTTGACATCTCTTGATGTGAAAGATGCATTACACATAAGATACCACTTGGAAAATTCTCCCAAGGCACAGGGGATCTAAAAATTTCTTGATAAATAAAAGAAACAACGGTGTACAGCTGTGCAAATTTTTGAGACGTTAAACGCTTGATGTGAATGCAAAGGGTGTACAGCTGTGCAAATTTTTGAGACAAACGCTTGATGTGAATGCAAAGGGGGAATTTTCTTGTCAAAGACAATCTTTTAGCCCAAAATCATTTAAGCAAGCTAGAAATAGAAAATTTCATCAATATTTTAGCTTTTGTTTTAAGCAATAATTACTTTAACTTCAAGTTTTATCATCAAATGGGCCTTCTGATGGGAGCTCCAGCCTCCGGGATTTTAGTTGACATTTTTCTAGATATTTTGGAAAATACCAAAATTATTGGACAAGAGATCTAGTTGAGATATGTTGATGATACAGTTATCGTCACTGACCAGAGCAAAAACAATTTATTATTATTATTATTATTATTATTATTATTATTATTATTATTATTATTATTATTATTATTATTATTATTATTATTATTATTATTATTATCATTATTATTATTACTTTCATTGCCCTGTCTCAGTCTCATCCTTGGCTTTGACAATATGAAAGTGACTGAGGTATGAGCGATGCTAGCAGAGATGCCAACTTTCAAGAAATGTAATTCGTAATGCAGCCGTTAGGGCAGGGGGGAGGGGGCGGTTGTAGATTTTTTTTCCGTAATCTTACTAACTTACATATCATTTAATTTAAAGCTTGTAGTTCCTGTTTGGTAAATGTACTCTGGTGACATGCTTTTTCTTTTCATATAATGTGCATTAACAGAGCACTTAACAGTTCGGAGTTCATATTAGAACGAAATTCAGTCTTGTTCTTCTTCATCATGCGCATCCGAAACATCGCGGCTACACACCAGAGCCGTCTACATTTTACAAGCCGGAGTCATGTAAGTTTGGCAACGTCCAGCGGAGGCAGAGGCGAAAGCGCAGGAGCTATCTGTGTATGTTGATGTGTAGTGAACTTCGTGTTGTGTTTATTTGTATTTTTCATGGATATGTTCGAGTATATGTAACAAGGTAGGTGACTGAGTGACATACGTAGAACCTATTATCAAAATACGTGAATGCATGCCCAAATTTGGGTTATTAATAACACGTTTCGTGTATTTGCAGATGCCCAGAAAATGTTGTGTTCCTATGTGTCGTAGCAACTATGACATCAAAAAGGATGGTTATGTTACCTCATTTAGGTTTCCTTCTGATGAGGAATTAAAACAAAAATGGATTCGTCAAGTTAAGCGGGATAATTGGGAACCTGGGAAGGATTCAGTCGTGTGTATAAAACATTTCACAGATGATAGTTTTTCAAAAGGGGAAAAGTTGTGTGATAGTAAAGGCAATATAACTGTACAACCACCTAAACCTAATGAACTTCTTCCTAATGCATGTCCAACTATTTTCCCAAATTTGCCCAAATATTTGTCATCAAAGAGTGTAAAAAGAAAAGATCCTGAAGATAGAAGACTGGAAATTAAGAGTAGGGAAAACAAGAGGAAAACAGATTTGGAGGAATCAAAGCTTCAAGATGACTTAATAGCTGACTTTAATCATTTAAGATCCCTTCTTCATACCACAATCGACATGTCAGTATGGCAGATCAGTATCTGTAATGAATTTCTTTGCATATACAGATTAAATCTGGATGATTTGCCAAATGTAAGTAATTTACTAAAAATTCACCAGGATATGCATGTGACTGTAAATGTTAATAGTTATCAGGTGTCAGTCAAAGAAATTAAATGTTTAGCTGATGGTAAAATCTCCAAGTGGTCTCAGCTAAATGAATATTTATTAAATTATACAGGAGCCACTGCTAGTAGTGTTAGTGTTGAATGTGTACGAAGTAATGTACTTAAAATGCTTGACAAGCTCATAGAGTTTTGTGAGGTTAGCAGTGAAAGCACAGACTTCTCATCTAACCTTGTTTTCTTAAGGGAACAATTCGATCTTTGTACTAAAAGGAAAAAGAGTTACTCAAAAAGTACATTGGTTCTTGCCTTTATGTTGAACTGTCAGTCTCATGCTGCTTATTGTTCTTTACGTTAGAGTGGTACACTGATACTACCACACCCTAAGTACCTTGAAAAATTAGCATGGTTCATGGTCACTTAACAACTGACACTTCAAGAGCTTTGGTACATACCACAACTGTCCTGTTAAAAATTATCCAATTTTCATTTGAAACTGTGAAACCAAATTATTTACTGTTAGGGAAGTTTCAGAGTGACAATCTGGAAAGAAGGTTTGGTCAGTACAGACAGCTTAGTGGTTGTAACTACAATGTTACTGCACTTCAAGTTATAGAAAGTGAGTAGAAAATTAGGATTAAGAGTGTTCTGGGCTTGTACTCATAGGTATGGAAAAGTGCAGTTTGACTGTAGCCAGTTAGAAATGTCTGATTCCACCAAAACAGATGATATTAGGCTCAATATGGCAGTGATAAAAAAGTTTGACTCACTTTTATCATGTGACATTTCTGATGGGCATTTTGAGATGTCAGGTGTAATATACATTTCTGGGTATGCAGTAAGGGCAATATCCAAAAGGATAAGCTGTGACACATGTTTAGGTCTCCTGCAGTGCAATGAAACGGATGACCCCTATTTTGAAGAACTTCAGAAAGGTGGGTTAGTGGTGCCATCAGATTGTGTTATGTGTGTCTGTGTAACAGTGACAGGAATGTTTACCTTGTTGGTGTCTGAAGACTACAAGGAAGACTACCTGGATTGTGGAAATCACAAAGAAGTTCTCTTCTCTCTATCCAGAGCTGCTTTAGGGAGAGATGAAAATCAACAGTTCTGGTTTGAACAGGGTAACTGTGGGCATGACAATAATAGTATAATAGACTGTTCATTGTCCACATTTTGCAACGTCATGTTGAATAATTATAGAAAGCAGATTAAGAACAAGAGTTATGCCAGCAGTGATGACAAAATCAGTAAATGAAGGAAGCTGTCAACACTCCATAAATATTGAGCTTGTGAGTACTGTTCTTTAAAGGGTTTTGTTTTTATGCATGTAAAATTTGTATTTCTAACTTGACTCAGTGCATTTCTTGATGTGTGCATTTCTTAGTGTCATTTTTCACAGTGTGTATATTTTTCATAACCATCATGTTGGTCTAAGTGCGCTGAATATCACTGAAGTCAATTCAAAGTTGGACACGCCCCCTTTTCTCTCGGCCTCCGCTTGACAGATAGATACAGCGTTGCCAAGCGTACCTTCCGGCTTTAACTGTAGATGGCTCTGCTACACACACTACAAAACACGTGTGAATGAGATTTCGAGGAATGCATTAAACAAGGCCATTCTTCCAAGTATACCTCCCTAAATTTTTCAACTATATTTATTACTAGCGTCACTGATCACGGTAACGTAATCAGTAATCACACGTATTTTCCTGCATAAGAAATCGCTTCATTATTTCAAACCTTTCGCATTTCGTAACACACAATTAGCATATATCCTAGAAGAGCAATATCGCAATAAATACATCTTCAACAGTCACGCACACAGTATTCACAATTAAATGGAGTTTGTCACCACTTTACCGCCAAAACAAAGACAAAAGAACTCGCATACTTTCATAGAGGTCTGATTATGTGACGAACAAAAACAACAACTCCGCAAGATATACCACTTCACAGGTGCCTATATTTCCGGAACTGGAAGCACACACTGCGTTCGGCGCGTGAAAACTCAAAATATTCTTAAACGAGGGACAGGAAAGGGGTATAAATTATTACTGAGAAATCCGAAAATAATATTCTGAGAATTCAAGCCGCCTTGTGTATCCTTTTGAACACTTCATACACTTAGATTTTAAAATCAACAAAAAATCGTAATTTGTTGTGTGTGATTCGTAAAGGCATAATTATGATGGGTAATTCGTAATTATTACGATTAAATCGTAATAGTTGGCATCTCTGTGCTAGTAATATCATTCCTTATGCAGCCAGTCCCTGTTATGAATGGTGTGAAAATATCGCTCATAGGGTCAGTTGTTGCATGTATTTCAGTGGGCATGGCAGACTGATATACAATAGCAACTTCTGGCTCGATGAGGAAAGCAACAGGAAACTATCTCACTCCTCATTTCCCCAGTATGCCTCTTCAGTGACACCTAGGCTGTTTATGACAGCTGTTGGCGGAGCTGTGGAGGATCAAACCAGCCTTCAGGCTGAATACCCAACACACATACATTAAAAAATACATCGCAATTCAGGAAATATTCCAGTGGTAATGGTCACTTACAGTACTGTGATAATAAGGTAAAGTTAAAACATAATTAACAACAAAAACAAAAGTACAAAGAAAGAAAATATTACAAGAAATATTACTAGTTTAACATTCTTAAGTACATCCAGTGCTTAAATTACGGCTTACAATACTATAGGTTGAGCTTACTACTAGCTTAGCATTACAAGTGATAATCAAGTAAAGTTAAAACGTAACTACACAACAACAAGCAATTAAATGGAAATAAAATATTACAAGAAATACCACTAGTTTAACATTCTAAATACAGCATCATAATATACGAGGGGGTACACAAAAAAAAAAAAAGGAATTATTTTTCAAAAGCTATATTTTTTCGATTTTTTCTACAAAATGACCTTCAAAATACTCTCCATTACAACTACTACATTTGTCCCACTGTTGCTTCCACTGTTTGAAACGTTTTTGTAGTCATCTTTAGAAATGGCTAACAACTCACTCGTTTTCCTCCCAGGTCAGACCGTCAATCAAACCTTTTATTTGGAAGTTTTAAGAAGATTGCACAACAGTGTTCGACAAAAAAAAGACCTGATTTGTGGCAGACAGGAGGCTGGTTCTTCCACCAGGACAACACACCTGCACACACAGACAGGTTTTGCTAAACATGGCATGGTTACACTGCCCGACGCACCTTACTCACCTGACCTGGTTCCGTGTGAAGTTTTCTTATATCCACGCATGAAAAGTGGCATGATAGGACACCGATTTGACAACATTGAAGAGATCAAGAAGAAAATGAGGGAGCAGCTGTCAGCGATTTATAAAGGTGACTACAAAAAAATGTTTTGAATAGTGGAAGCATTGGTGGGACAAATGCATTAATTGTAATGGAGAATGAAGGGAATAAGGTTGTTTTGTAAAGAAACTGAAAATAAATATCTTTTAAAAACTAATTCCAGTTTCTTTCGGTACCCCCTCGTATATACAAATTCACATACAACTTAAATATTTCCAGTGCTTAACACTACGACTTACAATACTATAGTGAACCCATCATTCACAATCATCAAAAAGGATCCCTAAATTTACTAGCCATCAAAGCTTCAAGATACGGTGTTGTGAAAGGAGCATCCATTTTTGCATCATTACTGGAGATGCGCCCTGTGTCTTCTTCATGTTTCGTACCCACGAGACAAGAGCATTCAAGTTGAATTGTAATCTCTTTAGGCAGGAAAGGAATCCAGATTTATAAGATCCCAGGGGAGAATTTTGGACGGATTTGAGCATACTCATGGCTAATTTCTAAAATATGATAATTATCCAGATGTAAATTAAAACTTGGATTGGATGCATGAAACGCCCAGTAAATCAGAAGGAATCATCATGTAATCAAATCTCTTCTGGCCAATGATGGAAATATTGTGCTAGACCGTGGGAAGATTCGAAGATGCACATGTATGTCGTCATGGTGGGAGAGAAGTATTTATGCAACCCATGCTTCAACATTTTAGACTACGCAGAGGCAAATTAAAATTATAAAATCATGAGATTCATATTTCTCGAATTTTCCTGAACATTGAGGATATCACTATCAAAGATGAGACCCGTGGGATAGTGAAATTGTGTAGTGTGGTGCAATCTTTTTGCCACTTTTCTGTGCCAAAAATGCAGAGATACCAGGGGTGATGACTGAGGAACGAAGCATTCTATAATTGGTGGTGCAGCAGTCGAGACCTGTGTTGCTCTGGGTCACTTAATTTATGTGCGGATAATATCAGACATTCAAGATTGGTTATGGTAAGAGAAAATACCAGCCTATAGTAAGAACTGGTAGAGTGTGAAATGAAATGAAATACATACTCATATTCGTGTGAATATTAAATTTGCCCGCGTTTGATGAGGAAAGTGACAAATCAACGGCATATCTCGGCACGCTAATCTCAATACAGTCCTTTGGCTGTTAAATGTGTCGGATCGTATAAATATTGAAGTATGAATAAGGAGTGAATTGATAATAAATTATATGTGGTAAATGTACAGTGTCTCATGTAAAAATTATATAAAGAGTAACCAAGAAGAAATGTGTGAAATAAACATGAAGATTCACACGTATTTGTTAAGTATTAAAAATTATTAATGTGTAGAATGTAAGAAAATAAAATTAAATAATGTTCTTAATTAAGGATGCAGAAATTTTTTTTGTCATGTCATTAGTTCTATACCTTGTAAAAGCAAATAAATACATCCACCAGGAGAGAGATCACCAGTTACAAAGTCAGCATATGTTGATGATAGTTGTTTGAAATTTGAAATGTGTATATTATAGTCTGGCTTGTTTCAAAGTGATTCTTTCCATGTAGATTTACCGCAGGTAGAAAAACGACAGGTGGTACAGGATAGGAATGGCAATCCGCTAGCCCGAACAGTGATGTATTTTTAGAATACTGCGAGCCCGTGATCAGACGACTGTCTGGAAGATTTAAGAGGGTCAAAAGAAGTAATAATATTATGTAAACATCGTAAATGAGAGAGATGATATTTTGTAGACTGGATTAATGGCTTTTGAGAGGTGCAAGAGTTTGTTACAGTGAAATATTGACACATTTAGTTTGCTGTGGCAATTGATTATTAATGTGTGTTGTGGCGAATTTATCGAATGGTACAGGTAAATGATGGCACTCGTCTGTCATGCACCCACAATTGGGAGATGTGGTTAAGTTGTTACATGGCCTCAGTTCTGGTTGTCTGAGGGACCATCAAGTTATTTGAGTTGTACAGCAGTGGTCTGTAAAGACGTAATGATTGCAGCGAGACTCATACATATTTTTATTAGTTGGTTAGTGGACCACACTGATAGTTGTAACGTAAATATTTTAGGGTTAAAAGAACGTAACGATGCAGAAAATTTTTTTGTCATTTCATTAGTTCTATACCTTGTAAAAGCAAATAAATACATCCACCAGGAGAGAGATCACTAGTTACAAAGTCAGCATATGTTGATGATAGTTGTTTTAGCAATGTCCATGAATTCAGTCAGATGGTTAGTTCAGTCTGCAATGATCAGTGTCCAGTTTATTTTCAATGTTCATGAATTCAATTAGATGGTTAGTTCAGTCTGCAATGATCAGTGTATGGTTTATTATCAATGTTCATGAATTCAATTAGATGGTTAGTTCAGTCTGCAATGATCAGTGTATGGTTTATTTTCAATGTTCATGAATTCAGTTAGATGGTTAGCTCAGTCTGCGAGGACTTGTGATTAATTTATTCTGCTGAGAGTCAACATTTTGTGGATAATAATTATACGATCAGTCTACGATGATAGTGCGTTAGCTAAATTTTATTGGTGTTGATCACTTAAGTGTTTGTGATAAAAAATTTATTTTGGTTAATGATAGCACTAATCATAGTTTTTGAGTAGCACATTTCTTCAATGGTCAAGATGGTGGTTGTGATTATTGAAATAAAAGAACACAATGGTATTTTTTTTAATAGGAGTGAGATGTTTATCCATGTTCCTTACCGCAGTAGTGGTCATGATTATTGAAATGAACTATGTTTCCACATTCTGATGAAGACCATTTGTTTTATAAGTTTGCGTTAGTTGCTATTGGTAACAGGGTGATGATAATTATGACACCGTCCATTGGTGTTACTCTTTTCAGTTTAATTTGTTGGTACCGTTCATAAACAGTTGGATTAAATTAATTTAATTATTCAGTGAAGCGATAAGATTAATTTTCAGAAATCCGTGCTTATTGATTTAATCAATTTAAATTAGTCTATTATAAACTAACATAACCTGAAAGTTATTTGTGTCTTAACTTAAAAGTAAACTCAAATTTTAAGTACATTTTATAAATATTGCAGTTCAGTGGAACAATACTCTATATTATTTCACATAATTAATTAACAAAGTAACTTCATTTCTGGTGTCTGGTTGTGACACAGCATAGTGCGATCATGTATTTTTATAGAGATATTAGGGATTTGATAATAGTGAATTTTGGAGCATCATGCCTTGCTGAGGAGCAAGTTAACATGTGAAATAAACGTATATTTTGTGTATAATTAATCAGTTCATATATAACCTGAGGTTGTTTTGGTCCAATTAAGGGTCCATTCGGTCGCTGATGATATCCTACGTGGTATTTGTGATTGGTGGATAACCTTAGTTAAAGAAAAATTTAGAGTCCGGTTACGGAAACTGAATCTTCACGGATCAAGTGAATCGACTAACGGTGTTACTTGAAATCCGATAGTAATTTTCAGGTTTTCGTTTTTCATTAGTTTTTGTTATTGAATTCTATTCTGGAATGGCGACTAGCATTTAACTTAACTAAATACCAATAGAATAATTTGAGGTCTTCATATTTTTTTATTTTTGTCTAATTTATGTCAGCTGTTTCGTTAATACAATTTGTTTTATTATTTGATGCTTCACATCTATTGGACGTAATTAATTTCCTTTTATAATAAATCCATTTTAGCCCACTTCTTAAGTTTTATTTCAAGTAGTAATTAGATTTCCTTATGCCACCCGCCAATTTATGCCAACAAGTGATGGAAGAATTCAGAACCCCCTGAGAACAGAAGAATCTACATTTGCAAGAGCCAGAGGTAGATGTTGACAATCGATAAGCAAGGTTGCAACAGGGTGAGTTTACTACTAGCTTAATATTACAAGTGATAATAAAGTTAAAACCTAACTACCAAACAACACCACTACGACAACTAGAGTACAATAAGCAACTCCAAGGAAAGAAAATAAAACAAGAAACACTACTAGTTTAACATTCTAGACCCAGCATCATCATAAACAATTTCACACACAACTTAAGTATTTCCAGAGCTTAACACTATGGCTTACAATACCATAGCATGATCTTACTACTAGCTTAACATTACAATGATAAAGTAAAGTTAACAACAACTACAACTACAAAGCAAATCCATGAAAAGAAAATATTACAAGAAAAACTTCTAGTTTAACATTCTAAAACCAGTATATCATAATCATATACAAATTCACACACAACTTAAGTTGCCATGATATTCTCCAATATCTTAATTCGTTGCATAAAAACATCAAGTTCACTGTTAAGGATGAGGTACGAAGGTCGATCAAATATAAATGGGATTTTTGTTCCTGAACATCAACAGTTGGTAGGAATGGCCGCGCGCTTCTGCTATGCTTAGGCGGGACTGTTAGGAGTGGGGAGGGCATGCTGTTAGATATTTCCCGCTGTTTCATCAGTAACTCTCACGATGTCGGAGCAACAGATGCACCCATCCACTGCGCAACGCATAATTATAAAATTTCTTGCTAGTGAAGGAGTTACTGCGACAGAAAATTGCCAGAGATTGACTGCACAGTTCAGTGATCAAACATTGTCAAGGACGCGTGTTTGCCTGGCATAAAAAGTTCATGGAAGGACGAGAACGTGTGGAAAATCAGAAATACGATCACCTTCCTCGGACCAGGATTAGAGACGAAAACATTTGTGCTGTTAGACATTATTGCTGATTAATTTTTTGCATGAGCAACGCACAATCAATGCTGCTTACTACTGCGAACTGTTGAACAAGGCGAGGGTTGCATATCACCGCTAAGGATGATTCCAACCGATTCGACAGGTCATCCTCCTCCATGACAATGCGCGGCCCCATACTGCAGCTCTAACTGTGTCTAACACTTAGTCATCCTCCTTACAGCCCAGACTTATCGCCCTGTGATTTCCATTTCTTCGGACCGCTTAAAGAGTTTTCAAATGAAGAGCTGCCATGTGTGAGAGCTCTACGTGAAGTATATTTACCAGGTAAGTTTCGATTTCATTGATCGGATACGGTTTAGGTATTACTACATAGAAACCATGCGCAAAATTGAAGGATACCGAATTTGAGTGCAATTTCCGTATCGAACTATCTTACCCGTACCCAATTGATCCAGTAATTTTAAATTATACTGTTATAATCTGAGGTCTTTCTTCCTTTCTAGAAGTTGCATCTGACCACCAGAAAAGAACAGCAGAGGCTCTAGTGGGGAAGAACATCAACATACTCTGTGATGAAACTACAGATAGAATGGGACGTTGTGATTTTATCATCATATTCCAAGTCCCAGCCGGATCAAAAAGAGAGCTGCACGTTGTTTCTGTGAACTATCTTGATGCAGGAAATGCTACAAACTGCTCTTGTACTGTTTTAGAAGCTCTGGGCAGTTATAGTGTACCATATGATGCAGTTAAAGTGTTTGTTAGTGACAGTGCCCCGTACATGACCCGGTGTTATGAAACATTAAGTGTGGTCATAGGGGATCATTTAATACATGTATAGTGCTGGGCACATAAGATCAGCTTGGTTGGCAATAGTTGGGTCGCAGTGATGACAGATTTAAATCATGTGGCTGTGATGGTTAAGTCTGCATCTTTGAACACAAGAAAGTGAAAATATAATTATTTACAATTCTTAACATCAAAGTATAGTGCTTCAAAGGAAGCAAAGCTTTTTCCTGCACCTGTCATAACCCGATGGAATAGCTGGTTTTAAGCTGTCTTCTATTTGAGTGCTTACTTTACTGATGATGTTACATTTTTCAAGATGTCTGACATGAAAGACATCAACAACTGTAGTATTAAGTACCTGACTGATCTGAGTGAGCAAGAGGTGAATAGGCTTCACTCCTACATGGTTTTTGTCACAGATCATGCAGCTGGATTGGTTGACCTCCGAACTGAACTTAAAGGGTCTCTGTATTCTACCTCTCATCTCCTTTACCTCAAACTGCATAACCTTGACGCCAGTTTTACCTTCATTTGTGAGGGGAATTTTTCTGCGGCAACTAATGATGCTTTGATTAAGCTCACTCCTCTACAGGAGGCTGCATGTAGAGACACATTTGTCAAAGCTGCTCATTCTTCACAGTGCAAGCTAGCCACATTGAAAGCTAGAGACCCCAACCATAAGCATTTTGTGTCAATTTCTCAAGCTTTGTATCCAAAAAATATTTTGCTAGTGGTTTTACATCGCACTGACACAGACTGGTCTTATGGTGATGATGGGACGGGAAAGGCCTAGGAGTTGGAAGGAAGCAGCCGTGGCCTTAATTAAGGTACAGCCCCAGCATTTACCTGGTGTGAAAATGGGAAACCACAGAAAACCATCTTCAGGGCTGCCGACAGTGGGATTCGAACCCACTATCTCCCGGATGCAAGCTCACAGCCGCACGCCTCTAACCAAACGGCCAACTCGCCCAGTCCCAAAAAAATAATTTTGAATAACAATGATATATTAGATGAGCTTGAGAAATTGTTTGGAGTAACAGATGGTTATTGTTCTCTGAAACATGCAATTCAAACCCAGATGAAAGAAAGTGAAAAATGTGATGTCATGCTTGCATTAACTGAAGTTCTGACAGAGTTCAGCATATTTGCTAAATACTGTCTTGAGTTGTTGTGGACCCCAACGAACAATGTAGATAGCGAGCGCGTGTTGTCTCATTACACCACAGTGGTTACAGACAGACGGTGTAATTTGAAAAAAAGCAATGCCGAAGTACTGACAATGCTTTCATTTGAACAATGAATTTGTATTGTGTGTGAACCAAGGACAATAATTGCACTTCATAAACTTGGACTCGTTAAAATTAATAATACCATGTGATTATTTTAACTTTGTAAATAGATGCTAATTTTGGAAAAAATAGATGCTAATTTTGAAACAAATAGATGCTAATTTTTCAGGTCCCTAGCTATGAGGAACCTTATGGAAGAGTCTGGACATGCATATACCTCTATAGAACAAGATCAGGAGGTAATGAAAAAGTGAAAAAAGGGTGCCTCATGAATACAACAGGGAACCTATTTATTATCCAGGACTAGTTCTGTAATAATACACATAATCTGAATGACAACATAGAAAATAGGAATTGTTTATTTGATTCAATACCTCCCTTATTAAACCTACTCAGCATCAATAACAAAATAGGTTACAGAAGGAAGAATTTTTTCCCCACTTAGGTGGAACATTTCTCCTACACCTCCGTCTGCAGTTGTTATTCTGCCTCCCTCCACCATGCATGCAGACACACAGATACAACACTAGAAGGAAAGCAGCTTTGAACACAGTTTTTTTTTTTTTTTTTTTTTTTTTTTTTGCTAGGGGCTTTACGTCGCACCGACACAGATAGGTCTTATGGCGACGATGGGATAGGAAAGGCCTAGGAGTTGGAAGGAAGCGTCCGTGGCCTTAATTAAGGTACAGCCCCAGCATTTGCCTGGTGTGAAAATGGGAAACCACGGAAAACCATTTTCAGGGCTGCCGATAGTGGGATTCGAACCTACTATCTCCCGGATGCAAGCTCACAGCCGCGCGCCTCTACGTGCACGGCCAACTCGCCCGGTTTTGAACACAGTAGGAGGCCTGGTATGAGTCAGCCATGAGAGGTGTCAGGTGGCGAGAACACTCTTATTAAACACGACAGCCAGACCACTTTCATTATCGAGCTTCAAAATTTCGTTCTTTCCAGATTTGGATGCAACAACATCATAGGGAGTTGCTTTCCATATTGAACAGAATCAGTCCATTTCATCTGACAAGGAAATTCCCCCTTTCCATTCACATCAAGCGTTGAACATCACAAAAATTTTCATAGTTGTGTATTGTTGTTAGTTTTATTTATCAAGAAACTTTAAGATCCCTTTGCCTTGGGACAAGTTACCAGGTGGCATTTTATGCATAACACATCTTTCACATCAAGAGATGTCAAAAATTGACAATGAAGAATAAACAAAGACTCTGTAGTTATTTAGACCTCTCATCTTGGCAAGGACAATTTGTTTTTAATACGAGTGGTTAAATTGTTTTCCTTACGTAACCTGTGTTTTTCAAGCATATTTTAACTGTAAATCAAGATCACGGCTGAAGAAGTTTTCTATGAAAAACGGAACATGTATCAACTAATAATGTTATTTTAATCTAAGAAAAATCTTAAGATTTTAAAGTGGTGGAAACGTGGAACTTCTCAAACTTACAAGCTGGAATTTGTTATATATTAAGCCCTCATCCGTTCAACATTCACCGTACGTCCAGTGGACTATACTCATTCAGCCGGTTTGATGTACCACGAACGGCCAGTGCAGGTGGAAGGTAGAACGCCTATTACACATGCATCACTGCTGTTTTCTGGGATCTTTTTTCACCTTATGATTCGAGAAGTTGTGTACTTTCCTGTCATCTGTCTATAATGTATTGAATAGGTGGAACCTTTAGCTTTACCAAGCATTGTAAAATCTTGAGTCAATACGGACAAAAAACAAAGTTTTTAATACTAAATACTTAGAACTAATACAAAATTGATCGAAACATGTTACTTAGAACATGAAACATGCTCTGTTGCTTTTCAAGAATGTTCTTTCAGAAGGTATCATGTCCTTTTATGCTATCTCAAGAATGCTTTGTGAACTATACCAACCTTGAAAATTCTTGCCACCCATAAAGGTGAAACCAAGGTCTCGTGCCACAAAGTGGGAGCCACTGACAGGGGAGGCAATTTGTGTGTTCTTGGGGCTTGTAATGTTGATGGGGATAATGCAGAAACCCTGAAGAGCTATTACACCAGGGATGGATTTTCAGAGGCCCCTGCGTTCTCTCAAACAACAGCAAGGGACAGGTATTTACATTTTAATGACAATTCTACACAGGATACGTATACGAGGCCTAAAAAGCTTTTAAAATTCAGCCTTTCCTGGAAATTATACATGAACATTTTCAGACTGCCTATATTTCCAACAAAAATATTTCTTGCTTATTTTGTAAATATTGCACATGGTTATGGACAACATGAACTGCTGTCATCACAGATATTATTGAAAAGCATTGATAATGATATTGGTAAGCAGTCATAAAATTTTCATTAAATTATGTTTCGTATATTTAACATAATGAATTCTTTAACTTGATGGTGTCTAAACGTCTGTTGAGCTTCAACTTAAAAACCGCCTGGGAAGTGAGCAGCTCGGGATTAAATTGCCGGCTTGAGGGATTACAGTAATAGCTTCAGAGGCTATGAACAGTGACCATCAACTGCTAGTAATGAATCTGAGGGACTACAGAAAAGAAGGTGGCAGAGAAAACAGATAAATAAAAATGGTTTCAGTCTGGGATTTTAAGTAGGCCATCAGTTTGTCCAGCTGCATTGTTGCCTCCCCATGAGTCATTGTTTCTTCTGATGGGGCGCCAGTTTCATTTTCGAATTCACCATCACTCTCGTCATTACCTGCCAAGGAACAAGAGGCAATAATTTCTTCATCTGCCATTATGCCGTAGCCTGAATTACAGTCAGTTATCAACCAGTCATTTACGTCGTACTGATCTACGTCCCAACATCCAGGAATGAGTGTAAATGTGTCAAGGAACTCAGAAGAGTCCACAACTTCACAAACCTCGGTGGTAGATGCACAGACAGAAGGCCATAGATGTTTCCAAGACTTTTTAATTGTTATTTCACTAACTTGATTCCATGCAGATGCGATCATATAAATAATGTCTTTCAAATTTATGGATTTCAATACCGAAATTACACCATATTCCCCCTCTTCTTCAATCAGTTTGCTGAGCAGCTGCCTCATGTATAACCGCTTGATGTTTTCCAATACACCCTGGTCCATTGGTTGCAACAGACCTGTTATATTAGGTGGCAGAAATTTCACTCAGATATCACCACTGACCAACTCTTCTACTCCCGGATGTGACGGCGCATTGTCAATGAACTAAATGGCCTTCAGTGGCAAACCTTGTTTTGTTAAAAACCTTTTTAAATTTGGCGCAAAGTCTTCTTGGAACCAGTTTTTGAAAGTTCCACTGTACATCCATGCATTCTTTTGGGATGTATAAGAAACCGGCAAGGCAGATCAATACACATTGTTAAGAACACGTGGATTTTTTAATTTCCCTATTAAGAGGAGAGGAAATTTATGTCTTCCAGATGCATTGGTGCATGCCATAATTGTAATGCGATCTTTACTTCTTTTATAACCCCTTGTCGATTCATCTAATTTAGGCGTTAGTGTCTTCTTTGGTAACATGTGATAAAACAGCCCAGTTTCATCGGCGTTATATATCTGATCTGGCGTTAAGTTATGGAGCAAATAATGTCCTGAAATTCCTTTATGAAACTGTCAGCAGCAACTTTATCCCCTGAAAAACTTTCACCCGTCACTGAAAGCTGGCGTATGCCATGACGAGCTTTCCACCTTTCCAACCAACCCTGACTAGCAGTGAAGTTAGAATCTCCATTTGCTAGCCTGCTGTTTAAACTAAGCACCTTTTTCTTGTAAAATCAGCACTGTAATTGGAACACCATGCTCTCTTTTTTCACTAAACCACATGAATAATGCGTCGTCTAGAGATTCATTTCTAGCTTTCTTTACTGTGGCACGATTCTCTAAACTATCTTTCATCATCATTTTAAAGCAGAAGTCTTCAATTTCTTCTCGGTTTTTCTTCCAATCAGACGCAGATGAAGTCCCTACACCATAGTCTACAGCAATATTTTTCAAAAGTTCTCCCTTGTCCAGCCTACTTAATGCTTCTAACTTTTTGTCCATGGAAACAACCACTTTCTTCCGTTTTGAAGCCATTTCACGCTCACTCATACAATACAATACTGCACAGGAAAATACTGTAACTGTACAATGTGGCGTTAACCTTCAGCTTCTGATGTGGTCTCTCATAAACTACTGCATATGACGACTCATTCTCTTCCTCTTTCATCATCTTACGCAATCACACAGCAGGTCATTACTGAGCAACGATGTGAACCCCAACATAACGTTTGCAGCGGATGAGTGTCACAGACTGCATGTCAGTAGGACTGTCATTAAAAAGTGATTGATGAAGTCACAAAACAATGTTTACCAAGTGGTGTAGCTCTGTATGCTGAGGCACGTTAGTAGTGCGTTTCATTCAAAAGAGCGTGGGTTTGAATCCCACCTCTGCCGTCCTGAGAATGGTTTTCCACGGCTTCCCATTCTCAATTCCAGGCGAATTCTGGAATGCTACCTTTGATAGACCATGGCTGAATTACTTCCAATTCCTGTCCTTAACTATCCTTTGTGGAAAAGACATTCAAGAAGAGCCGACCCCGTAAAAGAAATATTGTTCAAGTAAAAAATAAATTTTAATATTTTTAATCCAGATAAACCAGAGATCTGGATTAACAAGGGCTGGATAAATGAGGTTCTTGTGTATCACGTTTTCCAACATTGCCTGAAGCTTGCAGAAGATTTTACTCCACCTTTGGGAAAATGCACGCCTGATGCTCCCCGCCAGGAATCTGCCCACAATACCATGACAGAAGCAGGGTGATGTCTGCACTGCACACATGGAATATTCTCTCTTGCTTGCTTGGAGGACCGTGCGTACACATCATCATTTTGTTTGTTAAACGACTCTTCCACAGTGAATATTTTTTCATTTGTGAATAGGATGTCGTGATACAGGCTCTCCCCATACGTCCTTAAAGCCTTGGATCGAACCTGGTGTATCTCCTTTAATTTTTCAGTTAGTAAATGCCATGTGTATCTTTTATAATCACTAACGCGTAAAACATCCTTCAAAATACATGACAGTTCATGGAGATGTATTCATTTCACGAGACGAACCTGTTTGTTTACGCAAAGGATTGCACTGAATCCTTGCACAAACAGCATTCACAACTTTTTTCTGTGTACACACCTGGGACGGCTCGACCAGACCCAATCAACAGCTGCACCCGTTTGTTTAAACCGTGCTATTGTCCGAAATACAAATTATTCATTGATACTGAGAGGTTTGAGTGCAGAAAAAATTTTCCTTAGCTCGTTTTCCGCAATAAAATAATGCCAATACAGCAATACAATTCTCATACACTCCCCACTCCATCTTTCACTGCTGCCTGCTGTTGGCACACTGCAAGCCGGTTATTGGCGGAGTCATGGAGGTGACCTTGTGGACAATGACATACAGCGTTGCCATGCTGCTTCATTCACAATTACCATACCACAGCGCATTTAGATTTTAGTGACAGAACTTATTGTAGTACTGTGTAGTACTGGATGATACAATGGGAACAAAAGAAGAAAGCTATGGTGTTTGCAAATGATTTGTTTTTGCTAGGGGCTTTACGTCGCACCGACACAGATAGGTCTTATGGCGACAATGGGATAGGAAAGGCCTAGGAGTTGGAAGGAAGCGGCCGTGGCCTTAATTAAGGTACAGCCCCAGCATTTGCCTGGTGTGAAAATGGGAAACCACGGAAAACCATCTTCAGGGCTGCCGATAGTGGGACTCGAACCTACTATCTCCCGGATGCAAGCTCACAGCCGCGTGCCTCTACGCGCACGGCCAACTCGCCCGGTGCAAATGATTTGATAGTGTGGGGAAATAGATAGGAAGAAGTTCAGAAGCAGGTGGATGCATGAGATAAGATAATAAAAGGATGCAGCATGTAATTTAGCTTAAATAAGAGTGAGCTGGTGCTTAAAACCAGGAAGAATCAATTGATCATCAATAATACGAATTTAGGACTGTTGCCCAGGTGGCAGATTCTCAATCACCTGTTTACCTAGATTTTTCTTAAATGTTTTCAAAGAACTTGGAATATTATTGAACATTTCTCTTGATAGATTGAGGCGCTTAGAAGACCACGAGTATAAGTGGGGGACAGATAACTTCTATAACTCTCCAGCCTTGGTTCAGACTTTCAACTTAAATCAAATGGATTGTGTTGGTACATTATGACTCAATAGGAAAGATATCCTTAAATCAGCAAAAGAAAAGAAGTTGAAGAAAGGCAAAATTACAGCAGAGAATTCTGGGTTAATTTCAGTCCTAAAATGGAAAGACAAAAAAATGTCACTACGATTACTACTTACCACAGTGGACAGTACTTTTTAACAAAGGGAGATATCAAAGAGAGAAAAAACAAACTCTTCTGGACTATTATATCAATGAAATGAAATGGCGTATGGCTTTTAGTGCCGGGAGTAAAGGACATATTCGGCTCACCAGGTGCAGGTCTTTTGATTTGACGCCCGTAGGCAACCTGCGCGTCGTGACAATGATGAAATGATGGTGAAGACTACACATATACCCAACCCCCGTGCCAGCGAAATTAACCAACGATGGTTAAAATTCCTGACCCTGCCAGGAATCAAACCCAGGACCCCTGTGACCAACGGCCAACACGCTAACGATTTAGCCATGGAGCTGGACTATAATATCAATACAGGAGGGGTAGAACTAAAAAGCCAGCCACTTCAACCATACTTGCTAGAGAGGGAAAAATAAAGTGGAACATAAAAGTATTTTTACAGTTGCTAAATATCACTATTTTGAGCAGTATGGTTATATGTAGGGAGAATTCTGCACAGATTAAGCTGGATCATCTCATGTTTCGTACTGACCTTGTGGAAGCGTTGCTCACACAGAAGGGGAATAATATCGAAAGGAAGGTCCTGCGATGTCATTCAACTGATAATACAGTGCTGCGGTTAGTTGAAAGAAATTTCTCTGAAGGAACAGATAAATAGATAGATGATTTATTTTACCTGGCAAAGTTAAAGACACTTCCCCCTGTCTTACACTTCACCAGTACTGTTAATACACTATTAACAAATTCCTACACTACTATACTGGGCTAACTGGCCTATACACACAATGTTTAATAATCTACATAATATACAAGATGACATACCGATTCATAAATACAATAAAGATATAATACCTATGTATTATTTTGAATAAATTGTTTTTTCTCTGCTTTTCCCATAATTGGAGATTGCCTAAATTGACAAAGCTTACAAAAAAGATTAAATTATTTTATGATCTGGTATTTAAGAGGGGTAAAATGGAGCACTTAGAGTTTAAGATTATATTCTTAACATAATTAACAGAAATATCATCATTATTATTATTATTATTATTATTATTATTATTATTATTATTATTATTATTACTATCATCATCATTATTGTTGTTGTTGTTGTTGCTGCTGTTATCCTGCAGGAGCAGGGTCCACTTATAGGACCTTTGATTGCCATTTGCTCAGGCCTGGTCATCAATTGGATGAGTGCCAGATTCTAAGGTCCTTGTTGACAGTGACCTGCCAGTGTTGCTTGGGTCTGCCACGTAGTTGTTGTTGGTCGGCGGCAATATGATAGGATGTATTGGCAACTGTTCCAGATGTTGCCCGTAAGACGTGGCCAAACCATCGCAGTCGCCCTTCTCGCATTTTATCTTGAATGGAGGCGATACCGAACAGCTGCCTGAGAGTGTTGTTTCAGATGTAATCCTGGAGGGAGACACCCACTGTCCAGCAATTTATGCACACTTCCATTGCACGAACTCGACTTTTATTAGTTTGGGTCATGGAACAGTATTCCATGCCATATAATACCACTGGACGTACAACAGTTCGGTAGATCTTTAACTTCAGGTTGATTGACATTCTGTGGTCAAACGAAGTACCCGCGACATCCCTCCACTTTTACCATGTCACTCTGACTTGCGCTCTAACATCACCATCGATTCCACCCTCACCCTGCAGGTACAATCGCAGGTATCTGAACAAGTTAGCTTTGTGGAGATCTGCTGGACCTTTTGCCAAATACTTTGTTCAACATTAAAAACTTCATACCTGGTCCGTATTGAAAGGAGATAACATACAATAGAAGGAAATTTTATTGATACACCTTTTTTCAATACATATATATGTAGTGTTAGGACAAAGCCCAAACTGCAAAAGGCGATCAGCCCATGGCTGTACTTGTCGCTGGAGCTCTTCCCAAGCTGTAGCCACAAGCATGATCTCATCAGCATATGACAATGTCCACGGGACATCACAATGTAAATGATGTGGTATAGTGTCCATGACGAGCATGAAGAGGAGCGGTGAAACCGTACATCCCCAATGGACGGCAACTTTCACAATGAAGTCATCAGAGGTGCCAACTGAGCATCTAACATGGCTGGTGGTGTTTGAGTTGAGCAGTCGAATTCAGCTGACGAAGAGCTCTGGAACTCTACGGTCGCATAGCAAGTACCATATCAGTTGGTGGGGAACATGATCGAAGGCCTTCTCCAAATCAAAGAAAGGTAGAAGTAACTGGTTTCTCCTCTCCTGGTGTATCTCTAACAGCATCCGTGCAGCAAAAATCACATCTGTAGTGCTGGAATATTTGATAAATCCACATTGGATAATAATAATAATAATAATAATAATAATAATAATAATAATAATAACAACAACAAAAAGGAGAAGAAGAAGAAGAAGGTAACCTGCCGTCGTTATACGAGTTCGTCCCTTGGAGATATTATGAACACTCATTTAAAATTTCCATCATTTGATACCCCTCTGACCTCTAGCGGAAGGAGGTTCCATTCATAGCTGACTACAACAGTGAAGGAGCTGTTGTAGGCTGACTATTTCTGTTTATGAATAGCAAGCAGTATCACGATCAGTGCTCTAGTACTTTCATTATGATGTTCTGAAAGGCTGTGAAATTGTTTGTATAAGTAAACTGGGCACTGTAAGACAAGGGTTTGGTGCAATGTTGTCAAGATATGTAGAGACAGAGGGTTTCTCTCTCTCTCTCTCTCTCTCTCTCTCTCTCTCTCTCTCTCTCTCCCCCCCAAGGTGTAGCCATCAAAGATCTACATAAGCCTGGGTAATGTGATAAGAAAATTTCAGGCGTTCTATGCCCGTTGCAATTTATCTCAGAGTTTTGTTTTGCTTCTTTGTAAACAAAGTAACAGTGGTTGAATATTGGAAGAATTAGGGTTTTAACTAGTTTTTTCTTTAGACTGAATGGAAAAGTAAATTTGAAATGATTTAATGTATGTAGTGTGGCTAAAGCATGTCTACATACAAATATTTTCTGGTCCGACCAAGAGATATTCTGGTCAATGGTTATCCTCATATTGTTTATGCTATAGATTTGGCTTTGAAGTTGCACATCAGGGAAGGGCATGTGGTCATTTTTAGAAATGAATTTTGGGAGGGCAAATGCTATGGTCTGGAATTTGTCTGGGTTTAGTAGAAGACCAGTTGCTTACAGCTCCAAGATCCATGTTTATTTGTTCGATTGATGTTGAAACGTCTGTAGGATTTGTATGTGTCTTCTGTGTCATCATTGTAAATATGATATTTACATTGTTAGAGTTGTTGAGCTAGGTCATTGATAAAGGAGGAGAGAGAACAGGCTGGTTTGAGCAAAAAGGTGGATTAAAACAAGGAAGTTCTCTGTCACCTTTGCTCTTCATAGTAACAATGGACGAGATAATGACAAAAGTGGCAAGAAAAATAAATTGGAGAAGGAAATATTAAAGTGATGATGTTTGCAGATGAACTATTAGTCTGGGGAGAAAAGGAAGAGGATATCCAGAAACAGTCAGATGCTTGGGTAGATGAGGTGGAACAATATGGAATGAAATTTAATGCCCAAAAGAGCAAGATAGTGATCACAACTAGAAAGAAGGAGAGACCTACAAGAGGGATATTGCTTGGAGGGGAACAGCTTAGGAAGGTAGAGAGTTTCAAGTACTTGGGAAGTATCATAGAAGAAAGTGGAAGAAATTATAAGGAAATAATCGAGCGAGGAAAAGAAGCAGCAGCATTCCTGAAAAGTGTCAGAAGCCTGGTTTGGAGCAAGGATGTCCCTCAGAGAAGCAAAAGGGTGATATACAGGATGTACTATATACCTATTCTGATGTACGCAGCTGAGACTTGGGTAATGAGACAGAGAGCCGTGAATAGCATACAGGCAAGTGAAATGAAATTTCTGAGAAGCAGGATAGGAGTGACAAGATTGGATAAGATGAGAAATGAGAAGGTTCGAGATATAGTAAAAGAAGAGCCACTACAGAATAGGATAGAAGCATCTAGACTTAGATGGTATGGACACATGAAGAGAATGACAGAGGAAAGGATACCGAGGAGGATGCGAATGCACGAAATGGAGATAAGAGGTAAACGACCAAGAGGAAGACCAAGAGACAGGTGGATAAAAGGAGTGGGAGAGTGTGTACAGAGAAGAGGTAAGGACTGGGTAAGAGTGACTAGGGAGAAGTGGTGGGAAGACAAGAGGAGATGGAGAGACTTATGTTCCAAGCAGACCCGGCCAACAGCTGGAAACTGCAGATGATGATGATGATGATGACGATGATTGATAAAGACTGAAAATAGTAAAGGAGCCAGGGTTGACCCTTGGGGAGCACCTGTGTTTACATGTGGCCATGATGAAAAGGCATCTTGATTAAGGACACGTTGTTGACGTCTATGTAAGTAGGCTCCCATCCATCTCAGGGTACTGTCGGAGAAACCTAGCCAATAAAGTTTGTATACGAACAACTCATGGTCTACAGAGACAAATGCTTTGAAGTCCAGTAATACAAGTACTGTTGCTTGTCGCTCATCCACAGCCTGTCTTGTGTCCTCTGTCATGCTTAGTAAGGAGCTGGAAACCTGGCTGGTGTGGGTCTAATATGTCGTGGTTAATGAGATAGGTTGCAATTTTATTATTCACTGTGTGTTTGAGTCTTTTGGCTACTACTGACAGTACGTTAATGGGTTTGTAGTCACTGTTTAGTCTAGAAGATTTAGTCTTCAGTGAGGGGTTTACCACGGCCACTTTCCAGACAGTGGAAAATACACTATTTTGAAGGGAGAAGTTATACCATATTTACGCCAACAATACCCGCATAGTTTAAAAAAAATTTGAGGCACGAAATTGGGGTGCGGGTTTTAATTGCGTCAATGTTGGCAATTAATTTTTTTCAAAATGAACCTTCCTGAAGTTAGGGTGCAGGGATTATTCGCATAAATACGGTATATGTGTGTTAGTACTGGAATTATTGAGTCGTATTCTTTAGCAATATTTTACCAAAACTGTCTGTCCCTGTGGTTTTAGATTTAATTCCCAAGATGGCAGCTTTCACTTGCAGGGGCAAGACATAGCTAAAATAAAACTTTTCTCTTCCTGCAGATGGTGTATTGTAATTTGCACTCAAAATACATTCCTTTATTTCTATATTTATTACCCCATGGGGAAAAAAGCCATACCTAGTAAAAGATGTGTCGTGCTACAAAAATATAAAAACGAAAGGAGACTGTGAAACTGGATTGTGTGTTGAAGGCTGTTTCAAAATCCACCACATCAAATTCAAGTTTCATGTTGACTGTAAATTTTCATGATAGCATGGCAACCCTTACATTTAATTTTAGCATATTTATATACAAATTTTCATTAAAATATTTTGCTAAAAAACAAGATGTTCACGTTTTATGACTCGTTTTATTCTGAGTTAAGATTTAAACATCTGTACGAGAATTTCCCTCACAGCACGGAACTGCCAGGTTTTTAAATGCCGCACACGGATGTGTTAAATATCTTATATCAAAAAGAAACAGGAGTAGATGAGATTTGAACAAAAATACTGATTTAAACCAACAATGTGGGGAAAAAGAACTTCCTGCAAGAAACAAGGAATTTGATGAAGACATCTTCTAAAGGTCCAGAAGCAGCATCTCCACCAATCTATAATCAAATGGAAGGGAAGGACTGCAATACCCCTCAGCAGCAAAGTGTTACAGACCTCTTGCAGTGATAAATCAACGACTCAGTCAAGTTCATGAGAAGAAGGATATAGCCATTCTTGGGCTAAGTGAAACTAAGTAGAAAGGAAGAGAAGTAATGACACTGAAGGACAGAGGGAGGTTGCTTTACTGCAGAAAATGGAGTAGGTATGATCTTGACAAATGATGTAGAGAATATGCAGAACAGGTGAAATATAGGGGGACACGAGAGAAACCTCCTAGTAGGGTGTGTTTGCATGTTATATTGTTATACATCCGGGTGTCTCCTGGGCAACGGACTAGGACCTTTCCTAGACGGCTGATTCTGTCACTCCAGAAGTACGAGGATATTTCAATAGTTAATAAACCCCACAAATGGTCCTTTTCAGGACCAAAGCTGACAATTGTATCAGTTAACATAGAAGGCATAACATCAAACTCAAGGAAACCCTGTTACAACAACTTTGCCAAATACACAAGTGTGACGTTCTGTGTGTTCAAGAAACTCACAGAAGTAGCGACCAAAGACGACCAAGAGTATTAGGAATGTGTTTGGTAGCTGAGAGGCCACATGAAAACTATGGTAGTGCTATATTCACAAGGCCAGAGCTGAACGTAATATCTACCTCATCTACAGAAAATGATATAGAAATCTTAACAGTGGAACTATTGAACTGTATCATAACATCTGTCTATAAACCACCGAGCGTTCCATTCCACTTTACTGATTCAGCTGTAGGGCAAGAGGAGAAGGTTCGTGTCATCGTTGGAGATTTCAACAGCCATAGTTGCTTATGGGGATACAGAGAAGACTATGAAGACGGTGAAGCTGTGATTACATGGTCAGAATCTAGTCAGCTGTCCTTAACACACGACAGTAAACTTCCCGCTTCTTTCAACAGTCGTCGGTGGAGACGTGGATACAACCCAGATCTCATTTTTGTCAGCGATGCTATATCACAGCAGTGTGTGAAGTCTGTCTGCGAACCTATACCCAACACACAACACAGACCCATTATGTGCCAAGTTTTCTCAGCAGTTCATCCACAATCTGTGCCATTCAGAAGGCAGTATAACTTTAAGAAAGCTGACTGGTTGAAGTACACGAAGTGCTTAGATGAAATGGTAGCAGACATCGAACCTGTTCCAGAGGTATACGATGTGTTCATCGATGCCGTGCAGAATGCTCTCGCACGTCAATCCCAAGAGGCTGTAGATCTCAGTACATACAGGGTCTAGACGCCAGTACAGTAGATAAATTAAATGGGTACCTACTGCTCTATGAAGAAAATCACTTCAGTGAGGACACCATTCAGGCTGGTCAACAACTAATCCAGTCCATGGGTAAAATAAAGAGAGAACATTGGGTTAAGTTGATGGAAGAACTAGATATGGCAAGAAACACCAAAGAAGCTTGGAAGCTACTTAGACGTCTGACCAATGACCCCACGAAAAGTCCTCTACATAGCAACATTACTTCTAACCAGATAGGGCATCAGCTCGTAATAAACGGCAAAACAAATAAGCTAAAAAGACCACCAAAACTTCAAAGAAATATCGAACAAGAAACATTCAGTCTGTCCAATCCCTTCACTATGAATGAGCTGGTAAATGCCATAAAAATGAGCAAAACTGGCAAGGCAGCCGGTCTAGATGACATGCGTACAGAGCAGATACAACACTTTGGGAATGCTACCAAACAATGGATCCTACAGCTTTTCAATAACGTCTGAAACAATGTCAAATCCCTAAAATCTGGAGGAAGAATAAGGTAGTTGCAGTCCTGAAACCTGGTAAGCAGCCTACAGATCCGAATAATTTCAGACCAATATCACTCCTGTGCCATCTATATAAAATATTTGAAAGAATACTACTGAACCGTATAACACCAGTGGTCGAACCTTTTCTAATCCCAGAGCAGGCTGGATTTAGACCAGGAAGGAACTGCTGTACACAGATCCTTAATCTGACGCAGCACATAAAAGGTGGATTTCAGCGTGGTGATATTACTGGTGTGGCTTTTGTTGATCTCTCTTCAGCATATGATACTATACAACACCAGATAGTTCTAAGGAAGTTTTACCATCTTACTATGGATTTCAGGCTCACAGCGATTATTGCCACGCTGTTGCAGAAACGACATTTCTTTGTTGAATTCCAAGGACAGCGGAGTAGATGGAGAATACAGAAGAACAGTCTCCCACAAGGCAGTGTCCTAGCACCAATGCTATTTAACATATATACCAACGACCAACCTCTTCCACCTCACACAAGGAGCTTCCTGTACGCAGATGACCTGGCCCTGGCAACTCAGGAGTAAAAACTTTGAGCAAGTGGAACAAAACCTTACTGCTGCTTTGAAGATGCTCTCAGATTATTATGAGAAAAATCACCTCAAGCCAAACCCATCAAAAACTAATGTGCGCGCCTTTCATTTAAAGAACAAAGAAGCCCTGCGGAACCTGCATGTGAATTGGATAGGAATGGAGCTGGAACATAGCAATACTCCAGTTTACCTTGGTGTTACCCTGGATCGTTCGCTGACCTTCACCACACACTGCACCAAACTCAAGGCAAAAGTTTCATCACCCACACAGAAGTTGTATTCACTTGCAGGTATAGCCCCACCTAATATTAGATGTGAGGTGGCCGCTAATATTGAGAGAGAAAATGTTTGCATCAGCTCAGCCTATCCCCTTCATGAACATCAGCCACCACTAGCTCAACTGAAGTCCAGGAAGAGTTTTCTACAGTCTTCTGCTCCACTTGATTCTGACCCAAAAAAGGCCAGGGTTAAGCTATGGAAACAAAGGTACCCAGATCCTCCGGAACGTGTTGAAATTGAAGAAAAGTTGCCACCTGGTCACGAAGAGGGATGGTGTATATGGAAGTTGTTAAACAGACTGCGGACCGGCATTGTAAGATCTAAGGACAATCTTGTGAAATGGGGTATCATGCATGGTGGGGACTCATTATGCAAATGTGGAGAGGAACAGACTTCTAGGCACCTCTTGCACTGTTGTCTATGCCCAGATTCATGTACACTGACTGACAGAGCAAATGCAACACCAAGAAGGAGTGGTCAGAACTTTATGCCAATTGCAGGGTAGACTGACGTCACTCATGATGTGAAATGCGCCGCTGTGCTGCGCACGTAGCGAACTATAAATGGGACACGGCGTTGGCAAATGGCCCACTTCGTACCGTGATTTCTCAGCCGACAGTCATTGTAGAACGTGTTGTCGTGTGCCACAGGACACGTGTATAGCTAAGAATGCCAGGCCGCCGTCAACGGAGGCATTTCCAGCAGACAGACGACTTTACGAGGGGTATGGTGATCGGGCTGAGAAGGGCAGGTTGGTCGCTTCGTCAAATCGCAGCCGATACCCATAGGGATGTGTCCACGGTGCAGTGCCTGTGGCGAAGATGGTTGGCGCAGGGACATGTGGCACATGCAAGGGGTCCAGGCGCAGCCCGAGTGACGTCAGCACGCGAGGATCGGCGCATCCGCTGCCAAGCGGTGGCAGCCCCGCACGCCACGTCAACCGCCATTCTTCAGCATGTGCAAGACACCCTGGCTGTTCCAATATCGACTAGAACAATTTCCCGTCGATTGGTTGAAGGAGGCCTGCACTCCCGGCGTCCGCTCAGAAGACTACCATTGACTCCACAGCATAGACGTGCACGCCTGGCATGGTGCCGGGCTAGAGCGACTTGGATGAGGGAATGGCGGAACGTCGTGTTCTCCGATGAGTCACGCTTCTGTTCTGTCAGTGATAGTCACCGCAGACGCGTGTGGCGTCGGCGTGGAGAAAGGTCAAATCCGGCCGTAACTGTGGAGCGCCCTACCGCTAGACAACGCGGCATCATGGTTTGGGGCGTTATTGCGTATGATTCCACGTCACCTCTAGTGCGTATTCAAGGCACGTTAAATGCCCACCGCTACGTGCAGCATGTGCTGCGGCCGGTGGCACTCCCGTACCTTCAGGGGCTGCCCAATGCTCTGTTTCAGCAGGATAATGCCCGCCCACATACTGCTCGCATCTCCCAACAGGCTCTACGAGGTGTACAGATGCTTCCGTGGCCAGCGTACTCTCCGGATCTCTCACCAATCGAACACGTGTGGGATCTCATTGGACGCCGTTTGCAAATTCTGCCCCAGCCTCGTACGGACGACCAACTGTGGCAAATGGTTGACAGAGAATGGAGAACCATCCCTCAGGACACCATCCGCACTCTTATTGACTCTGTACCTCGACGTGTTTCTGCGTGCATCGCCGCTCGCGGTGGTCCTACATCCTACTGAGTCGATGCCGTGCGCATTGTGTAACCTGCATATCGGTTTGAAATAAACACCAATTATTCGTCCGTGCCGTCTCTGTTTTTTCCCCAACTTTCATCCCTTTCGAACCACTCCTCCTTGGTGTTGCATTTGCTCTGTCAGTCAGTGTATAAGGTTGGAATTGGCACTGGCTGGAAACAATGCCATCAATGTAGCCAAATACTGGTCACAACTTGTGTAAATAATGTATATGTAGTGTAAATATTTTCATACAATACTTGCTTTCTCTTTTTTCTTATATATATATGTATGTATGTTCTTCCATTTCTTATACTTCACATGCAAATTTTTCAAATGCTTCTTTCATAACTATATACGATTTATTTGTTCATGTACATCTTTCACATTCAGTACATATATTCAGTATCTCTTCCTTGTATATATTGGTACCTCTAACACAAATAAATAATAATAATAATAATAATAATAATAATAATAATAATAATAATAATAATAATAATAATAATAATAGGTGAAATATAAAAATTACAGAATCATTATGCTCACAATTCAGCAGAAGAAAGGAACAAAGGATTTATTTCAAGGAATCCCACAATCTGGAAATAAAAGGGAGATCTCAATACAAAAGTGAGATGAGAAATAAAAGGAAGTATGAACGAAGAAAGAAATGTGGTTATTATTTTTGTCATGTAAACCAGTGATTACAGCAAAAAATGTACTTCAGGAAGGAAAAAAAATGCCATAAAATTACCAGGCATGGATGAAGAGTTAGAAGATCTAAAACCTTGATTGTCCACATACTGATAAAAAAGGCGAAACAACTTCTACTCATTCCAAGGACACGGCAGGACTGTTTGGTCTGCTCTGTTCATATATGGCCAAGCACCATCATAGGACAAGTCTATACAACTACGTTATGTTCAAGGGGCAACTTATTCCAAATAATTCCAAATAAAGTAATTCAGTGGATTATAAAAACGTCTTAGATGGATTTTTAACAGCCAGCGAAAGCAAGATATTACTGGTTTTATGGATTTTTAACAGCCAGCAAGAGCACGATATTACTGGTTTTATTTTGAGTTAATCCAAGGAATCAACATAGGTTTTTATACAAACTTATCAAAGTGCTTCCTCAACAATAAGACAAATACAACAATTAAAATGATGGATAGAAAAAGTATATCATTTTGTAAAAACAAAACTGTAAATTGTTAAACATCAATTATTTGAGGGAATTTCATTAATTTTTACTTTAAGTAAGTTTATAATGTGTATTGTGAAGATTTGGAGAGGAATATAATGTTTAGAGATCATAAATAAACTTATGGAGCCACTTTCACCCCTAAGTGCTAGACACTCAATTTTATTGCATCGACTAGCAATAATACCTTTTACGTTTTAAGATACTGGGGCAGAAGCTATTGATGGATTATCAGTGTGCGACACAATATATGTCACAAATTAACATTTTCCTTCAGTTTCTCTTTCACATTTGACAAGTTAAGATGCCTCTTAGCCAAGAAGAAGTTGCAAGGGCAGTAGCATTGGTGGATGACAGACACAGCATTCATTATGTGACTAATGCCATTAGTGCATCATATGGAAGCGTCCAGCATGTTCTAGGACAATCGTGAAGTCGGTATCTACGACAGACGACCTGGATCATGCCTATCTGAGGTCTATATCTGCAATGGACGATAGGTTTATGGTCATCCAAGTCTTGAGTGAATGCCAAACTACCGCCGTCCAAGCCAAGAAATCGATTCGAGGCAGTAAGACATGTCACTGTGACTGCGAGGAATGTCAAAGACTCTGAGAAGCCAATTTGACCTCAAGATGACCTGCAACTGGTCCACAGCTTACTCCCCCAGCACAGAGCAGCTCGATTACAGTTTGCGCATCAATATCGGAATTGGACTGTGGTCAATGGTACTGTTCACAGATGAGTCACGATTATGCTTCCGGTCACCTAATGGTAGGGAAAGAGTGTGGAGAGGGCATGGGGAGCGATATTTACCTTGCAACATCTCGAAGGGGCAGTGTTGCCAACTCACAAATCTTTTTCCCGTTAAATTTTAAATGAAAATCTGCTAAATTCCACTAAATTTCGAACTGAAGCAAAATAGCAAATACCAGCTGTTTTAATATAGGAGCTTATCTAAACACTCGCCAGTTTCAGAATAGGAGGTCACCATCTTCTCCTCCAGCATTGTATCCTCTGAAGTAGACGTACTGGGTTGAGGTCCTGTGGTTTCATATGAAGCCACATGGTACTATTCTTTTTCAAAATATATGCTGGCAGTTCATAGTAGCAAAGCACATACGGAAATGTTCAAATCTATTTCGGAAGTTATTTTCACTTTCATTACCATTTTTATTGTTTACGATAAGTGCAGAAAGAAATAATGCCAAACAATTTAGCATTTATATTGCACTGCCAATAGAGGCACCGCCCGTGGTTGGGATCACTGGAAAGCTCAACCAACTAGTCTTTGAAAGTTTAATTATTTAACCACTCTTTACGAAATATGTGACTGTACATTTCAACCTTTTTTTCAACATACAGACGTACCATACCAAAAAGAGCCTAATGTCAAAAAAAACATTATATCAAACACGACACTACCTGGCTCATCAAGAGTACAGTAATGATTGCAACAAATTCTGACTGAGGCAGTGAGCCAGAGCTGGCCTTATGAGTGATAGTGTGTAGCATAAGTTCAATACAACGGTATAAACTAGACTATGATACCGTAGTAAGTTCTGTATTATGTTTTCTCCTGGTGATGAAAGGTGATATTGTTACTGCTGAAAATCGTTAATAGAAGTTTGAAATTCCGTCAAAAATCCACTGTTCGCTAAACAGAAAATTTTTCCACTGTTCCATTTCAAAATCCGCCAAATTTAAAGGAAAATCCGCTGACTTGGCAACACTGCCAAGGGGTCACCATTTGGGGGTGGCTCCATCATGGTATAAGCCAGTATGAACTTTGACGCCCAGACGAAAATCCTTTTCAACAATGGAGATGCTCTGAATACACACCATTACATCGTAGAGGTGTTAGCAGAGCATGTAATCCCCTGCTACCTCAGTTGGTGAAAATTTCATTCTGATGCATGATAATGCACACCCCCATGCCGCTCGCTGCCTGACGGAAAATCTACATGATGTCAGGATACGAAACCTCGACTGGCCAGCTCGCAGTCCCGATCTCAATCCCACAGAACACATTGTGGGATATGCTTGGCTGAAATGTCCGGCATCGCAACTTTGATACCCTCAACAAAATGCAGGCAATACTACTGAAAGATCGGTCGCTCATCCCCCAGGAAACAACCCAGGACCTGCGAAGGATGGAGGCCGTAATAATCACCAGAGGTGGTCACACCTGATATCATCATCATCATCATCATTGGTTTGCCCTTCCAGCGAGCTGGGTAGGGTGTTTGAAAACGAGCGTCTTCCAAAGTTGCCTATTCAAAAAGATTTTGCTGTCCATGACAGATTTCCAATTCCATCCTCTTCTCTCCACGTCTTCCCTCAGTTGGTCCATCCATCTTCTTCTTGGTCTTCCTAACTGGTCTTCTGCCTGTTATTCCCTTTTCCAAATAAGCACATGGTAACCTTGTGCTGTTCATTTGTTTAACATGCCCAAACCATTTAAGTCTAGATGACCTAAGTCTTTCCTCCATCGATTCATTTAGACCTAGGTTAGATCGGATCTCATCATTTTTCACATGATCAAGTTGTGTCTTTTGGAGGGCAGTTCTAAGAAATTTCATTTCACAGGCTTGAATCCTACTACAATCCTTCGATGTTAGTGTGCAGGTTTCCAGAGAATATGTAAGAATGGGAATGAAATATGACTTGTACAGGATCATTTTTGTTCTTTGTGGGACCTTCTCATCCCATTGTAGGTGTCTAACGATACTGTAAAAGTTAGAGCCTTTGGTTATTCTGTTTGTTATTTCTATCTCAGCTCTATTATTACTAGTCATTACGCTTCCTAAATATCTGAATTGGTGTACTACTTCAGCTTGGTGGTCCTGAATTTTTATGTTGCATTCTGTATTATGTCTGCTGATTTTCAATGCTACTGTTTTTGATGGGTTCAATTTCATTCCATAATCATCAAACTGCTTACACCATGCATTCAGATTATGTTTCACTCCCTCCTCTTGGTGATAAGGCACTTCCCTGTTGTACTCCTTTGGTTGTATTGAACCATTCAGAGTGACCATCTCCAATACTGACACAGCTTTTGCAATTAGTATTTAGCATTTGGATCTCCGGTACACCAAGTTTTCTAAGACTTTTCCAAATAGTTGATCTAGGAACATTATTATATGCCTTTTCAAGGTCCATAAACAAAATAATTAGGTCTTTTTCTCTTTCCAGTGTTTCTCTGCCAACATCCTCAAAGCAAATATCAGATCTGTTGTGCTTCTTCCAGCCTTAAAGCCATGTTGTTCCTCTTCTAAGATAGGCTCTAGTATATCCCTTACTCTGGCTTCAATGATCTTCTCCATAATTTTAAGGCCATGTGATAGGAGGGTAAAGCCTCTGTAATTTTCACTTTTCCTTCTACTCTCTTTCTTAAAGATAGGAACTATCATCCCTTTTGTCCAATCTTCAGGTATTTCATTCTTCTTCCATACTGTTCTGAGAACTCTATACAGCCAATGTATTCCTGGTGGGCCAGCAGCTTTAATCATGTCAGCTGTAACTTCATCAGCTCCTGCTGACTTCCCACTTATCTTATGGAAAGCTTGCTCTACTTCTGTCCATGTAATTGGAATATCTTCCTCTATTGTTTTCTGTCCTACATCCTCAACAGAGATCTCCTTAGGGCCATTTAGGAGCTTGTCAAAATACTGTCCCACTGTATCCCTGATATCTTTCATATTGCAAACTATATTCTCATCTGCCGTCTCCAGAGCTGTAATTGCTTCTTTATCTGATCTTTTACTTTTTACTATTCCATATATCATTTTCAAATTCCCTTTACTGTCTTCTTCCAGTTTAGTTGTAAATTCTTCCTAACTTTTCTCTTTTTCTTCTTGTACAATTCTCTTGACTTTCAACTTCCTGTGTCTATATTCTTTCGCCATCTCTTCCAATTTATTGTTGTCTATTCGGTCGCTGTTGATTCTTCTGTCAGACTTAGCCACATCAAGAGCTTTTTTTGGCTTTATTCCTTTTCATTATGGCTTCTTTCACTTTACTATTCCACCAACATGTTCTTTTCTCTCTAACTCTTCTGCTTGTTCTTCCACATACTTTATCTGCACTACCAACCAGACTTGCCTTAAAATCATTCCTTTCTTCATTACCTTTCTTTGTGTTTGTTATTGGTATTTTAGCTCTGATTTCCTCTTGGAACTGCTGTTTGACTTCCAGATCTTTCAATTTCCAGTCTTTAATTTGTGGTTTTTCCTCTTGTTTACTTTAATAATAGGTTTGGTGCCCCTTAGGTCTGCAATGAGGAGTCTATGGTCATTATCAAGGCTCTCACTAGGTATCACTTTTACATCATGCTCTTTTTCTCCACTTGGCCTATCTGTGACGATAAGGTCTATCACTGATCTATACTGACCATCCCAGCTGTACCTCGTTATCTTGTGGCTATCCCGTTTCTGAAACCGTGAGTTCTTCACCAGAAGTAGGTTTCGTGTACAAAGATCAAGCAGAAGTTCACCCTCTTCATTTCTATTATGAAATCCATATGGACCAATAATTCCTTCATAATCTGACCTATTAGTTCTTACTTGGGCATTTAAATCCCCAATTAACATTATGTTCTCTTCATCAATGATGTCCTCTAGTTTTTCTAGGAAGCTTGCTTTTTGGTCGTCACTACAACCCTGCTGGGGAGCATAAACTTGGATCACAGTTTGGGTTTCTCCATTTAGGCATATTTTAGCTTTGATTAATCTCTCATTGATGAATGAGATGTCTGTAACATCATCAATGTCTTTATGGAGTATAAAACCAACTCCATTCCTCGCCACTGCAGGATTACCACCCCAGTAGAATTTATATCCATCCTCTAACATTCTTGTGTCGCAACCTTTCCATTTGGTTTCACTTAGCCCTAGGATGTGAATATGTCTACGGTTCATTAAATCCGTGATTTCGTTGCATTTTCTGTTAAGAGTCATAACGTTTGAGGTTATAATCCGAAGCTTGTTTCTATGATCGGTTCTTCCCATGCATCTTGAATGAACATCAGACATGACGTCATCATTAGTTCAAAGAGTACTTGAACTATTGTCGACATGCAGAATATTTTTCTTTCTGAGACTCATTTTTGTTTTGAAAGCAACTGCATTGTACTCCTGAACTGATCTGATACTAAGGCAAGAAAACTTTCAGTGGTATGTTCATAAGTCTGCTCAGTGTAATGCAAAGTTAATATAGGGTAATGACATTTTCATAAATTACAGCACCTAAGAACTTTTTGGATAAATTTCAAAAAAACAAACTTTGATAATCAGTATGAAGTATGGAGAGCACTGGTTAATTTTATTTTCTAACAATACATTGTAGAAATTAAGGAAAAGTAAGCTTAAGATAAAAAAATACAGATTTTGTACTGAAGTTAAAGTGATCCACTTTTCTTTGTCCGCCAGTGTATTAATGCTATTTAGATAAGCATTAGTAAGGAAACTTCTTAGAGAGAGAGAGAGTGTGTGTGTGTGTGTGTGTGTGTGTGTGTGTGTGTGTGTGTGTGTGTGTTTTATAATAATATTTCACGATCCTGACTACTTGTTTTTAGCATAAGTATTAATAGATCTTAGAATATGTGGAATTTTGTTTTGAGACATCAAGTTCGCTCATGAAGAGAGTGGGCCAGCTCTCGAAACATGTACGAGTACTAATTATGTAAACTTACGAATTTTATAATAAATACTGACAGGGTGGACCCAACAAATAAAAGTGGTATTTTTCACCACATAATCGTTGCAACTTTTATTTTCAATACAGAAATTGGATTTTAAAATTTCATTGCATAATCGTCGCATGTTCGAATTTTGTTCATCAAGCTGCTTAAAAGGTAAATGGAAATTCAATGTAAACTGCATATAAATGGGCAATTTTAGTATGTAGATACTGCTTGTGGGCAGTTAGCAACACAGTCATGTTTGCGAGATGTCACATAACGTGTATATATACAAATAAATAAATAATACGTGTATACATATGATGCATGGCTCATCGGTAGTTTGAAAATGTGGTCACGAGACAATGTACAATTTATTCACCACTGACATATTGGGAGTTCTCATTTGAAATACATAAGGCTGTAAGTTATCGCTTGTCAGCAATGTCACTGGAAAATACCAGCACTGCACACACATGTTTTTTAGTATGGCTTTAAAAGCCTTGCAACCATACCATTATATCTGATTCAGAGTGACTATCAGACCCACAGTAACTACAACACCATGCAAGGAAGCTTGTAGTTTTACATGACTGTTGATATTGTGATCATAGTCATTGGACCACAGTTTTATGTGGAATGCCTCCGAATATGGTAAAGTCGTTAGGGTCTGATGTAAAACCAACAACATTGATAATTTCGGCGGATTCCGAACCACAGAGATGCAAATTTTCATTTCAAAAATCCCACACTGAATTTGCTGGGATTCAAACCGCAGCCACCTTGCATAGGTTTAATTGACCGGTATTCATTTTAAACAGATGATTACATATAATGAATTATATTAACAAATACATACATAAAGTACAGTAGAAGTCCGCTATAGCGAGAATCCATAACAGCAAAAAATTTACTCGCTATAGAGGATTGTCTTTATATCTGATTTTTTCAAAAAAGTCGGAAAACCCCCATACACATTAAACGGCTATCAGTTTGTTCAAAATTTGTGTTTCCGGAGATGTTATCCACACTATGGCTTACTTGTTTGTTATATTTTCGAAATCCAATACTACGTGAAAGTGTATGTTTAATTTCATTCTGAAAAAATTACAGTACCGTATTTCTCCAAATACAAGACGACCCCCCCCCCCCCTCACTTTTTTCCTTCGAAAAATTTAAATCAGGCTTCAAAAGTGCTTTGTAAAATCATATGAATGCCTTTGTTGTACAGTACGCATTTTTAGACCATTTTAGACGCCAAACATTGGCTTTTGTTATGCTATATTTTTCTGCAGCTGCACAATTATTCTTTATTTTCGTGAGCTTAATGACCGTTAAGTTAAAATCGGCATCATATTACTGAAGAGAACCCGTTAAAAATTTCCCGAACAATGTCTATTCCATGCGTCTCTATAATACGACGATCTGTCAGGAAAATATTTTTGCTGTCTATAAAACTGCTACTTTTACTCAGCGTCAGATATAACCGGCTACTGCTACATGCACGTCTCACTTGCCTGGATCTGCCAACTTTACCGGCCAGTGATGTATAGGCCTAATTGCGGACGTTGAAAGTCAACGAACGAGTTTATTGCGTCACGGTATGGTCATTCCACCCTTGCATTTTTTGTGCGCATACCTCACAATTTCATCTTCGACTTCTTTAAAGCATCCTTGATGAGGACCATTGATGCATTTTTTGTACAGTACGCAGTTTTTAGCTATCTTTGTCTTCACGCTAACACCGAATATTGGCTTCAGTTAGGCCTATACTGTATGTTCTTGCGACTGCACAATTATTCTACATTTCCGAGTGTTTCATAACCATTAACATAAAATTGGCGTCACAATATTGATGAGAACCCGCTGAAAATTTGCCGGCAATACCTGTTCCACGTATTTTTACAATACGACTATCCATTATGAAAATATTCCTGCTGTCTATAAAACTCAATTTTATTAAGCGTCAGGTACAGTAGACGCGTTATACCTCTGCCACTGAGTAGCCGTGGCCTTTCTAAGAATTTTCATGGGCCGCTGACCTAGATGTTAAGCTTCTTTAAACAACAAGCATCATCTAAGAATTCAAAGGCTCGTATGTTTTGATGCCATTCTACAGATTTGAGAAACGTTTTTGTAGAGGCTAACAGAACGTCATTCTCTCTCTTCACTATTTCCCATGATCCAGTGAAGTTACACAGAGGCACTGTACAACCGGTTGCTGCGGCCAGCGATGTATAATAAAGAGGCGGTCGTTTATTGCCAACAAGGTGTGTGTGTGTGTGTGTGTGTGTGTGTGTGGGCGGGCGCGCGCGCGCCCAGGGGGGAGGGGTGAAAAGAAGCAGCATGGTTACCGCAGTAGTTGCCAGTGGTGTTCATTACTGTTAGGCCGCAAATGCAACAAAACACTTGATTTTTTTGCACGATATTCTGAGAAAAAGAAAAATGTCGTCTTGGATTTGGAGAAATACGGTGTCACTTTAGAGGCTTCTGTGGGAAACATTTCAGTTTTCTTCTTCAAACGGCGTCACCTAACCTAACCATATATGTATCATGAAAACATATTTCAAATGTATGTACAGAAATTATTACCTACTCCCTAAAAATTTACATGGGATTAGCCTTTCCAATTTTTTTTTTTTGCTATTTGTTTTATGTCGCACCGACACAGATAGGTCTTATGGCGACGATGGGATAGGAAAGGCCTAGGAAAGGGAAGAAAGCGGCCGTGGCCTTAATCAAGGTACAGCCCCAGCATTTGCCTGGTGTGAAAATGAGAAACCACGGAAAACCATCTTCAGGGCTGCCGCAGTGGCCTCCACGGTATGCACTAGCCAGCGTATTGGTAGGTGTGCTAGGTACCAACAGATGAGCCCACCCTAGCACACGAGGGCGAAACGCTGGCAACCAAGAATGAGCTAGCTGGAAAATTTGTAATGTCCAATAACGGACCATTTATATTGGTATTATAAATTTGCTCATTCAGGACAAATATTTCAGATTCCCTATGGGAATCAACATCTATATCATGCCGACAGTGGGGTTCGAACCTTTCCGAAATTTAACTAGACACGAGAAAATATGAACTATCCTCTGAAATCAGTGATGTACTCTGCTATATCTCGAGGTGTATCACACTCTTACTTAATTTCAGTAGGCCATATATAACATTTAAATTAAGAGATCATTTTTTCAGCCTTTATTTTTAACAAGTTAACAACTATTGGCTACGTTATTTACGCATTTATTACGAAAATGTGTTATCCTATTTCATTTTGAATTTTCTTTAGAGAACAGCAGTCGACAGGTATTACTAATCGACTCCAACATCGCCCTCGAATGTCTACAAGAGAGCTTGCAAATGTACATAGCGGGAAAACTATACCGTTACAAGTCATTACTTTCTTGTACTTCCCAATATATTTCTTAACCACTGTTCCATAAATTTTAATATCATAACAAACCTTAGCTCAATTCTTATAAAGTATAAATCTTATTTTTTTAAAAAATGTTTGTTTTAAGATTAGTTATTATGTTATGCTGATGATGCCCAATAGGAAGGGCGAAACATGTCCATATTATTCAGATCTTTTATGTCTAATTAACCACATAATGTGGTACTGTATGTATTGAATAGGTTGAACAATAAATGGATATATACCTTTTGTAAATTAAGTGAGAAAACTATACCATACCGAAGATGATCGATTGCAATTTGTGGCATACGTTTCGGGTTTCTTATTCGAACAGCATCACCTATCCTAACTTAACCGTACTATACGTATGATGAAAACATACTTCAAGCGCCAGTAGAGCACCTTTCCGAAATTTAATTAGACGCAAGAAAATATGAACTATCCTCTGACATCAGAGATGTACTCAGCCGTATCTTGAGGTGTATTCCATTCTTACTTAATTGAAATATTTAGCATTAAAATTAAGCGATCGTTTAGTCAGCCTTTATTTTTAACAAGTTAACAACTGTTATTGGAAAAGTTATTTACGCATTTATTACAAAAACATGTTGTCTTTCATTTTGAATCTTCTTTACGGAACAGCAGTCAACGGGTATTACTAATTGACTCCGACGTCGCCTTCGAATGTTAACGAAAGCACTCGCTAGTGGACATAGCAAGGAAACGATACCGAAGGTGATCGATCATATGCAACATAATCGCTGGGTGCATAAATATCTGTAATGGAAAAATCGTGCACGCTTAATCGCTCGTAATAATGGACGAATCAGTGATAGGACTCACACTGCAACCGAAGGATAATACATAGTTTAATATAGGAATTTTGAAGGGACAGACAAAAATTGTCAATATAACAGGGTTCTCGTTATATGCCATACTCGCTATAGTGGACTTCTACTGTACTTGCCTACAAATCGGTAAATGATTGTTAGTTACTTAACAATAACTTCATAGAAAATACTATGCCAATGTTGGTGCTGTCACTTACAGCAAAATGTACCACTTGAGAGCCTTAGTATATGATAGCTTAGAAGGCAGATAAGTAATATATAAATAAAAACATATAAACAGATATTAACTCAGTGTGTTTAAATGTGTACAAGGTAACTGTGAAGGTGTGTTATTTCTTACTTACTTTTAGCTTTCGGTTATCTTTATCAAGCTCTCTGCAATAATTAAGCAAGTCGTTTGATCTTCCCTTGTATTTTTGGTACCGACGTTGAAGTTTCAAGTAAGCATGATAAAGTTCCTGCTTTGGAACCTGTGCTAGCTGCGAAGACGAACCTTCATCCATTTCACTTGCAGATTCCAGATCAGACTGAAAAAAAAAAAAAAAAAAAAAAAAAAAAAAAAAAGAAGCGTGTGCATTTCAATCATTTCTACATATTTCTATAACAAAAAATTGAGTTGCAAGGAAAATATCCACAGACAAAAGAAAGTTTTTTTTTTGCTAGGGGCTTTACGTCGCACCGACACAGATAGGTCTTCTGGCGACGATGGGATGGGAAAGGCCTAGGAGTTGGAAGGAAGCGGCCGTGGCCTTAATTAAGGTACAGCCCCAGCATTTGCCTGGTATGAAAATGGGAAACCACGGAAAACCATTTTCAGGGCTGCCGATAATGGGATTCGAACCTACTATCTCCCGGATGCAAGCTCACAGCCGCGCGCCTCTATGCGCATGGCCAACTCGCCCGGTAAAGAAAGTTTTAGGTCATGTCTAAGTCTTATCAGCAGTCTCTGATAGTGAATGAGTATATTATGTCAAGTAAGTAGTCTCTTAAACTGGCTGTACATGTGAACTAATCTGTACATAGCCCCCACCACTTGAAGTCCATTGTCACAAATTGAAGTTAAGTCATATGGTTCTTCAGGTGGTTGGTTAGTTATTGCATGATGCAAAATGGAAAGTGGAAAATAATTTCATTGCAATTAATACACTATATAGCATGGAAAACAAAATACTGGCCACAGGAACTTCATACGGGAAAGTTTTTCTCATCCCTCCCTATCCATTCAAAGACAATTTTTTAAAGTTAAACGATATAAATGAAAAGATGAATCAGAATACAGCAGTAACAGATTCATTTTTATTTGCTATTAGTGAAAGAAAAATACTACAACTTTTATTAATCATTTATATCAGCAATGAATCATAACAGTGTTACAATACAAATAAAGTCCATAAGATGAAAAACTGATTATTATTAGAGTGAAATGGTACTATGGGGGGAACTCCATGCAACAAGTAAGGGATACATTTTCAGTTAAGTTTCCTGAATGCCACATACCATCAAAGCAGACTATCAGTAACATTAAAAAAAAAAACTTATGAAGAAACTGAAAGTGTAAATAAACCATGCAGATGTAATAATCCAGCCCCTAAAAGAGAATGTAATCCTTCAAGCTGTGGAAAAAATAACAATTCCCTCTGGGAAATTGCAAAAGTGACCGATATTAGCCATACAAATAACAGAAACATTCTGAAGGGCAATAACTACAAGTCATTTAAATATTGTCAAGCACAATAAATGAAGGAAACAGATTTTTACAACATGATTTTTGTGACAATATGTAGAAGTTGTGCAATTTCACACATCCATTTCTCCAATGAAAAGACCTTTTCAAACCATAGTTAGAGCCCTGGGCGGATATATAAAATAATATCCGCATCCGCACTTCCTTCATCCGCACCAGCATCTGCGGATATTGTACATATTCAACTACAGTATATTACACCCAAGTTATTGAAACTGATATATCTGTTAACATAACACAATAGGCCTGACACCTGGCACCAGAACCTTTACAGTCGCAGGTTTATAAGGGATTTTCTCTTGCGACAACTACCGACGTATTGACCTTTGTTCCTTCCTTCCATTAATTGCGAGCAGGAGTCAGGTAGGCTCAGGACAGATTTATGGCTCTATGGTCTCAAGGCCCTTTACATATCACCATTCTCCCATGCCACTGTCAGGGGTAGCTTAATCACAAGCAAAAATAAGAGTATACTTGAATCAAAATCAATAAAAGTCATTATTTAGAAATTATCAGCAAAATTATCCGCAGTGCCATACAGTTAGCATCTGCCAAGACACTTAACTTCATGGATATCCACATCTGTGCAGGACTCTACCCGTAGTGACATTTTTAAGCAAAATGACAGCCAGACATAGTCAAAAATCAGTTAACACTCTCAGTGAACAACCAATATACTAAAGGAAAGCCATTAACAACTGGGTTGGGATTCTAGGTCATCAGATTATTGGTTCATATTTTATTGATGGTGGTCTCAATGATCACAAATATCTTCTATTATTTCAAGAATTACTTGGCCCATCTATTGTGAACATTGGAGATCAAGATCTCTAGTAGCAGCATGATTGCTGTCCTGCTCTCAATAGTGTTGGGATGGGGAATATTTAAATGATCTTTTTTTTTTTCTTTATGTCACACCGACACAGATAGGTCTTCTCACAACAATGGGATAGGAAAGGGCTAGGAGTGGGAGGGAAGCAGCCATGACCTTAAGGTACAGCCCCCAGCATTTGCCTGGTGTGAAAATGGGAAACCATGAAAATCCATCTTCAGGGCTGCCGACAGTGGGATTCGATCCCACTATCTCCTGATGCAAGCTCACAGCTGTGCAACCCTAACTGCACAGCCACTTGATGTGTTTCCCAGGTGATAAATAAGGAGGTGTAGTCCTGGGCCTGCTCATTCACCAGACTTGTCCCCTAATAACTTCTTAAGGAATAATTTACAAACAAAATTTACAGCTATGAGGAAATCTAAAAAAATTATTGATGATCTGAAGGATGCTTTAATCAGTGAACGTAATATCATAAGCCCATTATAAACTGGCAAATGTCAAAATATGAATTGTATAACTGATTAGGATGTTTAAAAACATTGCTAACAGTACTGTTTAAGTGATATTAACTTTTGTTGTGGTGCTGAGCTTAGATTACACACATATCTGTCACAAAAAGTTAATAAAGTTATAATATATTATGAGAGTTCTGATACAAAGAATTAGTAAAAGTAAAAATGTTCTCTCATACAGTAGCAAAAAATATTCTTATTGTTCTATACTGATTCATTTTTAACTCTTCAAATAATGGACTTGCCAAACAATCAAACCATTTAAACATTTCAAGAGGAAAAAAAAGTTACCGAGCTCGATAGCTGCAGTCGCTTAAGTGCGACCAGTATTCAGGAGATAGTGGGTTCAAAACCCACTGTCGGCAGCCGTGAAGATGGTTTTCCGTGGTTTCCCATTTTCACACCAATCAAATGCTGGGGCTGTACCTTAATTAAGGCTACGGACGCTTCCTTTCCACTCCTAGCCCTTTCCTGTCCCATTGTCGCCATAAGGCCTATCAGTGTCGGTGCAATGTAAAAAAAAAAAAAAAAAAAAGTGCTGTTGTTAAAAGGTATACGAAGTAGGCTATGAAGAGAAGGTCAGTGTTCAAGTTAGGCTGTAGCCATATGTTAGGAAGGGCTATGAATGTGGGAAGTTGCCACATGTGCAAGTCTGATTCAATCAGATGTGGATCAAACACGATGTTGCCATCTGAATACAGGTAGTGTTCAGGACTTGCCTTGCACAGGTCATCAAGAATACAACTGCAATCGATGACCACTATCTGCAACTTTCACACTGGAGGAACCCCATAGCCAATGATATATTGTCGCTGCTATGTCAAAACCACGAGTTAGACAATGCTCTTCCTATCCATTATTTTCCTTAAGAAAGGTCACACCTCCCAGCCACATTTTGATATGCAGTCCATCAGAACAATTTTCACTGAGATCATTTTCCTATGCATGTGTGTAAAGGAAAATGAACCTTACTGTACTGTACTGTGCTGTAGGAATGTATGTTTGCATGACATATTTACCCACTCCTAGAGTATGATGTATTTAAGGTGTGAAAATGAGAAACCATGGAAAACCATCTTCAGATTTGCCGAGAGTTGGGTCTGAACCCACTATCTCCCAAATGCAAGCTGATAGCTGCTTGACTGAAAACGTGCCCACTTGCTCGGTGAACAGATGTTTGTCTACTTGTTTCTTTAATGTTGGTAAGCTGAACACTAATAATAGGAGATAATTTGACAAAGATGCAAAACTAGCAGCATAACTGATTGATGTTGTCATAGCAAATGCAGACAGCTTGAGCTCTGAATGCACCCCCCCCCCCCCCCCCCCTCGGGCTGAGTTTTTGCCCTGACAGCCATACTATTGCTAGTCCAACTCCTTGGCTGAACGATCAGTGTAGCAGCCTGCAATTTAGAGAGCCACGAGTTTGAATTTCGGCTGGGTTCAGGATTTTAATTGTGTATGGTCAACTCCCCTGGCTCAGGGACTGGGTGTTTGCTTTTGTTTTAATACATTTACACAGAACACACCAGACTATCAACCACTGCAGAAACACACAATAGTGAAAACCTCCCTCCGTATAGAATTGGAGTCAGGAAGTGCATCTGGATGTAAAACTGGGCTTTTATATTAATGTAGTTTCAATTCCAAGAAACTGGGAAAACAGAGGAAAGAAAGAAAAGGTAAGCTAACATAGTACATATATATACTAAATCACAATGAAATCTGCAGGCCCACTATCAAAGTCAACTGAAACCCTGGTAAACAGGCATGGCAGCGGGGGCACTTTCCAGCGGTATTAGGTAGTATGTGGACTCACCCAAAACAGACTTCATACTCACACACTAGTACAGCAAATTTTGCTGTTGTCTGAGGACAGGCATATACACATTATGTATTAGCTACAAAAATAAAGAGCTGTTACAAAAAATTAAAAGAAAATAAACTATAGCTGGATCATAAAACCATGTACGCACTATCCACAAGTTAAAAAAAAAAAAAAAGAATGTTATCATAGGAGAAAAAGAAACCTGTGAAACAACTAATTTTATTACTTCAATCAATCATCAATCAATCAATCAATCAATCAATCAATCAATCAATCAATCAATCAATCAATCAATCAATCCAACAGTAATAAAAGCAGCATACTAAAAAACTGGAAAGTATTTTTGAAACTGTTACTGGTTAATGTCACAATAGTTGGTTTCTCACAAGTGCTGGCCAATAATGAATTCCGTGAGATTAGCTATGTGACATGTTATGCTTCAATAGAAGGTATTCCTTTATGCAACTCAGATCAAATATTTTATATATAGGGCATTTTGGAAGTTCATTCAAAATCATAAAAATAGATAATTCTAACATTCACATCAATTGCTACTCAAATAAGTAAATGTCAAATATTTTATCATCCATTTCAAAAATATTATAAGTTTACAATAACTCACCCACTTTTAGAAACTTGTGTCAGAGAGGTGAACTGGTATTTGAATGACTGGGATATACGAGGGCTGTAAACAAAATAGTGGCAACGTGGTCCAGACACTCACAGGAGAATGGGCATACGCAACTAGAATATGGCAGCGGTCAGGTGGCCCCGTTGTTGATGTGTAGTGTGCATTTGACGGGCATACAGTTGAAAGTGTTGTTGCTGTGTGACGTTGAAGTGAAGAATGTTCACTTCACTGCTCTAAAGCATGTTTTCAAAAGGTGATCAGTGTTCGTGGATTAAAATATAGGTTGCCCATGGCAAAATGCATCAGATTGTTATAGAGAATTATATGAAACCTGTGGTAAGAAAGCATTACCATATAGGATGGTTGCACGATGAGTCAAGGCGTTTCATGTGGGTCGGAATGAGACGGCGGATTTGCACAGCACAGGACGGCCATTCATCCCTCAAGATCAGATTGACACCGTGAGTGGTGTCGTTTCTGTATACCATCGATGGACTGTCTGGGAATTATCCATAGAGGTTGGTCTCAGTCATCAAACGGTGTGCCACATACTGGCGATATCTCTTAACATGAGGAAAATTGCGTTCCGTTGAGTTCCACATCAACACACTGATGTACAGAAATGGCACCCACTGGTATGCACTGGCTGGCATCTTCCTACACAGATACTGCAATGAAAGAGACGCATTTTTGCAGCGTATTATCACTACTGATGAGACGTGGGCATGAGCCTATGAGTCTTAATTAAAGCCTCAATCGAATGAATGGTGTCACCCAGGTTCACCACGTCAACAGAAATTTTGACAGGAGCCCAGTCAGGTGAAGCTTATGCTGATTGTAGCATATGACTATGAGAGTGGTTTTTGTTTTTTTTTTTTTTGCTAGGGGCTTTACGTCGCACCGACACAGATAGGTCTTATGGCGACGATGGGATGGGAAAGGCCTAGGAGTTGGAAGGAAGCGGCCGTGGCCTTAATTAAGGTACAGCCCCAGCATTTGCCTGGTGTGAAAATGGGAAACCACGGAAAACCATCTTCAGGGCTGCCGATAGTGGGATTCGAACCTACTATCTCCCGGATGCAAGCTCACAGCCGCGCGCCTCTACGCGCACGGCCAACTCGCCCGGTGATGAGAGTGTTAATCTTACGCATGCTGTGCCTGAGGGACAAACCATTAACAGTGACACTATTGCTGATTTCTGGAGCGACATCTGCCCCTGGCTATGCGGCACAAACGTCCACATTTACTGTGAGATGACTGCCCTATCGTGTTGCATGACAACACGTGTTGTCCTGTTGCAAACAACGTAAAGTTCTTATTGCAATAGAGGCATTGGTGGGGGGGGTTTGGAACCACCTCCACACTCATTAGACAAGAGCCCTTGCAACTTCGACCTGTTTCTGAAGTTGAAGGAATCCCTCCGATTTCCTGACGTGGCATCTGTACTCCACTCATCAGGGCGCCCTGTCACTGTCATCAACACAGAACGCCTTCCCAATGGTCCCCAACGGCTTCTCAATATTTGGCAAAGGGTAATATTCGCGGGTGATTACACTGAAGGAATCTAATGAAATTGAACTTGTTAGTTCATTAAATATTGAATTCTATCAATATGGCCACCACTTTATTTACAGCCCTTGTATCATATTCTTCAAAAATCATAATGAAGTCCACTGGGGACATATTGTGGGGTATAGTCATAATTACATCAATGTCCACACCTGCAACTTGGTAAAGGACTGTATTATTTGAAGTTTTGAATCTGCTTTGGTTCTTTTTGAGATTCTTTCACAATAACAGAGTTTTGACTTCCTGAGTCAGGTAAAGCACAGCTCTGAAAAGATTCAACTAGTGCTTGTGAATAATTATATATGGATGACGACTGAAACACTTATAAACAAGCATAATTAGCAGAATCAAGGTAACTACCAAATTGCTGTACAGAATCACTCATTTTTTCAAACTGTGGACAGCCAATGTAATAACAGCGGGTGTTATCCTACGTATCATCCAACAAATCTTCATTGCAATCGATGCCTCTGATACACCTCGTCCTATTGAAAACTGTAGCAAACAAAACAACTATTTTACAGCAGAATGACTATTACCATTAATGTGCCTTCATTGATCATCTAACCAAACTTCATAGCCCTGCAACTTCTTGCAATATTAAACAGATCCCATTCTTCATCTGTCCCTGTAATATTAAGAGGGGAATTCCTCAAGGCAGTATTACTGGACCTTTATGTTTTCTTATTTTTATATATATCGATGATATGTGTAAAGAAGTGGAATCAGAGATAAGGCTTTTTGCAGATGATGTTATTCTGTACAGACTAACAAATAAGTTACAAGATTGTGAGCAACTGCAAAATGACCTCGATAATGTTGTGAGATGGACAGTAGGAAATGGTATGACGATAAACAGGGTTAAAAGTCAGGTTGTGAGTTTCACAAATAGGAAAAGTCCTCTCAGTTTTAATTAGTGCATTGATGGGGTGAAAGTTCCTTTTGGGTTTCATTGTAAGTACCTAGGTGTCGATATAAGGAAAGATCTTCATTGGGGTAATCACATAAATATGATTGTAAATAAAGGGCATGGATGGTTTTGAGGGTATTTAGGGGTTGTCGTCAGGATGTAAAGGAGAGGGCATATAAGTCTCTGGGAAGACCCCAACTAGAGTATGGTTCCAGTGTACGGGACCCTCACCAGGATTACTTGATTCGAGAACTGCAAGAAAACCAAAGAAAAGCAGCTCGATTTGTTCTCGGTGATTTCCAACAAAAGAGTAGCGTTACAAAAATGTTGCAAAGTTTGGGCTGAGAAGACTTGGGAAAAATGAGACGAGCTTCTCAACTAAGTGGTATGTTCCAAGCTGTCAGTGAAGAGAAGGCATGGAATGACATCAGTAGACGAATAAGTTTGAGTGGTGTCTTTAAAAGTACGAAAGATCAAAATATGAAGATAAAGCTGAAATTCAAGAGGACAAATTGGGGCAAATATTCGTTTATAGGAAGGGGAGTTAGGGATTAGAATTACTTACCAAGGGAGACGTTATAAATTTCCAATTTCTTTGCAATCATTTAAGAAAAGACTAGGAAAACAACAGACATGGAATCTGCTACCTGGGCGACTGCCCTAAATACAGATCAGTAGTGATTGATTGATTCACAACTAACCCAACAATCGCTAGTGTTTTACACAATAAAAGCTTCTGCTCTTTATTCATTTTTAGCTGTGATTTCTGTATGCTAGAATTTTTTAAAAACTGAATTATCAACAGGCAGAACAGATTAAGACCTGTAATTCAGTAATCTTAAGTTCTATTTAAATTCAAGAAAAACATACTTTTAAAATAAGCCTACACTGGCAGGTGCAAAAATTGTAGTACATTGTAAATATTGAAAAAAAAAAAATGTTTAATTGTCCATTTAATTTAATTTCAGCAATTTATTTTCTTAATGTGGAAGGTTGTCTTTTATTTTTGTGAGATGAAGGTGGTTTATGACCCAGTCCCTGTAATCTTCACTATCTTAACCTCACCCTAAGCCTATTAAGGGTTTTTACAAGACATTGCACAGTAAAGTTTATTATATACTTTTTGCACCCAGCTCTGCTTTCACCCACTTAATAGAACTATAACTAGAGCCCTGCGCAGATAAAAAAAAAATTATTCGCCTCCGCTCCACACTCCCTTCATACGCACCCGCGAATGGTTACCCGCATCTGCGAATGATTATCTGTGCGGATATTGTAAATATTTAACTACAATATATTACACCCAAGGTATTGAAACGTATAAATCTGTTAACATAATACAATAAGCCTGTTACCTGGCACCAGATACCCCACAATCACAGGTTTATGAGGAATTTTCTCTTGCGACAACTACCGACGTATTGACCTTTGTTCCTTCCTTCCATAAATTGTGGGCAGAAGCCAGTTAGGCTACGTTCAGATTTACGGTTTTATGGTCTCAAGGTTCTTTATACATCACCATTCTCCCATACCACTATCAAGGGTCGCATAACCACAAGCAAAAATAAGAGTATACCTGAGTGAAAACTAATAAACTTCATTATTTAGAAATTATCCGCACTGCCATTCAGTTTGTATCCGCCAAGACCGTAACTTCGCGGATATCCGCATCCGTGCAGGGCTCTAACTATAACCTCACTCAATCCCATCGTAGCTATGTTCACCTCCATGAAATCAATCGCCTCTTCTGGCTTTCCAGTCAGCGACACAGCTTAGGGTGTTTTTCTTTCAAAGAACTGTATTTCTTAACATACCTGTTAGTTTTAAAATCAGCTCTCAAGAGAAAACATATACTGTTAAGTTCCTGCAATGTTGAACGAACTGTCGACTTGCCAGAAGATGGTCGTAGAATGCATTATGTTGAACACGTGTTAAGAACTATGGATTTGACGATTTTTCAGAACAGTACAAAGGTAAAAGGAAAGTGGATGTTGTTTAACAAGGCTAGGATCAGACCAGAGAAGGGTTACATAGGCTAGGGATGATCAGTTCCTATGGCTAGAAGTTCCCCATGACCGTCCCAATGCCGTTCAAATTCAAAATAGACTCTGACAAGTCTGCGGGTTGAACTGCAGTGAGAAAACTTCCTGAGTAAGGTTAGAAGAAGCCAGTCACCATTCCAGAAGAATTGCTGCGGACTCCGACCTCACCCAAAAACATCGTATTGCTTGTGTTATGCAACAGAACACCGTGACTAGACGTACAAGAGTGAGCGTATGTGTTGTTTACCAATAAGTTTCGATTTTGCCTCTGAACGCTAGTTGGCAGAGAATGAGTGTGGAAGAGGACTGGGGAAAGATATTCACCCAGAAATGCTTTTGCAAAAGGTTTTGGGATGGTATGAATGGGAATATTTGTGATGATGAGGACGGACCTGGTCTTCGTAGAGCATGGGACCATTACATCAAATCCGTGTGTGGATGAAATCCCTGAGGAGTATGTTGTGCTGTTTGTTCCATTCATCGGTGATGGTTTCAGGCTGATGAATAACAATGCTTGTCTACATGTTGCAGACACTGTGCACCATTACTCTGACAAAGTTGGGATTCATGTACTGGAATTACCTCCACGAAGACCGGAAGAAAGGTCAGCCAGAATTATCCTGACACCCTACAGGACCTGCTGGATGCTCTCCATGAAGAATAGGAACAGATTTCACACAACAGGATTGCAACAGGTGTATGCCTGAAAGGTTGGAAGACGTGATTAAAGCAAGATGTGGGAATACACGCTTCTAAGTGTGGGTTAAAGCTGCAGTGAAGTGTAGTAAATGAAAAGGAGTGAATGAAATGGAAATCTTACAATTTAAAAAATGTGTCAGTGAAGTGTTGCAATGAAGAGACATTTCGTGATTACTCATAAACAGCTTGTAGTGTATACATCGATTATGTGTCACTTGTGTTTTTTCTTCAACAGTTCAAGTAAATTGTTTAGAAAAAGTTTTTTTTAATCACTTTCAGGTTCCAAAATTATTAAGTCATGGTATTAAATCATAAAATAATTTTTTGTCTCCTGAAGTTGATGAGAATTAATTTTTTTTAAAGTAAAAGAATGAAAGTTGTGTTTATCATGCTGGCTAGTATAGAAAGAACTGAAAGAAAAAAATAAAATGAACTGCTAAATTTAAAAAAAAACTTGTAAATTTAAAACTAAAAATTTTGACTTATAGCAGTAAATGAAATGGTGTATGGCTTTTTAGTGCCGAGAGTGTCCGAGGACAAGTCCGGCTCGCCACATGCAGGTCTTTCGATTTGACGCCCATAGGCGACCTGAGTGTTATGATGAAGATGAAATGATGATGAAGACAGCACATACAGCCAGTCCCCGTGCCAGCGAATATTAACCAATTACGGTTAAAATTCCCGACCCTGCCGGGAATCAAACCCGGGACCCCTGTGACCAAAGGCCAGCACGCTAACCATTTAGCCATGGAACCGGACACTTATAGCAGTGTCTTCTGCACTTAAGTAAAAACGTAATCATACACTGAGTGGCCAAAAGTCATGGGAAGACATTGAATGTTACGTTAATAATAAGTTGCTCCTCCGCGAGCCCTCAAATTTGCAGCAATTCGGCATCGACTCTACGAGGTGTTGGAATCATTCTGGAGGGATCTGGATTCACGCATCGTGCAGTGTAACCCAAAATTGGTCTTGTGTAGTTGGTGCGGGTTCCATGGAGCATACACAAGCATCAACAGCATCCCATAAATGCTCGATCGGATTAAGTTTGCGGGATCTGGAGGGCCAATTCATGACTGTAACTTCATGGCGCACTGTCCTGTTGAAACATGGCATCTCCATCAGGGTACTCTAGGGCCAGAAAGGGATGCAGATGGCCTGAAAGAATGTCCACAAAACGTGCACATGTCAGCGCTCCCTGCAGCCAGACAATGAGGCCTAAGTGCCACCATGAGAAACAGACCAGAATTGAGCCACCTCCCGCCTGGACACAACCTTTTGACACAGAGGATCCATAGCTTCAGGGGGCATATGCCACACTCTCACGCGCCCATCAGCTCGATACAACTGGAACCAGGATTCATCAGACCGTACCACTCACCGCCACTGTTCCATCGTCCACTGCCAATGTTCACGGCCCCATGCACGTCGCTGAGCTCTGTTATAAGCTATAGATTTCATTTTTGTTTCGTATTGAAGTGCAATTGTAAGAAATCAATTGACAAGAGGGTTCACCTTTTCACTACAACATATCAAGTAAATAATATTACATCAGTCTTAGGACTAGTTTCAGCCACAGAGGCGCCATCTTCAGCCAAATAATATTAAACAAATTATGTGATAACTAAAACATATGTATACAAGATAAAGCCTCCCCTGCGAACCATGTGACCTGGCCAAGGTGGGGAGGCTTGTGTGTCCCAATGAAGCAGATAGCTGAGCTGCAATTCCCAACTATATCGGATGGGTATCTGTTGAGAGACCAAACTAACGAATGATTCATCGAAACGGGGTAGCAACCTTTCGGAAGTTGCAAGGGCGGCAGTCTAGATGATTGACTGATATTGCCTTGTAACAATAAAAACATGGCTTAGCTGTGTTGATACTGCTAAACGGCTGAAAGCAACGGGAAACGACAGCCGTAACTAACTCCCGAGGACATACAGCTTTCTCTGTATGAATGATGTACTGATGATGGGTTCCTCCCAGGTAAAATATTCCGGAGGTAAAATAGTCCCCCATTCAGATCTCTGGGTGGGGACTACGTGAGAGGGGGCAATCATCAGGAAGATGGATACTGACATTCTGCGAGTCAGAGCGTGGAATGTTAAAAGTTTGAATCATTGTGATAGGTTAGAGAATTTTAAAAGGGAGATGGATAGACTAAAGTTAGATGTCATTGGTATAAGTGAAGTACATTGGCAGAAAGAACAGGATTTTTGGTCAGGCGACTATAGAATTATCAATACAAAATCAAACAGGTGAAATGCAGGAGTAGGTTTAATAATGAATAAGAAAATGGGGCAGTGGGAAAGCTACTACGACCAGCATATTGAAAGAATTATTGTCGTCAATGTAGACACCAAACCAATGCCCACAACAATAGTGCAGGTCTATATGCCTACTAGTTCAGCGGAGGATGAAGAAATAGAAAGAACATATGAAGATATAGGAAATTTAACACAACATGTAAAAGGTGATGAGAATCTAATTGTGATGGGAGACTGGAGTGCAGTGGTAGGCCAAGGAAGAAAAGGTAATACAGTAGGAGAATTCGGACTGGGACAAAGGAAAGAAAGAGGAAGTCGGCTGGCTGAATTCTGCACTGATCATAATTTAGTCCTTGCCAATACTTGGTTCAAACAACACAAACGACGGCTGTATACGTGGACGAGACCTGGAGACACTGAAAGGTATCAACTAGACTTCATTATGATTAGGCAAAGATTCAGAAACCAGGTGTTGGATTGCAAAACTTTCCCAGGAGCAGACGTGGACTCTGACCACTACTTGTTGGTCATGAAATGCCATCTGAAGTTGAAGAAAATGAAGCAAGGAAGGAATACAAGCAGATGGAATCTAGACATGTTGAAAGAAAAGAATTTGAGAGATTGTTTCAAGGAACATGTTGCACGATGACTAAATGAAAAGGCTGAAGGAAACACAATAGAGGAAGAGTGGATAGTCATGAAAAATGAAGTCAGTAGGGCTGCTGAAGAAATGTTAGGAAGGTAGAAAACATAAACTAAGAAACAGTGGATAACTCAGGAGATACTAGACCTGATTGATGTACGACAAAAATACTAGAATGCTAGAAGAAGAGGGCAGAAAAGAATACAGGCGATTAAAGAATGAAGTGGATAGGAAGTGCAAGGTAGCTAAGGAAGAATGGCTGAAGGAGAAGTGCAAGGATTATGGTCCTAGGAAAGGTAGATGCTGCATACAGGAAAATCAAGGAAACCTTTGGAGAAAGGAAATCTAGGTGTATGAATATTAAGAGCTCAGATGGAAAGCCACTTTAGGGAAAGAAGACAAAGCAGAAAGATGGCAGGAACATATCCATCAGTTGTATCAAGGTAAAAATGTAGATGATTTGGTTCTGGAACAAGAAGAGGCTGTTGATGTTGATGAGATGGGAGACCCAATTTTGAGGTCAGAGTTTAACAGAGCTGTGAGTGACCTAAATAGGAACAAGGCACCTGGAATTGATGACATTCCCTCTGAATTACTGACTGCCTAAGGAGAAACCAGCATGGCAAGGTTATTCCATTTAGTGTGTAAGATGAATGAGACAGGAGAAGTGCCATCCGATTTTTGGCAGAATGTTGTTATACCTATTCCCAAGAAAGCCGGTGCTGACAAGTGTGAAAACTACCACACCATTAGTTTAGTATCTCATGCCTGCAAAATGTTAACACTTATTATTTACAGAAGAATGGATAGACAAGTTGAAGCCGAGTTGGGAGAAGATCAATTTGGCTTCAGAAGAAATGTAGGAACACATGAAGCAATCCTGACTTTACATCTGATCTTAGAGGATCGAATTAAGAAGGAAAGCCCATGTACATGGAATTTGTAGATTTAGAAAAGGCATTCGATTATGTTGATTGGACCAAGCCCATTTCAGATTCTGAAAGTAATTGGTATCAGATACCGAGAACAAAGAATTATCTACAATCTGTATAAAAATCAGTCTGCAGTGATAAGAATCAAGGGCTTTGAAAAAGAAGCAGCAATCCAGAAAGGAGTGAGGCAAGGCTGCAGGAGGGGGTCCTTTTCAATGTTTACATAGAACAGCAGTAAAGGAAATCAAAGAGGGATTTGGAAAGGAAATCACAATCCAAGGAAACGAAATCAAAACCTTGAGATTTGTCGATGATATTGTTATTTTATCTGAGACTTCAGAAGATCTCGAGTGGTTTCTGAATGGTATGGACGAAGTCTTGGATAAGGAGTACAAGATGAAAATAAATGAGTCCAAAACAAAAGTAATGGAGTGCAGTAAACAAAGGCAGGTGATGCAGGAAATATTAGATTAGGAAATGAAGTCTTAAAGGCAGTAGATGAATATTGTTACTTGGGTAGTAAAATAACTAACGATGGCAGAAGTGAGGACATAAAATGCACACTATCACAAGCAAGGAAGGCCTTTCTTAAGAAAAGATATTTGCTCACTTCAAACATTCATATAGGAATTAGAAATGTTTCTGAAGACTTTCATCTGGAGCGTGGCATTGTATGGAAGTGAAACATGGACAACAACTAGGTCAGAAAGAAAGAGAACAGAAGATTTTGAAATGTGGTGTTACAGAAGAATGCTGAAGGTGAGAAGGATAGATTGAATCATGAATGAAGAGATACTGAATCGAATTGGTGAGAAGAGATCGATTTGGCTACATTTGATGAGAAGAAGAGATAGAATAATTGGAAACATCTTAACCTTTCAAGTGGTTCATATCTTTTAAGTAGCTACTAACACAGCAGAACATTTTCCATAAGGTACTGGGAAGTAACATATAGTGTGATACTCTTGTGTAGTATAGTAGTTTTATTAGGTTCAAAAAGTACAGAATATGTATCAAGCTGTCAAAAATGATCATAGTACGAAAGGCAAGGCATCTGGCTCACTGAGGAAAGTAACGGGAACCTACGGTGAGATACTTTTAATTGGTCAGGCATTTTCATCAGGTTAAAAAAAAAAGGTCTCATTTTCAAGCCGTTAAAATCATTACAGTGCCAAGGACAAGGAAATATAATCTGGCTCAGTGAGGAAAGAAACAGGAAACCTACAATAACATAAGAGACTCATCTACAAACACATCGCTTTCAGGTGTGTACAGACACATTGAAATCTGCTATTCAAATGGTCCAGAATAGGTTTCAATTTGTAGAGTTTCTTCGGATCACATGTGGCTTCATCGTATGCCTCGTTATCGACAAAGTGCAAGAATTTGAGAAGTAGACAAAATCTTATTTTAGAAAACAGCTTCAAAAATATTGGGTTCTCTAATATCTGTCTACGAGAAAAGCAGCTCTTGTTGTCAGATAGCTGATGAATGCCACGCAAGAGAAAGACTGCAAGCAAAGTCGTAATTTCATCTTTATTCTTGTCAGTCCACTGATTCACTCTCGAATATAGTTTCAAGGTTGGTGTGCTTTCTAAAAGCTGTTTAGCATATTGGTTGGTTTCCCTACTTATTAGTTCCACTAATTCACGAGTTATAAGAAAATGAACATATTCTAGCAGATTATTTAAGTCTTCAATTTGTACATTTAGTCCAGGTTGCGTCGTAAATGTAAATCTCGGCCGTTCAGATCCTGCCTCTGTCCATACACTGAGCTGAATATCATCGCTAGTGCCACCGTCACATTCACTTGAGTCGCTTTCACCATTGCGCTCGCTATCTCCTGACATTTCAACATTAGTCTCACTATCAGATGACACATCACTCTCCGAATTGTCACAGTGTAATACGAAGGTAATCCCAAAAATAAGGTATCCTATTTTTTATAAATATATAGACTTGTTTATTTCTACAATGGTTTACATCATTTTATAGCTTGAACATTTGGTTATTTTTCTACATAATCACCATTTCGGTCGATGCATTTTTGTAGATGCTGTGACAGTTTTTGTATGCCCACGTCATACCAGCTCGCCGCCATGCTGTTCAAGAAGTTGTGAACCTCATCTTTCAACTTGTCGTCCGTACTGAATCGCTTTCCAGCCAAATGTTCTTTCAACTTAGGGAACAAGTGATAGTCAGTGGGCGCCAAGTCGGGACTATAGGGTGAGTGGGGGGTGATGAAGGAGAGCAACAGTTTGCCGGGCAAAGTGCGGGCGAACGTTGTCATGGAGAATGTTTACATCCTTACTGAACATTCCTCTTCTCTGGTTCTGAATTGCCCGTCTGAGTTTTTTCAGGGTCCCTGTCAGTGTTAATCGAGGTCCCAGCGGGCACAAAGTCGACCAAGAATACCCCTTTTCGATCCCAAAAAACAGCTGTCATGACTTGTGTTTGCTTGAATTTCCACAGCTTTGGCACAGAGGGATGCCGCCACTGGCATGATTGTTGGTTGGTCTCAGGTGCAAAGTGAAACGCCCAGGTTTTGTCACCCGTGACAATTGAGTCCAAAACGTTGTCCTGTTCGGCTGCAAAGCATTGAAGAAACGCCGCAACAACTCGTTGCCGCATGTGATCTTCGGTCAGCACGCGTGGCACCCAGCTTGCGCACACCTTCCAGTATTTCAATACTTCCATTAAAATTCTGTGAGCAGCACTTCGGGAAACCTCAGGAACAAAAGTGCAGAGATCATCCAGGGTGATCCGCCGATCTTCACGCATGATTTGCTTAACCTTCACGACTGTCTCGACGGAAATGGACGGTCTCCCGCTTCTTTGTTCGTCGGGAATTTCAGTCCGACAGGCTGCAAACTCTCTACACCACTTACGAACATTTTTGACATCCATGCACGACTCACCATACATTTCCATCAATTGGCGATGGATTTCAATCAGTTCAGTACCTTCTGCGTTAAAAAACCGAATAACTACGCGCACTTCGCGCTAACATCCAACGGGAGCTCCATTCTCAACAGCTGCCGAGCCAAGACTGAGTGCCTCGGTGCGGCATGCGTATTTTTATATGCGAGCGCGGGAAACACACTTCACAATATTGTGAGCAACAGCCACATGAACAGAGTTCTGTATTTATAAAAATAATAGGAGACCTTATTCTTGGGATTACCCTCGTAAATAAAATAGTTCTTCTTCTCGCAGATGTTTCTGAGCTCCGCTTGCACCTGCCATAATGCACTATCTACCACTCTTAGCAGCCTGGCGGGCGATAGTGGCTGGCTGCAAGCTGGGCGTGCAACGAAAGCATTTCGCCCGGTCACGTGGTTTTAGGAGAGTGCTGCTGTAGCCAAAGTTCGAAACTAACATACACGCACAATGGAAAGCGATCTTGGATCCTACAATGGAATAAGTCGTCATACCCATCGCCGAAAGACATTCACAATGTGATGACTGAATATTCCGCCATGGCCACTTAGGAAGCCATGCGGCTATGACGATTTATTCCATCAGTACTGCTTGAAAGGTTAAGACATCCAGGACTTGTTCAGTTGGTTTTTGAAGGAAGTGTAGGCGGTAAGAACGGTACGGGTAGACCAAGGCATGAATATGACAAGCAGATTAGAGCAGATGTAGGATGCAATAGTTACATAGAAATGAAAATGTTAGCAAGGATAGGGTGGCATAGAGAGCTCCATCAAACCAGTCTATGGACTGATGACTCAACCACTACTACTACTACTACTACTACTACTACTACTACTACTACTACTACTACAACCAGATAAAGACAATGTTGCAGGAATAATCATAACATTAATATGCATTTAATAACAAAAATTATGGTTATGATCTTGTCAGTGCTTGTTCCGTATCTATTTCTTTGTTTACATGGCTTGCCTGCTTCCTCCAGCAAGTCAGTGCTTGTTCTGCATCAGACATTAGAGATTTACTTCTTTGCCTGAGGTCCTAGGTCAACTTAAAGGCATCATAATTTTTGTTATTATATGAATTTTAATATTACAAATATTCCTGCAACATTGTCTTTATCTGGTATACGTATGTTTTAGTTATCACATAATCTGTTTAATTTTATTTGGCTGAAAATGGCCAAGTGGCTGAAACTAGTCCCAAGATTGATGTAATATTATTTACTTGACATATTGCATTGAAAAGGTGGACCCTCTTGTCAATCTATTTCTTATAGTTGAGCTCTGTGTCGAGGTGTCAGCAAAGGGATACGAGTTGATTGTCGGATGGTGAAGCCTATGCGCTGTAGTTGCCTCCTTACAGTCCTGGTAGAAATGGGTTCATGACTCCCAACATTCAACTGGGCGGTGATCTGACTCACAGAAGCCCAATAAGATAGAGTTTGAGGGATGTTTCACCATTCAACACAATGTGATGACGGAATATTCCGCCATGGCCACTTAGGAAGCCATGCGGCTATGACGATTTATTCCGTCATTACTGCTTGAACGGTTAAGACATCCAGGACTTTCCAGTTGGTTTTTGAAGGAAGTGTAGACGGTAAGAATGGTATGGGTAGACCAAGGCATGAATATGACAAGCAGATTAGAGCAGATGTAGGATGCAATAGTTATGTAGAAATGAAAAGGTTAGCACAGAATAGGGTGGAATGGTAGAACATCGCTCAAACTATATCTTATCAGTTAAACGTCAACACGGAAATGAAGATCATAACCTACGATCACAGAAGCCCGTCGAACACCCAGTATGGTTCTGCGGAGGCGACGTGATGTCTGTTCGTTAAACACCTGTGGTCTTCCTGTGCGACGGTTTAAGTGGGTTGTAACATTCTCCCTGCGAAGTTGAAGACCCACTCTCAACACTGTTGACCTCGGAAACCCGAATTCGTGCGTAACCTAATCAATGCTATGACCCATGCGCCGTGCGTTGATGATCATCCCACATTCAAAGTCGGTTAACTCTTGACGTGTTGCAATCTTCACGGCACTGGTGTCTGTGACAGACTGTTCAGTTACGCCGCAACTACCCCCAACGCTCAGGGTCATACACAGCACCTTTTTTAATTGGACATCTCTTCCTGTGACTTTTGGCCACTCTGTGTATAAGATGTATGCATCTAATAGTTTGTAGTCACACCCATACATTGTGCACAGGTGCACAAATTGGTAAACTAGACCCTTGGCACACATGCAATTGCAAAATGGAGAAGTTACTGAATGAGTAGTAATGGGAAGATATCAGTACAGTGAGCTGTTTTCTGATGTTAAAAACATGGAACATGTCTACATTCACAGGAGGATTTTATCTGTATACGTAAAGTGATATCTAACAAGTGTGGAAATTGTGCCTTGAATTTGCAGAAGTTAGAATGACTGTGAAAGATGAAGAACGGAGCGGCCGTAGAACAACATAAGATGGATTCATCATTGCCACTGATTTAATGGTACAGAAGAACAGGCATGCAAGCCTGAATTAGAGGTATTCAATGAACAGGACACCACTTTCTATTGTCAAGGAAAGGAAACAATCATTTTATGCTATTACAAACGGTTGAACAACTCTGCACATAGCGGCATGCCGAAAAATGAAGGAGCAACGCTGAAATAGTGTTCTCTATCTTGACCCACCTTTTACCTGTTCACCTACAAAACATCATGGAAGATTTACTTTTTCACTTACCTATAAGTTTTCACACACGTTCAAATGACAAATGCACACATCAATGAAGAGAGATTTCAATTTCCACACTTAATTTTTCCAACCGAAAAATCATTCAGTGGATTAGATCGTGCAAAGCTGGGATCATTAATGATATTCACTGACTGGGAGGAAACATTTAAACATCTCAACCTTGCCTACATTTCTTGTTTTGTATATGGCATAAGATCACTGGGTATGGTTTAATGTGAATTTTCTATTCACTGTCTTTAAACACAGTTTCTTAACAGAACATTCTCCCATCAATAGGCTGTATCCTGAGTAATGTAAAAACATATGCACCAACCTGCAAGTTAAAAGAATGGGCAGGCATCTCGTATATTGGGAACAATGACGATGCATCACTAGTAACAGAACTAATGGACGACTGTCTAGATCTACGCCCTGACGGTAATGGTGACGGAACATCCTGCAAATCAACAGCTTGGAAACCTTCTTTAGCTGGTGAACTTCGAGGTGTATCTGCAACAAAAAGATATAATGATTAATAAGTTTCCACAGGTGAAGGAAGAAGAAGAATGTAATGTATTAGTGTTAGTGAACAAGTATGTCAGATTGGAGTCAACCTTGCATAGAGCGATTTAGCCCCATACCATTATTGGTTAGTATTTGGTATCTGAACATCTTATCCTGCACTTTCCACATTAAGAATGAACATCTGTCAATATGACCCCACAATGTGTTGAAGCCCAATAAGATACAACAGCAAACACTCGAAAATGAGTAGGTTGGTCTTCCAAACAGAACTCCTCTTCATCTGTGAACCCGTAGATGACTGTACAGCCTAATACAGGAGGCACACAATTTGCCACAGAGATGGCAGATAGACCCAGGTGGAGCAGCCACTGTTCCCCTATTTTGTTCATTTTCCTTCATTTGTTGCCTCTTATCTTCCGCTATTCGCCTACGGTTTTCTTCAAAAAGCAGTGTGCCGCAATGAACTAATGATCTCCAGGATGAACGGTTGAGGACTAAGGTCTCCCAGCTGTTAACATCAATGTGGCACATCTTCATGTTAGCCCTAATTACATCCTTAAATCCCTTCCTCTGACCTCCCAAACAATGTTTACCCACTGTTAACTCAGAATAACACACTTGCTTGGGAATGCAATTATAGGACATGCGTATTACATGCCCTGTCCATCGTAGCTGACATCTTAAAACCATGGCTTCTATGCTGGTGGTCTGTGACTCCTCAAGTACGCTGACATTCGTGCGTCCATCTTGCCAGGTTATATGCAGAATTCTCCTTAAACATCGCTGCTGATATTGTTCCAACCTTTTAATATGCTGTCTGTAGCATGTCCAGGATTCAGATCCATATAGCAAGCTGGGAACTACAACTGAACTGTATACGAGGATCTTTGTTGCAACATTGACATCATGATTGTCAAATACTCGGAATCGTAGTTTGGCAAAGGATGCTCCTGCACGGTTGATTCTAAATTGGATTTCCGAATCTATATTTGCGCTTGATGAGAGGGTGCTGCCAAGGTAAGAAAAGGAGTTTACTACTTGAAGGCTCACTCCGTCGATGGAGACACTGATCTGTGTATGTCTTTCTCCAGTGGCTGGTTGATAGAGAATGTGTCTGGTATTCAATTTGAGACCAATCTTTCTGTATGCAGTTGAAAATGTATTCAGGATTAACACTAGTTCATCTTCAGAGTGAGTTACAACTGCATTATCATCAGCATATTGTAACTCTACTAATGCTGTAAAAGTGTACGAGTCTTTGCCCTTAGACGGCTCAAATTAAACAGTTTCCTATCAAGTCTATAATTTACCTGTATTCCTAGAGGAAGAACATCCTTGACTAGCTGCATAACAGCGGCTATATATAATGAGAACAAGGTGGGGGCAATCACACAGCCTTGCTTAACATCAGTATTGATATGAAATGGCTCTCCAACAGAACTGGTACCGATAACAGCTGCTATCATATCAGTGTAGAACAGTTTTAAGATGGAAATAAATTTCAGTGGAAAACCATGCAATCCTAAAATCTTCCACAAAGCATCACGGGTTACAGAATCAAATTCCTTAGTGAGATCAATGAAGGAAATATAAAAAGATCTATTTTGTTCTCTGAATTTTTCCTGAAGCTGACGAGCTGTGAATATCATATCCGTGGTTCCTCTAGAAGGCCTGAAGCAACACTGGCTCTCTGGTAGTATTTCCTCCACTAAGGGTAATATACGATTTGCCAAAATTTGAGCAATAAGCTTTCCCAAGGAAGACAGTAATGATACTCTCCAATAGTCTGTTTGATCACCTTTCTTAAATATTGGAACTATAAGACTATCTCTGAAATCGGGAGGCATTTCTTCAGGGTTCCAAATTTTAACAATCAGTTCATGTAAGTGTCTTATGAGTTCCTCACCACCTTCTAAAAGAGCTTCCGCAGATATACTATCAAGACCGGTGGTCTTGCCTTGTGTCACCTTGTTTGTTTAACAGCATTCTTAACTTCATCCAATGTGGGTAGGGAGCCAAGTTCTTCTTTGAGGGATGCTTGTTCTATTGAGTCATACACCTGTTCATCAACAACTGATTCCTGATTCAGGAGACCTTCAAAATGCTCTTTCCATATATGTATGTCAGCGCAACGTAAAACAAATTGTAAAAAATATATATATATTTTAGAAGTGCACTTCTATCACTGGGCCAGAACGGATTTTTACCAAAGGTGGTGGGACCATAAACTGCTTTAGTGGCTTGGAAGAATTGCCGCGAATCTTTTTCTGGTAGATTTTCCAGCTCTTTTGCTTTGGTTGTCCAGCATGCATTCTTGAGCACATGGGTTCTTCTTTGGACATTTGCTTTGGCAAGACAAAAGGATGTCCTTTCGCCATGCTTGCATGGTGCTCTTCCCTGAGATCAATGCTTCAACCTCTTCATCATTTTCATCAAACCAATCCTGATGATTCTTAGTCTTATAATCCATCGTTTCTTTGCAAGCATCCCAAATAGTAGTCTTCAGGCTCTCCCAGTGTTGTGTTACATCCTGATGATACTCCTCTGACAGTGTCTGATGAAGCAGTTCTCTATATTGTGAGGTATATTCTGAAATTCCAAATTTCACAGTATCAAAAGCATGTTTACAGCTCTTCTGTTGTTTTCTCCTCTGAGCGGATAGTGTAAAATTCATAACCGATCTGATAAGTTGGTGATCTGTCCAACAATCATCCACTCCTGTCATTCCTTTAGTGATAAAACCGTCGCAAAGATCTTTCTTGCAGACAATTATTAATCAATAAGATGCCACCTCTTTGACCCAGAATACTGCCATGAAGTTTTAAAACAATTCTTTTGGCGAAAAATGGTGTTAGTGATTGTTAAATCATGTTCAGCACATTTTGAGAGGAGTTGAATGCCATTATAGTTTTCACTGCCAATTCCATTCCATTTGTCCTTGCCCACTCTCTCATTAAAATCGCCAAGTAAGATTATTTTATCTTGTTGATTAATGTTTGACAGGATGCCATCCAGATCTGAATAAAATGATTCTTTTATTTCATTATCTGAATCTAGTATGGGGGCATATCTGCTGATCACCGTGGTATGCTGGTTGTCATTTAACCTCTTAACAATTATTTACAAAATTGTGATCTTTTTTTTACCTAATTTTTTATTGTTAAAATGGGCTATTTATTGAAAACTAATGACAGTGGTAACAATTAAAATACATTTTTCGAACTTAATGATGAAATATAAGCCACCGAAAAGTTCCTGTTTTAAAATCGTGAGTATACTCGTGATACATTTTACGGGTTCTAAAATAAATAACACAGCACTAAACATCCTCACAACACGGCTGGAAATGTATTTTAGGATTAGCCTTGAAAGGAAAACGTGGTGGGGCAGGTGGTAGTGTTCCGGAAGTATCAATTTCACACCACTGTCTAGAACTTGCAATCTCACAATCAGATGAACTACAACTACCACTTTCTTCTTCTGAACTGTCTTCAGAAACTTCTTCAGAACTATCAGACTCAATAAACTCAAAGCCAAACTCTTCTTCACTCTCCATTTTCACCTAACAGACAAAGTACACTTAGATAGCAACAAATACGGGCAAGCCGCGAAAACGAACTGCCTGAGTCATCGACATCCACTACGGTTGAGTCAGAGACATCTGTTAGCAAAAATAGGACCCTAAAGTAATAATTTCATAAACATCTGGCGGAAATACTGAGAAACAACAAGAAACGAGCATATTCGGGCTTTTAAATTAGGTACCGATCAATGAGCAACATTCCCGAGTATACTCGGGATTTTATTTTATATAAAAATGTAAAACCCCGAGTATACTCGGGCTTTCATGTTAAGAGGTTAACCAAATGATTAATGTTTGACAGGATGCCATCCAGATCTGAATAAAATGATTCTTTTATTTCATTATCTGAATCTAGTACGGGGGCATATCTGCTGATCACCGTGGTATGCTGGTTGTCATTTAACCTCTTAACATAACAATTATTTACAAAATTGTGATCTTTTTTTTACCTAATTTTTTATTGTTAAAATGGGCTATTTATTGAAAACTAATGACAGTGGTAACAATTAAAATACATTTTTCGAACTTAATGATGAAATATAAGCCACCGAAAAGTTCCTGTTTTAAAATCCTGAGTATACTCGTGATACATTTTACGGGTTCTAAAATAAATAACACAGCACTAAACATCCTCACAACATGGCTGGAAATGTATTTTAGGATTAGCCTTGAAAGGAAAACGTGGTGGGGCAGGTGGTAGTGTTCCGGAAGTATCAATTTCACACCACTGTCTAGAACTTGCAATCTCACAATCAGATGAACTACAACTACCACTTTCTTCTTCTGAACTGTCTTCAGAAACTTCTTCAGAACTATCAGACTCACTAAACTCAAAGCCAAACTCTTCTTCACTCTCCATTTTCACCTAACAGACAAAGTACACTTAGATAGCAACAAATACGGGAAAGCCGCGAAAACGAACTGCCTGAGTCATCGACATCCACTATGGTTGAGTCAGAGACATCTGTTAGCAAAAATAGGACCCTAAAGTAATAATTTCATAAACATTTGGCGGAAATACTGAGAAACAACAAGAAACGAGCATATTCGGGCTTTTAAATTAGGTACCGATCAATGAGCAACATTCCCGAGTATACTCGGGATTTTATTTTATATAAAAATGTAAAACCCCGAGTATACTCGGGCTTTCATGTTAAGAGGTTAACCAAAGTCTTAATGTCATAAGGCATTCATTATATCCAGTGGGAATCTCTGACAGTTCCTTGAGGAGATTGTTCTTGTATAACAAAGACTACTCCGTGTAATCGGTGCACACTGGTAGCTTTTCCCTTCCAGTAGAAGCTGTAACCTGCACCTTGTTCATTCAAATGACCTTCATCAGCAAGATGGGTTTCCAGGAGTGCTGCTATATCGATGTTATATCTTCTTAATTCTCTACCCACTTTAGCTGTTGTCCTCTCGGGTCTCTCAGTTGCAGGGTCATCATTAAGCGTTCTTACATTCCACACTGCAGGACAATATAATTTCTTATTTGTTTGACCACATAAAAGTGATACTATTGGACACAGCTATCGGATCAATAATATTAGTGGCTGGCTATGTTTAGGGCACATTTCTAGCCTCTTCCCCACGTGAGGTGAGCAGAGTGGACCCTAAATAGGACTGCTCAGGCGCAGATGCAGCAACCGAATTGCTCTACAGCCACAACCCTAAGCAAGACGACAGATCACACATCTTTGAAGGTATGGTCTACCTACGTGTCAAGTTATCACTAGAGGCTTCCAGACATCACAATCCTATCCCCGTTGCAACTTCTTGATTGCCGCAGGACTTTTGGAAGAAGTCATAAGTTGCTGGAAGACTGCTGAGAGTGAATTCTTTTAAAGTAAGAGTTTTCCTGCACATCAACATACGCACCTTACTTGACGACTAGAAAATACGTTCAATGGCAAGCAGGTGCAAGACGATTGAAGGATTCCTAATCAATGCAGGCTTCATCCGCCATTCTAGCCGAGTAAGGACACCCTGTCCGAACAACTGGTCCACCGTTGAGGACTTTCTATGCTGTTGACCATGAAGTTTCCCACCCCAAGGGCAAGAGAGTGCCCTAACCACTACCAGCTCATGGTGGCATGATAGTACGGGACTCCTTTTTTCTGAGAGTCATTCGGTCGCCAGAGCCCCACGTTCAGATGAGGTTGACATTTGAGTAGAACCCCTTACAATATAACATTACATACCCTTATACAACACAAAGGTGCATGGCATTGGATTGTAAATAAATGGTAAAAACAAGTATATCCAATGAAATGAAATAAACAATAAAACATATATATGAAGAGCATAAACAAAGAGTATAATACCTCCACAAGTGCATTAAAGACATAACTGTAAAAAGGCAGACAGGAAGAGTGAACAAAAAAAAAAAAAAAAAAAAAAAAAATAGAAATACAAAAGTCATGTGATGCTAGCCACAGAATTCATTTACAACCTTCTCATTAAGATAATATAACTGGCTGTAATGTATAATATCGCAATAACCTGGAATTCCTATATCCCAATAATACTGCAGTTCAAGCGCCTGGCGTAGTTTTGACAGAAATTATTGTAGACAAACTCTTTTTTTTCAGCATTTAAGGACACTTTTATTCTCTATCCTGTGCAGTAGGAAAAATAATAGTATTCCACCAGATGTAAAAATCATATAACCATATTTCAGTTGATAATTGTAGTGTAGATACGGTACCTATATTTAGATAGCACCGTATCTTGCCAGCTATATTCCGTGTGTATCTTTAGTTTCTATCTATTAAAGCATAGAAGATAAAATAGTACTAATAATAATCTGTCTCAGCATTTAGCTTTGTTGATAATCTTTGAGTAGTTCTTGCAAATTTCAAACTTTTGATTTTCATTTCTGTTTGTGCTTAGTAGTAACATACAGTATTGTAATTAGGATACGTCTGAATGTAGTTTAAAATTATTGTAGTGAACTGTAGTATATAAGTAATATCTATTAGAATTTAGCGTGCTTATTCTATTATTGTAAAATATTTGTGTAGTAGGCCTATAGTAGAGATCTGTAGAAACTCTCTTACTAGAATTCTGTTGTAATTAGGATAGGCGTAACTGCAGTTTAGAATTGTGTAATTCTAGTGCATTCCTTTCGATATTCAGTAATTAAGGGCAGTTTTTATCCTGTTAGGGTGTTATAGGTTAAAAATAGGGTACAACTAAATAGTATTGAAGTGTAATATTATATTAATTACCTTATTGTCATGTAATTTTTGTGTACTGTCCTAGACAGTATTTCTTTCCTTTCATTTTTTTTGCACATAGTAATTATTTTATTTTCCCTTTTAATTTCATTTTTCCATAAAGAATGGCTAAGGAGTGCAAGTGAAGGGACTGTGGGCGTGGGCAGGCATTAAGGAATAAGAGGGAGGAGTCGGAGAGTTTGAGGGAGATATTTAGGATTCACTCAGAAGACAGGAAGGAAGGTAGGCCTCCCTCAAACAATGTACAGGATACGGTAGGTATAAAAGAAAGATGGGAAGGAAAGGGGGGAACTGTAGAAGACAGGTGGTCTAATGTTCTAAGGGGAAGGACACTGCAGACTAAGGGCTCTACTCAGGATCAGAATTCAGGACAGGTGTCGGTGACAAATCGGTATGAGTCACTGCAGGTAGAACAATAGAGGGAATATGAGGAACACGGAACTGTTGTTGAGAAGTTTGGAAATAGGACGACAGGAAATGGTAGGAAAGGGAAATGTAGAGTAGACGATAGAAAATGTCAGGTCAAAGAGGGTCATGGGAGGGATAAAAGGGAGGAGGAAGTAGATTCTGCATCAGTCAATAAAGATAGGGCTGATGAGGAGGGGATGGAATCAGTTGAGGTAGGTAGGATTGAGGCTCTGGTGATGGGGGATTCCACTGTAAGACATATGGGGAAGGTGTGTGGAGGAAAGGTTGATGATGATGCTTGTTGTTTAGAGGGGCCTAACATCTACGTCATCGGCTCCTATGGTATGAAACAAGATGAAATGCAAGTACAATTTAAAAGTACAAAATTCATCCACTGACCAGAATTCAGAACGTGATGATGAAGAATGAATTGATGAATATGAATTTAAAACAATCAGTGGATAAGACGCGCAATGCCTCACATTCCCATAAACAATATAAACAATATTACTGACCAAGGGACTACTTCCAAAGCCCAACCCTGAATCGAAGATGCTTGTCTAAATGGGACAATATCTATGTCAACGATCCCGCATAATGGCACTTATCGCTAGTAAAGGAGAACCATGGTATATCTCAAGTTGCGGTACTAATCAAAGGTAGCATAAACTCACGGTGTTCCAAATATTATCGTACTACTCACAAGTATTGTACATTGTACAGGGAACTCAGACCTATGGTGTTTCTCACACAATGGCGCCACTCATAGCTAATGCAAACCGATGAGGTTCCTCACCTCGGTGTACTAATCACGCGCGCCGGTATTCCCGTAGTGTTCCTCACATAGTGGCTACTAATCACAGGCAACGCAGACCGACGGTGTCGCTCATATACTGGTACAACTCACAGGCAATGCCCAGACCCGTGGTGTTGCTCACATGGGTACGACTCACGGGTACTGGAAACCCACAGTCCACACACACTGCTGCTACTAATCACAAACCTATTATGTACCTAATATAGTGGTACAACACGCAAGTAAAGACGACCCATGGCGTTCCCCGCGTGATGGTACTAATCATAAGTAGTTTCATGGTTCTAAGACAATCATCCCTTGGTCGCCCCTTTTAGTCTCCTCTCACGATAGGCAGGGGATACCGTGGGTGTATTTTTCGTCTGTGTCCCCCACCCACAGGGGGTAGAGAGAGAGAAAAAATAAGAAAGAAGAAATCCGTCACTTTGAAAAATGAAGTAACAGACGAAGAAAGTTAAGGGCCACGAATGGCATGAAAATGAAAGACTCCCTAGGCCTCGAATGCTCTAATACCGTCGGGGTCGGAAAAGAAGAAGAGTTGACCAAGGGAGGTCGGACAGGATAAACGAAAGTGAGGAGCCTGGCACAAGTAAGTGGAAGCAATACCAAGACTCACCTAAGGGCCCCGTGGTCGCCAACCCACACTCCCAAGTTGAGAGCCCCTTGAGCCCCTTTTAGTCACCTCTTACGACAGGCAGGGGATAACGCGGGTGTATTCTACACGTGCGTCCCCCACCTGCAGGGGGTGTGGAGGAAAGGGAACCAGGGTAGTGTGTTATCCAGGAATTAGGATGAGGCAGATGTTGAAGAAAGTAGAAGAGACGGAAGAGGGGAAGGAGAAGGTGGTAGTATTTCACATTGGTACCAATAACGTAAAGCAAGCTGGTATGAGTACCAACATAGTCGGGACCGGGCGAGTTGGCCGAGTGGTTAGGAGCGCGCAGCTGTGAGCTCGCATCCGGGAGATAGTGGGTTCGAACCCCATTGTCGGCAGTCCTGAAGATTGTTTTCACACCAGACAAATGCTGGAGCTGTACCTTCATTAAAGCCATGGCCGCTTCCTTCCCATTCCTAGGCCTTTCCTGTCCCATCGTTACCATAAGACCTATCTGTGTCGGTGCAACGTAAAGCAACTAGAAAAAAAAAAAAAAAAAAAAAACATAGTTGGAGACGTGTGGGATCTGGTAAAGGCAGCACGGGTGAAGTTTAAGGAAGCGGAGATTGTTATCAGTGGAATATTGTGTAGGAGGGATACTGACTGGAGGGTGATTGGGGATTTAAATGAGACTATAGTGTGTGTACGTGGGAAACTGGGAGCGAGATTTCTAGATACCTTTTTTTTTTTTTTTGCTTTACGTCGCACCGACACTGATAGGTCTTATGGCGACGATGGGACAGGAAAGGCCTAGGAATGGGAAGGAAGCAGCCGTGGCCTTTTCTAGATCCTAATGGGTGGTTAGGAGATAGGGATCTGCGCTCAGATGGCTTTCACTTAAACCGCAGTGGTACGTATAAGTTAGGACATTTGTTTGGAAGGGTTATAGGGAGGTACATTCAGAGAAACTGGGTGATCTAGGGAGCGGTGATAAGGGTACAGGGATCTGGAAGTCAAGTAGGGATGGCCTATAAATGTTAGTGTTGAACTGTACAAGTATTGGAAAGAAAGGAATAGAACTAAATAATTTAACAGATATATACTTACCAGATATTGTAATAGGAGTTGAATATATGTATATATATTTTTTGCTATTTGTTTTACATCGCACCGACACAGATAGGCCTTATGGTGACAAAGAAATATATTCAAGAGACAACAAACAGACGAAACTCAGCACTAATATGGAAACATTTGCATCAGATGGGTATAGGTCGCAGCCTGACCATGCAGACACCCAGTATACCACTTGATGATCTAAATTCTCATTTTACGAAAGCAGCATACACTAATAATGATATTACTGACAATAATGACTATGATGCTATCCTAATAATGATAATAATAATAATAATAATAATAATAATAATAATAATAATAATAATAATAATCATCATCATCATCAACCAGTTGATGACCTAACTGATGATGATATTAACGCCATAAATGCTCATTCCCGAGTAAATCAAGTAAAATTCACTTTCAAAAAAGTTGGGGCGAACGATGTGAAGCGTGTAATTTACTCCCTCAAGTCTGATGCTCCGGGTAATGACGACATACCATTATCTTTCATAAAAAATATTATTGGTGCCATATTACCTATTCTGACGCATATATTTAATCATTGCCTAGTGCAGGGAGTATTCCCAACTGTGTGGAAGCACAGTATCGTCATTCCTATTCCTAAGAAGAATTCTCCTAGTTTACCATCAGATTATCGCCCTATATCCATTCCCCCAACCCTTTCCAAAGTACTAGAACGCTTGGTACACGAACAAGTCCTCACTTACTTGACTAACTTCTCACTGCTTGACCCTTACCAATCTGGTTTCAAGAAAGGACACAGCACAACGACTGCCCTACTGAAAGTAACTGATGATATCCGACAGGCAATGGATGCTCGACAAGTGACTGTACTGGTTCTACTTGATTTTTCTAGTGCTTTTGATACTGTTGTTCCTCAACTGCTACTTTCAAAATTGGATTCATTAAATTTCAGCAAGACGGCAATAAACTTTTTCAGTTCGTACCTCAAAAATCGCCGTCAGTGTGTCAAAGTAAATAATAGCAGATCTGAGTGGCTTAACAAACCCCTCGGTGTCCCCCAAGGGTCTGTACTTGGACCATTGCTGTTTGCAATTTACTTACACGATGTTGCCAAATCGATTACACATTGCAAGTATCATCTTTATGCTGATGATCTGCAGATCTACTACCACTCAAGAACTGATAAAATTCAGAGTGCTGTAGAAAAAGTTAATGCTGATTTAAGTCTCATAAGTAATTTTGCATTGAGTAACAATCTCAAAATTAATCCTCTTAAAACGCAAGCAATAATCATTGGTACTTCAAAAAACTTACACGTCTTAAAACAATATGAAATTCCTCCTGTAGCACTAAACAATACCATTATTCCATTTTGTGAAACAATTATGAATCTTGGTGTGGCTATAAGCGAAACATTGAACTGGTCGCAACATGTGATGAAAGTGTGCCAAAAGGTATATCAAAGCCTGCATCCTCTGAAGCGGTTTAAAAATATATTTCCTCTGTCCTTGAAAATAAAGCTCATTCAATCACTCTTGTTTCCAATTCTCGAATACTGTGATACAGATTTTACTGATATCAATAACGAGCAAAGCATGAGACTGCAACGTGCCCAAAATGCATGCATCAGGTATGCATTCGACATACAACCATACGCCCATGTATCCCCATTCTATACACAATTATCTTGGTTACGACTGAATGACAGACGTAGACTCCACGCAACTACTTTGGTGTATCAAGTGCTTTCTGAAAACACTCCTCCTTACCTATCCACCAGATTTCGCTACCTTAGTTCCCTGCACCTGTTCAATACCCGGTCAGGCTGTACGCTAGAAATTCCTGTGCATCGAACCGCAACCTACAACAGATCGTTCACTATCACCGCCACGAGCTGGTGGAATGAACTCCCCAATGACATCAGGGAAGCTAAATCTAAGATAAAATTTAAAATTCTTTGCCAGCGTCATCTTTTAAGCGCTTCCAGTCTTTCTTGAGTGTGAATGGGATGCATGAATGAGAGTGAATATGGTTGTTTATTGCAATGTGTTCCTGTATATAATTAAGTTTAGTTATACTTTAGGTTGTAAAGATTTCATATGTTTAAATTCTATGTAAAATATACATTGTATATACATGAAGTGGTTAAGTGTAAGAAAGGGCCAGGAGCCCTAACTTCGCCACAATAAAGACGCTTTAATAATAATAACGCTTTAATAAAAATAGGAAAGGCCTAGAAGTGGGAAGGAAGCAGGTATTCCCGCAGTGTTCCTCACATAGTGGCTACTAATCACAGGCAACGCAGCCCCACGGTGTCGCTTATGTAGTGGTACTAATCACAGGCAATGCCCAGACCGTGGTGTTGCTCACATAGGTACGACTCACGGGTACCGGAAACCCACAGTCCACACCCACTGCTGCTACTAAGCACAAACCTATTTCATACCTAATATAGTGGTACTACTCGCAAGTAAAGGCAACCCATGGTGTTCCCCGCGTGATGGTACTAATCAAAAGTAGTTTCATGGTTCTAAGACAATCACTCCTTGGTCGCCTCTCACGACAGGCAGAGCATGCCGCGGGTGTATTCTAAATGTGCGTCCCCCACCCGCAGGGGGTAGTATGTTTGGTCCGCGAGAGGTATTTTATTTCCCTCAAGTCCGCTGGCAAGCCGGTTAGGACCCCACTATCCGCCACCTGGGACGTGCGCCGTGGGAGTATCAATTCTCCCCCTGCTATGCCAGCGTAGTAGGTTCGTGGCGGTACAAATTGAATCATGGCTGAGATGTGATACAATCGATGCATAAATATTCTCACGGAACTGGAGTGCGTATCGTAGAGATAGGATAGGAATGGTAGGAGGGGGAGTATTCATTCCGGTGAAAAAATAATTTGTAAGCTACGAAAATGTTAAAGATGACAAACATGAAATTCTAGGTGTAAGGCTCATTTCTAAAGATAATAGACAACTTGATGTCTTTGGAGTGTACAGACCAGGAAGGGTTAGGGTTGACGCTGATTCAGAATTATTTTATAAGATAATCATGTATGTCGGAAACGACATGGAAAGGAATGTGATTGTAGCAGGAGATCTGAATTTACCAAATGTCAACTGGGTAGGTAATGAGAACGACAGGAAGCGTGACCAACAAATGGCAAATAAGTTAATATGGGAACGGCAGGTAATTCAGAAGGTGATGGAACCAACTAGAGGGAAATATAACCTGGACATGGCGCTGATATAACCAGATGAGCTCTATAGAGAAACCAAAGTAAGAAATGGTATTAGTGATCATGAAGCTGTTTTTGTCATACTTAAAAATAAATGTGATAGAAAGGAAGGTCTTAAAAGTAGGACTATTAGGCAGTACCATATGGCTGATAAAGCAGGCATGAGGGAGATTCTAAAAAGTAACTATGATCGGTGGAAAATGGTAAATAGAAATGTTAACAGACTCTGGGATGGATTTAAAGCAATTGTTGAGGAATTTGAAAATAGGTTTGTGCCTTTAAAGGTGTTAAGGAATGGTAAAGACCCACCATAAATAAAGAGGCTAAGAAGGAGGTGCAGATTGGAAAGAAATAAGAAATGGTTGTGGAATTGAGGAGAAATTGAAGGAACTTATTAGGAAACTGAATCTAGCAAAGAAGTCAGCTAAGGATAACATGATGGCGAGCATAATTGATAGTCATACAAATTTTAATGAAAAATAGAAGGGTGTATAAACAGGTACTTTAAGGCAGAAACAAGTTCCAAGAATGACATTCCAGGAATCACTAATGAACAAGGAGAGTGTGCATGTGGGGATCTTCAAAAGGCAGAAGAATTCAGTCAGCAGTATGTAAAGATTGTTGGTTACAAGGATAATGTCCAGATAGAGGAGGTGACTAATGCTACAGAACTATTAAAATTTACTTATGATAACAATGACATTTACAATAAGATACAAAAGTTGAAAAGTAGAAAAGCAGCTGGAATTGATAAGATTTCTGGGGATTTACTAAAGACAATGGGTTGTAGCTATACCAAATGAATGGAGAGTTGGTATAGTAGCCCCTGTGTATAAAGGAAAGGGTGATAGACATAAAGCTGAAAATCACAGGCCAGTAAGTTTGATATGCATTGCATATAAGCTTTGGGAAGGCATTCTTTCTGGATATATCAGACATGTCTGCAAAATTAATAACTGGTTCAACAGAAGGCAGTTCGAGTTTAGAAAAGGTTATTCCACTGAGGCTCAACTTGTAGGATTCCAGCAAGATATAGCAGATATCTTGGATTCAGGAGGTCAAATGGACTGTATCGCAATTGACCTGTCTAAAGCATCAGATAGGGTGGAATTATGGGAGACTACTGGCAAAAATGAGTGCAACTGGACTAGACAAAACAGTGACTGAATGGGTTGCTATATTTCTAGAAAACAGATCTCAGAGAGTAGGTGAAGCTTTAATTGACCCTAAAAGGGGAATTCCTCAAGGCAGTATTATTGGACCTTTATGTTTTCTTATATATATATAAATATGAGTAAAGAAGTGGAATCAGAGATAAGGATATTTGCAGATGATGTTATTCTGTATAGAGTAATAAAATAAGTTACAAGATTGTGAGCAACTGCAAAATGACCTTGATAATGTTGTGAGATGGACAGCAGGCAATGGTATGATGATAAACGGGGTTAAAAGTCAGGTTGCGAGTTTCACAAATAAGAAAAGTCCGCTCAGATTTAATTACTGTGTTGATGGGGTGAAAGTCCCTTATGGGGATCACTGTAAGCATCTACAGCAGGGTCGGCCAACTGGCTGGTGTGTGATGTAAGAGAGACCGTGCGACGTCAGAGAGACCATGTGACGTAAGAGCGCAGAAGGTGGGGAGCCGCTTTCATAGACTGGAGACGAAGAGACAGCCTCGCTTTATAGTAAACACGTGAAGTACCATATATGCTCTATACACACATACCCATTTGACATATTCATTAAGACACTGACGAACCAATTTCAGAAGTAATGTCATTAAATCATTACTAAATGTAAAATATTCCCTACGAATTTGTCACATATTACTTTCAAAACAAGGAACACTATAATCTTAATTTGCACGAAACACAGATCGCCCATAAACACAGTCATCGGTCAGTAAAGAGAATGCACGTTCCTGAAACATAACAATAATAAACGCACGGTTTTAAATAATTAATTTAAACAATAAATTCTGAATTAAGTCACATCAGATCTCATTTAAAATCACATGTTCAGGGACAGCTGATCCCTGTTTACCTACACCAGCGCCGCATAGTGTAGGAACATATCAAACAGCAGAAGTTGTCACACTATGTACTTCTATCCGTCTCCTGCCAATGCACTAAAAGAGACTTTGTCTCATTTTCCAAAATTGATGCCCGCCTGGCCATCAAATGATATAATGTTGATTCCCATGGAATGGGTTAGCTGGAAAAATTTATAATGTCCAATAATGGACCAATTATTATTGGTACTAGCTGATGTACCCGTACTTCGCTACAGGATTCTCAGAAAGACTAGCCTTGTGGTTTTCCTAACTGAAGTCAACATAGGCCATTACAAAAACTTCAGTAGGAAGGTAGCGATTAAAAGCAATGTTATCATATAAAATATTCTGTCAGATGAAAAACCTCACATTTTCTCACTTTTAACGAACAGTACTATGGTTGCAGGTGATAAACTTCATTTTCCTTGTCCGTATTGAAGATCTACTTGTGATACAATTCCTTTAGTTTAGCCAATTGCCACCTTTTCAATAGGCAATTGGCAAAACTAAAGGATTGTATCACAGTACTATGGTGCCAATCTAACAGTTCAAAGTTCCAGAGCTGGAATGACCAGGCCGCAGACAGCCGTGAATACTGCTCTGCCATTATTCCGTTAAATATGTACATTGCTCATTCCAATGAGTGCCTCAGGGTAGGGGTTGAATAGCTCAAATGGTATGTTGAACCAGTCTGCTACGTGCTAGTGATATCAGAAAATTTATGAACCAGAGGAATGGCATGCTAAAGAAGAAAGGTATGTATCTCCCCAGCTACTTGCCACCAATATTCAGGCAGGCTGTTACACTCGGTACGACTGGGCGAGTTGGCCTTGTGGTTAGGGGTGCGCAGCTGTGAGCTTGCATCCAGGAGATAGGGGATTCGAATCCCACTGTCGGCAGCCCCGAAGAGGGTATTCCGTGATTTCCCATTTTCACCACAGGGTAATGCTGGGGCTGAATCTTAATTAAGTGCAAGGCCGCTTCCTTCACAGTCCTAGCCCTTTCCTATCCCATAAGATGCCTTTGCTGGCAGGACCTAGTGTTTACACTGCACTATGTCTTCTGGTATGGGCTAGAGCAATTTTGTTACTTTCATTGACCTGCCTCTGTCTTATCCTTGGCTTTGACAATATGGAACTGGCTGAGGTATGAGCGATACTAGTAATGCCATTCCTTCTGCAGCCAGTCCCTGCTATGAATGGTGTGAAAATGTTGCTCATAGGGCTGGTTGGCGCATGCATTTCAGTGGGCTTGGCAGACTGATATGTAATAGCAACTTCTGGCCCGGTGAGGAAAGCAACGGGAAACTACCCCACTCCTCATTTCCCTCGTACGCCTCTTTAGTGATGCCTAGGCCATCTATGACAGCTGATGGCGGAGCTGTTGAGGATCCAACCAGCCTTAGGGCTGAAGACTGAACATACACACACATCGCCATAAGACCTATCTGTGTCGGTGCGACGTAAGGCAAATAAAACAATACTCGGTATGCAGCAGTAATCCTATCTATCGTAGATGAGTGGCAACAGAAGACATAAAGAACATCACAACAAACATGGTCAATATAATTTTTAATTGTTAATCAATTTTATGAGCTTTCTATATTATAGGCCTTCACATTTAGTTTTCATTCGACTGTGATATTAGGACGTCTTATAAATTTATTTACAGCGTAGACTGTAGTTCCTTATTCTTGGACTTCACATATTGATTTTCATTAAATTCTGTTTACCCATTTTCTCGTGACTCAACGCTGATATGGACTTAGTAACAAAAATCCAAATTCATTAATATCTCTGTGATCTCAGCCGGCACGGTAACAATGTATAAAATATAAATGATCGGAAATGTAATACTATATAACTTAAGTTATGTAGTATTTATCGATACAACAACTAATAACATAAATATTTGAGAATTAAGTTTTAGGCCTTCCCCTAAACTACCATTTAACTCAGCGTGGATAAAATTATTTATGACCTAGATTATAGCAACTTATTCCCCGACTTTGCATGCCGATTTTCATTAAGTTAGGACCACTAATAACAAATAATTGAGAATTAAATTTTAGGCCTTCCCCTAAACTACCATTTTTCTCAGCGTGAATACAATTATTTATGACCTATTTTGTGCAACTTATTCCTCGACTTCACCTATCGATTTTCGCTAGGATACGGCCACTAACAACATAAATATTTGAGAATTAAATTTTAGGCCTTCCCCTAAACTACCATTTCATTCAGCATAAATACAATTATTTACGGCCTAGATTATGGCGACCTATTCCATGACTTTTCATACAGATTTTCGTTAAGATACAACCATTAATAACATAAATATTTCAGAATTAAATTTTTGGCCTTTCCCTAAACTACCATTTCACTCAGCGTGAATAAAATTATTTATGGCCTAAATTGTAGTGGCTTATTCCCAGACTTTGCATACCGATGTTCATTCAATTCTCTTCAGGCATTCTGTCGTGATGCGTGTACACACAGACAGACATTACGGAAAATTACAAAATTACAATTCCTTGTTACTGTGGACACAACGGATACAGAAATAGCATCCTTTTTAAATTCTGAGAATGCACAGACAAAACTCTTATTTTATATATATAGATTATAAATTTACTCGCTCGGGACAAATATTTCAGGTTCCCTATGGGAATCAACATTTATATCATCTGATGGCCAGGCAGGCATCAAGTTTTGAAAATGAGACAAAGTCCCTTATAGTGCATTGGCACTGCTGGTGGCTCCAAGTAGCCAATGCAGTGGCCTCCCCGGTATGCACTACCCATGCGTCTTGGTAGGTGTGCTATTTACCAACTGATGAGCCCAACTTAGCATAATGGGGCAAAACGCTGGCAACCAAGAATGAGTTAGCTGGAAAATTTATAATGTCCAATAACGGACCAATTATATTGGTATTCTAAATAGTATGTTCCGAGCTGTCAGTGGAGAGATGGCGTAGAATAACATTAGTAGACGAATAAGTTTGAGTAGTGTCTTTAAAAGTAGGAAATATCACAATATGAAGATAAGGTTGGAATTCAAGAGGACAAATTGGGGCAAATATTCGTTTATAGGAAGGGAAGTTAGGGATTGGAACACCTTACCAAGGGAGATGTTCAATAAATATAATATTTCTTTGAAATCATTTAAGAAAAGGCTACAAAAACAACAGATAGGGAATGTGCCACCTGGGCAGATCAGTATTGATTGATTGACTGAAATATAATTAATATAACCTAAAATGTTGCATATGTACACAACAGAAAGATGCCTAGTAAGAGATGTAAAATATAATAGGTTAGAATACTGATGTATTCAACTCAGAAAGGTACATTTTAAAAATTACGGATAGGCACAGAAACACAATTCGTATAAGGAAATGTACACTGAAGGCACCACCTTGCACAGACGGACAGCAAAATTTACTGTATATTATTACTCTGTCTTTTCAGGGGTGCAGTGGGTCCCACCTTCCTCCTGATGGATGATAACGCACGGCCCCACCAAGCTGCCATCGTGGAGGAGTACCGTGAAACAGAAGATATCCGGCGAATGGAGTGGCCTGCCTGTTCTCCAGACCTAAACCCCATCGAGCACGTCTGGGATGCTCTCGGTCGAAGTATCGCTGCACGTCATCAAACCCCTAGGACACTTCAAGAGCTCCGACAGGCACTGGTGCAAGAATGGGAGGCTATACCCCAGCAGCTGCTCGACCACGTGATCCAGAGTATGCCAACCCGTTGTGCGGCCTGTGCACGTGTGCATGGTGATCATATCCCATATTGATGTCGGAGTACATGCGCAGGAAACAGTGGCGTTTTTTAGCGCATGTGTTTTGGGATCATTTTCTCAACTTATCACCAATACCGTGGACTTACAGATACGTTTCATTTGTGTTCACTATGTGCCTTATGCGATTAGCGCCAGTTTTGTGTAGTGCCACGTTGTGTGGCACCACAATATGCAATTATCCTTAATTTATGAGCATGTGTGTGTATATATATATATATATATATATATATATATATATATATATATATATATATATATATATATATAAGATATGAGTAAAGAAATGGAATCACCGAGCTCGATAGCTGCAGTCGCTTAAGTGCGGCCAGTATCCAGTATTCGGGAGATAGTAGGTTCGAACCCCACTGTCGGCAGCCCTGAAAATGGTTTTCCGTGGTTTCCCATTTTCACACCAGGCAAATGCTGGGGCTGTACCTTAATTAAGGCCACGGCCGCTTCCTTCCCACTCCTAGCCCTTTCCTGTCCCATCATCGCCATAAGACATATCTGTGTCGGTGCGACGTAAAAAAAAAAAGAAAAGAGAAATGGAATCAAAGATAAGGCTCTTTGTAGATGATGTTATTCTGTGAAATTGAAAATGAATATCCACAGCCTGTTTCCAGTCATTTGACCGGGTCAGGAATGGAATGAATGAAGCTCCCTTCTAGCGGCGAGGATGGGAATTGTACCAGCTGCCAAAGCCTGTCACACTCCTCTCGAGCAATGATTAATGAAATGAAATTATACTGGAGGGGGTTGCTGGCATGAAGATGACAGGGAAAACCGGAGTACCTGGAGATAAACATGTCCCGCCTCCATTTTGACCAGCACAAATCTCAGATGGAGTGACGGGGATGTGAATCACGGAACCCAGCAGTGAGAGGCCGGCGTGCTGCCGCCTGAGCCGTGGAGACTCATGTTATTCCGTATAGAGTAATAAATAAATTACAAGATTGTAAGCAACTGCAAAATGACCTCGATAATGTTGTGAGATGGACAGTAGGCAACGGTATGATGATAAACAGGGTTAAAAGTCAGGTTGTGAGTTTTACAAATAGGAGAAGTCCTGCCATTTTAATTACTGTGTTGGTGGGGTGAAAGTTCCTTATGGGGATCACATTGTATTAACCTTGGTGTTAATATAAGGAAAGATCTTCATTGGGGTAATCATATAAATGGAATTGTAAATAAAGGGTACAGATCTCTGCACATGGTTATGAGGGTATTTAGGGGTTGTAGTAAAGATGTAAAGGAGAGGGCATATAAGTCTCTGGTAAGACCACAACTAGAGTATGGTTCCAGTGTATGGGACCCTCACCAGGATTAGTTTATTCAAGAACTGGAAAAAAAAATCCAAAGAAAAGCAGCTCGATTTGTTCTGGGTGATTTCCGACAAAAGAGTAGCGTTACAAAAATGTTGCAAAGTTTGGGCTGGGAAGACTTGGGAGAAAGGAGAAGAGCTTTTCGACTAAGTGCTATGTAATACCAATATAGTTGGTATTATAAATTTACTCATTCGGAACAAATATTTCAGGTTCCCTATGGGAATCAACATCTTTATCATAAGTGGTATGTTCCGAGCTGTCAGTGGAGAGATGGCATGCATTGACGTTAGTAGACGAATAAGTTGAGTTGTGTCTTCAAAAATAGGAAAGATCACAATATGAAGTTGGAATTCAAGGGGACAAACTGGGGAAAATACTTGTTTATAGGAGGGGAGTTAGGGACTGGAATACCTTACAAAGGGAGATGTTCAATAAATTTCCAATTTCTTTCCAATCATTTAAGAAAAGGCTAGGAAAACAACAGATAGGGAATCTGCCACCTGGACGACTGCCCTACATGCAGATCAGTAGTGAATGATTAATTGTAATGTGTGTGTATACCCGCATGCATGTTTGTAGCCAATTTTTACCCCTCACATCAATGGTACGTGGTGCTTCGCAGTTTCTATGTTGCTTATTCACAAAGGCACCATTTGTCCACTTACGATAAACTTTCACTAAAATAGCAAGCAAACAGTTCACAAACTGGGCTGTTTCAGAAATACTGCCACCAACGACTCAAAAGCCAATAATTTTACCTTTTTGCAATGATAAATCACACAACAATGAGTGATGTGTGTGCAAATGGTCTATTGCACACCTTATATACACACCACACCAGCTAATGAAAGGTGATATACTTCATGGGCTATGTGCTGCCAACATCACTTGTAGGAGGTGGTCATAACATGACTGGACTGTGTAAATAAGTATTTCATGCATATTAGCCTTCAAAATACAAACTACAGTCAATAGTTCTTCCACCGCAAGAGTAAAAGGGTATGTGCATTTCATTCTATTGGGCAGTGAACTATTAATGACTGATTACAAAACCATACCTTCACAATCCTCGCCAATACTGAAATTTGCATTTGACACCGGTTCAATCACTGAACTACTGGTGGGAGATACAACAGCCTGAAAACAGAAGAAATACACATTGCTTTAATTAGGTGACATACCCAATTAGTTAAGAGGCCACGCTTTTCAGTGTCAACTTGTTATCACTGAGAACATGGAAAACATTAAAGAACTTTTTCCTTTCAACTCTCATGTCTTAATTTCTTTCTTTATATTACAAATCATATTTGACCAAATGGAAAGATTTTTCCACAATTCGATCTTATTAAGAAACAAAATAACAGCCAATGGTTTCAAAAAAGGAAGTAAATAACCAGATGATTAATATTCCTGAAAGTTTCTATTTCATACTCTTCATCAAGAAACAATGTAACAGTAAAGAAGTAAATAATCAGGTGATCCTTGAAGTTCTCTCACATTCTTTTTGCTCCACTTTTCGCACATCCTGGTTGGAACAGGGGTGAAAATTGTGTCAAATATTGATCTGGCTCTGTTTTACAGCAGAATGCCCTTTCTGATGCCAACCCTATGTGGAGGGATGTAACAACTATTTTGTGTTTCTGTGATGGTTAGTAGTGAGGGTGTTATGTTTGTATTAAGAGTGTATTGGAACAAACACAAGCACCCAGCCCCTGATCAGAGGAATTAATCAAACATGGTTAAAACGACCTGGCCAGGAGTAAAGCCTGGGACCATCTGAACCAAAGGCCTTGACACTGATCATTCAGCCAAGGAGCTGGACTCTCAGTTCTTCCGCATTCTCAATCTTAACTGACAAACAACAAAACAATCAATGGTCTGAGAGTGTTGAATTCAACATCTTTACACCCATGGGTTGAAGACAAGTATGGGAGTAACAGGCTTAAAATTTTGAAGTAGGTTGTCCCAATGTCTACAGTTGCAAAAAGTATTTTAGAAACATAATGTTGCGACTGGCATTTCTTGTGTATTTATATATTTATTTATTTATTTATTCACGAAGCACAAGATACAGCTATACTGAGCAAATTTCACTTGCACTGTCAACAGACTATTTAACAAACGTAAACTTCCATAATAAAATATAACAAACATAACAAAATATAACAAGATCATGTACACAGCCTACTAATAACAACTGTCCAAATCGAAAACCATGAGAATGTCCATGTTCATAGCCAAGTCGTCGTGGGTCAAGATGACTGTATAATCCCTTCACATCAACTTATCTTTAAGAGACTATTCACACCCCTCTCGAATTTAGTATAAGACTGGAGTGGCAGAATTTTCACCTGAAAAGGATTTCCTTAATGTGTTAGTAAACCTACTGATAGGGTATCACTTAAATACCAACTGACTGCACCAAGATTTCATCCCACACTCTAAAAAATAATTTCACTAATTGCACCTTTTGGTGGGAGGGGGTAATGATTTAACTTCACACTAACCCATAGAAGGTTTTGAGCAATGCAAGGATGACAAATGGCTAGAATTGGGAAGATAGCACCCATGAACTTAATTAACAATTTGCCTGGTATGAAAATGGTAAACCATAGAAATGAATCTTCAAGGATACCAACAGTGCGATTCGAAGCCACCACTCCTGAATCTAAGCTCATGGAAACATGAAACAAACTGCAGAGCCAACTAGCCCAGTCTAACAGCACTATGCAGCCAGTCAAATGAAAACAGAAAATAATCCAAATTTCCTGTTCTGTATCAGAATTTAATAAACAATTTATAAATAATTCTGAAAAACTCCCAGAAGATGCATTAATCAACCCACTCAAATATTAAAAAACAGAGTCTTAAACTTTACAATTTGCTTTACGTCGAACCGACACAGATAGGTCTTATGGCGCCGATGGGATAGGAAAAGGTTGGGAGTGCGAAGGAAGTGCCGTGGCCTTAATTAATATACAACCCCAGCATTTGCCTGATGTGAACATGAGAAATCACAGAAAACCATCTTCAGGGCTGCCGACAGTGGGGTTCAAACCCACTATCTCCCGGATGCAAATTCACAGCTGCGGGCCCTAACCGCATGGCCAACTCACCCAGTAAATAGTCTTAAACTATTAGTGTGTTTCTACTCTGATGATGTTGAATGTGCCCTGTAAAACATTTGAAGGCATCCATCCAGAGCTGCAGCTAGGGGCAAAGCGGAGGGGGGCATGTGCTAACCAAGTTTTAACGGACCTATCACGCAACAAAAAGTGATGGGAAATTTTGACACAACAATGGTAACAGAAGTGGAGAAATCAGTCTACCCGTGATCCATGATTTAAGGTTGGTGCATGTCTAGTATCATATTACTGCCTTGCCCATTACTTTCTTAGTATTAAGTGGCTATTTTAGAGTTTTATTGTTCAAGCTACTATAGCCCAGTGTTGTGTTATTCTTCCTTTTGACTATCACATTGTTCTCTTGTTCTGCCTTCAGTTAACATTCTTTACTTAATTTCATATGTATTAATTTACGAATTAGTGAAGGAAACAGAAATGTCAAAGAAGCCTTTTTGGGTAGAAGACAGGAATAAGGCAAGAAAAAGAAACAGAAGCAGAGAAGTCATCAAATCCAATGTTATAATTTCTTCAGAACACCCACAAAGGGCTAAACAAAAATGGTATACTGAAACACAGTTACTTCTCGGCTTCATCTTAAAACTCTCATAATGTGTGGTAGACTTATTTTTGCTTTGAATACAGGTGGAAAAAGTAATAATTATACTGCATTTTGATTCAGTCATTTTCTTGATGAAAATATTAGGTTTCTTTTTTCAATAAATCCATATTTCTTCACTAAAAACAAAGCACAAAATTTCTTATGAGATTTGCTAAAATATGTTTACTCTTGGACATAGTTTTCACTAAGAATATTTCTGTAAGTTAATGTATACCTTAATTTTAATACCAGAGCTCGAAATGGACCAGAACAGACCAGAACTGAATGGCATTCTGTTTAGTGAATTCTTGGATCCTTTCAGTTCCATGTCACAAGAAGTTGCTCTGGACAGTTGTTTCTTTTAATTACCGTAGCTTTCAATGCATGAATCAATTAGCCCAAGCAAAGATGACTTTTTATTTAAATATTTATTTTGCTAGTGGTTTAGCGGCGCATTAACACATCACAGGTTTTCGACAATGCGAGGATCAGAAAGGGCTAGGATTGGGAACATAGAGACTGTGGGCTCAATTAAGGTACAGCCCCAGCATTTGCCTGGTCTAAAAATGAGAAACCATCTTTGGGGCTGCTGACGGTGGAATTCGAACCTACAATCACCCAAACGCAAGCTCACGTTTACGCGACCCTAACCACAGGGCCAACTCGCTTGGTAATTATTTTTTGTTTTGTAATATGAATGATAAAGGTAATGACAACTTTTCCTTTACTGAGCAGGTATGAAGAAGGTGGGGAACAATAGCGAGCTCGGGAAAATTTTGATCTGCTGACACTGGAGTATTCAGCAGGGTGATCAAATACTATTTGTTGCCTGAGAGAGAGCGCAGGCTTTGGCATAATATGAAGTTAAAAGGATCAACAACAATCACTCCATACAAAACTGATGTTTAGATATTAATTAATTAATTTATTTATTTATTTATTAAACACAATGTGTACAATCAAGTTTTTCACCACTCTGTCATTTCTGTGATTAGAGATTGAGGTCTGTTTACAAATTCCACTAAATGGTATTTAGAGCATGGATTATTGCATTTTTTGCAGACGCAATTTTCCTTGGATTCATGGAATGCCTCACTGGCAGATCGTTCCATGAAACCCGTGGACAGCGAATCGTGTATATAGATGTCGAAGCTTGAAATTCAGTCCCTTCCAAATTTCTGACTTCATTCCATCAGTCTCCATTATTTCTTGGGGTATCTCGTTGGCTTTTTTCCATCTCTCCTCGATGATAGTTTTACATGCATGCATTTCCAGTAGACCAAAAATGTGTTTTATATTTTCCATGAAGAAGGTTTCCTGCACTGTTTTATACGCGTAGCTATTACTTGAGAATTTTGATATTGAGAGAGCTCTCTTAATAAATCTCACTTTGACGCTTTCTAGCTTCCTAAGGTTGTTCACCGACAAGTAAGGCCAAATTAATTGAATACCACATGTGGCAGTCGGCATAACTTTAATTTTGAATAGTTTCATTGCTGTTGATAGGGATAGGTTTTGGAGTTTGGGGATGTCGTATGAGACTTCCGTTGCTGCCGTAGCTCGCTCCTGTACATGTAGGGAGAAAGCAGTTCCAGTAGTTTGTAATACGACACCCAGGTATTTGAAGTTGGATACGAATTCTAAAGTTTCTGCTCCGCATTTTAGTTGGTCCATATTAGATATCCTTCCTCCCCTTCTAAATTTCATAGCCTTTGTTTTGGAACTATTTATTTCCATAGAATTATCTTTTGCCCATACCCTAATGTTCTCCATGGCTGTTTGTAGGTCTTCACGGTATCTTGAAAGGACGACCATGTCATCCGCATACATAAGCGGTTTGACTGATCTTGAGTCTATAGATTGCTCAATATCCGAGGTCATCACGTTGAAGAGAACTGGACTCATCGGATCCCCTTGTAGAACACCCTTTGTTTGAGTGATACTCCTCGACGTGGTGATGCCATCCTAGATTGTTACATAGTTCACGTTTAAAATCGATTTCAATGTTTCTAATTCACTATTGGAAGTGCCTAATATGTTTTCCAACTTATGGATAAGTATCGTTCTGTTAATACTGCCAAATGCCTTAGAATAGTCTATATAGATTGCATACAGCGATCTACCAGGTTGCGCTAAGGTCGTTTTTATTTCTTGCACAAGATCCTGTACAGCCTGCAGAGTTGATTTCCCCGTGGTAAAACCGTATTGATTCGATGGTATGTTAGCACGTAGACTTTGTTCCATCCGTCTTAGGAGTAGTTTAGAGAAGGTTTTGAACATAACAATTTTCAGGGCAATTCTCCTGTAAGAGTTTGGATCCTCCTTCCCTTTTCCTTTGTAGATCACAATTATGAGTGTCTTCCTCCATTGATCTGGAGTTGTCTTACGTTTTAGGCATTCATTGAATAGGCATGTTAGCGGATCTAGCAGGTCATTGAGTGTCTCTTTTAAATGTTCTATGTAAATCCCATCTGGTCCAACGATTTGTTATTTTTCCCATTGCTTATAAGTTGGCTGACCACCTCAGTTGTGATTGGGCGCGTGTCCTGGATGTTTGTCAGTTGCGGAGTGAAGCCGTTTGTCCTTATGTTCGATTCTCCAAGAAGATGACGAAAATGTGACTCCTATTGCGACATGTTTACAAGAGGAGTTGATGCCTGTTTCTTTGAGTACTTTAAGATTTTATAAGGCTTCGCTTCTGGCTCGGATAATAACTTCTGTTCTATATATAAATCGTAATTTGTTTTCTTTTCCTTTAGTAGAGTTCTATATTCCCGACGTTCCTCAGTATATTTTGCTAGCGCGTCCATACCATATACCCCAGCAAAGTGAAGTAAATGTAACGTTGATTGTCTCATGATGTAACATTCCTTATCAAACCATGGCTTTGCAGTGTGATCAAATGAAGGTAATATAGTGGAAGCGTGCTGAATTGTGTCATTCAATGCTTCTGTCGCTCCATCCAGGTTCCCTAGCCCTATCATATGTATGATTGTGAGAATCACTTCTTTGCTCTTTTGCCATCTTTCCACCCCTATATGTCTAGAGACTCTCTGCTTAGGGGGATGTCCTGACTGACGTAGTGTTCCATTACTTAATTTTATTTCCCCTATTACTGGAAGGTGTTTCCTGATTGCTTCATTTTCGGTCTTCACCTGCACATGTCCTTCTGCATTTGAGAAGATTAAGTCAATTGTGCTCCTACCATTTGGGGCAATATATGTGTATTCATTCTTCCTGTTTAGTAGTCTTAGCTGGTAGTCTAGAAGAAAGTCTGTGATCGCTTGAGACTTTGTATCCCATTTGTCTTCATGACAGTTCAGGTCACCAAGTAACAGGGTTGGTTTGTTATTATCTGTGTTCTCCAGTGTCTTCCCTAGCTCGTCTATTATGACCTCAGGATCTGTACTGGGCGTGAAGTACACTCCTATTATGTTCATCCTACTAACGATTACTGTTAAAGTGTTGAATCTATTGGATAATTTGACTGATAGGCTGTAGGTACGGCTTTATGTAGCAGCTTAATTCGCCTGATGGGCGGCCTCTGCCGCCTTTCTTGGCTAAAGAGTGAATACCATAGAAGAAGCCATGAATGTCTATTTCTTCCATGCTGAAAGTTTCTGTGAAGAGCAGTATGTCATTCTCTAGAAGTGTGAGCCAGGGGTTCAAGGCCAATACATTCTTCAACCCATCTACATTACAAGTCATCTGATGCATTTAGAGATATTGCTGCTGTTGAAGTTGTTGATCTGTGTGATCTACGCACCGGATGACCTCTTGTAACGGTAAATATTGATGATAAACTGACTTCAGAGTTAAAACTCAAAGGAGCGAAAAGTAACCCCCTTAGGCCAGAAATTTTCATTGTCAACTATTTCTTTGTCTTTCTCCAGGAGTGCTATTTTGAATGCTTTGTTCCTACCTCTTGTTCGAATAGTGAAGCAAGCTTTGACGCTATTAATACCTTTTCTGCCATATAAGAGGTGACGTCTTCTTCCGTGGACTCTTCATCTAGGTGTCCGATGTACATCCAGTATAGTCTTCTTGCCGATTTGAGTTTTCCACCATTGTTATTCCCCTTCCCTATTTTGGCTGGGGGCAGGGGGCAAAGCTCTTGAATAACAAATTGTAACTGGTATCTGCTACTTTGGGTAACGCATTCATTTCTGATGTGCCTGTCAGGTTGCTGTCGGACCTGACGACTTGTTACTGTAGCATACTCTGTGTTTTCAATATCCATTTCAAGTCTGTTTGATGAATTACTCATCAGAGGGCTGGATTCATAATGTATATTATGAAATACAAACAGTTGTTGGGTCGCCTCTTTCAGTTCATTTCTAACCATTATGGGAACATTATCCAAGATGGACTGTATCTGCAGGTTAATTTTCTCCATGATTCTCGCTTCTATGTCCGAAGTTGCCAAAGACTCTATATGACAAATGTCAAAAGACTCAGGTCGTTGATGCGCAATTCCACTGCCTTCTCTGCGATGGCTTGCTTCATCTATGAGGACTTTGGTTGCCATTAGCAAATTGTCCCTATGAGCGCTAGGTGACCCTCTATGATGAATGCCAAAAGACTCAGGTCGATGATGCGCAATTCCACCACCTTCTCCTCGATGGTTTGCTTCATCTATGAAAACTTTGGTTGCCATTAACGAATTGTCCCTATGAGCGCTAGGTGACACTAGTAATTGGGTCATCAGTTTTCCTGCTTCCTCTTTATTTTGTTTTGTCTCTCTCGACTGAGCTGCGGGAGCCGGTACCATCTTTTGCAGCTCTTGGCCAACAGATGGCGCCATGTGTCCCAACCATCTACTGTCTTCCTGTAGCACGATGTCATTGTCAAGTTGCATAACCTCACTTAAATCAATCTCATTTGCATGTTCCACATTTCTACATAGTTTAGATTTCAGTTCAATAAAACATGCTCATATAATCCTTACCGCTATATCCTTTGATTCCTTATTAAGATATCTACCGGAATCCGCAATATGTTCAATACTTATGAGAGCTGAATCTAAACGAATTTCCAACTCATCTGCCATCTTACATGTTAAGATATTGCAATCCTATTTTCTTGATGCTTGAAGAGTGGCTTTCACGATTGCAAAACACTTGTGACAAAGATGATATGTGATTGTGATGGGCAACAGAGAATGTTATTTTTCTAATTCGTCAACGATTTGTTCTTTCAGATCGACAACCAGGTAAAAAAAATTGTACATCCGAAGTTATTCTTTGTATATACGTAGTATTAACTTAACAAATTACTATTAATAAAGCTTGCAATCATAAGCGCCGCTGACCCTACTGCCTATCACTTTTTAGGAAATTGGTTCCGAAAGAGCATTCTGTTTTGTTTGTGAAAATCCATTTAAAGCCATATTTAACACCAAGTGAAGAAGTGCATTATGGTGGCCAGAAATCAGCCCATTGAATCATTTTATTGCAAACACTGTGTGTGGGGGGGAAGGGGAGAAGGTTCTGGGGATAAGGTTTGCTCCCCTCAGTGTAAAATCCTTCCTGTGGTCCTAAAGACATCCACAACATACAGTATGGATGACTTAACTCTCCCCTGCTTTCTTCCCTGCGTTTCACCATGTTACAAAACAGGTCAGGAAGCCACATAACATCAGTATATATACCGAGCTCGATAGCTGCAGTCGCTTAAGTGTGGCCAGTATCCAGTAATCGGGAGATAGTGGGTTCGAGCCCCACTGTCGGCAGCCCTGAAGATGGTTTTCCGTGGTTTCCCATTTTCACACCAGGCAAACGCAGGGGCTGTACCTTAATTAAGGCCACGGCCACTTCCTAGACCTTTCCTATCCCATCATCGCCATAAGACATATCTGTGTCGGTGCGACGTTAAGCATAATAGCAAAAAAAAAAAAAAAAAAAAAAAATCAGTATATACAACACGAGTCACCTAACTTCACTTTCAAGTATTTCATACACAATATTTTAACAGATTTCAAAAGAAAAAAGTAAGGACAGGTGTTCATGAAACCAGAGATTTTACACCCTACAGCAATATAAGGAAATAACATTTGATTTCTTGCACTGCCACGAATTTATATTCCACTAGCTGATGTACCCGCGCTTCGCTACGGGATTCTCAGAAAGACTGACTTTGTGGTTTTCCTAACTGAAATCAACATAGGTCATTACAAAAACGTAAGTATGAATGTAGCGATTAAAAGCAATGCTATCATATAAAATACTTGATCAAATGGAAAGCCGCATGATTTATCACTTTTAACGAACAGTGCTGCGGTTAGATTGCGGTGCCAATCTAATAGTCCAAATTTCCAGAGCTGGGATGACCAGGTCGCAGATTGGCATGAACACTCATCTGCCATTATTCCGCTAAATATGCACACTGTTCATTCCAATCAGTGCCTCAGAGTAGGGATTGAATAGCCCAAATGCTATGATGATCCAGTGTGTTACGTACCAGTAGTATCAGAAAATTTATAAACCAGGGAAATGGAATGCTAAAGAAGAACATTATCTAACTCCCCAATTACTTCCCATCAATATTCAGGCAGGCTGTTACACTCTGTACGACTGGGCGAGTTGACCGTGTGGTTAGCGGTGCGCAGCTGTGAGCTTGCATCCAAGAGATAGTGCATTCGAACCCCATTGTCGGCAGCGCTGAAGATGGTATTCAGTGGTTTTCCACTTTCACACCAGTCAAATGCTGGGCCTATACCTTAATCTATATATATAAAATAAGAGTTTTGTCTGTACATTGCTCAGAATTTGAAAATAATGGTATTTCTGTATCGGTCATGTCCATAGTAACAAGAAAATGCACTTTTTACTTTTCCGTAATTTCTGTCTGTCTGTCTGTATGTATGTATGTACACGCATCACGAGAAAACGGTTGAAGAGAATTTAATGAAAATCGGTATGTGAAGTCAGGGTATGAGCCTCTACAATCAAGGCTATAAATCATTTTACTCGCGCTGAGTGAAATGGTAGTTTAGGGGAAGGCCTAAAATTGAATTCTCAACTATTTATGCTATTAGTGGTCTAATGAAAATCGGTATGTGAAGTCGGGGGATGAGCCTCTACAATCTAGGCTATAAAACATTTTACTCACGCTGACTGAAATGGTAGTTTAGGGGAAGGCCTAAAATTGAATTCTCAACTATTTATGCTATTAGTGGTCGTATTTTAAAGAAAATGGGTATGCAAAGTTGGGGAATAAATTGCTACAATCTAGGCTGTCAATGATTGTATTCACTCTTAGAAAAATGGTAGTTTAGGGGAAGGCCTAAAATTTAATTCTCAAATATTGTTGTTATTAGTAGTCCTATCGTGACGAAAATAGGTATGCAAAGTCAGGAAATAAGTCGCTATAGTCTAGGCTGTAAGTTATTTTATTCATGCTGAGTGAAATGGTACTTTAGGGGAAGGCCTAAAATGTAATTCCCAAATATTTCTTATTAGAGGTATAATCGATGAATGCTACATAACTAAGGTTATACAGTATTAAATTTCCTATTATTCATGTCTCATACATTGTTACCGTACTGGCTATGATCACAAAGATATTCATGAATTTGGAGTTTTGTTACTACAGTAAGTCCGTATCAGCGCCGAGTAACGAGAAAATGGGTAAACAGTATTTAATGAAAATCGGTATGTAAAGTCGGAGAATAAGAAACTACAGTTTACGGTATAAAATATTTTACAAATCACAGAGTCGAAAGAAAACTAAATGTGTAGGCCTACAATATAGAAAGCTCATAACATTGATCAACAATAACATTACATTGACCATTGTTTGTCGTGATGTGCTTTGTGTCTTCTATTGCCCCTCATCTCCGGTAGATAGGATTACTGCTGCGTACAGAGTATTTTTCATTTGATTTACGTCGCACCGACATAGATTGGTTTTATGGCGACAATGGGATAGGAAAGGACTAGGAGTGCCTTAGAGTACCTTATCTTAAAATTTCTCCCGGTCTGTCCAACGTAAGAAGAATTACAACTGTTGCAAGTGATCCTGTATACCCCTGATCTTGAATAACTATTGAACTTGTTTATGGATGTGGCATTATGTAAGATTTGTGCATTCCTATTGTTTGTTTTAAAAGCTACTTTTACATCATGCTTTTTAAAGATGTTGGTGACTTGGTAGATTTGTTCGTTGAAGGTAAAGATAGGAAGAGAGGAGTTGTTTTTCTTATCTTTTTTCAAGGTGGTAGAAGGGCGGTATTTAAATTTATTGATTATATTTTCTATAAAGAAACTGCTGTATCCATTGGAATTAGCTAATATGACGAATAGTGTTCAACTCATTTTTGAGGTCTCTTTTAGACATTGGAACATCCTTCCCACATCCTTCAGCCCCACCTTAATATCCCCTCCCTCACCCCCTTCCTCAACCCCCTCTCCTTCAGGACCTTTCCCTCCCCTTCCTTTTCATTTGAATCTCACAACAGTTAGTCTGAAGCACACTCAACAATAGACCACACATCTCATGCTGTATTGAGAGGTAAGTCTCATATAACCTATGCCATCTAACTAACACGTTCTCTCATTCAATTCATTAATTTAATTTTATCTAATTTATCAGGTTAACTTCCTGGGCACCGCAATGAATTGCAAAAATTTTATACCAAACACAATGTATCTCTGTTAACCACATCTTCATGTGCTGTCCTGACAATGTCCTACAACATTTCAGCAAGATTTAACAAGCACCATGAGAGCATCTCATTTATTACTTTGGAGGATGAAACAACATCTAACAGTTCCCCACCAGCTAGTGGTTATTTACAGCGGTGTCCAATGGATTACATATAGCTAACACCACACAAATAGATTTGATGACAAACTACAGGATCAACATTTACCAGTTCCCATTGACTATTGAAATATTAATGATCAACAGTATTAGAACTAACAGTTCTGTGTATATAAATTAATACTTGAAATTATTCTCAATGATGAACAAATGAAATGCCGTATGGCTTTTAGTGCCGGGATATCCCAGGACGGGTTCGGCTCGCCAGGTGCAGGTCTTTCTATTTGACTCCCGTAGGCGACCTGCGCGTCGTGATGAGGATGAAATGATGATGAAGACAACACATACAGCCAGCCCCTGTGCCATTGGAATTAACCAATTAAGGTTAAAATCCCCGACCCGGCCGGAAATCGAACCCGGGACCCTCTGAACCGAAGGCCAGTACGCTGACCGTTCAGCCAACGAGTGCTCTGCACCTTTGTGAAGGGAGCAGGTATATCTAGGTGGGAATGAAGGTAAAACATGATTGCAAAAGATCTTAGAGGTCGACGCTAATTAGGAACTAATATTTAGAGGCCCCATGAAGAAAAGAAGAATATATTAAAAACTAAATAATAATAATAATAATAATAATAATAATAATAATAATAATAATAATAATAATAATAATAAATAAGTTGCAACCCCTCCTCCAAACTATCCAACAGATTAGGAAGAGGACTCAGAAACCATCCAAATGGGTCACAGCTCTTATTCATCCCCTTCATAAAAAAGGTGATAAATCAGATGTCAATAATTATCATGGCATCTCTCTTCCTCCTGTCTTATAAAATCCTCTCCAAAGCCTTACTCACTAGAGCCGTAGAACAACTTGACTCACAAATAGGTGAATACCAAGCCGGCTTCTGAAAACCCAGATCCTGCGCAGAACAGATCCAGAATCTAAAAATGACTATTGCCTACCTGAAACTCACAGCCAGACCATCTGTCATCACTTTTGTAGATTTCCAGAAGATGTATGACTCGATTGACCGCACAACCCTTTTCCAAGTTCTCTAAGAATTTTGCCTAAACAAGACCCAAACAAATCATTCAAAATACACTCACTGATACAGCTTCCAAAATGAAATTTAGATCTGAGATTTTTGAAGCCTTTCAAATCCAAACAGGAGTTCGGCAGGGAGAAGAACTATCACCACTACTTTTCAACTGTGCTCTCGAGAGGGTCATCCGGGAATGGAGACATGTTCTCCAATGTAAAGGAATTCCTAATGGAGTTCAAACAGGCTGAACTCTTTACGGTATCAATGATGACTGCCTTGCTTTTGCAGATAACCTCGCTCTCCTTACTTCCTCTGCTGAACTAGCTACTCTACAAATTAATTACCTGCATGAATGCACAGTTAAGATTCGCCCCAAAATCTCTTATACCAAAACCTACTTCATTTCTAACATCATACATGCTCCACCACATCTTCTGACTACCCCCAATAGAATCTTGAAGGTGGAAATATTCAAGTACCTTGGTGAATAAGTTGAATCCAATAATTCTGAGAAGTTTGCCAGCTTAGTACATGTCAACAAGTTTGCAAGAGCCTTCCGACTCACTCAAAACATATATAACAAAAAGGCCATCTCTCGAAATGCAAAACTTTGACATTATCAAACTGTAATCGGACCTGAAGCATTATATGCATCAGAATGTTTAACACTTTACACAGAGCCCGCTTAAAAAACTAGCAATTAAGGAAAGGAGGAATATCTGAAAAATTCTTGGTCCCAGTCTCAAAGATGGTGTTTAAGACTTCGGAGCAATTTGGTAATATACACCCACACTGAAAAGATATAAAGCGTAATCCGGAAAAGATGGATAACATTTTATGCTCACCATTTCAGATTGCCAGCTGAAAGAATCTGTAAACGTTTATCTTACTTCAGAAGTCTCAAAACGATTCCTCCTTGGTTGGTGGAGATCGATAAAGCTCTTTTAAAGTATGGAATCTCAGAAACAGACATTCAACTCCGAGCACCACTCAAACACAAACTTAGACAGGTTCACTTAGTAGTCCCAACTCAAATGAAGCATGTCCATTCTGATGCATGGAAGAAAGCACACTCCGAAAGGATGAAAACCTGGTGGGCCCGTAAGAAGACAAACGGTTGAGATCTCGCAGTCCTTAGTGGACTTAACGATGAATAATAATAATAATAATAATAATAATAATAATAATAATAATAATAATAGAACACACTCTCTACTTGGTCAGTATTAATAAATGGTACTAAAACTTTAAATGCTTTTTTATTTAGAAGTTAATAGTTTATTATAATAATAATTTTGTGTGGCTATTTCTTTGTGCAGCCATTGTACAGCAGACCCTCCGATGAGGGTGGGTGGCATCTGCCATTTGTAGCTAACTGTGTGTTACTGTAGTGGAGGATAGTGTTGTGTGTAGTGTGTGAGTTGCAGGGATGTTGGGGACAGCACAAACACCCAGCCCCCGAGCCACTGGAATTAACCAATGAAGGTTAAAATCTCCGACCCGCCCGGGAATCGAACCCGGGACCCTCTTTGATATTCATTTGATATATTTGATATTCATTGGAGTATAGAAATTCCTATTTGCTGATGCTTGCTGAAAAGTTTCAAAGGTTTTCTTTTTGAAATCACACTTTAATGAAGAATCTGTAGGAATTTCAAACAATTTTTCCTCTTCAGGAATTGAAAGCCAGTCACTTTAGTGAAACTTTGAAGCCAAATCAGAAGTGTGTTCTTCAAAGAAGACATAGTTCATGTCTGAATTCAAATTTTTTGTCCCATATTCACATCAACTCAACTAAGGTTAGGTTGAATGGAGAATCCCACCTTCCAATACTTGTTTTTTTAATTGATAGTCTATGTAATTATGTAACATAATCCAGCTTAAAATCGAATTACAATATAAAAAGTAGGCTACATGTTTCATTCCTAATGTCGAACATCTTCAGCTAAAAGGATACTAAATAATAATAATAATAATAATAATAATAATAATAATAATAGTGTTATTTGCTTTACGTCCCACTAACTACTTTTACGGTTTTCGGAGACGCCAAGGTTCCGGAATTTAGTCCCACAGGAGTTCTCTTACATGTCAGTAAATCTACCGACACGAGGCTGACATATTTGAGCACCTTCAAATACCACCGGGCTGAGCCAGGATCGAACCTGCCAAGTTGGGGTCAGAAGGCCAGTGCCTTAACCGCCTGAGCCACTCAGCCCGGCTAAAAAACGATACAAAATTGGCATAAACGAAATAAAAAACACCTATGATGATGATGATAATACAGTAGAACAGTTTACATATCTGGGTAGCATCATTAATGGAAGTAATGAAATCAATCCTGAAACTAATAACAGACTAATTAAAGGTACAACATTTTATCAAGTCAGAGAGCTTTTATGGGATGACAAAGTACCCTAGAGAACAAAATTAATATTATATAAACACTATTTCATACCAATTGTAACATACGGACTAGAAATGCTGGTAACTAATAAGAAAAAAGATAGTAAGATCCAAGCAGTAGAAATGAAATTTTTAAGAACATCAGTTTAAAAGACAAGAAGAGATAGAATTCAAAATATTAAAATCAGAGAAGAGCTAAATATAGAACCGTTAGTACAGAAGATACAGAAAGCAAGACTGAGATGGTTTGAACATATAAAAAGAATGGGAAAGGAACGGGTAGCAAGAAGGGAATTGGAAAGAGAAGTTAAGGGAAAGAGACCAGTTGGAAAACTGAGAAGAAGGTGGATGAATCAGATTGGAAGGACATTAGAGAAGCTGGATTGGATGTGGCAGAAGTAAAGGAGCAAGAAATGTGGAAGGACAGAAAGGAGTGGAGGATGCTTGTTAACCACACCCGGGCGACTGGAGTGGGACACTGATGATGATGATGATAATGAGATAAAATGTTCATGTTGACACATCAGATTTTTTATCTCGAACTGAAACACTGACTTGTTGAGGTTTTAACCCAACATGAAGGAAAATTTTATCTTATCATCATCATCATCATCATCATCAGTGAAGTCCGGCTCCATAGCTAAATGGTTAGCGTGCTGGCCTTTGGTCACAGGGGTCCCAGGTTCGATTCCCGGCAGGGTCGGGAATTTTAACCTTAATTGGTTAATTTCGCTGGCACGGGGGCTGGGTGTATGTGTCGTCTTCATCACCATTTCATCCTCACCACGACGTGCAGGTCACCTACGGGTGTCAAATCAAAAGACCTGCATCTGGCGAGCCGAACATGTCCTCGGACACTCCCGGCACTAAAAGCCATATGCCATTTCCATCAGTGAAAACTAAAGTAGTAAACAAGTTTAGGTTAAGTCCTACTGCAGTTAATGAAAGACTCATGACTCTCTGCATACCACACTCTGGAGATAAATTCATCACTATCATCTCTGCTTACTTTGGACAGCTCTGAAAATTCTGAGAATCGATTCTACCATCAACTGAATACAATACTTTCAAAGTGCCCACCATGGATAAATTACTATTAGTTGGTGACTTCAGTGCTAGAGTGGGTAGAGATAATCGGCTACGGGGTAATGTCATGGGTAATCAAGGGATAGAAAAACTGTAATGCAAATAGATTACTTCTTCTTGGCCTCTGTGCTGAGCATGAACTCATCTACAACACACAATTCTGTTTACCAACCCGATACAAGACTACATGGATGCACCCACGTTCAAAACACTGGCACCACATTGATTACGTCATATTGGACAATACGACAAGAAAGATGTCCTCATCACAATGTCAGCTAGAAACATCGATGACCGTTGGACGGATCACAGACTTCTATCAGCAGACTCAGAATTTTGGTGCGCCAGAAACCACATAGGTACTCGTTTCACAAACCCTTAACCCGCGAGTGGTCGCTAGCCGAAATGTAACATGGGTGGTCGCGTGTGAGATCTTCTCTCACATTAAAATAAATATGACATTTTTCAGTTTTTTGGGGCGCAAGGCTGAAATTTACTACTGAAATGAAACGCAAGTTCTACCTTATATATTTTAGATTAAAATGAAAGATTAGGTGTGTGTGTGTGTGTGTGAGAGAGAGAGAGAGAGAGAGAGAGAGAGAGAGAGAGAGAGAGATGGCGTTTGGCTTTTAGCGCCGGGAGTGTCCCGAGGACAAGTTCAGCTCGCCAGATGCAGGTCTTTTGATTTGCCTCCCGTAGGTGACCTGTGCGTCATGATGAGGATGAAATGATGATGAAGACGACACGTACACCCAGCCCCCATGTCAGCAAAATTAACCAATTAAGGCTAAAATTCCCGACTCTGCCGGGAATCGAACCCGGGACTTCTGTCACCAAAGGCCAGCACACTATCCATTTAGCCATGGAGCCGGACATGATTAACTGTTTATTAAAGGCATAAATTACTACTTAAAATAACATATGCAATGTACATAAAATAACTTCCGTCCTGAAGTTGTAAAAAATAAAATCTCACACATGCATTATATCTAGTAGTATTTACGTACAAACCAAGGTTTCTGATCACAATAACATTTTCAAAAGCAAGAAGTACTCATAATACAAATACTAATGCGTACGACAGGAGTAAGTTTCCCGCTCTACTTCAAAATAACACCAACGTCATTAGTCGCGCGATGAGAGAAACTCTCACGCAGCGCGCACGGATATACAGGAACCTTTGTTCTGACTGGGGCGGGGGGTTGCTTACCCTTCAAATGTGAATCGCTCTACTCACGACAGTTATAAACTCAGCTGGAAGAGGGAACAGTCACCTCCCATTCATCACTGTGAAGTAATATCACAATAAAAAATAATGTGAGAGAAAATCTCATATAGCGACCATTCGCGGGTTAAGGAAGAAATTTAATACCTCCAAACTTCAAAATGAAACTGTTGCTAAAGAATTTCAAAATGCCATAACAGAGCAACTGTCCTCCAATCCAATCAATACCAAGGATGTACAGCTGGAATGGGCCGCACTTCAAACTATCGTCAAAGATCTGGCAGGGAAAAAAACAATTGGCTATGAGAAAAGGAAGAGAAATAACTGGTTTGATGATAATGAAAACATTCTGAAACTAATTAGTAAAAAAAAGGGAAGCCTACTTATCCATTACACAAGACCCTTTCTCTGTAGTGAAGAAAGCATGTTTCCAAGAGCTTAACATTAAATGTCAGATACCAGAAACTTTCAAAATTTCTACAATAAACTAAAGGAAATTTTTGGGCCGTCTCGCTCTTCATCAGGTGCGCTGAAAGCCATTGACAATAACACCATCTTACAGACAGTCAAGACATATCAAGACGCTTTAAGAACACTTCAGCCTACTTTGAAATCCAAGCTCAACTGCCGCCGAAGACTTCCTCCAACATTTGCCACAACATCTTCTGCAACTGTGGATGGCAGTCCAAACAACCTTCCACGAACTCACCAAAGCCCTCAAAAGTATGAAACCAAGAAAATATCCCAGACCACATAACATCCCTCTGGAACTTATTCAAAGTGGAGGACTACCTTTGAAGATCAGGATTTTATCTCTAATTCTAGTAATATGGTAAACACAGAAGGTGCTGACATTCCCTATCTGTTGTTTTCCTAGCCCTTTCTGAAACGATTGCAAAGAAATTGGAAATTTATTGAACATCGCCCTTGGTAAGTTATTCCCATCCCTAACTCCCCTTCCTATAAACAAATATTAGCCTCAATTTGTCCTCTTGAATTCCAACTTTATCTTTCCTACTTTTAAAGACACCACCCAAACTTATTTGTCTACTGATATCATTCCACGCCATCTCTCCACTGACAGCTTGGAACCACTTAGTTGAGCAACTTGTCTCCTTTCTCCCAAGTCTTCCCAGCCCAAACTTTGCAACATTTTTGTAACACTACTCTTTTGTCGGAAATCACCCAGAACAAATCGAGCTGCTTTTCTTTGGATCTTTTCCAGTTCTTGAATCAAGTAATCCTGATGAGGGTCCCATACACTGGAACTATATTCTAGGTGGGGTCTTACCAGAGACTTATATGCCCTCTCCTTTACATCCTTACTACAACCCCTAAATACCCTCAAAACCATCTGTACCCTTTATTTGCAATCACATTTATATGATTACCCCAATGAAGATCTTCCCCTACATTAGACCTACATACTTACAATGATCCCGAAAGGGAACTTTCACCCCATCAACGCAGTAATTAAAACTGAGAGGACTTTTCCTATTTGTCCACGTTTATCATCATACCATTGCCTACTGTCCATCTCACAACATTATTGAGGCCATTTTACAGTTGCTCACAATCTTGTAACTTATTCATTACTTTGTACAGAATAACATCATCTGCAAAAAGCCTTACCTCTGATTCCACTTCTTCACACATATCATATATATATATATATATATAAGCAAACATAAAGGTCCAAATAATACTGCCTTATGATGAATGAGTAGTACTGCAATTCCTGGACATTCTGTAAAATTATCGTTAATCAATATGCTGCTGCATTATAGAGTGCTTTCTATTGATTAACACTAGGTGGTATTGTCTTAAGACTTTATAAAACCAATCCAGTTGCTCTCGTTCTCACAGAACACCTCAGGATCAATTGCTCAACCATTTGGGACCAATTTATGGAGAAAAGCACCTTCAGAATACCACAAAGTCCAGAGCTTATCTTCTGATAAAAGTAACCTTGGTGAACTACTGATACACGGTTCTTCCTCAGATTGTACCCATTTCTGTCTCTTCCCACAACTATGCAAAACAAGTTATTTTTCATCACATGTGGCAATGTGATTCCAGACTGGTCACTAGGGAGGGAACTTAAATATGTCTTTTTTAGATATCAACTAACTGCTAAATGAGAACTCTGGTCTATTTATCTGTCACTGGTCCACTGGCAGGACAGCCCCAACATTATGTTTTTCTCGAGGAGGTTGAATTTTGGGCAGAATCCTACATGTGATTTACAATCATCTTACAGCAATTATATGCCTCACCGCGCAATAGCGATGGCTGTGTTAACTTCTCGAAGGAGTTAATGAAATATTTTTATATATCAATCAATCAATCAATCAATCAATCAATCAATCAATCAATCAATCAATCAATACTGATCTGCATTTAGGGCAGTCGCCCAGGTGGCAGATTCCCTATCTGTTGCTTTCCTAGCCTTTTCCTAAATGATTTCAAAGAAATTGGAAATTTATTGAACGTCTCCCTTGGTAAGTTATTCCAATCCCTAACTCCCCTTCCTTGCCCCAGTTTGTCCTCTTGAATTCCAACTTTATTTCATATTGTGATCTTTCCTACTTTTATAAACGCCATTCAAACTTATTCGTCTACTAATGTCATTCCACGCCAACTCTCCGCTGACAGCTCGGAACATACCACTTAGTCGAGCAGCTCTTCTTCTTTCTCTCAATTCTTCCCAACCCAAACAAGGCAACATTTTTGTAACGCTACTCTTTTGTCGGAAATCGCCCAGAACAAATCGAGCTGCTTTTCTTTGGATTTTTTCCAGTTCTTGAATCAGGTAATCCTGGTGAGGGTCCCATACACTGGAACCATACTCTTTTCTTGCAAGTTGCTTTACGTCGCACCGACACAGATAGGTCTTATGGCGACGATGGGACAGGGAAGGGCTAGGAGTGGGAAGGAAGCGGCCGTGGCCTTAATTAAGGTACAGCCCCAGCATTTGCCTAGTGTGAAAATGGGAAACCACGGAAAACCATCTTCAGGGCTGCCGATAGTGGGATTCGAACCTACTATCTCCCGGATGCAAGCTCACAGCCACGCGCCTCTACGCGCACGGCCAACTCGCCCGGTGAACCATACTCTAGTTGGGGTCTTACCAGAGACTTATATGCCCTCTCCTTTACATCCTTACTACAACCCCTAAACACCCTCATAACCATGTGCAGAGAACTGTACCCTTTATTTACAATCCCATTTATGTGATTACCCCAATGAAGATCTTTCCTTATATTAACACCTAGATACTTACAATGATCCCCAAAAGGAACTTTCACCCCATCAACGCAGTAATTAAAACTGAGAGGACTTTTCCTATTTGTGAAACTCACAACCTGACTTTTAACCCCGTTTATCATCATACCATTGCCTGCTGTCCATCTCACAACATTTTCGAGGTCACGCTGCAGTTGCTCACAATCTTGTAACTTATTTATCACTCTATAGAGAATAACATCATTCGCAAAAAGACTTACCTCCGATTCCACTCCTTTACTAATATCATTTATATATATATAAGAAAACATAAAGGTCCGATAATACTGCCTTGAGGAATTCCCCTCTTAATTATTACAGGGTCAGATAAAGCTTTACCTACCCTAATTCTCTGAGATCTATTTTCTAGAAATATAGCAACCCATTCAGTCACTCTTTTGTCTAGTCCAATTGCACTCATTTTTGCCAGTAGTCTCCCATGATCCACCCTATCAAATGCTTTAGACAGGTCAATCGCGATACAGTCCATTTGACCTCCAGAATCCAAGATATCTGCTATATCTTGCTGGAATCCTACAAGTTGAGCTTCAGTGGAAAAACCTTTCCTAAAACTGAATTGCCTTCTATCGAACCAGTTATTAATTTCGCAAACATGTCTAATATAATCAGAAAGAATGCCTTCCCAAAGCTTACATACAATGCATGTCAAACTTACTGGCCTGTAATTTTTAGCTTTATGTCTATCACCCTTTCCTTTACACACAGGGGCTACTATAGCAACTCTCCATTCATCTGGTATAGCTCCTCCGACCAAACAATAATCAAATAAGTACTTCAGATGTGGTACTATATCCCAACACATTGTCTTTAGTATATCCCCAGAAATCTGATCAATTCCAGCCGCTTTTCTAGTTTTCAACTTTTGTATCTTATTGTAAACGTCATTGTTATCATATGTAAATTTTATTACTTCTTTGGCTTTAGTCTCCTCCTCTATCTCGACATTTTCCTTGTAACCAACAATCTTTACATACTGCTGACTGAATACTTCTGCCTTTTGAAGATCCTCACATACACACTCCCCTTGTTCATTAATTATTCCTGGAATGTTCTTCTTGGAACCTGTTTCTGCCTTAAAATACCTATACATACCCTTCCATTTTTCACTAAAATTCGTATGACTGCCAATTATGCTTGCCATCATGTTATCCTTAGCTGCCTTCTTTGCTAGATTCAATTTTCTAGTAAGTTCCTTCAATTTCTCCTTACTTCCACAGCCATTTCTAACTCTATTTCTTTCCAGTCTGCACCTCCTTCTTAGTCTCTTTATTTCTCTATTATAATAAGGTGGGTCTTTACCATTCCTTACCACCCTTAATGGTACAAACCTGTTTTCGCATTCCTCAACAATTTCTTTAAACCCATCCCAGAGTCTGTTTACATTTTTATTTACCGTTTTCCACCGATCATAATTACTTTCTAGAAACTGCCTCATGCCTGCTTTATCAGCCATATGGTACTGCCTAACAGTCCTACTTTTAAGACCTTCCTTTCTATCACATTTATTTTTAACTACCACAAAAAAAGCTTCATAATCACTAATACCATCTATTACTTCAGTTTCCCTATAGAGCTCATCTGGTTTTATCAGCACCACATCCAGGTTATTTTTCCCTCTGGTTGGTTCCATCACTTTCTGAATCAGCTGTCCTTCCCATATTAACTTATTTGCCATTTGTTGGTCATGCTTCCTGTCGTTCGCATTTCCTTCCCAATTGACATCTGGCAAATTCAGATCTCCCGCTACAATCACATTTCTTTCCATGTCGTTTCCCACATAGCTGACTATCCTATCAAATAATTCCGAATCCGCGTCAGTGCTACCCTTTCCCGATCTGTACACTCCAAATATATCAAGTTGCCTATTATGTTTAGAAATGAGCCTTACACCTAGAATTTCATGTGTCTCATCTTTAACTTTTTCGTAGCTTACAAATTCTTCTTTCACCAGAATGAACACTCCCCCTCCCACCATTCCTATCCTATCTCTACGATACACACTCCAGTGCCGTGAGAAAATTTCTGCATCCATTATATCATTTCTCAGCCATGTTTCAACTCCTATTACAATATTACAATATCTGGTAAATTACTTAATGCTATTCCTTTCTTTACAATACTTCTACAGTTCAACACTAACAATTTTATGTCATCCCTACTTGATTTCCAGTTCCCTGTTCCCTTATCACCGCTCCCTAGGCCATCCCGTTTCCCTGAATGTACCTCCCTATTACCCTTCCAAACAAATTTCCTAACTTATACGTACCACTGCGGTTTAAATGAAGGCCATCTGAGCGCAGATCCCTATCTCCTACCCACCCATTAGGATCTAGAAATTTCACTCCCAGTTTCCCACATACCCACTCCATAGTCTCATTTAAATCCCCAATCACCCTCCAGTCAGTATCCCTTCTACACAGTATTCCACTAATAACAATCTCCGCTTTCTTAAACTTCACCCGTGCTGCATTTACCAGATCCCACACATCTCCAACTATGTTGGTACTTATATCAGCTTGCCTTACGTTGTTGGTACCAACGTGAAACACTACCACCTTCTCCTTCCCCTCCTCCCTCTCTTCTACTTTCCTCAACATCTGCCTCAACCTAATTCCTGGATAACACACTACCCTGGTACCCTTTCCTCCACACACTTTCCCCACGTGTCTAACGATGGAATCCCCCATGACCAGAGCCTCAACCCTACCCACCTCATTTGATCGCCTCCCCTCCTGGTCAGCCCTATCTTTCCTGAAAGCTGCAGAAGTTACTTCCTCCTCCCTTTTCTCCTTCCCATGACCCTGTTCCACCTGTCTTTTCCTATCCTCTACTCTACGTTTTCCTTTCCTACCTTGAAACACTGCTATCCACTTTCAGCAAGAAACAACCAAGTCTTTCTGCTTATGTTCCGCGCACTCATTGAACATCATGACATCTACCAGTAATATGGATAGAAAGTATAAATGTACCTTTTTGAGTGATTCAGGCATTACTGATGTGGTTGAGAATTCCGACAGTGATACTACATTTTTCTCGGATATTCCTGAAGAATTTAAGAGAAAACTGGTGGAAGAACTTTGTGCGAGGGTCATCAAAGCGAGGTCGTCAATCAACATGTGACACGTGTGAAAGGCTGAACGTGAAACCAAATTTCATTTATTCCAATGAAAAGAGGAAAACAAAGGACTGTGCATTGTGTTCAATTAAGAAAATCAAGGGTGGTCAATAGGAAACTGTACTTTTGTGCAACTTGTGAAGGAAAAAAAAAAAAAAAAAAAAAAAGACCTCGTCCGTATCCAGGCGTTTGTTCCATACTGTACCACATGAAAGTTGATTACAGGACTAAGGACTAAAGGTGTAGGTGTGAAACAAATTAGAAAAGCACAATCGATAGTAAAATCAGCCCTGTATATAAAGATGCAACCCCGTATTTAAAGCCCAATCTGGCAATTGTTCAAAATAAAATGAAAACTCAAGATGATTTATCATTTAAATATCAAATCTCAACAGGTCATCTGACGCTTGGCCCTCAAGTGAAAACCAGTTTGTTGTTATTTTAAAAGAACATTAAGGAGGTGGGGGCCGATCACAAAGCTTCTCCGCGTGCTTCTTGTTCAATAAAAAGAGACTCTGTAAATATTGATTTCATAACGACTGTGATAAATGAATGTTTGTATTAAAACGAGGGAGGGGTTTATTTATATTTAGTGCTTTGACACCACAGTAACACATCAAGGTTTTCGGCGATGCAAGGATGGGAAAGGGCTAGTATTTGAGAGATCGCGGCCGTGGAGTGAAAATAGAAAACCACGGAAGAGAGGGAAACATTTCTCGTCCAACATCCCTCAATGACACAATCTCGTGGAATGACACAGAATTAGCTGTACGAGATAAGTTAAAGGGCACGAATCTGATATCAAATCATTTCATATACAACCACTCCTGCGGTTATAAGGCTATAATGGTAACCTAGACAACTGCAAGAAAACATCCGTGTTTAAATCAGCAGATATAAAATATTTCCACTCAAAATAGAACAGAACCCAGATTAAACCTAGATCTTAAATATAGGATCAACATGAAACAAATAATGGGCAAAATCATACTAGTAAGCTTATGCAGTAACAGATCAGCCATAGCAAGAAATGATAGGTTAACTGCTGTCCTAGCCGTCAAAAAGGACACAATTCCCACCTGTGCTATCTGTGTAATTTTTAGGGGGGACTGCTTCACTTCTTCAATTTTATCCTTCAACTTCTTAAACATTGTCGACAGCCAGTTATTTCAAAACCATATCCAAAATATACCTTTGACAACCAACATCCTTAACCATTCACACTCGTATGTCATCAATTTTTACACATACTGCCAACTTTACCATTTAACATAAAGATAAACTATGTTCTGTTCGTGAAGTTGATTTGGGCTCGTTATTTCACCCAGACACAATACTGTATTATATTTGTACTAGTTCTACACACGCACACAATTTCAATAAAGTAGTACACCAATGCAGTTGACAATGTTTTCTGAGTACGAAGTACTTGAAGATTGAGGGAAGTAGACCATGCAGCAGACTCACAATATGGGTTCAAAGCACTTCAAAGTAGTTCAGGAAAAGACGTATCACCTAGACAATTGAGAGTGAGGAAATACGTATACAAGACTAGGAGATATAGGAAAAGCACAGGGACACAAGGTATACTAATCTTCACGCTAGAGTGGCCGTCTCAGCGACTTCTACAAAACATACACACCGGGCCAACATATAAGGGACAAGCAGGAGAGGGCAGGGGAACGACGGAGGGGTGGAGATATGTGAGAGTGTAGGACTTTGGACAGATGGAAAGAAATATCTGAGCAACGTATATGGGGGGATGTAGAGGGGGAAAAGTGTCAGTGAAATCGTAAACAAAAGATGAAGAGGGGCGACAGTGTGTTGATATGAAAATGTACACGCGATCGGTGGAGGGGGAGATGAGAATAAACGGTAGCTATGTGTCTTGTTTGAAGAGGAAGCGTTAGGGAGGGCGGGAGGCAAATGAGAATATGATGAAATATGTAAGTAGTGTCAATGTATTGTGGGAAAGTGGGGTTAGAGTTGTAAATTAGAGTGATCTAAGAACTGATTTAAGATACGTATGATTGTGGGAGAGGGCTTGTAGACGAGACATGCAATTGACGAGGGGAGTGGATAATTGTATTGTATTAAGTTGGAGTACAGGCAGCGGCGAGGAGAGGTGTACAATGGGCATTGAAAAAAGAGATGATTGATATCAGCATCTACAGATCCACAATGGCATAGGGGATGCGGTTGTAAGCGAAATCGAAATTTATAGAGAGGTGTAAGGGAATGATTAAAGCGAAGACGTATGATATTGATGATATGACGACGAGTGTAGGTGGCGTGTTGATACCAGAAAGTAGTAGGTAGTATGGGTTGGAGACTATGATAGAATTTGCCCTTCTGACATGCAGATGGTGTCCATGTCTCTTGCCATAGTTGTCGTTGTTGTGATTTGAGGAGAGATATGAAATCTGTGGCTGGAACAGAAAATGTAGCTGGGGTTGTAGATAAGAGGGAAGCCTCTTTCGCTAAGCGATCGGCTCGTTCATTGCCTGGTATGTTCTTATGTGCAGGTATCCAAATGAGGGTTATTTGGATACCTGATTGGTGTAAATTGAAGAGGATGTGTTTGACATTATAAACATACCAGTTCAGCGTAAACTTGTTAGATTTTAGTGTTTGGAGCACGGAGAGAGAGTCAGTGAATATATTAGCAGATTGTATGGATGAATGTTTGATGTACAGTAATGTTTGTCGTATGGCAAGGAGTTCAGCCGAAAAAATAGAAAAGTGGGACGATAAGTGAAACAATTCAGCATACTGAGTCTGTTCGTAATAAAAAGCAGCGCCGACACCACAAGAATTTTTTGATCAATCAGTATAAAAATTGGGACAGGAAAGATAAATTAGAGCCATAGCCAACTACATTTAAGAGCCAAAAATTGTAAGTTTGGCAACGTGCAACAGTCAAGGTGAAAGCGCGAGACAGCGCGAGAGCTACCCGTATATGATGACGTGAAGTGAAGTTCGTCTTGTGTTTTGTTTTACGGTATTTTTTCACGGATATGTTCAAGTATATATAACAAGATAAGTGATTGAATAATAATGTAAAAGCGCAGCAGGGATGAGTAATTTCGACGGTAGAGCTGGCTTCTGAGCCCAACTCAGTCCGGTGGTATTTGAAGATGCTAAAATACGTCAGCCTCGTGTCGGTGGGTTTACTGGTACGTTAAAGAACTCCTGCGGGACAAAATTACGGCAACTTGGCGTCTCCCAAAAACCGTAAAAGTAGCTAATTGGACGTTAAATCAATTACATTAGTATTTGTGAACGCGCAGACTCAATTTGGGTCAATAATAAAACGTTACATGTATTTGCAGATGCACAGAATATGTTTTGTTCCCATGTATCGTAGCAACTATAGCATAAAAAAGAAGGTTTTGTTACCTCATTTAGATTTCCTTCAGACGAGGAATTAAAAAATGGGGTTGTCACTTTAAAAGGGGATAATTGGGAACCTGGGAAGAATTCAGTCATGTGCATAAAACATTTCACACACGAAAGTTTTTCAACAGGGGATAAAATTTGTGATAGTAAAGGCAACGTAACTATACTACCACCTCAACCTAATTAGCTTCTTCCTGATGCATGTCGAATTATTTTTTGAAATTTGCCAAAATATTTGTCATATCCTGAAAGTAGGAGACTGAAAATTGGAGAGTAGGGAAAACTAGAAGATGGATGATTTGCCACATGTAAGCCATTTACTCAAAATTAACCAAGATATGCATGTCACTGTGTATGTTAATAGTAATCAGGTGTCTGTAAAAGAAATGACATGTTTAGCTGATATAAGAGCCACTCCTTATAGTGTTAGTGTTGAGTGTGTACAAAGAAATGTATTAAAAATGCCCGACAAGCCTATAGAGTACCGTTAGGTAATTAGTTAAAGCACAGTCTCTTTGTTTTACCTTATACTTTTAAGGGAACAATTCGAACTTCGCAATGAAGGGAAGAAGGGTTACTCAAAAAGTTTCATTTGGAACTGTGAAAGCAAACTATTTACTGTTAGGGAAGATTCAAAGTGATAACTTAGAAAGAAGTACCGATAGCTTAGTGGTTGTAACTATAATGTTACTACAGTTCAAGTCCTAGAAAGTTACCCCTATTTTGAAGAACTTCAGAGAGGTGGGTTACTGGTGCTATCAGATTGTGTTGTGGATGTGTCTGCAAAACAGTTACAGGAACATTTACTTTGTTGGTACCTGAAGAGTGAAGACTAGGTACCTGGATTGTGAAAATCAAAAATAATTTCTCCTCTCTCTATTCAGAGCTGCTTTAGGAAGAGATGAAAATTAATAGTTCTGGTTTGAACGCTCTCATTGTGGGCGTGCCAATAATAGTCTGATATATTGTTTATTGTCTACATTTTCCAATGTCGTGTTAAATAATATTATAAAAAGCAGATGAAGAACACGAGTTATGTCAGCAGTGAGGGTAAAAACATTAAATGGAGGAAGCTGTCAACTTTCCACAATAATTGAGCTTATGAGTAGGGACTACTGTTCTTAAAGTGTTTTGCTTTTTTAATATAAAATGTGTATGTCTCCGTCTATATCACCCAAACAAAGTTAGTTTTGTCATAAAATTCTGTAGCAATTTCTATCCAGAATCGTTAATTGAATTCAGGAAAGCAGATTGGTTTGACAAGCTGCAAAATAGCTTAACATACATGATAAATGATGAAAGAGACCGAAGGCTGGCTTATCCTAAATTGAATCTGCAAGTCAGTCATCGTTGTATCTGAAGTCAAATATCTGTCACAAAAAATTAACCAATTAAAATAGGCTATTGATAATAACATTAAGGAAATGAACAAATGACTTATGAAAGGCTTTTACTATTTTGTAAAATTTAATTGAAATTTAATTAAACATTATGCTATGAGCCTAACAAATACCTATATTTAAACATTTATGGAGTTACAATGCGTGTTTTTCTTTCCAGTGACAATCGCACAGAAAAAATGGAAATCTATCCGTACTTGCGACACATGAGAACTTCAAAATAAGAAATATGTAAAAAGTGGTTCTAAATCTGTTAAAAATACGTATATCTTGATCAGCTGCGCTTCTTGGAAATCGTGACCAAGAAAACGACAATCAGTATGGAAGAAGACGACAGTAATGATGACCCAGTGGACACTAGCACAGAAGCAGAACCTGACACGTGTGAGAAACCATCAGTCTTTGAAAAGCTAAAATTAAAACAAGAAAGAGGTGTAAAAATGAAGACGATGAACTCATTGCACTGCTCAAAAAACAATTGCGGTGGAAGACCATTCTTAAGAAGGAAAAGGTGAAGACAGCTGTAGCATATACTGAGGGCTACCAAGGCTATCAGTGAAGCTCAAACCTCAAATGAGAGCGATGGAAATCTAAAGCACATTCTAATGTAAGCAGTTGACACATTGTTCCATTTACAGAACTTGAAAACAATGAGAAAAACGCCACAGGTATTTCTAAGAACAAGACTTCGGAGACTGATATTGCAGCCCAGACTCTCGTTCCTATCCCCTCGACTTACCGTACGCGGCTTCCCGCTGTATGTCTGATGGGCGCGGGGACCGGGAAGGATAGATGTGCTAGGCTTCGGTCCGTCAGATCGCCACTGCTAACTATCAACCATACATTACTCATCGTATATACCTCCTCACTTCATCCTTCTGACTTAATTATATAGATAAGAGTGCTGGTGTTCAACTTCCGTTTACTTCTACATCCTCGCAGGAAGATACTGGAGGGCTGCTGTTATAGGAGTAATATAGTTCTATTTTTATAGGTAGATCTGCTAAAATGAAATGCAGTCTTTCAGGTTTAGTGTTTTATCTTTTGTTGGTTGGAATCGAACCCATGATCATGGGTCGGAAACCACAACTGATCTCCTGAGGAAGCCAATTAACCAGTGAACAATGGGTACGACCGCTGTGAAATTCAACATTTTTATTTAACGATATTGTTATTATTATTATTATTATTATTATTATTATTATTATTATTATTATTATTATTATTATTATTATTATTGTTCCGAGGTATCTGTGGAACAGCAGAGGTGAAAGAAGGTGCGGGGGTGAACGGGTCTCAAACTACGAAATTAAAGTTAATTTAAAATTTAACAAGGTTATATTTTCTTTTCAAAATTCCGAAATAACAAGAATGGCAGGTACAGAGTAGCAAGGCAACAAAAGTACAATTACAGTATTTACAGGATTTGGGCTTCGAGCCCCGAACTCACAATTCTTGAGCAATGAGCCCAGTTTTACCCCAACACAAGTTTCAACAAAGGGGCAGAAAACCCCATTCATGCCCAGGAGCACTTGCTCCAAATTACACAGTAAAGCCTCCTTGAGGCGCGCAGAAAAAAAAATTTTCAAGAAAGGGCAACTCGCTCTCAAAATCTAAGCCTGTCAAAGGCCACACCAAATTCCACCTTCAAGCTGTCCTCTAAGGACATAAACACAGGGGTAAAATACCCAACCTACTGAGGCCTATTAAGTGAGAAAAGGTTAATTACATGGCCTCTAAAATACCAACTTGAGAGGAGGCGATCTGCACTCCTAATACATTTGTTTAAAACCTATTTGGCACTAGGCCGTTAATGCAAGGGCTAATCCCATACTAAAGAGGTGACTTTAGAAGGAAACAATTTACATTACGTTAAGGAAGAAACGGTTGTGAAAAATAAGTTCACCTCAATGCAATATGAGTGGGAGCTCGAAAGGGTTAAGCACTCTCTATTCCAATATGTAGCTTAAAAGAGAATAGATACTAAGTGTCTTTACCTTTTAGGGAAAAGTTACATGGTGGAAAAGCTTCGGACCTGCCCCGAGAGTTAAACTGCTGAGCTAGCAAGAAAAGAAGTTATTAAACGGCCATTACCTTGTGGGTGAACTGCTGCCCGAAGAAAGAGGCGCTTCCCGCCCCCTGCTACGTACTTTACACACTGAAAGATGTTACAGAAGTGGCGCAGAGACCCGAAAATCAGCAGTTTATATACTCTCGTGGAAAGTTCGAGGCGTTTCAGGAATGAAAACACCCGCCCACAAAAACTTTATTGGCTAGGGTTAAGCAGCATATCCCCGTTGAGGAAGATACACCTGATTGGTCATAAATTAATTAAAGAAATTCGGGATTGGCTAGATTCAAAACAAGGGGAAAGAAAGGGTTATACAGCCAACTTAAACAATAACAGAAAGAAATTTAACAAGGAACAAACTTTTGAAATAAAAATTTCTCCAAAAAAACCGTTCTTTCACTTCGCACTAGGGTGCACCATTGTAGTTCTTCAGTAGTGTCCTCTAGAAGAGAAAGTTCATACTTCTTACTACAGGTAAAACAAAAATACATCGAAAACGACCCAGTTCAGAAACTTCAAAATTTCCAAGTAGTGACATCTTCTGAGAAACTTGAAAATTAACACATTAGATAAGGTTCAGACTTCCTCCAGTAGGGGAGTTTCAACTGGCGCAAAGTTTGAATTAGCGGCGTGGAGGTGTACCGCCCGGTACAGACCTCCCCCCCCCAAAAGTCCCTCCAGGGGTGACACATGAAATTTGTTTGAAAACAAGGTCCAAGTTATGATGTTGATATGGAAGTTAATTGCAGAACTCTTTATCAACAAATTTTCTTAGAATAATTAGATCCAGTTTCAAGTTTCTTGTAGTAACTGTTAAAGTAATGTCTTTATGTTTGTAGAAGTTGAATTCAGAAGGAAAAACTTTAAATTCTTGAAAGAGAAGAAAATTTCCTAAGTCCACCAAATATTGCGTTAAAATCCAAAAGGGTAATAATTGTTGATGTGAAACATCCATGCAACTGACTAAATATGTCAGCTGTCGATGACTTTGACGGCCAGGCCAGCCGCCGCTGCTTGAGTCCAGAGGAGGCCGCTCGGACCCCTCAAGTACCCTGAGATACCGCTCGCCCGCACTGTGAGAGGAGTAGTGGAGTTGAAGCACGCCGCACCCGCGGCGAACAAGCAGGTCGCGGGCCAGTTACAGGTTGTGCGCCGCACATTAGCCTTGGCCGGGAGGAGGACTCCGGCTCGTCGTACACAGGTTGGCCTCACTGCGGAAGGGCGGGCCCGTACCCTGCCTCAGGAGTGGTACGGCGCCGCGCTGCTGCGGGGGCACTGAAACATTAAAGCTCGGCGGCAGAATTTTGTTGGACCATCATCATTTTTTTTAGGGCACAGGCATTGTGGAGAGGTTGAGGGGCCAGCGGCGTGAAGATATTCATGGCATATATAAGCCACTGTGTGTTGTGGAGCAGGAGACGGGAGCGTGGTAATGGCCGTGGCAAGGACAGGATGGCAGTTTAACTGTGCGGGGAAGGTTTACAATAAATAATTACGCACAAAGGAAACAGATTCCAAGAGCAGAAGGCCTTAAAAGTGAAACCCCTCAGAAAAAAAATATAACCTTCCTATTTCTTTCAAAATTATATGAAGCAAGTTAACACAGAAATTACACCGGTTTCACCTGTGACAGGTGAACCCTAAATATCCTCTCGGAGGCTGGATTGCTTAACAATAAGGTAACGGGAGTAAGGAAATCGAGAATGATACACGGCCCATGAAATCTGGGGGCAAGCTTGCCCGCGGGGACAAAATTCTTGACCATCACCTGGTCACCTACCTTCAAATGGGTGGGTCTCCGTCCACGATCGTATCGTTCCCTAACCTTTTCATGAGACACTTTAAGGTTGGCTTTAGCCTTCTTCCAAAGATCTTTAATGTTATCGGGATCTATTGTCTCAGGTAGAATGTCACTCAGAGACCAGAGGTTAGAGAGCGGCGTGTTGGGAACAAACTTGAACATCAGCGAAGCTGGCGTAAACTTATGAGATTCATGAACCGTCGAGTTCAAAGCAAAAGCTAACCAATGCAGGGACGTGTCCCACCTAGAATGATCTTCATGATGATAGGCAATAAGCGCGGACCTGAGATTACGATTAACCCGTTCAGCCAGAGATGGTTGAGGGTAATAAGCAGAAGTTGTCACATGAGAGATGGACAGGTCAAAGCAGAATTTACGAAATAAATTAGATGTGAAAGCCTTAGCATTGTCAGACACAATATATTGACACGGACCAAAAGAAGCAAAGGTTGAATTTAGACAAGTAATGGTGGACTGAGCGGTAGCCAGCTTAGTCGGAAATAACCAGGAAAATCTTGTAAAACCATCTACACATACAAACATGAACTTGTTGGAATTTCCCTTCGACTGGGGGAAGGGTCCTACATAATCAATATACAGGCGTTCCATGGGGCGCGACGCTTGATGAGAAGACAACAGGCCTACCTTGGTGGACATGGTGGGTTTACTAAGCAAGCAGGATTTACAAGCTTTTACTAGTTCACGGATTTCACCGTCCATACCTTTCCAGATGAACCATTCACGAATCTTTTCACGAGTTTTAAAGATTCCAAGATGCCCCCCTAATGGGGTCTCATGATAGTACTTAAATATCATAGGTACAAGAACAGCTGGGACGACAACCTTCATCATCTTATCATGCCTCGATGGGCAACATAAAACACCATTCCTCAAAACATAAGGGACGACATGTTCCCCAGAAGAAAGGGTTTTCATTATCGGAGCCAGCGTCGGATCTTCACGTTGGTATTTCTCGATATCCCTAAAGAGCATGGGAGCATCTGTTAAGATGGCATTAACATCAAATAGTATGGACTCGGGAGGTGATGAACTGTCGACCGGTTCATGGGTCTCAACGTCGTTGGAAAACATACGGCTGAGTCCATCAGCAACAACATTTTCGGTACCTCTGATATGCCTGACATCGAATTGGAAGGCCGAAATACGGATGGCCCAACGGGCTATACGACCAGTACGACGCGGCCTACCTAAGACCCAGCTTAAGGCTTCATTATCTGTCTCCATGTCGAATTTGACATGTTCCAGATAGAGACGGAACTTTCCTAAGGCAAATAAGACTGCCAACCCTTCGAGCTCATAGATAGAATACTTGGCTTCTTGAGCCGATAGAGTCCTAGATGCATAGGCGATGGGTCGCCTCCCTAGTTCAGTCTCTTGAAGAAGGACTGCAGCTACCGCCAACGACGACGCGTCGGTTTGGACGATGAATTTCTTTTAGAAATTAGGCATAGCAAGGACAGGGGCATTACAGAGAGCTAATTTAAGATCTTCAAAAGCGGCTTGTTGAGAAGGTCCCCACTCGAATTTGATGCCTTTCCTACGAAGAAGGTTTAAGGGCGCCGCTCTATTAGCAAAGTTAGGAATAAACTTCCTGAAGAAATTCACCATGCCAATGAACCTGGCGATACCTTTGATGTCCTTGGGAGGTTTAAAATCACGGATGGCCTGTGTTCTAGAATGATCTACTGCAACAACATCAGGTGACACAATATGCCCTAGGAGTGACATAGAGGGCTTAGCAAAGGCAACCATGGACAACTTGACAGTTAACCCAGCCTTGCGAAGGCGATTGAGAACTTCTCGCAGACGATCTAGATGTTCTTCAAAGGTCTCCGAAAATACGACGACATCATCCAGGTAGTGATACAAGTACTCAAATTTGATGTCGGAGAAGACCCTATCTAGCAGTCTAGTGAGTACAGCTGCTCTCGTGGGGAGCCCGAAAGGCACGCGGTTGTATTCGTACAAATTCCAATCCGTGGCAAACGCGGTAAGGTGTTTAGACTCTTCCGCTAGGGGAATTTGATTATAGGCCTGATCCAGGTCCAAGATAGTAAAGAACTTGACCTTACAAAACCATGAAAAGCAAGAATGAAGGTCAGGAAGGGGCACAGATTGTAAAACCACCTTCCGATTGAGAGCCCTATAATCAATGACAGGCCTGAAGCCACCTTGGGGTTTCGGGACTAGAAAAATAGGTGAAGAATACGCCGACTTAGAGGGTCGAATAATACAATCCTTCAACATCTGATCGATGATTTCTTTCAGAGCCTTCATTTTAGGTGGAGATAGCCTATATGGTGGAAAACGGACAGGAATCGAATCCGTGACCTCAATTTTGTATTCAATAAGGTCAGTAACACCAAGAGTATCCGAGAACACCTCTGGAAACGACTGACACAGCTTACGAATACTATCAGCCTGCTCCTCAGGTAGATGTCTAAGGTCTAACAACATCTCATCCTGGGTAGGCGAAATAGATGAACATGATGCAGAATTACATTTCAATAATGGAATTTTACAATTAGACGCAAATCTGAAATTGCACGACCTACTCTGAAGATCGAGCACAAGACCGGTGTGAGAAATGAAGTCAGCTCCCAATATAATGGGGCAAGACAAGTGCTTGGCCACAAACAATTTAATTTTCCATGTAAATTTAAAAATGCGGATTTTGACATTTACAGAACCTAGAATTTCTAATGGAGATGAATTAGCCGAAACATATTGAACAGGAGATGAGCCATAGTCAGGTAGTTTACAAACAGATTTCAATTTTGAATACCATTCAGCCGAAATAATAGAACAAACACTGCCTGAATCTAATAGAGCAGTTACAGGTTCATTATTTAGCTCAATTTTAAGAAAAGGAACAGGTGCGGGGGTATCCGCCGCAATCCTAAGACATTCTTTGGGGCATTCAAAAGATGAATTTGAAGACTGATCGTTCCCTGAATTTTCGACCTGTTTACCAGGGGCTGAGCCTCGGGAAGATGGATTAATCGACTCAGCCGAAGCCGCTAGTCACTTATTATTATTGACATTGGTGGAAGTTTCACCAGAAGTTGAGCAGGAGGGGGTGCTATTTGAATATGGGCAATTCTTGGCGATATGTGAGAAAGCCCCACATTTAAAACGGCCTGGTGATGAGCCAGCTCCATTATTTGCCCTACTAGATTTGAGCAATGGACACTTATTGCGAAGATGGTCAGGTGACCCGCAAGCATAGCATTTATGAGGTGTGACAGGTCGGCGAGGTGGAGGCCGAGGATTACCAAAGGAAGGAGGAGGTTCTTTCGCGACACGCAAGGAATCGGCGTATCTAACTCCTTCCGATGAGACAGCCAATGCTTCAAGTTCAGAGAAAGTTTGCGGGCACGCCGCGAAACACAAATATGACCTATAGGATGGTGAGATACCTTCCACAATAGCTTGTACGATCTGGTCCTCCGGGAAGTAAAGAGCAAACACCCTAGTATAGAACTTAATATCTTGGATGAAGTCTGCCAAGTTTTCATCCAAGCGCTGTACACGATAATAGTACTTCTGAATAAGGGAGGACCTTGCCCTAGCCGGGATGAAGTTAGCTAGCAAGTGGGCGTGGACAGATGATTGCTCGGCCATGGCTCTTACTATTTTGTCTGAAAGAATACCAATTGCATAGGGATAGATGATTTGCAAAATCTGACATGGAGAAAGAGAAAAACAAGAGCATGGTCCTGGAACTCAACTAAAAACCTTAAAAAAGAAATAACTTCACTGGTGGTATTAACAGAAAACTTAGAGATACCTCTGAGCAACATTGCTAATGGATGAGGCAAGCTGCTGAACCCAGGTGACATAGTAGGTAAAGGTTTAAGTGGCAAAGACGTTAATTCAGAACATACATTATTCAACGAGGTTCGGCGTTCGGACTCGTTGTCCAATGGGGCAGAGGTTGTTTGAGCTGCAACGGTTTTCCTATTGACGTCTCCCTTAGGAGGCTCTTCCTCGCTACCTACATTCACCGTGACGGGTTGATCAGTTTTGGGAGGAACTTCCCCAGTTAACAATTGGGTAAACTTACTGGACAATTCAGAAAGATTTTCAAGAACCATACTAGCTTCCTTCCTCTGAACGTCATTCAACTTCAGAGACAACAGATCGTTAACTCTATCTGAAAAATGAAATAGCCTGGCTTGCACACGCTTAATTTGATTAGGAGAAGGATCATTTTCTTCAAAAAAACTAACTACAGATGCTAGCTCAGTAGTATTTTCGGTGATCGTGGACAGAGAGTCGTCAATTCCTTTCTCTCCCAAAGTGGGGATGGAAATGGGCAAATCGAGGACTCTCTAAGCTTATTCGTATCTACCGCAACCGTGCCTCCAGATTGCACATTTCTGATAGTTAACTCATAGATCAACTCCTCCTTGCGCAAATAATTAAGATGGAGAACATCGCGAGGGCCGGGCATGATGACAGAACAATTTTGAAAAAGAAAAATCAAAAATTTCCAGCAACAGAGAAAATTGTTAGAGTTCGGATCAAAATAATGTTTAGCCGTCAAAAGGGGCTAGATTGAGACCCATTCAACCACGCTCTGCTACCACTTGTTCCGAGGTATCTGTGGAACAGCAGAGGTGAAAGAAGGTGCGGGGGTGAACGGGTCTCAAACTACGAAATTAAAGTTAATTTAAAATTTAACAAGGTTATATTTTCTTTTCAAAATTCCGAAATAACAAGAATGGCAGGTACAGAGTAGCAAGGCAACAAAAGTACAATTACAGTATTTACAGGATTTGGGCTTCGAGCCCCGAACTCAAAATTCTTGAGCAATGAGCCCAGTTTTACCCCAACACAAGTTTCAACAAAGGGGCAGAAAACCCCATTCATGCCCAGGAGCACTTGCTCCAAATTACACAGTAAAGCCTCCTAGAGGCGCGCAGAAAACAAAATTTTCAAGAAAGAGCAACTCGCTCTCAAAATCTAAGCCTGTCAAAGGCCACACCAAATTCCACCTTCAAGCTGTCCTCTAAGGATATAAGCACAGGGGTAAAATACCCAACCTACTGAGGCCTATTAAGTGAGAAAAGGTTAATTACATGGCCTCTAAAATACCAACTTGAGAGGAGGCGATCTGCACTCCTAATACATTTGTTTAAAACCTATTTGGCACTAGGCCGTTAATGCAAGGGCTAATCCCATACTAAAGAGGTGACTTTAGAAGGAAACAATTTACATTACGTTAAGGAAGAAACGGTTGTGAAAAATAAGTTCACCTCAATGCAATATGAGTGGGAGCTCGAGAGGGTTAAGCACTCTCTATCCCAATATGTAGCTTAAAAGAGAATAGATACTAAGTGTCTTTACCTTTTAGGGAAAAGTTACATGGTGGAAAAGCTTCGGACCTGCCCCGAGAGTTAAACTGCTGAGCTAGCAAGAAAAGAAGTTATTAAACGGCCATTACCTTGTGGATGAACTGCTGCCCGAAGAAAGAGGCGCTTCCCGCCCCCTGCTACGTACTTTACACACTGAAAGATGTTACAGAAGTGGCGCAGAGACCCGAAAATCAGCAGTTTATATACTCTCGTGGAAAGTTCGAGGCGTTTCAGGAATGAAAACCCCCGCCCACAAAAACTTTATTGGCTAGGGTTAAGCAGCATATCCCCGTTGAGGAAGATACACCTGATTGGTCATAAATTAATTAAAGAAATTCGGGATTGGCTAGATTCAAAACAAGGGGAAAGAAAGGGTTATACAGCCAACTTAAACAATAACAGAAAGAAATTTAACAAGGAACAAACTTTTGAAATAAAAATTTCTCCAAAAAGACCGTTCTTTCACTTCGCACTAGGGTGCACCATTGTAGTTCTTCAGTAGTGTCCTCTAGAAGAGAAAGTTCACACTTCTTACTACAGGTAAAACAAAAATACATCGAAAACGACCCAGTTCAGAAACTTCAAAATTTCCAAGTAGTGACATCTTCTGAGAAACTTGAAAATTAACACATTAGATAAGGTTCAGACTTCCTCCAGTAGGGGAGTTTCAACTGGCGCAAAGTTTGAATTAGCGGCGTGGAGGTGTACCGCCCGGTACAATTATTATTATTATTATTATTATTATTATTATTATTATTATTATTATTATTATTATTATTATTATTATTATTATTATTATTATTATTATTATTATTATTATTATTGGTGCACGGCGTCTGTATAGGCTTGGTGGTAACCTAATGAGGATAAAATGAATGGCGAAGATGTCATAAACACGCAATCCCAAAGCCAGGGGAATTAAAAGTATCAAGTGGTTGATTCTGAAAATTGAACCGGGGCCATCGCACCAAAGGCAAGCATTCTATCCATTTAGCCACAATGCCGGACTTCAATTTGCTAAACGTTAAGCTACCATCTCGACTGATCAGGTGTTGAGTATTGGCAGTGGCAGAGGCCATGGCAGTAACTTCTGAAGCAGCCTTGACAACACAGCAGGCTTCTCCGTTGGCTATCGGCTGCAGCTCAAACGCTTAAGGCTTGATGTTCACTAAACCAGCTATAGGAAAGGGGTAACCTAATTCTAGTGGTAGCCCACGTCTTGATCCCAACATACACCACTGGAAGACAGGCACTTCCTTCTTTCTCTTTTATCTGAAACACACTAAGTTCCTGCTGAAAGAAAACTGAAATTACGATCTGATATTATTTCGGTTATTGCAGCGGCACAAGCCCCAGAGAAACAATAGTGGCCATCTTATGGAGGTCCACTTATGCCGACCCTTTTCATCACCCCAGACAATTTCCTACTACCAGTTCTCATCAAGCACACCCTCTCCAAGTTACCCCGTTATCACAATATTCGTCTACCAGCAATCATCCACATGTACCACCTCAACAAATCCCTCCTTCCAGATTTCCTTACCTACAAACTCAGCCACATAAGCCCAATCATCAACAAAACTATCTGTCTCCATCACTAACATCTCCTTTCTTTATCACTAGCTTCTGAATCACAGGCTTTGGAATCCCACGCGCAGTCGGATAGTAGCTTTTCAGAAACGAGTGACTGTGTTCTTTTTCATTGACATTCTTAAGGAAAATCATAGTTTATAATATTTTGTGCTTTTTAACATATAATAGTGTACTGTCAGAGAGTAGCTTTTCAGAAATGAGTGACTATGATCTTCTTCAGTGATATTCTTCAGGAAAACCATAATTTATTACATGTTGTGCTTTTTAACACATAATAGTGTACTGTTTCTTGTTCAATATATATATATATATATATATATATATATATATATATATTTAAAGACATACTTAGTTCTTTGTACAGAAAAAATATATTAACTAATATTACTGTTTTTCTAATTCGAATTAAATATTTTTCGTTAGGAAGAATTGTTAGCGTGCAACAACTATGAAACTGTCAATAACTAATGATTAACTGAAATAATTTGTTATGAATTCGAAGTATATAAGATTTTCAAAATTATGGATACTTGTATTGATATATTATGAAGAACAAAGTAACGACTATGACTTACCTCAGTGTGGGGACCCATTTTTCTTCTGCTGGGAAACACTTGTTTAGTCCTGTGCCGTTTCCCGTAATTTCTTCTTTTATGTAGCCGAGCAATTCGTAAAACGACGACTTTGACATGCTCAGGTAATTGAAAAATTTACTGTCATCCTCATTTAGATCGTCAAACAATGTATAATACAATCCTCTAGTAAGTCGAGAAACAAATATAGGATGTTTCCACATTTTCCTAACCCTTCGTTTTTCTTTTGTAATAGAAGAGCAAAGAGAAGTAGTTCTTCGTAGGACGCCATTCTCTCAACTGACTGTTCCCCGGTGTGGACTGAACAATTATTCACAAGTTGCGCCACTGATCGCCCGGTACTTAAATCCTCTGGCAACTAGTGGCGCAATTATTCGCCCATGGCTAATAGCGGCCTTAGAACAACACGATGATTATGATTCTTCTTCTTGTTCTCCTTGGTTAGTTGTTGACTTCGTAATAAGACGCTACGTCCAGTCACTGGTTAGCGGATTAAGTATACGCTATTAGAGGTGCCAACTTAAATAAGATGGGTGCACTAAAGGGAAGGGAGGCCTTTTCAATGGGGCGATTTCACATCGAGAAATGATTCAGTGACTGAGTATGTAAGGACAGAAGGCAGGTATTATCGGTCAAAAAATGCCTTTTTTGTTTTATGTCTTAAATGATTCGTCATGCTATATATATTTTTGGTTGTATTTATCCGTATAAATGGCATACATTGGGTTTTTAAAAATGGCCGCCACTAGCTGACACGCCCATTTCCTCATTCCAGTGTCTTGTTCTCTCGGTATATTTTCTCTTTGAACATTTCACTTCTCACATAATACATGTATAGTATGCGAACTTTTAGCGATAGATTTGCTTGCTTGCTTGCTTGCTTGCTGATGCTTATGGGCTGTGTCTACGACATTTCACCCAGTCAATACTCGCTTACTCATGTAAACACACTAGTATAAATGAAAAATGTCAGTTCAATAATTGATGCTTGCGTTGGCAAGTAGAAAAACACAAAACACTGCACTTCACTATATCACATAACAACCCCATTTTGCTAGAGTAGCCTGTTGTCATACGGGAAACTTCCAATCTTGCAAGCACACTGCGTCTAAAGCTTCACCCACACGAAGAATCCAAAATAGCACTCACAAGTAATACACTAATGATATGAGGAATAACTCAAATGGAACCTTGAAAAGCATGAGTAATTCTCACCCTATATTACAGACAGAATTATAACACGATATTGGCTTCATCTAGAAACAAATTTAACACTCGAATAATCTCGACTGTAGGATTACAGAGCAAACAAGAAACACTGGTAGGAAAAACCTTCTTGAGTCGCTTGAGGTTCGTCAGAAGTTTTTTACGGGGGTTAGCATATAAAGAACATTCAAAGAAAATGTGGTTGGAGTCGCCATTACGGAAATCTGTACCACACAAACAGTTTGTATCCTGCGTTAAATGGAAACGTGATCGATATTGTGGTGTAAGGGCATGATTAAACCGTAACCTAATGATGTTAATAATATGTCGTCTAGTATAAGAGCCTCGTATAAACCAAGGTTTAACTAAAAGTGTTGGATGTAAATGATAATAGAAGTTACCTTTGACTTGTGCAGTCTGTCGAAAGAAATTCTGCCAGTCTTGACGCCCCTCCTGTCGGATAACAACTACATAATCAGAAGCTGGAACAATATTGTTAGTATTCGGAACAGGAAGACGAGAAGCTTGTTTTGCAAAACAATCTGCTTTTTCATTACCGTCGATACCCACATGACCTGGTACCCATACTAAAGTTATGGAAATACCGACGTTGTCCAGCATATAAAGGAGACTCTTGACATTGTAAATATACCAATTATAGGATAACTCATACGAAACCAAAGATTGTGATGCACTCAGCGAATCCGTATAGATTGTAGCTCGCGTATATCCCTGTCGCTGAACAAAAAGTAAAGCTTGCTGTATGGCGAATAGCTCCGCCGTAAAAATCGAACAGTCACGAGGCAAACCATATTGTTCTTTAACATTTAGAGAAGGTATATAATAAGAGGAACCAACTCCATTAATGTTCTTTGCCCCATCTGTAAAAATGTTTATGCTTCGTGGAATATGAGAAAATTTCACTCTTTTAACAGCACATATCTCGGTCTCCTGCAGACAAGGAACATTAGTAGAGCCATTACGCATAGGCCAAATTATTTGAGGCTTAAAATAAGAAACAGGATAGGGTAAGGTTTAGGGTAGTAAAGTAACACTGTGTATTAAGGGACACTGTTTCGACTTCAATGTATTAAACGCATGAAACAGTACAGGCAATCTGCGTAAACCCTGGCGCCGAACGGAATAATACTCCGAGAGTAACTGTAACTTCGGAATTAAAGGATGACTTGTTAAAGAAAACTTTTTAAGTAAATACTGTATTTCGTCGCAAGTATTTTTCTACGTACTTGTAAGGGAGCTTCGCAGGCTTCAACTAAAAGGGCATTGGTAGGTGTGGACTTTAAAGCTCCAATACAGGAGCGTATTGCTTTATATTGACAAGTGTTAAGAATATTCAAGTTAGTAGAAGATGCTACGTCAAAAATATGTGATCCGTAGTCCAATATCGTCCTAATAGTGGTTTTGTACAAAGATAGCACCACAACGGGATCTGCCCCCCATTGCCTACGGGTTACGGCCTGTATGACCTGAATATACCGTTCACTCTTCGAACGCAAATATAAAAAATGATGTTTCAATGTAAGTTTTTGATCGATAAATAACCCAAGATATTTATGGTGACTAACCACTGGTATTTCATACTGATCAAAAGCAAGTGGCGATCGGTCATAGGTTCGGTGATGTGTAAATATCATTGCTCGACATTTCGCTATGGAAAGATTTAACCCATGGGCCTCTAACCATGTTCTAGCTTCATGAAGCGTGAAACTAATATGTTGTCTACAGAGCTGTAAATCTTCATGTGTACAATAAAGCAAAAAATCGTCAGCATACGCCTGTAGTCGAGCATGACGTAAAATGACCGTTTCAAAATCTTTCATAAAAAGAGCGAAAAGAATACCACTCAGAATATCGCCCTGTGGCAACCCATTACTTACCTGCCGGGGCTGGAGTGTACAAGGTGTCGATTTAAATCGGAGTGTTCGATAAGTCAGAAGTTGTCTGAGAATGCTAATAAATCCCTCAGGAATCTTAAGAGTTGCAAGTTTTTCCCATAATATGTTCAAAGGTACGGAATCATAAGCCCGTTGAATATCAAGAAAAACCGCTATGGTACTATGTTTTCTATGACGAGCTAATAGTAAATCGATAACAAAACTATTAAATGCATCAGATGTACTGCGTCCCTTAAAAAAGGCATATTGATATCGAGGCGTCAAATTATAGTATTCTAATACCCATAGGATTCTTCGAAGTAAGATCTTTAGAAAGACTTTACGGATGCACAAACCGAGGACTATACCGCGATAATTACTTACCTCAGTGGGTAACTGCTTATTTTTAAGAATGGGAATTAGGAAAAATTCATTCCAACTAACCGGTGTACTGTGATTGCGAAAAATATCATTATACCTATTTAGTAATGCCTTCTTTGCTTTAATAGGTAATAATTGGAGCATTTGATAGGATACATTATCTGGACCTGGGGAAGAATTTGAGCATGATTGGAGTACTGCCTCTAATTCCTGATAGTCGCAGGGTTGTAGCAATACGGAAAAACGTGCGTCTAGTGGGTCTTGGGAATGAACATACTGTGGCACTACAAAATCTGGCATCTCTCTAACAAGAAAATCTGATAATAGTTGACCTGGGATGGTCTTGGCAGGGGAGTGCTGCGTAACTCTTGTGATTGCCCTGATGGCATTCCACAAGTCTGAAATTGGAACCTGACGCGTGAAGGACGATATAAACTCCCTCCAAGCGACACGACGTTTTTGATGGAAAATTCGGCGGGTTTGTGCCATGTGTCGTTTGAGCCGGAAGTAATTTTCAGGTGTTGCGTGCTGCCTATATTGTCGAAAAAGTACTTTACGAGTTTGAATCAGCAAATGACATTCGTCATCCCACCACTTAACATGCACAGGTTTCCTAGAAGATAAAGGGGGTGAAGCGCTGATGGGGTGGTGAAGGTTAATATAAGCTGTTAAAATCTGCAGTAAAGTTTGATATGAAAAAGTATTTTCCGGTATTTTTGTAACGCATCCTCAATGTAAGCGGTATATATTTGTGGTTTAAATCTCCTCAAAGATCGAATCATGTTATGTTGAAATGTGTGGTGCGGTGGAGAAAAGGGTCTGCCTACACCATAAGAAATAACAATAGGGAAATGATCACTGGAATAAGTATCACTCAAAGTATGCCATGTAGTGGTAGACACCATATTTCGCTTACACAATGTTAAATCTACTGCGCTAGGGGGGGCAGAAGGCGCAGTCAAACGCGTAGGAGAGCCATCATTCAAAATAGCAAAACATTGGTTATTTACTTCATTAAGAAACTGTGTACCTTGAAGTGTATCCAAATTTCCTCCCCACAGTGTGTGATGAAGATTAAAGTCCCCAAAGATAAAAACATATGGTTCGGTAGTAAATTGTTGAAAGAATTGGTTCCATTGTCTCTCAGTAATGGAAAATTCAGGAGGACAGTAGATATTCACAAGTAAAAAATGCATATAATATAATCCTATAACATATGTATGGGGTATGGCCTGAATATTCGAATGGATGCGATATGTCACGGACGAGTGGACCAAAAAGGCAACCCCACCGTAACCGGGTCCATCATTACGTAAAACTTTGTAATTTGGATACTTAATGCGAGTCTCTAGATGAAACCAAGTTTCTTGTATAGCTAAAAAGTGAGGTACTGTTTCCTGTATTAATTTAAGTAGCTCATGACGCTTGTTCATGAGACTTCTAGCGTTCCATTGAGTGATTCTGATCATAGAATTGAATAAAACTACAAATCCTGTCCCTTAACTGGAATACATTATGAGCTAACGCGGGGTGATCACCCAATAATTGTACCAATTGCTGAATAGATTGATAAAGACCACTTTGAAGATATTCTCTTTGCCTATGAAATGACGAAAGCGGTTGTGCCATGGAGGCGCTACTCGTGGCAACAGGTTCGTCCAAAGGTGCCTCCATCCGACGGCTTGCGCCGTCGTAAACAGGTGTAACTCTTGAAGCTGCCATCTCCATGCGGGGAATCTCTCGAACCAAATTTTGATAACCTTCCTTATCATATCCTGGGGCTGGTACTGGCCTCGGTGATTTTAAAATTACTTGTGTGAATTTTCTCTTACGGGGATTCGACTGTGTAGGAGTCTGCCCCTCCCCAGTTAAAGGGGAAAATTTTGGGAAGTGTCCACTAGATTATATTCACTAGGTTGGACTTTTTGTACAGCGTCCTTGAAAGATAAGTTCTGATGGCTCATAATCTTTTTAATGTGGACTTGCTGTTGGTGAGTTGGACAGTCAACATTGCCAGTTGAATGGGAGCCGCGACAATGCACGCATTGCAGGAAAGTTTCCGTACAGTTCGCCGTAGTATGGTGCAATGCACATTTCCCACACCTGGGACTTGTTGCTCTGCAATGCTTATCAACGTGACCGTACCGTTGGCAATTTTTACAGATGATGGGAGCAAAAACATATGGCTCCACCTCTAAATGCACCTGATATAATGACACGTACTGTGGAAGTTTCTGCGCACGAAAAACCACTTTTATAGATCCAGTAGGTACATACTGTGTGCCTTCTTCGTTAACAATTCGACGGTTCAAACGCTTTACAGATTTTATAGTAGCAGGAGACTTTAAGTGCTTTAATATAGCATCCTCGGTCAAGGTCTTCTCTACTCCCCTGATAACTCCTACCCGCAATACATTAGAGCTAGGTATATATGCCCGAAACTTAAGCTCAACTAATATAGGGTGTTTCAAAAATGAATTTGCCTGTACGGCATATACAAATTCTATTTGTACCCTATTTCGTCCCTTGCGGGCCACTGATTTTATGCCTGGAATATTTTTCTCATAGAAAATTCTACCCAGTGTCATAGGATGCATGTTACCGACATTGCCTGTTGCTGTGGACTCCACAAAAATAATTAAAGGTCCATAATGAGTACTAGGATAAAGTTCCTGCGACTCAGTCTTCGAAATCGAAGCATCAGTCTCTGTATTCACTACCTCATTGGGTGGAATCGATGTACTCACTGTACTACTATTCTCACTTAGACTATCATCCTCATCCTGGTCCATTTGAACTGTCTCTTCCCGAGCAACTGGGAGGATTGAAGTGTCAGGAGACTCCTCACCACCACTTTGCTCCCCCATAACGTACTTATTACACTCGTAGAATCACTACTCTATACCGTCCACGCTACCTCCTCACAGCGATTGTCAACTCAACTGCACACGAGCACTGCCAAGAGGGAACTACTAGTGATAGATTTTTGTACTCGTTGGAGAAGTAAGAAGGGTTCCGTTAATACTGCCAACTGAATGGAAATGAAATCTGAATTGAATCGATAATATGATCGATCGATATGAATTTTATAAACCTTTATTATTTTAAGCAAACAACTGTGTCACACACACAATATATAATACTATATAACATTTCCCGTTGCGAAACGTGTTCCTAGCATGAATTCTATAGTTTGGCTTTGCTGTGTAAACAACGAGCTAGAATAACATAGAGGGGCTGTATACCTGACATCAGCGCTCCCTGCTTGAAGCAAGTTGATAAGGGGCAGCCATGTTAACGGTTGTCAAAACAAAGCGAATTGGCGCGAGAGCATATGTTGAGGTGACAGGGAGATCGTGCATGCCAATTTAATTCCCTAAGTTTTAAGAAGTGAAAACATAGATTCTCGCTTTCAAGAATGCCAGCCGTAAGCTCAGCGTATGGTTGTACTAATCGGAGTAATAAAACCAAGGATATATCGTACTTTAAGTAAGTATTACTGAATTATAGCCGAGATTCCTTTTTTGTAATTTCTGTTTGTAATTAAATCCATTTTATTGTTTACTTAGCGAAAGCACGGATAGCCACGGTAATTATTTGTCGAATTTTGTTTCAGATTTCGTTTAAAGAACAAGGAATTAACTGAACAATGCGTTGTGAGGGCGAAAAGAGATAAATGGTATCCCACTCAATTCAGTTGCTTATGCGCTGCACATTTCCAGCCCTATTTAATTTTCATTCACATTTACAAATAAAGGAAATGGAACGCCCACCACCAAGAAAACGTAACCACAAAATATTACTTATTTCGTTCAAACGTACACCAAGTATGATAAATACAGCATTTTACTGCTATTTTTGAAATGTATACAGCCTTTATTGTAGATGTCTGTTGCCTTGGTTTTTAAAACTATGCCACACTTCATAATGGACAACTTTCAAGCTAGTAATCCCAGTATGATATGGTAATGGGAGAAACATGATATCCCCTCTATATTATAATAAATAATTACACTAAACGATTATTGTGGTAAAGTATTCATGGGCCGCCTCTGTGGTGCACTGGTTAGCGTGAGCAGCTGCCACCCCTGGAAGCCCGGGTTCGATTCCCAGCACCGCCACGAAATTTGGAAAGGGGCACGAGGGCTGTAACGGGATTCTATCAGCCTGGGGAGGTCAACTGAGTAGAAGTGGGTTCGACTCCCACCTCAGCCATCCTCGAAGTGATTTTCCGTGGTTTCCCACTTCTCCTCCAGGCAAATGCCGGGATGGTACCTAACTTAAGGCCACGGCCGCTTCCTTCTCCCCCCCACAAGGCCCCTGTTCAGCGTAGCAGGTGCAGCCGTCCCTCACAGTTGTATGCCCCGACCCAATATCTCACGCTGCAGAACACTGTCCTTGAGGTGGTAGAGGTGGGATCCGTCGCTGATTCCGTGGGAAAAACCAACCCGGGTGGGTAAACAGATTAAGAAAGGAACACAGTACTCATGAGGATGCAATAATTTTAAAAATATTAACAGAATGAGGTTGTAACCTATTATAGGTCCCTATGATTTTAAGGTTTCCTGTCATAAATATTTATGTCCATCGTTTTTATTCGAATTTACGCTTAACCACAACAGCCAAGCAGGGTAACGCTCTTGTTCCGATTTCGAGGCTATTCGTATGTCACTGTGCGATGATTTCGAACTACCCTACAATCAACTGATCGTGATGTTGTCCTCGTGCCGCAATATGATGAGGTGGCGGTATTCGCTGTCATGCTTCAAGCTTTCGGCAACGGACTTTAATTCTCCCCCAGCGATACTAAAATGCGCATTTTCTACACTTTTCGTCATTTAAAGGCCATGCCCCCTTGCTTGTGTGACAACAGGAAACATGGCGGACGTTCGTTCTATTGGGTTCACCCAGGCAGCGCTTCCGCCTCTCTATGTTATTCTAGCTCGTTGTGTGTAAACAACAACAGTACGAGTACCTAAAGTGTACGCCAGATGTCGCACAGCGATGATAAGCGATTGTTAGTTTGTGTTTCAAAGGTTGCCAATACGAATCTCGAAGATAACCGAAGTCGACCACTTCAGCACTAGGGTGTAAATCTATCACTAAAAAGTGCGCAGATAGTATGGTAAATGAACCTTTTCTATGTTGGTACTGGCCTTATGTACAGATGATAGTGAAGGCTGCATTTGTTTAGTTACATGTGGTCATTGTTTGTTTTGATTCCATAGAAACGTGTGCTGTAGGCTTATAGTTCTTTTATGCAAAACGTATACGTTTATCTGTACTCTGTGTTACTATTCTATTGTTTTTGTGATGGGTAGAACAAAGAGGTTTGGTAAACGAAAGTTTTACGGAAATTTATACATTAAAAATCAGGCAGTAGTACTGATAGAGATGTAAACAATAGCTCTAACCTCACTCCAGTAAGTTGTTCATCTGAAACAGTGGATAGGCCTAGTTCATCCAAGAGGAAACTTTCATATATACAGGCTGAGAGTAAGGATGATACATTTGAAGGTGAAGCTAGTGAAGGATATGTTGTAGTTGATATTGGTTTGTTATCTGAACTTATAACACAGTTTGTAAAGTGTAAATATTGTGAAGGTGTTGAATGTATTAATTTGTTTGAAGACACTACAAGTAGAAAGGGACTGGCCACTAAGTTAACTATAATCTGTAGTTCATGTAGGGCTTCAGCTTCATCTATGACATCAAAGAAAGTGGATAGAGGTTATGGTGTGAACATTAGACTTTTTTACAGTATGAGGTGCATAGGAAAAGGTGGTAAGTCAGCTCAGACTCTTTGTGCTATGATGGATTTGCCACCTCCACCAAGATTCTCTCTTTTTACTGACATACTTCACAATGCACTAAAGGAGGTAGCAGAGGACTCTATGCTTAGAGCAGTGAATGAAGCAGTAGCCCTGAATGATGACTGTAAAGATATGGCTGTTGCCTTGGATGGTTCTTGGCAAAAGCGTGATCATACATCACTGAATGGTGTGGTCACTGAAACTGCTTTAGAAACTGGGAAAGTGATTGATGTTGAATGCTTGACCAAATATTGTCATATCTGTACAAGGGATAAGGAACATAATCACAACTGTGTCAAAAACTATGATGGGTACAGTGGGGGCATGGAGAGTGAGGGTGCAATGAGAATATTTCAGAGATCAGAGACCACACGTAATGTCAGGTACATACACTATCTGGGGGATGGTGACTCCAAGGGCTTTGTAAGGGTGAGTGAGGCAAATATATATGGCCCAGAGGTGAAAATTACCAAACTTGAATGCTGTGGCCACGTTCAGAAACGAATGGGAGCAAGACTGCGAAAGCTGCGCAAAGACATGCAAGGGAAAAAATTATCGGATGGGAAATCACTGTCTGGACGGGGTCGACTAACTGATGCGCAGATTGATCTGCTGCAACAGTATTATGGAATGGCAACAAGGAGGCACACAGGGTGTACAGATGAACGTGAAATGAGGGAGGCAGTTTGGGCTACATATTTTCATAAGTTATCGACTGATAGTAACCCACAGCATTAAATTTGCCCAAAAGGTGCTGACTCCTGCTGTGACAGGAATGGAATACCATCATGAACATTCTCTGCCATTAGCTGTAATGGAAGCAATCAAGCCAGTGTACAGGAATCTAAGTGATAGGGACCTTCTTCGAAAGTGCTTGCAAGGGAATACCCAAAACCCAAATGAAAGTTTTAATCATTGTATCTGAGAAAGGGTACCCAAAACATTATTTGTTGGACTGAATACTCTAAAAATAGGTGTACTGGATGCAGTTATTTGCTTTAATGATGGAACTGTAGCCAGGAAAACTGTGCTGAGGAAGTTAGGCATAAATCCTGGAGAAAACTTGACAACAGCTCTTCACGCCATTGATAAACAACGACTCATGAAGGCGGAAAAAGATGCTCAGGCCCTGACTAAAGAATCAAGGACCAGGAAGAGGATGGAGAGAAAGAAGAAAGAAGAAAAGAAAGCCAAACACAAGCTGAATACATGACAGGAATATTCTAGATACTTGTCAGTGATCTTTTTGTTTTTATTTCTTCATTTACTCAAACATTGAGTTTTCAGACATTTAGGTGCACATTTCTCAGTAACTATTGAAGACAAAGATCTGATTTTTTCTATGTTGTGCCTTGGAACCACCCTTAGAGAGGTGAACATAAAATTATGCTACTGCAATCAAAAATATTTAAATATAAAAATAAAATATGTAATTTTTTATGGTAAATTAAATTATGTACTTTAAAATTTTGTTTTTGATAAACAGTTGGTCACTTTAAAAATAATTCTGTGCTTAGTATATCAAATTTCTTGTATTATATCCTATCAAAAAATTAGGTACCTGTAAGAGTTTTACTTTTAGAGAAAAGTGCACCTAAAGACAAGCATGCGTGAAACAAAATTTATTTCATATGTTTTCAAAATAAATCGATTATGAGTGATCAAATTAATTCAGGATTTTGAAATTGTACAATAACAGTCGGAGAGACACTTCAAATATGTGGTATAAATTTAATTCGTATGTTATGACTAGGATCCTGGCTGTATTAGTTTAAAATTTGCCCAGAATGGACTGCCAAATGGTGGTGATTACCTGCCTTCTGTCCTATAAGAATGTCTTATCTGGACAGGACACAAAACACTGGGACATAAGGTTCTAAATCTTCACGTCTGTGTGATCCGTCACGACGGCTTACTACAAATAAACTAGACCGGACCACAAATATGGATTGAGATGTTAATGTACATACCTGGTTGCAAGGAAAGGGTTATAATTGGATTTAACAGGCAATTATAAAATTGTTTCCTTATTAATTCTGCAATGCGAACTGTCGGATGGTACACCAAATACGAAAAAATTAACGGCAGTTGGTAGCCCGCATTAAGAAGTTTAGACACGAACTCGCGTCGTTGATGTTCATATGTCTGGCATTGAAAGAAGATGTGATTTATACTGCCAAGTGCCTGTCCACGTGGACATATATTACTTTCAATAATATTGAGGCTATAGAGATGTTCGGCGTACATACATGATTTAAACGGATCCGTATGATTATGGTAATATGACGGCGAGTGTATTTTCCAAAAGCAAACCACGGTTTGTTAGGAATGTCATTCATAAGAGTGAATAGGTGTTTACCTTTCGTCTGTGAGGATCGACGCCATTCCGCATTCCACTGTTCTTTGATGAATCGTCGATAATGTCCCATAAGTCTGTGTGTGGAACTGATATGTAATAGTCTAATCCGGTGCCCATCGCTGCCGCCTTTGCTAGTGTGTCTACTTTGATATTGCCTGGATTCCATAATGCCCTGGAATCCACGTGAAGATTTACTTAACACTACGTAGGAAGAAGTCATAGCTTAATTTGCGTAAATTCTGAATGTACCAGTTATTTGTATGTTCGGGGTTGTCTAATGTAATCAGAGTGCTTAATGAATCTGTGCATATTAGAGCTTTTAATATATCGGAATATTTTATATACAATGAGACCTGGTGGATTGCAAATATTTCGGCCGCAAAGAAAGCTAGGTATGGTAGACTGTTTTTTCCGCAGCTAGTTGTGGCGAGTAAAATGCTGTGCCTACGCAAATTGGAGATAGATGTTTTGAACCATCCGTGTAGAAAGTATTATACTGCTCGTGATTGCTTAAAACTAGGTGAATGAGACTTGTCGTTACGTGACTATTTTTCCTTAGTGGTAAGGTACTGTCTTCGAAGATAGTGTGAAGAATGTTGGGTTCAAAAGTACTAGCTCGGAAAGGTATGGAGTATTTAGGGTGGTTTAAGGTTTGTACCATACTAATACGAAATTGGCCAAATTGGTTAAATGCTCATAATAGAACCGGTTGATGTTCTACATTAACATTCCGTTTTTGATAATGTTCTTGTAAACGCTGTAATTTCGGGAGAATGGGATGGCGATATATATTTAATTTGTTTAGAATATATTTCCTTGCGAGAAGTCGTTGTCTAAACTTTAATGGTGGTTCCGATGCTTCAGCTAAAAGTGCATTCGCTGGGGATGAAGACATAGCCCCCATGGTTAATCGGATTATTTTAACCTGAAAGGTATCAATTTTGCGTATGTGGCTAGTAGAAGCTACATCAATAAAGTGACAACCATATTCTAATACTGACCGGATTACATCTTTATATACCGTAAGAAGTACATATGGATCCGATCCCCATGTGCGTTTAGTGAGAGATTTAATAATATTATATTTAGTTTCTATTGTGGAAATAACATTCGATATCTTCTTTCCGGAGTAATTTATTGTCAATTTTGATTTCGAGAAATTTGGTCGAATTTTTTATACCAATGTCATGGAGGCTTGAGTTTATTGGTGCATGATCATAATCACGTTTCCTCGTAAAAATTATTGCAGTGGATTTTTATATTCTATTTCTAAACCATGATGTAGAAGCCATATATGGAGAATCTTTAACGTATTTTCAATGGTAGTGCGGGTTTCCATTACCGATTCTTTAATGGTATAAATAACGATGTAGTCGGCGTACTGTATGATTCTAGCGTGTTGATTGATCACCTGCTCTAATTCGAAGGTATATAACAGATACAAGATCGGGCTCAAATCTCGCCTTGTGGAAGTCCTTTGGAAGTGTACCTAGAATCGAGAATCTGTCCGTTGTTCTCTACAAAAATGTGACGGTTAGTTAATTATTGTCTTGTGATATTAATAAACTGGATAGGAAATTGCCACTTATGTAATTTGGCCAGGTGTACTCCGATATCCACATTATTATATGCCCCTTTGATATCAAGAAACAGAGCTCTCAAAACGTCACCTCGACTTCTAGCGAGTAATAAGGCAGTAAAGAATATGTTAAGGGCGTCTGCCGTACTTCTGTCTTTCAAAAAACCAAACTGATAGATTGGAAGAATATTATAATATTCTAAACACCATATGAGACGGTGCAAGAGAATTCGCTGGAATGTTTTACGAAGACAAGATCCCAACGCGATCCCTCTATATCCGGTTGCATCTTGAGAATGTTTACCTTTTTAATACTGGTATGATTTGAAAAACATTCAAATCGATATGAATTGTATTGCTATGGAGTATGTTGTTAAATCAATTTAATAGCGTATACTAAGCGTGGGACTGTAAATACTTCAAACTTTTATGAGTTATATAATCTCTAACCGGAGTAGTATCTTTTCGATGGTCGAGTGCCATATCGAGTTCGTTTAGTGAGACATTTTGAAGGAGACTAGAGAATTTCACGGAGGAGTGTATGAAACTATATTCGTAGGAGGGTACCACGTAATCCGATGTCAGTTGGTGATAAAATTGAACAATTCCGATAGGGTCCGATTTATTGACAAGAGTTGTGTGAGCATGGCTTAGATGTTTGTTGGCAGCCCATATATCTTGGATAGGAGATTGTCTATTGAGAGATGTAATAAAAACCTTCCACGCACTTAGTCTTTTTTCATTAAAATATACTATATATAAGCGACTATTTTTATACCGAATATAGTGATCGTATGTTCCATGTTTTCGATATGCTTTTAAGGCGGCTTGTCTTCGTTGGATTAATGAAGCGCATTTGGAATCCCACCATTGAATGGAATTGTTCTGCTTTTTAATAATCTTCTTGTTTTCGATGGGATGATAGGTATCTAAACAGGAATGAATAAAATGTAATAGAAGATTATAGTCGAAAATATGTTTATTTTGAAGCGTAGAGCGTATTATATCAGCTATAAAGGTTGTGAATGAGTTATGATCTAAAGAACTGAGATTACGGGATGTAGTAAAATTAGGGACATTCCTGTAAACTTGTGGGCCTATATCGTTATTATTGGGAAATAGTAACTTTGATGTGTATTATGAATTACACTCCAATTTGTTTTATGTGTTAAATAAACAGTGCAAATCGTTAGCTCTACAGCACTTTTATTAATGTTGGGGGCTGTTAGTCGAGTAGGAGAGCCGTCGTTTAGAATAACCAGTTCCCGTTGGACGGTAATTTTTTCGATATTCCTCCCTTCTGGGCAGCTAGATATGCTCTCCCAAAGAGGGTTGTGGGCATTAAAATCTCAGCATTAATGGTGTTGTTTTAAAATGCGGAAAAAGATGTCCCATTGAGTGTAATTGCCTTTTATCCCCTGTGGACAATATATTGACGCCACACACCAATCTTTAATTAGAACTGCGATAGCTTGAGTTCCAGGTAAAATATATAATGGAATTTCCTGAAAATAGATGTCTTGTTTGATTAAAATGCAGGTTCCTCCGGAGATGCATCGTGTCTTATCGACGAAAAACCTTTCATATGAAAATGAAAATGATATTTCAGCCAAGTTTCACTCAATAAAATCTAACTCGGGATCAAAAGAATTTAACATACTCACTAATTCACGTTTCTTATTTAGAATAATCGGACAGTTCCATTGCGATAACCGTATGCTTTACTTTGAGATAGCTGAATTTCCCAATAAAAAAAGAACCTCGTCATGTAAAGACTTGAAAAGATGTTTCCATTGAACGTTTTGTACCATGTGGTCCATTAATACTTAAATTTCTTAGAAACGATTCGACATTTGTCATTAGAATTAACAGTTGGACTACAATTTAGGGCCTCCGTAGAGGAGGTGGATGTTGAACTATGTGCAACCTGGTCTGAAGATTTTTTGCTATTTGCTTTAGCCTACGTCGCACCGACACATATATGTCTTATGGTGACGATGGGATAGGAAAGGCTTAGGAATGGGAAGGATGCTGCCGTGGCCTTAATTAAGGTACAACACCGGCATTTTGCCTGGTGTGAAAATGGGAAACCACGGAAAACCATCTTCAGGGCTGCCGACAGTGAGGCTCGAACCCACTATCTCCCGATTACTGGATACTGGCCGCACTTAAGCGACTGCAGCTATCGAGCTCGGTGGTCGGAAGTTTGCCCCTGTTGACTGGGCCTCAATGAGGTAGATGCAGCCTCGTTGGTATTAGCAGTTATCCATCTTACTACTGGAGTGCCAGAATTTTCTGTAACTACCTACGGATTACGTAAAAGATTAAGATACGTTGTCCTGTCATAACCTGGTTTGATGGGTAGGCGGGGAGGATTGCTAACCACCGCAGTATACTTCCGCTTTCGAGGGACGGTTTCTTCAGATTGTTGTGAATTTGGTTGTTGGTAACTAGGGGAAGTGTTGAGGCATCATGAGTGGATTTGATACGGACTCATATGGGGCAAAATAATTTTTACTTCTAAATATGATTTGTCTTCAACATTCATAATCCTTTTGATTTCTTTCTGTTGTTTGCGAATTTCAAATCGTTCAGCCCCCGCTGGATGATTTCCTGTAAAATTCGCGCATTTAAAGAGTTGTTGAGTGCAGTCTTCGGAAGTGTGATTGAGGGAACATTTACCACACCTAGGCTCTCTTGAGCGACAATTTGTAGCAGTAGGGCCATGCCGCTGACAGCGTTTACATATCAAGGGAGAAAAATAAATGACTGAACCTCTAAAATGACACTAAACATTGAAAAACTTTTCGGGAGATGTTGGCTTTCAAATATGACCTTCAGAGCACCTGTAGGAATATATTCAGTTTTGCCATCTTTCGATGATCGTCTATTGAGACGTTGAACTTTCACAACAGTGTATGGAGATTGTAAATAGGTTAGAATGTCTGATTCTGAAATAGGAGTATCTACCCCCCGTACTACTCCTACTCGATGAATATTCGAGGACCGAATAAACACTTTCAAGTTTTTCCTTAAGGATAGGATGAGTAAGAAAGGCGTTTGCAGCCTCAATAGACAGGAAGATAATCTGTATCCTGTTTCTACCATTTCTATGGATGGACTTTACTTCACCTATTTGCCGCTCATAGAACAGCCGGCCCAGATCCATTATTAAATCCGTTCGATTCTACGTATACTATGTACGCACAAAGATGAGATATAGAGTATTTAGGTAACGGAACTTGCTGACTTTGATCCGTGTTACGTACTGGATTTTGTGGAGTCTCCCTTTGAGAATCAATATTACGATCGTCCATTCGTAAGTCCTCAATCGTGGAATCGGTTCCAATATCGATAGGTCTCCCTACAGAGCCGCCTCCGCTGTCTATAGACATTATTCACCGAAAGGTGATTACACTATGCGATAGCCGAAACAACTACAAGGGAAGAATTACTAAAGCACAAACACAAAACACTCTACTTATCTACAGATGTGAAAACCAAAAGCCGCCGCACCAGTGACCAGGCAGAGACGTGTGCACTGCACAACAGCCTAACACCGAATGATGATTATGATACTATGAAATGATACTATGAAACACACACATCAGTAAATGCATTCACTGAAGTTACAGATACATTTTACATGAATAAAAGCAAAACACTGTAAAAACATTACTCACAAACTCAATTACTGTGGAGCGTTGACAGATTCCTCTGCTTAATGATTTATCCTCACCGCTGGCATAACACTTGTTCTTCATCTGCTTTCAACACGTATGTTACACGACATTGGAAAATGTAGACAATAAACAATCTATCAGACCATTCTTGTCACGCCCACAGTGTCGGCGTACAAACCAGGACTGTTGATTGTCATCTCTTCCTAAAGCAGCTCAGGATAGAGAGAATAGAAATTCTTTATAATTTTAACAATCATGGTAGTCTTCATATACTACTGTTCTGCAGGCACACACAACACAATCTGATGGTATCACTAACCCACCTCTCGGATGTTATTCTATACAGAGTAATAAATATGTTACAAGATTGTGAGCAACTGCAAAATGACCTCAATAATGTTGTGAAATGAACAGTAGGCAATGGTATCATGATAAACGGGGATAAAAGTCAGGTTGTGAGTTTCACAAATAGGAAAAGTCCTCTCAGTTTTAATTACTGCGTTGATGGGGTGAAAGTTCCCTTTGGGGATCGTTGTAAATACCTAGGTATCTTCATTGGGGTAATCACTTAAATATGATTGCAAATAAAGGGTACAGATCTCTGCACATGTTTATGAGGGTATTTAGGGGTTGTAGTAAGGATGTAAAAGAGAGAGCATATTTGTCCCTGGTGAGACCCCAACTAGAGTATGATTCCAGTGTATGGGACCCTCGCCAAGATTACTTGATTCAGGAACTGGAAAACATCCAAAGAAAAACAGCTCGATTTGTTCTAGGCTATTTCCGACAAAAGAGTAGAGTAACAAAAATGTTGCAAAGTTTGGGCTGGGAAGACTTGGGAGAGAGAAGACGAGCTGCTCGACTAAGTGGTATGTTCCGAGCTGTCAGTGGAGAGATGGCGTGGGAGGACATAGGTAGACGGATAAGTTTGAGTAGTGTCTTTAAAAGTAGGAAAGATCACAATATGAAGATAAAGTTGGAATTCAAGTGGACAAATTGGGAAAATATCAGTTTATAGGAAGTGGAGTTAGGGATTGGAATAACTTACCGCGGGGGATGTTCAATAAATTTCCAATTTCTTTGCAATCATTTAAGAAAAGGCTAGGAAAACAACAGATACGGAATCTGCCACCTGGGCGACTGCCCTAAATGCAGATCAGTATTGATTTTTTATTGATTGATTGATTGATTGATTGATTGATTGATTGATTGATTGATTGATTGATTGATTGATTGATTGATTGATTGATTGATTGATTGATTGATTGATTGATTCCTAATAATAGGGGTCACCTGTTGCATTACTCTGAAGAAGACCTAAACATGTGTCACAGCTTATTCTTCTGTATATTGTTTTTACTGTATACCCAGAAATGTACATCTGACATCTCGAAATGCCCTCCAAAAATCACATGATAAAAGTGAGCCTAACTTGTTTATTACTTCCATATTGAGCCCAGTAGCACCTGTCTTGATGGAATCAGACATTTCTAAACCGCTACAGCCAAATTGCACTTTTCCATGTCAACACCACCGCAACCATAGAACACCCTTAATCCTAATTTTCACCTCGCTTTCTAGCACTTGAAAGGCAGTAACATGGAAGTTACTACCATTAAGCTATCGGTGCTGACTAAACCTTTTTTCTAAATTACACCTTGAAACTTTCTTGACAGTAAATAACGAAACTTTTGAGTAACTCTTCTTCCTTTTAGTGCATTGTTCGAATTGTTCCCTTACGATACTCTGTGAGACTGCAAAGAATTTTTAATATATATATTTGTACACATTTAACACTAACACTACAATAAGTAGTTCCTTTATAATTTAATAAATATGTGTTTAGTGGAGACCACTTGGATATTTTACCATCAGCTAAACATGTCATTTCTTTCACCAAACACCTGATAACTATTAACATATACAGAGACATCCATATCTTAATTCATTTTGAGTAAGTGTGTTACATTTGGCAAATCACCCATTTTCTTATTTTCCCTACTCTACGTTTCCATTCTCCTACGTTCAGGATCTTTTCTTTTAACACTTTTCGATGAATAATATTTGGCAAATTTGGGAAAATAATTGGACATGCATCAGGAAGAAGCTCATTAGATATACGTGGAAATATGGTTACGTTGACTTTACTATCACAAATTTTATCTGTTGAAAAACTTTCGTGTAAGACCTGTGTTATGCATATGGCTGAATCCTTCCCAGATTCCCAGCTATCCCGTTTAAAGTGACAAATCCATTTTTATTTTTATTCCTCGTCTAAAGGAAACATAAACGATGTAACAAAACCTTCTTTTTTCAATCCTATTGTTATTCCGATACATGGGAAAACAACATTTTCCGGGCACTTGCAAATACACGAAACGTTCTATTAATAACACAAATTCAGTCCGCACCTTCACAAATATTAACGTTATTGATTTAACGTCCCGCTAACTACTTTTACGGTTTTCTGGAGACGTTGAGATGCCGAAATTATGTCCCGGAAGTGTTCTTTAACGTGCCAGAAAATCTACCGACACGAGGCTGAAGTACATGAACACCTTAAAATAGCACCGGACTGATTTGGGGTCAGAAAGTCAGTTTTACACTCTATGCTACTCAGCCCTACTACGCCTTCACATTATTTCGATAATAGGCTATGTGTAACCTTTTTCCATCACTTATCTTTTTACATATACTTGAACATATCAGTGAAAAATTAAACGAAACACAAGACGAAGTTCACTAAACATCAACATAGACGAATAGCTCCCGCACTTTCACCATGGCCTCCGCTGCACGTTGCCAAACTTACACCACTCCGGCTTGTAACTGTAGTCGGCTATGATACAGAGCCATCTACAGTTAAGGAAGGTACGCTTGGCAACGCTTTACTTATCTGTCAAGCGGAGGCCGAGAGGAAAGGGGACGTGACCGAATTTTAATGAATTCACACATATTCACCATATTTAGTCCAACTCGATGATTATAATAAACGCCTGCTCTTCGTAAAATGATACTAAGAAACGCATAATTCAGTAAATGCATTAATTGAACTTAGAAATACACATTGTACATGAGTAAAAACAAAACAATTTAAGAACGGTACTCACAAGCTCAATTATTATGGACCGTTAACAGCTTCCTCCCCTTAATGTTTTTATCCACGCTGCTGAGTAACTCGTATTCTTCATCTGCGTTCTATAATTATTTAACACGACATTGGAAAATGTAGACAATAAACAGTCTATCAAACTGTTCATGTCACGCCACAATGACGGCGTTCTAACCAGATCTATTAATTTTTATCTCTTCCTAAAGCAGCCCTGGACAGAGAGAAGATAAATGTTTATGATTTTCACAATCCAGGTAGTCTTCAGTTACCAATAAGGTGAAAATTCCTGTCGCTGTTATATAGACACACACAACACAATCTGATGGCACCACTAACCCACCACTATGAAGTTTTTCAAAATAGGGGTCACCTGTTTCATTACTCTGCACGAGATCTAAACATGTGTCAAAGCTTATCCTTCTGGATATTGTTCTTACTGTAACCCAGAATTGTATATTAACCCTGACATCTCAAAATGCCCACCAAAAACTTCACATTAAAAAGTGAATCTAACTTGTTTATTACTTCCGTATTGGGCCTAACAACACCTGTATAGACGGAATCGCACTTTTGTAATTGACTACAAGCAAATTATACCTTTCAATTCCACCACTACCGCAAGCCTAGAACGCCCTTAATTCTAATTTTCCTCAATTTCTTTGCCTTGAAATGTAGTAACATTATTAGATACAACCACTAAGCTATCGGTACTTCTTTCTAAGTTATCACTTTGAATCTTCCCTAACGTAAGGACTTGTAAGTCATTGTAATTTCCGCCGCTATTTTTGCGATATTTCGTACAGATATCCGTTCAAACTATCACGAAGGTAATAATTTATTACATTAAATAACACGATAAGCCAGTAAACATAGCTTTAAAAAGAAGTTAAAGAGAATTCACGGTAATTTCACCGGATAATTACGGTACTTAACAGTTTTTTGATTGTTGACGATTGTTGCTATATGCACATGATAGTAGTGTAAATAAATACAAAGTCAGCTGATTCATTATTCGATGATTTGTAGTCTTGGTTCCCTGCATGCTTCGTACTTTCCACCAGTGGCGGTTCGTGACATTTTACTCTGGCAGGGCTGTACCGTCATCTCCTCCCCACCCCCACCCTGCAACAGCACAGTTTTCACGGTCCAGCACCACGATAATTGTAGATGAAATATAATAATAATAATAATAATAATAATAATAATAATAATAATAATAATAATAATAATAATAATAATAATCCGATGACACTGGCTAAATAGGTATATTCTTCCGAGGCAGAACGATCACGTAGCGAAAATCAGATAATATCGCGAAACGGAAAAAAGTAGAAAGTTAAAGCATCGCAAATCCGGAAGCATTACAATCTACATACCCTTAAAACATCGACAATAAACATATACTTATGTTCACAAAACCACTAAATTCATGACTCGATATACTTTTCAGGTAGAGGTTAAAAAAAACAAAGGCTAATACATCACAATACATGTAGGGAAGTGAAGTGAAGTGAAGTGAAGTGTGAAGACAGCAGAGCGAACACCACTAACAAGAAAACTCAACAACTGAATCCGAAAAACAATTCTAGTAGATTACAAAAATCCACTGCACTGGGTCTTCATCGTATCCTTAGTGTCAGTTCAATTGGTAGACAGAGCGTGGTTTGTTCAAAATGTTTCACCAGAAGAGTGATTTTTGGTGAAGCAGAGCTGGACTCGTCAAACCCCCTGAATATACGTAATGATGTGACTGTATGTTATTACGTGTGATACATGCCCTTCCATTACCGATATTGTTTTCCACGTACGCACATTTGACTGTATCTTGTGCAGTGTTGTTGTACTTTCATTCCTGATTTACGAGATTTTTGAATTATTCCTTTATTTGGTCTTGCGTATAGTGTCTGTAAATTATGGAAAACGATATGGATAAGCATGCTTGTAGGGATAGCGAGAAGGTACCCGATGACCCTCCGGGTACTGAACTAGACGAGAGTAATAATGAAACTAATAATGATGCTTCACCTCGTGCTAGAACAAATTGTTGCGGTACGGATATCAGGGTTGGTGATAGTGGTCATGAACGTATTCCTGCCGCGAACACGAGAGTTATGGATCATATTCCTCATTCCATTACCGACAGATCCCCCTATTTTAGCCCTGCTCTTGATATCATCCGTAAATGGAACATGAAATTTTCCGGGGAGGAAAAAGGACTCTCTTTTATTGAGTTTTTAGAAAAGGTCGAGGATATAGCGGCATGCACCTCGATGACTTTAGACCTATTTGTACCTGTCATTCCTGGTATGTTGGAAGGTAGTGCTAGCAAATGGTACAGATTATGTAAATACAAAATTCAATGTTGGTCTGATTTCGTCAAAGAGCTTAAAGTTAGGTTCGGGTTATCTGATATGGACTTCGTATTAAAGCAAGAGATACTTAGGAGAACTCGAGGTCGGGATGAACCCATCGATGAATATGCCACTGGTATTCTTACCCTATTGAATCGCTTGGATATTAGAATTCATGATTCCGAAATTTTCGATACCTTCTACCGCAACCTAGCCCCTCAATATACATTGTTTATAAAGAGGTCAGAAGTAAATTGTGTTGACGACATCATCTGTCTTGGCCGTGAATTTGAGTCGACACTGCAACTGAACAACATGTACCAACCCCCACCCCCTACTGCCGATTGCTCTTTTCCCAATACAGCTTGTCGCACTTCATCCAAAACTGTTTCTTTCGCTAGGTCGCCAACCAGTGTCCGACATTCTAACAGGTCTACTGATCGTTTTGAATCGCCTCATTCTTCGGGCCGTATTACCAATGCTCTTTTGAGCCGTGATGTATCTCGCCATAAGGCTGCAAATCCCATCAAATGCTGGAATTGTGGAAAAGATGGACATATTTCCCTTAACTGTAGATTGAAGTCTTCTATAAAGTGCAGTCAATGTGGTTTGACTGGGGTCTATCGCGACATATGCCCTCGACGCAATTCTAACCAGGGAAACTAGCTTCGCACCAACGCGATGGCCCGCCGTTGGTGCCGAATAACTGTTCCAATCGCAAAATTTGGGGACTTCCTTCATCATCACCTTGGGCCAAGGTTCTTTGCGGCTCGCGCGCCATGTATGTTCTCTTAGACACCGGGTCGTGTAGTTCTTTCATCAATCAATACTTTGTCGATGGTATGATATTAAAATACCTTCGTAATTCTGGTTGTACGGAAAATTATGTGTCTGCGGACGGTCGCCGCGTATTTCCTGTGAAACGCATCCGAACCCACGTGAAAATTCATAACCTCTCTTGGGACTGGAACTTCAATGTTGTCCCAGACTTTGCCGTTCCTCTCATCCTAGGTACTGACTTTATGCTTGCTACTGGACTGTCGATTGACTTCATCATTCGGTCCTTCGCTTTCCGTTTTAGATCGAACGAAAGTTTCCCCTTTGAGAGCCCCTTCGGAAACAAGCCCCTGTGTTCCTTGTCTGACGACAAATCTTACATCGGCCTAAGCGATCTGTCTGAAAATCAACTTTCATGCTAAATAGTCTCCTGGAAGAATTCCCTGATGTACTGTCTACTAAGCTAGGATGTGCTAAGGATTTTTCGTATCGTATCGTACTGAATGATGACACGCCTGTTAGACTCCCTCCTTTTCCTTGTTCTCCTCCTAAACTAGCTGCTATGAGGAAGTGCGTCAATGATTTGCTGGATGAGGGTGTCATAAGCCCGTCGAAGTCGCCTTACAGCAGTCCTGCCTTTTTAATCCCCAAAAAAGAAGGTCAAACGCGTCTAGTCATTGATTACAGGGTCCTGAACCGTAAGGTAATCTTCGACAATTCCCTCTTCCTACGATAGAGTCCGCCTTGCAGTCCTTCGAGAAAGCCAAGTTTTATTCTGTCTTCGACTTCAATTCAGCTTATTTTCAGATTCCCTTGGATCCTAGTTGTCGCGAATTTACTGTTTTCGCTACTCCTTTCGGCCTGTATCAGTTTAATAAGGTGCCTATGGGCATCTCAATTGGTGGTCAAGCTCTAAGCCGCATACTCGACACGGTCTTCGGTGACTTAAAGTTCTCCTGTCTGTTTTCGTAGCTCGATGATGTTGTAATCTTTTCCAATACCTTGGAAAAACACATTGCCCATCTCCGTGAATTTCTCACAAGGCTAAAAAGGCATGGTTTTACGGTTGACCCGGAGAAAGTATTCTTATGTACTAGAAGGATCAAGTTCTTGGGACACATCATCTCCGATTCTGGAATCTCTGTAAACCCCGACACGGTGAAATGTATCCGCGAGTTTCCTAGACCTAGGAATGTCCGTGGTATCCGTAGATTTCTTGGTATGGTTGGGTTCTATTCTAGATTCATCCCAAACTTCTCTGACATTTCTGCCCCTTTGAACCTGTTGAAAAGAAAGAATACTCGTTTCTGTTGGGGCGATGCTCAAGAACAAACTTTCAGCAAACTCAAGGATGCCCTCTGTCAGGCTCCAGTCCTGTACAGTCCCGATTTCGACAATGACTTCGTCCTTCAATGCGATGCTAGTGACATTGCAGTCTCTGCCGTCTTGAACCAGAAGTTAGAGAATGATAGTCTGGCCCCCTATTGCATACTTCAGTAAGATGCTACATGGTTTAGAATTAAGCTATTCTATTTATGAGAAAGAATGCTTGGCTGTCGTTCTCGGTGTTGAAAAGTTTCACTCCTACCTAGAACACCGTCATTTCTGGATTCACACCGATAATCGGGCCTTATCTTGGATGAGCGCTAACGTAAAAGAGTTAGGGAGAACTGCCCGCTGGATACTTCGCTTGTCATCTTATAAATTTGCTTTTGTGCATGTGAGAGGAAAGGACAACATCGTAGCTGACTGTCTGTCACGCATGTTTGATGGCGTGGAAAATCCCAACGATAACGTTGAATGTAGTTCTGGTTCTAATCTCTCGGTCAACGTTCTTCAAAATTACCCCTGGAGCTTCACGAATATAGGTGAATTCCAAAAGCAAGACGATGAGTGTGTTAAAATAATGGACGGAATTTCCAAGAACGACCACAGCTACGAGTCTTTCGAGATTAAGAAGGGTCTCTTGTGCCATAAGTGTCCTCGAAACAAGTCCTCGAAAGTGTTCGTTCCCTGTGCCTTGAGGACTATGATTCTGAATTATTACCATGACTCATATTTGGGAGTGCACCTTGGGCAGCTTAAAACATTTCATAAAATCGCTCGAAATTACTATTGGCCGAGCCTAAAGAGAGATGTTTGTGAGTATGTCAGAACCTGCGACGTTTGTCAAAAGTGCAAGCCCGCTCAAAATAGTCAAGTCGGATTTCATTCTGCCGATGTGGCTAACGCTCCTGGAGAGAAACTATTTATTGATTTCTTTGGACCTTTAGTAAGATCCCGGAACGGACATATCGGCATCCTATCTGTCATTGATGGTTTTTCTACGTTCGTTTGGCTATTCCCTGTCCGGAAAATTAACTCTGCCGTCACCACTAAATTGTTATCCAATCAAATCTTCGCCATTCTTGGGCCTCCCAAGACATTAGTGTCAGATAATTCCTCTGCCTTCACCTGTTCTAGTTTTCAAAATATGTGTTTTTCGTGGGGTATTAAGCATATCCGTCTTAGCCCGCACCACCCTCAACCGTCCCTAATCGAGAGATTCCATCGTAACCTCAAAACATGTTTATCTGCCTTTCACCATAATAATCAGTCCCGTTGGGACTCCTGTTTGTCTTTTTTCAGCCTAGGTTTCAACACCGCGGTGCATGAATCCAGCCAATTCACGCCAGCCGAACTGTTTCTGGGCAGAATCCCTAACGATCCACTTATGTTACAGTGGAATATCGTCTATCTCTCCGTTCCTTCCTGTCACCTGAGTGTGGAAGAAAAATGGAAATTAGCTTCCGATCATCTGATAAAAGCAAAGAACAAGGTGGCTCGGAGGTATAACAAGGGGAGGAAGCCGGTCCCTTTTGGTGTTGGGGACCTTGTTTTAATCAAGAAATTTCCTGTCAGTTCCGCCTCGGACCATATCAGCCGGAAACTATGTCAGAAATGGTCCGAGCCAAAAGAAATCGTCAAAATCCTGGGACCTGTAAGGGTCGAGCTGGAGGACATCGCTACGCATGACCTTTCCAAAGCCCATGTATCCTTGTTAAAACCATATTGCCCAAGGAAACCGTAACATACATTTTACTTCATTTTTACTGAGTTATCATTGTTTTCTGCATCTACCATGCAAACATGGATTATATCTTAGCGAGAAAACGGTATACTCAGACTTTTTTCTGTTTCAGGAATAGAAAACTGTTATCTTCTTTATGAAATCAAATAGATAACACAGATTAATAACGACAAAAGAAAAGCCAGTAGTCGAATCGTAAAATATGGAGAAAATGAAGTATGATCGTACTTGACATGCGCATGTTTATACGCTTTACTGGACTGCGACACACTTCAGGTCTTAAAAGACTCTGCTCTTCATTGTTTCCCTGTGTTGACCTTAGTGACAGGACACTTACGTCTACACGTGTTTCTGATGGAAAACGTACATTCTCATACATATACCCTTTCTATTATACTCATGTACCTGTATTAAGTTAGCATTAAGTTTAGTTATAGTTGTGTGCGCACACTTCATTTTGCTTCAGCCTTCAAGTAAAATGAATTCTTCCTATCTGACCAACAGGACAGAATTCATTTTCGAGGGGGCACTTAGAATATTTCTACCGCACCATATCATTTTATGGAACGTTTGCTTTTCTGATGTCTTCACGTTCCTAGCGAACTCTAGTATCTATCAACTATTACTCTTTCCCATCATGTGTCGTTACCACTATGTAATCCTTCTCTATTCCGACAGATGACGTCTTATACGATAGGATAGGTCAAAGCATTTCTTTCTGCCCCGTCTTGTGGGATTATCTTTCTGATGGAATTTTTGAGATCTTTTCGACTTGAGAAGATGGAGGGATTCAATTTTCAAGTCGCCTTTATGGCTTATAAAATATATTTTAAGAAATTCAAGATGTCTTTGGACACATCTCAACCTTTTGAGTATACTGTTTGCTTATATTATCGAGGTATTTATTTTTCTTTAATCTTCTTTTAGTTGGGTTATAAAGGCTTCCCTCATTACGTGTTTTTCTGATTTATTCGTATGTTAACCTTGATTTCTTTTACTGATTCACTATGTTTATTTTGAGAATAGAAGGTAGCACGGATTCATGTCTATGTATGAGATTGTCTGCTGTGTGCGACCGAGACCTTTTACCCATGTCGCTTTATTAACATTCCGCTTGAGCTCATGTCGTATTATTTAATCGCGTGTGCTGTATAATTCATATCCATTTCATTGATCTGGTATGAATTCAAGCTAACTACGCGATTTGCCTGCTTCTGTGTGTTTTGGTGTTGAAGACACTCCGTCTCTTTTGATGGACCACTTTCTGTTTCATATTGTCTGAGCTCGAGAGCGGTTGTTTATTTATTATGTGCTGTACGTCGACACTCTTATATGCTCCTTTATTTGCGACAACCTAACCTCTTGGTCTCTGTGTGAGCGTGGGTGGTTCCAACTTTTGATTCGTGCTACCTTTTGTGCTTAATTTGCCTGTTTATTGATCGTTTCATATCGCCGTCATTGGCTTTCCTTACTTATTTTCTAGTTTAATATGTTTTATTCTTTGAGGGTTGCCTTTCCATATTTTCTTGTTGTGTTGCGTGAAACTATGGTAACTGCCCCTTTTGCTTTTTCTCTCTGGTTGAATTTTAAGAGCTCGGTGCACCCTTCCCTCTTCTCTATTTATGCTCTTTTTACTTAATGTTATTGTATTCTCGGGGGATGTGAATATTATTGTTGAGAGTCTTGATGCTTTGGCGGTGGAATCGAATGAGAGTACGTTATGATGTGAGGCTATTACTCTCTAATCTTATGATTGTCTTGACCTGACGTGCTATAAAGAAATGTTTCGTACCGTCTAAACTCATATGCTTCAGCTAATTGGTATAGATGCCATATCTTTATGCTAAAGTTTTCTTCACGTCCTTTACGAAGGTAAGCGTTTGCGAAGGTATTATTATCATTGTGTCTGGTGTATTTTAATCACGGGCCACATATTATTAATATTGCCCATTTGATTTTCGGCCCCCGTTTTACTTATGCTATTTTCTTTTGATTTTATTTTCATAATAAATTTAAGTTCTTACCCTTGTCACTATTATGTTTTATTTCCTTTGCGTCTCTTATACGTTTCTTTTACCTATAAGAGGCCCGAGTCCAGTTCCTGGCAGTTTTCTTTTCGCTAGCTTTGACCAAATCCACTGCACTGGGTCTTCATAGTATCCTTAGTGTCAGTTCACACATCACCAATAAGTATGGTTCGATACCTGTAGCGTATTCTTACGTCTTGAAGGAAAACTATGAAACCCTTGCAATGTTATTAACGGCAATTAAGTATTCAGAGCACGAATGGATTCTATATGGTGATCTAAAAGTTATAGGAATGCTTCTTGGACAACAGTCAGGATACACAAAGTATCCATGTTTCCTCTGTCTGTGGGACAGCCGTAGATGTGATGCACACTGGGTTACAAGGAAATGGCCATCTAGAACAACAATGGATCCAGGAGACAAGAATATAATAAGGTCATGTTTGGTGAAACGAGAAAAAATCATTCTGCCACCTCTCCATATTAAACTAGGGATAATGAAACAGTTCGTAAAAGGATTGAATAAAGATGGTGACTGTTTTGAGTACATCTGTCAGAAATTTTCCTTCCTGTCTGATGCGAAACCAAAAGGATGAATCTTTGTGGGGCCACAGATACGAAGCCTTACGACAGATGAACAATTTGAGGCGTTGATGACCTTTGAGGAAAGATTGGCTTGGATAGGTTTCAAGAATATGATAAACGGTTTTTTGGGGAACAGGAAGCAGCCGGATTACAAGAAAATCGTAGAAGATATATGTTGATGTCTATGAAATAATTAGGTTGTAATATGAGTATCAAGCTACATTTCCTTCATAGTCACCTCGACTTTTCCCCTGAAAACTTAGGAGATTTTAGTGAAGAACACTGGGAGCGGTTCCACCAGGGCATGAATGAGATAGAAACACGTTATCGGGGCAGGTGGAATGCTGTGATGTTAGCTGACTATTGCTGGTCTATGAAGAGGGACAATCCGAAGTTGCAACAAGTCAGACGATCACGAAGTTCACATTTCCGCAGCAAAAGGAAGATAGTTTAAGTCATGAAAATTGTATGCTGGACTTGCCATTTGTAGAATTTAATTTTATATGTTCACAAAGAAGGTAAATAATATTTTTTTCTGGATTCTTTTTATTTTAAGTTAGTTATAGTTACTTTACTGTTGTTTAATTCCCAAACTTCGCTGTAAGTGATATTATAGATTAAGTAAATACTTAATTTGAAATTCTGTAAAATCCTTACGTGGTTCATAAAATTTGATTTCAGTTTCATAAACGTGAGGCAAAACTACATTACATTTACCCATCAAAATTAAAAGCCTTTAAAAAAGTCATTTTGTAACTCAGTGTAATAATAAAAAATAATTTGTACCCTATTCTATTTTCGTAGCTGTCCTCTACCTGCAGAAATGTTGTCATGAAGAGATCATGAGTTCGTTTTTACCTTCCGAATGACGTTACAATATTTACAACATTCCCGGAAACACTGTACATTGCATTTCCACTCGCAGGTGGGTTTCAGCTTGTTGAACTGTGAGAAACTGGCGTTGACAGTCCGTTGCACGAGAGCGGAATCGTACATTTATATCGTCATACTTTTCGTTGTAAGTCCCGATGTGCCTCACACAAATTGCATTATTAAATAAAAATAAACCTTGCTTCTCTTGTCTCGATATTTGTCAGTATTATGTGGGTTGTACACGATCAATACAGGAATAAATAAGTACGGTACGTAATCAAAGTACAACGATGTGAAATGGTGTAATTTCTTTTGATGCTACACTACTGGAGAATGAATGTTTGTCAGTTAATAATTAGCCGGTTGCAGCGGAGAAGGAAAACAGAGACGGAAGTGGAAACAGGGGAAGTGCTCACACACGGAAGGATACATTTTCACTGCTCTTGAGTTGACTTTCACGATAGATAGAAAGGCCATAAGGCTCCCCCTCCATTTCGGGCGCTACGTCACACAAGTGGCCAGGAGCTTCACTTTCCGCCAGTGACTTGTAGGCTGATCTGAACACCGCATCATTGAATATTGATGAATGATTTAAACGTGTGTGAACATTGTGAATTTATGCCCATGTCGTGTTTTGTACCCGGCTGTAGAAACAAATATTGTTCGGAAGAGCCTAAAATTTCACCGTCTGCGTTCAGAAACAAAAGTGGATCTCAGCCATCCATCGAACCGAATTTTTCTCTTCAGCAAGCTCAGTTTTGTGTATAAAACACTTCGACGAACGTTTCGTAATTTGGCAGGATTCTGTTAAAATACCTTATGGGTCTATTTTAACTGTAAAACGTAACCATTTTAAACTCTCAAATGACGCTATTCCTAATAAGTTTGAAAATGTGCCTGCCTATCTATCGAGAAATTTTCCAACACCGACGAAATGTCCTATTCAAGGACAACAAGAAATTGGAAAACGGGAAGAAGAAAGAAAGAAAGAAAGAAAGAAAGAAAGAAAGAAAGAAAGAAAGAAAGAAAGAAAGAAAGAAAGAAAGAAAGAAAGAAAGCTGTGGAAGAAGATGGCAGTATCAAGGACTTCGATGACGTTAAGGGTAATTTCAGTATTAAATGCAAGTTAGATCTTGACAATGTTTTGTTAATTTTGACAAACAAATCTCTGTATTTTCAAAATGTATATGAATGAGGAAAATGTTCCGACAATTGGTACTTATTTAACATTAAACGAGGCTCGAGGTTTTAAAACCATAAAACATGATATTTTTATGAATGATAACCCTGATATACGTGCATTAGGTGACGGGAGCAAGATATTAAAATGGTCAAATTTGAAAAGTATCTGTAACTTCCTGTTTAGTCCTGCTTGTGACTCAAAAGTGACTGTCCACGGCAAAATAGAAACTGTGAACAAAATAATCGATGAAACTGAAAATGAAGTTGATGACTGTATAATTACTGATAAATTAGAATTTTGCAAGGAAGAGTTAATTTATCCTTTGTAAATAAAGTATCTTACTCCTGTATGCTAATAACATAGTTCGCTACAATATTTTTCGCATTTCCTGGGACGTATAAGAAGATAAGACAGTCAACGTTCCTAACAATGCCTCACCCTGTGTATTTACAGACTTTTACTGCAAAACTAGGTACGGAAAATTCGGGTATACAGTAGATAATTCACATTGGAATTACTTGACATCATGTCGCCCAATACCAGCAATGTTATGTGCAGTTCCTGCAAGGTGTCGCTCAAGGAGAACGAGAATTATGTACAGTGTGACGGGAAGTGTAGTGAAACATTCCATTTAAACTGTGCGCGTGTTTCAAATGCTGTTTTTAAGGCAATGCTGTAAAATCCGGGGGAAATTTTGCGGTATTTTAAACAATGCAAACATAACATTATTTCGTCTAAACCGCCTTCATACTCTTTTCAGTCCAAAAAATTGATGAACTGCTGCAGCAAAACAGTGAATATAAAAAGTGTATAGATCAGTTAACCAGCGAAGTGAACAACAGCAAGGCTGAAAATAGTTCTCTCAAAGAAACAAAATAAGCATTTGAAGGATCAAAAAATTGATCTTGAACAGTAATCTAAGAATTATAAATTAGAAATCGGCGGCATACCAGTCTCTAAGGATGATATAATGGATGCAGAAAAATTCTCACGGAACTGGAGGGTGTATCGTAGAGGTAGGATAGGAAAGGTAGGAGGGCGAATATTCATTCTGGTGAAAGAAGAATTTGTAAGTTACAGAAAAGTTAAAGATTACAAACACGAAATTCTAGGGGTAAGGCTCATCTCTAAAGAGAATAGGCAACTTGATATCGTTGGAGTGTACAGACCAGGAAAGGGTAGCGCAGATGCTGATTCAGAATTATTTGATAAGGTAATCAGCTATGTGGGAAACGATAAGGAAAGGAACATGATTGTAGCAGGTGATCTCAATTTACCAAATGTCAATTGGGAAGAAAATGCGAACAACAGGAAGCATGACCAACAAATGGCAAATAAGTAAATATGCGAAGGGCACCTGATTCAGAAAGCTATGGAGCCAACTAGAGGGAATAATATTCTGGATGTGGTGCTGGTAAAACCAGATGAGCTGTATAGAGAAACCGAAGTAATAGATGGTATTAATGATCAAGAGGCTGTTTCTGTGGTAATTAGAAATAAATGTGAAAGAATGGAAGATATTAAAATTAGGACTATTGGCAGTACCATATGGCTGTTAGAACAGGCATGACGGAGTTTTAAAAAAGTAACTATGATTGGTGGAAACTGTAAACAAATATGTAAACAGACTCTGGGATTGGTTTAAAGCAATTGTTGAGGAATGTGAAAATAGGTTTGTACCTTTAAAGGGGGTAAGGAATGGTAAAGATCCACTGTATTATAAAAGAGAAGTAAAGAGGCTAAGAAGGAGGTTGGAGCTTGGAAAGAAATAGAGTTAGAAATGGCTGTGGAAGAAAGGAGAAATGGAAGGCACTTGTTAGGAAACTGAATCTAGCAAAGAAGTAAGCTAAGGATAACATGATGGCAACCATAATTGGCGGCCATACAAATTTTAGTGAAAAATGGAAGAGTATGTTCAGGTACCTTAAGGCAGAAACAGGTTCCAAGGAGGACATCCAGGAGTCATTAATGAACAAGGGGAGTGTTTATGCGAGGATCTCCAAAAGGCAGAAGTATTCAGTCAGCAGTATGTAAAGATTGTTGGTTACAAGGATAATGTCCAGATAGAGGAGGTGACTAATACTAAAGAAGTATTAAAATTTACCTATGACAGTAATGTCATTTCCAGTAAGATGCAAAAGTTGAAAACCAGAAAAGCAACTGGTACTGATAAGGTTTCGGGGGATATACTAAAGACAATGGGTTGGGATATAGTACCATATCTGGAGTACTTGTTTGATTATTGTTTGCATGAAGGAACTTTACCAAATGAATGGAGAGTGCTACATTAGCCTCTGTAAATAAAGGAAAGGGTGATAGACATAAAGCTGAAAATCACAGGCCAGTCAGGTTTACATGCATTGCATGTAAGCTTTGGGAAAGCATTCTTTCTGATTATATCAGACATGTTTGCGAAATTAGTAACTGGTTTGATAGAAGGCAGTTTGCGTTTAGGAAAGGTTATTCCACTGAAGCCCAACTTGTACGATTCCAGCAAGATATAGCAGATAACCTGGATTTAGGAGGTCAATTGGACTGTATCGCGATTGACCTGTATAAGGCATTTGATAGGGTGGATCATGGGAGACTACTGGCAAAACCTGAGTGCAACTGGGCTTGACAAAAGAGTGACTGAATGGGCGGCTCTGTTTCTAGAAAACAGAACTCAGGGAATTATTGTAGGTGAAGCTTTATCTGTCCCTGTAATAATAAAGGGGGGAATATTTCGAGGCAGTATTACTGGACCTTTGTATTTTCTGATATATATCAATGATATGAGTAAAGAGGTGGAATCAGCGATAAGGCTTTTTGCAGATGATTTTATTCTGTACAGAGTAATAATAATAAATAAGTTACATGATTGTGAGCAACTGCAAAATGACCTCGATAATGTTGTAAGATGGTCATTGGGCAATGGTATGATGTTAATAATAATAATGTTATTTGCTTTGCGTCCCACTAACTACTTTTTAAGGTCTTCGGAGACGCCGAGGTGCCGGAATTTAATCCCGCAGGAGTTCTTTTACGTGCCAGTAAATCTACCGACACGGGGCTGTCGTATTTGAGCACCTTCAAATACCACCGGACTGAGTCAGGAGCGAACCTGCCAAGTTGGGGTTAGAAGGCCAGCGCCTTAACCGTCTGAGCCACTCAGCCCGGCGGTATGATGTTAAGAGGGGATAAATATCAGGATGTGAGTTTCACAAATAGGAAAATTCCTCTCAGTTTTAATTACTGCATTGATGGGGTGAAAGTTCCCTTTGGGGATCATTGTAAATACCTATGTATTAACATAAGGAAAGATCTTCATTTGGGGTAATCACATAAATATGATTGTAAATAAAGGGTGCATACCTCTGCAGATGGTCATGGGGGACATTTAGGGGTTGTGGTAAGGATGTAAAAGAGAGTGCATGTTTGTCTGTTGTGGGCCCGTAACGAGAGTATGGTTCCAATATATGGGACCTCACCAGGATTACTTGATTCAGGAACTGGAAAAATCCAAAGGAAGAAAAGCAGCTCGATTTGTTCTGGGCGATTTCCGACAAAAGAGTAGTGTTACAAAAATGTTGCAAAGTTTGGGCTGGGAAGACTTGGGAGAAAGGAGACGAGCTGCTCGACTAAGTGATATGTTCCGAGCTGTCAGTGGAGATATGGCGTGGGAGGACATCAGTAGACGAATAAGTTTGAGTGGTGTCTTTAATAGTACGAAAGATCACAATATGAAGATAAATTTGGAATTCAAGAGGACAAATTGGGGCAAATATTCGTTTATAGGAAGGGGAGTTAGGGATTGGAATATCTTACCAAGGGAGATGTTCAATAAATTTCCAATTTATTTGCAATCATTTAATATATGGCTAGGAAAACAACAGATAGGGAATCTGCCAGCTGGGCGACTGCCCTAAATGCAGATCAGTAGTGATTGATTAATTTCCCTCGGACTCAGCGAGGGATCCCACCTCTATCGCATCAAGGGCAGTGTCCTGGAGCTTCAGACTTTGGGTCGGGGATACAACTGGAGAGAATGACCAGTACCTCGCCCAGGCGTCCTCACCTGCTATGCTGAACAGGGGCCTCTTGGGGGGATGGGAAGACAGATGGGACAGGCAAGGAAGAGGCAATGAAGCGGCCGTGGCCTTAAGTTAGGTACCATCTATGTAAAACCTGAACTTAACTATAAAGGAGGAAAGATAGAGGGAGTTGCTTTTAGTAGTAAAAGTGGAGACAATAACAATGCATTAGCTACAACTGTACAAACTTTTATGTTGTCATCCATTCTTTAAAAAAAACGTTGTTGGTTTGTTTCCACTTAAGAACCGAACGTCACATTTCTTAGAAGAAATAACTTTGCAAATCCTTAAAGTATTAAGAGATATATATTGTGGGACATAAGTATTCATACAGGCTGATATAGACACGAAATTACTAATTGCCTTATGTTCACAGTTCAGATCACGAAAAGTGAAACGGAGATGCTTCATCACAAAACATCGTAAACGACACAAAGTGAATAATGCGAATTCTTTTAAATAATAACGAAATACGTAACTAGTCTCGATTAATTCAGTGGCATAGGTATTTATTCAACTGTATAGGAGGTGGATAAATCCTCCTCCCTATTCAGTGACCAGCAGTTGTTAACAAGACGTCGGTGAGCAGTGCACAGCACCAGTACAGAGCACTAGCTGGTGTTGTTATACAAATGGTGCGCAACACCAAGGAAATTTCGGTTCCTCAGAGAGAGATTGTGGTACGGTTTCATAATCAACATAAATCGTATTCAGAAATCACAGATGTAGTATACAGCGTGATTCAGCCGCCCCCTCCAATGTAGTTTTATGCAAACTACAATACGGTATTCATTCCACCCTGAAAACACCTGCCCCGCCGGTATGCTCAGACAACACAACCGGATATCTTGGTATTTACCCCCTCACCATCATAGGACGCCGTAATATTGTACTCGCTTAAACACTGGAAGACATGCGTGTGCATTCTATATCATATGAACCTGACACGCCGGCGAAACACTAAATTGATATTGCCATTAATGCTTTCACGGCCCGTACTTATAGACATGATGCTGCATAGCCATTTGGGCTTATGTCGTGTCAAGAAAATAAGGTGAAATTCGTAACGTTTCTCAGAAAACTGTGCTCTGCGTCCTCAGAAGAAATCTCGACTGACCACGAGAAAGGCTTCTTAAACAATGACCCATTGAAATTTTGAACGTTATACTAGAAGTGGAAATGGTACGTTCATTCACCACCAGATGGTCCCCACGACGTGGCATTTCGCTAGCGTTCGAAGCGGAATCTGACCGAACCATCACAATCAGACTAAGCGGTTCGCAAAACGTGTTTTGCGTAACATATATTATAGACAGGTGTAAGATATAGATACAAGCCTGGAATGAAACATCAGGCGACGAGGAACGTACGAATTTGGAGAGAAACACCGAGACGAAATAACAGTAATGAAGGGGGCAGGGAAGGGAACTACCTAAGTAAATTTTTAATGGCTGGCAACCAGATATTACTTATTTGATAGCCGGTGTCCTTGTTGAAATTGTTAGGATTTCTGCGTATTTCCACAGCTTGCCGTATAATCCTGGACCTGTAGTGTCTAGTGTGGGTAAGAGCTCGAGCATCTTGGAACATGACATCATGACCCGATGATAGAGCGTGCTCAGCTATTGCCGATCTGTCTGGTTGGTTTAGACGAATATTACGTTATTATTCTTTGATACGGGTACCAATGGACCGGCATGTTTGGCCGATGTATACCTTAACGCACGTAAAGGGAATTTCGTATACCCCAGGATGTAAAAGGGGGGACAATTTGTCCTTGGTTTTACTCAGACTGTGAGCAGTTTTAGTGGCGGTGCCAAACACGGTTTTTATATTGTGTTTGCGTAGGACCTTGGCAATTCGATCTGTGGTGTTGTGAATGTAAGGCAAGTAGGCAGTTCCCTTCACTTCTTCCTTCTGTGAGCTTTGCTTGGTCGTTTCTCTGGGATGTAGGGCTCTATGAATCTGCAAATCGCTGTAACCATTACCCTTCAACGCGAAATTGAGCGTGTCCATCTCCACCTGGATATGTGATGGCTCACAAATTCGTCTCGCCCTCTTGGCGAGTGTCGTGAGAATGCCTTGTTTTTGTGCTGGATTTTGTTGAGAATCTGCCTGAAGATAGCGATTTGTGTGGGTAGGCTTACAATAGACGGTATGTCCTAAGGAGCCGTCCGGTTTCTTTCTTACCAGAACATCCAGGAAGGCATCCATCCGACTCCATCTCCATAGAAAACTTTATTGACGGATGTTGCTGATTTAGGTGGTTCAGAAATAGATGAAATTTCTCAGCAGCTTCTGTCCACACCGCAAATACATCATCAACGTACCTCCACTATAGCATAGGCTTGACGGGCGCCGAAGCAATTGCCTCTTCCTCAAAATGCTCCATAAAGAAATTAGCCACTACGGGCGAAAGTGGACTTCCCATGGCCACTCCGTCCGTCTGTTCGTAAAAATTCCCACCCCACAAGAAATAGATGGACGTCGTGCAGTGGTAAAATACCTTAGTAATGTCCTCATGGAACAGGTGTTCAACGAGAGACACGACCGAGTCAATCGGCACTTTAGTGAACAAGGACTCCACATCGAAACTCACCAAAAGTGCATTAGGTTGAAGGATTATGGTTGACAGCTTTTTGACGAAATACCGAGAATCCCTGACATATGATTCAGTACGTCCTACGTGTGGCTGAAGCAATTTGCTTAGGTATTTAGCCAGAGCACACCTAGGAGAACCTATCGCACTAACAATTCATCTGATGGGAACATCTTTTTATGAATATTAGGCAGTCCATATAATCTAGGTGGCACTGCATCCCTTGGGGACAGATGTTTAGCCTCCTCTTTTGGAACTGAAGACGATATATGGTGTGCAGGAAGGAAAGAGAGAAGTCAAAGTGGACGTGATTTACAAAGTGGTGGACGTCATACAGAATGAAATGAAAATTAATTTCAGTGAAGTTGACATAGATGACGTGGGCAGGGTAGGTAAATTACAAAAGTCAAGTTGTTATCCACATTGATGAAGGATATAGTGATAAGAAACGCGGGAAATTTACAGGGTAAAAAAATCTGTGTTAAGAGAGACATGGGAAGAGAAGGGAATAAGGATTTTAAAAATTTAGAAACATTTAATGTGAAACAGACATAAACAATTGAGGGCGCACATAAGGGGCAGCAATTGGTGGTATCCAACGGCAGGTGAGTATGAGTTTGGCCAGTGATGAAACCACAGGTATTGGAAGGTAAACTTATGCAGGAAGAAGTTATGGCGACGAGATCGGAGGAAAGGCAGGTAACAGAACGCAGTACTGGAGAGGATGGAGATATGGCGCGCAGCGGATAAGATACTGGTCGAGAACCACTGCATAGTCAAAGTGGTGAGTCAAGGGAAACGCTTGGAGTCCAGAAGGAGTTGGGGGAAGGAGAACCGCAAGATGCAGAGCGAGCGGTATCAGCGAGTTAAGAGAAGTGATTAAAGCGAGAGAAGCTATGAAGAAAGGGAGAATTATGAGTTTAAGGGGTCTGTGGGTACTGAAAACTAAGATTGCTGAGGACAAGGAAGGCAAAGGACGCTTTTAAATGTCAAAAAGAGGGAAAGAAAGTGGAAGGAGAGAGGGCCATAGTAACGAGAATAAAAATAAGGGAGGAAGTCATAATTTGATTGGAAGTTATAGTGTGATTATAGTTCAGTATATTTGATTTGTAAAGATATGAGATTGGATTGGAGTTTGGTAAAGAGTGAAAGGTGGTTGAGTAAAATGAGACTGGATTGGAGGATTGCGAATAGTGATGATGTTAAATTTGGTAGGTTTATGGAATGTGATTAAAATGAGATTGGAGTGGAGGTTTGTTAAGAATGATTAAGTTATAGAGATTGGTGAAATAATGGAGGATTGTTAAGATAGGGATTAAGCTAAATTTGGTAGGATTGTGGAGTGTGATTTAAAATGAGATTGAACATGAGGCCTGTGATTAAGTTAATGATATTGAATTGGCCATAGGGATTGTATATAATGAAGGGCTGTCAAGTAGGTATCTAAAGTGTGATTGTAAATAATAAAAGGACGGAGCTCGATAGCTGCAGTCGCTTAAGTGCGGCCAGTATCCAGTATTCGGGAGATAGTAGGTTCGAACCCCACTGTCGGCAGCCCTGAAAATGGTTTTCCGTGGTTTCCCATTTTCACACCAGGCAAATGCTCGGGCTGTACCTTAATTAAGACCACGGCCGCTTCCTTTCCACTCCTAGCCCTTTCCTCTCCCATCGTCGCCGTAAGACCTATCTGTGTCGGTGCGACGTAAAAAACTAGCAACAAAAATAATAAAAGGTGGTTGAGTAAAATGGGACTGCATTGCAAGATTGTGATGAATGATGAAGTAAAAAATTTGGTAGGTTTGTAGAGTGTGATTTATACTGACTTAGCAAATGTCATGGGAGAGTCACCTAATAGCGTGTGGGGCCTCCACTGGCCCTGCGAACTGCAGTGAGACGCAGTGGATTTGAGTCGACAAGTCCCTGATAGTCCTCTGGACGCAGCTGACACCAAATCGTTTGCAGAGCGACCGCCAATGCTGGTCTGTTCGTGGGTGCAGGATCCATGGCACGGAGCCTACGATCCAGGACATCCCAGATAAGCTCGATAGGGTTCATATCGGGGCTCCTGGGTGGCCATGGCAGTCGTTGGACCTCCGCTGCATGTTCCTGGAACCATTCCCGGGCGACGTGGGAGCCATGTGGTGGCGCGTTATCATCTTGAAACACCCCAGTACCGTCTGGATGCTGGAAGGCCAAAAATGGGCGGAGATGGTCTCCGAGCAACTCAACATACCGCGTACCATTCAAAGTCTCTTCCAGAACAACTAGTAGGCCCATTCCATAGCAGGAAAATGCACCCCAGACCATAACAGAGACACCAGCGCCCTTGACCATACCTTCAAGGCAGGCAGGATCCATCGCTTCATGTGGTCTGCGCCATACACGGTGCCTCCCATCGGCATAGTGCAGTTGAGATCGTGATTCGTCCGACCATATCACGTTACGCCATTGTTCCAGTGTCCATCCCTGGTGACTGGCGACAAATGCGCGTCGTTGTGCCCGATGACGTTGGGTTAACAGTGGCACCCGTGTGCGGCGCCTCTCTCATACTCCATAGAACCCATGTTCCTACGGATTGTCCACTGGGAGACGTGTCTAGCACGGCCTGTGTTGAAATGAGCCGCGATTTGTTGCACGGTTGCCCGTCTGTCACTATTGACAATCCGTCTGAGATTTCGCCGGTCACGGTCATCGAGGGTGGCTGGACGGCCGGTCGTTCGTCTGTTGTGGACGGTGACACCCTGATTCAACAATTCACGATACACCCTAGACACGGTTGATCGTGTGAAGCCGAATTCCTGCGCCACGTCCGAAATCGAACTTCCCATCCGTTGGGCACCGACCACCATACCACGTTCGAACGGCGTCAGCTCACGACGACGTTCCATTTTACACCTGTCACGTGCACAGCCACTGCTCACAAGATCTCCTATACAACTGCCACTGGCACAGGGGGCGTGTTGTGCGTGTTTAAGTTAAAATGAGATTGAATTGGACATAGGGTTTGTATATAATGAAGGACTGTCAAGTAAGTTTGTAAAGAGTGATTGTAAATAATGAAAGGTGGTTGAGTATGAAAGGGAGGGTAGGTTAAAATAGATTAAAAGTAAGGGTTTGTAAAAGGTAAGTAATATTTGTAAGTAAGTTAGGGAATTGTGTTTTAAGTGAGTAACGAGCGGTAAGTAAATAGTTAAGTAAGGATTGTTTAGAGATTGTAAATTTGGAAGGTTTGTGGATTGTGACTAAGTCAAAATGAGATGGGATTATAGGTTTGTGAAGAGTGTTTAACTCAGATGAATTTGAAAGGTCTCTGAAGTGGGATCAAGTTAAAATGAAATTGGATTGGAGGTGTGTGAAGAGTGATTAAGTGGAAAGTGAAATATGTGGATCGGAATTTAAATGGAAAGTAGGGCAGTGTATGCAATGTGTACTTAAAGTGATGAGCTGTTAATCAATTTGTTGGCACGAGCTAAGCAGACGGATAGATGATACGTTTGACTGTCTCAGTAATTCTTGAAATAGTGAGGTCACGTTAAGGAGGGAGCAACTAGGTCGAGTAACATTAGAATGTTACTCAAGACAATGGCTGCCAGCTCTGACGCGTGACAAGTGAGTCGGGAAGGCAAATAACTAAAGAACTGCTGATACAATCAAGAGAAGAAAGGAAGGTTTTTACTGTTCCCCTAGGTGGCCATGGCCATTTTGCCATGTCGCCCAATATTCTGTTTATTTTATTTTGTTCATTCAATTATGCCCTGTGTTGTCATAGCTATCTGATCTCCGATTAGGAGTTGTCCGAATAGGAGTAATACAATTGTTATGATTTGATTGTATAATGTTAGTGTTATGATTTGATTGAGTAATGTTAGATTTATGTAGTTGGTAATTTCACTAGCCTGCTTGGGTTAGAAAGGACATTGTTGTCTCCGTTATGATCGAATAGCTTGAATAACTGTAAGATCTGGAGATAAATAAAGAAGTAAAGATATATACAATTTCACATGAAATTATCAAAAATATGTAGAAACTTAACTCTTTAACTTATACAAGCACTTGAAACTTAATGAAGCGTAACACAAATTGTAAAACTACCTGTAACTGGGTGCAAACACTTCTGTATGAAAACGGTAGATGCTATTAATGAAAAAATAAAAATGACAGAAAAGCTACAAAGGCTGGCCGATTAAAAACAATAAAACAAGCTACACACTTGTGTAAAAAGGACAATGAAATATCAAAAATCACTTTAAGAACTTGTAAATATAAGCAAAAATACACTTACGTTTCATTCAACAATACCAGAGCCAGGGAACCAATTATTGTACCCGAAAGATGTACATTGAACATACATTTGTTATATAACAGAAAAAAGGAACTAAATATAAATACCACTGTACAAATACCGTGAGTATCAGAACATTAGCTTCACATGCACCGTAACCCCACAAAAACATCCATGGGGAAGTTGAAGACTATACACGCATTGGAAACTTCAATATACCTCCATCGGAATGAAACTGATAGAATGTTTATAATAGAAATATTAACACGAATAGTAACAAAAATCAATAAATACCGCAAATATTTACTATAAAGTAACAAGAAATATAGCAAAAAAATGTAATAGAAACTTACAAAAGCACCGTAACGCACTATCAATCAATCAATCAATCAATCAATCAATCAATCAATCAATCAATCAATCAATCAATCAATCAATCAATCAATCAATCAATCAATCAATCAATCAATCAATCAATCAATCAATCAATCAATCAGTCAATCAATCAATCAATCAATCAATCACTACTGATCTGCATTTAGGGCAGTCGCCCAAGTTGCAGAATCCCTATCTGTTGTTTTCCTAGCCTTTTCTTAAATGATTGCAAAGAAATTGGAAATTTATTGAACATCTCCCTTGGTAAGTTATTCCAATCCCTAACTCCCCTTCCTATAAACGAATATTTGCCCCAATTTGTCCTCTTGAATTCCAAATTTATCTTCATATTGTGATCTTTCCTACTTTTAAAGACACTATCCAAACTTATTCAATTACTGATGTCCTCCCACACCATCTCTTCACTGACAGCTCGGAACATACCACATAATCGAGCAGTTCGTCTCCTTTCTCCCAAGTCTTCCCAGCCCAAACTTTGCAACATTTTTGTAACACCACTTTTGTCGGAAATCGCCCAGAACTAATCGAGCTGCTTTTCTTTGGATTTTTTCCAGTTCCTGAATCAAGTAATCCTGGTAAGGGTCCCATAGACTGGAACCATACTCTAGTTGGGGTCTCACCAGAGACAAATATGCTCTCTCCTTTACATCCTTACTACAACCCCTAAATACTCTCATAACCATGTGCAGAGACCTGTACCCTTTATTTACAATCCCATTTATGTGATTACCCAATGAAGATTTTTCTTTATCTTAATACCTAGGTATTTTTCAATGATCCCCAAAAGGGAACTTTCACCCCATCAACGCAGTAATTAAAACTGAGAGGCCTTTTCCCATTTGTGAAACTCACAACCTGACTTTTATCCCCGTTTATCATCATACCATTGCCTACGGTCCATCTCAAACATTATCGACGTCATTTTGCAGTTGCTCCCAATCCTGTAACTTATTTATTACTCTGTACAGAATAACATCATCTGCGAAAAGCCTTATCTCTGATTCCACTTCTTTACACATATCATTGATATATAAGAAAACATAAAGGTCCAATAATACTACCTTGAGGAATTACCCTCTTAATTTTTACAGTGTCAGATAAAGCCTCACCTACTCTAATTCTCTGAGTTCTACTTTCTAGAAATAGAGCCACCTATTCAGTCACTCTTTTGTCAAGTCCAATTGCACTCATTTTTGCCAGTAGTCTCCCATGATCTACCACATCAAATGCCTTAGATAAGTCAATCGCAATACAGTCTAATTGACCTCCTGAATCCACGATATCTGATATATATCTTGCTGGAATTCTACAAGTTGGGCTTCAGTGGAATAACCTTTCCTAAACCCAAACAGCCTTCTATCAAACCAGTTATGAATTTTGCAAACATGTCTTATATAATCAGAAAGAATGCTTTCCCAAAACTTACATACAACGCATGTCAGACTGACTGGCCTGTATTTTTCAGCTTTATGTCTATCACCCTTTCCTTTATATACAGGGGCTACTATTGCAACTCTCCATTCATTTGGTAAAGTTCCTTCATGCAAATACAAATCAAACAAGTACTTCAGATATGGTACTATATCCCAACCCATTTTCTTGAGTATATCCCCCGGAACCTTATCAATTCCAGCTGCTTTTCTAGTTTTCAACTTTTGTATATTACTGTAAATGTCATTGCTGTCATAGGTAAATTTTAATACTTCTTTAGTATTAGTTACCTCCTCTATCTGGACATTATCCTTGTAACCAACAATCTTTACATACTGCTGACTGAAGACTTCTGCCTTTTGAAGATCCTCGCCTACGCACTCCCCTTGTTCATTAATGATTCCTGGAATGTCCTTCTTGGAACCGGTTTCTGCCTTGAAGTACCAATAAATACTCTTCCATTTTTCACTAAAATTAGTGTGGCCACCAATTATGCTTGCCATCATGTTATCCTTAGCTGACTTCTTTGCTAGATTCAGTTTCCTAACAAGTGCCTTCCATTTCTCCTTTCTTCCACAGCCATTTCTAACTCTATTTCTTTCCAAGCTCCAACCTCCTTCTTAGCCTCTTTACTTCTCTTTTATAATACAGTGGATCTTTACCATTCCTTACCCCCTTTGTAGGTATAAACCTATTTTCAAATTCCTCAACATTTGCTTTAAAACCATCCCTGAGTCTGTTTACATTTTTATTTACCGTTTTCCACCGATCATAGTTACTTATTAAAAACTCCCTCATGCCTGTTTTATCAGCCATATGGTACTGTTTAACAGTCCTAATTTTAATCTCTTCCTTTCTTTCATATTTATTTTTAATTACCACAAAAACAGCTTCGTGATCACTAATCGATCACTACTTCTTAAACTTCTTAAAGCCATTTTTAATGGGTCCATACCTAAAATCAAGTATAAGGCTGAATACGGCACAAATACTCAGGCCCCTAGCCATATGAATTAACTAACAAAAGTTAAAATCAACGACCGGACCAGGAATCGTACCCGGGACACCTAGGACCAAAAGCCAGCGTGCTAACCATTTATCCACGGACCAGGTTGCATAAAATTAAAGTAGGTATATTGCCTGATTGTCAATTTGTAATGCTGGGGCTTAGTTCCATTGTGTGGCCAGAAGACAGCATTTACTTGAAAAGGAAGTTTATTTTACATATGTTATTAAGACAGTTAATAGACTCATTTACTTTCAACCATTTCGAGATACGTTTGTAAAAAAGGCGTATTTCTATTTTTCGTAAGCGTTCGTCTATTCGCTTATTTCAATCCATTGTCCATTCGACACACTTAAACCGAAAATATATCCATGACGCATGCAATTATTCTATGCGATTTGACTGAATGAAATTTGAAACTCATTCGATTGTTTTATTCTATTATTTAAATAATCGGATGAAGGTAATTCGAATATTAAAAGTATTCGGTTATGTCATCACTACAACTGAATGATATTTGAATCCCATTAGATCATTTTACTCGATTATTTATTCGATTGGAGTTTATTCGATTATTAAAAGTATTCGATTATCCCATCACTAGTACAGTATATTATGCTAACATAAACATGGAGGTAGGTAATATGAGTTTGTTCATCCATCGGTTAATTAATTACTTAATCATAATTTTTCTATCCAAGGCATATATTAAGGTTATAAACTGGCGAAAAATTAAGTGCCATCACCAAGAAGACATTTGTTTAGACGAATGCAATTTAGGTTAAGCAATTATCTAGGTAACATATTTATTTGGTTTGAGTTTCCAGGTCACAGGTTCAAGTAAGCGTGAAAATACATATGACATGGTGATACATTAATGGTCACTGTAGTCGCCATGATTTTGAAAGCAAGGATGCAAACATGCATAAATTGAGTCGTACGGGTGTTGTATATCATTTTATGAGATGAAGTTCCACGCCTGTTGCACTTGATCAGTCAAATCAAGAAGGTAAGTGTTGGTAGTGGATGACGCTGAATTTTTCGTCCCAAATTTTCACATACGTGCTCAATGGGCGAATGTTCTGGTGATCACGCAGGCCAAGGCCACTGGTCTGCACTTCATAAAGCAAGATGGGTGACAGCGGCGGTATATTGAGGAGCATTATCCTGTTGGAAAAATCTCCCTTAAATACTGTGAATAAATGGCAGGGCAACCGGCTCAATCCTCCGTCTGATGAACAAGTTCGCTGTCGAAGTTTTTGGGATAATGACGTGAGTGCTCCTGCAGTCATAAGAAATTACTCCCCGGACCATAACTTCTGGTGTAGGTCCAGTGTGTCGACGGCGCAGACACCTTGCTTCCAAGCACTGGCCTTGCCCCCTCCTTGCCAAACTACGGCCATCTCTGGAATCAAGACAGGAACGGCTCTTTACTGGAAACACAACATATTTCTACTCCGCCCTCCAGTGAGCTCTAGCTTTACACCACTGAAGTCGCAGGAGGCAGTGATTCGGAATGAGTGGCATGAACGCTACACAAGTCTGGCTCGAAGCTGTCCGTGAAGTAATCGGTTTGTTAGAGTCTGCTGTATCACTCTGGTGCCAAAATAGGCTCTAGTGGCTGCTGCAGATGCAGTACTATCCACCACAGCTATGCGATGAATACGGCGGTCTTCCGCCTCCGCATTAACCCGTGTGTGGCTGAACCCCGATCATGTTGAGACAGTGCCTTCTCATGGCTACTGTTGACAATAGAAACGCAGTGGTCATTGTTGGAAATACCAATGCACTGTGGATACATCCCTGTCAAGACGATCTGCAGTATCGCGGAAAGAACATCCACCTTCTCGTAGCCCTGTTACATACCCTCGTTCAAAGTCAGTAATGCGCTGATACTGCCTTCTTCGTCTCCTTAAAGGCATGTTTGGCTAACACCTACCTCACAATGACAACACTGGACGATGACTAACGCTCACAAAATGTACAGCGCGTATTTAACGCAAACTGGCATTGCAAGTACGTAGTGGAACTATTAGCACCATCCTTCGACGACTAGCGCGTGAATTTCAATATGCGTCATCTTTCAGATATACAAACACATCTACCGAATTGCCTTTATCTAGCACAGGGCCATTCACACAGCACTCTCCGAGCGCTTTGGTGGAATGTAGTTAAGGTAGTGGTGGGAGGAGCTTGGCTGACTGAGCGCGCGGTCTGCCCGCCGCGCCAAAGTGAGCAGCCGATCTATCAGTCGCTAGTCTAGTCCAATGCGCTTTGTTGAGTGCGTGTAACTAAATCAGTTTCGCAGTTGTCATGACCGATCGTCATACAAAGACAGAAGATTGGTGAAGCAGCAGCCTTTAAAGCAGAATAGGAAAATTCATTTTTCTTTACATTTTTCTTGCCAAATATTTAGTGTGCCACCGAGATTTAATGTGTTTTCAAAAAGCACAATTTGGAACGGTGCCAACCACACGGATGTGTACGGTGATTTGACAGACGCCAGTTGCCAAACGAATTTGGAATAGCTGAAAGAAAATTTCAAGCAGACCTATTCTGTAAGTATTATTGTTTTAATTTTAAAATGCTTGTTTGCAAACGGGAACGAAGAAATGATTTAATTATTTGAAGAACACTAAGATTGTGACTTGCTGTATTTTTGTCTGACAGGAGATAGAGGACAGTGAGGTTGGTGGACCCATTTTACGAACAAGCTACAAATGTTCGATCTGAATTGCCAAAGCTGGGAAAACCTACGCAGAAGGGAATTTAATCAAGGAGTACCCAATGGACGCGACGTCGTGTACTTGTCCTACGGAGCTAGTTGACAAATTTTATAAAATCACTCTTTCTCCTCAAACTGTGGCTCGCAGAATAAACGATATGGCCCTTGGTATGGAACAGTAATTAATGGAGAAGGCAGCTAATTCTGTATCATTTTCCATCGCCCTCGACGAATCTACCGACATTGCGGCCAAAGCTCAGCTCGATATTTTCATTCGAGGAGTGGATGACAATCTTTGTGTGACCGAGGATTTCCTAGACTTGGTAGCTCTGAAAGACACCACTACAGTCTTCGATATTTTCCAAGCCGTGGAGAGTGTTTTTAAGTCAATGTGATTAGAATGGGAGCGGTTGACGAGTGTAACGACGGATGGATCTCCTGCTTTACTTGGTCTACGCACGGGGTTCCTCAGCTATGTAAACTTAAAAATTGGCTGAGAGCGGTAGTACCCTAATTGCGGCGATCCATTGCTTGATACACCAGGAGACAATCTGTTTAAAATTCGCCAAGCTTAAAGACTTACCGGGAACAGTTGTGCGTTACCATGGACTCACGCACAGTCACTTCAAAGATTTTTTGGATGGCATCGAAGAGCACTATCCGGATATCCCGCACCATGCGGAAGTAAGATGGCTGAATAAGGCGAAGGTGCCTTATCGTGTTTCTTTGCTTGCGGAACGCAATAGATACCTTTTGTGGCATGAAAGTGCGACCCGAAATTCAATTGCATGATCCTAAGTGGGTGGCGGAATTGGCATTTTAAGTGATATTACTGACCATATGATTACTTTGACCATTTCGCTTCAGGGCGAAAAGCACAATATCTGGGATTTGGTGGAAAACATTCAAGCGTTCAAAATAAAATTGATTTTGTGGGAAAACCAGTTGCGTGCAAGAAACACAAGACATTTTTAATTGCTTAAAACAGTGAAATAAGGTGTCGATTATGATGGGTACCTGCAGGTAATTCGCCAATTACAAGAAGAGTTTGAAAAGAGATTTTCAGAATTATCAGAACTCCAACCGGTGTTAGATGTATTTTTAGACAATTTCCTCTTTGTGCAGACAGTGTTTCACGGCTATTTCAATTAGAGTTGACAGAACTGCAGTGCAACATTCGTCTTAAAGACCGCTTTATAATGTCACGAAGTTTAGAAGAATATTACAGCGGCCTTCCTCAAGAAGGAGAACCCTCTTTTTATAAACATTCATGTAAAGTTCCTTCGAAGTTCAGCTCAACGTACATTTGTGAGAGTTTATTTTCGATTCTTAAGCTGACCAAAAAGAAAAAAACACCGTGCAACGATGAGCTATAGAAACTTGCGCAATTGTTTAAGAACAGCTGTGTCCAGAAATATTGCACCCAATTTGGAGAAGATTGTTTGCACCAAAACTAAAAGCTTGTAAAAACGAGTGAGAAAAAGTCACTCAAAGTCTGTACTATCTGTTCATATTGGTAAAATGTTGTTGAATTTTCCTCTCAAATATGTCAAAGTTCAGTTTTGAATAAATCACATTATTCTTTACATAACACTTGAGTTCGTTTCCAGTACATTCCATACATCGGAGTACATTCGATTTGTATACGCGGTATATTTTTTTGGGGAAAAACAGCCCTATCAATATGATGTCAACAATCCCTCAAAAGCCGTCGGCCGCACTACAGTACCACGCTAGTACCATATCTGAAGTACTTATTTGATCATTGTTTGCATGAAGGAGCTATACTAAATGAATGGAGAGTTGCTATAGTAGCCCCTATGTATAAAGGGAAGGGTGATAGACATAAGGCTAAAAATTACAGGCCAGTCAGTTTGATGTGCATTGCATGTAAGCTTTGGGAAAGCATTCTTTCTGATTATATAAGACATGTTTGCTAAATGAATAACTGGTTTGGTAGAAGGCAGTTTGGGTTTAGGAAAGGTTATTCCACTGAAGCTCAACTTGTAGGATTCCAGTAAGATATAGCACATATTTTGGATTCTGGAGGTCAAATGGACTGTATCGCGATTGACCTATCTAAGGCATTTGATAGGGTAGATCATGGGAGACTACTGGCAAAAATGAGTGCAACTGGACTTGACAAAAGAGTGACTGAATGGGTGGCTAGGTTTCAACAAAATCGAACTCAGAGAATTAGAGTAGGTGAAGCTTTATCTGTCCCTGTAATAATTAAGAGGATAATTCCTCAAAGCAGTATTATTGGACCTTTATGTTTTCTTATATATATCAATGATATGTGTAAAGAAGTGGAATCAGAGATAAGGCTTTTTGCAGATGATGTTATTTTGTACAGAGCAATAAATAAGTTACAAGTTTGTGAGCAACAACAAAATGACCTCGATAATATAGTCAGATGGACAGTAAGCAATGGTATAATGATAGACGGGGTTAAAAGTCAGGTCGTGAGTTTCACAAATACAAAACGTCCTCTCAGTTTTAGTTTCTGCGTTGATGGAGTGAATGTCCCTTTTGGAGAAAGAGTAAGTACCTAGGTGTTAATATAAGGAAAGACCTTCATTGGGGTGATCTCATAAATATGATTGTAAATAAAGGGTACAAGTCTCTGCACATGGTTTGAGGGTATTTAGGAGTAGTAGTAAGGATGTAAAGGAGAGGGCATATAAGTCTCTGGTAAGACCCCAACTAGAGTATGGTTCCAGTGTATGGGACTTCAAGAACTGGAAAAAATGCAAAGAAAAGCAGCTCGATTTGTTCTGGGTGATTTCCGACAAAAAAGTAGCGTTACAAAAATGTTGCAAAGTTTAGGCTGGGAAAAATTGGAAGAAAGGAGACGAGCTGCTCGACTAAGTGGTATGTTTCGAGCTGTCAGTGGAGAGATGGCGTGGAATGATATCAGTAGACAAATAAGTTTGAGTGGTGTCTTTAAAAGTAGGAAAGATCACAATATGAAGAAAAAGTTGGAATTCAAGAGGACAAATTGGGGCAAATGTTCGTTTATAGGAAGGGGAGTTAGGGATTGGAATAACTTACCAAGGGAGATGTTCGATAAATTTAGAACTTCTTTGGAATCATTTAAGAAAAGGCTAGGAAAACAACAGATAGGGAATCTGCCACCTGGGCGACTGCCCTAACTGCAGATAAGCAGTGATTGATTGACAGTACGTACGTATCTCGTCAGTGCGGTCCGAACATAGTCCGTCCGTTTCAAGACTGAAGAAGTTCTCAAGTCTCCTCGCTGCCACAGCGTAGTGGTGGTAGGGGAGGAGCACTGGTCCGACTGCCCAGTGTTCCCGAGCGCGACCGCGCTCTTCGAACGCAGTGGCTTGATGACCCTAATCTAGCATAACACTCTTGGTGTTGGGATTCCAATTTCCGCCTGTTTATACGTACCGATATGTCATACATAACAAATTACATTTCTCTGTATAGTTTGATGATATTGAGTTGTATATTCACATTGTCTAAAACCATGCAACTACTAATATTGTAATGTTACTTCTTTGTCTAAATGTAAGCTAACATACAGTTATCACATACATTTTCAAGACAATTACCGTACTCCTTTGTGTCATATATATTACAAGACGGTACCAATACAGAATTTCTAACCTCTTAAATAATTGGACTTGTATACCACGAATACATTTTCGAGTCTTATGTCAGGTAATCAGACTCTGAATATGACAAATACTGATACAGGCCTATCTACACTCACAGTGTAAGCAAAATAAATTACATATTAAAACACTGAACTAGTATATTCTTTATTGAAACAGTAATATCACTGCCCTTCATTATATCAGCTGACGGAATTCAGTACTTGGCTAAAACATGGTGGCTGAACAGGTCTTGACCACACTGTACATACGGAGTCATTGTACTGCTGGGCCTACGTGCACGCCATATCTCTGCAATTCAAATATTTTGCTATGGTTCCGCTGTTGTACACTTCCTCTGATTTTGGCGAGTTTCAGACCATTGCTTCTGAATGTTTCACCTTCTCCAAACAGCAGTGTACTTCTTTTGCGTCGAACCGACACAGACAATACTTACTTCGGCGATGGGATATTAGAGGGCGAGGATTTGGAAGGAAACCACCGTGGCCTTACGGTACTTCCCCAGCATTAACCTGGTGTGAACATGAATAACCACGAAAAACCATCTTCGCGGCTGCCCGCAGTGGGTTTCCAACGCACCATCTCCCGAATGAAAGCTCAGAGCTACCTGACTGAAACCGCGTGCCCACCTTACTCAGTGTACTAATGTTTCAAGTCATGTGCAGAAAGTGAGAAACATACGAATACAAACGTAGGGTAAACAATGACAGGCCGGCGCGGGAATATCAAACAAAACACACATTCAAAATCTTAAGGACAATCCTCACACCTTTATACACTGCCGTCTTCTTATAGACATGGTAGTTAAGATAACGGAGGTATTCACTAATTTAGATTTTTCTTGCCAAGTTCAGCTGGAAGCACCGTTGACGTGGAAATTTTGTTCAGTCGGCATTGTAATTGACTTAGTTAACTGACGATGGTTGTGCTGTAGTTTTATAAAGTGGAAACCCGCGTTGTCATTAGCCCCTATCGATGATGAAGATAATGATAATGGCTATTGAAAGAAGGAAAATGTGAGACCGGATTGAGCAGCTGACGGTAGAGCGCTGGCCTCCTGAGCTCAAGTTAGCAGTTTCGTTTCCGGCTTAGTCCGATGGTACTTGAAGTTGCACAGGTATGTAGGCCAGATGTACGGTTTCTTTCTCATTTCAACTGTACGTCGAATATTCCTCTTTTTAAATCGTGGTCTAGACATGATCGAGTGCAAAATATACTGCATTCTGACCAAAAAGGGAAGCTAGGCCATCACAGTTGAGAACAGAGCCTCTGGTAATATGCTAGGGGTACTAGTGTGCGTGCGGAACATGTAAAGTATGGCGGATTTATTGTTTGGTAAGAGAATGACTCACGCATTAAATAAATTGAATGATTTGTTTCCTGGAGAAGTGAAGAACTGTGAAAATTTCTTTAAACATGACGAATTTTGTGTTAATTATCTATGTAAATAGTTTAATTTTAGTGATTCTAATGTTTTTCCACAGATGAATAGTATAACTCATGAAGACATACCCAGGGTGCGAAATCGGGAAAAAATGGTGGGGGGAGAAGGATCGTAGGGCTTAACTACTAGTTTTTACTTCAAACAGTATATAGGGGTAAATTAACCCCTCCTTAAAATTTAAATTTAAAACGTTTTGTTTGAATTCCGCTTTTATAACAAGAATGGTGTTCAATGGAAAATTATTCCCGGGTTTCAGATGAACTTGCCAGAATGAAACAAGAAAAATAGGCTGCATGTTCGGAGTTACCACCGCTGCGTTGTTTTATTACTCAAGGTCTGGCAGTCATCCTGGTATTTCTAACTTATATGTATTATTGTTGATGTTTTTATGAAAATATGCACAGTAAAAGACATTGTTTTCAGTAACATATGTGTTACATTTTCCTCATTTTATAATGAAAGAATCCCCCTGGGCAATTTTAGTGGGGGAACCTTCGAGATAAAATCATAGGTGGGGGGAACAATCCCATCCCCCGGCGATTTCGCACCCTGGACTTACCTCAGTTCAGCAAGATTTTATTAATTATTTGGAGACATTAGGTTTAGAGGAAAGGCTGAATATGGATGACGTGTGTTCAGAAGTTGTCGAAATAGAAGTTGTCTTCTGGGGAGGTTGAAGCTGGCAAAACAATAGAGATGGCTATATATTTCAGGATTAATTAGCCCAGAAAAATGTAAGAACATCTAGATGGACTTTAATGTTTGTGTTTTATTATATGTCCAACGAATACATATACTAAAAGAACATTTTCAATAATGGCAACGAAATGGAGAGATGACAGAAACTGAAGCACTGTAGACATTATAAATATAAATTGTTTGGATGATTCCAACTATGATTAGAATTGTATGGAATACCACAAGAAGATTTTCTTGAAAAATATATGTTTGTAATTTTTCACGCTGGTATATCATTACCGGTATTTATTAGTTAATATATTCTTAGTCTCATCTCATTCATTAAATGTCTATGGTATTTGGTTTTAGTGCTACATGGCAAAGGAATGAAGTGTTCCTTATTTGCCATCTGAAAATCTGGCAACCCTACAGATATGTAAGGCTCGTCAGTTGTAATCGTGCAAGCGAAGAGGAAGGTTGTTGAGTGAGTGAGTGCTGACATGGGGATTTAATAGAATTGTACCGGGTGACGATAGGTCGTTGGCACGGTAGAGGCATGCCCAAGAGGCGCAACATGGGTTGCAGAGCCGGGCAGCAGGGGAGCTTGATTTCAGTTTTGATGGCTGCATCAGTGATGGCAGTGTTGTTGGTCATTGGAGGGGTCGAGATGAACCCCGGACCTGATCATGATAATGCGGATGGATGGGAAGAGATGGAGAAGATAAGGGAAATCGGTAAGGCTCAATCTCAGCTCAAGCTGAACAAATGAGAGAGTTACTACGAGAGCAATCTAGTGAACTACGAGTAATAGTGAAAGAGGAGATAGGCAAGGTGACAGAAATGGTGGTCCAAAATAATAAAGAAATATCAAGTTTGAAGGGTAAGGTGAGAAGAATGGAGGAAGAGATAAAAGAATTGAGATGGCAGGAGAATAAGCCACAGCAGGAAACCCGAAAAAAATATTTTTATATATGGGCTACCCGAGGACACTAAGGAAGGTCTGGTATCCAAAGTGGTTGGAGATAATTAACGAGAGGTTGAAGATTAGCAGTAGGGAGGCCGATATAGACGAGATACAGAAAATGGGGAAAGCAAATGGCAAGAGACCAGTGAGAGTTAGGTTCGTATCAACCCTACTAGTGAAGAAGATATTGTATAATACAAGCCGATTGTAAGGTGAAAAATTATGGATCAAACAGGAGATGGAGAAAGAAGCCTTCAGGAACCAGATAATGCTGCAGTTCTACATAGGAAAAGCTAGGCGTGCAGGATTAATGGCCTACATAAGGCGCAAGAAATTAGTGGTGGGTGACGACAAGTGGACCAGAACATGGGGGGTAGAGCAGTTAAAGAATATGTACAACACAGCGAGTACATTGGCCGAGGAGGAAGGTGAACGCACGAGACAGCTGAGATCAGCAGAAGGCGGAGCAGCGAGTGGCGACCAGGTAGTTGCGAGACAAGGACAGAGAGAGGAAGAAGCAGACGCAGAGACAACGAATAGTGAGGGCAATCCTGGTGACCTTCAGCGACAGCTGAGTGCTGACACCATGAGAGACGCAACACCGAAACGCAGACGTGTGAGTCTCAAGGACTTCTGGTACAGAAAAGGTAATTTAAACGAGGGTGGCCTTGATAGGGAATGTGTTAATACTCTAGATGAGAACTCTGATGGACTGGGTGTTACTAGGATTACGAGATCTAAGAAGAACAGCCAGAGTGAGGGGCAGGGAAGAAAGAAATAACTAGAGATAACAGTAGGGTGCATCAATATTGAAGGCCTTAGAAGTCAGTTACAGAATGAATCGTTTAAAGAGTTGTTACGTAGCTTGCATATCCTCGCATGTGTGGAAACCTGGATTCCACCGAAAAGTAATATAGAAATAGAAGAGTTCACGGTCTTCTATAAGGCAAAAGAAAGACGAACCGGCAGGGGTGGATATCCGGGTGGGATAATGGTTATGGTTAGGGAGGATTTGCATGCTAGAATAGTCCAAATTGAATCAGAAATGGAGGAGATGATGTGGGTCAAAATAAATATGTACGATGAGAATGAGCCAGATTTATGCATTGGTTTTGTCTACAACCTTCCTGAAGCCTCGCCATTTGCGAACTGTGATTTCTTTGATGAGTTGGCACTAGAACTTAGTAGAATTCAAAACATTTTTGAGGATGCAGGCATTCTAATAATGGGGGACTTCAATGCGAGTGTTGCAGACCAGAAGCCGGTGTACGACAAGAGGCAGAAGAAGTTTATGTACAAAAGAGAGTGAGCCAGGATAAGGGCTGTAATAAAAATGGAGAAACGTTGCTAGAGCTGTGTGGTACGGTAGAACTATATATTTTGAATGGATGGTGGCATGGCGACGAATTAGGGAACCTGACATACATAACGGAAACAGGGGGTAGTAGCATAGACTTGGCGCTATGCTCCAGGAATTACAGGTTAAGGAATGGGGTGAGTCACATCATCTATCAATTATTGTCAGAGTAAAAGATAGAAAGGGAGGGCATTAACAAGCAATACGATAAAATTCAAAGAAACGTTAGTTACTAAGTACAGGTGGAGAGAGGAGCTAAAGAATGAGTTTATGAACTATTATGAGGGAGAAATAGGCCAGATAGTGAAAGGTGGAATAGACTCAATGATCGAGATTAACCAAACGAGTACAGCAGTTAAAATAATAGAAAACACTGTAAACATGGCAGGGGAGAAGATGAGGATAAAGGAGGGGCAGAACATAATAGGAAAAGGTTGGTACAATGACGAATGCAAGAATAAAATGTATGAAGTACTGAAAGCATTGAAGGCGAATAGAAAGCATGGGGGAGAAAATCATAGGGTAGAATTTTGTAACTTGAGAAGATAATTAAGGGAATTATTGTATACAACCAAGTCCGAATGGCAGGAGCAGAGTGTTGTTGAATTAAATAGCAATGCAAAACAGAATGATAGTAGGAAAGTATGGAGTACAATTAGGAGGATTTGTGGAATGCGGAAGCTTCCGCGGCAGACTGAAATAAGTCAGGCTATCTGGGTGGAGCACTATAAGAAACTATAAGAGGTTGAAGATAGGTGGAGACCGAGAATAAATAAAAACGGAATATCGGTAGGGCTGGGGTGTACTGAGCCTGCATTAGACAAGGGAATATCGATAGAAGAAATAAGAGTGGTCTTAGGGAAAGCCAAGAAAGGCAAATCAGGAGCGATTTCGGGCATCACTAACGAATTTTGGAAGCAGGTGGTGCAGAATAAGGATATCCTAGAAAGTATGGTGAAACTATTTAACAGAATATTTGAAGGAGGGGAGTTTCCAAAATCTTGGCAAGAGGGAGTGATCTGCCCAATCTACAAGAGGAAAGGAGATACATTTAACCCAAATAATTACAGGGGCATAACGTTGCTGGATACATTAAGTAAAATATACACAGGGGTGTTAGCAAAAAGGTTAATGAAGTGGGCAGAGGAGGGATCGATTCTGGAGAGACTTCAGTCAGGCTTTAGAGAAAGGATGAGGACAACAGATAATACATTTGTAGTGAAAACAATAATGGATAAGTATGTAAAAAAGAAAGGTGGAAAAATGTACATTACTGCTATTGACTTGGAGATAGCATTTGATTCTGTGAGCAGATGGGCGGTCGTAGCCAAGATGAGAAGGATAGGGGTGTCTCAGAAGATGATGAGAGCGGTTGAAAACGTATATATATAAGTGAAATGCTCAATTAAAACTAAGGAGGGAGCAGTATTTGGGGGAATATTCTCTAAAGTAGGGCTGAAACAGGGTTGTATGATGTCACCAGTACTGTTCGCACTGTTTATAAATGATGTCTTTCAATCGAAAGGTTTTGAGGCAGGGGTTTATCCAAGTCTTGAGAACCAGGATATTCCGGGTCTCATTTTTGCTGACGACATACTTCTGCTCACTTTGACACCCAATAGTATGCAGGGTAGTATAAATGTAGTGGTAAATTAGTGTAGAGTGTGGAATTTAAAAATTAATGCTCAGAAAACCAAAGTAATGGTGTGCAAAAAAGGATATACATTGTCAAAGAATGAAAAATGGTGGATGGGCGAGACGAGGTTAGAAGTTGTCAAGAAAGTGGAATACTTGGGTTTTATATTAAGTGGAAATGGGAAATGGACAGAGCAAATAAAAAGATCGAAACTAAAAGGTATGAGTGCACTGTCAGCCATTAACGTACTGGAGATGAAGATGCCCAACACAGACTACAGAGTGTATAAAAATGTTTTTATGCAGTAGTCAAATCTAGAGGGTTGTACGGAGAGGAAATTTGGGGAGTTGAAGGGAGGGTTGATTCACTTGATGCAATTACGAGTAGATTTGGTAAAATAATTATGGGTCTACCCAGTTGTACAGCTAACTGTGGAGTGAGAATGATGTGCAAAGATATAAGTCTGCAAGTGGATATTATTAAAAGGATAATAAAGTATTGGCTGAGAAGCTGCGAGAAGGGGGCGAAGTATTACAGGAAGCATATCAACACCAAATGAAACATCAGAACCAAGGATGCTGGGTGGATGGGGTACGGAACATTTTGGAAACGATAGAAATGGGATATTACTGGAAAAAGGGATTGTATTGTCCCCTTCAAATTTGGCATTCTTTGGAATATTTACGACAAGCTAACATTAAAAGTTTTATTGTTCGCCGGGAGCTGTATTTGTCATTTGGGAAGCAGTGAGCGAGCTCCAAACCAGTTTTTTCTCATTCAGAGGGGCGATGTATTGAGCCATCTTCGACTGAGTGCAAGGTAGATCACGTGACGCGCCTGTGTTTCTAGCCTGCCACGCGCGGACGACCCGGGCTGCGAACAAGCTTCGAGAACAGTCGTAGCCAATCATAAGAGACCCCGTGAACCAATGATCGTCTTAAAAATACACACCTCCCGAGCCAAGGCTATAAAAAGCCATGTTCAAAGTAAATCATTCTCTACTCTACTCTGCTGTACTCTACTCTGGTCTACTCTGCGCTGCTCCGCTATTCATCGTAACCACGTGGAAGGAGAACTTTGCCGTGCAAGCAGACGTCCGTTCTGCCGAATTTAGTGAAGTTTATTAACAACTCTTATGGATTGAATTCCAACTTAGGAGATCCAAGTTAAGTGTATTTATCCAGGATAAAATTCAGTAATTCTGCGTGTGTGAGCATATCTTAATATTTGTCGTCTCAGTTACAGCCCACACCTCCGGAACGCGACGGAATTCATCCCAGTAATTGCTGTGTACATCAAGATGGATTATTCCTATACTATGTGCATTTTAATTTCATCGTGGGACGTCTACTGCCGTGTCTCCATGATCTTTCAAGTATGTGAGACGCTTCTGGACAGGGAAGGTGACTGACCGAGGAAATGCCGGAATGACTGACTGCAACCTGGGATCGAACCTCATCTGAAACTTGAGTACCATCTAAAAATTTATTTTCTTTCTCATCTTTGTAAAACTAGAGGATCTTTCTTCTTTAAATCGTAGATCTATTAGCTCTTGTTGTAGATAGAAGTATTTCATTTTCCATTTCTTGAGGTGTCATGGTAGTCGAGTTACATGAGTGTGACTGAAAATTGGAACCTATTAGATTAGATGTGTAGTCTGTCTTTGAGTGAGTTCCAATGCAAATGAGTTAGATATATCTAAAAATCACTGACCACGCGATAAACTTTATTTATTTGCCTGTGATATTGGAATTAACCTGGATTGGAATTATGTGTAAAATTTGTGAGATAGGATCGAGCCTAGTGTCATTTTAAGATCACTTGTATTCTTTAGGATCGAGTCATCTGATTTCATGGTATTTCATGAGGATTGATATATATATAATAATCACTTGAATAATAATAAAATCAAGTAAAGATCGGGTTAAAATGGAATTAAACGGTCGTGAGCTATAAATTATCTTAGATTCCTTATATGTGAGATTTAATGTGCTCAGTTCATGATGTGCCTGGAATACGACTATCCTGCGGGATGTTAATTGAGTAATTATTCACCGGAGAATTTATTATTGATGAATGACTTCTTGTTGTATCTTTGGGAGCACAATAATTTATTGTAAGTGGAGCACATGTTGTGTATTTATTTCACGAATAGGGAATGATAATAATAATAATAATAATAATAATAATAATAATAATAATAATAATAATAATAATAATAATAATAATAATAATAATAATGCGATTGAGGCTCACGAACGCGATGTTTGCGACTTGTGATGGTGATGATTATGGAATCTTATTGGAACCTTCAAATAAAATTTCGGAAATTTAGATGAATCTCCATCGTTGCTTGTGGAATATTTCAACCCAAGTGAGATCACGAATTTCGATCACTAGCCACTATTGAAGAAAGAGTATTTTCATACACGAATTTATCTTCCGGAAACTATCGATGTGCTTAAAAATAACGAATAAATTCATAAGGGCAGGATTCGCTCTAAATAATGTTTATAATACCTACGTGTTACCTTGTGTGAATGTAGTGGTGTGTGTGTTGTAATTATAAATATTTTCCTTGTCTTTGATTGTTCAATGTGGTTTAATCTGGTCGCGCATTTATGGCAACGGCACAGAGTGTGTTCAACGTTTTCTGCCACCATGAGAATTTATTTGGCACCTTAAAGAAAAGTTTAATGAGTTTAATGTTGAGGAAAACTAGACTAGAATTTAATTTGCTGTTTGTTAAGATTTAAGGGAAAGATCGTCTCGTTATTTTTTCGCAAAGGCAAGCGATTTGAAAATTAATTTCCAATTAACTCACACGTGGATAAGAAATTTTCCAATACATTTATATTTAAAATTCGAAATATTTTCAAATTAATTTGAAATTTTGAATGCTATGCAAATATAAAAATTAAATGTTCACAAATGGCATAATCAACGCGGATTCTTTGATAACGAGTAATAGTAATTAATTGAAGAATCATTTAAAAATGTGAAATATAATTTCCATGAGAATTATTTAGTGAGATGCACTAGTTGGAAAACACGATTGTGTGACGATAAAGTAAAATATTGCACAGGCAAGGTTAGAGATGAATAATAATAATAATAATAATAATAATAATAATAAAAATAAAATTTTGGAATTAATTTTGGTTTTCACTAAAACTTCTACTGGTGTTATTGATGAGTATTATACAGTTTAAAGACTGAGATTCATCAGAATTCAACATTCACCATGTGTTGAGGTTAATACAAATTCATGGAGCCTTTAGCAAACTTTTCTCTGGAATAAGAAGCGAGATAGCTGTCTACTAATTTTGTACAAACCTTTATTGAAGTCTTTGGACTCTTTCAGTTAAATACTTTAATTTTTAAAGGCAGTAAAGGCCTAATTTTGTTTGTTAATTTTCATTCCAGAACAGTAATGCTGGAGAACGAGAAGTACATTTGGTTAGAAAGTGCTACTGGAGAATGAGATATTATGACAGTTCGTTGTATGAAATCCAGCAAGGATATTTTTATGTTATAAATGATTTTGGTAATAAATGTAAGTGTGTTGTTTTTAAAAAATATTTTATTTTGCTTAGTCGTCAACCCCTTTACCCTTACATGCCTCTAGAAAACGGAAATTTAGGAACGAACGGTCCACTTCGGGATCTCTCGCTCACTGGCTGGGCTTAGCCAGGCAATAATGGGGGCAGTATCGAGAAAATGAGAATATGTAAACAAAATAGTTCTAAGAATTTAAGAAATTGAAAAGCAATATATTGATGCGCAATGTAGAAGTAAGAGGTCATTAGGAGAATTTTGTAATGTAAGTGGGAGAATGAGGATAAATGTAGAGATTATATCAAAAAAGGAAATGAGGGGTATAATATGGTGGTTAAATGGGACACACAAAAGTAAAGCATACAGACGAAACAGAGATGATAATAAATGTTTACTATGTTCTGAAGAAATGGGATGGGCACACCTTATAAAAGATTGTTCAATGACAAAGAAAATACGAGAGAAATTTATAGATGAGGAAGATGTAAAGAAAATTGAGAACGAAAATCAGTTGTATACAATTGTAAAGTTATTGAACAGAGAGTGGATGCACCCGGGGAGAATTGCAAAATTATTTAACATTATTAGAGGAATGTGGAGTAGGAAACTGAGGGAAGGAAAGGATGTGATACATGTCAGCCAGGAACTGAATTTTACCTAAGCTAACCTAGACAATATAACTACGTTGAAGTCTAGAGCCATTACGTACGTAGGCTAAAGGTGTAGTATGGAACTACCTTGTTGCAGTACTTCTATTAGTCTGCCGTATTGCCGAATACTAATTTTCATTTTTTCCCTTTTCTTAATAGCCCGTAAAGGCAATATTGAGATTCTTTGAGTTTTTGTTTTTAATCTGAAAAGGTGTCAATATCCATAGATATTTCAGTTTATGCCATCTATCAACGTAACTCCAAAATTCAGTTTACATTATTCTTTCTCTGTTCAATCTCCAATCATCTGTTTTATTTTAATATTCATAGAATGTACCAGATATTAACACAATTCTCAATAGTTATCTCAAGTTACTCCTTCTAATTTTGTATACTGCATGTATCACAAATTACGAAACGGTTACAATAAACAATACCCTCTCCCTACTCTATGGTTTTCGAGATTAAGGAAGACGGGTATCTTTGACTTTGACTATGCAAGGCTCGTGTCAGCAGATTTACTGGCACCTGAAATAATCCTACAAGACAAAATTCCAGCAAGCCGGAGTTTCCGAAAACCATTAAAGTAGTTACTGCTATGTAAAATCAGTAGCATTATTAGGAAAACGTGAAGGAACAATCACTCAAAGAATTATGAAAAACGAATCAAAAGGCTAGGCCTCGAATGCCGTAATATTGCTGAGCCGGAAGAAAATGTGCGATTCCCTACGATGCCCTAACCTCTAAAAACTTGTCAATAATAACATGAAGCCGACAGACTATTGTTTTTATTGTCCGCGCGGAACTAGAAGGGAATTGACAGCTACTTCAACGCATGTTCTGCAGTTGTAATGGGTGTAAGTACGGTCACGAGCAGTTATTTATTTTGAAAATAACGAATTTTTATTACACCTTTCTTTTTAATGAATCAAAAAAGATAAAAGAATCACTTCGCCATCGATTACAGAATACAAGAAAATAATTCATTTAATTTCTCTTTTTTCCATAATAAACTATATTGCGCCCTGGTGGGGGTGTGATAGGATTCATTCAATTTTAATTAATTATTGAGGAATATATATTTCATTTTCAGAAGCAAGAATATCTTACTTTATATATTGTAAGTACAGGCCAGGCCGAGATAGTATTGTGAAACCTGCCACAGACTGTTGTCTCCACTAAGATTAAGAAATACAATGGCCAGCAGAATTAGAATTCTCAGAAATTGTGACGAGGGGGAAGAGAGAGGCAAGAGTTATTTCCAAGTCTGTGGAAAATTTTCAGAGCCGCGGGAGAAATTATAGTACGAAACACCGGATGGGCCGTGTGCAGATTTCCTAGAAATGACGTCAGGGGATCTCAAATGTACTAGCGAGAGCTGAACACGAGGTTGGTACTTAAAGAAAAAAATATGAAACTTCTCAGTCCCGCGTAAGCTGGGACCAATCGTAAAATACGCAGGCCAGAAGCAGGCACGACAACTTCGTAATGTAAGAAGCACTATCAACGTTAACTCCACGGATTAAATTTATAGAAGGAAGTGATTTATAAATTCGAGATAAGGTGAAATTTAGAAGCCTCACCATATAATAAAATTTATTAATTGAGGAAGATTGACTGGTGTAATTCTGAAAATTCATGGACGCTATCCATTGATTGGCTGCAGGCAAGAGACGCTACAAAAGGGCGCGAAATCCCTGCCTGGGATACAGGAGCTAAATTCACGATTATATTAACTACCAGCGAACGATATTATTTGAGAATTGGCATAGAGCTTATGATAACATAATTACATCAGTGGAGCGCAAGTTTAAGCCACTGGCAGGGCCGCAAATAGTCGTATGAGGATATTGGAACTGCGTGCCTTAAGATGACCTCTCGTGAACTCGGAGGGGAAGTAAGACGAATATAAATACAGGGTCGTGGAGACGGAAGTACTTACTTGTGATAAATTGTTCGTTCTGTTACTACGCCAGGATGCGTACTTACTCGTGGAGAACTGTTTGAGATGTTATTAAGTTACGTAGCACGGTGATCCAGGACGTGCATTGGTTCGTATTACAGTCTTGAACAGTATACTAGCAATAGTTCGAATATATACAGAACTCATTAAAACAAAACCTACGGATAGGAGTGTGAGGTTCCATATCAAGAATAGGAAGTACGTTACGTGAGAACGCTCGTGGGTGTTCGACGGAATTTCACCAAGTAAACAGTCAATTAATAACCGATACCTGGTGAGCTACGCGAACGTGAGACGGGTGAAATCGAGTGCGCGCCGGGCCGCTGAAAGTGATACCGAGGTATTACGTGTTCGTAGTGTCCGGGAAGGAACGAATAATGTATATTTACATTAAGTGGGCTAGATAAAAAGCCAAGAGTGTTAAATTTATATGTTAAATTTAGAGTGCAAATTATTACAAGTGCAAAAGTTATTTGTTTTGTTTTTATAAGATTTAAAATGTGTAATAATAAAAAGTGCCAAGTATTACCTCTTCAAGCTGGCATGAATACCAGTAGGATGCAGTGCTAAAAACCGGATGTGGCTAGGCTCCTCGTCCTATTTAGCAAACTATAGGCTGAGATGAGTATCCCGTAATATAAATTTGTAGATAGCTATCGTTAACGGGAGGAAATCATATTATTTAATTGTGGTAAATTGATTGTAAAACGAGCCATCTTTGGCTCGCATAAATTCAGATATAGATAGACAAAGGGGCTAATTAATATGTACATAATTCGATCAAGCACTCATCATAATTTGGATTATTTAATAGAGTAGAATAGGGTTGATTTGTTTATTCAAGTGCTTGAATTGTTCGTGATTACATAGGAGCACGTTTCACGTACAGATAAGATTAGTATTCATTTTAGAAGTGCTCAAATGTGGTTTGTTTCCGTTATCGGAAACTTGATAAATATTAAGGCAGGTAGTATGATTACCCAGAGGTAGAGGGTTGCCACGTGATTTTAATTGTTGTGGGACGGAATGAAGTCCATTATCTGTAAATATCGATGATTATTTGTGCCGCGATGTTCCGCCAGTTGACAGAAATATAATAATCAGTAGAAGTATCGGAATAATAAATGAACATGGGTAATGTGTAAAGGCGTGTTTAATAATAATGCTTTGTGAATAATGGCACGGGCCTAGTTTGATCGAATGATGGCAAGTTAAAGTAATTTCAATGTGGACATAACATTTGGCGTGCATACTTTAATTCGGGCAGTAAATGTGAATTTTACATTAATTGTTGATTTAAAGTTTTGGACTCCATAATAGTCATAAATATTTGTTTAAAAGCGATAGAGGAACTTGTATATAACGGTCACACTATGTTGAAAGCCCAGAGTGGTCTGAGCCAAATTTTGATGTCGGAAGTCATGTGGGACAAAAATCCGGCATGAGATGAAAATGAATCGTACTGATGTTGATGAAGAAATAGATGGATCTTGGGGCCTACATCGATATAAAATGTTGATTCCGGTGTCATGAGTGGCAGGAGTCCACGCACCGAAGATTATTTAATAAATTAAATGTTTGAAGAGTTCCAGTGGAATAAATGGACTTCAAAATAAAATAGAAGGAATAATTTAGCACTTGCAGAGATTGGATGTATTTGCCCCACTCCGAGGTGCCATGGGATTTGAGATTTGTCTTGGGAGGTCATGGTGTTGCCATAAATTAACGTCAGTACGAAATTAAGGTTGCGGGTTCGAATACCGTTATTATGTCCCAACGATATGAAATCGGATCTTGGTGGTTCATATTTGGGAGTCAACATATGTGACTAAGTTCTAAAGATTGACATTAAAATATAAATTTTGGAAATAATAATAATAATAATAATAATAATAATAATAATAATCCAGGGAAATCATGTTTTAATTGATTGATCAGTACCAAACAAGACCGGAATTGTAAAGGGTTATGCGTTAAACATAATAATTAGTTAACTGCCACGTAACAAGTGAAATTAAAATATAAATTTTCGAAATAATAATAATATTCCAAGTATATAATGTCTTAATTGATTAAGTGCCAAACTAAATCGGAATTGTAAAAGGGGTTATGCCTTAAACCTAATAATAGTGAACTGCCGTGTAACAATTGAAATTAAAATATAGAATTTTCAAACTAATAATAATAATAATAATAATAATAATAATAATAATAATAATAATAATAATAATAATAATTTGAAGTAGAATAAGAATGTATTATATTATTTCTGAGAATAATAATAATAGTCGTGGGAATTGAAATTAAAATATTGAATTTTTAATAATAATAATAATAACAATAATAATAATTTGAATAATAATAATAAGAAGAATTTCTTAAATTATTTTTGAGAATAATAATAATAATAATAATAATAATAATAATAATAATAATAATAATAATAATAATAATAATAATGGTAAAAATGAAATTAAAATATTAAATCAATGATGATTACGGGTTACGATAATCGTGATCTCTAATAATAATAATAAGAAGAAGAAGAACAACAACAACAACAAAAAATTTAAAATATTCTTTTATGATTTCGGATGATGATGTTGAATGATACTAGGGAAGTCAGCTGGCGAAATCACGTAAGAATGTCAAGTTGTTGTAAATAAGAAGTTAAGTTTGTTATTTGTAAAGAAATTGCAAATCTCTACATCTGGACCATCAGGTTAGTGTCCCTTTGTCGTTTATTTCAGTTAACGATTAGCATATCTTGGTTAGGAACCCGGGGAGAGCTTTGTACTATCCCGGGTTGGTCTCATCTCAATAAAAGTGGAGGCGATAACATGATTCATGTGATCGCGCCCACTTGGCCAACAGGTAATTGGTCCATGACCATCAATGGTCATTGTATTCACAAGGGTCGAACTGACACCTTCAGAAAGCAACTGTTCCACCACCCAAATAGATGAGTGGTCAAAAGTGTAAAATATTATGTAAAATTTTCAGGAATAATTTGCCACATAACCGGCAAATTAAGGGTCAAGGAATTTTGCGTATGTAAAATTTTTCAATTTAAATAAAATGCTCCTTTAGCATTTGCAAGGAAAGAGTTCCAGGTTCTTGTTCTTGTAGTATTGTAAACCCTTGGTAACCGTTCAAATATCCGCCCCATTCCTAGGACGGAGCCTTCATATTTTTCCGTTTGATCTTATTTAATATACTTTATGTGTTTTTATGATGAGCCTTAAAGTTAATGATTAGAGTGTCCCGTTCAACTCTGTAGTACTGATTGGATGGCGCCCATACATTTAATTGGATATCTTATATCTTCATAATTTCTTTATTGTTTATTAGTTGCGATAAATTCGGACCGTAACACCCCCTGAGATAAATGCTGGTTGGGTCTCAGGATTTGAGCGGGTACATTATATATACTGATTTTGGTTCTTGATTCCTAAAGCTCACGCCAATCATTTTAACCAGTGGTGGCTGGTGGTATCTGAAGTTTGGTGTTGCACCAAAATTTCCTATGTTGCATTTTTAAATGAGAAGCTTAGTGAAATAACAAGAATCTCTAGTTTCCCTAACTAATGAACTGCTTGTTAACCTGGGAGCTTACGCCCAGACTCTCTTTAATCTCTCCAAGCACAACGGTTACCAACCGGACTTCACCAATCCAGACCAATGGTTTTTTCGCTGGCGTAGTCTTGTAAAGATAGTCTTGGCAACCTTGTAAAACGCGCTGTGGCATTGTCCTAGCCGGGCTACATTGGATCTGCAACCTGTGTTTCGCGAAGCCTTAGCGTGTAATAGAATTAACGATTTTTAAATGGAGTTTTAAAATTGCATTTCAGTTGTAAATTTCTATTTTCACCGGAAATGAATCACAGTTCAAAATCGCGATTTAATTTTTATCCATTCTGTGAAAAGAGACCACTGGCGTTCTAACTCCTCGTTCAGTAATTTAATGATGTTTTAAATTTTAGCAATATAAATTATTGAAAGTTCCCGACTAATACAGCATTGCAATAAAACAACTTGCCACAATACATAGGCTTATAAATGCACAAAAAAATAAAAGGAACAAACGAACTTACCTCCTTACAGCAAGCTTGAGTGACTACCCTTCCATCCGTAGTGAAATTGGGATCCCCTGTGATCCACGGCTTCAGCCAGTAGGACTTCGAAGATTTTTTTGGGCATTGCCGCAAACGCACTCCTTTTTCTTCTTCATCAAAAATAAATCACAACACGTTTTGAACATAAAGCGTACGCGTACAACAGTTCGCATCGAAAGGGAGGTACAGGGCATATGGGTTGTGCAACATACAGTAGTTCGACGTTGACTGGTTCTCGCATATGTCTTAGGAGGTTTGAGGGGTTGAAGTCTTCGAGGTCAAATTGTTCCATGTTTCTCCTGATGAAAATTTCCCTAGAACTGTTTGTGGTGACTTCTGAGAATTCCCATTTTTGTTCGTGGGGTAAACACGTATTGAAAAAAAGAGAAGATAATTCTGTCGAGTACACTAGCTACAATACTGGAAGAAAATCGGCTTTTTAAAAATACAGTCAAAAGGCATCAAATAGGCAATTATACACCAGGCAGGCACAATGCCCTAAAATGGGCATTTATAGGCACAATAAAACAAACGAAAGATAGCTAAAAAGACCCTAAAACTGATAAAGCCTACGTTTCTGAACACAGGAATAAAATAGGCAAATTCCCGTCTCTACACATAGCCAATCCAGAATTTCTGTAATTAATTTCTAACCAATCACTGGCTTCTTCTTCGTTTTGATGTGTAACTTTAAACTAACCAATAAAAGTAAGAGGGTGTGGATTTATTATTCATGAAAGGTCTCGAACTTTCCCCGAGGGTTTATATACTGCTGATTTTCATGTCCCTCGGCCACTTGATTAACATCCAACCTAGTGTATGGACGTGTAGCAGGAGACGGGAAGCGCCTCTTTCACCTGGCAGCAGGTCTTCTGCAAGGTAATGGTCTTTTAACATCTTTATTTCTTGCTAGCTCAGCAGTTTAAGCAGCGGGAAAGGTCCGAAACCTTTACGATGTAACCTAATTTCCTAAATATGTAATTTTCTGCCGGTTTATGTAAAATATTAATTAAATTTGTAACTGGAATTCGGGGATAGAGAGTGATTTTCCCTCTCGATCTCCCCTTCATTTTGGTTTGAGGTGACTACGTTTTGGTAACTGAAATTTTCTCTTCCGTAATGTTTAAATTTCCTCCTTATACGAGTCACATCCATAGTGTGGGAATAGCCCCTGTTTCATCGGCCTAATGCCTCTTCGGTTTTAAGAATGTATGTGTAGGAGTGCAAATACTCGCCTCCATTCCTTTTGGTTTTTCGGGCCATTTACTTAACCTGTTCATTTTCTACTAAGTCCCAGCAGGTTGGGTACGAGGTACCCCCGTTTCAATTTTGTAAGTGGTGCCTTGTTGGCAAGCTCTTGTAAAGTCTGTTATTGCCTTGAAGAGGCTTGAAAAACTGAAAGCGCGTCAGCTCTTTTCTTGTATGGTAAAAGTGCCTCTGGGAGGCCTGATATTGTAATTTGGAGCAAGTGCTCCTTGAATGAAGGGGTTTTCTGCCCTTGAAAGTATTGTGCTTGGTATATTTGAGCTAGGAGCTCAAGGGAATTGTAAAGCGAGGGACGTAAGGCCCAGAATTGCTCTGAATCTTGTCTTTTCTTGGTCTTGTACCTGATTGTCGGCTATTTGTTGACTTGTTGTTATTTGTTAAATTTGGAAATTCTATGGGAAAATTGTTAAGTTTTGTCATTTTCAAAAATATAACTTTTAATGAAATTTTAATCCATATCTCGGCTTTGAAGTTGGACCCATTCATCCCGGCACCTTCTTTCACCTCTGCTGATCCACCAAACCACGGTAACAGACACTATGCCAGTATTCTTCACCACTCATGAGCAGCAAGTGATACCGGTTACCCAAGTCCGTTGTCGTATTAAGATGTAAGGGTTATCTTGGGATTGGAATTTTTATGTGGTTCCGAATTTGTCGGCTCCATTCATACTAGGGTCGGATTTCATTAATTCTACTGCGGTTACCCATGATATCATATCCAGAACATTTTCCTTTCGTTTTCTTACCGCTAATCTTTTCCTTTTGAGAAATAGTTTGAGAAGTCATCCCTTTGCTGCATCTCAACACCCAGGGGTCCTCTTCCATTTTTTCAGTTAGTGATTCCCAAAAATATTTCACTGTTCTTGATCTGAATTATACATACTATCAGATCCTTTTGCATCCCGACTATAGAGAGTTCACGGCCTTCGCTGCCCCGTTCGGCCTCTTTCAGTTCAACGACCTGGTCATCTACAGTAGATTTACTGGCACATGAGACAAATCCTGTGGGACTAAATTTCGGCACCGTAAAAGCAGTTAGTGGGGCGTAAATCCTGTAAGATTATTATTTAATTCTAAAAAGGGTTTAATAACACTCAGCGGAAAACGTATCCTGAACATGATAAAGAGAAAATAAGTGTTAGTCTTAGTGAATCAGGTCATTCCAAGAAAATGCGTCATTTCAAATAATCTGTCACGGAGCATGGAGCAATTTTTCTTTTAAATTTTGCTGTGCCTCATTATAACAAAATTGTAGAATTAAAAATAAATTTCAAGATTACGGTTTATTTTGCTTTTGATGACAAATCTGAATCCTCCCAACTAATCCTTGTAATTCATTATTATCAGTTCATACAAATGATGACATACATCTGTATATAGAAAATGCACAAATATATGCCTAGTTGTACAAAAAAAATCGTCTGATAAAGAGGAAGTCTACTGAACATAAAATGTCAACTAAAATAAATCAATAATCTTAATTAAATAAAACAATTTTAAAACCTGCAACTGCGATTTTAATTTGATTTTCATGTGGTCAGCATGTGAGGCGTCATATACATGTTTCTCTTTCGAACTGCCTCGATGATTTCCTCCATCGTGGACTTCTTCGAAAAAAAATCCTTTCACTCCGCGCAGGTCGTAGTCACTATTGGAAACTGCGGCATATGCACAGACCTTCGCAGCTCACAGCCGCTCTGAAACTGCGCCAATTCACCCTGCGTTTGAACACTCGCTCACGGAAACTCATGGCGAGTTACCTCACCGAACTTCATCTCGACTTGCGCCCGGCCTTAAGGTGCCTCCACACCATGATGTTTTCGTCAACTTGTGTAATAGACACTGCTCATGAACCATTTTTGCTGTTATTAAAGAAAATAGCATGTTCGTAAACCTTCCGGACGTGTTTATATACAAAATATCTAACTTTTTGAAGGAAACTTTTCATTAACTTTCCGTGTTTTCGTATATGCGCGAAGACGTAATTAGAACCTACAAATTCGTATCGCGGTATATGATACTTCCTTATTTTTTCTAAAAATTGACTATCAATTCGCAAGCAAACGTTCTAACACAGGGTCCCTCCACGAATGCACGGATAAGACGGATCCTGATTATCGCAAATTACCAAATGTTTGCGATGAACCACTAAGATTGACTAACGATCGCTCGGGATATAGCAGAGCACTCGGGTCTTAGTAGAGCGATAGGCGTTGGCAAACTGTAGCTCTAACCAGTAAGGCTGTAATAATTATGCGTTAAGATGAACGTTGATGATGGTACAACACTGTCGACCTCAAGTAAATGCTTGGACACTGTTTCTGACGATGAAAGACACATTGTCAAAATTATGTGTTGAATATAACATTAAATAAGGGGAGTTCGTAGTAATGGATAAAAGGGAAATCAGGGGTAAAATACTTGAAAAGTACACGGGATTTTTCCAATGTTTCTCAGGTAAAACAACTATTTTTTAAGAAGATATCCGGGCACTTGGTTCCTGCAAGACACGTGTGTGTTCAATCATGTTCTAGTACGAATAAAGTTCATGTAACGAATGAGACGAAAGAACATTTGCGAGATGCTTTCATATGTAAGATCATTTAATATGTTCAATGGAACACAGTTAAAACAACTTAATTCAGAAAACCTGGTCAAAGGGAGTTATCGCTTTCAAACTCTGATACGTATAGCTGTATTTCTCCAGAAAAACGTCGACAGCGTATTATTTTTGCACATTTGCTTACACAGAAAAATCACAAACTTCGGCAACGTACGGCAAAAGATGTAGAATAGGTAATTGCAAGAATTAAACTCTTCAGTCGTAAAATAAAGTGAGTTATTTTTTAAATGAAAATACGTACGAGACTACATAACCGTTTTCCTGTCTGCAGGGTTGTTTATTGTAAAATTAGTATTATTTACAGTCATTATCATATACTGTATATAAATAATTTAATAAAATCCTCCCAATGAGGCCTTTGGTTGCGGAAAAACCAAGACACTTTTCCGAGAATTTTCAATAATCACTGTAGGTTAATTAAAATACTATTTCCACTCATTCATTCAATTATTTTATAATTCACTCTTAACTGAGAATAAAGAAGTTAGCCCGTCTGAAACAATAATATTTAAATAGTTGCAAAGAATATTTTATAGGAAATAGTTTTAAATGATAAATAGTGCTTTCATCAGGCGTTTAATTAATTTCATGTATTACATACATTTCTAAGAATATATTTCCTAAATTTGTACTTACTTTTCAATATCATGTTCAGACTGCGTTTTTTTCCGAAGTAAATGTCTTTCGTCATGATGAATAATAGTGATGAGAGTAGTAGTGAGAATAGCAGTGCGTAGAATAAGTAGTGATGTTTATTTGAATTTTATAACAAGTAATTCATTTGGTGTTCAGTAGATTACGATTTCTAGGTTAAGTAGGCTAGCTAGGTGTTACAATAAATAAACTTGATATTTCCACCTATTCAATACAATTTTAATGCTGTTATTCAATTACAACATATTAAATTTCACAGGACTAGTTTCGACGCGGACTTGCGTCATCTTCAGGTTTTCCGGAAAATAGGAAACCTTAAAATTCATGACATGTCTTAAAGTGTTTGGCATGAAATCCAGTTAAATCTATAATTAAAACCTTGACTCATTAAAAACTATTATGACAAGAAAAAGACTTGCAAGTCAGTCGTATAATTAAAGTTCATTGGTTAAATGATATTCTTATGAACAAGCAGTTGTGGAGTCCTTAAATTTGTTGAGCGATAGATAAAATATTGTGTTCCATTTCACTACAACTTGTATACTGCTGAACCATCTCGAAAACCGTGAAGGATGGTCATATGGAATTTTCTGCATAAAATCTTCTATGTCTTAGGCCTATGAGGTGGAAACATTAAAGTAGTTTCTTGTGATGTTTGTGAAACCAATGTTTCCTGGTTCAATGCGGAACCTGTAAATATATTGAAACGCGGTTAACGATCCAGTGTTGAATGTGTTGTGATTCTAATCAGCAAAATGAAAAAGTGATTGTATGTAGGACTCACCTCAAAATGCCGTGAGACAGTGCTATTACTAGCCGCGCTCAATGTACAATGAAGGCTCTGAGCAGGTTTGCATTATCGGACGTAGCTAAAGAGGGGAATTAGGGGTGGGTTGAGACGATGTATGTGGGCCGCGCGTGTGGAGGGAGTCTGGTGGGCGTGGACTGCGGAACGAATATCGGGAAAACTTATTGTGAATTATACGTAAAATTAAATTCTTGTTTGGGATTTGAACATTTTTTAAAAAAGTTATCAAGAAATCGAAGAGAACTTTTAGAGTTTCAGATATATCATTGAAATTGAGGTTAACGTTAAAATATTGGTCTATTTGAATGTAACGTAATTCAGTAGCGTCCAGCAATGGTCCCTTGCTCAAAATCTCTAATATTTTAATGTCTTGTTCCAAGTTTGTAAAATTATGTCTTAGCTCATGGATATGTTGTACCACAGCGGAGAATCTATTATATTTTACTGCATTAACGTGTTCGGCGTACCTTATCTTAAAGTTGCGCCCAGTTTGCCCTAGGTAGGCGCTGCCACAGTCATTGAATTGGAACCTATAAACACCTGACCTAAGATAAGGGTTAGATTTATTTACAGTAGCCGCATTGTGTAAAACTTCGGTACTTTTGTTATCTGTGCGAAAATACATCTTTACATTATTCTTTTTGAATATATTAGTGACTCTGTGAATGTTGTTATTAAATGTAAAAGTTGAATAGGAATTATGACTTTGTTTATCTTTGGTAAGCGTGGTTTGCGGACGATGTTTAATCTTATTGATTATACTTTCAATGAAACAGGCCTTATAGCCGTTGGCATAGGATATATTGCGGATAGTATTCAGCCCCTTGTTTAAATTAGCTTTAGTCATAGGGATTCTAAAAGCCCGGTCTACGAGGCTAAAATACGTAGCTCTTTTGTGAGCTTGAGCTTAGATTTAACTATTAAGAGACAGCCTCCTACTTTTTTCTTCAACATCTACAGGAAACCAACACAAACTAGCGTCACTATAAGACAAGATTCAACACACCCAAAAGCTCACAAAAGAGCTACGTATTTTAGTCCGCGTCGAAAATAGTCCTGTGAAATTTAATATGTTGTAATTGAATAACAGCATTAAAATTGTATTGAATAGGTGGAAATATCAAGTTCATTTATTGTAATTCTTGGTTCAATACGGAAAAATGAAATTTCTTACGTTAACTAGCTAGGTGTACCTTGTTCGAATTTTAGGTTTAGGAAATACTTTATGTAATAATATTAATTTTAAAACAATATTCTTTAAATATCTGCAGGTTCGTTGATATAATACTTACAAAGGCAGATTATCATAAGGAGTTGTAACTCATTGTAATTTTTGCGGCAACATTTCCGATATTTCGTATAGATATCCGTTCAAACTATCACGAAAGTAATAATTTATTTTTACTAAATAACACGATTCTCCTGTAATCTTAGATTTTAAAAGACGTTGAATATATGAAATTTCACTGGATAATTACGGTACTTAACAGTTTTTGGAATGTTGACGATTGTTGCTACATGCACATGGTAGTTGTGTAAATAAATACAAAATCAGCTGATTACTATATTCCGATAATTTGTAGTCTTACTTCCCTACATACCTTGTACTTTCCACCTTCGTTTAGTCATCGAGTAAAAATTTTATAATCAAATTCCTATCTCCCAATAATATTGCAGTTCAAGCCCCGCTGTAGTTTTGACAGAAATTATTTTAGACAACCTCTTATTTTTCAGCATTTAAGGACAATTTTATTCTCCGTCCCGCGTAGTAGGGAAAATAATAGTAATCCACCAACTCTAAAAATTCATATAACCACATTTCAGCTGAGAATTGTAGTGTAGATACAGTATATTTAGATAGTACCGTATCTTGCCTGCTATATTCGCGTGTATATTTCGTGTGAATCTCTTAGAGCACAGTACTAATAATAACCTGAATTAGCATTTAGCTCTATTCGTAGAGTAGTTCTTGCAAATTTCAATCATGCACTTTTATTTCCGTTCGTGCTTAGTACTGGCATACGGTACCGGTATTGTAATTGTAATTAGGATACGTCTGAACGTATTTTAAACTTATTGTTGTGTACTGTACAGTAGTATACCAGTTATATCTTATTAGAATTTAGCGTGCTTATTTTATGATTGTAAAATATTTGTGTAGTACCGGTATAGTAGAGGTATCCGTAAAAACTCTCTTAATAAAATTCTGTTGTTGTAGTTAGGATAGGCTTAATTGCAGTTTAGATTTGTGTAATTCTTGTGTATTCCTTTCAGTATTCAGTAATTAACAGCAGTTTTATCCACTTGGGGTGTTGTAGGATAAAAATAGAGTTCGACTAAGTAGTATTGTAGTCGTATAAGAATTACATTATTGTCGTGTGATCTTTAAGTACTATCTCAGACAATATATCCCTCCGTTCATATTTTTGCACATGTTATTTTATTTTTCCTTTTATTTTGATTTTTTTCCGTAAAGAATGGCTAAGGAGTGCAAGTGTAGGGACTGTGGGTGTGGCGAGGCATTGAAGGGTATCAGGGAGGAGTTGGAGAGTTTGAGAGAGACAATTAGGATTCTCACAGAAGACAGGAAGGAAGATAGGCCTCCGTCAAACAATGTACAGGTTACAGTAGTTGTACAAGGGGGAAAGGAAGGGAAGGGGGTAGTTGTAGAAGACAGGTGGTCTAATGGTTCTAAGGGGAAGGAGATTGCAGGCTAAGGGCTCTATTCAGGACCAGAATTCAGGACAGGTGTCTGTGCGAAATCGGTACGGGCCATTCCAGGTAGAGCAACAGAGGGAAGATGAGGAACAGGGAACTGTTGCTGAGATGTGTGGAACTAGGAGGAAGAGAAAAGGTAGGAAAGGGAAATGTAGAGTAGAGGATAGGAAAAGACAGGCGGAACAGGAGAAAAGGGAAGAGGAAGTAGCTTCTGCAGGGCTTATCAGGAGGGGTGGGGATCAAATGAGGTGGGTAGGGTTGAGGCTCTGGTTATGGGGGATTCCATAGTTAGACATGTGGGGAAAGTGTGCGGAGAGAAGGGAACCAGGGTAGAGTGTTATCCAGGAATTAGGTTGAGCCCGATGTTGAGGAAAGTAGAGGGAGGAGGGGAAGGAGAAGGTGGTAGTGTTTCACGTCGATGCCAACAATGTAAGGCAAGCTGATATAAGTACCAACATAGTTCGGGATGTGTGGGATCTTGTAAATGCAGCACAGATGAAGTTTAAGGAAGCGGAAATTGTTATCAGTGGAATACTCTGTACAAGGGATACTGACTGGAAGGTGATTGGGGATTTAAATGAGAATATGGAGTGGGTATGTGGGAAACTGGGAGTGAGATTTCTAGATCCTAATGGGTGGGTAGAATACAGGGTTCTGCGCCCAGATGCCCTTCACTTAAACAGCAGTTGTACATATAAGTTACGAAACATGTTTAGAAGGGTTATAGGCAGGTACATTCAGGGAAACGGGGTGACCTAGGGAGCGGTGTTAAGCGAACAGGGAACTGGAAATCAAGTAGGGATCACATAAAAATGTTAGTGCTGAATTGCAGAAGTATTGTAAACATAGGAATCGAATTAAGTAATTGAATAGATGTATACTTACCAGATATTGTAATAGGAGTTGAATCATGGCTGAGAAATGATATAATGGATGCAGAGATATTCTCACGGGACTGGAGTGTGTATGGTAGAGATAGGATAGGAATGGTAGGAGGGGGAGTATTCATTCTGGTGAAAGAAGAATTTGTAATTTACGAAAAAGTTAAGGATGAAAAACATGAAATTCTGGGTGTAAGGCTCTTCTCTAAAGATAATAGGGAACTTGATGTCTTTGGAGTGTACAGACCGGGAAAGGGTAGCGCTGACGCTGATTCAGAATTATTTGATAAAATAATCAGCTATGTTGGAAATGATATGGAAAGGAATGTGATAGTAGCAGGTGATCTGAATTTACCAGATGTCAATTGGGAATGTAATACGAACGACAGGAAGCATGGCTAACAAATGGCTAATAAGTTAATATGGGAAGGGCACCTGATTCAGAAAGTGATTGAACCAGCTAGAAGGAAAAATATCGTGGATGTGATGCTGATGAAAGCAGATGAGCTCTATAGCGAAACCGAAGTAATAGATGCCGTTAGTGATAATGAGGCTATTTTTGTCGTAGTTAAAAATAAATGTGTTAGAATGGAAGGTCTTGAATGTAGGACTATTAGGCAGTACCATATAGCTGATAGAGCAGGCATGAGGGAGTTTAAAGAAGTAACTATGATCGGTGGAAACTGTAAACAAATATGTAAACAGACTCTGGGATGGGTTTAAAGCAATTGTTGAGGAATGCAAAAATAGGTTGTACCTTTAAAGGTAGTAATGAATGGTAAAGATCCACTATATTATAAAAGAGAATAAAGAGGCTAAGAAGAAGGTTGCAGCTTGGAAAGAAATAGAGTTAGAAATGGCTGTGGAAATAAGGAGAAATTGAAGGCGCTTACTAGGAAATTGAATCTAGCAAAGAAGGCAGCTAAGGATATCATGATGGCAAGCATACAAATATTAATGAAAAACTGAATGGTATCTATACGTATTTTAAGGCAGAAACAGGTTCCCAGAAGGACTTTTCAGGAATAATTAATGAACAAGGGGAGTGTGTATGTGAGGATCTTCGAAAGGCAGAAATATTCAGTCAGTAATATGTAAAGATTGTTGGTTACAAGGCTAATGTCCAGATAGAGGAGGAGACTAATGCTAAAGAAGTATTAAAATTTAGATATGATAAAAATGACATTTAAAATAAGATACTAAAGTTGAACACTAGAAAAGCGGCTGGAATTGATAAGATTTCTGAGGACAATGGGTTGGGATACAGTACCATATCTGAAGTACTTATTTGATTATTGTTTGCTTGAAGGAGCTATAATAAATGAATGGCAAGTTGATATAGTTTCCCCTGTGTGTAAAGGAAAGGGTGATAGACAAAAAGCTGAAAATTACAGGCCGGTAAGTTTGACATGCGTTTCATGTAAGCTTTGGGAAGGCATTATTTCTGATTATATTAGACATGTTGGTGAAATTAATAACTGGGTCTATAGAAGTCAGTTCGGTTTTAGGAGAGGTTATTCCACTGCAGCTCTACTTGTAGGATTCCAGCAAGATGTAGCAGATATCTTGGATTCGGGAGATCAAATTAACTGTATTGCGATTGACATGTCTAAAGCATTTGATAGGGTGGATCATGGGAGACTACTGGCGAAAATGAGTGCAATTGGACTAGACAAATGAGTCACTGAATGGGTTGCTATATTTCTAGAGAATAGATCTCAGATAATTAGAGCAGGCGAAGCTTTATCTGACTCTGTAATAATTAAGAGGGGAATTCTTCAAGGCAGTATCATTGAACCGTTATATTTTCTTATATATTTAAATGATATGAGTAAAGAATTGGAATCAGAGATAAGGCTTTTTGCAAATGATGTCATTCTGTGTAGAGTAATAAATAATTTACAAGATTGTGATCTAATGCAACGTGACCTCGATAATGTTGTGAGATGTGCAGTAGGCATTGGTATGATGATAAACGGGGTTAAAAGTCAGGTTGTGAGTTTCACAAATAGAAAAAGTCCTCTCAGTTTTAATTAGTGCGTTGATGGGGTGAATTTTCCTTTTGGGGATCATTGTAATTATCTAGGTGATAATATAAGGAAAGATCTTTATTGGGGTAATCACATAAAAGGGATTGTAAGTAAAGGGTACAGATCTCTGCACATGGTTATGAGAGTGTTTAAGGTTTGTAGTACGGATGTAAAGGAGAGGGCATATAATTCTCTGGTAAGACCCCAACTAGAGTATGGTTCCAGTGTATGGGAACCTCACCAGGATTACTTGATTCAAGAACTGGAAAAAATCCAAAGAAAAACAGTTCGATTTGTTCTGGATGTTTTCCGACAAAAGAGTAGCGTTACAAAAATGTTGCAAAGTTTGGGCTGGGAAGAATTGGGAGAAAGAAGACGAGCTCCTCAACTAAGTGGTATGTTCCGAGCTGTCAGCGGAGAGATGGCGTGGAATGACATTAGTATACTAATAAGTGTGTGTGGCGTCTTTGAAAGTAGGAAATATAATATGAAGATAAAGTTGGAATTCGAGAGGACAAATTGTGGCAAATATTCATTTATAGGAAGGCGAGTTAGAGATTGGACGAACTTACCAAGGGAAGATGTTCAATAAATTTCCGATTTCTTTGAAATCGTTTAAGAAAAAGCTAGAAAAACAACAGATAGGGAATCTGCCACCTGGGCGACTGCCCTAAATGCAGATCAATATTGATTGATTGATTGATTGATTGATTGATTGATTGATTGATTGATTGATTGATTGATTGATTGATTGATTGATTGATTGATTGATTGATTGATTGATTGATTGATTGATTGATTGATTGATTGATTGATTGATTGATTGATTGATATTACACTGAGCAGAACTTGAATACCGTATTTGCACACTAAATTATGTTAGAGTGTTACAGTCCGATCAAATTACCGTTATGTAAATAATTTCGTTATAGAAGTATATTTGTTTGCTGTATCCATGAGATGGCATTAATAAAAATACATGGAAAGCGCTAGCGGTTGAATGAAAGAAAACTGCGTTTAATCGTCTGGGAAGTGAAAAGACGCTTCGCTACTTACTGATATTACAAGGGTATTTTTGATGTTATATAACACATATTAATGCCAATTAAAACCGAAGATAATTAATTGAATGTATAAATAAAAAATATGCTTTACGCCCAGCTCCAACTGTTCGGTTTTACCAGGACGAAAAGAAATACATAGTGTGACGACTTCTGCTGTTTGATATGTTCCTACACTATGCGGCGCTGGTGTAGATTGATAGTGATCAGCTGCCTCTGAACATGGGATTCTAAATAAGATCTGATATGATTTAATACGGAATGTATCGTTTAAATAAATTATTTAAAACCGTGTGATCATTCTTGTGATCTTTCAGAAACGTGCATTCTGTTTATTGAACGATGACAGTGTTTATGTGCGATCTGTGTTTCGTTCAAATTAAAGTATAGTGTTCTTTGGTTTGAGAGTAATAAGTGAAAAATATGTGGGAAATATTTTACATTTAGTAATGATTGAATGGCATTATTTCTTAAATTTGTTTGTTAATATCTTAACTAATATCTCAAACGTGTATGTGTCAATAGAGTTAAGTTATCCTTCATTAATTCACCACGAAATCAAACTCAGTTGCAATTATTAATTATACCATAAAAACACATTTTCAACTGTTAGTGTATGTGCTACGTAATATTAACATATTAAAACTCTGTAGGCACTTACATGATTGTTACGTACCGGTTTGTCATATGTATGTAATTCCTACATAACAACTGAAGTTAATTTATATGTTAACATGCTTAGCTTAATGAATCTTTACAAACCATTATTCTCGTCATTATTCCGTATTGAAAAATAGCTAATCACAAATTTTACACAAGGCGTACTTTTAATACCACCTATTCAATACAATTTATTCCACTATTGTGTGGTCAAATACACATAGAAATTACCAGAATTTTAAAGGTACATGTTTCGCCCACTATTTATTGGGCATCATCAGCCTCATTCAATCTTAAAACACACACTGGTGTGAGGAATCTTAATAATTTCTATAAAACGTATTGATGAACACTTACAGGTGTTGATACTGTGGTTGCATAATGTTTACAGCAAAAAAATATTGAATAAAATAGAACATATACTGAAATTACTTTGAAAAATTAAAACGTTCGTCTAAAAGTAATTGTCAAACATTGATTTTTAAATAATCCATGTCTGACACTGAAATGGATCTTTTTGATAAATAGCTTGAAACAATATATATCACGCTTGGAGAACAGTATATCAAAACCAAGGCTTCACAGGATAAGAACAATACAGTTAAAAGATATAGTATTTGATGAGGTTGAAGTCTAATATTTAAAATTAGGATGAAAATGCGTAGTCGAATTAGAGGCGGTATAAATTAAGACATCTTGGAATGTTTGATAAAATCATAGTATGTCGAGAAGCGCTAAAACATCGAAGAATTTGCCGAAAACGCTGCTGAAAGTGTTCATCAATACGTTTTATGTAAATTCTTAAGATTCCTCAGACCAGTGTGTGTTTTAAGATTGAATGAGGCTGATGATTCCCAATAAATAGTGGGAGAAACATATAGCTTTAAAAAATTCTGGTAATTTCTATGTGTATTTAACCACACAATAGTGGAATAAATTGTATTGAATAGGTGGTATTAAAATTACTCCTTTTGTAAAATTTGTGATTAATGAATCTTACCAGCAATTCACCCCATCAGTCAGTTAACTGGACACATTGGAGATGTTCCTGGTATGTTTTGCGGTCGTACAAGTTTGCATTTCTTTCCTTACTTCTTTTATTCGGAAATAATATCGACATCGTATGTAATGGAAAATTAATTTTGGTACCAATTACTGAGCGTGTTCAGTGCAGCACCCAATTCCATGAGGAACAGTAATTGGAGGTATACTGTCCTTGAAATATTTCGCCCCATAATACTTCTTGTACACTAAGATTTCTCACAAATTCCTATACGTGAGAAAACATTAATAATTCATTCCATGGGTAAATGAGATAATTGGATGAGTTTCAATATTCTTGGATTTGTTACGGCTGAAAACGGACTGACTTTTGCCTCCTCTGTATTGTTTTTCAGAGACCACCCACTTCATTACATCAATTAACGTAATTTATCTGCTGCTTCTTTGTTTTCTGTATATTATCAATAGAATGATTGTTTCTTACTCTGTACTCTGCACAAAACTTATATTGTATGATATTATTTGTCTGTTCGGCAACCTGAGTCATTTGAGGAATAATAATAATAATAATAATAATAATAATAATAATAATAATAATAATAATAATAATAATAATAATAATAATAATAATAATAATAATAATAATAAATTATTAATTAATAATTATAAATTAATAAATTTATTATTATTATTATTATTATTATTATTATTATTATTATTATTATTATTATTATTATTATTATTATTATTATTATTATTATTATTATTATTATTATTATTACATGCTGTACAGCCTGTCACTTTGCTTGCATGTTTAACAATATACCCACAGAAGTGATGAATAACATTCATTTTTGAACTGGTGAAAGGAACTATTTGTTCATCTTCCCAACTTGATAAGGGTAGCTGTTCAAAGGTAAGCTTGCTGTAAATTATTTTGGTATTCTTTTTGACAACAGCTTTTGCCATGGCTCTAATCTGACTGAAAAATGATGATAAGGGTACTTCGACTTTAGACTGGGAATTACCTATTTTAGGTAGAGCATTGTTTAGTGGGACATACACTGACTGTAACATGTGCAGATGTAAAAAGTCTAATGTAGAAGGATGATCATCACAGCTTATAAATCGTAGGATACGAAAGTGCCTTTCCACGGACTCTTGATTGAATTTGCCTGTAAGCACATAAGAAAAACCACGGCTCCACAAATACTGTGTGAGTTCTATTGCGTTTTTGTCACACGCATGGATTCAACAGTTCCCTCAGAGGCGAGTGTATTGGTTGGTGCTTTCATGATCGCACTCATTTCACACAAACGATAACATTTCTGACAATAAGGAACTAATGCTTCGTTAGGAGTTTTGGCATTCAATGCATCAAAAACATCATTGAGGTCTCTCGTTAAAATTTCTGTGGCTTCACTTCCTTCAAAACCATTGGTGTGACTATCTCTAAAAATGAATTGCATTTGCCATAGCCCTGATGAATAACCGGAACGTCAAACGACGATTCATTTTCTGAAAACTGTTAGGATTGATATGCGATGAGGTTATTTTCGGACATACCCGCAAACCTGCAGAATCCTGGAGGGTACCTTTTTCATAAACTAGCCTCTAGTAGTTGCAGCTGATACTGTGGCCTTTATAGGTAGAATTTTATTTGGCAAGAAAATATTTAATGCATTTCATGAATTGAACTGCATCTGAAAATGCCCAAACCTTTCTGGAGGAGCTCACGGGATTGGGAATTCTTACCCTTAAGTTATTTAGTTTACCACTGATATCAAGATTTTGCGAAGCTTTCTTGTTTGTCTGACTCCTATCGAACACAAATCCAACAACGTGAATCCCAGCATTTTCTAGTTGAATAATAACTTGGATTATTATTTTTGACAGTATGTCACCAGGTGTGGAATTGCGACTTGCATATATTGCAATAGGTTGTACCCAGTGATGTAAGAGTGGTACAAACTTAAACACTAGTGCATGATTATCAATATTTACTTGTTAATCTCTTGGTGTGAAATCATCGAAGTCCATGTATCCACCTATTTTAAAGAAGTGCCATTAAACTGTATTTCTTCTTTTATTTTTACTTCATAAAATATTAATATTCCTAACCTGCTGTTGTCATCAACATCATACGTGTTAAAGGCTTGATAAATGGCACTAACTGAATGCTGATTGATACCGTATGAACACTTCAGGCCTTTCAACAGACTGCAAAGATTTGATGGTGATGGCAGTGGCAGAAGGTCATGCTGTCTACAATGCCTGCTAGCTTTTGGGGACTTAATTTTCAATAGGAGTGCTTCCAGTAAAAGTTCCTGATCATAACGAATGATTTTGGAACTTCTGGTATTGATCTTATTCAATATGGTATTAATTATTATCTTCTGTTTCCTACTTAGTCTTCCATTAGAGCAGTGACGTATCCTGGAATCTCCACCAAGGCATGCAACTAGTAACCATGCAGTAACACAATGTATGAAATAAATTTCATTTCTCACCCTAATTACATGTGGGTGAACTCGACCCTGCGATTCTTTTTGAAGAATTCCTTGATGACGTCACTGTAGAAATCCTCACGTGTTTTCATCTCAAAAAGATCCTTTTCTATAGACATCATTCCTAATGCAGAGAGACGATTTTGAGAATTGCGGCCGAAAGATTTTATTCGCTTTAGGGCCGAGAAAAAGCGTTCTACAGATGATGATGTAGCGGGAATAGTTGTAATCATTGTGCACAACTTACAAAGCTAGAGAAGACCGCTGTGGAGATCACTGGTCAATAGGAATGTCTGGATTTGAGCCACAGTCTTATCTTAGAAGTGTTCAGAAGTGAACACTGCCCTCAATTTGGATTTAAGTCGTAATATATCAAAATATTTTCCATAAACTTTAATCAATTTACTGAATTGCTCTTCAGGAAAATCGCCAGATAAATGGAAATTTCTTACAATCAAGCATTTCTATGAAGGAAGAACAAGCTGGCCAGTAGATACGAACGTGACGGGTCACATGATGGATTCGCTTCCGCCTCATGTGATCTGCCACGCAAAGAATGGGAGGAAAACACACTGTCAGCTAGTTGTCGGTGGGGAAAGAAATCTGACCCACGAGGCGTGGCTGGGAGTGGTGTCACGGGCAGGACGGGCAGTTTTCCTTACCACGGCGATACCACGACCAGCCACCAAGTTAGTTGTAAGATTAGAGGGTGGTACGGTGGGCCCTTACAGGCAGACTGATCATCCACCCGTGTAGGGGTCCGCTTAGTATTAAGTTTTAGACTAAATTAGTTGTAGATTTAGTTGTAGTTAAGTAGTTAGTAAATTAGTTGTAGTGAAGCAGTTAGTCTAGCAATGTACTATTCTTCTTTATTTCCATATACCGATGGTTTGTAACTATGGTGGGATAATAAAGATGTAATGTAATGTAAAAAATATTTAAATGAAGGACAGACCTCCTAATGAACAGAAACATTATTTTAACTGTGGTAGAATAATATCATGTGCCGGGTGAGTTGGGTGTGCGGTTAGGAGCGCGTAGCTGTGAGCTTGCATCCGGGAGAGAGTGGGTTCGGACCCCACTGTCGGCAGCCATGAAGATCTTTATCCATGGTTTCCCATTTTCACACCAGGAAAATGCTGGGGCTTTACCTTAATTAAGGCCACGGCTGATTCCTTTCCACTCCCAGGCCTTTCCTCTCCCATCGTCGCCATAAGACCTATCTGTGTCGGTGCGACGTAAAGCAAATTGTAAAAAAAGCAATGTCATGTATTTCCTGGTAACCCCACCTACAATCATCTTTAACCGAAAATGAAGTTTCTTCCTTTCTTCTCTTCCTTGGTGGATCAAATTTCTCTTCTCTTCTGTCCCAAATGTTAGCAAATCTACTGTTTCGCGTTATAGATACTTTAGTTTCTAAAGAATTCACTTCTCTGGTGCAATATGCAATGTCTAGGGTCTTAGATTGAAGGATGTTATATGCAACATCAATCATTGAACATATTTCATTAAAAACATTCAAAAAACAATTGAACTGAAATTTCAATAACTTCGCGAGAAACCGGCTTGCCTCATAAATTGTATTTTTATCCCAGTTTCCAGGTTCCTCCGAAATACTTTCGTAAAACTCTTGGAGAGGAGCACGATATTCCGCGATGGTCTGTACTAAGTGGCTAGAATAGTTCCACCTCGTTGGAGCTAGCTTAGGAAACATTTTCTTGAGGATAATGTCCATCAGGTTAGTTCTCTTAGAAAAACTGCTAAAAATGTTGTAAAGCCACTCATCGTTGCGAAGAATATACGACATTATTTTGTGCATGACACGGTTTGAGAGAAGACTAAATTAAGCTTTTTGGCGTAGCAGTGGGTGAATACAGCCTCAGAAACTACTTTTAATTTACCTTGCACACCATTCAGCTGACCTGCAAGCACCGCTGCTCTATCGAAAGTCTGCGCAACTAATTTTTCGCGGCAGTCAAAGTTATCCAGACACTCAATCGCAAGTCTCACAAATGCATTTACTGTCCTATCAGAACTCACATTATAGAAACCAACACATCTTTAAACAACGTCACAATTACGAACGTATCTGAGGACAATAGATAACTGTGAAAAGTTCGAAACATCAGCAGTCTCATCGATTATAATTCCTACGAATTTGGCTTCCACAACCTGAATCTTTATTTCAGCGGTCATTACGGTGCAGATGCTTTGAATTGAATCGTTCTGTTGTTGTTTCCAAGTTTCCATTCCCCACCCTGAAGGGGTGGGGCGGGCCACCTAGAGGGTGTCGCCCTCTCTCTGGCCAGGAGAGATGACGGGGTTGAGAAGATGTGAGAAAAGAGGGAGGTGGGTAATTTGATGTATGGAATTAGGAGGTGTGTGCGGATAGTATTTAATGATCGGAGATGTGTTTAAGGATTAAATATTCAGAGGAGAGTGCAATGATTGACAAGTTTTAGATGAGAGGGCTAGGATGGAATTGAAGAGTTAGAAGGCGTAATGTTGCGGTTATATTGCATAATGAGGTGGTGAGTAGTCTGAGGAGTTTAAGTTGCAGAGGAGGTTGATAGAAGTAGTTAGGTGGAGTTAGGGGTGGACGGACGGGTTGACAAGTTTGAAATGAAGGACTGGCTGGCCGGGGGCGACGAAAGGGAGTGTTGGAAGTATGGCGAAAAGGTTGGGGTGGGGGAACGTGAGGGCTCCACTTTGAAGCGATGTTGAAAGATGTAGGCACCAGTGTTAATAAATTGTTCCACATCATTGGCGATGGGAAGGTGCATTCGGACCATAAAAGTAGGGCCGGAGGCGTTGTAAATCCTGATTGCACGACGAGCGGGGATGCCTGCTTCCTGGAGTTCTTGGAGAATTTCCCGTTCTGAGATGGTAGGTTCTACGCCGCGGATGACACAGCTTGACATAGTGTCCAGAGGTGGTGGTTTGCGAACGTTGCGATGATGTTGCGGCGGCTGTTGCGGTGTCGTCTGGTGGTGGCACGGCGGGGGATTCTAGGATATTGTCGGGAATTTGCTGGCGACGAGGTTGTGCAGAAGTCAGGGTAGAAGAGAGGGAGGATATCATTACAGGGGAAGGATGGCATGACGTAACAGTAGTAACAGGAATATGGTGGCGAGTAGTGGCTGACATCGTAGTGGTCGCGGTGGTAGTAGTGGGTGGTGTGTAATGAGGGTGAAAGGAGCCGATGTTTGTTGTAGCAGAGGCTTGTGGTGAGGCGCGTTGACGACAGGCAATGTGGTGGGATCTGCTGTATGCTGGGCTAATATGGGCTGGCTGGTAGGCTCCACTAGGTAGTATCGGTCGTGAATAGACACTCCCGTGTCAAGGAGGCGCTTCCAGTCGTCCAACGTAGGTAGATAAAGAAGAACCTGCGATGATGGTAATGAAGTTGGGGCATCCAACATCCGGTGGGAATCGTTCTGAATGAGTTGAGAGAGTCCTGTAAATACACTCGCTGTTGTGAAGCGACTGTTTAATTTTTCATAAAACTCGGCTAACAGTTTAATTACTTCTGTGTAATTCCCTCTGTTGTTGTACTCGCTAGCCTCATTGTGTCCACGGAATGGTAACTCTTGCTTTCCCAAAAAGCATATCACCGCAGTCAGCCGTTATAGAATTTCCCTATTTTTCTTAACGGCTTCGTTGTTCCTTAGAAAATGCTTCAGCTTACGGAGAGTTGGCCGTGCGTTTAGGAGCGCGCGGCTTTGAGCTAGAATAAAGGAGATAGTGGGTTCGAATCCCACTGCCGGCAGCCCTGAAGATGGTTTTCCGTGGATTCCTATTTTCACACCAGGCAAATGCTGGGGCTCTATCTTAAATAAGGCGCCGGCGCTTCCTTCCAACTCTCAAGACTTCCCTATGCCATAGTCGCCATAAAACCTATCTACGTCGGGGTGACGTAAATCCACTAACAATAAAAACGTATCCAACTGCAAATCTATCCTAGTTTTACCAAAGTTACGTAAGGATACCCATGCGAGGATATGATAATCTAATTTCTCGTGCCTCGCAATAGCAGTGTGCAGATTGTTTAGATCTGCATAACCATGTTCCTTGCTGTTCCAAGGGGAATTTTCAGCAACAATCAATATGCAAAGCTAACAGAATAATTTGCTTAGCGACTCAGAGCCGCAGAGCTAAACAATTTTACCGTAAGTTTCTGGATTGAACGTGCAAACACAATTCTTGTTTTCTGTTTTTAAATTTGCGAGGGAAGGGAGCGGTCTCCCGGCTTTAACTATTTGAATCTTTTCATCAAACAAACGTGTAGTAAATGGCTTTTCAAACAGATTTACAATTATACACGCTTTGGACTCATTCATCGTTAATACCACATATGCAAAACATGTAATAAAACACCGAAAACAACGAATAGCACAGTATCAGAACACAAGGATTGAACTCACTAATAAGCAAAACACATAATGAATGAACACATTCGTCAGCCATAACTCAAGTATTGGAGGTAAGTCACCCCAGTGGCATTGGTCACCTTCGTCACGATGGGTTCTCGCTAGGGGGTAATCCGTGGGTACCGTTCGCTGTAAACTTGGACATGCCGACTTTCTCCAAGTTACTAACAGATGGCAGACGGTAGAACGTGTATGGAGTGAGAAATTCTGACAAGTTTCAATTGCAGCGACATCATTCGGAGGGTTTCAGAACTATGTCTGCCACCGAATGCAATTTTAAGATTGAATGCCTTACATCCTTAACTTCTCCATTTACTATCTCTTTCTTTCTAGGGTGGCATAGATGGCGAGACTACACCAGCACCACACGTAGTCAAGCAACGGATCTAGTACAGTTGCGCGGAAATCCTGAACTTCTGAGAGTTGAAATTGTTAATACTTGACTTGAAGCAATCTAAAATCGTACTTCAGACAGTTCTTTGCGTTATCATAACGCATGCTATCAATGCCTTGTATCACAGATATTTTCATGTATTTAAGGAATTGTGTTACGAGAAACTTCTATTACGCTCTCAGACTCACAAGACTCTTACAGACACTTGAAGTGCGCCTGCGCTATGAGTTGAGTGTATTGTTTCTACATTGGTTGTTCCCCCTCCTGTCCCTTCCCCTTCCCTTCTCAACGTAGTCTTGGTGGCTGGTTGTATCCAGCGTTTTGGTCTCATTATAATTTTGTCGCTCGCTAGAGCATCTACTTGGAGGTTCCTTTCGAACCTAAGGCTTCTGGGCTGCGAACATCGGAGCGTAAGTCGTGAGTGAATGTTACATGTGTATATTGAGTGAAAGGTTAATGCTTGTGGCCGCGAATGGGTGTGTAATTGGGTTTGAGTTGTATTTCTGTGTGTGCTGTTCTGTCTGGATGTGCGGGGTTCGTAGCCCAGGGGCCTATGGCCAGTTGAAGGCCGTTTCTTTTTCTTTAATGCTAACGTTTAATATTACATTCTAGTACTACTTGTTTTTTCTTTATATTTCCTGGGGGTAATAGATCTTTTGTTCTCTCTGGTATGTACGAGCCGAATAGTAGTTTATTGGTTTACTTTTGAAAGAGTGCTTCAGTTATAACGTTGTAAATATGTTACCAGTGAATAAAAGACGGATGAATTTACAGATGGAAGGCTCCCTAACCTCGGTCCACCTAGCTTCCTCTCTGAGCATGTTCCTATTTTCATAGGCCGTAATGCTAGCACCTTCTCACTTGTATGCAAGAACAATACGCCCCTGCATTGAAGGTATTTACCTTTTTTAGGTTATTTAATTTCTTGAGGCTCCCTTTCCAGTTAAGCATTTTTAAAATTTTCTTATTATAACCTTATGCAAAAAATGTACATGGAACTTATTTTTTGTTCGGCCGGGCGACGCCGCAACTTTAAATTCGCACCCAACCGCCACAATAAAGCATATCGGCCTGACGCCAAGTAGGAAGTCGGCCTACTCAACATGTTCACCTGTGTTGTCCTGGACGTCCACCCATCAATCTCCGAAGCGACAATCCTCTCTGACAGCCGCAAGACTGGAGTATATTGTGCAACACGGCTCTACGAAGGCTCCGTACCAGCAACCGACGTATTTCTCTATCTCAACTGTTCAGCCGCCCGTGACAAAATTCTAACTACTGGAGCGTTTACCCGCCGACGCCTCCATCAAGTGGAAACCACTCCGAGCGATCTTCTGGTACAGCTACCTGGCTATTCGACTGATTTCCCTGCACCCGCTGATTCAACCATCGCCACCTCCATACATCCCCCGCCACACCCTTTGTCCTTTCCTTTAACTACTTCTACCAGCACCACCACCACTACTACCTCCACCACAACCTCCTCAGTTCACAACTCCCTCACAACTTCGTCACTACTACGGTTATATCCCATCCTTCTCTTATAATGACAACATCTTCCTCCAACCCTCCTACCCCTGCCCCATCAAGTCAACAACAAGCACCAGCAGCTGAAACTACCACCGACACAACACGTCAATCATCGCCACCACCACCGCCGGATTGCACCTGCGTCGTCCGTGGCGTGGACCCGCTATTATCAACATCGCTCAGGACCTCCACCTGGCAGGAGCAACAATTCGCAGAGCAACCCGGATTTTTAACGCTTCAGGACCTACATACCTCGTAAGACTCCTCCTACCGACACCGGACGACGCCCAACATCTCATCGCCATCGGTATCCATCTTCAAGGCCGCCATCATCAGATTGAACCATCTCGCTCTCCTCCCCAACATTCTAACCGCCCTATAACACCCCGTCGCCGTCCACAGCCACCTCCTCCTTGCCATCCACCGAGTCCACAAAACCGTTCTTACCCTCCACCCGGTTTCCTTACCCCAATACCACTCCCATCAAACCTTCTCCACCTCTTATTCACTTCCTTGCATAACTTCGCTTGTCTATTTCACATCCTCGCCCATTACCTTACCCCTCACACAAACATAGATAGATAGATAGATAGATAGAAAAAATGTAACCTCCTCTGGAGATGCTTATTTCTCTTTTCTAAGATGGATTCCCTCTGATTATCGTCACTAACCTGTGATTTATTACCAGCACTACAGCTAATACTAGGGGAGTCTAGTATGGAATAATCACGAGTGGAAAGAACATCTAATTTGCTAGACTGGCGTTAATATAGAGATCATCTTACTGTGATGTTTCGAGATATTTCGCAAGATTAGGAAAAATATGTGATACTGCTGTGAGGTCCAGTTTACATCTCTCTCTTGGAATTTCCACTTTTTCACCATTAATAATGAAACTGTAACATTTTTGGCCGCTAAATTCAAATCACAGATACGACTTTTATCACTTAAGGGCAGATCTTGACGTGGGATATCCTTCGACCCCTTCGAAAAGAGTGGGAACTTTTGGGAATGAGAAAAAATGCCGTTTTTCATTCAAATGCTTATCGTAACCCGACTTGCAACCCGGGACAGAGCAAGATGTAATCATATTCACATGCGGTAGTAAATTGAAGTATATGCCAAAATATACGTCTTACTTCTCAAATGCGTAATCTTTTTCACTTTTCAGTTAACACCGGATATTTTGGACCCGACCTTAATCCCGTCAAGCATGTGTGGGATAGGCTTGGCAGAAGTGTTCGTGGGCGTCCTTTTCCACCACAGACTCTCCAAGACCTCGAACAGACTCTTATTTGAAGAATGGGACCTGATACCGCAACGTGACCTCCGTCACGTAGGTGCCATGCTGTGATAAATGCTCGTGGAGGACATACACCATACTGAAGCTCTCCTATTGTGATGAAAAACAACCCTGAAGGACTGTTATCACTTTGTTTTTGCCCCTATTTGGACATTTCAGTTTGTGTTCTGAAAATCAACGCTGGCCATTCCATCTCCTGAATGTCCAGTTCTCGTAAAACAGCTCAAGTGATGCGCGCTACATTAGCCCTAGCATTGTCGTGCATGAGTACGAATTCAGGGCAACACCGTATGCAGCAACAAACACATGCTGTAGCAGTATCTGCTCGATGTACCCCGTAGCAATAAGATTACCACGGACGACGACAAGATCCGTACGGCCACCAATACTTTTGTACACTTCAACGGTAAAGAATAAAGGTTTAGTTGGTAATATACCTGGGTGTGAGGTATTGTTTTGTGGAGCATGGCATAAGTTCAAAGAAATGTTCTCCCAATTGTTTGAGCTGTGCATACCTTTAAGCTCAGGATTTAGTAATCATCATCTAGGTATTCTGCCTTATGGCAGGTCTTGTCATGGGATGAACCTCTTCCACTGTTGCCTGTCCCGAGCCAAGTTTCTCATGTCCGAATATTTATTTCCTTCGATATTGTCCAACATTTGATATTTTTTCCTTCCTCTTCCACGTTTGCCTTTCATCATTCCTTCTTTCATTAAACAGTCCCTCCTCAAACAATGTCCAATCCAGTTCATTTTTCTCCTTCTAATGATTTGTAACATACCTCGTTCTTCTCCAACTCTTCGTAATACTCCCTCATTCCTTACCCGGTCTTCCCATTTCACTCGTTCTATTCTCCTCCATACCCACACCTCTAGTGCCTCGAATCTTCTGTCATCTTTCTTTCTCAATGTTTAAGTCTCTGCGCCATACAGCGCTATGCTCCAAATGTAACACTTAGCAAGTCTTTTCCTCAAATCTTTGTTTAGTGGTCCACAAAGTAAATTTGATTTTTTCTTAAAGCTTTCTTTTGCTATGACAATTCTTTTCTTAATTTCTGTCGTGCAATACATATCATCTCTGATCATACTTCCCAAATACTTGAAGTTACTGACTTGCTCTATTTCTTCTCCCCCTATACTAATATGATAACGTCTAACTTTTCCTCCAATTATCATACTTTTGTTCTTATTAATTCTCATTCAATATTCTTCTAGTTTCATGTTGAGTTTATCTACATTTATATCATTTCACGTTCGCTTTCTCCCATCACCACCATATCATCTGCAAATCTTATACATTCTACTCTCCTACCTCCAACAAAAACTCCACTTTTTCCATTAAAACTTTCATTGATTATTTCTTCGAGATAAAAATAAAAATCTCTTTATTTGCAAATGAGGTGTCTACCTCGGTGGCAATGGTACACTAAAATACATTATTGTCAAGCACTAAATTTTAAATTAACAAGAGACGAAATTTTTACTAGAATACAATAATATACAATTTACGCTAACAATTTTTCTATTAAACAAACAGATCATCCTTAATAAATTTATATTGTTTACAAAATTCTACTTATAATATCTCCTATACTCCCACCATTGTAGGAATTTGGATTCCTTTTCCTTTTTGATTCCTAATATATGAATACAGCTTTTCCCATTTCGCTTTGTGGTCATTACCCTCTTGAAGTATGCCATTCATATATTTCTCTTTTGCTTCCTTTTCCACTCTATTCAGTTCCCTCATTAGCTGTTTTCTAGTTTCCCTCTACCCTCTTTGATTTTCCTGTTTACTATTCTACATTTTTTAAATGTTCTTATTTACCTTGTATGATAAACAGGATCTGAGGTCATTTTACCCCTCTTAACACGTACAAATCTCTTCTCTCCTTCCCAAATTATTCCTTTAAATTTAGCCCAAAGTGTATCCACACTACTCCTTCACTTATCCAACAACTGAATTGTGATTTAAAATAAGTCCCGAATTCATCAACTTCAGTTTTTCTGTATAATTTCTTGTCTTGTGTGTCCCTCTTATTAAGCATTTTTGGTACGAGTCCTACATCCATTATTACAGCCTTATGGTCACCTATTCCTTCAATTACCTCAGTTTTATCAACAATTCCCCAAGGTTTAACCAAGAATAAACCTAGCAAGTTATTGAGACGAGTCGGTTCTTGTACTACTTTTGTAAATCATCCCTCCCAAATCAACTTATTTGCCAGTTTCTGTTCATGGGCTTCACTTGCAGCTCCATTCCATTCAACTTCAGGCAAGTTTAGATCTCCCCCAATTATTACCATATCACTATTATTGTTTTTATGAGTATAATCTATTATTTTTTCAAATATTTCCATGTCTATTTCCTCCCTTCCAGGCCTATATGTTCCTATAATTCCCACGCCCTTGACTGTCTGCGTAGAGATGAATTTTTGGCGATCTTGACTTTCGGTTGGTTTTCTTCTTCTGTAGGTTACCTCCACTGGATTTAAAATTATTCGGAAAACTTGACGTGTCTTCTTCTGGAACTTGTTGCAATGACTAAACTCTATTTTGGCACTGCAAAAATTTTTTTCCCGGTTTTAAGATGAACGTAGTTTCTCCCATAGGTTTAACATTAGGCCTAAAATGGCTACGCGTCACTTCCGTCCATGGCGATCTTTCTTCTCCAATGTCTTCTTTATCTTCCAGTTTCTTTATTCTATCCTTTAAGCTTTCATTTCCAAGTTTCAGAGAACATAAGTCTTCTTGTAGTACTCCTAAAATCCTAAGCACAGATTCGTAAGTCTCTCTTTCTTGTTGTTCTGCCTCACTATCAGTTTCTTTTCACTCGGGACACAGCCACACACTTTCTTCAATATCAGTCCTATTTACAATATTTGCACAACGAAAATGTTACCATTCATCACACTTACGACACAGAATCCAATTTTTAACTACTCTTCTGCATTTGCTACATTTTTCACTGCATCTTACACCATTATCCACCACGGATATCACAGACTCACACTCAGTAGTCGCCATCTTGTCTTATATACATAAACTAGCAGTTAATCGCGACTTCGCTCGCGTGGATTTCGTAATTTGATAAGAGAGATCGTTCTTCGGTACTGAACTAAGACATTATATGGATATCCCTAACGTATAAAAACTCACCGAAAAATTGAGTTTCATTTACCGCAGAAACACTTTGTGACCATGTGACATAGAACTCTGTTGGTAGGCATTGAAAATACAGTATGATAGAGAATAATAACATAGAGGAGGCAATAACAATGACTGAAAGGTCGATAGTAATAGCTGGTTGAAAAATGATGGTACGAAAGAGAAAGGGAAACAAAACCTTTGGTATAATGAGGAATGTAAGAAAAAGAAATCTGAGGTGATAAGGGCAATAAAAGCGTACACAAGTGAGGGATCACTGGGGCTTAAGATAGATTTTTGTAGATTAAGAACAGAGTACAAAGATCTAGTAAGTGGTAGAAAAGAGAGGTACAATTATTAAATAAGTATTGCAAAGGAAATGAAACTAAGAAAGTTTGGAATAGAATAAACACAGTCTGTAAGGAAAATAAAGGTAGAAACCAAGCAAATGTAAGATGTACTTTAAGGGGCAAATAGGGGGTAAGGATGAATGGAAAATTAATCAAACTGATACTAGTATACTGAGAATTATGGGGAACACCATGCCCATGCTAGATGATCCAATAACCATGGATGAAGTATTAGAGACATTGTAAAAAGGAAATCGAGAAATAAGGAAGGATTGCACTGGGAAGAACTGCAAAAAAATTTTGCATCCTAAAAAGAGACATCAGCAATGCGTAAGTTCAATTTCGCAGCGGGAGTACGCGGGAACGCTGAGGCTGCAGTTGCAGCAGCTGAAGTGATATCTGTGCAATGTGGAAGTAGTGACATTGATGACTCGACAAAGAGATATCGGTTAGCCATGAAAGCTTCGCAAGAAGAGGAAGCACCATCCCAGAGGGGATATCTCAGGAAAAAACGGAAATAAGAAAAAAAACAGACATTAACAAAACTAATGAAGGATGAGGGACATACTTACTAGTAGGTTTAAATATTAAATGTAGCAATAGATAAATTGTTGTACTGTAGTGTCTTTTTTTTCTTAAGTTAACTTTAAACTGCATGTGAATTGAATGAGTTCGTTCGCTCATTCATTTTCTTAATACAGTTTACACATACATCCATGGAATCATTCATATGATCCAATTCATTGATCACTCATTCATTATGAATGCTCTCTTCCCAGTTGGTGGCTATCTGTGACTGGGTGAGAAGAGTGTTTATCCATTCATTAGAGTAGGTGAAGCTTAATCTGACTCTGTAATGATTAAGAGGGGAATTCCTCAAGGCAGTATTATCGGACCTTTATGTTTTCTTATATATATAAATGATACGAGTAAAGGAGTGGAATCGGAGGTAAGGCTTTTTGCGGATGGTGTTATTCTCTATAGAGTGATAAATAAGTTACAAGATTGTGAGCAACTGCAGCGTGACCTCGAAAATGTTGAGATGGACAGCAGGCAATTGTATGTTGATAAACGGGGTTAAAAGTCAGGTTGGGTGAGTTTCACCACAAGGAAAAGTCCTCTCAGTTTTAATTACTGCGTTGTTGGGGTGAAAGTTCCTTTTGGGAATCATTGTAAGTATCTAGGTGTTAATAGAAGGAAAGATCTTCATTGGGTTAATCACATGAATGGGATTGTAAATAAAGGGTACAGATCTCTGCACATGGTTATGAGGGTGTTTAGGGGTTGTAGTAAGGATGTAAAGGAGCGGGCATATAAGTCTTTTGTAAGACCCCAACTAGAGAATGGTTCCAGTGTATAGGACCCTCACCAGGATTACCTGATTCAAGAACTGGAAAAAAAAAGCAGCTCGATTTTTTTTCCTTTTTTTTCTGGGTGATTTCTGACAAAAGAGTAGCGTTAGAATAATGTTGCAAAGTTTGGGTTGGGAAGAATTGAGAGAAAGAGGAAGAGCTGCTCGACTAAGTGGTATGTTCTGAGCTGTCAGCGGAGAGATGGCGTGGAATGACATTAGTAGACGAATAAGCTTGAGTGGCGTTTATAAAAGTAGGAAAGATCACAATATGAAGATAAAGTTGGAATTCAAGAGGACAAACTGGGCCAAATATTCATTTATAGGAAGGGGAGTTAGGGATTGGAATAACTTACCAAGGGAGACGTTCAAGAAATTTCTAATTTCTTTGAAATCATTTAGGAAAAGGCTAGGAAAACAACAGATAGGGAATCTGCCACCTGGACGACTGCCCTAAATGCAGATCACTATTGATTGATTGATTCAACTGTATATGTGACGGTCTTCTCTCAAGTCGAAAAAACTAAAGGTATTTTTTATTTTTAAAGGAGATTCCAAATATCTATTTCCACGCCTGTAACATCTTCAGTTTTTTGGATATAAGTATCCTCATAAACATAATTCAACTCATTTTCACTTCTTTTCACTCCCGTTAAGTGCCTTTCCCGATAAAAAAAACCATGTTCCTGTATTTTTAAAGGACTTTCCAAATACCAAATTTCTTGCATGCAACATCTTTAGTTTTTTATGTAAGTATGCTCACACAAATAATTTAACTAATTTTTCAATTCTTTCACCCCCTTAAGTGGATTTTCCAAAAACAAAAAATACGTATTTCTTTATTTTTAAAGGAGACTACAAATAATAATTTTTCACGGCTGTATAATCCTCGGTTTTTGAGATATCAGTATCCTAATAAAAATAATTCAACCCCCTTTTCAGTCCTTTCAAACCCCCCACCGCAAGTGGTTTCACCGGAAACAAAAACTACATGTTTCCTTATTTTTTAAAAGAGATTAAAAATACCAGTTTTCACATCTGTAGCATTTTAAGTTTTTGAGACATACTGCTCATTTTGAAGAATTCAACCGCTTTTCCGGTTCCCGTTGGGTGGATTTTCAGAAAACAATTTATGTTTCTTTATTTTTAAAAGAGATTCCAAATACCTATTTTCACGTCTGTAGCATATTCAGTTATTGATATATAAGTATTCCCATAAAAATAATTGAACCCAATTTTCAGTCCTTTCCCCACCCCCACCGAAGTGGATGTTTCCGAAAATAAAAAAATACACGTTTATTTTTAAAGGAGATTCAAAATACCGATTTTCACGTCTGTAACATCTTCAGTTTTTGAGATATAAGTACCCTCACAAAAAATCAACTCTTTTTTCACCTCTCTTCACTCCCGTTAAGTGTGTTTTCCAAAAAACAAAAATTAAACATGTTCCTGTATTTTTAAAGGACTTTTCAAATACCAAGTTTCATACCTGTAAGATGTTAGGATTTTAACATATACTATGCATATACCGGTAATCATTCTAGAAAATCACCTGCTTTTTCAAATATTTCACCCCCTTATGTGGATTTTCCGAAGACAGAAAATGCATTCCCTTTATTTTGAGAGGGGATTCCAAATACCTGTTTGCACTCTGTGACGTCTTCAGTTTTTGAGATGTAAGTATCCTCATACAAGGAATTCAACTAATTTTTCAATTCATCCCCCCCCGCTTGGGTTTTAAAAAACAAAATAATACGTGTTTCTTTACTTTGAAAGATGATTCCAAATACAAATATTTGTCTGTAAAATCTTTATCTTTTGAGATATAAGTGTCCTCGGAAAAAAATTCAACTCGTTTTTCACCTCCACCCCCATTAATTTGATTCCCCCAAAATGCGTGTTTCTTTATTTATAAAGTAGCTTCCAAATACCTATTATCATGACTGTAACATCTTCAGTTTTTGAGATATATGTATCCTCATAAAAATAATTAAAATCCTTTTTCTCACCCTCAGCCCCAAGTTGACGCCCCCCCCCCCACCGCGCGTTTCCTTATATGTAAAGGAGATTCCAAATACCAGTTTTCACGTCTGTAACATCTTTAGTTATTTTAGATATAAGTATCCTCATCAAATAATCAAATATTTTTTCAATTCTTTCACCCTCTTAAGTCGATTTTCCGAAATCAAAAGAATAGATATTTCTTTATTTTTAAAGGAGATTCCAAATACCAATTTTCACGTCTGCAACATCTTCATTTTTTGAGATATGAGTATCCTCACGAAAAGAATTCAACTCATTTTTCACTTCGTTTTACCCACCTCTTCACGTGCTTATTACGAAAACAAAAGAACATGTGTTTCTATATTTTCAAAGGAGTTTCAAAATACCGATTTTCACGTTTGTAACCTTCCATTTTTAAGATATAATTATGCTCATAAAAATAATTCATAAATAATGTTTCCACTTTGTTTCATCCTTTCCCCTTAAGTGGATTTTCCGAAAACAAAAAAGTACGTGTTTATTTATAAAGGAGATTCCAAGTACCCATTTTCACGACTGTAACATCTTCAGTTTTTGAGATATAAGTAAAAAAGCACACCCCACGGCATTTAACGTCCTTGAAAGTGCTTTGGCCTGCCTAGCGACTGCTGCTCAGATCGAAGGCCTTCAGTTTACGAGGGGCCGTGTGGTCAGCACGACGCATCCTCCCGGCAGTTATTCTGGGCTTCCGATACCGGAGCCGCCATCTCACATTCAGATAGCTCCTTAATTCTAATCACGTAGGCAGAGTGAACCCCGAACCAGCCCTCAGGTCGAGAGAAAATTCTCTGACCTGGCCGGGAATCGAACCCGGGGCCTCCGGGCGAGAGGCAGGCACGCTACCGCTACACCACGGGGCCGGCATTTAGATATAAGTATCCTCATAAAAAGAATTCATCGCCTTCTTTCCCCCCAACCCGCTTAAGTGACATTTCAGAAAACAAAAATACGTGTTTCTTTATTTATAAAGGAGATTTCAAATACCTACCAATTTTCATGACTGTAACATTTTCAGTTTTCGAGATATAAGTATCCTGATAAAAAGAATTCAACCCCTTTTCCAATGTTTTTATCCCCCGTTAAGAGGTTTTTCCGAAAATAAGAAAATATACGATTCTTTATTTTGAATGGAGATTCCAAATACCAGTTTTCACGTCTGTAACATGCTAAGTTTTTCCCAAATACTGTAGATATGTTGATTTTAAAAATTCACCCCCTCTTCTCTTCCCCTTAAGTGAATTTTCCGAAAACAAATTATGCGTGTTCCTTTTCTTTTAAAAGAGTTTCTGAATACGAATTTCCATGTCTGTAACATCTCCAGTTTTTGAAATATAAGTATCGTCATAAAAGGTATTCAACACATATTTTTACCTTTTTTCACTTCCCTTAAGTGGATGTTCCGAAAACAAAAAAAAATACTTGTTCCTTTATTTTTACAGGAAATTCCAAATACAAATGTTTACGTCTGTAAACTGTTAAATTGTCTAGGTATAGATATACTTTTTTTATAATTCACGCCCTTTTCTCACACCCGTTCATCCCCTCAAGTGGATTTTCGAAAAACGAAAAAAACACGTGTTTCTTTAATTTTAAAGGAGATTCCAAATACCAATTTTGATGTCTGTAACATCTTCAGTTTTTGAAATATACGTATCGTCATTTCATTTACCTTTCTTCACATCACTTAAGGGTATTATCCGAAAAAGAAAGTGTTCCTTTATTTTTAAAAGAGATTTCAAATACCTATTTTCATGCCTTTAAAATGTTCAGTTTTCGAGATATGGATACACTCACTTTAAAAATCCACACCCCTTTTCACCCCCTTAACGAAGGACTATCCAAAAAATACTCCCTTAGTGAGCACCTGCATTGTTATATGAATGTATCGCAAAAATTGTATTCCTTTATGTCCATAGTTTTGGCTCGGCGATGATGAATCAGCCAGGACAAGTTGTTATTATATATATATATATATATATATATATATATATATATTGTACCAGAAATGCTGGCCCGAGATAGTTCTCGGTGTACAAACTCATACCCTATTCCGCGCCAGGCGAGCACATCCGGCCGCCTGCAAGCAAGTCAGCTGTGAGCGACGTGGAGCTTGTGACGTCACGACCAGCAGAACACGGTCAAGGCCAAGTTACGTCAGCCGATAAAACATTCCAAATATTCTATCCTCAATAACTTTTAACTGGACTAACGTATGGGAAAATGAACTATATAATCGCGTAGCCCGAATTTTTGTGATCATTATTCCTGAGTTTGAAAGAAATGCGTCATAGATTAAGGGAAATATTAAATGACACAAAATAGCCTCAATCCCCCCAAGATCCTGTATAAAAAGGCAGGCATATTTGCTGTAAAATCAAAGGAGCAGCTCGACAGTGGAAGTGGAAGTTAAAGGACGTACGTGCCCCTAGCTCCGCTCTCTCTCTCCTCTCCCGAGAACTTCTAGAGGCCATATTACCTGTCCCAACCGGTTATCGCTTCTCGGTACTGCCCCCTTCTTACCGGGCATAGCTCAGTCGGAGAACGAGAGTCCCGAGGGTGGACCGTTCGTTGTCTGGCTTTACTTATTTTCGAAGGCAGGGAAAGAAACAAGGACTAGCGACAATAACACAAAAATATAAAACAACAGGTTCTGACATTTATTATAAACTAACACATTTAACAATAACAAATTTAATTAACAATCTTGATGATAAATTAATTTTTCTTCTCTGCCAGTTCCTTTTTTTTATGCACATAATCTCCACTAACTTGGCCGACAATATTCTGGAAATATACACACGTTTATTAGCCTACCTCTGGCTCAACGAAATAATAACAAAAATAACATTTTTGTGGGAGGACCTCCTCTCAATAATGATATTATTCTTTATAAGTTAAAAAGAAAGTGAAAATTGTCTGATTCTTATTTATATTGAACGTCGAATTACCATATTTATTCATTTCAACATTTATCTCAACTAAATCCTCCCTCCTTTAATGTGCTGAATAAAGCGTTACCTCAATTAAATTGAAAATTAATGAAACCAAAATCTTATCACAATATTACTCAAAAATGTCTCCATTGGACTTAAATTTTGCACCATTGTTCCTGTATAATAATTATTCCTCTTAATCTTCTAATATTTCGTCTGACAAACGTAAAGTCAGTCTTTGGTATTTGGCACTTCTAAAGAAAATTTTAACATCGTAGGCTTTACAAAATTACATGGTGAACCGAGTCCACGGAAATGATCCTTCCTTATTCATTACTGTGTGACACTCTGAACCTTTCTTTACCTAAATACCAAATAAAATTCACTAAAGGTTTAAATTTCAAAAAGTTATGCCAACACAAACAACGACGCTGACAATCAGGTCTCAACGTAACGAACACGTGGTCGGGTCAAAGTCATGGTCAAAGAAAATATCACAATGCACTGGAATAATATCAATCACACACACAGCATTCACACTATTTACACTATTTACAACGAATTCTAGCCTTTGAATATTAATCTTTGATTTTTAATCCTAAATATTTGAAATTTCTCGATGACGGTATCGGGCAAAGAAAAAATATTTTACGTCCCTCAGGAATGTGATGAAGTCTGGATAATCACTTAATTAAAGAAGATGAAATTAACAACGTTGATCATGATAATATCAGCGGTAAATGTCTGAAGAAATTGTCGACTACAGAAACGCACATAAAACAGGTCCAATATAAGCATTCGCCGTCATGGTTCATGAGTCACGACATTATTATTACTCAACTCCACGTCTATCAATTAACACGTGCTCCACTTGAAGAAATTACGTTCAACAACACGTATTCTCCAAAATAAGACTCAATAAATGGATTCACAAGTCAATACCACACAGTAAATGATCCATCCTCAAGTCAATAAAATATAATAAATGATCCGACGAGAATCTGCCATATTCCAGGCTCATATTCATCCTAATTGAGCACACATTAACATCATACACACAAGATGAAGCAATATTTAAACTCATGACCCTTATTCAATTATTTAACCCGAGAAGAAAATTCATTATTATTATTATTATTATTATTAGATGTGCGAGATCTCAAATTCGCGGGAACTGGGATTCGACAATATGACAGATGACACTAACACGCCTTAAATCACACATGAAGAAACTCTTACATAGAAATCCGGCGTAACACAACATGCCGTAAATCTGTCCCACGCGACTTCCGAAAAAAATATTTTCAGAAATTAAATAGTTAATTATCGGTGAGTACAATGATTTTTAAACACACTAGACTATTAAAAGGGATAGCTAGAATAATCGTAGAAGAGACACACACGTTCTAGCTAAACTAATAGAGATCACTAATCATTAACATACAAATGACAAAACTACCATCTCCCATATGAAAGAAGAGTGAAAATATTCAAATCTACTGCAAGACTAGAAGAAATATTACCACTAATGAATAAGAAAGCATTGTTTCTACAAAGATGAACAGATAAACATTAGTAAAGTGTACTTAAATGAATGATGGAACTGGATCTTCGCCGATTGTCTGGAACATGTGGTAAGTTATCTGCCCGTGGTCGCTATCTCCCCATGCCGGAGATTGCCTACATTTTAGCAGAGCACTGTAGCCTCGATGTTCCAAGTAAAGTTGCGGCAAACTTTCTCTTCACAATGTAACAGCATCTTGAGACACTTGTTCCAACACGTGGCGATTTTCTTCCTTCTTCTCGTGAAGTAGAAGCTGAAACTGACAAACAATTTTAAGATGTGCTCCAGACACACACGCAATGAAATTAATGATGGAAAAATACCTAACTTGTTTTAAGAAATCTGCCAAGCTCGTTGATCCAATTATTAGTGAAGGTGAATGATTTTATTGCCAAATCATTAATTCAAGAAGTAACAATCTCGGAGTAGACATCAAATAGCACGTCGAAGTCCGCAGCACGTCTACTGTAAGTTCGCAGCATACGAACACGTCGAAGTTCGCAGCAGAGCACAACAAGATAAGAGCACAGCCAAAAGAGAGCGTTTCTTCTGGAAACACGGGTTTTTATGCATATCCAGGGAAAGGGGTGTGGCATTATAATCGTCCGTAATTGGTCAACGTCTAGCGTTCAATTCTCGAAAGTATTTCTGCCTGAGATTTGACATGTGCTATCCGCGTGTCGAGGCGACCTTGGTCCGCTCCTCAGTGTGTCATGTGGGCCAGCTGATAGCTCCGTAGAAAAAATCAATACATCTCTCCCCTACCAATAAGACCGGGTTTGAACTGATGAATCTGTCTCTGTAATGCACGGCTGGAGAATATCGCCCGCGCTAATGAAATAAAATCTTACACACGCAAATAGAATAAATGCTTATCGTAGACCAAATTTGAAGGGGACAGTACTTAGGGTTAGTTAGGGAGCTCTGTGGTCCAGGGACCCGCTTAACAACGGATCATCCCGCGCCCACTAGCTCGCTTTAGAATGTCCACACACCAACACACAGGATCAGGCTCATTCTTTCCTAAAGAGCAATATTACGAAAAAGCAGTTTGTCAATGTGCCTGGCACCTCACAGACACTCGACGAACTTCAAGAACTGACGGAGAGTGAGGGGCTGCCGTTATTACGGCACCCCGACCACTCAGAGGCCGTCAACCAATCAGCGGAGGGCACAGCGCAGTTCTCACTTCGCTCCCCCCGCCAACCACTCCCAGGATGGCTGGACTGAGCAGCCCCCAGCCAATATACCGCAATACATTAATGAATAATATATTGGAAATATCACTAGGGCCACACACAACAAGCGCGCATAGCATGTCACTACCGGCCCTCGTTCCGGTCAATGACCCGGCCGAGCGAGAGCCGGGGGTGACTCACCGTCGCACGTGCTCCATGAGCAGTGAACGAAATGCGCCGGAGGAGCAGCGAACAGACTCCACCCCTGACTCGCAGCAATTAAATCTGACGCAGGAAGTTTACCTAACGGCGCACACCATGCGACACTATGCGCGCACCACCACCACAACTCCTATAACCACCCCGTCAGTAGCCACTGGAACGTATGTACCGGTACAGCTGCTGCCCACTCGGCCGGCCAGCTCCCGAGCTGAACCCCGAAACAGCAGCATGCGGCGCCGGGAAAGCGAACTGGAGTGCCTGATGTTGTGTAAGGGCGAACGGGAACCGGGGCTAAGCCCCGAAGTGCCGGAACCTGAACATGGGAAGGAACAGTCGCATGCACTGATCTCTATACCTGGATGGCTGGTAGCTTGGGTAGCAGTAAGCTGAATAGAAGATGACTGGCGTCGTAAGATGGCAGCGAGCGCATGGTGCAATAGACCACGAGGAGCGCGCTTGCTTTGTTTATGCTTAGTTCAGTGACGCCAGGCCTCTTGATTGTAGTTTCACGAGTGTTCTGTGCTGTGTTATTGCTAAGTAAATAGTAGTGTATTTTACGAATTTAGGTTCGTTGCCTTGTAGTATGCTTGTGAATTACAAGATTAAATTTAAATATGTATGTGTTTATCTGAAATATGAATGAAGAAACATTCTACGGGGTATTAACATACCGCAGTATTCAGCTTATGGATGTACAAACAGAACCGATCAGCAGAAGGAGAAATCATTTCAACGGGGAGTTTTAATAATAATGTTATTTGCTTTACGTCCCACTAACTACTTTTTTAAGGTCTTCGGAGACGCCGAGGTGCCGGAATTTAGTCCCGCAGGAGTTCTTATACTTGCCAGCAAATCTACCGACACGGGGCTGTCGTATTTGAGCACCTTCAAATACCACCGGACTGAGCCAGGATCGAACCTGCCAAGTTGGGGTTAGAAGGCCAGCGCCTTGACCGTCTGAGCCACTCAGCCCGGCTCGGGGAGTTTTATACTGTACATAAGAATCTTCCTAGGGTAGTGTTTTGAGTTTTAGGTTTATTGTATCTTGTTTCGCATATTCCGGGAGCAAAATGGCAATTAATTTTTGTAGGTTTCCTTTCTCGAGACCCGAACATCTAAGATCATCGATTAGGAGTATCAGGCGGGATAATTGGGAGCCTTCTAAAACAGCTGTTCTCTGCTCGGATCACTTAGAGAAAGACTGTTTTGATAGAAATGGACAAACTGTACTCCTTAGAAGTGATGTACAGCCAACTGTTTTCAATTTTGCTGAACATTAACTGCAAGTAAAGATTTACTTATATATATATTTTTATTTCTCATAATTAAACTGACGGTTTCAATGAAATAATTGACGTGACCTTATAACAATCTTAGAAAATGAAGTCTGGAGGAATTCTAGACCTTATTTACATCAGAAATAATTATGGGTTTCAGACACTGGAGTGGTGGGAGAAGGGAAAGTGTGGTGGGTGTTTGGGGCTATTCCATTATACTATTCGTGGTATTTGGGACTCTTTTAACTGGTGTTACATATTTCTGATGATGACTATCAATATCGCTTTCCTAGCTGAATTTAATTAAAGAGGTCTGCAATAGTACATTAAGCTGCAGGTAATGTGATATTGACTAGTTTTGAATAGTTTTGAATATTTGCTGGTTTTATAAATGTGTACATTTGCTTCAATGATATTTTAATTTGATAATATGCGTGTTATTTCTTGGAAACAGGAAACAGAAATTTATTATCAAGCACCGATTACGATATGTCGAATCTAGGCCTGTATATTGAGCTACGTTTATAGGTACATCATTTTAAGAATGCATAATTTCGTGGCATACATGTATACAATTTACAGCAATGTTTCCAGAAACTGGTTTTCACTCGTATTATGTTACCGATCGCTAATTGCATGTATTCAGCACCTAAGTTAATATTTGCCGGCCGTTATTATACACTCATTTTTATTGCTATCCCGGAGATTTACTGACCTCGGAATGACGTGTCAGTGATCCCAATGTCCTTATGCTTTGAGTGAACATGTCTCTATATTTTTAATTATTCCAATGCGCCATTAATTGCGACTTAAAATTGACTATATTATCATTGCTTCCCCATAAGGAGAGCTCGAGGTTGGGTACGCCAACATGGCGAACCGCGCGTTCAACTTAGCGTACTTTCTCCTGCAGCGGAGACCTGCCATCAGCGATCCATGTATAGAGATCAGTGGTCGCATGGCTTCACTGAGCCAGCGACTGAGGAGCAACAAAAACTGGAGGCTACATCTCCCCTCAAACCCAACCCAGTGGTCAGCCAGCCGGAAGGCGGGAAAGCGGGACCCAGTTCCACCAACCTGAGCGAAGAGGCAGTGCACAGGGGAAGGAAAGAGAAGAAACGGACTCTGCGGAAGGCGCCAACTAAAATCCAACCCCTACCCGCCCGAACGAGAAACTCGGACTTAGACTCGGACAAGGCTCAACTGGTGATGGACCTATCAGGTACACCCCGGGAGGCAGAGTTCGAAAGCTCTGAGGGAGAGAAACTCCGCGAGCACGGGGTGACCGAACCCGTGATCCCAGCCACCCAGCCACCCAGCAGGAAACCAGGGTGACGGTTTCAGGGAGGCTAAAGGGAGGAAGAGGGGGAAGGGGAAAGGCAAAGAACCCCAGCGCCTGAGCCGCAAGGCTCAGAAAGGCGGGCTACATAAGCCGAGTACCTGAGCCGATAGCAGCACCGAAACATCTATCGGCTCAACCCAGCCACCACCCACCAAACCGCAGTACACCACACACAAGAGGCAGACGCGGCAGAATCCACCTCAACCACCACAAACATCAAAATCAACCACCCATAAGGTGTCAAACCGCAACCCCTTACGGTCTACGCTACCAACACAGACACTCCTCAAAAAGCTATCGCATGAGCAGAGAAACTATTACGTCTCTAGGCCGAGAGTAGACGCGCACGAAGCGATCCGGCTGCACATGACGAGTTTTGAGAGCTACGAAATTGCTATCGGAGTGCTAAAAGTGCTGAATATTAATTTCGTAAAAGTATTGCCCAACAGCACTGTACCGGGCGATACACCTCTACGGCGCAAGTTCAAATCTTGCGCCAATTAAAACTCCTCCACAGGAGAAACTCTGAACTTTAAAAACGGAATCAACTCAACTGTTTATCAGAAGATGTCACTGTGTGCATTTCGATTTGTTTTTGTTTCTCATTGATCAGCAAGTGTGGACATTCTCTTACAGATGTCACTGCTAAAAAAAACTATGATCATGCACCCTGGTGCGAAGTGAAGGAACTTTTGGAAGAATTTTTGTTTTCGTAAGTTTGTTCTTTACTAAATTTCGTTCTTTCATTTGTGGGTTGGCAATATTAACCCTTTCTTTCCGCCTATTTTTAAGCTAGCCAATCAATAATTTCTGTATTTAATTTCCCAAGCATCACAGGTTTCTTCTGCATTTTTGACGTGTAAATTTTAACCGACCAATAAAAGGATGTGGGTGTGGGTGTTTCATTCAGGAAAGGTCTCGAATCTTCCACGAGGGTTTAAAAACTGCTGATTTTCTGGTCTCCTGGCCTCTCGTACAACATCTAGCTTAGTGTGTGGATATGTAGCAGGAGGCGGGAAGCGCCTCTTTCTTCTGGAAGCAGCTCTTAAAAAGGTAATGGCCATTTAACATCTTTCCTTGCTAGCTCAGCAGTTTAACTCGCGGGGAAGGTTCGAAATTTTAATATGTAACCAACCTTTTTAAAATGTAAATCCCATTTCAGTCTATGTAAAAACTACAAATCTCTTTAACTGTAAAGCGGGGATAGAGAGTGTTTTACCCTCTCAAGCTCCCCTTCATTTTGAAGTTGAGGTGACTACGTTTTCATAACCGTTTCTTCTCTTCCTTAATGTCTTAAAGTTGTCTCATACGAGTCACCTCCCTAGCTTGGGATTAGCCCCTGTCTAATCGGCCGAGCGCCACTTAGGTTTTAAAATGTGTATTTAGGAGTGCAAGTTCACGCCTCCAGTCCTCACTGTACTTTGGGCCAGTAACTTAACCTGTTCTTTTTCCTTCATGCGAAGGCCCTGTAGGTTGGGTACAAGGTACCCCTGTTTCTTTGTAAGTGTGCCTTGAGGGCAGTTAGAAGTAAAGTTGATTGTGGCCTTTGATAGGCTTGTAAAATTGAGAGCGGGTCTGCTCTTTCTTGTATTTTGATGTGTGCCTCTAGGAGGCCTGACAGTGCTAGGTGGGAGCAAGCGCTCCATGTACTAGGGGATTTCTGCCCTTATGTAAAGTTATAACTTCTAAATTTGAGCCAAGAGCTCACCATATGTAAAGAGAGGGGTTCAAAGCCCAAGAACTGTAAATTGTACTAATATTGTGCGTCTTGTTTCTCTGCTACTTGGTACCTGTTACTCTGTTACTTGTTGATTTTGGAAAGAAAATATAACCTTGTTAAAGTTTTAAAATCAATTTTGGATTTGTAGTTAGACCCATTCAAGCCCACACCTTCTTTTCACCTCTGCTGATCCACCAAACCTCGGAACAAGCACTATGAAGCGATTCGTAGTGAGGACCCCTATAAACGGAAGTAATGCGGATGAAATCCAGCTAGCAATGAAAGCTCAGGGTATCCCCGAATTCTCAGTAGTGCGGATAACAGGGAATAGGCCAGCCAAAGGCAACCTATTCTTAGTTGCCGTGGCGGACACCTCAGGAGTGGACAATCTGCGGATGATGCGGATACTCGCGAATATGCTGGTGTCAGTCGAGCCGTACCGCCCCCCAGCCACTCACCCCCCAATGTGGAGTGTGTCAGAGGAATGGACATCCAGTGGCGGACTGCCGACTGCAGCCCAGATGCCGCAGATGTACTGCCCCGCACTTGTCTCGCGACTTCCCCCACGGAAGCGACCCCGCGTACTTTAAGTGCGCTAACTGCGGGGGGGGGGGCACGCGGCGATTTTCAAGGAATGTCCCAGCCGCAGGGATTTCGAAGCCGCTTATCAAGGCAAAGAGCCAGAGGGTGACAAGCGTAGCGATCCCCTCAGGCAAGCAAGGCTCATCAGGCGGAGGCATTTTAAATTTCAAACCAACACGGACGGAGGGTGAACACAACCCTGGGCCCTCAGCCCAACCAGTCCCTATCACCTCCCAAGGCAAGACCTTCAACAATTACAGAAAGAAGGCCCAGCCCCATACAACAAACAAAAGCCAGGTTAAGTCCACGCAAGCTCCCCCCGAGCTGCCACAGGCCCCGCCCTTGGCCAGCTCCACTCCCTGCAGGAAACCTGCCACTAGCAAACCGGCATCCGCACCACCGCCCCCACCACACCAACCAGACCCATCTTACCACATACACATGAAACACCGAAACAGGTACAGCAGCCAGAAGGGAACATGGCAGGAAGGGCGTTCAAGAAAATCCTGAAAACCATCTTCCCGAACTTGAACCTCACTGAAATCATAACCTCTGGAGTTATGATAGCCAACATGCTGGCATTCCCCTGGCTAATGCGATATCTGACCTCCTGACCCAAGATGTCTGAACAACACAACGATGATGACAATAATAATACTAATAATAATAACACGCAGGGGCTTCGAGTATTAATATGGAACTCCCAGGGCGTCAGGTCCAGGAAATTCGAAATCGAAGCCTTCCTAGCCGCGAATGCCATAAACGTAGCACTCCTAACTGAAATCTTCTTCCAACCGGGGAAGAAGTTCACCATGAGAGGTTACAAATTGCACAGAAGCGACAAGGCTAATGGAGTAGGAGGGCTGGCAGTTCTGGTAAGGAAATACATTAAACATACAGGACTAGACTTACCAGAGCTGATCGAACTGGAGGCATGCGGAATTGCGATGCCAGTGCGAGGAACACTCATCAATGTCATATCGGCATACTCCAGACCGAAATGCCTAAACACACAAGACACTGAAGCGGTACTAAGGCTAAATCGAAACACGATTCTAGGAGGAGACCTAAACTCGAAACACGCCAGCTGGGGCTGCCTAACTCAGCAGGCACAAGGCTGTAATCACATGCTATCCCAGGACTATGTGGTAACAGCCCCCAGCGAACCCACGTTTCTAGCGCCAAATGATCAGGTCTCCGATATACTAGACGTAGCCCTACTGGGACATATTCCTAAAAGGCACAGCATAAAAGTAATGAACGACCTCGGATCGAGACACCAACCAGTGTTATTTACACTGGATGCGAACCCAGGGGAACATGAGAATAACACCAAGCGCCGACCCAATTATAAAGCAGCCAAATGGGATAAATTCCAAAGAAAACTCGATTCACTCCTACAGGGGACTGAATACACGCAAATAGGAAACCCATCCCAAATGGAAGAATCAATAAAAACATCCATAAATGCGATCCACGCAGCCACAACAGCGAGCATCCCGGTACACAAACCTAAACACCACACTAACATCGACATACTGGCTTACATTAAAGATCTAACACACAAGCGCAACCAACACAGGCGCAACTGGGCCCAATACTACCGCGATGAAGACCGGGAATGTAAAAACCAACTCAGAACAGAAATTGAAACCGAAATAATGGAATGCAGGTCGCGGATCTGGAATAACAAACTGAGTACGTTGGACACAAACACCAGACCGGTGTTGAACATAGCGAGATATTTCACGCGAGAACCACACGTGATCCCAACAATTAAGGGACTTAATGGCCAGTATACGAAAGCCAAGATAAAGCTGACTCACTGGAGGCGGCTTTTACGGCCAATGACGAACCGTCCGATCCTGCTTTCACTAGACAAACAGAAGCCAAGGCAGCGCAATTCCTAGCAAACGCACCTAAGAACGAAGTTAAGAAGACTAATATCCCACGAAATTAAGTGGATAATAGATCACCTTAACCCGAAGACGGCACCCGGCCCAGACGAGAATCAGAACATAATACTCAATAAGCTAACTCAGAAAGCCCTCAGACTACTCACCGTGATATACAATACAATGTTACAATTGCAGTATTATTCAGAAGTGGAAAAAAGGAGACAATCCTTATGTTTGGGAAACCAGACAAGGACAAATCTGACCCCAATAATTACAGACCCATCAGCCTCCTGGACGCCCTCAGCATAGTATCCGAGAAAATACTGCTGAAAAGGCTAATAGTATATATCAACGAAAAAGGAATCATTCGAAACGAACAATTCGGTTTTAGGAATGGCCACTCCGCCGCGCAACTGCTTACCTGGGTCATAGAACAAGCGACCATCGGACTAAACAAGCGTAGGGACATAGGCAAGGTATTCCTCGATATCCAGAAAGCATTCTATAAGTGTGGCACGAAAGCCTATTAGCGAAATTAATAGGTCACGAATTCCACCCAGGGTACATAAGATTAATTAAATCATACCTGGAAGGCCGAGAGTTCCAAGTAGATGTTCACAACAGACTGTCAAGCACGCGACCGATTAGGGCGGGCGTAGCCCAAGGGTCACCAATAGGCCCAATCCTGTTCATCCTATTTACGAACGACATACCGACAGCGGAACTCGCTACCACGCACCTCTACGCGGATGACACTGCTATCACAGTACAACACCCTCAGGTGGCATGCACCCGAAAGAGACTACAAGTAGCACTGCGAACTCTCGAGCCCTGGCTAACCAAATGGCGCATCAAGGTCAATATTGGCAAATGCCAAGCTGTGTTGTTCACTAGGAAGAACAGACGCACACATACAGTGGCTCAAAAAAGTATTGGTCTGCCCATAGCTGTGGTAGGAAAGGAAAAGTATAGTACAAATAATGGTGCATACAATAGAATTACACGTTGTAGATATGCAGGACAGTCAAATACATCAGTAGGTTGAGTATGTAGACAAGTAGATTCACGCTGTTTGCAAACGGTCCAGCAATACAACGGCGTACGTCATTACACGCCAAACAAGTATTGGTCTAGTAAACAATATCATCGTGACATCATGCTGTCAGCCGCAACTCGGGCTCATTGTGTCTGTGCTGACACGTTGAAAGGTAATATTCAACACTGTTTCCGTGTTCAGCTAGCAATGAGAAGGAAAATGAAAGAAAGCCGTGGAAGAAGGGAGGATTGTAGTGCGACTATTTCAAAAAGGTAAATCTTTCAAGGACAAAAGTGAAATAATTGGAAGAGCTGTTACAATTATTAAAAATATTGTGTATAGGTGCAAAAGAACAAAGACACTAGAAAACATATCAAGAAGTGGCCACCCCTCAAAGTTATCAGTACAAGAGAAACGGAAAATTGTGCGTAAAGTGGCCCAAAATCCTCAGCTAAGTGCGCCGAAGAAAGCAGCTGCGTTAAACCAAGATGTAGGAGTGGAAGTGTCATCTGAAACCATCCGAAATGTGCTACACGTAAGAGGATATGCGGGCAGAACAGCCCGTAGAAAGCCGAACAGTAGTAAGACTAACAGGAAGAAGGGACGATCGTACGCTAAAGAGCACAGAAATGACAGCTATGAGGATTGGAAGACGGTCGTTTTTACCGATGAGAGTAAATTTACCCACTTCAGGTCAGACAGACGAGTGACTGTGTGGAGGAAGACGCATTTTGAACTTGAAGAGAAGAACCTGACAGCCACTGTGAAACATGGAGGTTGTTCCCTGATGGTGTGGGGTTGCTTGAGTGCAAATGGTGTAGGTGTATTAGCCTTTACTGAATGGACTATGGATTACAAAGCATACATTATCATCCACAAGACACATCTTCCATCAAGTGAACAAAAAATGGGACTCTTAGCAAAGTATACGTTTAAGCAAGATAACGGCGCCAAACACACAGCCCTGAACACAAAGCTATGGCTGTTATATAATACACAGCGTCGGATGGAAATTCCACCAAAATCTCCCGACATCAACCCCATCGAGAATTTGTGGCACTATTTGTAGCAGAACTTGAGAGAACATTTAATATCAACCAAAGCTGACCTGAAAGGAACCTTACTCACCGAATGGAATAACACAGGCTACCAATGGAAATTACGGAAACCTTGGTATGATCGATGCCAAATACTTTAGCTGAGATTATAAAGAAGACCTACCAAGTACTGAAACGTTCACGAAGGGTCAAGAAACGGCGTTATGTTAATTCAGACCAATACCTTTTTGGTGGCAAATGAAAAGGATTGTTTTAAGTTATGTTTTTTTTGTTATGTGTATATGGAAGAATTATGTTCTTCTTACAATGTACATGTTAAACAAGATGATAAATAATCAAGGATTCTAGTATATGTCACTTTTGATCATCATTCCTTTCGATTCCTCGTGCTCACATGTAGCATATCTCGACAGACTAATACTTTTTTGAGCCACTGTAGGTCAGCCAAAATCAAACCGCTCAAACTATTTAATCAAGATATAGCATGGCACGACAAGATCAAATATCTAGGAGTAATCCTAGATACGAAACTAACCATGCTACATCACATTAAAGACATCTAGAGGAAAACACACGCACGACTGACACAGCTCTCTCCTATACTGAATAAAAGATCCAGTATAACAAGAGAGTAGCAACCAACATGTACAAGGCCTTAATTAGGCCAATAATAACGTACGAGGCCCCGCCTGGGGCCACACTGCTATGACGAACCTGCATAAGCTGGAATTAATACACAATAAATGCATCCGAGCAGCGGCTGGACTCCCGTTTGACACACCAATACGCCACCTACGCGAAATTGCGAAAGTCAGCTCTATAAGGCAACACATATGAAAACAAACACTCCGAATGTACACGAAATCATGGGGTAATAAGATCAACCCACTATTCAGTGGAATAGGACGCTACGACGTCGATCTATACACCAAATACCCCACGCCGAAACACATTCTGTTCAGACACAGGGTTAAGAGGCAGGAGGCCCGAAAGCTCCCCCCCTCCCGCCCCCGTCCTAAGCTGACACCAACTCAGTACACCGCGCCACTTAATATTACGCACGCACACAACACTGCAAACACCTGTATATATGTACATGACTATTCATCTATATCTTTATCCTACATTGTGTTATGTTACAGATCTAGCCACCACAGGGAACCAAGCGAGGGAGGATTGAGAGAAGAAACACAATGACGAAGGCAACACAAACATAATTAGAGACGCCCCAATCCTCCCCGTCCCCCGCCAGTGACACATTCTCCGTGGCGACAAGGGAGTGGACAGAAAACCCATCCCTGCAACTACGGTTTAATTGTTTACTTGTTTTACAGGACATGAGAGCGGCCCGTACTCTACTGAGAATAGTATAACAGTCTTACTAATAAAAAGTCCTTATACAGTTATTTAACACTTGTATAGTTATACAGGGAATAAACCCTGTATAATCGTTTTATATTTTTCTTACTAATAAACGTAGTATACGCATTGTATTACTATACAGCACGTATACACTCGTTCCAAGGCGTAGGAATCTCTTCCTGTAGTTCACTGGCGTTTTTTGCACGTTCACCGCCTTTATGAACCCTTCTGCTGGTTATCTACGCGCAAAACTTTCCGGAAAGTAGCGCAGTAGCACGGCATATCGAAAAGGAAGTGGCAACACAAAGTGAGACAGCTGGAAATTGGCTTATACCATGGCCATGCTTATACTGATATCAACATTTCTTCAGCTTGCTTGTGTAATGAACGTCAAAAAATAAATGGAAAAGCTTAAGAAAAGATCAATAGCTCCTAACTGGGACAGTAAGGAAAACGTAGGCAAATTTCTCCGGTATTTCGTATACATATCCGTCCAAACTATCGCGAAGGTAATAATTTACTACATTAAAAACACGATACGCCTGTAAACTTCCATTTAAAAAGTAGTTAAAGAGATTACACGGTAATAGTTAACAGTCGTTGTATTGTTATTGATTATTGTCGCTCCTCATATTCAAATATTGCATTCTTGGCTACAGTCGTGAATAAAGGGAGTAGTGTAGTCAAGTAAATATAAATAAAAATCAGCTGATCTTGTATTCCAATCTTTTTGTACTTCTGAGTAGGCAAAAGTATCCGTAATTTATATTTCGCTCCCTCGATCTTTCAGTATTTACGAGCGGGTAGCAAATAATAATAATAAAGTTCATATATCCCAGTAATTGCAGTTCAAGTCCCTGGAGTAGTAGGAGTAGTTTTGATAGAAATATTTGAGAAATTATTGTAGACAACCTTATATTTTTCAGTAGGCCTAATTAAGGACACTTTTATTCTCCGTCCTGTGGAGTAGGGAAAATAATATTAATCCACCAGCTGTAATAATCACATAACCACATTTCAGTAGAATTGTGGTGAAGATAAGGTATAATATATTAGATAGTATCTTGCCAGTTATATTCGTGTTTTTCTTCGTGTACGGCAATCCTTTCGATACTTAAGCATTTAACCAAACGCAGTGTAGTGTGGTGTAGATACATTGTAGTATAGATACAGTACATTTAGATAGTACCGTATCTTTCCTGCTATATTCGTGTGTTATATTTCGTGTGTATCTATTAGACCGTAATACTAATAATAATTTGTCTAAGTATTTAGCTTCGTTGGCAATCTTTGAGTACAGCAGTTCTTGCAAATTTCATTTCTGTTGTGGTTAGTAGTGACATACGGTACCGGTATCGTAATTAGGATACATCTGAAAGTAGTTTAAAAATTACTGTAGTGTACTGTACAGTAGTATACGAGTAGTATCCTAATATAATTTAAAGTGCTTACTTTATTATTTTAAAATATTTGTGTAGTACTGGTGTAGTAGAGGTATCCGTAGAAACTCTTACTAAAATACTGTTGTTGTAATTAGGGTAGGCTTAATTGCAGTTTGGAATTGTGTAGTTCTTGCGCATTACTTTCGATATTCAGTAATTAACAGCAGCTTTTATCATGTTAGGGGTTGTAGGATAAAAAATAGAGTACGACTAAGTAGTATTGTAGTGTTGTAGTCGTATATTAATTACCTTATTGTTGTGTGATTTTTGAGTACTATCCCAGACAATATATCCCTCCGTTCATTTATTTTTTGCAAATAAGTTATTTTATTTTTAATTTCAATTTTTTTTAAGAATGGCTAAGGAGCGCGAGTGTACGAACTGTGGGTGTGGCGAGGCATTGAGGGGTATGAGGGAGGAGTTGGAAAGTTTGAGGGAGATAATTAGGATTCTCACAGAAGACAGGGAGGAAGATAGGACTCCCTCAAACAATGTGCAGGTTACAGTAGGTGTGGAAGAGGGAGGGGGAGGAAATGGGGGAGTTGTAGAAGACAGGTGGTCTAATGTTCTAAGGGGAAGGATATTGCAGGCTAATGGCTCTATTCAGGATCAGAATTCAGGACAGGTGTCTGTGCGAAATCGGTACGAGTCACTCCAGGTAGAACAACAGAGGGAAGATGAGGGACAGGGAACTGTTGGTGAGATGTGTGGAAGTAGGATGAAGGGAAAATGTAGGAAAGGGAAATGTGGAGTATAGGATAGGAAAAGACAGGTGGAACAGGGTCATGGGAAGGAGAAAAGGGAGGAGGAAGTAGCTTCTGCAGCTATCAGGAAAGATAGGGCTGACCAGGAGGGGAGGGAATCAAATGAGGTGGGTAGGGATGAGGCTCTGGTCATGGGGGATTCCATTGCTAGACACGTGGGGAAAGTGTGTGGAGGAAAGGGAACCAGGGTAGAATGTTATCCAGGAATTAGGTTGAGGCAGATGTTGAAGAAAGTAGAAGAGAGGGAGGAGGGGAAGGAGAAGATGGTAGTGTTTCACGTTGGTACCAACAACGTAAGGCAAGCTGATATAAGTACCAACATAGTTGGAGATGTGTGGGATCTGGTAAATGCAGCACGGGTGAAGTTTAAGAAAGCGGAGATTGTTATTAGTGGAATACTCTGTAGGAGGGATACTGACTGGAGATTGATTGGGGATTTAAATGAGACTATGGAGTGGGTATGTGGGAAACTGGGAGTGAAATTTCTAGATCATAATGGTTGGGTGGGAGATAGGGATCTGCGCTCGGATGACCTTCATTTAAACCGCAGTGGTACGTATAAGTTAGGAAATTTGTTTGGAAGTGTAATAGGGAGGTACATTCAGGGAAACGGGATGGCCAAGGGAGCGGTGATAAGGGAACAGGGAACTGGAAATCAAGTAGGGATGATATAAAATTGTTAGCGTTGAACTGTAGAAGTATTATAAAGAAAGGAATAGAATTAAGTAATTTAATAGATATATATTTACCAGATATTGTAATAGGAGTTGAATCATGGCTGAGAAATGATATAATGGATGCAGAAATTTTCTCACGGCACTGGAGTGTGTATCGTAGAGATAGGATAGGAATGGTGGGAGGGGGAGTGTTCATTCTGGAGAAAGAAGAATTTGTAAGCTACGAAAAAGTTAAAGATGAGACATATGAAATTCTAGGTGTAAGGCTCATTTCTAAAGATAATAGGCAACTTGACATATTTGGAGTGCACAGATCGGGAAAGGGTAGCGCTGACGCGGATTCGGAATTATTTGATAGGATAGTCGGCTAAGTGGGAAAGGACATGGAAAGAAATGTGAATGTAGCGGGAGATCTGAATTTGCCAGATGTCAACTGGGAAGGAAATGCGAACGACAGGAAGCATGACCAACAAATGGCAAATGAGTTAATATGGGAAGGACAGCTGATTCAGAAAATGATGGAACCAACCAGAGGGAAAAATATCCTGGATGTGGTGCTGATAAAACCAGATGAGCTCTATAGGGAAACTGAAGTAATAGATGGTATTAGTGATCATGAAGCTGTTTTCGTCGTAGTTAAAAATAAATGCGATAGAAAGGAAGGTTTTAAAAGTAGGACTATTAGGCAGTACCATATGGCTGATAAGCAGGCATGGGACAGTTTCTAAAAAGTAACTATGACCGGTGGAAAACGGTAAATAAAAATGTAAACAGACTCTGGGATGGGTTTAAAGAAATTGTTGAGGAATGCGAAAACAGGTTTGTACCATTAAGGGTGGTAAGGAATGGTAAAGACCCGCCTTATTATAATAGAGAAATAAAGAGACTAAGAAGGAGGTGCAGACTGGAAAGAAATAGTTAGAAATGGCTGTGGAAGTAAGGAGAAATTGAAGGAACTTACTAGAAAATTGAATCTAGCAAAGAAGGCAGCTAAGGATAACATGATGGCAAGCATAATTGGCAGTCATACAAATTTTAGTGAAAATTGGAAGGGTACGTATAGGTATTTTAAGGCAGAAACAGGTTCCAAGAAGAACATTCCAGGAATAATTAATGTACAAGGGGAGTGTGTATGTGAGGATCTTCAAAAGGCAGAAGTATTCAGTCAGCAGTATGCAAAGATTGTTGGTTACAAGGCTAATGTCGAGATAGAGGTGGAGACTAAGGCCAAAGAAGTAATAAAATTTACATATGATAACAATGACATTTACAATAAGTTACAAAAGTTGAAAACTAGAAAAGCGGCTGGAATTGATCAGAATTCTGGGGATATACTAAAGACAATGGGTTGGGATATAGTACCATATCTGAAGTACTTATTTGATTATTGTTTGGTCGGAGGAGCTATACCAAATGAATGGAGAGTTGCTATAGTAGCCCCTGTGTATAAAGGAAAGGGTGATAGACATAAAGCTGAAAATTACAGTCCAGTAAGTTTGACATGCATTGCATATAAGCTTTGGGAAGGCATTCTTTCTGATTACATTAGACATGTTTGTGAAATTAATAACTGGTTCGATAGAAGGCAATTCCAGCAAGATATAGCAGATATCTTAGATTCTGGAGGTCAAATGGACTGTATCGCGATTGACCTGTCTAAAGCATTTGATAGGGTGGATCGTGGGAGACTACTGGCAAAAATGAGTGCAATTGGACTAGACAAAATAGTGACTGAATGGGTTGCTATATTTCTAGAAAATAGATCTCAGAGAATTAGGGTAGGTGAAGCTTTATCTGACCCTGTAATAATTAAGAGGGGAATTCCTCAAGGCAGTATTATCGGACCTTTATGTTTTCTTATATATATAAATGATATGAGTAAAGGAGTGGAATCGGAGGTAAGGCTTTTCGCGGATGATGTTATTCTCTATAGAGTGATAAATAAGTTACAAGATCGTGAGCAACTGCAACGTGACCTCGAAAATGTTGTGAGATGGACAGCAGGCAATGGTATGTTGATAAACGGGGTTAAAAGGCAGGTTGTGAGTTTCACAAATAGGAAAAGTCCTCTCAGTTTTAATTACTGCGTTGATGGGGTGAAAGTTCCTTTTGGGGATCATTGTAAGTATCTAGGTGTTAATATAAGGAAAGATCTTTATTGGGGTAATCCCATAAATATGGTTGTAAATAAAGGGTACAGATCTCTGCACATGTTTATGAGTGTGTTTAGGGGTTGTAGTAAGGATGTAAAGGAGAGAGCATATAATTCTCTGGTAAGACCCCAACTAGAGTATGGTTCCAGTGTATGGGACCCTCACCAGGATTACCTGATTCAAGAAGCGGAAAAAATCCAAAGAAAAGCAGCTCGATTTGTTCTGGGTGATTTCCGACAAAAGAGTAGCGTTAGAATAATGTTGCAAAGTTTGGGTTGGGAAGAATTGAGAGAACGAAGAAGAGCTGCTCGACTAAGTGCTATGTTCCGAGCTGTCCGCGGAGAGATGGCGTGGAATTACATTAGTAGGCGAATAAGTTTGAATGGCGTTTATAAAAGTAGGAAAGATCACAATATGAAGATAAAGTTGGAATTCAAGAGGACAAACTGGGGCAAATATTTTTATAGGAAGGGGGTTAGGGATTGGAATAACTTACCAAGGGAGACGTTCAATAAATTTCCAATTTTTTTGAAATCATTTAGGAAAAGGCTAGGAAAGCAACAGATAGGGAATCTGCCACCTGGGCGACTGCCCTAAATGCAGATCAGTATTGATTGATTGTGATTGAATCGGCGAGTTGAAAAGTGTACACATTCCAAAATCCTTACTTTTGAGGAGAAAGTGAAACCTGTTTTGTAGCTAAAAGAAAGGTTTGATCAAAAAAGTTTCTGTTAGGTACTTATACATCATATTTTTGCGTATTCAAGTACAAAGTATGGAAATCATATTACGTACGGTTTTCAAGTTATACATTTTTATTAAAGTCGAGGAATATGTCCCTTTTTATACTCAAATTTGAGAAAGATCTTTGTAGAGGCACATAATGTATAATACAGTAAACTCGCAATTTCAAAAGTCTATTAAGCAGTAACACATTATTAGCCCTACACAAAAATACGCCCAACCATAATTTCTTTTATCGTTATTCATTGTAATTCCAATGGGCTTATATTAATATCAACATCTCTTCAGCTTGCTTGTGTAATGAACGCCAGAAAGGAAATGGAAAAGCTTAAGAAAATCTCAATAGCTCCTATCTGGGATAGTACGGAAAACGTAAGCAATTGTAATTGAATCGGCGAGTTGAAAAGTGTACACATATCAAAATCCTTACTTTCCACGAGAACGGAAAAACTATTTTGTAGCTTAGAATAAAGGTTTGATCAAAAACGTTTCTATTAGGCATTTATACATCATATTTCTGCGTATTCAACTACAAAGTATGTAAATCATATTACGTACGGTTTTCAAGTTATACCATTTTTTATGTCGAGGAATATGTCCCTTTTTAGGGTACTCAAATTTGATAAAGATCTTTATAGAGGCAGATAATGTACAATACCTCGTAATTTCAAAAGTCTTTTAATCAGTAACACATTATTACACAAAAATACGCCCAATTCATTCTCATTCCGTCTCTTAAAAGTGTTTTACTTTACGAAGATGTCTAGCCTCCCCAACCTCTGAATGGTGTATGTCTTCTATGTTTAAAATACCATGAAGATCATTAACGTTATCGTCCATTCTTTCAATGTGTGTTCTATGTTATATGGATAAGTCGAATATTTCACCACGATTATATTACTGTAGACAATAAATACCACGAAAATAAACTGCTCACTCGTTTCTTTTTCCGCTACTCGCTGCTATACAGAGCGTATACAAGGGTCCTGGGCCCTGTTTCATAAAACATATTTCACTAATATTATTAGTAAAAACCAATAATATTAACTAATAATATTAGTATTGTGTTTCATAAAATTATTAGTTAATAATATTAGTTATTAGTTTATGAGTCTAAATTATTAGTAGATGTTCCTAATAATATTAGTAAATTGTTTCATAGACAACATAACTAATAAAATTTACTCATATTATTGGGATTATTTCTATTAGTGTATTTTGACTCATATTTCATATTATTAGTGAAACCAAAGTGTGTGGTATATTGATATATTGGCATAAAATTGTGAAGATCAGTGAAATGGTTGACTCTGATTCAAATAGTGATGAGGAGAGAGTTTATATTCGCCGTCCAAGAACTTTTAGGCCAAGAACAGCCTATACGGGTATGGAACAATCATATGAATACAATGAGAGATTTAGGTTAGATTACAGAACATTTGAATATGTGCTTGATAGGATTGGTAATATCTTAGAATCTCCCACTGCAAGGAATGAAGCCCAATAGCCACAGCAAAATCCCGCAGTTCCGTCCACGCTTGCCTTTTCGAGTCCTTTGTCACGGTTAGTGAAAAGGCTCCGAACAACTGCCCCTTCAACTCCAGCACTTTTCTAAGGAAACTTTTTTTCCTGACATTATTGTCGTTTCTTTTACCCATTGTAGCCTATATAAACTGACAAGAATCTGAAACTTTACTGAATAGCCGGTTCGGTTGTAGTCAAACACAAAAAGCACAGAGTATGAGTGGGTCAAGCGCTAGCCTACTGCAAGGAACGAAAACAAACTACTGTAAGAACATGCAACAAATCGATTCTAACCTCAAACTGTATCAGCTGACTAATGAACTAATATTATTAGTGAAGCCATTTTATTAGTCATGCATACATCTTTATGAAACAGAATTTTGACAACTAATAATTTGTTTTATGAGTTCTAATATTATTAGTTAGTTTTATGAAACAGGCCTCTGGTCTGTATAAGCAATTCAATGAATAACTGTAACAGATGTACACACAGGAGGCTTATACGCGGTTTATTAGTAACGGATTTCACATAAACGGTGTATAAACCTTGTATAAATGTTATACACCGTTTATTAGTAAGACGGCATATGTATATATATAGTTAGAGATTGCAGAGACAAGCGTGTGCCACCAACACCACAAAGAAGGGAAGTCATCAGGCGAGAAAGAAAAAGCCCCTTACCTTAAGTAAGGCTTGGCACTACTCCCCTTCTCCTTAAGGGAAATTTGGCACCAGGGACCGCTGGCTACTGGACCAAGGGACTAGGTTGTGGCCCAAAGCCCAGACGCTAGCGGACCCGAGACGTACCGTTGCCTACGAGATACACAAGGCCGGGAAATACAGCACTCTAAACTTGTCCTTGAGATACTTCCGACAAGCGCCGCTAGAGTTCTCTTTACTATTCTGTCTCTCCCGCTCATTGCAACCAACACCTCCTAGATAATATCTATTATCTAGGAGGTGTTGTTGCAACACGTTGGTTTGCGAAAAACTATAAAATTTAATTAAAACTAGTAATTTCAGAGGACATCAAACAGATATAAGATAAAAAAAATAGACTAAGAGCAATTGTATGACTTATTTTCTAGAACGTAGGCCTTTGTCTCACACTGTGTTAAGACGAAATAAGTAATTCACGAAAACTTCGTGATCAATTAAGACAAATACATATCAGCAGCATTAATGTTCAAATGATCACAAGGAGCAATTCATTTAATCTCATAGAATACTATCTATACCGGTAATGTATGACGTACCGATACATAAGATTAGCTTACCTGAGATGCAGGAAGTTATCACAATTTCAGCACTTTGCGGTTCAGGGGTTTCCTTCTGAAATTCTTGAACGCATCATCCTGATCGGAAATTTTTGGTGAAGTTCAGATATCTTAAAACGTTTTTCTGATTTCATTGCCCGTATCCTACTTCTCAATTTAAATATTGTTTCCCTTAACCTGGTATTTGACTTTCTCGTCAATAAATATTTCGATTTAAAAGAGCTACGCGTAGCCCTTCCCTTTTTTGTACCCCTTTTTTGTTTGTAACTGGTATAGAACCGTTATTTGTTGAAGATATATCATTATCTGAATCAGAAATTCTACTAAATTTTGATGGTACGTCATTTCTGGGAGCTGGATCCTTCCTGCGCTTGTTACTTTTCTGTTTATGAACAGGGTACACACTAAAAACAGAAGGAACTTTGTTGAGAAGAATTCGCTTGATTGATGTGCTTACACTAAAATCTGACGTATTAAAATGCAAGCTACACACTCGAGAAGAATTGTTAGGTACCCAAAGAGATCCTACTTTATCACCTTACCTGGAAATAGCTTGCCTCCACTTCACTCTTAAACCGCGCTCCGAAGGGAAACTATGAAACGTCACATTTTCTTGCTTTTTAGCAGTATCGGAAGTACACAGAGGTACACAACAGTTCACTATCTTCTCAACCTCACATACACACACCGACAGAAAAAATACTGACAATAAATTGCACAAAATCAACACAACATCACTATTAGCCCGTACATCACAATGTTAAAGGCAAATACAGTAGAGACAATACGCGACACTGAGCGAGATATCGAGGGACAGCTATTGGAGCTCACTCTAGCGGATAGACCTGAACGGTACTGATTCTGTCATAAGAGCATGTGTATTTTTGTGTGAAGTTTTTGGTGTTATTTATGCGTTTTCAGTGAGTTGATATAATTAAATAGTAGCGTGTGTCATTCCTTGATATCTCCTATCAACATGAGGGGAAAGGTATGTGCTGTGTTTGGCTGCAGTAATGACGAAGTAGAGAAAAATGCGCGGTCGTTCTTCAGGTTCCCTCGTGACAAGAACATGTAAGTAATATTGTGTTTGCATATATATTCTTCCAGTGGCAGAGATTTATATAGTACTTCATAATCTTCTGACCTGCTCGACCCATGTTTTAACGGGCTTAAAATATAATACGCATATTTTATTGTATAGTGCAGCAGTTAACCTTCAATACCGATGTGTTGTTGTAGGTGTGATCTGTGGGTTTTGAAATGTCACAGAAGTGATTTGGATAAAGTGTATAAGAAAGAAGGGACGTTACGCTTGTATAAGAATTATAAGATCTGTTCAGATCATTTCCAGGCCAGCGACTTTAAAAATCCTCGACTATACAGCCAAGGGTATGTTACATTTTTACTCTGATTGTACGTAAATATTCCTCAAAGCATCACTATCGACAAAATTTTCAAACTTTTCTTTCTTTTATCTCTCTTCTCAGATTAAAGCCGGTATTTTATAGATTTTCTTTCTGTTAGTAGGCTTCATGTTAAGAGGAAAATTGTCCAGCTATTAGGTGTTAATTCATTGCATCATATGTGTAAGGAATATGCCGATATTTTTATTGACAAATGTCTTAATGTGATGATACAATGTTTTTAAATGAGGAGAAAAGACAAATCCAACCGTAAGATTTCAGGCAGGTATGCTAAAGCTAAAAAAGTAATGCATAAATGAAAGATCAAGCCATTTCACACCTTGTTTATATGTCTAATTTCAGTCTTTGAATAATAACCTTTTAAATAATTCTTCATTCATTTATCCAGAATTGCTTTAGCAACTTCGAAGTTAATATCTCAATACCACTTTCTTTCTACACGTAAATTATTTATCCATTTCCGTATATAAATTTCCATTGATATTTGAATTTAGCGCGATTTGTTCAGGTCAAGTCACTAGGAGCGCCACCGTCGAATCGTCTCCCATTTTAGCAAGGCGAAATCCGTAAGTGTCGTGTATTGTCTCTACTGTATTTGTTAAAAGTCCGCCAAGAACAGAATGGAAACCTGACATCTAGCGGCCAAACCGTGAACACTGTCGGGCCGCTTTTTCAGCGGCAAATTGTTTCCTATTTCTCGGCCTTGTGTATCTCGTAAGCAACGACTAGACTCGTCCTCGAGATACTTCCGGCAAGTGCCGCGAGAGTTCTCTTTACTGTTCTGTCTCGCCCGCTCATTACAACACGTTCGAATATGAATAACTATAAAACATTAAAACTAGTAATTTCAGAAAGCAGCAAACAGATATGAGATCAAAGATAGACCAAGAGCAATTGTTTGACTTATTTTCTACAACGTATTTCTTACAATATGCTTAAACGAAATAAGTAATTCACGAAAGAACCAGAGAAATCTGATAGCGAGTTTGTCACTTCTTACCGATTCCTTTAATTGTGCCTCAGAGTATCCGATAAGCGGATCGAGATTGCGGTCATAAATAACTTTGGGTTTAATCGCCCTTTATCCAATTATCAGCGATCCAGTCTTTTCCTCCGCACATCTGATATTTTGCCATTCGTATTGAAGCCGCTGTTTGGTGAGCGATGTTATGCCCGTTACGCAAATATTTAGCGTCGTTTCACCGCATCTCTCTTTCTTCTTCCCGTAAAAATAAATTTGTTTTCGCCTCTGTGGTGTAGTGGTTAGTGTGATTAGCTGTCACCTCCGGAGGTCCGGGTTCGATTCCCGACCCTGCCACGAAATTTGAAAAGTGGTACGAGGGGTGGAACGGGGTCCACTCAGCCTCGGGATGTCAACTGAGTAGACGTGAGTTCCATTCTCACCTCAGCCATCCTCGAAGTGGTTTTCCGTGATTTCCCACTTCTCCAGGCAAATGCCTGGATAGTACCTAACCTAAGGCCACGGCCGCTTCCTTCCCTCTTCCCTGCCTGTCCTTTCCAATCATCCCATCCCTCCACAAGGCTCCTGTTCAGCATAGCAGGTGAGGCTGCCATGGCGAGGTACTGGTCATCCTCCCCAGCTGTATCCCCCGACCCAAAGTCTGGTGCTCCAGGACACTACCCTTGAGCGGTAGAGGTGGGATCCCTCGTTGAGTCCGAGGGAAAAACCGACCCTGGAGGGTAAACGGATGAAGAAAGAAGAAAAATATTAAATTCGTTCTAACATGAATAAAGCTCCTAAATGACCAATTTTAGCATGCTTTTCAATTTGGTTTGCTTTTTGGTCAAGTTCAGATACCGTAAAACTTTTTTCTGATTTCATTACCCGTATCCTACTTCTCAATTTATAGATTATTTTCTGTAATCTGGTATTTAATTTTCTCATCCGTATATTTTTTTAGATTTAACAGAGATACTCGTAGACTTTCCTTGATATAGAAACGAGACTTACACTCCTTTTTTGTTTGTGGCTGACGTATGAAGATATGGTATGTTCATCGTTATCTGAATCGGAACTTTTACTAAATTTTGATGGCAATACATCATTTCTGGGAGGTGTACGCTTCCTGGTTTTGACATTTTTCTGTTTGTGAACAGGATACACAATGAAAACAGAAGGAAATTTGATTGATGTGCTTACACTGAAATCTGTTTTATGAGAAGAATTGCTAAGTACCTAAAGAGATACTACTATATCACTTTGCCCAGAAATAGTTTGTTTCCATATCTCCCTTAAACCGCACTCGGAAGGGAAACTATAGAACGTCAATTGTTATGCTTTCTTAGTATCATCCGAAATAGAGAGGTACACAACCTTCTTCTCAACCTCAGACACTCACCGACAGAAACAATTTTCACAATAAATTGAACAAAATCAACACAGCATCACAATTACTCCGCATATCACAATGTTGAAGTCCGCCAAGAACAGAACGGAAACCTGACATCTAGCGGCCAAACCGTGAACACGGTCGGGCCTCTTTTTCAGCGACAAATTAGTAGCTACGTCCCGGCCTTCTATATCTCGTAGGCAACGGCCGTACCAGGCAGTGGCAAGGAGGACTGATTCCCCTAATAATTGACAAATGCAAGGAAAATGGTTATGACTGCATGACATACTCCTAACACAAACCCTGGACTTTCCAGCCCACATCCTTGCATGTGCTGTCATAAGATGTCAGGTTTTACATGTAGGCTCTTTTTCTGTCTATGTTGTTTTTTCCCTGACCCTTAATACCACAATACGAACACAAACTTGCCTGGTAACGTGTCTAACATGCAAACAGGCAGATACTCCTTGTATCACTTCCCACTCTTCCCTGCTATCTCTTTTCTTCTTAGAAATTAATACCATGTCGGAGACCATGTATAGGAGGGCCGGCGTAAGGTTGCGCATGACAGCTGCGCATAATATTGGTCACACTGCAATGGCGCACGAAGCGATGTTGCCGCCGTAACAACAGCTGATTGCACGACACATGGGTTTTTAAAAACATGGGGGAAATGTTTTTAATGTCATCGCGATGATACACAATACAAATGAAATCTGCCGACAAAAATTGAACTTTCAACTCACCGATTATTCATCACACAAAATTATACGAGATAAATATACTACGAAGTTCTTATTATCGCGATGTTAGAAAACGCGGAAGAAATCGGCCGACAAGGATCTCACTTCATATACACCTACACTAATAAATGTTAGAATAATATACACCGGTGCTAACACAAAATATTTCAAGTAAATTCTATAAAATTTACGAAAATTCAGAAACCTTATTTTCATACCTGATTCACAAAGGCAGAGGCTCGATACCCTCCAGTTCACTGCCATCACTACCGTCGCCTTCGTTGTCATTGTCATCATCGTCTAGGCAGATCATCAACTCCTGAGAGTCACTGATGATGCCATGTATTGCCATTGCCGAATTAATGAATGCTGCGACATGGCTAAATTTCTTCCTGCCCAAAGCCGCATACATTCGAGCAATACTCTCCCGGAACAATCCTTCCACTTCAGTAACTGTGAAGGACTTGTTATAAGTGCGTACGTAATGTTTTACTTCACCCCATACCGTACCACCTCAATGAGGTTGAAGTGACAGTGGTACGGCGGCAACCTAATAACCTCGTGCCCTTGTTTCTTCGCTACCTCGTCGACTATTTCTATTTTTTTTTTTTTTTTTTTTTTTGCTATTTGCTTTACATCGCACCGACACAGATAGGTTTTATAGCGACGATGGGACAGGAAAGGCCTAGGAATGGGAAGCGACCGTTGCCTTAATTAAGGTACACCCCCAGCATTTACCTGGAGTGAAAATGGGAAACCACGGAAAACCATCTTCAGGGCTGCCGACAGTGGAATTCGAACCCACTATCTCCCGGATACGAGCTCACAGCTGCGCGCCCCTAACCGCACGGCCAACTCGCCCGGTGTCGACTAATTTAGTCATACACATATGCGCTGGGATATCTCTTTACTGCAGCCATTCCACGTACAGTTCTTTACCATTATTACGGAGTGGTAACGTACATTGTCCATAACAATGACAGAAGGGACTTTGAGCTGTAAAAATCGTACTCGTGTCTTCGTATTGCATCAGCCTGGAAAGAATTAATTCCTGTTACAGGAGATAGCTTAATTCGTTTCTTTCCCGGAGTGCTGTGAAACAAGTCCCTACTATCAGCCCCGTTTTTGCTACTGCTATGTACCCCAGTCACTTTTTCCTTCTGTTCTTGGAGGCGAACACCTGTTTGAATGAAAGTACGCTTTGAAAGCCCTAATGTTTGAGATATGCGATCCACAACATGATCTACAGGAACGGAGAGACGGCTATATAAGCGTACGAATTTCGTCTCCCTCTCGTAAAACTCACGAGTTCTCCGCACTAATTCTAATGCCTGACTATTAAGGGACACTCCGCGGCTCAAAGGATTATCACTTCGCGCTTCATGACTATGTTGTCATTTCCGAGACATCGCACTGCATTCGTTAAAATAAAATTTCACAATTATCTCACAATGAAAACAAAACTTTCATAAACGCGGGAATCACACCTGACCGCGTGCTAGCGGCGACAGACAAAACGGCAACACTTCAATACAGTTGTCAAGCTACTTATAGATGGCACCACTATACTACCTACATTGCCAACAACAATCAACTGTAAATAGTTCGTATTTATTTTGTAGCTCGCTTAAACCTTATAATATCTTTTAAATGCTCACATTTGTGTAAGCAAATAAAAGATTATGAACACTATACGGAATTAAATACGAATTAACATGAATAAAATGCGTAACTGTATCCGACATAAAAAGTAGTGGATTGGTGATTCTGACTGGCGGGTGACGTTCATTTCATTTTTGTAGTGGTGCCAACATGACTTACAACTGTCAAGTGCAACCTTGTGCCGCCCACCAGATTGAGTCGATGGTCACGCGGGGGGAGCGGCCCCTTGTGGCCCCCCACCCCCCGAAAAAAGCTGTAAAATCAGCCTACTTCGTGCCACAGTCGATGTAATTCACCAATTCGATCCTCGACGAGAGTTTAAGTCCGCGTGACAAAACAACTCTACAACGCTTCGATCAGACTTAGAAAATTTCCGCATCGTTTGCGAGTGGTGATAAAAGTTTTACTGCAAGCTAAGACGTGTGTATTTCAGATGATTAACTATTTCTGTGTCCAATGTGGTTCGAACTTATATTTTTTTCTCTCACGAGTACGGTTCTTGAACATAATTCGGCGTCTGAATTTAACAAGTGATAGAATTTTTATGACAGTATAATGTGATAGTGATTTAACATAACCCCGTATTTGAATTCTAACTTTTCTGACATTGAAACGTCAACCTGTATATAATTCAGAATTGTATGGTACTAAAACGTCAAGGTGTAAGTGTACTTTACCAAGTGACTGTTATAGTTAACCGAGTTAAACAGTGCCAACGAACGTAGATATTTACTCAAGTGATCAAATTCTTGGTAGGACTTAGTCTCAAATCTGTGATTCAATAAACTGGTGTAGGTAACGTGCGAAAGACACATCTTGTTTTTTAGAACAGGACTTGTATCGAACTCAGGACAGTTCTAGAACAAACTGTGTTTTCATTTCAACATTATTAATTGTGAACGGGACTAAATTCACAGGATAAGATTCTTTAGTTACAGTTTTTTTTTTACAAGTGACTGATTCGAAATAGAACTGTGTGAACTTGAAAATAATCACAAGTGAAATACTTTATTTTCTACATTATTAATATTTGACTGTGATAAAGTGATCAGTTTATTTCTTTCTTAAAGTGGCTGATATCTCACAGATTCAATCCCAATTAACAGTAAGAGTTCAGTTCTATTCCATATTTAACCCGATCTAGCATCATCGACTGTGTGAACTTCAATTTCAGTGACATTCTCTAACAATTATCAAGTGCGATCAGACTTTAGGGACATTCTATCGTTACTTGTGATCTGTTTGAAATCATGTTTGTGCAGAGGTCGAATGCCTTAACAAGTACATTTCGAACACTAGTGCAGTGTCGTGTCCATCTCTACAAGTGTTCCTAGATCTTCAAGATCTTCCAGACTTTCTCGGAAGATGGTGCAGACGTAAATAAACAATGCGAACCTGCAGTGTACCAGTACCAGCTCAATCAAAGGGACACTAACTAACTTCTCTACTGAGGTGATGTTGAATTTTGACCTTTACTTTATGAATAAACTCGTCAACAAAGACAAATTCCATTATACTTATTTCTTGCTACCCTCTCTGTAACGATTCGGATAGACCGGACACACCCTGTGTCAAGTCTCATGCCTTACTAGCTGACGCAAATAACATTTACTGTTACACTATATATATAGATGATATGAGTAAAGAACTGGAATCAAGAGGTAAGGCTTTTTGCAGATGATGGACAGCGCAATGGTATGATAATAAACAGGGTTAAAAGTCAGGCTGTGAGTTTCACTAATAGGAAAATTCCTCTCAGTTTTAATTACTGCACTGATGGGATGAAAGTTCCTTTATGGAGATCATTGTAAGTACCTACGTGTTAATATAAGGAAAGAGCTTCAATGGGGTAATAACATAAAGGGTATTGTAAATGAAGAGTACAGATCTCTGCACATGATTATGAAGGTATTTAGGGATTCTAGTAAGGTTGTAAAGACGAGGACAAGTAAGTCTCTGATTAGATTATGGTTCCAGTGTACTCGACTTTATTCGAGAACTGGAAAAAATCCAAAGAAAAGCAACTTGATTTGTACTGGGTGATTTCCGACAAAAGAGTAACATTACAATAGTCTCTGGAAGTGACTGAGATATGAGCGATGCTAGTAATATAATTCCATATGCAGTCAGTCCCCATTACGATTGGTGTGAAAATGTCACTCATAGCGTTGGTTGATGCATGCATTTCAGTGGGCTTGGCATACTAAAATGTAATAGCAATTGCTAGCTTGGCGAGGAAAGCAACGGGAAAATACATTACTCCTCATTTCCCTAGTATGCTACTTAGGTGACACCTAGGCCATCTGGTACAGTTATTGGTGGAGCTGTTAAAGATCAAACCAGCCTTCGGGCTGAAAAAAAAACACACACACACACACACACACACACACACTCACTCTCTCTCTGGCACGAAATACAAATAAAATCTAATACATTAACAACAGTTGGTTTGTTAATGTATATTTAAAATTGATGTTCTGGTAACTAGGCCATAAAATCTTGGAAAAAGAACCTGAGAGCAAAACCGCTGTGATGAACTGATTTTCAATAAATTCTCAAGCAAACTGATAGGTCAATCTTTCTTAGTTTCCTTTGACCTCAAGTCTCGAAGATAAGGCACGCAGCAGACGACAATGATGGGTGATGCTTCAAATTTTGAATCTTCACACATTTAGCAGTGTTACAATGCAAATTAGACTTTTCAGTCTGCCCATTTTGACACATTAATGTGAAAACAGATGAAAAATTGATTACTGCAGGATTCAACAGATCATCACAATGGGGACATCTACGATAACCTGTTGGTTCATCCCTGGAATGAGCCCCTACAGGTTCATACTGGGATGTGTGATCACAAGTGGATCTTGTATATTTAGAATTGAAGTGAGCAGCAGTCTGATGTCGTTAATATCCTCAACATATGCTTTCCAAAATCTAAGTTAACACAGCACAAGGTTTTGATGTTAAGTGCAGTGGCGATCATAGGGTTTTCCAAAGTTCTTCCTTGTGAAGCCATTATTGTTCTCATGTATTGTGCAGATTTAGACAAGTTGAATCAACAACTATGTTAAAGGCAACTAACTGTCTTTGATAAACAAGAAAGGTCCAAGATACTGCAACAAATTAAACCGATGGTTAATTTTTTTTTTTTTTTTTTTTGGCTATTTGATTACATTGCACCGACATAGATAGGTCTTATGGCGACGATGGGACAGGAAAGGCCTAGGAATGGGGAGGAAGCGGCCGTGGCCTTAATTAAGGTACAGCCCCAGCATTTGCCTGGCGCGAAAATGGGAAACCATCCATCTTCAGGGCTGCCAAAAGTGGGATTCAAACCCACTATCTCCGGGATGCAAGCTCACAGCTGCGCGCCCTTAACCACACGGCCAACTCACCCGGTACCTATGGGGTTACATCAAGTAGTTATTTGTTGTTGTTGTTGTTTTACAACTCATGCCTTTGCTACAGGGATCTAATTATCAACGTAGTAACTTCCTAGACAATTGGCTAGAATTTGATTTCAGATATGAGGATTGAACACAGACTCAGGTAGCACAACTGGAAATTGAATAAATTCCACTTTCAGTCATCTCAGATGTATTCTTCAGGATGGTAACCAACATAGAGACCATAATTCCTTTATTCCCAATCCTAGTGCCAGTTAAATATACACACGGACAGTAACATATTTTTTTTTGCTAGGGGCTTTACGTCGCACCGACACAGATAGGTCTTATGGCGACGACGGGATAGGGAAGGCCTAGGAGTTGGAAGGAAGCGGCCGTGGCCTTAATTAAGGTACAGCCCCAGCATTTGCCTGGTGTGAAAATGGGAAACCATGGAAAACCATTTTCAGGGCTGCCGATAGTGGGATTCGAACCTACTATCTCCCGGATGCAAGCTCACAGCCACGCGCCTCTACGCGCACGGCAGTAACATTTATACACCTGAAGTAGGTACTAATAACTACATCTCAACAAAGCCACTATATTCTATGCATGAGTGAATGTGATAACTTGTGTTATTTGCAGAATTCCATTTGCATAGTAATGTTTATTTTTATAAGGACTGCTTATACAATGATAACCCCTGGGATCCACAGCACTAAGAGAAACAAAAACCAGAGATTCACTGTGAGGTTTGATGGAACGGAACATGGGGCACTTGGCCTCGGCTAACACAACTAAGAAGAGGAGTGGGTTAAAATCTCGCTCTTGGTCATGCTATAAGAGCCCATAACCCGGAAATAGTCCCGCGGGGTCTAATGGGCTCCATGCAAAGTAGTTTTGTCCTTACTTCTTGCATTACTAGAAGATCTGAGAGCAATCTTTTGGTAGCTGCCTTTGTTTCTAGTGCAACATGGCACTGTCATACATCGGTTATGCTCAAGTCGTTCCACAATGTACAGTGCTACCGAGGTTCACTGGGCCCAGTCGGCCCAGGTATGCAACCTAAAATTTTCTGACGTCTTTGTTGACTACCATTCTTTGCACTAACGCTGGTTTATAATAATAATGTTATTTGCTTTACGTCCCACTAACTACTTTTACGGTTTTCAGAGACGCCGAACTGCCGGAATTTAGTCCCGCAGTTCTTTTACGTGCCAATAAATCTACCGATACGAGGCTGATGTATCTGAGCACCTTCAAATACCACCGGACTGAGCCAGGATCGAACAAACATGCCAAGTTGGGGTCAGGAGGCCAGCGCCTCAACCATCTGAGCCACTCAGCCCGGCAGTGACGCTGGTAAGGTTAGTTTCATTTACTATAAATGTCCAATAAAACTGCTTCAAGGAATTCCCCTTTTAACGGTTATAGGATTAGATAATGCTTCACCTACTCCAATTATCCGAGTTCTACAATCTAGAAACACAGCCACCCAATCTGTTACACTTTTGCCTAGTCCAAATCTTGCAAACATGTCAAACTGACTGGCCTGTAATTTTCAGCTTTAGGATTATCAACTTTCCTTTATACACAGGGGCTACTGTAGCAACTCTCCATTTACTTGGTGTAGTTCCTTCATGCGAACAGTAATCAAAAAGTACCTCAGATATGGTACCATATCCCAACCCATTGTCTTTACTATATGCCCAGAAATCTCAAATTCCAGATGCTTTTCTAGTTTTCAACTTTTGTATCTTATTGTATATGTCTTAGATGGAACATGAACAGATATATTTTGATTGTTATGCCACAGTGTAATCCAGATTCCTGCTCTGCATTTGCTTGATGACACTGAAGGGAAAGAAACTAATAAATATGACAAACTGGCCCCTATTCAGGAAATGTCTCAAGAATTTGTAAACTGTTAACAGCATTACCTTATTAGTGATTATGAACAATTGATGAGCTGTGGGCTTTCTGTGGAAGATGTTGCTTTAGACAGTTCATAAAAAGTGAACCTGCCAGGTATGGTCACTGGTTAATACAAGAATTATTCATGTGAAAAACAAGGATAGCCGAATAGGTAGAAATTCTTAAATGACCTTGCTTAGGAGAAGACTCCTAATGTTATGAACCAATGATTAACATTTGTTTCCTTATGTAGGCAAATGCACATGAGAATCAGTGCAATTGCAAGCAAAACTGGTGAAAGTGACAATAACAGCGTTGATGAAGTGACCCAGCAGGAGCAACACAAGAATCATGCTCGTGGTAAGCTGGAAAATTTTTATTTTGTGTGTTAAAAAGTAAAAAGTGTGCATACACACAAAAATGTGTTAAATTACATGTTTGATTTTCTTTTGCTGCATTATGCTAGAAAATCTTGTCTCCACTAAGTTACCACAAGATCATATTTTAAAGTTTTTGTACTATACTTGAATTTTGTCATTAATGCATCATAGTGAGTGATCACTAGTTCTAAATAAAGTTTAAACATTTACTTCTAAGCTTTTTAAGGTTCATCGGCTTGAGAATTTCGAATCTTCACACATTTAGCAATGTTACAATGCAAATTAGACTTTTCAATGTTCTTCCATGTGTGAATCACTACCTGTGCCGAGTGTATTTCAAAAGTCTTTGAAACTCTAAATAGCAAGATACCACAACTATTTATTTATGTTAAAATCAAGGCTGCCTGGATGAGGGATAATTACAGAAAACTTTAGGAAGTGACTTAATGAGCATGATAAAATATTTTACCTAAAAGGAGAAGAATCATGAGTAATTGCTACAGCTTTTTAAAGACAAAGATCTTTATTGGACATGTGAGATATTTTTACTTTACAAGACAAATCACAAAACACAACTTCGATATAATTTTTAAGCTACAGCAGCATCGTTTTTTTCCTTGCTTTAATGTTTTAGATGAATACCGAAATTATCACTACTACAGTATGCACATCTCCCCCACCAACATGTAGTCTTGTTTCATACAAGCAACAATATGTATGTGTGTATATATATATATATATTTATATATAAAATTCCAGGGCAAATCAGGATTGATGATTTATTACACTGCTAAGGGACACAGAAATGAAGTGTGCTCTGATAGCTCAATGCCACATACTACCACCCCACTGTGAGGTAGAGGGATGGATTCCAAAGCATTCAGAAGAGTACAAATCAACAAAAACTGCATCAGAAGTTTCCATCCCCTTCATTGCACCACGTGCAGAACATGATACATGGCAAAAACCTACCAAAGTATGGCATTTGGTAACATGCATAAGGGGTGCAAGAACACAGATCTGTCCTCTAAATGTACGATGAGGACTTAGGAAAGTGGTATACATAAATGAATCTCGTCCACAGGAATGATCCAGTCACTTTCACCCCTTTAACATGTTGCCTGTATCATAACCTCAATACAATAAAACATTCTCATTTTACATAGTAACAGCTTTTCTTACTAAGGATGGGGAAGAGTAGTACAAGAAATATAATTAGGCAATATAAAAGTATCAATTGTCCTTCACAGTCCAAATAGCAGGTGTAGAACAGCCCTGAGCCCTTCATCATCGGAAGAGGGAGGGAGGGAGGGAGTGGGTGTGTGAGTAAGTGGGAATGAGATGAAAATTCTTCCGATTATAATAGAGACTGTTCTAGACATGAACCAAGAGGACGTAAAGGACTTACAAGAACAAGTCTGACTGCCCCTTACTCTAAGCATAAACAGGAGGCAATGTATGCTGTAGAGAACTAAACATTCATTACAATTACTTTATACACGATTGATAAATAATTGTTTTTTTTATCACAAACATACTTGAAAAGGAAATACTTGCGTACTAGCTGAACGACGTTTATGTGTGATATTTGGTACTTTTTCCTTAGAACATCTTCGCACAATCATACAATCATCAAGCATTAAGTGTAGTTATTTTGTATATGGTTCCCCTTTCATTCCTAAACTGAATGCAAAATAATACACACACATTTAAAAAAGTTTCAGAGCAGTGAAAATATCCAAAGTTTCAAAAAGACACTTGCTTTGAGCAAGTTCTAAACATTACATATTTAGAGAAGCTGCCTCATTTTCATAATATTTGCAGGGGAACATACCATACTGAAGATGTGTATGTATATAATGTGCGATTCTGATACATTTTAATTATGAGTAGATTTTATAAAAGCAATCAGTACAAACCACTTATGATTAAATGTTGGATTATATGAATTTCTAATAAAAATCCGTAGTGAACAAATAAGATACCATTTCAAACTTTTCAGATTATCATAAAATATGTAGAAGTATAGTCAAAAAATAGCACTCCTCTCAGCAGTTGGAGATAGTTCGCAATGAGTTACATTCGGTAGCTATTATTAAATGGTTGGCTCAAATCTGCTGATTGCATAACACAGCTATTCCCTTGGAAGGCTATGGCATTTATTAAAAATAAAAAGCCTTGTGCATAAACCTGTATGAACAATCATTTTCTCTCTCATAAGGGTTTGGTGTTAAAAATTATATTCAAGGACAAACAATGTTTATTAGAAACAGAGCTTTCACCTAACAATACAATGTTATATAGTAAAGTAATATCCATTTCCTGCAGAAAGAAAAACAAAGGAAGCAGTAACTGCAGGGACAGTGTTCTATGAAGCTCAACAGCTCAAGCACACCTTTTAAAAATACATATGATACGTAATATGGTACTTACACCTGTAACAGAACGATAACTTTCAATTTTTCATTCCTGATATATTAAAAAAAGAAAAACCCTCACATTCTCTATCTCTCGCTCTATGTTTTATAAAGTGGCAAGATAATTAGGTCTTTCTGGAGACGTCTAGTAACTGCACTAAATTAATGCATTTAGATAATATCTTGATTGTAACTTATCAATTAAGCCAGTTACCAAAGCTAGTGAATACCTATCATCGTTAATACTCCTCCACAATCATGGACTAAACTCATAGTTATGTTCTAAACTCATAATTATGCTGGACACCATTTACAGAGTCTCATGAGGAAATCATAAATCTATTGCACAACCGAGAATGGATGAGTCAATATTAGAGAATAGTATATTAAGCAGTCCCTAATTTAAAAAATAAGCTATAAAGCATTACTACATTTCACACACATTATTTCGGAAACGAATGTTGGGACTCTAAGTGTAAGTTCCACACAAATAATCTTAATATTGCAGAAAATTATGCAGTATTAAGAATATTGTGCTCTTTTAAAATTTGAGATAGTTTTATGCCAGAATGATAGCAAGTCACTTAATACTCCATGAGCATTAATTTTATTAAAGACGCCTATGTTCTGATTAACAAGTTGTACAAAAGTGAATGTTTGATAAGCCCACAGCTTGCTCTAAGAAAATGCTTTATATCAGAAGTACAGATGAAAGCTACGTCCATTTGAAATACGCAATACTAGCAGACGAGCCAACTTTAAAGTCGGAAATCAGGTGACCTTTTTGAAAAGGCACATCGCAATGTGTTTTGATCCATCACTGATGACATACCTTGCATTCATTCAAGAATATTTAATACATTATACTACTCTATTACATAGTTGTTTTTGTGATTTACTTGTAAATACTAAAATACAGCACATATCTGTGCTTTAGAACACACGGCTACTCATCCTTCAACGTTCTGAAGACTATGTGACTAGTGCAGATTGTTGTTCAACACCTAAACTGTGTTTTTGTGAGTGTGCTAAAAATAGCCTCACATTTTGTATTCTTACGTGGAATTGACAGAATGGCAAGTATTGCCTTGGAGAGTCTGTGATACTTAAGAACACCCTATTAATGCCCAGTGAACATCAATGTCACTTCAGCTATTGACAGAACAAGAGAGAGCATGGAATAGTTGAAGAATACAAGACTCGTGAATTTGTTCTTAAAATCGAGACACCGGTCACGGCGATCTGAAGAGAGCATTCAAAACTGGAAGTCTCCCATTTCATCTGAGGAGCTGGCACGTCTATAATAGACATGAACTAATGAAAGTGCTCAAAATATATTACATGGGGAAAAAAACACTGAATTTCTGAAGGCGACAGATATTGAAATCTTAAATTAAAACCAATATCATGATATTTAAAAAAATTACTTAAATTTAAATAAAGTGCAAGGCAGTAGTTCTAATGAATTTTGTATTACTAAAAATAACCGACCTGGCCAGCACAATATTTCTAACCATCTGGTAACCTAGGACGTTACTCATTCTTATTAGTCAACTAACAGAATAAGATGCTAACGAGGGGCATGGATTAAGAAGTAGACTTTGTTCTTCCCTATCAAACTTGTTTTGTCATATCCACTGGGAAAGAGATCGCACTAGTGGCAAATGAAAACTAAGCAGAGAGCCTCTTGTTAGCAATATTTCTACCTCTTATATTAAACTTCGTCCAGGAAACCAATCACAGTCGAGTCGCACACGAATTTGACTGACATTCAAAATATCTTACACTGAACAAATCACATAATCCATTAAGACTGACCAACCTATAACAATGTTATTCTACAAGAGAAAGTAAATCGTCAAATAAACCTCTGTTTTGTCCCCCATCCTGGAAGTTCACACTTTCCTAATTAACTCTAACTCTAATTAACTCTTCCAACACACTTCTTGTCAAATAAGCAAACATGCTGGCAGTTTTATGCTACTGTTGATATCGTGATCATGAACACAGGAGCTCCAGTTTTAAATGGAATGTGAACGACATGAGCACGACTTGTCACCTACAGGTGGTCCTCCTTGTGAGAAGCTAGTGACAATAGAATACGGCTATCGCACTTTCACATTTTGATGCTAGCAGGACCTGAAATTCACTATGCTGGTAAAACTTTTTTTTTCCAGCTTAACCCAGTTATTACTGGGGTTGCTGGAGCCACCCAGGTTCATTTTGGTTTTGGCCAGAGATTTAAGGCTGGATGCCCTTCCTGATAAATGATTTGCAATATGAAAATCTCAACCTCAGATCGACCGCAATTCGAACCTCAGCCTTCTGGGTAGCAAGCTGGCAGCTAAGCCACTGAGCTAATCATGCCCTCCTAAATTCATGCCCGTTTGCTCGTTATTTAAAGGAGCCCAACATCTAGGTCATCAGCCCCTATAAATTCAGTCTGCTTGTAAGATCTGAAGTAAAACTGAGAGGCAGTAGTAAAAGTGCTTTATTGCTGTAATTGATAGAATGGTTCCATTATTATCAATTGAATATACTGATAAAACATGGAATGTCCTAATGAAGACACTGCACAGTAATAAATGCAAATACAAATCATTTCAACAGGGAAGCCTGTTGTCAAAACAAAGGTTCTTAAATGAGATTATCTGAGGAGCCCTAATGTAAGTACAGTAGTTTGCCCAAACCACTTCGATACCAAGGGTCAAAACACCCACACAAAAATAATAACTTTGAAACAGATTTATGTAACTTTGGTGAACAACACACAAGACTGCCATTCAATGATAGTACAGGCTGAATAGATATGCTATACTCTGACGCAAGGTGGTTTTACTATGGACGAGCGCGCGCTCATTCACCATGTGTGGGTTGAGGTCAGTAGTGGGAAGATTCATCATACAACAGTAACACAAACTAGGGTAAGAAGTCCATTACTTACCAAATTATTAAAGGTGGTGTTGAAACTGCCCACTTTTATTCTCCACAAATTTTTGGCACCTCGTTAGGAAATTATTCATTACCCGCTGTAGTTCATGTTGAGGAATCCCAGCAATTTCCTGACAAATATGTTTTGGTTCTTGTACGGTGTGTGGGTTTGTCTTGTACATGGCATTTTTAATTTACCCCGGAGATAATAATTGCAGGCAGATAAATGAGCGGTGGGGACAGATGGAGTCACACATCCCTACTAATAATAATTCTGTTCAGTGGAAACTCTTTGTGAATTTATCCCATAGAATTATTCGGAGTGTGAGAAGTGGCAGAGTCCTACTGAATAAATGCACAATCAAGCTGTCTGTTAATTCTCTGAAGAAAAAAAAAAAAAAGGGGGGGGGGGCTTTAAAAGTTATATTTGTGTAAGTAACAATTCAAACAAATTCTAAAAATATAAAAAATGAGGCAGTTTCCATAAGACTAGGCTGATGTGCTTTTTTCTGGAAATTAATTAATATGAACTGCCATCTTACTTAGAATATTCCCTCCAATTTTACTTTCATTATCTCTTAACACTGGTCAGAGAGTATTTTGTTTTGAAACGTGCAGCTGTTCCCTGTATGAGGACATTCATTTGGGCAGTGTGACCGTAACTTTGGCCTTATTAAAACAAAAGTGAAGAAAGAAATAATATAAACTGCAAAACTATATTCCTCAGTAAAGGTAATGTGCAGAAAGCATCCATCACCCTTTGCTATACTTATGGACAGAATTTTAATCAAAGACTGGAAGAAAAGGCCTTGAATCCTATGTTTTCAAGAAGTTGATAATGAAAAAACCTGCATTTTAAGTACAGAAGTATGTTGTACTTAAATACAGACCAGATGGTATTGTACTAGGTTCAACAACATACAGTACATAGTTTCATACGCATCCTTCCGACTTCAGAACCAGCACTATTAGCCCTGGGAGACAAAGATGCGAGACCTTCAGTCCTGTAAAACAAAGGAAAAGGACATAACGAATCTGTTCCAGTACACTGATGCTGAGAGTTGCTCCGGGCTGGACAGTATGTTTAGAAAAGCACACCAGCAAACAGAAATCACTTATAGACCACACGTGTAGGACAGAAGACAGATTGGTTTTCTTTATTTAAAATCTCTTATATAGGTCTATTGTATTAGTTATTAGTGTTTTGAGAATTAGAATATAATATGCCAAAACCAAGAAATGTATTCTGCTTTACTACATACAAGTTGATTAAATTTATGGAAGAAAGAGCCCATGCAGTCTTGTGGAAAAAAATAACAAACTTTAAAATTAAATACATTGCTAAAATTAACTGGCATTATAGAAACATGTAACAAACTACAGCACATCAATTTAAATTAGTTTTGTAAGTCAGTACTCAGTTTTCATTCAGCTATTATAAAACTGCCTTTAAACTTTAATTAGAGAACTCACCATTTTGTCCTATAAGCCCCTGTTATGGAAATTGCCTCAGACCTACATGAAATTCCCACTTGTGCAAGATGCAATATTTTTTACGAAAATTTCCCAAATGATGACCAATGTCATGTAATTTCTCTTCGGTGGGAACCCTACACTGCTTTTTTAGTTTCTTAAGCTGGATACTTCCAGTTCCTTAAAATTCATTACAGAGAATATGGAGAGATTTATGACTTTGAACGTCAACACCCAGTAATCTCTCTTGAAACTGTATTTGAACTTCACGAGTTGAATTAACACATATGAATCGTATATAAAGCCATGCTGTGTCACTGAAAACACGAGACATAATACCCTTTTTGACTAATTAACAATTAGGAAACTAAACAAAAAAAAAACCACACACACACACACACACTCTCTCTCTCTCTCTCTCTCATGAACAGCTAAAATACAACTGCAACATCAGACACGTGTACAATGTCGGCAGGGAAGCGTGTGCATACAAAACAAAGGCCGGGCTGGGGGAACAAAATGTGCGATGGCAGACTGCATCATCCCCTTTTCGCGCACAAACTCGCCAATAGGAAAAATACCCCGTGCGCTGGAGTAAAGCATAGCTGATCAGTCTGTATAAGGAAATAAGTTTTTAACATTCATTTTCTGAACACACTACTCAAAGTCTACACTGTATCTGCACTGGCATAAAGCATAGTTACTTAAAAACAGAAATATATAGACTTCATGAAATCAAAATGTTCTGAATGGGAGGAGAATGTGCAGAATATTGAGTTGTACACCCATTCCCTAAAATCTATAATCAAAATAATGAATTTACTTAAAAATATACATAATTTCTCCATTTTTGTAATTTAGTGCGGCTGCTTGAAAGGTATTGTATTACCTCTTTTACAATCATCAATAATAATGTTAGGGAGATAAAAGTAATGTGACCATTTCAAAAACGATCAGACTTATTAATATCAGATGAGGAACCAATTTTAAATCTCTAGAGCATCTTCTGTTCACTTAAACAGCATACTTGAAAATTTTATCACTGAACAGCAAAAAGCATATGTAACCCTCTCATGTGTAAAATAATTTTCATCTTTGCCTCAAGAACAAATTCATGCCACTGCAGGTTGTCCCTAAAAATAATGTTAGTTTTATGCACCACTATCTACTTTTTAAGGTTTTCAGAGACACCAAGGTGCCCGAATTTTTTCCCTGCAAGAGTTTTTACCTGTCAGTAAATCCAAACATGAGGCTGATGTATCTGAGGATCATCAAATTCAACTAGATTGAGCCAGGATCAAACCTGCCAACTTCAACCAGAAGGCCAGTGCTCTACCGTCTCAGCCAGGCATGTTGTTTCCTATATGTAACCTGAGCAATAATTTAAGTTTATACCCTATATAATAAAAGTGCTTTTTTTTTTTAATAAGGTATTATTTTTGACCCTATATAATAAAAGTGCTTTTTTTTTTAATAAGGTATTATTTTTGGGTTCAACTTCATGTGCATATTCATGCACAGATTCTTTGGGACTAGGAGAAATTTCTTCAATATTTCTCAACCCTTTCATGACAGAGTAATGCTAAACCCAATTATGTGAAGGGTCTCATTTGACATGCAGTAATGTTCTCATGGCATCAAAATAACCAATTCAATATGCAAAAATTAATTCTTATAAAGAATTTGTTATAAAGTTCCACCTATTCAATACTTAAAATCTACCTTCAACAACTAAAATGTCATACTTAAAACTAGAACATGTTTCAGCCTTTTTGTGGCCATCCTCAGCTATATTCTATTGAAAATCTTAAATCACATCACACTGACAAGTTTGTGCAAATTAAAATAAATAGGCTCATTATCCTAAAGTTGCTTGCTTACTTAAAAAGTTCTAGGATGATAAAAACTTGGTCAAAAAATCCATCGATTAACATGTATGATGCACAGATTCCAGCCTATACCGGATATGCATATTAAAACATTATACAAATTAAAATTAATGGGCACATTGGTCTATAAAGGTGTGGTTGTTGTATACTTGTTTAGATAAGATCTTGGATGAATGAACTTCATCAAAAATTGTGTTGAAATGCTGAGCACTTACTATAAACAAATTCTAAGGTGACACAGTTAAAGTTGCAAACTCTGCTGTCTTACATTCTTACAAAATGTGAAGTATTTATCTCTGATGAGCCTAATTATTTTAATTTGCACAAATGCATCACTCTAATGTGATTAAAATATTTAATAGAATCTAGCTGAAGATGGCCACAAGAAGGCCAAAACATGTCCTAGTTTTAGGTATGACCTTTTTAATTGTTAAAGGTTGATTTTAAGTACTAAATAGGTGGAACCTTTATAATAAATTCTTTATGAGAATTAATTTTTGCATATTGTTAATGTCAATATAGAACCAACTATGAAATTGATAAGCTGTAATAACCAATTCAAACCATTCTAGCCACAACACGATCTTTTCTCCCTGTGGTTCATATACTGACTAGTTAGCTTGTGTGCCCTATGTATTCCTCCTCCCTGTATGGAAGGGTTCTTGCCACCAATGCTTGATCTTGAAAAAGCAAGTATTACACAATTTTTAACATGTATTACTTGTTTGACTCCATTTCTCCTTCTAGAGACACAGCAATTCAAAACTGTACTATGCCATAGTTATCACACTATTTGGCACCAATCTGATAATCTGAGCCTTGTCAGAGTTACTCCTCTACAGTATTATATCTTTTATCTTTTGAATAATTCCCTGAATGTAAACAGAATATTCATCAGGACTCAGTCTTTGCAAGACTTGCTAGCATACTTGTTAGCTCTGCATATCTTTTTACTACAAACTTAAGTTTATGAAGAATATTTCCAGAGCTCAGACTAGAATGCATATTTACATAATTCTAAATTACAAGCTTGTAAATGGACAGAATTTGAGGAAGCACAAAAATTGAAATCCAATTCCATACAAGTACTGATAATTAAAGAAAAATAAACCACAACTAGTTGACTGGTGTCAAACCAACTAAATGCCCGAAAAGAAACTTGCAATCAAACTCTGTTATACGTGCTTTGTACTGTACTGCATACACAAATACAAGCCTTTAAATATGTTTCATTCATTGTGTTTATAAATGACTGAATTATACAGTGCCTTAAGGCAATTAGGCAGGTAAATGGAAAGTTTCCCATCGTGGTGATGGGCAACGCTCTCGCTCGAGACCGATTCTCCTGTGCTGCGATCTTTGCGACGTCCCAGGAACTACAAGTGGGAACGTTGTAGTATACTATAAGCAGTTATTGCGTTAAATAACGTCCTCATATGGAAACGTGTGAACGGATAAATTTTGTCAAAAGCCTGGAAAAGTACTGCATGTTCAACTATGAACCCCTCAATACCATTAACGAAAGTAAAAACAGAAGTCGGCATCTTAAACTGTTCGTGACTTATTTGAGGTGGACATCTCAGCTGAATAACCCTGTAAAATTTGTGAATAACTGTAGATAGGATGTACACCTACCTGGGTACTAGTTGCGTGCATTATTCAAACTTGAAACGGGGCAATATGTGCTTTGCTTCATATGCAACCACCATTACACATGAGCGGAACTTGTAATCTAAACCGCCCGAGTTTGCTCAGATTATTTCGACAGGGCTGATGGGCAATTCTCCGATTCTCCTGTGCTGCGAACTGTGCAACATCCCAGTAACTACAAATTTTGTCAAAAGCCTACGAAAGTACTGCATGTTGAACTACGAGACCCTAGATACCATTAACAAAAGTGAAACAGAATGTTAGTGGGACATATGCATAAAAATGCAGAACATACTACAAGCACAAGCAATAAGTAAAAGCATATGTTTGCAGCAAATACTGGCAAGTAAAAGCACTTGCTTAAATTGATATGAATAACCTTTTGCTTGTGCTGACTAGAAAGTGCTGCAAGTTTTTCCAGCATATGCTGACTTCTTAGAATATTCTAACTAGCATTTTCTAGTCGCGCAAAGCATGCTGGTTGCTGATAAGAGGTTAAATTAGTATAGAAACATGTGTTGACCGCCGTAACCATACGAGCTTTGCATTCGGTGTTACTGGTGTTTACAGCTCATTTCCATTTCCTGCAGTGCATATTTAGTGTTCTACGATATCGGAGATATCGTAAACAGATGTAGAAATTGACGTAAATTATCACTTCATTTCCATGATCAAACAGTTACCAGTGTTAAGTAAATCGCAAATTCCTTTGACGAAAGCAGTCAAATTACAAGCTGTTGAACAGTTATGCAAGAGTTGTGAGAAGACTCTTGGGTGGCAATTTACAGTAGATCAGGTGAAAAAAGGATCCATAACATGAAGACTAAAGTGAAAAAAGAAAGTGACCGTAACACTACAGGAAACGGGAAGATACAGTTGAAGAAGTGGGAGGAGGAACTTCTAAATTTAATGGAAGAACAACAAAATCCAACATTCACTTGTGTACCAGGTATGTTTATTAATTTTTTTAAAACAATTTGCTTTACGTCGCACCGACACAGGTAGGTCTTATGGCAACGATGGGATAGGAAATGCCTAGGACTGGGAACAAAGCGGCCATAATCTTAATTAAGGTACAGCCCTGGCATTTGCCTGGTGTGAAGTGCGAAACCACGGAAAACCATATTCAGGGCTGCCGACAGTGGGGTTCGAACGCACTATCTCCTGGATGCAACCTAACAGCTGCGCGGCCCTAACTGCACGTCCAACTCGCCCAGTATTAAACTTTACTAGACTCACTAATGAAATACCGTACCACTCCGCAAGCTGTGTAGTAATTAGGAAAAGAATCATTAGGCCTAACGTATTTCTTTCTTTTATGAATCATTCATGTTGAGTTCATTTTATTAATCTGTAGATCAAAGTCAGTATTTCTATTTCATCTATTTCATCAACATTTCAGGAGGATGTAAGGAATACGCAGCTGATATCAACGATGACAGCATACCACTACAGAGGACGACACCACCACCAAGGAAATACAATAAAATAAAGTTAGGTGCAGAGACTGAGGAGATGGAAAGACTTTCGATCATGGAACTTCAAAGACTGGTGTTATTGGAACAGCTTAAGTTAGCTCGCATGCAACAGCAGGAAGTAGAAGAATGGAAATTCGCTTCAAACTTAAACTTAAGTGAACAAACCTACATGCAGTTTGAATGATGTGTGGAACATAAAATCAGAGAGATAAGTGCTTGTAATTGTATTCAACTGTGGCTAAATGATACAGTAGCATACATGAAGGAGTGAATCACAAATTTGTAACGATGTAACAGTACATGTTGAATGAAAAATACGAGCCAAGCAACTGTTAAATTTTGTTGCCATTTCCAGATCATAGTGCTTCACTACTTTTGTAGTTAATTTACAGCAACTTGTTGAAACAAAATATTAGTAATTTCATTTCTTCTCTGTGCACCAGGTCTTCTCACATCATCATAACCATATTCTTGTTCACCCCCATCACCAGCACCATCATCCTTGTTTTTTTCAGTATAAACATGATCAAAATTGTCCTCATCTCTTAAATGCTTAGAGATGTTATGCAGCACAAAGCAACAGATGATAATGCATGAAATTTTCTGTAGAGAGATTCTGACTGTTTGCTAGTAGAGGGAAAAGTTCTTCAGCTGACCAAAACATCTTTCAATAATTACTCTGTTTTGAGCATGCATGCAATTGTAATTTTCTTCTTGTGGATTTTGAGGGTTTCGGTAAGGAGTTAGCAGCCAAGGTACAAGCCCATAAATATGCGACTGTTGTGACCAGAACCAGGCCAGTTAGCATCAGCACTTGTAAAAAGTTTGCTTGAATTGCATGTTGCTTGTACATTGATACAAGCAAAATTTTTGCAGTTGATATATTCATTGCCGTGTAGTTGTGGCTTTAAAATTGGTACATGTGTACAGTCAAGAGCACCGATCACACAAGGAAAGTTAAAGCGTTGCTGCCATTCATCTCTAGCTATATTGATTTCTTGTGGCCGTGACTGAAATTTTATCCACTGATGTGCTCTTTGAAAAAATTTTCTTGCAGATTAAGTCAATGGTTCTACTAACAGTACTTTGATGCACTCCTCTATTTTTTCCTATCCAAACTTGGAAACCCGGATCGTCAACAAAACAAAGAAATATCTACATTCGTTCCTTCTATGTTAACGCACCACCATGCATCTCGTCACTTTCTCCCAAGAGCTCAAAATTAACTCGTCATTTTCTTCGTTAAATCTATACATGTTTATATGCACGTTCATCACTATGCCGCCTGGGACTACACAGTTTCCTGCGTTGGATATTCACAATTTGCACCATTAAATCAACCAGAAGACAACACTAAGTCGTCACAGAACAAACTTCAAGCTAACCAAGACTGGCTTGGTAAAAAACAAATGGTTGCATAGTACTAGCACATGCTATGTTTTATTCATGGAGAATTCAGCATTTGCTGGAAAATTAAGCAAATGCTTGCTAGCAAGTAAATACCAGTAAGTAAAGCAACAGCTAGATTATTTTATTCATACTTATTCCAGCATATGCTTACAAAGGAGGTAGCAAAAGCATTTGATAGACTTTAAGCATATGTCCCAGGATCTTAAACGGTTCACGAGTTATTTCAGGTGGACATCTTAGCTGAATAATCCTTATAATATGTTAATAACTGTAGATACAATGTACACTTACCTGGATACCTCGCAATTGTTGTTGACAGGATAGCTTTTTGCGATGCAGACATGGCCGTAGGTGTTCTGTAACGATTCCCCTTCATTGATATTGGGTGTTTTTAAGTGCCCGATCATCCCAGAAGCGTTTCTGCTGACGTATTTTACTTCCTTTGAACAAACAATACAGCGGGCTGTACAAAGTGGCATCTCTTCAAAATAACCGACATCCACGACTTGCACTGCGTTTCAGATATCGTCTTAAAGTTGTTGCGTACAATTAGACACTTACACATTGCACCGTTATGTACTGAAATACCTAATGACGCGAATACTCTATAACATTGTAAGGAATTATTACCGTCGTCACCAAAATATCGGTAAATACAAGCAGTGATCACATGATATTGAATGTGGGGTCTGATAACGATTTACACCTACCTGTCGACAGAAATGAAGCAAACTCAGGCATTTCAGATTACACGTTCCACTCGTGTGTAATGGTGGTTGCATATGCAGTAAAGGCACACCTTGCCCTGTCTCGAGTTCGAATAATGCACGCCTCTAATATCCACGTAGGTGTACCTACAGTAACCATCAGTTTCTATACTTATCCTATATTTTCCTGTATTTAACACTGCATACAATGCCAGAATGCGTTTCCTTTATAATTATGTTATACTGCGTCAAAATAGACCTTGCTAGAAATGAATGAAATGAACGCCCTAGTTGCTTGTTGACACATATTTATACAATGGAGAACGCCCGTGGTCGACTATTTTCATACTCGGCACAAACAAAATTCAGCTCAGTCCATCTGTAGGCCTGCGATACGCTGCTTGCCACACAATGCGGTGACAATGCTCTCGAGATCTCTCTAAATTTCTCACGAGAAATAGTGCCTGCGCTAGTCTCGAGAAATCTCGAGACCTCGTCTCAGACTGCCCATCACTAGCCTACCCTACATAAATATGAATTTGATGGACATACCCGGAGAAGGGCACTGCAAGTAGTCACCAGGCTCCAGAGGCACATGTGACATTGATTCTGAAATAAATTTCAGAAGTGTGTAGAAACTGCTCACTTTCACTTCCTTATGGTTTTGGTCACCCAAGTGATTTAAAGAACACAAATTTCACTACAACTATGTTTACAGAGGAGGAATGTGAAGACTATGACTTATAATTGGAGTTCAGAAACATAATTTAAAAAGCAAAGAATAACCAGTTAATTTATTTAGGCTCTCAGAAGACTTGAGCTTGATTAAGAAATGGGCTGCCTTCTTCATGGCAAAAAGTATCACTAGTAAATATCTTGTTTTTAAGCAGCCCAGTATTGAGTGATATAGATTTTTAATATAGAAGTTACTTTAAGTGAAATTTTTAAAACACAAGAGTAAAATTTGTGGAAGCAAAACTTGTGCATTTCAGTTTGAAGAATGAGTGTCAAAGCTTACTGTAACTACAGTGCGAGCTCTACATGTGTAATTAAAATATCAAGTTATTCAGTAACTGAAGGATGGTTAATATATTTCAGAGTGGAAACCAACATTTTATGGAAACCAGATTGGTCCCTACCTCCTCATACTTCGCCTGTACCTCAAATTCTAATTATTCAAATTTCCTCTTGTCTATAGGCACCACATTTTCTAATAAAAATTCAAGGATGAAGAGCTAATCAATTATTAGAAAATACCCAGTTCTACCTTGATTCAAACACTCACCTTGTGTTATTCTTTGACTGCATCAAGAAGTAAAAGAAAATACTGATAGAGTAATAGGATAAGAATGTTTAGGAACAAAGGTGGGTTTATCATCTCACATAGAGATTCTATAATCATAGATTGTTGGTCCACCATTATTCCTAGTCATTGCTTGCTAATGATGTAGAAACATCTTACATTGACATATGGCAATATCCAGTGATGGAAAAAAAGTAATCGGGCTGAATTACAGTCACCTGAGAAATATTTCACTCCATCACAATTACTTAACAGAACGCTAGTCTTAAGGAAATTACCAACACCTTTTTCGCATGCAACTGTAACAATACCAAAGTTGGTGTAGTTTTTATATTATTTTTTTTTAGCACAGATATATTAAGTGGCTATCACACTAGGTGAGAACAAACATGATAGCTTGGAACTTTCAAAATAGTCTTTTCCCCATAATTTTCAATGTCCAGCTCCTTGACTGAAGGGTCAGCGTAGTCATCTTCGGTTCAGCCTGTCCCGGGTTTGATTCCAGGCCAGACTGGAGACTTTAAATGTTGGCTCAGGGATTGGGTGTCCGAAATGTTCCCAACATCCTTGAACTAGAACAACACTATCCTTCACTACAATAAAATCCAGTTTCCTGTATATAGTGGATGCTGTGGATCCTTGTCGGAATATCTGTCTTGCAAGGCCTGCGCCAGGCTAGCAACAGCCATAGGACATTACCGAATTTTTATTTTAGTTGATGAATTGTAGCATTACAAATCATTTGCCATTTACTTTGCACACAAAATAATTGATCCTTTAAGTTTTCATCGGTAAGTCTTTTCCTCTTTGGAGGAAATTACTCTTTGTATTTAGCGAAAAGATGTCCTACAGGAGCACTTGAAGGAATACCTGTGTTTAATTTTAAGAACTCATTGGGGTTAGCATGATGTATTTGGAACTACTGGAGAGGTAAGAACATACCTCATCCAGAACTGGTGAAGCTATTGGTTCTGATGTAGAACTGAAAAAGTTATATTCATCATCATCATCATCCAATTACTTTTCATCATTTCTGTTTCCATGCAATGTCTATCAATTACTAGAAAGTAAAAATTACTAGAATGTAATGATTACAATTTTCTTTCAAGAAGTAAATTAAAAGGAAAAATTACTTTTGTAAAAAGTAACTATTACAAGTAAACATTACTGAGAATATAATCATTACAAGTAATCTGATTACCTTTACTCAATTACTTCCCAACTCTGGCAATATCTACCTTCAGGAAATGGAAATACATAATTTAAGCCATACTTTGATGTTAATGTATTTCTTACTGGCTCATAATTGACACACTAGCCAACAGAACAAGTAGGCAGATTCTGAAGTAAATTCAAAATATTCTCTTGAATTTTAAACTACGAAGAAATGTGCTTACTCCCAAACAGCTGTTTACATGATATGTTGATTTGAGAATGAACAGTGTCAGACAATTCAAAATAAGTTCTGATGTCAATGGGGGAGATCCATACTTAAGAAATTAAGCACATAGTATGTGGTCAGCAATTGAAGAAATCCATGAGATAAAATGAAGAAGGGTAGGCAAAACACACTAAAGTGAAGTGTAATGGAGTTCCTAAATGTGTGTAAGAGGAAAAAGGTTGTAATCATATTGACTACAGAAGCGTAAGCACCTGAGAAAGGAATTTGGAGACATCTGTCATGTGAATACTAAAAATAAGGATATAATGTAAGTTAAATAAATTTTATACATGTAGAAAAAGTAATCTTGTATAACAAGGTAAAAGTAAATAATCCCATTTTCCTGAATTATTATTACACTTGTCTTTCTTCTAAGTATCTCAAAATCCACCAAAAAAGCACAGCAAACAGATGCAGAGAAAGTGAGTGTTCAATTATCCACATCTACTAGGCAACAGAAAGCCAAGAATAAGAGAAAAATATAAGAACAAATAATGAAAATAACAAAAGTACATAATTCCAGTTAATTTATAAGATGTCCAGAAATGAACCGTTACAGCAACTCCAAAAACTATAATGAAACCTCTTAACCTATCTCTATTGATGGCATGTGCTTACTGCAAAAATACACTAGTGTATGTATATTTTAGAAAGTAACACCACACTCTTCAATCAGTTTCCAGAACACTGACATTATCAAAAAACCTACAAGGTTCTAAACCCCAGTGCAGCAATGGTCACAAAAAGATGTACTAGTACAATGAGCTTCCTGCACTTGACATCTATTAGCAGCATGGTATAAAATGCTATGTAAGACTCCAAACTATGACTAATCTTTCTAAAAAGGGATTGTTATACGAACACAGAGTAGAGTCTCTTGTCAATTAGCATCTTTATGAAAATACAAAAATTCTGACCTGCTGCAGATTACATAATTTTGGTGAGAAAAATACAACTTGCCTTTGAAGAAATTTTGAGAACTTTATATATTTTCAAAGAGGAAAATTTTATTAGGCAAGAGTATTTTTGACAGTGGAAACTGCACTTGACTTATTAACTTTTCTTAGTTGTACTCTGAAGAGGTCAGCTGTATTACAAAAAAAGATATTCAAATGGAATACATCACTTTCTTTAGCATATTTAACACATGGATAGTATAGACAATTCATGACCAGAAACAGAAAGAACACAAACGTCTGTAGGCTTAAACATATATTATCAGTGTTCATTTTATATATAAACCAGGAGAATATTTAACCACCATGCAAAAATGGGGCAATTTTGTAAACACAGGAGTCTTCAGAATACCTTCTAGTTGCAGAATATTACTCCCATGGTATAACAGGCCTGAAGGGCCTTGGCCTATCAAGTGACCGTGGCTCAGCCCAAAAGCCTGCAAATTACGCGATGTGTCGTCAGCATGACAAGTCCTCTTGATCGTTATTCTTGGCTCCCTAGCCTGGGCCGCAAAAGAATATATCTTGCTTAGTCAATAGTTTGCAGATGGAAACAAATATGAAGGAAGGAAGAAAGAAAGAAAGAAAGAAAGAAAGAAAGAAAGAAAGAAAGAAATAAATAAAAGTGATTTACTTTTTAACATGACTGGAGTATATGCAATGGTATTACATACAAATAAAATAATTTTAAAGATCTTTAGAAATACCTACTGAAAAAATTCAACAGTGCAGTAAGACCTGCATGTCAAAACATTTGGAAAAGTTTATTTTTTTTAGCCAAGAAGGGAGGAGGGTCATCACAAAATACTCCATCTTATGTAGTTTCAGTTCACTTGCTAAGAACAATCTCTCAAACATTCTTCAAAGACCCAAAATGCAAACTACTGGAATTATTTCTAAAGAACCTACATAGGACTAGATCATTAGCAAGCACACCATGATTACTATTTGAATTTGAACTAGACCACCACCTGCCATAAAGAACCCCTTGAAAATGCTTTCACACAAAAAATTTTGATTTACTACCCTACATCAGCATTCTTTCTGCAGCCTATTCTGGCAGGAACAAAAGGTTCTGAACTGTTTCTTTGCTGGTCTTCCATTTTTGACAATATCCTTAAGTAAAATACTACTGCCTGCTGCATTTGTTTAGGTGGTATCAGCTATTTTTTTCCCTTTCCAAAAACGATGAAAAAAAATTTTGTTCAGTGATATTATAGGCTAAAATCCCGAGGCAAAATTATGAAAACGTAATCAAAATTGCATATAGTGTATGTCTTCCCAGGAACTGAAGTAGCAATACGTTGCTAACAAAGTCTGTAATTAATACAATGGTAGAAGTATTAATAGCTTTAAATGATTCATGTTTAAATGTGGACTAGAATGAATAGATGATCATAATAATTGAAGAAAACATACAAACTGACTCAAGCCATCAGATTAATAGGAGAGAGGTCTTGGATAGTAATAAGAGAACATGAAATTTGTTGATAAATTACATGAAGTCTTTGATATATGGTTTCAAAAGGTATCTAACTTCAATGAGTAATGAAAATGGAATCTTCAAATAATCTTCACAGTCAAGCCTAAAGAAATACAACTTCTGTTATCTGATCAGACAGTAATGGAGACAAAGAAACGCAAACTAACACACTGGATTTAGGAATGAGGTGTTTATGGAACATAGACTGCTATTTACCACCATGCCTCCTTTTCATTTCTTCCCATGCCCCTCCAGCCTAACAGTTTATTTCCATAATTAAAAAAAAATATTTTTAAAATGATACACTCTTCCTCCTCTGAAACAGGCATTTATTTTCCTTGATATCACAGAGCAAGAGATAAACTACAACTAGACCAGGGCTATTAAACCCAAATGCTGTTCTCATCCTACACAGTATAAAATTGATGTAAACGGCAGTTTTGTCATTCACATTATTGTATGTAAGCAATCTGAGTGAAATAATTACCAAGCTAAGGTGAGAAGACAAGAATAACAATGTTACTAGGATATCAGATTTGGAGAATAGTTCCTTTTCTTAAAGTAAATGTTCTGAAGTATTTGCCTTCTACATATCCTTTAAGAAAAATCTAAAATGTACAATATCACAGAAAGAGTTGCAAAGTATCCATGCTGATTAGTACTGTAATATTATATAGCATTCAATGGCAGCGATATTACCACATATCTAGAGTGAAAATACTGTCATTCTACCTCTGCAAGACCAATGACGTTTCAGTGATATTATTAAACTTATTACACCACACTGAATCCTTGAAATGCTGAACTATATAAAAGGAAACTAAAATCATTTTTAAAATATGATGATGAAAAGATATTTAAGTCAATATTTCAAAAACCACACAGTAATATGGAGAAAGGTAGGCCTAAAGGAAGCTAGCCACTAAATATGATTTCCAAATGGACAGCCATTATTACTGAATTTAATCAACTCTGGCATAGAACACATGTGATCCGGATAATTTCTATTCTTTAAGAGATATGAAGATGGAATTTCAATTCATGCTTGACCTCCAGATATTCTATGCTACATTAAAAAAAAAAAAAAAAAAAAAAAACAACAGATCTATAAAGAGTAATGAGACAATTAACCAATTTCTTTACAATACACTGAATATTTTTCTCGCAGGTTGTTTGACTGTACCAATAGCTCTACATTACAGAAAAATGGGGAATCATGAATACTAGAAGTGCATTTGGTCGGAGTTTATTATTTAAATAGTAATTACAAAGTTTAACAGCTATAATGAAGTGAGATTTTAAAACAAACGAAAGTAAAATACAAACTAGAATACATTTATAAAATTACTGTTCCCCAACAGACCTTCAGTCTTTTTGTAATGACTACCACAGTTCAAGCAAGAACATTTCAGATTTTCAAGTATAGACTGGCATCATCTTACCAAGGAACCTACAAGATGTATGATTATTCATGTTATAGCAGCAATATTCAAAAGACCTATGCAATTATGTAGACAACTGAATGACTGAATAAAGAGAATAAATTGTATAAATAATCACGGAACAATTTGCATGACTAAAAATAATCACAATTATCCTTGAGGAATAATACTTCATGAATGAATACTATTTTTATGTATGACAATGACTAACATAACAGCATTTAAGAGAAAAACATCCCTTATAAACAAAACACATGCAAGCAGCCAGCTGCAAAATCTTTAGCAATATCCAATGCATCAAGAGGGGGAAAAATACCTTAGGAAACATAATTATAATGCTTCTTAAGAGATTATCACCTTCTATTCTTGCAAATAAAAATTCTTGAAGCAATGAACTACAGAAATTAAAGTCAATTTTTCCACATCTTATCTCCATGCAAGAAACCCTGCTTCTTCAATCATTCTGAGATAAAAACTAACCAGGAAGCTATAGGTAACTGTTCAGGTATCCCCTTGAGTGATATAGCCTGTACATCATTTAACAACAATTTTTCACCAGGAAACAGAATCAAGAAATAATTCGACAGGCTGAAGGTTACTGGATCAATACAAGATGCCATCTAAGGTCTAGTGATAACTGGAACACAGTATGGAATATGGTACTTGAAAGAGTTCTGAACAACATGAATACATGTTACTCCTACACAAAATAAAGAACACGTATTAACATGGCATACACTATAAGCCTTCACACCTATAACGGCATCAAATCAACTTTTCTAGCATATTTTTCAAGCAGCTACATACATGAAAGACTGCTTTATGTGCTTAGAATACTATGTCACATGATGCAGCACCCAATTCTGCAGACTATGAGAACTTGCACATAACTTTAGTACAATCCTGCATGCAGCTCTGAGATTAAAATATTAAAGAGCATGTGATTACTATCATTCAGCAGATTCTTGCCATACCACGGTTACAAATCTCAACTGCAGGCATTCTGTATTACCTGATTTTGTGCATCCTTTCACTCCATTAAAACTTAAATGCAAGTTCTGGTTTTCACAACTGAAATATATTTCTTAGCAAAACAATTAATGTTATAATATTAAAAAATAAATATTGTTCAAATTCACTTTAAGATATTTCATTTCATATGATGACTATTTTTCTAGCACAGCAGATGATGACGATGATACAATTTAAAACATAAAACACAGACAAGAACTTTATATTCTACCGCTGTCACACAGGGATTTGTGTAACTGAACGCCATCGTATCGCTTTAGAGTCCATTTTAATGGGCCCACTCAAATCGATCTCAAATGCAACTTCACGATTCACAAACATGAACAGCTGAACGAAACTCATTCTAAGTTTGTTGTAATAGGCTAACATAGAGAAACCATACAGCCACGATCATATTTAATATGCTCTTAAACAGTATTACACATATTTGAATGCAAACCAGAATACCTTCTCATTTTCTTCATTTCAATCATTGCAGCATATTCTTCAATATATCATTTTTATTAATATGTATAAATCTCTCCAATTTTCCTCTCATTCATACTCTCTCTTTCAAATAAGCGTACTCTCTCACAAGCATGCACACACACACTACAGTCAAGAAAAAAAATACATAAAAAATTCCATGTAGGTGAATTTTTTCCATCTAGTCAAGATGGCTTCTTTTGTCAGTTTTTTTAAGTGTCAAGTTTTAAAACATGCTTGCGACACTTAAGATTTGGTGGTAGTGGTATTTTTGGTTGAATTCAGGATACCATGCTATATCATTTCACGGTTAGTTCCAAATTCGAAGGAAACTGTCCCATGAACCAGTTGCTACAGCCATACCATCTTCTGTAACTCCCAAACAGCTAACTCTGTTATCATGACCAGCCAGTATACCTGAAAGAACAAGGAGATAGAGTATAGCCCAATAACTTTTAGAAATTCTGAAACTATTGAAACAGCAGCATTTGTAAAAGACAATTTTTCTTTTCAGAATAGCCCTATAGAATTATAAAACTAGAACTCTCTAAATATGTAAATGAATAATCCAATCTAACTCTTCAAAATATTACATTTTAATGTAGGGAAAGACATTTGTAAATTCACAAATTGTTTTTCCACATCTCCAAATGAAAAGCAACCAAGAATAAAGTAGGAAGCTCTTTAACATATTCTGTAGCAAGATATGACAACAAAACTACCACAAGATCTCGTAGGGAGCTCCTATTGCTAAAGCAAGTAGAAATCAATTTGACAATTTCAGTGGTTTTCAAAGACTTCTTCCTCTGTATCTGCTAAATGGATCTTAACTTGTAATATACCGTCTAAAAGGGGCAATCTTCTACATTTATATCTCACTTACTGCTTTCATATATTCTGAATAGTGTAGAAGTATCGCAATGTTCTTTGTAACTATGTAAACAAAAAAAATACAAAGTAATTTTAACCTATTTGTTGCTCTGTTAATGTTATACAGATTATAACAGTGAAATAAGCTACATTTTACTACTTTTTAACCTACTAACTAATAGTCTACCTCTGTAGTGTAACAGTGCTATTAGCTGCTGTCCATTGGGGGTGTGCCTGAAAATGGATGGAACACCTAGGGACCAAGACAATAATTTACTTATTTAATTTCTTACTTACTGCACCTTTGTGTGGGAAATTGTCCCCCCCATCAATGTTTTCACCATAAAGCCTAGACCTAAACCTAGGAAAGTTATACAAATGTAACGATTTAACCCTTTCACTGCTGTGATCGAATATACTCTAGTTGCCTGAAATGGCCTGCCAGTGCTGCGATAGAGTATACTTGAGCAGGAATTTGTGCCGCCAGTGCTGCGCATCAAATATACTCTTATCTGTCTTATAACTGTTATATGTTTCTGCCATCTATTAGCCACACTTTAAACAAACTAATTAATAGTTCTGAAGGAACACTGTTTTCTTTTGTCACACAGATATAAGCATCATGTTGAATTGGCAGTTGCCGTGTACAAACATAAGATGTGCCCAGAGGAAATCTTACACTTCTAGAGGAGATTTAAGTCTGATGTGGATTTTTGCAGTAGCGGTTGTGATATTGAGGATATTAGTGAAGTGATAGGTAGTGACAATGATATTGAGTGGTGGTGATTTGCTGCCAGAGAGAGGAAGAAATGGCACTGACCTATGCCTGCCCAAGTGGTCGGAAAATGAGTTTGTGCCGAAGGCGCGTGCATTTCAAGCGCCAAACCTAGCCATGCAAAAACAATCATTTGACCCCTGAATGCCCTGAAATTGATTATTTTGAGATATTTGCCAATGAAGAGGTGTTGGCAAAGGTAAGCGGATGAAACAGACTTTTCTGTTCAATCACTACTGATCTGCATTTACGGGAGTCGTCCAGGTGGCAGATTCCCTATCTGTTGTTTTCCTAGCCTTTTCTTAAATGATCGCAAAGAAATTGGAAAATTATTGAACGTTACCCTTGGTAAGTTATTCCAATCCCTAACTCCCCTTCCTATAAACAAATATTTGCCCAAATTTGTCCTCTTGAATTCCAACTTTATCTTCATATTGTGATCCTACTTTTAAAGACCCCACTCACTCAAACTTATTCGTCTACTGATGTCCTCCCCCGCCATCACTCCTCTGACAGCTCGGAACATACCATTTAATCGAGCAGCTCGTCTCCTTTCTCCCAAATCTTCCCAGCCCAAACTTTGCAACATTTTTGTAACGCTACTCTTTTGTCGGAAATCACCCAGAACAAATCGAGCTGCTTCTCTTTGGATTTTTTCCAGTTCTTGAATCAAGTAATCCTGGTAAGGGTCCCATACACTGGAACCATAATCGAGTTGGGGTCTTACCAGAGACTTATATGCCCTCTCCTTTACATCCTTACTACAACCCCTAAACACCTTCATAACCATGTGCAGAGATCTGTACCCTTTATTAACAATCATATTTATGTGATTACCCCAATGAAGGTCTTTTCTTATATTAACACCTAGGTACTTACAATGATCCCCAAAAGGAACTTTCACCCCATCAACGCAGTAATTAAAACTGAGAGGACTTTTCCTATTTGTGAAACTCGCAACCCGACTTTTAACCCCGTTTATCATCGTACCATTGTCCACAGTCCATCTCACAACACTATCGAGATCACCCTGCAGCCGCTCACAATCTTGTTAACTTATTTATTACTCTGTACAGAATAACATCATCTGCAAACAGCCTTATCTCTGATTCCACTTCTTTACACATATCATTGATATATATAAGAAAACATAAAGGTCCAATAATACTGCCTTGAGGAATTCCCCTCTTAATTATTACAGGGTCAGATAAAGCTTCATCTACTCTAATTCTCTGAGTTCTATTTTCTAGAAATATAGCCACCCATTAAGTCACTCTTTTTTTTAAGTCCAATTGCACTCATTTTTGCCAGTAGTCTTCCATGATCTACCCTATCAAATGCCTTAGATAGGTCAATCGCAATACAGTCCAATTGGCCTCCTGAATCCAGGAAATCCTACAAGCTGAGCCGGAAATCCTACAAGCTGAGCCTCAGTCGAATAACCTTTCCTAAACCCAAACTGCCTTCTGTCAAACCAGTTATTAATTTCGCAAACATGTCTAATATAATCAGAAAGAGTGCTTTCCCGAAGCTTACATGCAAAGCATGTCAAACTGACTGGCCTGTAATTTTAAGCTTTATGTCTATCACCCTTTCCTTTATACACAGGGGCTACTATAGCAACTTTCCATTCATTTGGTATAGCTCCTTCAACCAAACAATAATCAAATAAGTATTTCAAATATGGTACTATATCCCAACCCATTGCCTTTAGTATATCCCCAGAAATCTTATCAATTCCAGATGTTTTTCTAGTTTTCAACTTTTGTATCTTACTGTAAATGTCATTGTTATCATAGGTAAATTTTAATACTTCTTTAGTGTTACTCACATCCCCTATCTCGACATTATCCTTGTAACCAACATGCTTTACATACTGCTGACTGAATACTTCTGCCTTTTGAAGATCCTCGCATACACACTCCCCTTGTTCATTAATAATTCCTGGAATGTCCTTCTTCGAACCTGTTTCTGCCTTAAAGTACCTATACATACTCTTCAATTTTTCACTAAAATTTGTATGACCACCAATTATGCTTGCCATCATGTTATCCTTAGCTGACTTCTTTGCTAGATTCAATTTCCTAGTAAGTTCCTTCAATTTCTCCTTACTTCCATAACCATTTCTAACTCTATTTCATTCCAGTCTGCACCTCCTTCTTAGTCTCTTTACCTCTCTGTTATAATATCGTGGATCCTTACCACCTTTAAAGGAACAAACCTATTTTCACATTCCTCAACAACTGCTTTAAACCCATCCCAGAGTCTGTTTACATTTTTATTTACCATTTTCCAGCGATCATAGTTACTTTTTAAAACCTCCCTCATGCCTGTTTTATCAGCCATACGGTACTGCCTAATAGTCCTAATGTTTAATCTCTTCCTTTCTTTCACATTTATTTTTAACTACGACAAAAACAGCTTCATGATCACTAATACCATCTATTGCTTCGGTTTCTCTATAGAGCTCATCTGGTTTTATCAGCACCACATCGAAAATATTCTTCCCTCTAGTTGGTTCGATCACTTTCTGAATCAGGTGCCCTTCCCATATTAACTTATTTGCATTTGTTGGTCATGCTTCCTGTCGTTCGCATTAGCTTCCCAATTGACATTTGGTAAATTGGGATCACCTGCTACCATCACATTGTATATTGTTATTGTTATTACTTCCGTCTGTCTTTTTCATTTACCCTTTCATTATGTTTTTAGCACATTTTTAGCTTGTATTATGTAGATTACTTTAATCCCCCTCCATTTCACTGAAGATGGCTCAGACGAGTTGAAATATGTTTGAATTTTAATTGCTCCATCTAATGATGGAATTATGTTTTGTATTGCATTAGGATACATTTAATTTTCCTTTGTAATTTTTTCCATTGTAAAATGATGCCATAAACTTGGGATGTTAGGAATGGAAATAACGAAAGAGTATACGTTTATTATACTAACCAGCACGTTCTGTTTTCATCGAATCCCAAACGTTACAGTTGAAATCATCATAACCAGCAAGGAGAAGCCGGCCAGATTTAGAAAATGCCACTGATGTGATGCCACAGATGATGTTGTCATGAGAATACATAGCTAATTCCTGGTCAGCCCGGATATCGAAGAGGCGACATGTAGCATCATCGCTACCAGTTGCGAAAGCAAATCCATTAGGGAAGAACTGAAACAAAAAGAGAAATTATAAGAGGTTAGAAAATAAGTTCTTAAAAGAGAGAGAATGAGAGAGAGAAAGAGGGGGGGGGGGGGAGGAAATCAAGCAACAATTTTAGCCACAATGCACTGTCCAGTCCTAATGAATCCAGTGGAAGAAATTCACCACAGTATGGGATTCCTCAAACTTTAAATGGTATACAATATTCATATTGGATAAATTAGTGAAAGCTCATCTTCAAAGTATAAACAGCAATGTAGTAATATCGTACTTAAATCACGTAACTGGCATAGTTTGCAAAAAAAAAAACATAGTTTCACTTTTTACCAGTTATAACTTAAAAGTAATTACGAAGTTACAACTATATTCTACCCAGTTTGTAGCAAATGTTGAGGGAACTACAGAAATTACACTTGAGCACCAAGGGTTTTAATTTATTCTTTTATCAATTAAATGGTCTCTACAGTCTTCTCCAAATCTGAAGGAACCTACAGGGAGTACTTTGAAAAAATAGACCTATAAAGAATTCTACTATTAGCATAAAAGCATCTTTGCTATACTGTACCACAGTAAATGCCTGGAGAAAGGAGAAAAATCAATGCTTGGGGAAGGTGCAACATACTGAAGGATTGTAGATTTTAAGCAGATGAGGACACTGGAAAGGGGGTTGAAGGGGCTCTATGATATATATAAAATAACATGACCTGACTCATCGCCGAGCCAAAACTACTGGACATAAAGAAACGAAATTTTGAGGATACATTTACATTACACGTGCTAACTAACTAAGGGAGGATTTTTGGAGATTCCAATGCAAAGGGGGTAAAAAGGAAAGGAGGGGTGAATTTTAAAAATGAATGTATCTATATCTTAAAAACCTTAAGTTTAAAGGCGTGAAAATTGGTACTAGGAATCTCCTTTAAAAATAAGGAAACATGAATTTTTTTCGTTTTCAGAAAATCCTCTTAAGGGGAGTGAAAAAAGGTGAAAAGTGGTTGAATACCTTTTATCAGGTTACTTATATTTCAAAAACTGAAGATGTTACAGTCATGAAAATTGGTATTTGGAATCTCGTTAAAAATGAAGAGAGACACACATTTTGTGGCAAGGGTGTGTGTGTAATCTACTTAAGGGGAACTTAAGAAGCGAACTTAAAACAATACATACCTAAGGGGTTTTTGACTGGCGGGGGTGAGGAATGATGATAAAATTATGCATTTATATGAAACCGTTTGAATTATGAAGTTAACATTTCAAATGATATCCTGGGTATTGAATAACAGAAGGTTTGAAACAAATTTAATCGCTCAGACAGTTTAAATGGGGTTCAGATTCAAAAACGAATATATTCCTTCCTTCCTCCAAAATGGTTTAACATACAAAGACAAAATTCCAAATAGCAGTATATATTTTAAATCCTAGGCGTGAAATAGGAAATATTTTTTAATGTTCCACCCCTAACGTGTTAAATGCGGTTAGCTCTGTAAACAAAATTATTCGTCCCTCCAAAACCGTTTGACGTACAAAGGTGTAATTTTACGAGAAGGATCTTCTTTTATGTCCTAGGTGTAAAAAATATCATATACCGGTACTTCAAAATATTTCTCCCCTAAGGGGTTTAGATGGTGGTTGACTCTCAAAAACACAACATCCATTCTTCCAAAACAGTTTCAGGCAAGAAATTATTATTATTATTATTATTATTTTTAATGAAGGGTGATCTTCTATATCCTAGATGTTATAAATATTAAGAACATTCACCACTTAAAAAGTATTCATTCCTCCATTACTGTTCGACGTTCAAAATAAAAATTTCACAGGTTGGTTGCTTTCACATCCTAGATGTTAAAAAAGATAAGCGTTTAAAACATTCAAAACATTCTCCTGTACGGTGTTCAAATGAGTGTTAGATAAGAAAATAAATCATTATTTGCCCAAAACAGTTTCAGGTATGAACTGAGAGTGTATTTTACAGGCTCAGCTGACCGTGGACTCTCCAAAATGTAAAACTTTGAATAACAACTTACAGTTTAAAACCGTAGCAAAGAATGGGTATATTTCTGTTATATGTAACTACACAAATAAATGAAATTGAAGTGTGTGTTTGTAATGTCGAAGTAACAGCATTTTACTAAGTTTAATATAAACTATATACGGTACAAATATCTAAAAACCAATTTTTGTCTGTCTGTTCCAGCTAATCTCCGAAACTGACCAATTTTGACGGAACTTTCACTGGCAGATAGCCGATAGTATAAGGAGTAACTTAGGCTATTTTTATTTTCTAAAACAAAATTGGGGGGGGGGGGGCAGCAGCAATATAAAATGAATAGGCGAAATATCAAATATGTTGTACAGGGATGAGAAAGCTTATTTTAAGCCCCTTGATGTAAAGAAGAAAACTGTAAGCCTTACGGGCCTGAAAACTATGTTTTAAAGTCCTAAAACGAACAGTTATGGAGATATTGGAACCACACTACCCCTGCTCTAGGAATCCGATAAAAAAACAACCAGCTGTAACCATGTATCAGCTCAAGGATTCTACAGCAGTGAGATTTGCCACCCAAAACTGGTACACATATGAATTACTATCTGGAAAAATTATACTGTGTAGAACAGTATATAAAAATGTATGTATGTAAATGACATCTCCTGGCACATACTGCCAGACGAGCTAGAAAATTTAATTTCTGAAAAATTATAGCTTTTAGCCAGTAACCAACGGGAAAATTCCAAGATGTTCAAATGTTTAATATTTTACCCTGAAAAGTATGGAAATAGTGAGGCAATTTTAATGATGGCGCGGGCCTTCATTCCGAGGTAATTGGTGGCTATACAGGAAGCGTATCACAAAGCGAATAACACAGTCGTACCCAACATGAGATCTAAAACTTCGGTCCTCTGCAGTTTTTTCACAACTCTATCCCTTACACGTTAAATGGAGCTGTACCTGAAAAATAAAGCAATATGTGAAAACTATAGCCCAAATGTCACCCTATTTAAATTTTTTCTAACTCAATCCAACACATACATACAGGGGATACAAAAAAATGTCATAGGACCAACCATGTAATCGCTAAATAAGGCGTCTTATGATGTACGGTAATCGGTTTGTTGATATGACGTACTGCCGATAAACAGTACAAAACAAAAACGCTTCTCGACCTCTTGGCTAAGATCAAAGTATAGACTCACTGGAAGAGATAATGGTGTAGTGGAGCTCCGCAATTTTAACACTTTTTCTCGTGTTCTGTCTAGTGTTAATGGGTATCAGGGAGTATTTGTGTATTTATTTGGTGTGGTGGTTGTGTGGATGCATTATGTTAACCCTAGAATGGTAGCGCTCATCTCCGTGACGAACACGATACACTTACGCTTCCCCACTTTCCTAATTTATTTTATCCCCACCTACACCTGGCAGTGCCTTGCGCAATGCTTAGTCTGCTTCCTGCTAGCAGAGAGAGAGGAGAGAGAATTGAGGTAAGTATTGTTTATGATCAGTTTCTAACACTGTAGTCGCCGATAAGAAGCGCTACATATAAACGCTTACTATTTATTTCACCTCCAAGACGAACCACTACTAATGATCACAGTATAGTTCACATTTAATTACATAAAATGTAATGTTTAACCTAGTAGTTGTATGGAAATATACACCATGACTCTGTATTGTACCAGGAATGCATAAGCCTTGGCACATTATTGTTATAAATCTTTAATCATTAAAGAACGGCCGAGTTGTAACATCGAAAACAGCTACGCGAAGGAATGTTCTAGCCTCTCCTGCTTCGCCCAAGTGTGAGCGAGACAGCAAGAGAGGGGAACAAGGTCAAGTGACGTCAGCGCCACATGTTTTTCACCTCCCCTATGGAAAAGCCCAGAAATTATTTTGTAACTTCTAAACGGCTTTACACATAAAAATGAGACATACAGCAACGTGAAGCCCATATATAAAATGCATAATAACAAAAATGAGATCAATCCATCCATTCCATTAGAAGATATGACAAGTAGAAGTTTATCCTACGTAACCACTCATCTGTAGTTTGACACAGTGAATTCACCTCCAGCGGGGTATATATAGGTCAACGACTTGAGAGGAATGGTCAGTTGAAATGTGCAACTCAATCATGACTGAAGATCATGCTGCTTCGTAGCGTTTCGCAAGATACGAGTGAGTCGTATTGTAAGACTTTGAATTTCATTGTGTGAGATCGTAATAAGTGGAAAACCTCAACCGGGTCGTGAACGTGTGGAATATTATAAAGTGTTATAAAATTGAGCTTTGTCGTATGTGACTTACGAATTTCTTGAATAAATAGCGATCTCGTGATATTAACTGTGTATTTAAGTAGAACTTAGAATACAAGTGTTAAATTTGCCAAGTTGACAGGTTTATGGACTTTGTTAGTTTGACGTATATTTGAATTCTGTTGCGATCACGTACGGTAATAAGCATCTTGGGAAAATGTGCGTGATAAATTAAACTTTCAACTAGTGACAATTTCAGGAGTTCCGAGACATGTTTCTCGTCTATAATTATGATTATCAATTTTAAGTATTATTCCAATCGAATATTCTTTGTCCGACTCGTTGGCTGAATGGTCAGCGTACTGGCCTTCGGTTCAGAGGGTCCCGGGTTCGATTCCCGGCCGGGCCGGGGATTTTAACCTTCATTGCTTAATTCCAATGGCCCGGGGGCTGGGTGTTTGTGCTGTCCCCAACATCCCTGCAACTCGCACACCACACATAACACTATTCTCCAGCACAATAACACGCAGTTACCTACACATGGCAGATGCCCCCCACCCTCGTTGGAGGGTCTGCCTTATAAGGGCTGCACTCGGCTAGAAATAGCCACATGAAATTATTATTATTATTATTATTATTATTATTATTGAATATTCAATGATTGATAGGACTGAGTGTAGTCAATTTTCACGTATTTTCTTGACAGTACCATGAGAAGAGGACTGAATATTAAGGACATTTGTTTGTGATGTTAGGTAATACGAACCCTTATTATGAAAACTCACAAATAAAATCCATTTAAGCAGTGAATGCCAGAATTCTCGAGACTGTTGTAGAAGTTGTGTTAATTGCATTTTCTAGTGAATTTAATGGACTGTGACACTCGTTCTAATGCTGAATTAACGACATAATTTGTTGATATTATGAACTGTGCTAATATCTAATTTCATGTCATACCAACCATGTAGTGAAAGACTGTGCTTTCGACTTCAGAAGTGATCTCATTTTATTACCACAGAAACTTGACGTGTAGTTCGAACTGTGACAGACTGTGCTATTTCAAGTCACATATTCACTGCCATATTATAAAAGTGCAAGTGCAAACTGTGCATTTAAACTTATCTCTGTGTGGAATGCAACTCATTAACAATTAACAGTGCTATGTCATGCAGTATAGTGCCAATTGGACTTTCCCGTGTTTCTACATTTCAAGACACCGGAAATCTCGGCGAAGTATCGTAATCTCACACTACATTGAACGTCGCATCCAGCATAGGACAAGTGACTTCGAGGGATTATCCGTGGTAACTTCTTGGGATTAAGATGTGGTAACTTCGGGGGATAGAACGGGGTTCACTGCTGGTGCTAAGTTCGACTCCAGGCTGTTCGCCGCAGAAGTTCCCGTCATCGAGCTGCAGTGCCGTACTTCAACTACTCTTATAAGCAGAACTCAGGTGACATAAGTGTATTTTACTTCTTCTTGAGTGAGTAATTACACTTTGGGTGGCGTGCACCAACCAAGAGTAAGTTCTACTTCTGTAGTAAAGTACTCTTGAAGTTAGCATTCGGCGACTTCCATACGAGAGTAAGTTACTTCCGAAGTATTTTAGTCCTTTCAGATACTCCTGGACTAAATTACTACAAGAGTAAAATGTTGAAGAGCACCATCTTGTAGTATATTACTAAAGAAGTAAATAACGTACAAATATAGGTTAGAATTTACTCTCACGTCGTGCATGGAGTAAGCTAGGTTTAGACTTGTTGACTAATGATAATATCGTGCCGTATATGAGAGGAAAGACGTTTCAAACGTGTTTATGGATTACTTAGATTATATTGACGATCTCGACACAGAAAACGATGGGAAATGAATAGTGCGCAGGCCTGCAGTGCGTGAAAGGCGAGAGCCATATAATGTGCACACGGAGAGTTTCAGGAACGTTTTTGGTCTTGGGAAGGAATCCTTTACTTTCCTTCTAAATCTACTCTGAGATCACTTACAGCTGAATTCTTGTCTTAATTTTGTTGTATATCTCAAATTACAATTGCTGTGTGCCCTATGAGTGTTTCGTACCGGAGCATTTCAGTACAGTTGCTGGTGATCTAATTACCGTTTACCGCACAACTGCTGGCCGTATCTTTCATCGCGTAGTTAAAGCACTATTTGAGGCTAAGAGGGAGGTACGCCTGCAAATGATGATGATTGTTCGGAAAATAAAAGGATATTCTTCACGTTGGCAGGTTTCCACTCATCGTGGGTGCAATTGACTGTGACTGCACGCATATTCCCATTTTTTGCCCTCTCGGTGACAACGTTAAACTTTTCAGAAATCGAAAGAGGTACTTTTTTTTTTTCAATTTGTTTAACGTCGCACTCGCACAGATAGGTCTTATGGCAACGATAGGGGAGGAAAGGCCTAGGGATTGGGAAGCGGCTGTGGCCTTAAGGTAGGGCCTACAGACCCAGCATTTGCCTGGTGTGAAAATGGGAAAATTTTGCTGTGGATGTAGGCGATCTGTATGAAGAAAGCACCATCAGTTTTAATTTTTCCCGCGTGTCCATGACTTTCTGCTTTGCTTCCACCTTCGCTTTTAAGTCCTTCTACAGAATCTTAACTTGTTCTTCACTGCGTTTTCCGTCACTCGAAGCATTGAATTCTTCTGTCACGACTTTCCATGAATTTCTTATCCAGCATCTTTATGTTGTGTTTCTTACACCCTATATCCTTTGCATAGATCGTCATTATCTCTATTAACAAGCATTTATCTTTTTCGCTTACGTTTTTCCCCCCGTTTCCTATCGCACAAAACCTTATCCATTTAGATTTATTTAAAGAAGATTCACAAACACAACACTACTCTGCGAGTAATGGACGCTACGTCTATAGCAGTAACTAAAAAAGTAAAATGTACTTCAACTCTCCGACGTTACTTCCGGAGTAAATAACTCCCGTAGTAATTTACTTCTGTAGTATGGACTTCTTTAGTAAACGCTACTTCCGTAGTAATTTACTCCAAGATGGTGCACGCCACCCTTAAACAGCAACTGACTTATTAATTAGGTACTCAATCATTCTCAATATTCAACAGTGCTACGCATATTAAGTGAAAAGTGCTTGGTCTAACAAAATAATTTTTGTTCGTGTGAATTCCAATCCTACTACTTGTAGAAATTATAGGAGGTCATTTAACAAGACTTTAGGTCATATTTAAATGAGCCTTAGGTTTCTCTCCAAAACAAGTATAACTGGAGATCAATTTTAAAATGAACTTTAGAATGTTCTTTTTGAAGTAAATATAATGTGAAGTCATCTCATAACAACCTAATTGAACTGTAGGGCTTGTTCTATGACAAGTGCACAATTTAAAAATGTTTATTTATCTGGACTGCAGGATGTCTGAAACAAGTGATTGAAAATCATTAATTGGAGTATAGGATTCATAAAGCAAGTGCAATTTGATATTATGTTTAATGATTTTAAACAGACTTTAGGCTTCCACCAAAAGTGATTGATTTAATTTTCTTTGAATTCTAGACATCTTTGTCAACTGACAAAGTGATTGAATGAAGGTTTATGATAACAGATTTTATTTTTTGAAATTGAATCTGTGTGTGAAATCTTAGATGAACTGTACGGTGTGCTGAAATTATTGAAAGCTGGTATTCATTCTGAACATCATATGAACAAGTGGATGTGTAGGACAAAGACTCTATTTTGGTCAATCGTAACAGCATATACAATTCAGTCATTTAATTTCATTTTGAAGAGATCAATGGAAGATTTAATTTTTGATGAATGAGAAGCAGGGTTATTTTCTTGAAATTATTAATAAAATCTTGTCAAAATTTTTATCATCATCTATTATTGAAAGTTAGAAACTATTATTCGCCCTGCAAAATCATCCTCCTCTGTACCTGCTCCAATAGAAACCGTACACAACCTGAGATCCTCCCCAAGCTCTTGCCCAACAACTATTTCCCGGTACAGAGAAGGTATAAATTTAATAGATGGTGCGCAACGTTTAGGGCCTCCGATTGGAGTCACAGTGAGATATATAATAGATGATCAGAGCGACGATAAATTAAATAGATAACAATCCAAATGTGAAGGACTGAAGTCAAGCCATTTAATAAGCAGACTCACATTATTTCATATTCGACTTTGTTGGTTATTTCTTTTGTAACATGGATAATCTACTTACTGTCATTGAAGCTCTTCGACTTAGCATCAACGACCAAAATGCTAAGATCGATAGATCCAACAGTCAAATTGCACATTTCAACTGACCATCCCTCTCAAGTCATTGACCTCTATATACCTCGATGGAGGCGAATTCACTGTGTCAAATGACAGATGAGTGGTTACATAGGATAAACTTCTACTTGTCATATCGTCTAAACGAATGGATGGATTGATCTCAAATTTTTGTATTATGCATTTGAATATGGGCTTCACGTTGCTGTATGTCTCATTTTTATGTGCTAAGCCATTCAGAAGTTTAATTTCTGGACTTTTCGATAGGGGAGGTGAAAAACATGTGGCGCTGATGTCACTTGATCTTGTTCCCCTCTCTCACTGTCTCCCTCATAATTGCACGAAGCAGTAGACTAGAACATTCCTTCGCGTAGCTGTTTCCGATGTTACAACTCAGCCGTTCTTTAATGATTAAAGATTTATAACAATAACGTGCCAGAGCTTATGCATTCCTGGTCCAGTATCTATGTTTTTTAAGGTTTTTTTTTGTATATGGTCATTAGTCTGAAATAGAGAAAAATCTCACGGAAAATGAAAACCAGAACATTCTCGTTGAACCTTCCAATGACAAAGGAGAAACAGACTGTGTTGAACAAGATGCCTATTTTGAAGAAGATGACAGTGACCTAGAACCGGACTTTATACCCAATGGACAGTATTTTGATAAAGAGAAAGATGAAGATAACATCATATTGACCAAATAAAAATAAATGAAAATTCTACTGATAAGGGAAGATCAAACGAGAAGAAACATTGAAGAAAAATCAGATTCTGAGCCTGCAGCGCAACAAAAGAAAAGAACGGTTCAGAAAGAAGCAAATTCAGTGGAAGGAAGTACTGAAGACCAGATATCAGTGAAATGGAAGGGAAAAATTGATTTGAAGGGAACATTTAGAAGTGAATACAGTTTGGCAGGAAAACGTCTGCTAAAAATGTCATTCATATTCGTCCAGATCTTGCACATAATTATAAGAATGCTTTGCAGACAAAAGAGTGTTTCAGCTATTTCCTTTCGGATAATATTATTCACAAAATCCTTGTACACACCAATGAAGAAATAGTTAGGCAAAGGAAGCAGTTTAAAAGGAATAATGATGGCACACTTCAGCATTATCACCTATCAAGAACTAAATGCCCTGCTTGGAATCTTCATTCTGGCAGCAGCTCTGAAGAATAATCACCTGAAGACTGACATTCTCTTTGATACTTCTTATTCGGGAGAAAAGTACCACGCAACAATGCCCTAAAGAAAATGTGCTTTTCTCGTAAATTGTCTTAGATTTAACGATAAATCAATATGTTAACAGCAAAAGGAAGAAACAAAACTAGCCCCTGTGTAAAAAATTTGGGAAATGCTTTTGATAAATTGTCGCGAGAATGACAAACCTGGATCGTACGTCACAATCGACAAACGGTTGTATTTCGGGGGGAAGTGTCGATTCAAGATGTATATCCCATCAAAGCCCAATAAGTACAGGCTAAAGATAGTCATGATGGTTGATAGTGGCACAAAATATGTGGTTGATGAAAGGCCCTATCTTGGAAAACATACAGTACCTCCTGGCACAGCAGCCGCATATTTTTTTTTTTTAATGAACTGGTGGAGAGCATAAAAGGGTCAAATCGTAATGGCTGGTTCACGAGCATCACTTTGACCCATGCAATACGAGAAAAGAGCTTTGGAACCATAAAACGAAATAAGATAGAATTCTCTCCTGAATTCACTGATCTTAAATTCAAGAACAGGAAAGTAAATTCATGCTTTTTTCTGTTCCAAGAATACATGACAGCAGTTTCTTTTAAGTCTATAGAAAACAAATTGGTAGTGTTAGTGTCATCTATGCATAATACTTCATCCATTGACGAAACAACGAAAAAACTGGAAATGATACATACCAATAAGTAAAATTCTTTCAAGAATAAAATTTACTGTGTCCACCTATTCAATACAATTATATTCTGTAGTGATTAAATCCTACATGTAATATGTTGAATCTCCACAAGCAGCTTACAAACTTTTGGCAATCAACAAGGTTAAATACAAATCCATTTCTCAGCAGGACGCTGAAGATGTCAATAAATTCACCACTGCTTAGAACAAGAGTAGGGCTCACTAGAAGTGCAGCTGAATGAAAAGCAACTAGGAGCAAGGAAAATTTGTTCATTTTGTCCGCTGTACAAGAGAAGGATGACAAAGTCATACTGCGAGTGTGGTAAGCTATTTGCGGTGAACATACAAAAAAGAGGTGCCCCCAGTGTTGCTACATATGAACATATGGAGCATAAGTTCTTGTCTTGTAACATATTTTTTACCATATTTCAATTATTTATATTTTTAGCAGACTCTAGGTGTTTACATTTTAATTGAGATTGACCAGTGCACTTAAGACCTTTGAGGAAGGTATTGAAAAACAGTTCGTGTTTCTAAGTGACAAGACAATATTTAGTGTTGAGAACATACAGTATTTTCAAGTTGAACTGATATTTTCTTTAGAACCTTTGTTCATATATCTTAAAATTGAATAGTGTGTCATGTACTAAAATATATACAAGGTAACGTATTAATTTTGTAGTGTCTCATGTACTGTAATTTGTTGTCTATTATAGTTTTGCACTGGTTTTATGTTGCTTCTCCGCTCCTACTCGTATATCTAACTCTGTAATGTACTTGTAATAATAATTTAGTGATGTCAAATGAAAAAATAAAACATATCATGGATATTACCATGACAATATTGACCTTAACAATTATATAAGCCCTCTTAAATCGACAATGAAAAATAACAATAAAACACGCATAAAAACGAGCAAAAGTGTACAAGTCGTCACTGCGACGAAGCGCTACGGATAAGAATATTGCGAGTAGCGCTATCGTTCTAGGGTTAAGAGTATACAGCTTATTTTTATTGATTTGAGGGCATATTTTGGTTTAATTTTATTGTCCTAAGTGCCTCCATATTGGATTTTGCTGCAACTGCTCTATAGATAACTTACTAAGAGTGTATCCGAGTTGCTAACCTTGCCCTAACAACCACCCACTCGCTAAATTTACTTGGTCTCCATAGATACTACTAACTAGATATCTAACTCCACTGTTCCATTAAGGCATTTCTAAGGCAACAGACCTTGGCCTACTGCTGGGAGTCATCTTGGTGGCCTGCAAAAATATAATAAACTGAAGAAGCACTGTCCAGAACCGCGCATTCCCCTTCGCTGCATCGAAAGGTGCCTCCCACCGCTTCCCCCTCCAACGACTTAATATCACAAAGGCTGGCTATTGCGGATGGTTGAGTCTCGGTGTGCGCCGTGTTTGTGTTTGTTCGTATTGAGTAGTTAAGTTTTAGTTATGCCTGAAAGAAAGAAAATCAAATCTATCTATGAACACGAGAAAGTCCACAAGTAAAAGATTTCAAGGGCATGAAAATGATACAGGATAGAGAAAGTAGTCTTACAAATTGTTGATTGAGGCAATCAATGTCTAGGTCGAATGAAAGTATTTCTGAGAGGAAGGAACAATTAGTTATAGAGAGATTTTCCAATGAGATTAATACGAAAAGCCAAAAAAATCAAAATACTTCAAGTGTCAAGGAAGCTTTATAAGTCAAAAAGAAAATTCAACACGTTTGAAGTTGCGGGCACAGCTATTAAAAATAAAAGTACTGTATTTCATCCCATTTACCTATGTAAAAATGATGCCAGTTGAGGAGCATTGTTTCAAAACGTATTAAATGCAGTCGAGGTCAGAGTATGTTTTGATGCGGTTTCCCGCCAATTAGGATATGCTCTTTAACGCTGTTGAGTTACTGTAGATCGGGTCATTTCGTATTCTTTCCCATAGGAATTCAGTGCTGAAAAACATGATTTGGAACAAATCGTATTAAGTGCACCACGGCGAACGGTTCAAAACGTATTATGTTCCCGATAATGTTTCCCAGCCTGTATTTATTCCGCTCTTTTGTTTGCTTGTTTCCGCTATTTTTATATCGTACTTGACAGTGTGGTATTGCTTGCATGCCCGTTCACTTTCGATCACCATGGAGGGCTACTTACCCGTAGGAGAGTGTTTCCACGGACCTGAAAGTGAAAAGGGATTCTTCCAGAATATTTTCCGTACACAGTTCAACACTGGGTTTGGGACACCATCCACGGATGCTCGTAGTTACTGTGCTCGAATGCTCTTCCAGATTAAATATGAAAAAGATAGTGATAAAAAGAACCGTTTACTAGCTGATGTGGGAGCAGATAAAATTCGCTCACAGGGTTTTCACAAACTTATGATGAAACGACCGGCTAACACAATGTTGTTCTGCTTTGATTTGCAAAAGGTACAACCGCTTCCAAAATGATCAATTGGCGAAGCGTTCTATTCGCTCTAAATATCATGTTATGCACTGTGTGTTAGCGATGTCTGTATTCAGAATCCAAAATTTTATGTATGGAATGAGACTGAGGCTGAAAGAGGGCCAAACAAAGTGTCAGTTGTTACTTCGTTTTTAGATGAGGTACATTTCGATAAATCAATCACCTGTATCAGGCTGTTTGCAGATGGATGTGGAGGCCAAAACAAGAACATGCATATTATCCACGCTCTAGTTTATAGCTACAAACCACAGCATCCGCTAACATTTCCATGATTGTTGTCATCTTTCCTGTCATAAAACATTCCTTTTTACACGCAGACAGGGTTTTTGGTGTCGTAGAAAAGTTTCTTCGCAAGTGCTCTGACATCGTTACTTTCGAGGAATACCCAGAGATCTATCAGACTGTGGGAACTGTAAAACATCTAGGAAAAGAATGGGTTATAAGGGTCTACAAGATCCTTACCAAGCATTTTAACAAATTAGATGGGATTAAAGAAACGAAGACTGTGATTCTGAAGAAAAGCGAGAAAAGTGGTCAGTACCACGTTACGTAAAGATGGAACTGACGTACAGGTTTGATGACCCCTCAAAGCGATTCGTAACCCTTCTGAAACGAGGCATAAGGCTGGGCCAGGTATATGAACCTCCCGTAATCGATAAAAACTATACGTCGAGAACCTGCGGAAAGCCAGATTTGGAGACAACTGGAAGGAGTTTGACAGTTTACAATTTTATGTTTCAGTACTAAACATAGGTTCAATGTCAGATACTGGTAGGCCGATTCATAATGACAACTGTGACTGTTTGCATGAGGAAGGAGGATTACTTTCAAGACTGTAAACATCCATATAGCATTAACAATGTGTTAATAATAAGTTAATTTACTGTACATGATGCACTGTAGCTAACAAAGTCAATAATCTTTGGAATCAAATGAATGTTTCAAATCGTATTATGTGAATTAAAGGCTGTATCAAAACGTATTTTGTTTCAGTGAATTGGTTCAAAACGTATTAAGTGAAATCTTATAATTAGAATGACGCCTTCATTTAGTGGGAAATGATTTCAATCATGACCGATTCGGGAGCATAACCTCAATACGTAGATTTTACAGATTAGAATTTCGAAATGTCTTATTTGGTTAGGAAGTAAAAATTTTTTAAACTTCCTGTAAAATTATAATCTGTGCACTTAATACGATTTGAAACGATGCTCCTCAGTTAATAATATGTTTTATTTTTCTTTCAAATAAATAGTTAAAACATCTAGCGGCTGAATTAATATACACGGGTGAAGCCGCGGGTACATGCTAGTGTGTGTATGTAAAAATATTGTGATAGTATGCTTCTTCCCAAATGACGAAGTGTTTGCTTTATTCGAGTGTGCAACACCTTGCCTCTCTTTTGTCGGCACGACATGTGTTCTCATTTGTCTTATTGGAGCGGTCAAATGTTCTTGATCGAGAGGGGACAGACAAGCCCAACACAAAAAGAAATAAACCATGCACCCTAACAGCTGACTCTCACCTAATAAAGGAAAGGATAATGTAAGATATCACCGGGAAGAGTTAACAGCGCGATCTACTGTAATTACAAATACATGTGTCAATATGCTATTAATATTATTAATTTTTTTTGGCTAGTGGCTTTACCTCGCGCCGACACGTCTTATGGCGACGATGGGATAGGAAAGGCCTAGGAGTTGGAAGGAAGCGGCTGTGGCCTTAATTAAGGTACAGCCCCCAGCATTTGCCTGGCGTGAAAATGGGAAACCACGGAAAACCATCTTCAGGACTGCTGACAGTGGGGTTCGAACCCACAAGTCGCCTTACTGTCCACTGCGACAGTCCGGGTCGAAGTGAGTCATAGCGGAGTTCTAAATCAGAATGAGAGCGAGCACATGTACTGCTTTGTAATCTCCCGATTACTGGATACTGGCCGCACTTACGCGACTGCAGCTATCGAGCTCGGTGTGACAATATATGAAACTAGGTCGTACAGTGATAATGAAGTCATATCTAAATTACAACAATAAGAATATAATTCATACTTAATTCTCTGACAACTTACGTGTGACTTTAGTGTTAATTAAATCAGATGATTGTACAAGGATTCAGTATCTGAATTGGACCTGTATTTCTGACTAGTGGGGGAAGGTGCTCTAATTAAACAAAGCAGTACATGTGCTCACTCTCATTCTGATTTAGAACTCCGCTATGACTCACTTCGACCCGGACTGTCGCAGTGGACAGTAAGGCGACTTGTTCGATGCCAGGCGGGAGCTTATAGAAGTGTGCTTGCTTCCACAACTACCAACGGACGTCGAATGTGATTAACTGTTAGTAAGAACGTACCTATCATTCCATCATATTGAAAGGAACTGTGTCCAGGATTATTTCCAATTGTCTTGTACAAGTTTCAGTGAATTACTACGGACTGCGGCCGTGAAGAGGACCTTTACAATCAACAGAACAGAAGGATGGATTTCGTCGCCATGTTCAACGTGTATTCCACTATGAGGTACTAAATCATCAGACCGTTGCCAACACAGAAGAACTGCAGGGACATCCACCTTGAACCTGTCAATTAAGGACGACTTCCCATCACTCAACATGAAGTCTACAGTTTAAGTTTTGTCGATTACATCTTATACTAAATATCTGTTCTATGTAGTTGTCCATTTCTTATTATTCTTGTGGTATGGTCTTGTAGCCTATAATTTGCTCTATTTCTTATATTAATTACTCTCCAGATGAAATGTGTTGAAATGTGGATTTCCGTTTGGATATTTGAGTCATATGGAATCGCAGGATTTTCCAACCACGTGTTACGTACTCATGACAGTGGTAAATCATTTAGAGTTTATCGATGTGTTATTGTGATCATCTTAAAACATTTAAAGAATATTACATTTGTGAACTGACATGTGTAATCTGAATCTAATGTGGCAATATTTTTCATTTTCGATCAATATTTCGGTAATATTTGGAGCTTACTTTCATGCCTCGTGGTGATTGAACTTAGTATCATTGTAATAATTCAGAGATCAGGTAATCATTTAATTTTGGAGTACTTGAGTAAAAGTATATGATTACAAGTGTTAGATTTGATCTTTGAGATAGATTTCAACAAATGAAGGCTTATTTATTGTGTAATACTTCGTGATTTTCCTGACCGCGTATTTCATGTGAAATACTGTAATGGATTACAGTGGTCAATATTGCGAGTTTTTTGAGTGGACTTATTGAAATAATGGATTATTAATGGATGTGATAATTGTCCTCAGATAATTGAATTCTGACGTGTTTTTAGTGATGTGATATTAGATGATTATTCGACATTTGAATGTCAGAGGTGATAAATAGTAGCGTCTTCGAGTACACGTATCGTGGTCGCAATAGCAAAGTCTTATTAATAAGTCTTGCAGTTGTACAACTAAATCCAGAATTCGTTACTGTGGAAATGAATTTATCCTGATGTGAAATTACCGACAGTTTTCAAAATTTATGAGTGTATTTGTCGACTATTAACTGAGGAATATTTGGATTATGGCATACATTCTTCCACGATTAGTAACTTAAAACATGTTAGTTCAATTTCAAGTGAACCCAACTCAAAATCGCACAAACCCAAGACCGCGCATTAAATTTCAGGTTCATTTGCATAGCCACTTGTAAGTTGAATGGAGAGTGCGAGTACTGATCCATAACTTGAAGATATTGTAGATAGCTCTTCTGTAGTAGTACCCTTAGTAGTTAGATGGTCGAGTTGAGATATATTTGTAGTTGTTGGAGATATTTGGAAGTACACCACGAGGAGGTTATTTGCCAAACTAGATCATTTGACTATCGCATCAGTTTACAAACCTAACTGGCCAACTCCACCACTGCCTTCACTGCCCACTCCTTGTATATACGTAGGGGACTTTAACAGCCATCACGCATCCTGGGGCTACCCAAACAATGTTCAAAATGGAGAAAAACTGGCTATGTGGTGTGATAGTCAAGACCTGTATCTGAGTTTTGATGCTAAAGCAGAGAAAACATTCCATTCTGTTAGATGGCAATCTGACACCAACCCTGATCTGGTTATTGTTTCCACAGATGAAAGAAAACTCCCCTTAGACCATACAAGGAAAGTCCAACATTTTCAAAGAAGCCAACACAGACCCACTCTTATCAATATAGGTCTTGAAATACCAGTTGTCAGATCCATACATACCAAGATGGAAAATTACAAGAGGTTTCTAGGCGTTGTCATCGGTGCAGTTAAGTGAAACATCCCCCAGAGATTCATGCTGGGATAAAACTACCCAAAAAAATGTATGATAGTTATCAGAAAACTGGTGATCCTGAAATGGGAAAACGGATATTAGAAGATCTGAGTAAAGGAAGAAAAGAGAAATGGAGAGATTTAACTTCTCAGCTGAGCTTTACTCACTCCTGCAGAAAAGCATGGACCCTCCTTAGGAAACTTGGCGCTGCTTCAAACATGCGCAAAGAGGAGCCAGGAATAACACCAAATGAAGTGGCACTACGTATCAAATCAAGAGCTGACAAAATTCCAATAGAGCCCACTACGAAGAAACACAATGAGAGACAGACAAAAATTGGACAACAGCCTCCAAAATGACTCTACTCTTGCTAATTCATTCAGCCAAGAAGAAATTGAGAAAGCCATCAACGTGCTAAAACTGAGGAAGGTCGCAGGTTCAGATGGTATTTTTCCTGAATTTGTAAGATATCCTGGGAAGCATGGGAAAATATGGCTCAAGGATTTCTTCAATGAAGTAACAGAGACTGGAATCATTCCTCCGAGTTGAAGATGGCTCACACCATGGCAATTTTCAAACCAGGAAAACCAGCAGATGATCCCTCAAGCTACCGTCCTATTGCACTACTTAGTGTTTGCTACAAATTTTTGGAACGCCTCATCCTCAACCGAACCCATGAAATAATAAATGACGTAACACCAACATACCAAGCGGGTTTCAGAATCAAACGAAGCTGCTGTGAACAAGTATTAGCATTAACATCATATATTGAGGCAGGATTCCAGAAGAAGCTAAAGACATCCATCACTTTTGTTGACCTGACAGTAGCATATGAAACAGTATGGCTGGATAGACTATTATTCAAAATTTAAAAGCATACACGCTGCCGAAAACTTATAGCCCTTCTGAAGAACATGCTGACAAATTGGTACATCAAGGTCACCATAGGGCAAAAGACAAGCAAGCCTTTTACAGTAAAAAAATTGACTACCTCAAGAGTCTGTATTAGACCCACTTCTTTTCAACTTTTAGAGCAGTGATATGCCTGACACCATCAGCAAGAAATTCTGCTATGCTGACGACTTAGCCATCGCTGTCCAAACTGTCACATTAGAAGAGAGGGGAAAGCATTCTCTTCGATGACTTGGAAACCTTGAATGCATACTACACGGAGTGGAGACTTTGCCCAAATCCAGTTAAGACAGAAGTATGCTCATTCCATCTGTGTAACCAAATACTGTAGCTCACCGAAAGCTCAACGTTGTGTTCTGCCAACAAAGAATTAAACAATTTCAACCCCAAGTACCTTGGCATCACCTTAGACCGTTCTTTAACATACAAAAAACACCTGGAAAGTACAAGTCAGAAACTTAAGTCAAGAAACATCATCATGAAGAAACTAGCTGTTACGACATGGGGAGCTGATGCATCCTCACTACGCACTGCTGCCCTCGCCATGGTTTATCCAGTGGCTGAATATTGTGCCCCAGTGTGGCAACGTAGCGCTCATACTAGGAAGATAGACGTCCATTTGAACGAACGTATGAGAACCATAACAGGCACGCTAAAATCCACCTGAATCCCGTGGCTACATAGTATCAATAACATGCCACCTCCGGAACTGAGACGACCGGGAGCAACTATACGCGAGTGGAAAATGTTACACCATACTGATCATCCACAGAATCTCCCAATCCATGAGGTCCTTGCTAACCTACTGCCTTCTCGTCTTAAATCAAGGAACCCAACATGGCATGACATAACTGGCTTCAATATCCAGAAAAAATGGCATCAAAGCTGGAGGTCTGCATGTGTGAAACACCAAGGCATCCAAGACCCCACAACTGGACTCCCAGAATTTCACCTGAAGACACACCCATGGACTAAACTCAAACGTTGAAGAACAGGTCACGCTAGATGTGATGCCATGCTACACAAGTGGTAACTTCGAGAATCTCCTGCCTGTGACTGCGGAGCCCCTTTCCATTCAGTGCAGCACATTACTGAGGAGTGCCCTCTGAGGAAGTATGATGGACCAGCCCAAGATGTCATCAGTGCCACACCCCCCTTCTTAGAATGGCTACAGCAATTGGACATTGATATGTAAACGCTACCAACATACTTGTCCTTGCATATATTTAAAATTTTCCTTTTTTCTTTTGTATACTTGCCATACGATAAATAAACTAAAAAAAAAAAAAAAGTGGCCTCAAACTAATTTAAGTGAGAAATTTATTCATTTATTTTATTTGAGAAAACGGTCAGTGTTATTTGCAATCTGGTGTGCGTTCAATATTTTAGAAAATGATGTAAAGTACAATTTCTTTTGGTAATGTTCCATTTTATCTCATATGTTCTCTTAGTTAAGTCCAAAGATCTACATGGGGACTTGCGGGAGCACGCAGCTGTGAACTTGCATCTGGGAGATAGTGGGTTCGAACCTCACTGTCAGCAGCCCTGAAGATGGTTTTCCGTGGTGTCCCATTTTCACACCAGGCAAATGCTGGGGCTGTACCTTAATTTAGACCACGGCCGCTTGCTTCCCATTCCTAGGCCTTACCTATCCCATCGTCGCCATAAGACCTATCTGTGTCGGTGCGATGTAAAGCAAAAAAAAGGTATTCTATTCGTCATGGTATGACTTTGCCCTTACATTAAAACATGATAGAGTTGTTTTTGTTAAGTTTGGTGTTTTGTTTTCTCCCTCTCTAATTTAATTCCACTTTTATTGAGTAATTGATGCACAATATATGGGCGATTGCATGCTTGTGTTTTGATGTGTGCCCTTGTTGAGATGGATTCTTCATCGCATCATCGGGGATAGTAATTTCGAGCTTGGTTTTTGCTGACAGAATGAAGGTCTCTAGCCTTGCTTTGGAAATAATCTTCATAGTATTTTGCCGATGGGACTCGTTGCCAGAGATTTAATATGTCCCATTTGTATGCCTGTGTGATTAATATATTGAATGCAAAAATGTCTTGTTTATAGGACATTTTGTCACGGCAAGTGTTCGGGCACACCGAATGCATGTATCTCTGAAAATTGTACGCACCTGTTGCATTTGAAGGTGTGTTTTATGGTACATACTTTCGGGAGACTGTGGGCTCTGTGTTCACTGAGTGTACGTTAGATATAGAATGTGTTCATTACTAAGTGAAAGAAGAGGTTTAAATTACCTCGCTTTGGTTTTATTAGTTTTCCTCATTTTCTGTGTGTGTTCTCGCCTGGGTCCACCCTTTTGGCTTGTTATGTTTATATTTTTGACCGACTCCGTGGTGACCATGTTTATTTAACTTAATTATCTTTCAACTTGTGGCAGCTGCCATGTCGCTTTCATCTAATGCGCGAGCAACTCCTTTCCCTCTCTTGGCATCACACCTTGTGTGTCGTCAGTTTTTTCCATTCATTCACCTAATGATATATAATGATTCAATATGATGTGAGAGGTGTGTCTATTGTTTTTCTGGCGTGAGTGGGTGTAGTCTTTGGGCTGGCCCTTTCTAAGTATATTAACTTTAAATTCCTGGATACGAATCAAAATTTCAACAGGAGAAGTGAATCATTTAATCTCTGAATTCTTTGTCTTTGGCTGATTCCAGAGAATAGTCTACCGAAGAAGGAAAAAGTATAGTTTAAAATAAAATTCAACAATTTGTTTTTATGACGGATAAAACATGAAATTTTATTAATTTTATGATATGTATTCATTTACTGATGTCTTTCAATTTCTAACTGTGGGGTTAATTGAACCATTATGTGCAGTCTGAATTAATTTGATATTTCTTAATGGTTTTAGGAATTACTGTTTATTATGATTAAAAGATATCAAAATAATTATGGTAAATGTTAATTCTAATGCCCTTTCTCTACGTAGTAAAGTACTTATTTAGGTTATTAACAGTTTATGTAAGATATAATAAGGCGATAAATTTATTGCTGCAGGCCGTGTAAACACGCGACGAAAAAGGTATACAAGTTTCTGTAGACAAAAAGTGCATGGCTCATTTTGAATAAAATTTGGTATGCAAAGCCAATACTGTACACCATTTCAAAGTGCTATATCATTTGTTTAAGATTTCAAATGGATTCGTATGAAGCTGACAGTAAAATACGTTGCGTGTTTACGACGTTCTCACGAGCGGGCAGCCGGGGAGTTCCCCATCGCATGGAGCCATGTGTACAGGAATGCAAGTCACTATGCGATGCAATACGCTGCTCTTGGGATTCAGTTTCTGCACCACACTCGCTTGTAAAGGACGTATTTTAGAACAGCAATCTGTGTTCAAACTAAGGTTATTTTTAGTAATGTCGCTTACAAGGAATGTTGTAAACTGTATCACGAGAAGAAAAAGAATGAGGAGGATTTTAAAAGAAAGGAAGGGCATGCAAGGAGAAGGAAGATGACACCTGCCCAGTTACGTGTACGCCACCAACAGGTATGAGAATCATTTCAGAAATACAGAGCTCAGAAGAAACTTCAGGGCTTATCAGCAGTTACTTCCTCTACTACAAGTTCAACAACACAACCATCTACATCGATTGCAGAGCAGAGTACGCCGATGTCCTGCTTATAAATGCAAACAAACGTTGGGGAAAGCTGTAAAGTGCTTGGAGCAGACTTTACCAGCGAGTCCGCGGAAGAAACGGGAAGTTGTTTCTGCGCTGAGTGCAACCGCAGTGAGTCTTCAGTTCCAGATCAAGAAGTTCTTGAATTCCTCAATCACTATGATATCAGTTGGCCATCTACTTGAGCGAGAGATTTTATATCCGTAAAGGATAGTTCTGGACAAAAATTAAAACAACAGAAACTATTTATGTGCGTCACAATGCAAGAACCATATGAACTTTTTAAACAAGAATACAAACATCACGCAATCGGTCGATCTTCATTTTGCGGACTTTGACCAAAGTACATTTCTCTGCAACATCAAACTCCAAGAAATGTGTGCCTGTGCAAGCAGCAATAAAATTTCCATTTGTTGATTGATGCTTTAAATAAAGAAGGACTTATAGAGTGGTACCAGTGGCAAAATGATGATTAAAATCAGATATCGCAAATTCAAGAATCTGGCACAGTTCAAGAGTGCTTTGATAAACTAGTAAAATTGTCCCCCTTATTTATGAAACACACAAATATTTAAAAAACTGCAAAGCAAAATGTTCGAAGTGCAGAAAAAACAAAAGACTGAAAATTCAATGGTTTTGCAAGTGGATTTCATGGAGAATTTCACTATTCTTCCACAAGATGAAATTCTTAGTTATTGGCATCACTGACAAATTGTGATATTTACTGCTGTTGCGTGGTTTGCACGAGGAAATCATGCTTCATATGCGATTATGTCTGACTATATGGAGCATGACAAATATGCCACGCACTCATTTTTAAGCACAGTATTAACAGACAACAAGGAAAAACGACCAGAAATTACAACAATGTTTATCTTCTCGGACGGGGCGGCGAGCCAGTTCAAGCAAGGTTCATGCTCGCAAACGTAACGTTTTTTAAGGAAACGTTTGGAATGAATGTAGCTTGGAATTTTTTGCGTCTGGTCAAGGGAAAGGTGCTGTTGACAGTGTTGGCAGAACGCTAAAACTTAATTTAACTGTTGCTCTACGTACAAAAAGAGACCTTATAAACGTGCACGATGTCGTGGAAGTAATGAAAAGAAACTCAGCAAACACAAATGTTATATGTGTTCCCTCTTAAGATGTAAAGGAGTTTTAAACCCCTTCTGAAAAGCCGCTTCGCCTATGTCTGTGCAGTACCAGGAACATATGATATTCACAATGTGGAGCCATTAAAAAAAAAAAAAAAAAAAAAAAAAAAAATTACATAGTTCAGGCAAGAAATTATTATTCAGAAACTACTACCACACACACTATACATCCAGACTACAAGATCGAAGCAGATGACAAAAATCCACCCTGTGATACGACTTTCGAAGTGGGAGACTTCGTCCTTGGAAAATACAGCGGAAAGAAATATTCAAGTGTTATGTTTGTACCATAACTGAAAGTGATGGTGATGTTTATTGCCTCGTTTTACTCATGACAAATGGTATTTTGATGAGTCTATACAAGAAGCAGAATGAACAAAAATGGCTTTTTCATTTTATATATATTTTTTCTGATTAAGCTTTCATTCATACTGGAGGCTACGTACCAGTGAGCGTTGAATGTCCAGGTATTTTTAAATTCTTAGTTCATTTTACATTCACTGTTATTAATGTTAAATAAATGTCTGAAAATTCATAAAAACACTTTACTTAGGCTACATGTCCGTACAAGTATATGTAGTTATAAAATTATTATTATTATTATTATTATTATTATTATTATTATTATTGGGAGGAAGGAAGCTTGTAGTTTTATGTAACCGATAATCTCACTATCACAAGCGACAGAACTTCATATTTCACGTGAAATCCAATCCACTGGATGCGACTTTCATGTCGAAAATCACAGATGCATTAATCGAGACTCGAACCCAGCCTGTCTTCATGGCTGCAAGCAGTTTGACCGCTGTGCCATCAAGCCCCTAATTTGTTACTTACTGTGATATTAAATATATATATTTTATCATCCAGTGATCGTATTTGATGCGGAGTTAAAGGTTTATTAGCCCTTCATGCCATGCCACTATAGCACAGATTCGCGTATGTAATCCCACGACACCGTCAAGCAAACACGCGATGATTACTTTCAAATATATTACTCAGACATTATGCAACGTACACATTTGTGTTTTTTTCCTTCACAAAATGTGCATTTGTTGTTCTTGTAAACAGTATCTTAAAATTATTAATAAAAGTTACCACATTTCGCAAAATTTAGAAAAATGTGAAGGTATGCGAAGTTAAAAGTCCGCCTCAAGTAAACGCCGATCGCTGCGTTTAAAATTTTATAAAATCGCATATATCAGGTTTATAACTTCGTTTACAATGTCTGTTCCCTACAACAAGTCAGTGCTTGTTCGTATCCACTCCTTTGTTTACATGGCCTGCCTGCTCCTCCAGCAAGTCGGTGCTTGTTCTACATCAGACATTAGAAGCGAGTCGCTTAACTTTCCTCCTTTTCAATACCTTTTTTGTATGTTTATTCATTCCTAATTCCGACTACCATTCCCAAATTTACTTCTTTGCCTGAGGTCCTAAGTCAACTCAAAGCCATCATATAATGACAAGAAGATCATAATCATGATTTTTATTATATGTATTTCAATATTATAATTATTCCTGCAACACTTTGTCCGGTATACATATGTCTTATTTATCACATAATCTGTTAAATTTTTATTTGGCTGAGGATGGCCACTAAGTGGTATTATAAGTTGGCCAAGTTTTACCCTAGAGTGGTAATAAATTTTACAAAAATATCACAATTTTACATGTTGTCGCAAACATTGCTATAACTTCTAAATGACTTGTCTGATTTAGTTAAAAACGCCGTATTTTCTCGCATAATTACAACGCCCTTACATAATTCACGCATCCCAATATTTTTGAGTCCAAAGTGGAGAAAAAGGAATGTTCACGTATTCAACGCAACCACTTCTTTGAACATCCATCAAGCAGCTCCGGACGTGTTTCGTAATAAAGATGCCAACTACTCAGGAGCAGCCTACCTATTGCGAAACCAGGCATTCCAAATTAGTGTTTGCTACTGAATGCACGATTCAAAGCAGTGTATCGATTCATTCAAGTGTCCGAGTGAATCGATTAACAGGAACGGCGAGCTCAAGGCACACGATTCAGCTTACTCCCAGCAGACAGTGCTGAGTGGCGCACTCACTGGACGTTGACGGGGAGCCGAGCTTCCACTGCAGCAAGACAGTGAATCATGGCACTTCGAAAGAATCGTGAACAAGCGTGGCTCAGTGAAACACAAGATACACACGGCTCCTTATCTGCTCACTGGACACGCGGAGAGCCGAGCTTCCACTGCAGCGAGATATACAGTGAGCCATAGTACACTGAAAGAACCTTATGCTATAATGGACTCTCGAGCTCAGCCCATTTGAAAATAATACCGATTTGCATTCACTGTCCTCTTCTTACAGATGCATTTATTTGCAGTGTTAAAAAGGTAGTCAAAACATAATTCTGAAATAGCTAGTAAGTAGGTAGGCTATTAGGTTATACTATTTATTAGTTTAATGAATCTCAGTACTGTAACTGAGTTGACATTTGACAAACTCGACTCTAGCCTGCCCTATGACTACGAGTCATGCTCATGATCACTCAGAAGTACCTGTTTTATATTGGGAAGTACGGCTCAGTATTCTCTCAGTTCATATGTCACATCGTTGCACAAGACTTCAATCATATGTGGACAGACGCAATAACTTAACCAACAGTATGTTTAATCAGAAAACCAGCTGGCTACTATCAATCTCGGGTAGCCTATACAAAATATGACAATTTTAAAAAATCGTCAACTGACAGAAAAGTACATATTTTCAAAAATGACTGAGCGAGTTGTCGTGTGGTTAGTATCGCGCAGCTATGCGCTTGCATTCGGGGGATGGTGGGTTCAAATCCCACCGTCGGCAGCTGTTAAGATGGTTTTCCGTAGTTTCCCCATTTTCACACCAGGAAATGCTGGGACTGTACCTTAATTCAGGCCATGGCTGCTACCTTCCTAATCCTTACCTTTCCCACCCTGCGTCGCCGGAAACCTTCGATGTATTAGAGAGACTAGCATTTTTTTCTAAGGAAGGAGTTCATAGTATGAAGACCAGATGGCAGCTGCGAGCACTGAATGCTGTTGCTGCTGTCTTACCAGCACATACTACACAGATGCAGTAGGAGCGGTGACTAATGTGCCGTGAATCGGATCACTGCATCGATTCAGTAACGTGAACGGAACCAAATGAATCGATTCAGTAAAATGAATCGAATGTCCCATCACTATTCCAAATACTGGGCAACGTGCTGTAATCAGCTGGGAGGAAATACCACTGCACTTGTTCAGAGAGAGAATCAGCACAGAAGTGACTATTGACACTATTCCAGTCTGGTACAAACTTACTTTACAAGTGTTTTGGGTCCATGACATGCGTTTACTGTGGTTCTAAGATTCTTTGTTAGTCCACAGTGAGCAAGTATTCAATTAATAATGCATCATATAAACTCGCAGTGATCACTTACACCGAACCATACGGGAATTGGGCCACAATTATTCAATGTCCAAATGCATCTTGTGCTACTATGGTAACAGGGAAGTACACTTCAAGCAACCGACAAGGCACACAATGCGTTTTGCGGACCTAAAAGTAGCTAGTTTCTGAAAATAGGGGAGGATCTGCTGGACATGTTGAAGACAGCCGTATTTGAAGGTGCTATCCTCCAGATTCGCGGGATTTTTAACGCTTTAACCCTCTTGGAGCCAGGAGCCGATCTGATCGGCCGCTCACTAGCAGCTGGAAGAGGCCAGAGCTCCGCCTGCACTCTACTACTGTAAAGTGCCAGGCCGTTTTTAGTAGAATTACGTGCATTTTAACATTCGCGTATATCTACCGGTGTATGTCAAATACCGGCAAGAAATTTTCTATACGTCGACTACATAAAATAAACAACTGATTTAGAGTGATATAAATCATTAAAAAATATTATTGTTGATATTATGGTTGTCGAAAACGTTTACTTTTAGGAAGAGAAAAACATTTTTGCACTTTCTTTCTCAATATCTACTTTGAAAATATCATCTACGATACAAAATAATATACGTCTAAATGCAGAATTTATTTCTAAATATAATTCTATAAAATAATTATTTTGAACGCAAAAAATAAAAAATAAAAAATTAAAATTCAAACGTATGTCCCTAATGAAAATAAGACAATTTTACTCACCGATAAAATTCATGTATATATCGATGTATGGCAAACACTTAAGATAAATTTTATATATGTGGTGTAGATTGTATAAAAATAGTTTTGAGTTATTAAAAAGTAAAAAAATAATAGTTGAGATTATAGTTTTTATTTGATCGGAAATCCCCTTTTCTAGTTTTCTGTTTCAGTATCTATTTTTAAAAACATCTTACAATACAATACAATATGCGTAATTAAAACATCTATGGCACTAAAGCCCTGATGGGCCTTGGTCTACTAAGCGAGCGCTGCTCAGTCCGAAGACCTGCAGTTTACGAGGTGACGCATGGTCAGTGGGACGAATTATCTCGTTCATTATTCATGGTTTTCTAGACCAAGGTAGCTCTCTTAGCCTAAGATCTCTCCTCGATTGTCATCACTTAGGGTCACTTAGTTTGAGTGGACCTCGAACCAACACTCAGACCCAGGTAAAAATCGCTCACCTGTCCGGGAATCGAACCCATGACCTCCGAGTGAGAGGCAGGCACACTACACTTGACCCGTGGGGACCGGCATTTACGTAATGATAGAGAATTCATTTATGAACAAAATAATTGCTCTGAACGAGAAAAAGAAAAGAAAAAAATGCAAGCACAAATTTACTATGTCACTAGTAAAAAAAGAAGGAAAATGACAAAATAAATTTACTCACCGAAAATTTTTTAGAAGAAGACCCGTCACCGCTATATAATGTTGTTCAAAGTTTGAGACCACTGTTGAAGCACTTAAAGTTATTTACACTAACACTAATCACTTATCACTGACACTAATCACTTATCACTAACACTAACAGGAACAATAAAAAGCGTAACACAACGTCATATAAAATCTCTGTTTTTTGTTCAAGTAGAACTTCAAATATATTTTGTTTATTTAGGGCACTTATGAAGAGCTGCACATTTAGTATGCAGGCCTGTTTCTTCGTATAGTGCCGGTAATAAATGTTCCAAGTGAGTATAAATGTTTTGCAAGGGGGATTGACGTAAAATAATTATCTGCGTAAACGTGAAAACCTTTCATAAAATAATTCCCTAGGGACATGAGTTTGGTCACTACAGTGTAGGCCAGTCCATTAATTCTGATTTCGTTTCTGTCTTCAGTGGATCTTGCTCCTCGGTAGGTATAAAAACCAACACAATACTTACTAACTGCATCACACAACATCCAAAATTTTATCCCCCACTTGTGATGGTGCTTATTCGGCATGTATTGGAGTAGTTGTGTATGGCATTTAGTTCCAAGTAAACTTTCGTCTATGGAAAGTTGCTGATGAGTATAATGGTGTCTAAATAGCCTATTAGCATGATCTACAAGAGGCTGGAATCGAACACAGGGATCATAGTTTGGAGAGCCAGGAGGAGAAAGCTTACTGTTGTCAACTAAATGAAAAAATTTCAAAATAAGCTGAAACCTATTCCTTGAGAACATTTCACCAAACCAAGGGGTAATGAAATGGTCTACAGTACTCCAGTACGAAACAATGGTAGGTTTTCTTATCAGTCCCATATTCATGATGACAGCAATGAACGCCCTTATTTCATCAATTGTAGTGCGTCTCCAACATCGAGAGCGGGAATTAGGTGACAGTTCATTACAAGTAAGGAGTTGGTCAGCGTAGCGATTGGTCTCTGTGACTATAAGGTTTAGCAGAGAAAAAGTGAAAAATAAATTAAAGTATGATATGGGCGGAGAATCAGGCGGAGGGGCATGTTTAGGTCCAGGAATTTCCATGAACGAAACAGGAGGCAGAGGAACGTTGTCAGGTTCATTGGGAGAAATTTCCACAAAATGTTCTCCAGAGACATCATCATCATCATCATCTTCGTCATCACTAGTTTCATCAACAACAGTATTCACAGTTGCTTTACTGCCATTAGAAACAAATAAACGCCTCTTCTTTAGCTGTGGTGATCCCGGGGGCGTGTCTGGTATAATTTCATCACTACTCTCCGAACTAAATTCACTATCGCTATCCGATAAATCATCCGCGTTCACTTCGCATTGTTCCAAATATTCCATTCATTTATTGTCATCAATACCTGCTGAAAATATATCACGTGATCCACTTGCCATTCTGCTGTCAAGAATCCACACACTGTAAGAAGCAATCTTGTACTGACCGGTTAGCGGTATTTCTAAACACAGGAAACAACTCTTGTGAAAGCTAGAACACCCTCTTAGAAATTCCAAAGCAAGGTCAGGCACATAATAACTTGTAGCCCCTTTACTACAGGTTGTCACAAAAGTATGCACGTCACTATAGACTGCCAAAAAAGTATGTATATCACAGAATTTCCAGCCGGCCGATGTAATCGGCTCTGGCAACTTCCGCACGGATATTTAAAGGCCGATCTCATCGGCTCTGGCAATTTAAAGGGCGGACGCTCGCAGTACCGCCTGGCTCCAAGAGAGTTAAGAAGTTTTTCATGATTAGGTAAAGCGATGGTTGCAAAAACTGTTGGAATAATTAGAAAGACCTGACTTTCCTCTTCATAAAAATGTTTTATTACAATAGTACATCAGTTTATTTTTCATGTATTTATTAACATGGTATGTTAAAAAAAAAAAAAAAATAAAATAAAAAAAAATTCCTGATGTTGCTATGGATTACCAGTGAGGTTAACATTTTAAAATTTTGCAAATATTGAGAACAAATCAACTAAAACATGCTACTTATGTATACATAGTCTAGCCTACGAGGTCAATTGGCATGGGTATCATTGTTTATAAGCAGTAATTAGCTTTAGTGTGGTAGGCCTTGAAACAATCCGGCATACACAAACCAATATAACAAATGCTACAGAACCATCGCGTTTCCCCCCGAATTCTCTTTCCATTATTCTTTTGCCCTTTGTCTGAACATACTTTACAGTACCTAGATGTGTACTGCTTTCCTGTGGTGGGCAGAATTCTTTCAGGAAAATGCCTACCAGTCAGTCGCGCAGCAGAATTTGCGATATTACTCACGCTTGGTACTAGATTGTCAGTGCTTCCCATTTCCACAAACTTCTTTGCTAATTTAATCATGAAGCCCTCTAAATGTGCTTTCTTTAGATTTGACCCAGTTTTCTGGTTAATTATGAAGAAATTTACAATAGCCATGCAAAAGGTATGGAAAAATACTTTTTTCCACCATTTCAGTTGCTTTTGTTGGAATGGATAATAACTAAGGAACTGACCCCCATGATACACCCCAGTTTTATTATTATTGTAATCTAATACTAGATCGGGCTTTTCTTTGTTTATGTTTCCTCCCTTACATTTTACCTGAACACGTGTTATTTTTGCCTCATGTCTTGATGAAAGAATGAACATCCCTTGTGTCTTTCCACTTGAGTGCAAGTAAATGTTGTTTACGTCTAAATAATACTTCACCCTTTATCAATTTAGTTGTTTTGAAAATTGTCGGTAGGTTTTTCCTATTTTTCTGAACAGTGCCAACTGCCATTGTTTCCTGCTCCACAAATGATGAAACAATGGGACACTGGTCAAGAATCTATCCATATAAATAGTGTGACCCTTGTTGAAATAAGGACCACATAACCGATTTATTAGTTCCTGAACAATGTTATTTGTTCCCCCCAGCCAACCCTGTATAAATTTCACAGTTGCAAAAGTAACCAGATTCTGCATCACTGACAATGTAAAACTTGATTCCACACTTGGTTGGCTCATTCTTTATGTAAACACGGAAACCTACCTGGCCTCGGGACATATGCCCTCATCAACCATCAAATTTTCAGTGGGATAGAAATTTTCTTTACATTTTCTAATAAAATGGTCATAAATCAGTCTAATCTTATGCAGGGGATCATGGTTGGGTTGACCTTTGGGAACATAGGTTCGATTGTCATTCAAGTGTAAAAATGACAAAATCGCTCAAAATCTATCCCTAGATAGGAGTGACCTCAGAAAAAGAGCTTGAAGAATCTGCGATTTTGCCCAATAATCTGTCAACTTTGGCTTCACAACCAAACACATATGAATGATTATTGCAAAGAAGTGATAAATCTCCCTCAATGTAACTGTAGTCCAGGAGCCGAAGAGAGATCTTTGCTTTATCTGTTCACTACAATTTCTTTTCTTTTTTATTGCATCGCCTGCATAACGATTTGTTTCCGATTTTACGTTCCTAAAAATATGTATGTTCAGATAATTACTAAAACATTCCCCTGCATCACTTATTATCCATTGGAATTCTGACGCCACTTTTTTTCTCAAAGTACAAGTAATTGAGAAAGATTATCGGTAGATGACCATCCGTCATCAATAGCGGGTCTCTGAACTGCACGCTTCCTCCCTGCATTGGGTTTCTGCAGGTTGTCATCTGCACACAGGAAAGAACCCAAATTATTAGGGACCTGGAATAAAACTATATTACAGAACCCACTTTGTACCTATTTGAAATTAGCTAAATAATAAGTGTATTTGCCTGAAGCGTCAGAATCATCATGGTCACATTGTTTGAAATCGCCACCATTGTCCTCCATTTCAGAACCCGAGTCTTCCATAAGAACATCGAATATGGAATCATCGTCTAAATTTTGTGCCCTTGAATTACAATCAAAGTTAAGGGTAGGGTTTTCCACCTGTTCAATACTATAAAAGAATGTGAAATAATTAAAACGTCACATTTTTATTGTTATTCGGTACCGGTTTTGGCAATTTTATTTGCCATCATCAGCCTAGGATGAAGTAACAAGGACATTTAACTAGTTACATTAGAATATTTAAAACACATGTATGTACAAACACTTGTAAAATAAGCTTGTTATTTACAATTACGTTATATCATAAAACATTCGGATAGTTGAAAAACAAAGACTAAATACCTCCTTGTAAGGTTCTAGAAAAGACAAAATGTTCTATATACAGTTCTGTACATGTGTATCTCCTGGCGTTGTTAAATGTTTAACTAAGCATAAAATTAATTATAGCACCAAGTTTCAGATAAAATTTTCTTTTGATAATTATATCTTAATAGCTGTTAAAAATATACAACTGGCCTTGAGGCGATATATAAAGCCTTTTAAACATTCTGTCATGAGAGATCTTTGCAAGAATGCACTGTCGGCTAATTTTGTTCTAGAGTACTGTTATACAGTGTAAGACCATTTTTATTGACCATTTTGTGTAAAACAGTTCCTCATGGATTATGATCATTGAACCATCTATATTGCTTGAATTGTTTAGTTGTTAAATTAAAAGATTTAATGATATATATCATGCATGTATTCACTGAAACAGCTTGACTCAGTAGTGTGTCAATAGTTTTAGGCATATAGCTCGGTATTATATTCGATAATACATAACTAGTAAACTGTATGCTCACTAGAAGCATCAGGCAGTGTTCTGCTGAAGTAAGAGCTCGCTGGAACAGTGGCTTCTCTTCCTAGCCACAGTGAAAACATACGCTCATAGGTTTTCCGAGTGCCATCAGTAGGAATGAAATCACACGCCTGTAGAAACTAGAGGCGGCGTCTCCAATCTGTTAAATGTATGATTTTGTTACCGAATGTTGGATATGCAGTTTCTCACGAAATGCTGTATTTTAAAGGACGAGAAATAGCTGCTGCACATGGAATCAGTGTCTCGGATTTGAAGGTTAGCCAAGGCTTCATCAATTTTCTGAAGAGAAAGCCACAAAACGCTGAATGATTTCAACCAAGTAATTGATTTTCATCGCTTTGTGATTGAGAAGCGATAAGTGAAAGAACATTTGCTCTCCCAAATATGAACCACAGGTCCGCATGCCACTAAGTCGAACAATCGATAAGAAAGGGATATTGCGTACGCGCTACCGGAAGCAAAAAACGATGATTTACTGCCATGCTTGCTCTAACAGTTGATGGCAGAAAGCTTGCACGTTACGTTGTTCTAAAACGAAAAACAGTGCCTAAAGTAGAATTTCCACGAGAGATCCACGTTTGTATCCAAGGAAAAGAGTGGACGGACACATCAGTCGTACAAGATTGGATACGAACAGTTTGGAGAAATGTAGCAGGGGTTCTCCCTCCTTTGATGCCTAGCCGTTCTCGTGTTAGACAGTTTTTTTCTTTTGCCAGTATGTCATTATTATGTACTTACATGAATTGTACTTTTATTAAAACATGTTTATTTCACTTCAGGAAGTATTGCCATCTCGTAACGGGAAGAATATTTTCCAGTCCACATATCCAACTTAACTGATGTACCCTATATAAATTTTCAGAAAGAATCCCACGTAGGAATTTTACGCCAAATGACGATCAACCGCAAACGAGTTTAACCAATTGAGTGTATATTAAATCTGATGTATCTTTTAAATGTAAATAATTGTAAATAATTTTTTAAATATCTGAATTCCTCGAATAACTTACCCATCCGAAGTTGTTGCCTGTATTATTCGTCAAAAAAGTGTGTTAATTACGTGATAAAATACGGTAAATGGCTACGCAGTTCACATCATGCAGATGTCTTATCTACATAAAAAAAAGGTGGCATGCAAAGTTAAAAAAATGCCTAATTTTCTTCTTGTCAGAATAAAATTCTTAACAACAGGTGTCTAACCACTCCGTGAGCATTCACTTCTATTACGATCATTATGTACATCATACGTAATTTCCTGCTGTACATAGTCATCATCACTAACACTTTCATTATCACTCGGATTATTCTCATCAATACTTTCACCTAATATGCGTTCGAGAGCTGCATTACATAAAGAATATGCAAGTCGCCACCATGTTGTTTACAACGATTGACATTAATGAAACAAATTCTTTTTACACCAACACAATACCGCATTACGGTAAAAGATACTCCCCTGCATAGAATGATACCCTGTGCTGCGAGCCGTGCTAGAAGTTCACGTTGACAACAGATGGCACGCAGTTATACATCTAAAACATCACTAGCATAGCACATACAGGTATATGTCAAACCGCTCCTGGCTTATGTTTTCTAGGTCTTTACACGTCGCACCGGCTTGAGCAGTTAAAAGACTTCTGATAAGGGTACAACATTAAAGTAAAACTAACAATATTCTTTGTGGGTTATAATTTTCTGTGTAAACACTTCTTCCTTTCATACCATTAAATGTACTACTATTAACATATTGCGGATGGGAGAAGAGTTTGGCTGGCCGAGAGTTGCGGACGGGACACGAGTTAACTCGTCTTCACGAGACTCGTACGTTCGGCGAAATCTGTCGAAACTTCCGAAACTAGCTGGCGGTCAAGGTTACTAGAATCTTGGTGTTGAAGCTTTTGTTTATTCCATGCTAGCTTTGCTTTACGTTCATCTGTTTTGTGATCCATATGCCAAGTTTTCCGACCTCATGTTTACATCGTTCAAGAAGCCATGAGGTGGGTAAGATGGTGTTCCCTACACTGAACACGAGCTTAGACACAGACGAGGTTTGAATTATATGTGGATAAGTATTCGGATTTTTCCAGCGATGTTCTAGTTGAAATTCCAGCTACAGGAAGGAAACAAAATCCAACCAGAAATTGCAGAGTGTATTCCAGCAATGGCAAACGAAGTGAGGCAAGGTACACTTTCAAAAGTTGTGTGCCCCTTCACAGAGATCATTGCTACACAGCCTACCACACCAGGAAACACTACCAGGACTTTAACCAACTGATGCTTTTCGCCAATAGAAGATGGGATCCGTTTGACTCGCATTTTGCACATGAAGCCACTTTGTTCAGTGCTGTATACGGCACAAGGAGTGTTGTCCAATAACCGCTCTCAGATTGTCTGCACAACTTTTACTACTGTTGCTGCCTTCCCAGCTGCTTCTGCTTCTTCTTCCTGAACATATGAATGGGAATTTTTTCCCCAACTTTTATATTTTCTCCTGAAGTGGCACAAATGAAGCCACTGAAATTGCCTCTGCCCAATGATATTGTTTCAATGTGTCCAAGGCAAGAGTCACAAGTCTTTGTCTTTGTCACTCCTAGGTTGATTTGAGAGACTAACATTCAAACCCTAAGTTAATGAGCATTTTATTATACATAGAATATATAAGCAAAATTTCATGGAAGTTGCAATGTGATGTCACAGCGGTAGAGTGTCGGCCTCCGGATCCCAAGATAGCGGGTTCAAACCCGGCAGAGGTAGTCGGATTTTTGAAGGGCGGAAAAAAGTCCATTCGACACTCCATGTCGTACGATGTCGGCATGTAAAAGATCTCTGGTGACACATTTGGTGTTTACCCGACAAAATTCATTAAATCTCAGCCATAGACGCCCAAGAGAGTTTCGGTTTACTTGGTCTGCCATCTAGTGGGGGCCTAGAGTAAAACGGAACGTCGAAATTGACGAGCAGACAGCCAGATGGCGTCAAATTGAAATGTCTGCACACGGTAGCTAAGGCCATACGATTATTATTATTATTATTATTATTATTATTATTATTATCTTGTTAAGGCATGCAAAATAACAATTTTAGCAATAAAACATGGCAAAAATTATACCACCTTAGGACAGATGAGCAAGCAAGACTCTAGTTTCACACAACCTGATATTGTGGACATCACCATGGGACCTCCCATTAAACATAGAATTCGAACCACAGGGATTGATAAAACAAGCAATTACTACAGCCATCACGTATTTCACAACATACAAAACCTTTAGAGGTTAGCACATGCAGAATGGGGTTAGATTAGATACACTGAGATATTAAGTATTAGCTTGTTTCTTTAAGTATATTACTGAGATAAGAAAGTAATGAATTAGGATGGAGAACATACAAATTTCAAGTAACTTATTAATTGCACATTTATCAGAGCACCAAAATTATGAACCCACCATGGCAGCATGACAAATACGTAAATATTGTAAATTGATGAGCAATAACTTTTCATGTTAAGAGAAACAATATTTTAAAATAAGCCTCCCTCACTAAGTATATTCATTAACAACTAAGTGTAAAAAGGTAAGAAAATACTTACAGTAACAGCATTAATATCTGATTCATGACCAGGGAAAGTTTGTTTACAGGACCCTTCTCTGATGTCCCAAAGCTGAAAAGAGAGAAAGCAAATCAGTTTTAATTCTTCTTGAGTCCAAAAGAAATACTTAGGAAACTAGAATAAATGTGCCTAGCATATTAACAGAAATGTTCACGTAAACAAAAAATTTGTAATCATTAACAGGGGAATTCCTCAAGGCAGTATTACTGGACCTTTCTGTTTTCTTATATACAGGATGTACCAGAACTTGACGGCAAAAATTTAGGAATGGATTCTTCACATAGAGAGAAGAAAAGAAGGTTATGACAGCATGGGTCTGGAAACGTATACTTACAGATTTATTCAAACTTCGTGACACAAATTAATGTTACTAATAATAATCCTGTCCCGTTTGCTGCCAAAAAAAAAAAAATCGGGATGCCGGTTACAATTGTTACATAAGTAATCATGTTGTGAATGAATCTGATGCGAGTCTTAAAATACCTCAGCTCTCGCACGATATCTGATCATCTTTCAGCTTAGTCGTTTCCAATAACAAGTCTTATCTGTAGGGACCTGAAAAATTAGCGTCTAGTGTATTTGTTTCAAAATTAGCATCAATTTTTTCCAAAATTAGCATCTATTTACAGAGTTAAAAATAATCGCACGGTATTATTAATTTTAACGATTCCAAGTTTATGAAGTGCAATTATTGTCCTTGGTTCACACACAATACAAATTCATTGTTCAAACGAAAGCACTGTCAGTACTTCGGCATTGCTTTTTTCAAATTGCACTGTCTGTCTGTAACTAGTGCTGTAATGAGACAACACACGCTCGCTATCTACATTGTTCATTGGGGTCCACAACAACTCAAGACAGTATTTAGCAAATATGCTGAACTCTGTCTGAGCTGCAGTTAATGCAAGCATGACATCACATTTTTCACTTTCTTTCATCTGGGTTTGAATTAAATGTTTCAGAGAACAGTATAACCAGACCACATACTGTTTTGTGAGAGATCTGTTACTCCAAACAATTTCTCAAGCTCATCTAATTTATCAGTGTTATTCAATATTACATTTTTTTGATACAAAGCTTCAGAAATCAACACAAATTACTTATGGCTGGGGTCTTTAGCTTTCAATGTGGCTAGCTTGCACTGTGAAGAATGAGCAGCTTTGACAAATGTGTCTCTACATGCAGCCTACTGTAGAGGAGTGAGCTTAATCAAAGCATCATTAGTTGCCGCAGAAAAATTCCCTTCACAAATGAAGGTAAAACTGCATCAAGGTTACGCAGTTTGGGGTAGAGGAGATGAGAGGTAGGATACAGAGACCCTTTAAGTTCAGTAAGGAGGTCAACCAATCCAGCTGCATGATCTGTGATAAAAACCATGTGGGAGTTGAGCCTATTCACTTCTCTGTCACTCAGATCAGTCAGGTACTTAATACTATAGTTGTTGATGTCTTTCATGTCAGACATCTTGAAAAATGTGACAACATCAGTAAAGTAAGCACTCAAAAAGAAGACAGCCTGAAACCTGCTATTACATCGGGTTATGACAGGTGCAGGAAAAAGGTTTGCTTCCTTTGAAGCACCATACTTTGATATTAAGAATTGTAAATAATTATATTTTCGCTTTCTTGTGTTCAAAAATGCAGATTACCATCGCCACCACATGATTTAAATCTGGCATCACTGCATCCCAACTATTGCCAACTAAGCTGTTCTTATGTGCCCTGCACTGTACATGCATTAAATGATCCCCTATGACCACAATTAATGTTTCCTAACACCGGATCATGTACACGGCACAGTCACTAACAAACACTTCAACTTGCATCATATGGTACGCTATAACCACGCAGAGCTTCTAAAACAGCACGAGAGGAGTTTGTAGCATTTCCTGCATCGAAATAGTTCACAGAAACAACGTGCAGCCCTCTTTTCGATCTGGCTGGGACTTGGAATATGATAAAAACACAACGGCCCATTCTATCTGCAAAATGAAATGTCGTATGGTTGTAGTGCCGGGATATCCCAGGACGGGTTTGGCTCGCCAGGTGCAGGTCTTTTTAATTGACACCTGTAGGCGACCTGTGCGTAATGATGATGATGACGAAGACAACACGTACACCCAGCACCCGTGCCAGGGAAATTAACCAATGATGGTTAAAATTCCCGACCCTGCCGGGAATCGAACCCGGGACCCCTGTGACCAAAGGCCAGCAGTAAAATCAAAATGTTAAAGGTCCACCTGTTCAATACCATGAATGCTTATTGATGTGAATATGTATCACATAACGTTTAAAGAAGGCTGGTACTAGTTTCGACGCACATTGCGCGTCATCGTCAGCCAACAAATCAATTGAGCAAAAACAACTTATCAAATAGCAATATATAACACATGATAGCACCTACAAGACAAATGTTAAACTATGACTAGTTGAAATATAAAACACATGACAGCAAATACAAGGATAAATGTTTAAAGCAAAATTGTCAAAAGTTAAAACAATGAAAGCAAAACAGAGAAGGTAACAATAGTTAGGGTATGATACACGAGAAAGTAGTCCAGCTTGAGGTTTGTAGAACATAAGGTGTATCTATATACAACATTTAAATGCACTACTAAAGCAAATTTTAAATGTAACGTTAAAATGATGAGGGTATGGTGCGTATAACCATCTAAAACATAGGACAGATTATAACCAGTTGAAATGATGTGGTGCGTCTGACGGTAAAATATTACATTTTTGAGAAGGTAACCCAGTTGTTGAGTCTTGATAAACAAGAGAATAGTCCAGCTTGAAGTGCTTAGATCATAAGGCAACATACGTTATCAGTGGGAAGAATAAACCTTGTTCTCTTAAGTTGCGGTAATAAACAGGCTTAATTCAGGTGGTTTTGAAGCCAACAATGGGGTCGATTGAAGATCATAATTTGAAGTAACGTCACGATTCCCAGTTCAGTACGGAAACGTTGAGACCTTGAGTAGTGTGATGGCACAGAAATGTTTGGTAGTGAAGTGTTGGATTTGGCAGACGATCTTGTTTCCGATAACCTCACTTTGGACTCCTTGAATTTAAGATTCAGGATAAAATCTCGGGAACTCAAAATGTCTAAAGGTGAAATAACCAAAATGTTATCTATTGATCCAGAGGATGCACTTCCTTGAGTTGAAGAACCTAAAAACTAATGCTGAAATGCCGGAATATGCGGAAGTGATTTTGAAGAAGTCAAAATTTTAGACATACCCGGGCACATGTTACATTTTAATAAAATTACAGAACAATTTAGACACACAAAACAAGTTTTTCAGGTTTTAGAGTCAGAAGAGGAAGAGGTAAACACAGAATGCGGCTCAACCACACTGTCGAAAAAACAAAGAAAATCCCACCAGTGACCGAAGCAGAAACAAGCCCGTGCATTAATAGCGGGGGACAATGGTAAGAAATGCTGGACTCCAAGTTGAAAGGGGTATTGCATACTGCTATACAGGAATACGAGTGGGTCAACTGGCAACCCATCAAAAGTGACAGTATTAAAGAAAATTCTGCCACTCTGATTGTTCACATAGGCACAAACAAATTTCAACGATTTGCCAACACACAGTGACGTAATGACTGGGACCGGTGTGAACTTATTGCTGCGATAAAAAGGAGGTTTCCAGCGGCAAAGTTTTGTCTCAGTGGCGTTTTATACCGGATCAATGTTTATTATCGTTCTATAGTTGCCGCGAACACCACTCTCGACTGGTTATGCGTAATGGAGATGATCTTTATGTCAATGATAATAGTTGGCTTAGGAGACAGTCATTTTGGTAAACACAGGCTACGTCTAACAGAAAAGGAATTTCTAAGTTTGGTAAACATCTCAAAAGACTATCTAGTACAATGCTACAATTTCTCAATATTTTGCAGGCTTATGAGGTAAAAGTGATCCATGACTTAATTCACATCTGACTTTGCAAGAAAAAGTAGTGTTTGTGGGGTAACTAGGCAATGAAGTTAAAATTTCTGTTCAATGCTACAGAGAAGAATACAAAATTCAAGAGTACACCCCCATCCCCTCAATTTCATAAACAGCAACAAGAACCAATGAGGTATTAATATGTTCATGGTATTAGATGAACAACTATCCTTCGCTTTAAGAAAAACAAAAAAACATTGTGAAAAAAGACCATCTTACTACGTGGAGGTATAGTAATGGTGCTAGTAAAACTGACAGAAGTGATGGTAGTGAAATGGTTGAAGAGCATGTAGGAAATATGTGCTGCAACTCTCCTATGCTTTCAGCAGTGAAGCATAATGGACTAGAGTGTTTCAATGGACAAAATACGAAAGAAGGAAAGTAACATCTCAACGGATGAAATATTGATCTGATCATTCCTCAGAAGTCACAGCAGCACCCCTCAGAAGCAGACAACTAGCCCTTCATGAGACATCTGGCGATTTTACCTACAATTAATGGAACGTCAACATACCAGACTTTTTTACTTGCTATTTGTTTTACATCATACAGACAGGGCTTATGGCAACAATGGGCCAGGACTGAGAAGAAAGTGACTAGGGCCTTAATGTACAACCCCAGCATTTGGCTGGTGTGAAATTGGGAAACCACAGAAAACCATATCCAAAGCTACGGACAGTAGGGTTCAAACCAAGTATCTCCCGAATGTTAGCTAACAGTCATGTGACCGAAACCGCATAACCAACTGGCTAGATCAGTGTGCAGATTACACCATGCTGTGAACTTGCATTTGGGAGATAGTGGGTTCAAACCCCACTGTCAGCAGTCCTGAAGGTGGTTTCCTGTGGTTTCCCATCTTCACACCAGGCAAATGCTGGAGCTACACCTTAAGGCCACAGCCGCTTCTTTCCCCCCCTTAGCCCTTTCTTATATCATTCTCTCTGTAAGACATATCTGTGTTGATAAACAATATTACACCAACTTGTTAAAGTGCAGAAATCCACACTACCACATATCAGAGTTCAATGTTGCCAAAAACAACCCCTCGGAGGATCAAATCACCCATGGATTTAAAGAATACTGCATCTCTACTGCTAGTGACATAAGTGGAGATTTTATTTCACTGGATGATATGTAGTGTTTTGCATCTTCACTGCAAGCCACACCATCTTGTACATGTACATAGGATGGTTTTTTTAGTAGTGGCAACTACACCGGCTGACAGAAAAGTGGATCACTTTAATTTAAGAGAAAAAAAGTATTTATCTTAAGCCTCGTTTTTTCTTCATTCCTACAACATATTATTATAAAATGAAGTTAACCAGTGCTCTGCATAGTTCATACTGATTATCCAAGTTCTTACCAGGGAACTGTCCATACTGTCGTATCAAAATTGAAAATGAAATTTCGCTGAGACTATAAGGAGATCCATAAAATAGCGATGTACAAAAATTTAAGCTGCCATTTCGAACCGGAAGTTTCACAATTTTGATACAAAATCCGTGTGACAACGCAGCTTACTGGACAACTCTTGCTTCTTGCTGGCTTGCGCGGCGCACAACGGAGTGGAATTGCAGTTGTGCAGGAGAGATGGAATGAACTGGCAGGCTTTCACATGCCAAGGTCACTTTATAGTTACGGAACAAATGTGAAACATGATAGAGGTGCGTTTATCGCATGATAAAAAAAAAAAAAATATTTGGCACCATGCACAACAAATATGCACTTTGAGGCCACATTGTCCTTCACAGATTCCTTCGCTTGTTTGAAGGCAATATTTTGCAGGCACATCGAACTCGGGAGGTCTCTCCATTGTATAAATGGTTGCGAACCACAAATATTTAATCATGTCGTTGAACCGTGGGGAAGATAATTGAAAATGAATGAAGGAGTGCATTTTCAGTATGCTGTTTCTCTGATAAACATCAAACTCCAAGTCTTCCGCAAGTCAGCACAATGCCTTAGGCGGCGATACAAAACCTTCCACTGCCGGAAGAAAAACTTGTCCAAGGGCTGTATTTTTCCTTGTAGTGCTGGGAGAAATCTGGAGAATTTCTATACTGTTGCCTGGAGGAATGTCTTCAAGACAGCTCTTATCACTGTAAGTAGTTCAGTAATCTGGCAGTAGCAAATACTTCTCTTCCACAAATGGGAAGAAGGATACTTCAAACCAATACTTTACTCCCTTTTTCCCCATTTCCCTGATTTTGTGGCCGTTACAATTATATTTCTGGCACGAAACATTTTTTTGGAAACTCTCGGACCGAAAGTTCCAGTTACCTCCTGTAGTACAATGAATAATTTCGGGAAAAGAGTACCGGCCATACTAATTGCAGGCATAATTGTGTACGAATGGATGAGTGCACTAACTGAGCAACTGTTTCTGTATGTTTCTCACCAATAAACAATAAGAGACCTTTTCGCCTTCATTTCACGCACAAAATCACTATGATCAATATTGTAGAAGGGTGTAGTCTAAAAACCGCTCTATAGCTGCTTCCACAAATTTCTTTGCGCACTGTTCTCCCTAGGATCATTTTAATGGGCACAGCGCCCTGCCGTGTTTACAGACCACGTGGCTAACATAACGTACCGTAGATACATGCTAGCTACATAATACATATTTGAGTTATTAGGAATTCTAAATTAAAATGTAAATACTGTAAAACTATTTAAATGAAAAATCATTATTGTCAGCATAATTGCATCAATTACATTGGAGTTTCAACCTTTAGCTTGATTATCACGTAGTGTCGTGCGCGAGCGGTGTCTGTATAAGCGTGGAATCGCATGCGAGCACATGATTCCACCCGTCACAAACCTGTATGGCCATGACCAACTACAACCTAATATTGTAGTTTATCTAGGTATGGCACTCCACAGCAACAGAGTGGTAAGCCCCGGAGTTACACGATTATGAACGAACAGTAGAAAACTAGAAGTTTAAAATACTGTTACGTCTTGTTCATGATAACAGTAAAATAGCTCAATTTTGGCTTCAATATTATTGTTAATGCCAGTAGCGTAGTGAGGATAGCGAGGAGGGTTTATAGTTACAAAATGTTCATAGAACATAACGAAGGAGCTTGTGCGTGTGTGGTGCACGCATGCATGGGTGTCACTGATACAAGTGAATTATGTTAATATTCAGATTGCACTACCAGTACACTACAAAATATTACATTAAAATGCAGAACAAAAACAATATGATTAGGATGAATAATTTTATGGCGAATGGTAGCTCATGTTCAGATTACAATCTAAAATATAACTTTCGGGGCTTATTAGAAAATAGATTCAAGAGAACTGTTCCTTTTACAAAAATGTTTCTGAGAATGTTCAAAACAGCCAACCCACTGGTTGTGCTTTCGCTGTTTTATTGTCAGTTTGTGTTTATTTTCTTTTGGAAAAATTCCATTTGGGGGGCGTGTCTAACCACCAGTATCCTCCCCTCGGCTACACCCGTGGTTAATGCCCGAAGGGACTAAACTGGAATTTTACCATATTAATTTTTGACGTATTCCCCGCTAGTCTTCTTGCAGATACGTACGGGATACAAATTTCAAAATTTTTCTACTTTTTATTCTGTATTTTTTCTTAAAACGACACAACTAGCACATGCGCTGAAATTAGTTCGCCCCATTGAAATCTCTCTTGAAATTTCGAAGGCCCTCAGTCACAGGTCTTCATCGCATACATCCCGCTTCAGTCTTCTTGCTTTTGTAAAGCGAGAAACTAATTTTGTATGCATCGATTTTCTGTGTTCAACGGGGCTTACTGGTGTAGATTCTAATTGGTTCTTCCACCTGTACAATTGTCGTAGTGACGTCACCTTACAACAACTTTTGCGAACAGTGGTTAATTGAAGCCACTTCTTATCCTCCCCCCCCGCCTTATTTAACCATAAATTTACAGCTATTCTCTTGTACACAAGATCTACAGTTTGTTTTACTTTCTTCTGTGGAATGGCAGCATAGCTTGAACTAGTAGATTTGCTAGGTGACTGCGGTGTCTCTTCACTGGATTCAGACTCGGGGCTCAAAATCGGATCCGTAACACATCTTGTTCCTGGCAATAGTGTGCTGCCTTCTCTTTCAGACAATGCAGATGAGATGTCGCTGCTTCCACTATCACTTTCATTGTCACTATTTCACTCCAGACACGACTCCAAGACAATGCTGGCACCCATGGGATGATTTTCAATTAGTTAGATTATATGTCGACCCATCTCCCTCTCTTCCAAAATTATTTCACAGGCAGAGGAGAAGCCTTTTTCACAGAAATGACTTAAAGCAAACTCTAGAACATTAGTTGGATTCATGACTGCTCTTTCAAATGATGAAGATGTTAATCTTTGTCATCTGATGGCCAGGCAGGCATCAATTTTTGAAAAGGAGACAAAGTCTCTCAGTATCTTCGGGGCTCTATTAGAGGTGGAACATCCTTGTTGCACCTTTGAGAAGGGACAAGGGAAACCAGATAAAGAGAACAATAGAGGAAAGAAGCTATGACCTCAGGCTGGGAGCTCCCAGCTGATTATTTCCTTCGAGGAAATACTGAAGGGGGCTAAAGACAGAGGGCTGGCACGTAACAATACCTTCCCCCAAGGCAGACCATTAATGCAGAGCGCTACTGTTTGTGCAAAACAATCTACGAACAGTGCAGAGAAAATTATCACATTTTATGCATAACCCACCTATCACTCCGCAGGGGTTCATGCAGCAGCAGTGGTGTCTGATTTGTTCAATCAGTGGGGCTGGGAAGTGCGCTATCATCCCCCATATTCCATGGATTTTAAGCCTCTGCACCCTTGACCTAATCCCTAAGATGAAGGAACATTTACATGGGATTCGCTTCCGAACAGTTGAAGACGTTCAGCAGGCTATCGATTATTCTCTTTGCAACAACCAGATATTAGATGGTGCCAATGGTAATCAAAGGCTTCCACCTCGCTAGAAACGTGTTGTATGCAATGCTGGTTACCACATTGAAGGCCTGCAAAACCTAGAGCCTTTTATATATGCTATGTACTTAGAAAATAAATACACAGTTCAAAAAAATTAGGGAACATGTTTTGTAACGTCTGATATGTGAATGTTAATTTGGTAGATGGGGCTCCAATGGTCAAACAGCATACCTTAACACCTTAGCTATTCAGGGTATGTCAAATAAAGTTATACTCCATCTGTAGGCGTAGCCAGGCATTAAACTGTCAGGTGACCCCAAAAAATGAAGTGAATAGCGGTGCGTCCGTGCGTCGTGAGTTACAGACTACTGCGGTCATTTGAGCATGTTGTATGTAAACCAGGACATCCCACGAGACATCTTAACGAGGTTCAAGTTGCAAGGGCCGCCACTTTGATCAAGGAAGGATGGACTTTTCGTCGTGTTGCTGTGGATCTCAATGTCTCTCCGTCGGTTATTTAACGCTTGTGGAATAGCTACAGTGATACAGACCAGTTCACAAGGAAGGTTGGACAAGGTCGTGGATGCACGACAACCCCACAGGATGACCGGTATCTGACCATCTGTGCATTGCGGCGTCGTTCAACAACTGCTAGAGAACTGCAACAAGACCTCTGGAAGGTCACTGTAGTCACGGTGTCCGACCAGACAGTAAGGAACAGGTTAAGAGAAGTGTCCTTACAAGCCAGACGTCCTGTTCGGATGCCCCGTTTAAAGCAGCAACATCGCGCAGCTCGCCTTCTGTTTACCCGTACCCACATCAACTGGCAACATCGCCAATGGAGACCTGTGTTGTTCACAGATGAGTCCAGACTTCCCCTGACACAGCGCGATGGACGTCAACGTGTATGGAGACGCTGTGGTGAGCAGTACATGCCAAATGTTGTCCAGAAAGGCAACCGATTCGGACAAGGTTCTGTGATGCAGTGGGGTGGCATCAGTATTGATGGCCGTACGGATCTTGTCGTCCGTGGTAATCTTACCGCTGCGGGGTACATCTAGCAGATACTGCTACAGCATGTGTTGATTGCTGCATACAGTGTTGGCCCTGAATTCATACTCGTGCACGACAATGCCAGAGCTCATGTAACGCGCATCACCAGAGCTGTCTTGGAAGAACTGGACATTTAAGAGATGGAATGGCCAGCAGAGAGTACTGACCTTAATCCCATCGAGCATAAGTGGGATAGGCCTGAGAGAAGTGTTCGTGGGCATCCTGTTCCACCACAGACTCTACAAGATCTCTGAACAGGCTCTCATTGCAGAATGGGACCTGATGCCGCAATGCGACCTCCGTCGACTTATACGGAGCATGCCAAGTAGGTGCCACGTTGTGATAAACACTCGTGGAGGAAATACACCATACTGAAGCTCTCGAAGTGTGATAATCCATCATGGAGGACTAATCACTTCATTTTTGCCCCTATTTGGACATTTACGTTTGTGTTCTGAAAATGAACGTGAATCCATCGATGTTCTTTCGCATACTTGAACGGTAAAGAATAAAGGTTTAGTTGGTAATATACCTGGGTGTGAGGTACTGTTTTGTGGAGTATGGCATACGTTCAAAAACATGTTCCCCTATTTTTTTTTTTGAACTGTGTAATTGCCACCACTAAAAGTGAACCTGTGTATTTTGTTGTATACGAAGTTTTGTTCATAATTAAGCAAAAAATTAAAAATAAATAAAATTTATGGGCTACTTTAACAAAAGTGTTTTCTGTGCAGCATTGCATGCAAAATTTAGTACATCAAGATTTGTAATTGGTGTTTAAAGTAATAAAGTGACATAGAATTCTCATTGTTTCAATTTAACAATATATTTTCCCTAGAAAAGATACATTGAAATCATATTACACACAAATACAGGAACAGTTCTGAACTAGTGTTCATATAGTTGGAGGACTGGATAAATTCACTAACCTTCGCTGAAGCATCACATGCACCAGATACAAATGTGCGCATATCGGGTGATAAAGACAGGGACATGACATCACCGGTGTGCCCAATAAATGAGGTACACTGTTGCCCAGTTTCAATATCCCAGAGAGCACTGTAACACAACAAATAATAATAATAATAATAATAATAATAATAATAATAATAATAATAATAATAATAATAATAATAATGACTGCAAATTATAGAAAATAATTCTTGTAACCTACTCTCAATACTGTAATCATGAGAAATACATTAGATTCTCGTTCTTTTAGACCAGTAGTAGGTCTATGAATACAACAGTGAAGAGAAACTACAATACATAGGATTCTAAAAGTTTGTTTCTGAAGAGAGGCCAGGAAGAATGGAACATTTTAAGCATTGCATGTCAAATGAAATGCTCCAATATCAAGGAAAAAATAAATAATCCATACATTTTTTGCAATCATTACTCACACAGTACTGAATACAAGTGAATGTCTCAATATAATACCACTCTCATTACAGATTTGGCTGCATTGTTGTTGAAATCTTAAGTTTATAGAAACAATAAACAACGTAAGTACTATATTTATTAACGTAATTCTCCTCAATGCATAATTTACGCACCCTGACCTCTTTAGCCCCCTACCCACATATTTGATGCACCCCCGAGCACTTATTGTACAGTTCCGCGAGTGTTACAAAACGTACGATATGTGGCAAATACCAGTCTTTCTATTTTGAAATCTTGTATCTCCACATTGGAGTGCTCTGCTAGCTATGTGTGCGAGTCAGTGCTGATCTGATGAAGTAACGCACCGTGCAGTCTGTTACGAATATGCGAGTGCTTCATCGGTGTTCCAAGATCTTGGAATTGTTTCTTCTTTCGCTCTGGCTTTCTGTGGAGCATGTTAATTAAATTTCAGCAGCTTCTGTGCTTAGATACTCATCCAGAAATCTCATTCCTTCACTCTGCAATCTCCGCCTCTCTTTCGTCCACCGTGCTTGGGAGCGGGTTCTAATTTTTACTTGGAAATTCCAGGTGTTCTTGATTTCTGACCTGTAAGCTTCCCTGTTGCTGACTTCTGCTCCTTGCATCCCCTTGTAACTGTAACTACTCCTTGCAATTATTACAGCTGCAATAAGCAAGTAATATTGTATCATATACACTGACTTAGCAAATGTCATGGGATAGTCACCTAATAACGTGTGGGGCCTCCTCTGGCCCTGTGAACTGCAGTGAGACGCCATGGAAGTGAGTCGACAAGTCCCTGGTAGTCCTCTGGACGCAGCTGACACCAAATCGTTTGCAGAGCGGCCACCAATGCTGGTCTGTTCATCGGTGCAGGATCCATGGCACGGAGCCTGCGTTCCAGGACATCCCAGATATACTTGATAAGGTTCATATCGAGGCTCCTGGGTGGCCATGGAGTCGTTGGACCTCCGATGCATGTTCCTGCAACCATTCTCGGGCGACGTGGGAGCGATGTGGCAGCGCATTATCTTGAAACGCTGCAGAACCGCCTGGGCGGTGGAAGGCCAAAAATGGATGGAGATGGTGTCCGAGCAGCTCAACATACTGCGTACCATTCAAAGTCTCTTCCAGAACAACTAGGGGGCCCATTCCATACCAGGAAAATGCACCCCAGACCATAACAGAGACACCAGCGCCCTGGACCACACCTTTGAGGCAGGCGGGATCCATCGCTTCATGTGGTCTGCACCATACACGGTGCCTCCCATCGGCATGGTGCAATTGAAATCGTGATTCATCCGACCATATCACGTTACGCCATTGTTCCAATGTCCATCCCGGGCGACTGCGACAAATGCGCCGCGTCGTGCCTGATGACGTTGGGTTAACAGTGGCACCCATGTGCGGCGCCGGCTCCCATACCCCATAGAACCCATGTTCCTACGAATTGTGCACTGGGAGACATGTCTAACACGGCCTGTGTTGAATTGAGCCGTGATTTGTTGCACGGTTGCCCGACTGTCACTATTGACAATCCGTTTCAGATGTCGCCGGTTACGGTCATCGAGGGTGGCTGGATGGCTGGTCGTTCGTCTGTTGTAGATGATGACACCCGCATTCAACTATTCACGATACATCCTGGACACGGCTGATTGTGTGAAGCCGAATTCCCGCACCCTTTCCGAAATCGCACTTCCCATCCACCGGGCACCGACCACCATACCCCGTTCTAAGGGTGTCAGCTCACGACGACGTTCCATGTTACATCTGTCACATGCACAGCCACTGCTTACAAGGTCTCCTATGCAACTGCCGCTGGCACAAGGGGCGTGTGGTGCGCAGACAACACACCTGCGCATCAGTGCTCCGCTATTCCACGACATTTGCTCAGTGTTCACTCATGGTATGTTGAGATTTGCTGGAGCAGTGTGTGTCTACATACAATGTGCAGTAATAGCGGAAAGAGAAAAATTCACTTAGAGCCACCAAAAATAGTCATCAAGCATTTTCCTGCCCATAAACTGGGAAATTTGTGCAAGAAGAGGAGGAATATCTGGAATACCTGATATTGTTGTAAATAATAATAATAATAATGTTATTGGCTTTACGTTCCACTAACTACTCTTACGGTTTTCGGAGACGCCAAGATGCTGGAATTTTGTCCCGCAGGAGTTCTTTTACGTGCCAGTAAATCTACCGGCACGAGGCTGATCTATTTGAGCACCTTCAAATACTACCGGACTGAGCCAGAATCGAACCTGCCAAGTTGGGGCCAGAAGGCCAGCGCCTCAACTGTTTGAGCCTCTCAGCCCAGCTGATGTTGTATAATGATGAATATGCTGTTTCTCGTGAAATTCTATATTTTTTAAAAACATCAAGTAACTGCAACCTATGATATTAGCATTTCAGATGTTAAGGAAAACCTGTGATGGATTGTAAATTTTATGACAAGAAATAGTATTTCTCAGCAATGGAACGTCACTGTGCCAAAGAATGGCGAAAGTATTTCGACGAAGAGAAACGAATTTCACAATTTCGTGATAAGGAAGCGACGTGTTAAGAGAACCGTAATCTCCTTTTCTAAAACGGAAACGCAGACCACCGCCCATCAGTTTCGATATGCCACAAGTCAGCTAAAATGAAATGTCGTATGGCTCTTAGTGACGGGATATCCCAGGACGGGTTCGGCTCGCCAGGTGCAGGTCTTTCTATTTGACACCTGTAGGCGACCTGCGCGTCGTGATGAGGATGAAATGATGATGATGACAACACATACACCCAGCCTCCGTGCCATTGGAATTAACCACTTAAGGTTAAAATCCTCGACCCGGCTGGGAATCGAACCCGGGACCCTCTGAACCGAAGGCCAGTACGCTGACCGTTCAGCCAACGAGTCGGACGCAAGTCAGCTGAACAATCTATATGAAAGGCAAAACTAGTGTTAGTGTACAAACAACCAGGAGCTAGAAACAGCGATGCATAATAATGCTTGCAGCAATAGCTGAAGGAAGAAAAACCCCTATGCATATTCTAAAATGAAGAACAATGTTAAAAGTTACATTTCCACAAGACCCCCACGTTCATGCACAAGAGGAAGGGTGTATAGACACATCGATTCCAACAGGTACATGACTGAATATGAACAGTTTGGAGAAATCAACCTATAACTCTCCCTCAATGCCTGGCTCTCCTCCTGTTGGACTACTTTCATGACCACTTGATGGACGATACGAACAAGTTACTGGAAATGATGAAAACCGACTTCGTAGAGATTCCTGGTGGACTGATCCCAGCCCTTTGATACTTCAATAAATAAGTCCTTAGAGGGCCATGTCTGAAAAACCCTATTAAGGCTGGGTGGCAAAAAGAATGGAATGCACAAACTTACTTCAGCATGCAAAATATGAAAACCATCTGTTGCACTTCTTTGCCAGTGGATATTGAGTGCTTGGGACACTATTTATTCGGGAATAATTTTAAATAATTTCAAAAATCTCCTAAGCATATTAAATGCGAGATGATGTTTTGATCTGGAAAGATGAAAGTGGCGACTGCAGTAGAGATGATGAATAGCATATATAAAGGTTAAGGATTTTCTTCTTTTTGCCGGTTGCCAATGAATACCAACGTGATTGATACTCTAGCCAAGTCATATTTTCTTTACTTCAGGTGCTATTATCAGATCGCAATGGGAAGAATATCTTTCCGGTACCGCAGCCTACTTCAAACTGTTGTGTTCAACTTGCCAGATGTAAGCTTATGCCAAAAGGCGATTAATTTTAATTTCATTTAATTGGTATGTATATACTTATTGTATCTTAATTTCTTGGTATATAATCCTTCTGCACGTCAGAATTATGTGAATAATTTACACAGCCGGATTTTTCACATATGTGACTTTTAAGAACTAAGAGTGTTTGACTTGGTTGCCCCAGAGAAATATTATGTCGTCTGTTGAAAATGTAACATTGACAATATTAACTGAAACCTCCTTTGTGACAAGGTCTCTGCATAAAAAGTTATCCTTTCAACTGGAACCCTAACCCAATAGCGCACAATACTGTAGCAAAACATCAAGCCCATAGTGACAACTATAGCTATAAATTTACTTTGGCTGTAGTGGCATATACCCACCTGTGTATTCTGCTGTGCTATGGTACTTCACCAGATAGTCATTTTGTGGCAATTTTTTCTGTAGCAAAAAAATGTGTCTTACAAGAAAGTTCCACACAGCTGGAGTAGGAAATAAAGAAAAGTAATCTACAGGGTTTTGTATTTTTTTCTGGAAAGTTCCTTATACCTGCACTTGCTTCTCACCATGATTAAGGATCCATAGGAAGTTCAGGAGGATACACTAACCCAAACTAGACACACATTACAATGTGCAGGGGAAAAACTCTTACCTGCAGCAGCTTATCTGACCTAACCCTATTGGCAGAATTGCACTTTCCAATTAATTTATTTTTCATCTTATCTTTCAGACAAATCAGGTCAATGAAGGCACCCTTGAGAATTTCTCGAACATCGAAGGAACAATCCCTGAAATTATCAGCCATGAGTGTATTGACACATTAAAAAACTCAAAACTCTGCATAAACAACACTTCGTAAGTTATGATTTTCATTTCCGTGTTGATGTATAACTTATAGAATAGAAATTAATTGAGGGATGTTCCACCATTCAACACAATATATTTATAAAACATAATATTTATTAAGTGAAAACCAGTTTTGATTCCCTTGGAATCATTATAAATTCACAGTAAATAAATAAATCAAAGGATCTTAACAACAATCAACATGAAATCTGCCTTTATATACATTTAAAATGGTTGACATGGGTTATACGACATACAACAAATTAATATTTAAGGAACGTCCTAGGATCCAGGTCACATAACTGCAGCGCGTTTGTACAATATTGAACAGAGCTTTCAGAATATAAAAACTTAAAGTTGAGAAATACTGTGAGGTTCTTATTTGTTACTGTGGATATAAGAAACATATTAGAATGTTGAAATATTCAAACATGTCAAGTTTTGATATAGGTTTTTACCCTCCATCGACTATTCAACTCCGAATATTTGAACTGCTGTGCTATGTTACATCACTAGATAGTCACTTTGTGGCAATTTTTTCTGTAGCAAAAAAATGTGCCTGTCTTACAATTAAGTTCCACACAGCTGGAGAAAGAAATAAAGAAAAGTAATGTATAGGGTTCGTATTTCTTTCTGTTAAGTTTCTTATACCTGTACTTGCTTCTCTCACCATGATTTAAGGATTCATAGGAAGTCGACCTTCTAATTCCCAGTTTTCAAAACGTCAAACCAACGAGTCATAATTCAGTTTTCATAATATTCACAGCACCTTTCCTCAGCAGCCGTCTCTTATCCCACATCATTCGGCGCACCTTAATTCCCTCCCCTCCACCCCAACCCTCCCTCTCCTTTCCGACCTCAACCCTTGTCTCAACACTTGCCCCGCCCCTTCCTTTTCCTTTGAATCTCACAACTGTTAGTATGAGGCACACAACAATACACCACATGCGGCAATGAGAGGTAAGTCTCATATAACCTATGCAATTTGACTAACGTGCTCTCTCCTTCAATTCATTAAATTTATCTTATTTTATCTACATCCCAGGCTCGTATCATTCTTGAAGCAACTTCTTCAGTAATCCCTCTGTTGACCTGCTGAGCCTAACACAGACGGAGATTTTCTTTCAGGGTTTTCTCCCTTAGCCTTTGGTGTCCAATCACCTCAACCTACAAGGCAGCAGGATGTACTCATATTAATCCTTCAATACAAGGCTGCCTCTTCCACCATCTCCACCGTACCGAAGTCCACCTTCTCCGCTATAGAAGTCGTCGAGGTCTTCACTCCTAACCCTGAGCTGAGACCCTTACCAGATGTTACATACCGGGGCAGTGTGCTCTGCGACCGACATAGGAAGGGGCACCACACCCTGGGTAGGACTGCCTCCAAAAAGGGGTCCCTACCGGCTAGAACGAACTGGAGGAGGCTTGTACACAACCGCACCCGACTTGCTGGAGTGAAGAAATGATTATGATGATTATTTTATCTATCATTTATTCAGGTTAACTTCATGGAAACCGCAATGAATTGCGAATTTATACCAGCCACAAATTAAGTATGTGTCAGTTTTAACCACATCTTCATGAATCGTCCTGACAATGTCCAACAGCATTTTAGCATGATTTTAACAAGCACTATGGGAACATTTCATTTTATCTACGTTGGTTGATGTGGAAACACCATCTAGCAGTTCTGCGTCAGCTGGTGGTTATTTACAGTGGCGTCCAATGGTTTGCATACTGCTAGCACCACTCAAGTACATACCTGCCAACTTTTAGAAACCAAAAATAGGAAGATTTTTAATTCTTGGATTTAGTCACATATATTCCATCACTATCTAGGTGAAAAAAAGGTCAGGTTAAAAGGCATACATATCTACAATTACAATGCGAATTGACCATTAAATCTGAAATCTTAAAACTAATAAAACATAAAAATCGTTACAAGATAATGTACCTAATCATTCTCATTTAAGACACTACATACGAATAATAATATTTATGTCACACCGACACACGTAACAAAATGCATAATACCGTATTTTCTCGTGTAATTAACGCACTTTTTGACAAAAAGTACAGGCAAAAACTTTGGATGCGTAAATTATTCAAAGAATTCAGATATTTTTAAATGATTTAGAATACATTTACATTTAAAAGATACATCAAATACAATATAAACACAACTGGTTCAACTCATTTGCGGTTATCGTCATTTGGCGTAAAATTCTGGCATGAGATTTTTTCTGAAAAGTCAAATACGGTACATCAGGTAAGTTAGACACGTGGGTTTGAAGTACCGACACTGGAAAATATTCATCCCATTGCGAGCTGACAATACGACCTGAAGTAAAATAAACATGAACTAATAAAAGTACAATTCATGTAATGTCATAACAATGATATACCGACAAAAAAAAACACCTGTCCAACATGAGAAAGGCCGGGCATCGTATTCAATCTTGTACGAGTGACGTGTCCATCCACCCTTTTTCTTAAAAACGAACGTGGATCACTCGTGGAAATTATGCGTTAGGCATAGTTTTTCGTTTTAGTAAAATGTAAGGTGCAAGCTTCCTGCCATCAGCTGTTGCAGCAAGCATTGCAGTACATTGTTCTTTTTTTGCTTCCGGTAGCATGTACGATAACACTGCATGTTCCTTTCTTATTGATTGTTCGACTTTGTGGCATGTGGTTCCTGAAAGGGAGATGAAATATTCCTTCACTTTATGCTTCTCAATCACAAAGTGGTGAAAATGGTTGAAATCATTAGTCATTTTTTTTGGCATAATATTGTTCTTCGTCTAAGAGAAAGTACATTTCTCTTCACAAAATTAATCAAGCCTCGGCTAACCTTCAAATCCGAGACACTGATTCCACGTGCAGCGGCTATTTCCCATTCTTTAAAATACAGCATTTTGTGAGAAACGGCATAAGTAACAAAAGTATATATTTAAGCAGATTCTCCTCTACTTACGAAAACTTGCTGCATTTTGGTCCACGAAATGCTCTGCGAGACTTGTTGGCCACTTGAACACTTCTGTTACCAAGGTAGCGCACGTTTCATTTGGACACTGAATACTTGCTGCCCTATTCCCGTATGTTTCAGCGTAACTGATCACCACGAGTTTGTATGATGCAGTATTACTCGAATATTGTGGACTGAAACAATTTTGAGATCACATAATATCCCATACCCGAAACACTTTAAAACTAGAACAGTGGGATTTCCCGCTGGCTAAAACAGCACGTTGCCCTGTGTTTGGAATGCCCGCTTTCACAACAGGAAGCCTGCTACTCTAGTAGTTGACATCTTTATTTATTTATTTATCTTTATTTACGAAACGCGTCCGGAACTGCGTGCTGGATGTTCATAGTTGTGGGTGCGTCAAATACGTGAACATTTCTTTTTGTCCACTTTGGACCCCCCCCCCCCCAAAAAAAATCGGGATGCACAAATTATGAAAGGGCGTTAATTACGCCAGAAAATACAGTGGTTTCCTTTATTGGACAGTAAAATGGACGGTCTCCGAAACTTGGAGATAACGTTTGTTATATTTTTTGGCCATAACGAGAAAAGAAAATACCAGAAACTGTCACCGACACAACCCCCTTACAAACACTCAACTCATTAAAATTATGCACTTAAATATGCGAAACTACCACATACAAAATTATTCAATATGTCTCATACATCATTAAGATAAGACTTTGACAGAGGGGGGAAAGCATAGAAATGTAAGAAAAAACACGTGGCCTACAACTCCGAAACCATGCACAGAAACAATGTTAACAGCGCGCGAAAAGCACAATAACAAACTCATTCTTTTGTCCCGATTAAATGAGTCGCTAGCGCGCACTAGCCCTCTTGCTTGCAGACAATTGCCGCCCCAAATCCCCAGCTGTATAGAGCGCACACGCTGCTGTAGTGAGCGGGAAACACGATACACGAAGGCGACGGACGAAACACTCATGAAATAAAGCATCAAATAAATACGCTTGAAAAGGAGGTTTCATAAATTACACAAGCACATAAGAAATTATCCTTTATCCTAGGGGAAGAGTACTGGCCGTACTAGAGGTTGTGTGTCTGTTAGGTCACCAGCCCAGAGGCTGGTTGGATCCTCAAATAGCACCACCAAAGGTTATGCGGTTATAAGGAAATGCCAAAAACCAATGGCAGCACCAAAATGAGGCATACTAGGCAAGATAAGGAGTGAGGTAGTTTGCCATTGCTTTCCTCAACTAGAGGTTATATTGGTAAAAAATGGGAAGAAGTAAAAATAAATCAGAAAATCGGAAGACTGGTTAAAAACCAGAAAGTTTCAGGGTAAATCGAAAGGGTTGGCAGGTATGCAAGTAGATTTGGCGATTGATGATCTGACGACAGAATCAACATTTACCAGTTCCCGTTCTGCAATTGAAATTGTAATGATTAGCAGTGATGGAACTAAAAATTCTATGAATATTAATAGAAGAAAGAGTCTGAATGATGAGCATATCCCGATGCTAAGAATTTAGAGCCTAATTTATTTTTCAGATTTTACACATAGTTCATCCAAGATTTTAATGTTAATTGTGTGTTTGTACATTTGATTAGTTGTTAGATGTATTACATTAAGGCTGAAGATGGCCAGCCAAGGCCGAAACTAGTCCCAAGTTCAGTAATGTAATTAAAAAATAATGCATATTATAGTATTGAAAAGGTGGACCATTACGACATTAATTTAATAATAATTATCATTGTGATCACAATTCAATTTGGATCAAAACCATGAAGTTTATATCCCATGATGGTTCTAAAGACGAGAAAAATCCGTCACATGCCATGTAAGAATGACCACGTGTAGAGAAGATATAGCTGATCACAGAAAATAGACTACAGTGGAACCTCAATTCTCCATTTTTGGATGGAGCACGATAATAAAAATAAAAGAGTAAAGAAAACATACAACATGGGAAAACGGGAAATCCAGGAATGAAAACCATCAGCAATTTGGCTAAACATCACACAAATGAAATACGCATATTTATAATCTTACAAACACTCCTAAACCAAAATACAGCCCCAATGTGCCTTTGCCTGACAATAACAGGGTGACGCAGGGTCACTGTGACGAATCCTCTCTGCCGTTATTCTCTAGACTGGGGTCACCATCTCACCATTAGATAGCTCCTTAATTAAAGGTAATCTCGTAGGCTGAGTGGACCTGGAACCAGCCATTTTATCCAGGTAAAAAATGCCTCACTTTACCAGGAATAGAACCCAGGCTCTCCAGGTGAGAGGCAGGCTAGATCTAGGGACCGGCTTCAAACAATTACTGGTGCATGGGTTAAAAATCTCAATACTTTATATTCGGTTCAGCAACCTTGATCAGCCAAAATTTCAAAAATCTCAAACACCAAACCAAACAACAATCGACCACAAGTAGTTTTTAATTCTCCAATCGAATAAAATAATAACAACAATAATAATAATAATCATAATGTTATTTGTTTTATGTCCTACTAACTACTATTTTACGGTTTTCGGAGACGCCGAATCGAATAAAATAAAGCACATTAGATACAAAAGCGCCCAATATGATGGCAAAACTCGTTTCCTCATCCCAAGATTTACTTTAGTTCAGAAATATTCATGGTTGTTGCTATTAATATAGGAGGCGAGATCATTAACAAAGTGATCGTTTAATATCTTGTAACTCCAGCCAAAACAGGTATTTTTTGGAGAGAAGAAAAGTCTAAAAACGGGATAAAAACTATCCAATCATAACTATTGTTTCACCTGCCAACATACCTAACAATAATAATAATAATAATAATAATAATAATAATAATAATATTGATTTTATGTTCTCACATTTAACAATTTTTGCAGATGAAAAACAAATCATATGCGTTAATAAAAAAATGAAGACAATGATCGTACGAAATTAAACATTATGGTAATAAAATGCATTACTGCCACACCTGTAGATACCCATAAATGTGGCAAACTTCCCTGTTATTTATTTTTATTCTTTCCGGCATGGAACTTGTGGCACTATCCGGACACTTTATAGCACACCTAACCTAAACAATGCAGTCTCTCTTATCTCATTTAAAGACGGCACGAGCAGCGGGATACAACACAGCTGTTTTAGGTAAATCCTGATGTGATAAATGTAGAGAACAAGCATGAAATATACTTAAAGGGTCTGGCGTTCAACAGCCACAGTTATGAAAAGAAAGCTTCCAGTCACTATGCATTACATTCGGAAGTACAACTCTCAACTCTCAGCTGATGATTTCGCACGCTTTCTACAGCATGGCTTTATTCGGAAGGAGTGGCTTCTGGTACACATACACCACTGGGAATATCAGAGACCATCTCCAGAAACCATTCGGGAATACATTCACAATGTCTGTAAAATCTCCGTAAAATCTCACTTACTATGAAGAAAATTTTTTTTCTCTTACCATGGAGGAATAGTGCAACCAAGAGAGAACGCCAAGAAAGAAAACGTAAATATGACTATCAGCTCACTCAGTTTCAGTTCTACAATCAGCGAAGGAAAGCCGTGCAGAGGGTACTGAATCCAAAATCCGAATCTTGCAACGTCGTAATTTCCAAAATATCGGCCACTTACTCCGATCTATTTTCCATTGAAAATTCCAATATAAGGCATGATTATTGCTCCAAAATCAGTGATGTAGACCGTGTGGAGCTAGATGAAACGTACAGCCCCAGAATCACAAAAGAAGAAATCTCCGCAACAACACGTCGAATCGCAGTAGATACCGCTCCTGGTCCCGACCGTGTCTTAGTATGTGTCATCAGGGACGAAACAGTATGGGAAATCATAGCAATCATTGCGACTCGAATGCTTTCAACAGGCAAAATACCCCAGTGTCTAAAGAGCACTAGAACGGTGTTGATACATAAGAAAGGCGATGTCGAATGTCTGTCGAACTGGAGACTGGTAACGATCTGTTTGGTAATTAGACACGTCATTGAAAGGGTATTAGATCAGCATTTGCGCTCCTTTGTAACTTTCAGTGAATACCAAGGAGGCTTTAACGACCAGCCAGGATGCCTTATAAATATTTCCATTCTCAGAGGACTCCTCAAGACAGCAAAGACAGATAAGTAGGGTGTTACCGTGATTTTTTTAGACATATCAAAAGCCTTCGACAACATTGGACATCAGCACCTAAATCTAACACTAGCTGCCAAGCCAATTCCATCTAAACTGAAGGAACTAATCACCAATCTACAGACTGACAATACACCACAAATCGAAACTAATAAGGGTAAAACGAAGCTAATTCGCTTGCTAAGAGGACTTATTCAGGGATCACCATTATCGCCAGCATTGTATAACCTGGACACAGATTTCATTTTTGATGAGATAATAGAAGAAAACCTACTACAAGCATACGGCAAATCAGTTTCTGCAGAATTGGACCCTCTTGGTATTATAGGTTTCGCCGACGGCACAGCCATTGTTAGCAAAAACAAGGAAGCAGCTCGAGTTGACACGCATCGTTATCATATCGTTCAACAGATTAACACCAACAAATGTGTGGGAATATGTATTGAAAAGGGGAAGCTTGTGGACGGAGTGCTCGATATTCACGACAATTTCAAGATCAGTACTATTAAAGAAAGAGAAGAAATTCAATATCTCGGCATCACTTTTAACGAAACACTAACCTTTGATGCGAACTCTTCTCTAAAAACCGTGCACAAGAAGTTAGATGCACTTACAGCCTCACATTTGTTAAAGGCAGATTAAAAGTTCACTGTTTTGAAGAAAGCACTCAGTCCTACTCTTGTATATGCTTTTCAGGCTGCTCAAATCAGACGAGTGCAGCTTAGCTTCCTGAAAACCGCCGACAAAATGGTAAAAAGCTCCCTAAAGAAAATTTCACAATTACCCACGGATACACCCGATAGTGCTCTGTATTCTGATTTAAGATTCAAAGGCCTCAGACTTTTCAAAGCAACTTGGGAAGTACATCTGCAACAAATAAGTGTAAGCAACGCCCTTCGCCGAACCAGCATTAGCTACGTTTTAAAGATACGTGACCAGACATCCGAAATGACGCATTGTCTACAGGACCTGAACATCACAGATATTAACCGATTCTCCAATAAAGGCAGTGACCTTTCAAATCCAAGAAATATCCACCAAGAATAAGAAGTCGTGAAATGGCAACGAGGGGGTCTTTGCCTCATACGACACGGTATGTGAAATCATGGCAATCATTGTGACTTGAATGCTTTCAACAGGCAAAATACCCCAGTGTCTAAAGAGCGCTAGAACCGTGTTGACACTGTAATGGTTATAGCGTCCGCCATGCCAACTCGCTACGCACCGGGGGCGTCATCGTATCGGCCCCAACGCCCTTACGCTCAAGCGCACCAATCACGAGCAACACTTGGTGCTAGGCCAGCCCTCCCGCCCCGTCCGCGGTCCAACAGCAGAGGACGACGGAAATTACCCGACTACTAATCTGGAGTCTTCTATCTCGCGAGGTTCTTGGATACATCTAGCATCTGGACTGTTCTGGAAGGCCCAGAGCAGGTATATAAGGAGAGGAGTAACTTGGAGTAAGAGGTAGACTGAGTGAGTTAGTGAGCGAGTGACAGTGAGATAGTTCGCTGGAGCACAGTCAGTGATGGCCTGGGATAGTGCAGCCTGATGGAGTATCTGCCTGTTGGAGCCAGGGACTCGTTCCTGTTTCCTTGATGTCGTGTGTGTGAATCTCGTGGGACCAGCTGCTGGAGAAGATCCTTGGGTGTTCTGGAGTGGTGCGAAGGGAACACTGGATGCCGACGTGTGAAGACTGCGGAGTTTGATGGTTTGAGTGAACAGTGGATATTGTCCCGAGATGCGAGACTGACGTGTAGGCTGTGGACCGTGACAGCGCTAATGAGTGTGACTAAGTGGGTGAGTGAGTGTAGTGTAAATAATCGACGACTCTGTGTGTGTCTCATTGTAGATGGAACACGAGAAACTAAAAGAGCGCGCGAACTGTGTAAGTGTACTTGTGTAACTTGTAAGCTCGGCTATTGTCTGTGTGCGTGTGTAAATGTGTAATTGTAGTGCTTAGTTAATAAATTTTAGAAATAGGATGCTACCAGGTCCTGCACTCATTTATTTACTTATTTACCCCTCCAACATGTTACAATACGTAAGAAAAGTGATGTTTAACTTGAAACTGGAGACCGGTAACGATCTGCTCCGTAATTAGACATGGGAGACTACTGGCAAAAATGAGTGCAACTGGACTAGACAAAAGAGTGACAATGGGTTGCTGTATTTCTAGGAAATAGATCTCAGAGTAGGGGAAGCCATATCTGACCCTGTAATAATTAAGAGGGGAATTCCTCAAGGCAGTATTACTGGACCTTAATGCTTTCTTATATACATAAATGATATGAGTAAAGAAGTGCAACCACAGATAAGTTTTTTTTGCGGATGATATTCTGTATAGAGGAATAAATAAGTTACAAGATTGTGAGCAACTGCAACGCGACCTCAATAATGTTGTGAGATGGACAGCAGGCAATGGTATATTGATAAATGGGGTTAAAATTCAGGTTGTGATTTTCACAAATAGGAAAAGTCCTCTCGGTTTTAATTACTGCGTTGATGGGGTGAAAGTTCCTTTTGGGCATAATTTTAAGTGAAAATGGTTTTCCGTGGTTTCCCATTTTCACACCAGGCAAATGCTGGGGCTGTACCTTAATTAAGGCCACGGCCGCTTCCTTCCAACTCCTAGGCCTTTCCTATCCCATCGTCGCCATAAGACCTATCTGTGTCGGTGCGACGTAAAGCCCCTAGCAAAAAATAATTTTAAGTATCTAGGTGTTAATATAAGGACAGATCTTCATTGGCGTAATCACATAAATGGGATTGTAAATACAGTGGAACCTCGATTCTCCGTTTTTGGAGGGACTACGGAAAATAATGTACAACACGGGAAAACGGAAAATCCAGAAACGAATGAACCATCACCAATTTGGCTGAACATCACAAAAATGAAATATGTATACTTATAATCTTACAAACACCCCTAAACCAAACCAAACTACAGCCCCAATGGGCCTTCCGCCTACCAAGCGACCGCACTAGGTCCGAAGTCCTGGAGATTACGAGGTGACGCATGGTCAGTGTGATGAATCCTCTCGGCCGTTATTCCTGGCTCTAGACCGGGGTCGCCATATCACCATTAGATAGCTCCTCAATTAAAGGTAATCATATGACTGAACCTGGAACCAGCCCTCATATCCAGGTAAAAAAGCCTGATCTGGCCAGTAATCAAGCCCGGGCCCTCCAGGTGAGGGGCAGGCAAGTTAGACCGCAGGGCTGACTTCAAACGATAATTACCGGTACGCGACTTTAAAATCTTGAAACTTTACACTCAGTTTTACCGGGAAAAATCGTCAGTTTCCTCTGAAAACTTCGTCATATTCCTTCGAAAACTTCAGCCAAACTCTTCGAAAAATCTAATACCCATAACACCAAGCCAAACAACAATTGACCATAAGTAGTTTTATTAATATATGGCCAGATCTTCATTGGCGTAATCACATAAATGAAATTGCAAATACAGTGGAACCTCGATTCTCCATTTTTGGAAGCACTACGGAAAATAATGTACAGATCTTCATTGGCGTAATCTAATAAAATAAAGCACATTAGATACAAAAGCGTCCAACATGATGGCAAATTCCTTTTTTAAAAATTATCTCCCATTGTAATTTGGTCATTGGTAGACTGTTTCTAGTCAGTTTATGGAAATCTTGTAGGCCTACCTCGGAAATTAGGCCTACATCGATTTTTAAAGGTTATGTTGAACTCGAGAATATGATTTCGAAAGTATCAATCGTCAAGTTCTCGAATGCATTATATTTAATTCTGCCCGTCACTAATCACAATGAAATAAATATCATTAACACTTCCGAAATTACAATTATTCGCGACCTTGAGCTCAGCTGGAAAGCGCTCTCACTGTACAAGTCGATACGAGTGCGAAATAATACAAAGTTTTTAAATGTAATGTGCGCAAATACAACAACTGCGGCTTTTATAACATTATAACCCAAAAACGTGAAATTCCCAGTCTTATATTAGGATGAAAACAGTAATAGGCAATCCCAAAACCTCCCATGGCTTTAGGTATGGAAGGTACAACATCTGTTTTTGTCTCTATAACAAAATCGTATACGATAATATTAAAATACTAAATTTGTGTTACTTAAGAAGGAGCAGTTTCGATTCCCGGCTGAAAGCCCAGTGACTATACAGTGCCCTGAGGGAAATGCCGAAAACCTGTTCGGCGATACACTAGAAAAAAAAGGTAAAAAAATAAAACATGTAACCTTGGACATAATGTAGATTTTGCAAGTACGTACATTTGACTAAACTCGTTCCGTCTTCAAATATAGCTGTCAAAATGGGCTCCTTCCGAGGATTCTCACAACAATACTACCCGAATGCGATGCTAAGATGATCCCTTATGCAAGTTCACTGCCGATCACTTTTCCAGTACAATACTTCTTCAAATTACCACAATGACAGGACGTCAACACCAAGATACGAAAGTATGCCGTAGCCATCCTTTCATAAGACACAGTTTCTTGAAAAACGCGTGATGGAGGATTTAGCATTGATGGGACTGAAATTTCTGGACGGCTGATCCGGGAAAGAGTTCCTTTGAGGAACGGATAATGTGGGATTACTATGCGATTTAATTAGGATGCTCACGGAACCATGTAATTTGAATGAATACGGGAAAACGTAGTTCCCAGGAACGTATAATCGAGGTTCTACTGTAAAGGGTACAGATCGCTGCACATGGTTATTAGGGGATTTAGGGGTTGTAGTAAGGATGTAAAAGAGAGGGCATATAAGTCTCTGGTAAGACCCCAACTAGAGTATGGTTCCAGTGTATGGGACCCTAACCAGGATTACCTGATTCAAGAACTGGAAAAAATCCAACAAAAAAAAAGCAGCTCAATTTGTTCTGGGTGACTTCCGACAAAAGAGTAGCGTTACAAAAATGTTGCAAAGTTTGGGTTGGGAAGAACTAAGACTAGCTGCTCGACTAATGGTATGTTCCGTGCTGTCAGCGGAGAGATGGCATGGAATGACGTAAGAAGATGAATAAATTTGAGTGGCGTCTTTAAAAGTAGGAAAGATCACAATATGAAGATAAAGTTGGAATTCAATAGGTCAAATATTCATTTATAGGAAGGGGAGTTAGGGATTGGAATAACTTGCCCAGGGAGATATTAAATAAATTTCCAATTTCTTTGAAATCATTGAAGAAAAGTCTAGGAAAACAACAGATAGGGAATCTGCCACCTGGATGACTGCCGTAATTGCAGATCAGTATTGACTGATTGATATTGATTGATTGATTGATAACTCAGAACGGAAACCTCTGTTGCAGATGCGTCAAAGAGAAAGAAACATTGGTCCACGTTCTGGATTCTTGCCGCTATGGCGAAGTACTGAGAAACTCACGTCACCACAAGGTAAGATAACCGATCGCAGAAGAACTCCATAGCAAAAACTTCCGTGTACATGAACTCCAAGGTTTGTCTACAACTGGGAGTAGAAGACGAATTGACATAATTGCCTTTAAAGATAACGACAAGAAAGGCTTCATTATCGATCCGACCATCTGATTCGAGCACCATGTCGGCCAGTCTACTGAATTTAATCTTGAAAAGCAAAACATTTACGCGCCCACCATCCCATTCTACAAAGATAAATACCAGCTGACTGAAGTAGAGATTATCAGCCTAATGGTTGGTGCTCGTGGCACAATACCTGCCTTGTTCATTGAATTCTGGAAGAAGTTTGACCTGCCTATAAACAGCATTGAAAGAATAGTTACCACCACCGTACGTGGATCTGTACACATCCTGAAATCTCACCTGTTCGGACCTCAATAATTTTAAAAATCCGTATCACCGCTGTAATTCTATATGATAAAACATTCTCTATCCTGATATGCCTTACTTTGTCTATTGTGGCAACCTGTAATTGCGGGAAGTCGTTGATCCGTTCAATAAATATATATATATTTTCTGACATGAAAGGAAAGTAGATTATTCATCTTGTATTTCCAAGAATAAAACATACTTGTAATTGAACAAGCATGTCCTATTAATGTAAGGTTATATGAATATAGACTGTGCAGTTCTGAAGATTATATAATCATACACAGTTTGAAGAATCTCTTGATAATATTTTTTTTTTTTTTTTTTTTGCTGAGAAAAGGAATTCTGATGAAACATATTGACATACAAGTAAACACACTGTTGGGGAATACTACACAACCTCAACCAAGGAAGATGGTCAAATGCCTCTGCAGCCTTGTGAGAATCATTATGAATGAGCATGATCTTGATGCTTTTAAAAACTGACCACCCTCGGAGAAAATAAAATAAAAATGTTTTGTTCAAATTACAGTGTTACATTATTCAATTACAGTCTTCTAGTGCTAAAATTTAGAGGGAATACTTTTACATAATTATGCAAGCAATAACCACTTACCAACTTCTACCTACAGAACTAATGTCTCATTATAATGATCTCTGTATTCGATCAAGAACATACAAAACAAATAAGGTTAGACACAAAACTACCAGAAATATTCTAAAACTTAGCCTTACCAGGACATATCTCCAGAACTGGTAACAATCTGGTTATCATCCAGAAAACGGCAACAAGACAGGTACCCAGTGTGACCCGGCAATTCTCGGCTAACTCGCACATTGCCTTCTCTTGTTTTGAGGCTGAAATACATTGGAAATTGCTTAACATTTAAAATGAGAAAAATAGAAGTTAAAGTAACAGTAAATGTACATGTGTAATACAGAACTTCAGCACAATGAAATGCAAAATTACTGAAACCATTACATTAAGTCCTATGCAATATTACAACAGGAATGGTAAGCATTTTAACCCTTCACTTCATAAATTAATTTATTTGAAGGAAAACCAGCAATAAAATTAAGGTACATACACCAAATACCTTTCACATTATTCTCTATCTGGGGACAAACATACAACAAGAAAAGAATGCTCAAAATATGCTATCTCAGGGTGACAAGAGTACACAGAATATACAGTACTGTAGTTTTCTCTGAAAATAATATAAAACCATTGAAAAACTTTGAAAACTATAATACAGTTTTGGAAACAGACAAACATCAATGGAAACAACTGTTAGTTCCAGTTTTCAATTATTTATACTTGTGTGAAACATAAAGAAGTAGCTGGATGTGTAAGTGAAGCCCACATACATATCGTCAGGGCTAGGATTTTGATGACATGTCAACTTTTAATTGGTTCACAATAGACATTGCTAACTTGTATAGAACTCCTGATCACAGTTCCCACATTGCAAAAATACCAATTTATTAGGTCATTTTTTGCCACTTTTAGACCATTTTCTAAAATTGTTTATTATAAGGACATTGGGATAGTACAACAACACCAGTCAAAACAATTTTAATGTGTTATTTTAATTCCAGTTTTAAATGTGTAGTTTGACATTCCATCACTGTTTTAGATTAAGACTCAAGACATACCAATTTTAAATTTTTATTGGTACAAGATCAAAACTACAGTTGAACCTTGATATCTCGAACCTCCATTACTAGAATTTTCAGTAACTCAAAGTAACTAATTCCTCAGCCGTTTGTCCTATTCTTTTTGTGTATTTCTCTACTACTCAAAATTTGGTCACACGAATTTCTCGATTTCTCGAAGCAAGCACGTCTCCTCTGAAGCAAAAAATACTCTACTAGAATTTTGGGCAACAATGACTGAGCAATACAGAATTTCTGGTTTGTGAGGAACAGTAAACAAGTAAAGAAAGGTATAAGTGAAGCCGGGAGCTAACAAACTTCTAGTGATCGGAAAGTAGGCGAAGCCCCGCTGTTTTTTGGGGTGTGAATTAATTACTGGTCACGTACGAAAGCAACCCCCGAAGTCGCGGATGACCATTTACGAATCTTGTCTGTGTGGTATTGACGAGAAGTTTCAACGTGAAGGGAGGAAAGGTTAACGGTAACAAATGGAAGAGACTAAGGTATTTTTTCTAAAGGTGTTAACTGAGGTATGTTTCTTGTTTCACTACTGTATGTACTGTATCCTGTCTTCTAAAAAGTTACTATAATAAGGGCTACAATTAAAGGGATGCCGTAAAAAAGAGTATGTATATTTTTAAATATCATTAAAAATAATGTATCCTGTATAAACCAGTAGATATATATGGTTCAATTATGTGCTATACACGCTCAAAAACAGTATTCCCTATATCTTGACATTTCGATAACTCGAAATAAAATTTAGCTCCCAAGGTGATACGAGATAGAGGTTCCACTGTAATACCAATAATATAACATATAATATTAATTTAATGGTATTGAATAGGTGGACCTTTCTGTACCCTTTGATATTATTAGCATGTTTAACAAAATTTTATTGGCTCCATAGGCACGTCCCAGGATCAGGAGATCTGCCTGAAGGTAGTACCTTTAACAGAGATTATGTTCCACATTGCAGAGATTCAGCAAGGGCAGAGGTGAATGCTGCATTGGAAGGGAAGCGCATAGCAGTAATCACAGACGAGACTTCAGACAACTGAGGCAGATGCGTCTTTGTTGTTCTGTTCAGGACTATCACGCCAACTGCAGAACAAATAAGTTTATTTGGTAAGCTGTTCATTTTTGGATGCTGACAACAGGACAACATGCAGCCAAGCCATCATTGATGCTTTCAGAGACTATAATATCGATTGTGAAAACGTGCTGGGTTTAGCGTCACTGGGAGATACATTGGTACATGCTTCCAGGCATTACAGGCAATAATCGCAGACTATCTTCTTCACTTCCAGTGCTTTGCAAGTAAGTTGCATCTTGTGGGGGATATTATTCTCAAGGAACTGTCACAGTTGAACAATTTGGTTTCAAAACTTAAGATGGCTTTTCTCCACTGCAGAAAGTTCAAAGACTCCTACCTAAAACTTTTGCAAGATAATTTCTCTGATTTGAATGCACTGTTATTCCCAGTTCCTCTCATCACCCGATGGAACTCTGGGATTTGCTCCGTCCAGTATCTTGACAAGTACTTCACACCCCTGGTAGAATTCTTTAGCTCTCTTGATGAGAATTCCCTCAATAGCAGTGGCCATTCAGTGTTGGATATGTTTAGAGATCCGGACATGCTTCCCTTGCTGAAAGTTCAGATAAAATTTGTTTCACAGATATCTGTGACAATTAATGCAGCACTCACAATACTGGAGGGATCATCCTACTCGTATGCTCACCAGTTGGTACTGAAGTGTGCTGACAGATGGTTTCCATTGGAAACAAGTGACCGGCTGTCGAGTTGCAGAAACAGTACAAAGAAAGAGGAAATTAAGGTGCAATTTAAGCAATGTATGCTCAAATGCAGAACTAAGCTCTCGAAGCACATGAACGTCAGTGATACTAACGTGTTTTTCAACGAAGTGTGCAATTTATTTAGTCCTGCACTTGCAAGGCAAAAAAGTGCTCAGGAACAAAAATCATTTGTGTCTTTGAAGCATAAGTTGCCATTTTTCAGAAGTGTCACTGTTGATCAGTTTATCGAGGGCTGCAAGGCATATCACCAACAGATGCTGCAGAACATTAAAAAAATACACCGACACTCTTCAAATGTTGATGGAACTTAGGTGAAAGTTTCCTTCCTTTGTCCCGGACAGCACTGCAGTGCATTGCAGCCCCTACAAACAGGGTCGATGCAGAAGGTTTTTTAGCAAGCACAATGTGATTGTAATTGATAGGCAGTTTCAAATGAAGGAGGACACCATTAAAACAACTGGCATGTTGAACTTCATCTTCATTGAAATTCCTCTTCTTTGTAGGTCTGTTGAATTGTGATAAATTAATACGTTCAGAATAGTATTTTTCACTTTGAAATTGTGTTTGTAAATTTGTAAATATGTATAATTGTGTGTGGTAATACTTCTTGCAGTATTATGTTGATTTTTGTCTTATTTTCCGAAGTGTATTCAAAACCGCATGACGAGAGATGTGCGATTAAACAGTATGATTTTACGCCCACTTTTTTGTACAATTTTGCAAATTATGCCTATTTTTAACCAATTTTCTACAAAACACTAAATCTCTGATTTTTAAATGCTATAAACCACGAACTCCAATTATGACAGACTACTGTACACGTACGTTGTTACTGCGATTATGTACTGGGTGGTTCACCCGCCCCTTGCGATTTAGTTTTATGCTGTGTTTACTGCAATCCTAGAATACATCAGTCCCTTTCCACAAACCCCGGTAGTTACGGACTAGAAAACAGCAGGAATTGTGAGCGCCACTATTAATTCACTATGAGCACCCTGAATGAACGTGTGAAATGAGCACAGGTATGAAGAATGTGTATGTTATAACAGGATGTGCGCACACAGACCCTGAACAGGTATCGTATAGGGTGTGAACTGCTCGCAGCCTGTCAAGCCTCCAAATAGTTTACATGGCAGGGGCGTGATTGGAGATCTTAAGGTGAACAATGCTCAAGGGTTGGGAGGTTCGAATTCCGTGCACGCATTTTCTTTTTTCTATTACAGCCAGTTGCCTGGGATGTGGCAAGGTTACGTACTTAATAGTTTCCACAGACTGATTTATTTCTTTAGCCCTTAAAAGGGCCGTTGGTATGGTGGAATAAGGCATGGAGCTGGGTTGGAAGAGGCTAGGTAACATAAGAGGATTTCAGTTACCTATGTTGTTTAATGCAGCACCTGCTCGAACTGACAATTTCTGTGGTCGATACAGAGTTGCCCGCAATGTTGTAAGGACCGTCTGGCACGTTGCAACATCTCTGGCGTAACTGATCAGCATGCCTCAGTGATGAGCTGCCTAAGGTGACCAGGATTGGCTGGTTCCTGTGCATACACCAGTTGTTTCATGTGGCTCCAGAGAAAGAAATGCAGGGGCGTAAGATCAAGTGATATGGTGGGCCAAGAGACTGGCACTCGTGTATCAGGGTACATCGCGTGGAGTCTGTTCCTGACAACCACTGCCACGTGCGATGGAGCTCTGCCGTGTGAAAACCATATCCTGCAATGGTTAAGGAATGGCACATGTTCGAAGAACAGTGGTAGTTCATCTTGAAGAAACCGCAGATAGCATTCTCCCATCAGAGGTCCCTCAAAGAAATTGGGACCAATGAGGTAATCACTCACATTGCCACACCGTATGTTCACACCCCACTTGTCTGTTGTACCCAATGGGTATTATCCACACTCCAGTAATGCATATTGTGGGAATTAATGGTTCCATTGTCGTGGAACCGCGGTTCATCCGCAAATAAGATGGTCACTAAAGAGGCAAGATCAGTGTCCACACGTATGGTCCTTTGACACAATGCCACCTGGGCTTTGAAATCATGACCATGGAGCTCCTGGTTATGTGAAGAAGGTATAGGTGAAACTGCTAGGTATGCAGTATCCGCATAACAGACGTCCGACTGATGTTAGTCTCCTGCGCAATGGCCCATATGCTAGTGTGAGGATTATGTCGGATAGCATCCAACACGAACCCTTCATTGTGAGCAGACCTTGTGATCGTTAATGGGCCTTCCCAGGGACACAGTAGCCCGCAGACATCTTTCCACACACTGAAATGTCATGCTTGTTGGTTGTAAACTATCCAGATAGCATTCTTGAGACAAGCACGCTGCCTAGTTTCTGCATAGATGAGCAACATATCCACATACTCGTCCCTGGAATACATCATGCAGCAACGAATAAGTTTTGAAGTTTTGTGTTGTGTTGTGACTTGCCTCAAAGACGGGGAGTTCGTGCAGCTACATATCTACCAGCCATCGCATGTTATTGTTCCAATGGGGCACACTTTGCCCTACCTGTGGTCTACGAAACTTGGAACGTGTACGACATAGCTAAGACCATCAACATCACATTCAACCCAGCTCCATACCCACAATACATACGTCCGTTTACGGGGCCAAATAAACAAATCAGTCTGTGGAAGCTATCAAGTGTGCAAACTTACCACATCCTAGGCAATTGGCAGTAAGGAAAAAACAAAAACAAAACTTGCTTGTGATTTGAGCTTACGAGCATTGTCCACTATCACATCTCGCACTACACCATTGCCATGAGACCTATTGCCAGGCTTGACATGCAACGTGCAGTTCCCAGTCTACGCATGTTCTTGGTCTGTGTGTGCAACTCCTGTTGTATGGTACGTGTTCTTTGTATTTGTGCTTGTTTTACAGGTTCATTTGAGGTACCCATAATGAAACAATAGTGGTGCTGAATATTCCTTCTGTCCTCTAGCCCGTAACTGTACATCAGAACTTCGTCCAGTATAAACCTGGTTAGAGAGGGAGACCTATGTATTTCAGAAATGTAGTAAAAGCAACGGGATGCATTAACCCACATCCCAGGGCTGGTGGACCACCCAGTATATCGGACAGTTCAACGAGATAAGATGACCCGTGTATCATAAGGTGGCTTGAATATTCCTCCTCACCTTCCTACTGAACCATACCTACTGTGCAACAAACCAAGATACTGTGGTTTCAAAGTTGCCAATATGATAAGACATCAGCTGTCGAGCTGAAGAGTATGTATTCATAACCAAATGCAAAGAGGAACAAGATAAATGAGGCTACTGCATCAATTGCAAAGTGCACGTGCATAGACTAGCTAACCCCCAAAACATTATTTCAAGAAAAACTATTTAAAAGTTCAAGTGTATCTCTCGAATCCTTTCTGGACTGAAACACTGCAAATTTAATTGAAACACACAGATGACTGAATAATCAGATATAACAGTCAATAAGAATTACTGTATATAGAATTTTACTCTTATTGTTTTAAAGGGGGTCTAACACCTAGGTCAACTGCCCTCACCCTTCACATAAACATTTTCCGGGTGTACAGTAACCAATTGACTGATTCAACTTTTCACATTCTTTCTGACGATCATTTTTACACACATGAATGTATTATCCACACTACTACTCTACTGTTTATAGAAATAACAAAAAACTAATAACGCATACTGCATACTGTGTATGGTAACAGGTATTATTTCAATCTTAAACATTACAATCCTAGTTTCTTATTTAGAAAATCATCATATTGCTTATATTCCAAATTGCCTTAATTTTGAAAATAAATTCGGACAATATTAGCATCATTGCCGTGAGTGTTGCATGCACTTCTGGAAGTTTACAAACTCCTGCAAAAATTCCAAAATGTGGAGAAAATGAATAGGAGCATCCAAAATGTTCTTCTTTGAAGAGTTTTTTGGGTTTTGTTTTATACCATTTGGTACTTGACTCTTCTGAAATCAGTCTTTCTTCAAAGTGTCCAAAGAAATTCTTTTCAAGATAAAGCCAATGAATATCCTTCTGGACTACCTTTTTCACATTTATGACATACTTTTAAGAGCATAAAATCTTCTCCCTAAAAGGATGAAAAATGGTAGAAGTTCTGCGATGATATTTCATTGACAAATGGCTTATTCTTTCCAGCAAGTTGGACTAGCTGCATTCCAGTCATGAGGAAGGTCAATCAGAACTTTGTCCAGTATAAACCTGACATAATACTGTCGGATACACCAAGGATTCGGATTTAACACGGTGAAAATATTGTTTCCCGAAAAATATACAGTATTAATTTGTGAAATTCTTATCAAATCAATAAATTAGTCTGCTTAAAAGTGGAAAACCATGGAATACCATTTCCAAGACCGTCAATGTGGAATCAGAACACACTTTTTCTAAAGTCCAACTACATATGCAGTAGTTCCAGACAGCGTCTCTATGCCCTGAACTACGGTGGTCAGAGATGTCATTTCACAACGACTATCAGGTTAACCCTGTAGCGCGGCAATTCTTTAATCCTTTCAAGGTCCCAGCCAACAGGAAACAGTATAGTACACGTTACAATATTAGCCTTGGGGTATCTAGGATTGCATTCCTGGATATATCAGGAGCAACTAGAAACAAACAATTGCCAACCTATTTACTATATTTATATTCCTAAGAAGTTTGCCAAGGAAAGCAGCTGAGTTCTTGGAACCAGCCAATTAAGCCCTTACTACACCTCCCCTCCAGTCAACAAGTGTAGGCTATAATACAGTACTATCACTCATAATGTTGTGAATTCTGAGTTCCCTGCATGTGTAAAGAAAGGGGAGTCGAAGGCAAGTTTATCACCAGTGTGGCATCGCAGCAGGAACCATTAGAGGGTGGATGAGAGAAGATAAACTTAAAGAGAAAACTAAACTAGGTACAGGTACTCCACTAGGCAAGGGACTGTAGAGGTAGTTCTTAATGAAACCAAGTGAAGGTGTAATGCTGTTTAAGACACATTAGTGGTCAAGCTGGGAAATTCCATAATGATTTACATGGCAACCAAATTTTCATGGATTCAATGGATGGTATTCGCAGTGGAAACCTTGTCATGGTATAAGCAGGGCTTGGATTGGTAGACCACTCCATAAAAAGAGGAACAAAAGAGACTAAAATGACAGAAAAAGAGACCAAGTTGCCAAGAAGGGTCAAATGTTTGATGGTCACAAAAAAAGCATAACAAATTGTGATAAATGATGTACACAGGGTGGTTGGAAACAACGTGAACCGGGTATATGAGCATTACAGGGTTGGTCGTACTGATAATTTGAAAGACACAATTCAATTTGTCGCACCGTTGTCATATCAGCTGCTGAAGTTAGCAAATCAGATCGTTTCGTAGTAGAATTCAAACGGGTTTTGCGTGGCAGTGTTGTTAAATCTGCATATAGCTGAAGAGTTTATGGTGATAATTTTGCAAAGAAATGTCATTAATTTTCATTAATGTTTTGTGTTGGAAATTTTACTACAAATTCTTATTAATTTCGTGCTTTCTTAGGGGGTAAAACTATTGAGTAGTGACTAAATTGTAACTAAATAATAACGATTAGGTTAAAACATAATGTAATACCCATGTTCAAAAATTCATCGCCAAATGGCAACATTTATTCACATTTTGGTTCAGGTATATCAAACAACAATCACCAAACTGCAACATACAACAGGCAGCGTTTATAGTTTTTCTAAACTTTTCTTCCATATTTCTGCTATCAAATCGAACTTATGGCACCAGCAGGTGAAGCCATACAAATGATCTCCAATTACTACTTTTTTTTTAAAATCTGCTTTACGTCGCACCGACACAGAGAGGTCTTATGACGACGATGGGATAGGGAAGGGTTAGGAGTGGGAATGAAGCGGCCGTGGCCTTAATTTGCCTGGTGTGAAAATTGAAAACCACGGAAAACAACCTTCAGGGCTGCCGACAGCGGGGTTCAAACCCACTATCCCCACAGGTGCAAACTCACAGCTGCACGCCCCTAACCGCACGGCCAACTCGCCCGGCGGTAACTACTTTAAGAGACTTTACACATTTCAGCACATAAAGTGCAGTGTCTATACAAATGGCGTTAACATTATTGAAATCAATAATGAAGTCATTTAAAGTCTGGAAAACTGCCCGAGATGATACAACTGCGTTTGCTGATTCTAAGAAACTATACGAGCCTACATACAGCTGCTGGCAAGTTTACCACCTGATGTTCTGAAAGTACTGCATAGATGCAGTTACCACTATGATCTGTTCTTTCATTGCAATAGACAGCAATCAGCTTGGCAGTAAGCGACTCTTATTGGTAACTTAACTTCGGGTGGTAATTCCCCAGAGCCTGGGATGTAAATTTTCATCCACGATCTTACAGCAGAATTGTCAACTTTCTCAATGGGAATATTGGCCTAAAATAAATTTCTTAGAAAATGTCTGTAAAATATTTATGAATGTATATTTAGATATTAAATCAATCGTGAGAATTTAAGGCCTTCTTCGGGGGGCGATATTAAAACTAGGTGTATCTTAATGGTTTTAACTATACAAACCCTAATGAAAATATTTGAGAAATAACCGGGGAGGGGGGAGCAATTACAGCAAGCTATGACAATGAATTAAAGTGTTACTTCTTAAATGTTTTTATCACAAAAACTTTTTTTTACAATTGGCTTCATGTCGCACCGACAGAGATAGGTCTTATGACGACGATTGGATAGGGAAGGCCTAGGAGTTTGAAGGAAGTGGGCGTAGCCTTAATTAAGGTACAGCTCCAGCATTTGCTTGGTGTGAAAATGGGAAACCATGGAAAACCATCTTCAGGGCTGCCGACTGTGGGGTTCAAACCGACTATCTCCCAGATGCAAGCTCACAGTGCGCGCCCGTAATCGCAAGGCCAAACTGCACAGTATATCACAAAAACTATTAGTTTTATCATGTCAAGCAAACATATTAAACAACATTTTTTAATTTACTTCATTAAGTGTCTTGGAACACGTTCCATTTTCAAAGTTTATACAATTTTTACGTAGCGTAAATGTTAAACATTGAATAATATTCTAACTCAAATAGCATAATCTAAGGAATACTTAACAATATCAGGAGCCATACCTTGATCATTTCTCTTGTGTCCATAATGAACTCAACTTTTGTCACTTTTTGCCTTTTTCTGCGCTAGAAGCGAACTCTCGATGCTCAGTTGCCTCTTAGGTGTGTTAATTGTTTCAACTGAACCCTCCATTTGCTAAACATGGCCCTGGGTTTTAATGTGCTTTTCACAAGCATCACACTTTACGAATAGACCATTAAATTTAAAGAAAACCTAAAAATGGTTACAATAATAATGTTATTGCCTTTACGTCCCACTAACTACTTTTACGGTTTTCAGACACGCCAAGGCGCCAGAATTTAGTCCCGCAGGAGTTCTCTTATGTGATAGTAAATCTACCGACACGAGACTGACATATTTGAGCACCTTCAAATACCACCAGACTGAGCCTGGATTGAACCTGCCAAGTTGGGGTCAGAAGGCCAGAGCCTCAAACGTCTGAGCAACTCAGCCTGGCAAAAATGGTTACAAGAAAGTGTAAATAACACAGAGAAAAAAAAAAAAAAAAAAAAAAAAATGCTTAATAGTTTCTTTTATTTGACTGTAAAATGAAAGGAAAGGTTTAGTGTCCATAACGTGAAGAGAGAATTTTTTAAAAAGTGTTACTGAGACAACTCTGAAACACATTGAAGTCATTAAAATTGTGAACTAAGAATGAACACAAATGCAGAGACAGGCACACGCAAAACTACCACACACAAAATAGATCAATATGTCTCATACATTATTAACATAGGACTTCGACAGGGGAAAAAGCACAGAACCGCAAGAAAAAACACGTGGACTACCAACTCCAACAAAACTACACACAGAAACGATGTTAGCGCGCGAACCACACAATAACCAAGTAACAAACTCGTTCTTTCGTCCTGATTAACAGAGTTGCTAGCACACGCTAGCCTCTCTCACTAGGACGATTTCTGTCCCAAATTCCCAGCTGTAAAGCACACACGCTGCTGTAGTGAGCGGGAAACATGATACACTTGCCAAATAAAGCATCAAATAAATATGCTTGAAAATTACACAAGCACAAAATAATTACCCTAGGGAAAGAGTATGGACCCTATTGCAGGTTATATTGATCAAAAGTAAGTAAAAATTAATTGGAAAAATCAGAAAAAGAGTTAAAAAAACTGAAAGTTTCCAAGTATATCGGAAGGGTTGGCAGGCGTGTTTATTTTCATTTTCTTTGTCTCAAAAAAACAGGGGGGGGGGGGGGGGGCTAATACACAAGTAAATACGATATACTGTTCGACAAACAGTCTGGGAATATCGACTTCTGGAAATTTTCTTGCAACAATCTGAATGGAACACAATTGAACATATACATGGACAACCGATCGACCGGCCTCTTGATTGTAGTAGATCAAACTCGAATGTTCGATTACCGTTCATAAACACACACACACGGACATGTCTACGAAATTCCTAATGTTTCCATATGTATTTGGATAAATCATTACTGTAAGATTCCATAAACCTCCATATGTAACAGAATGATAGTGGATTATACCCAATATACGAATATTACAGAGTTTTCTACGTTCTGTACTACAGATATTTTGAAGTCATACAAAATGTGCAATACATACAGGGTCTTTATTTATGCTTGCAAGGACTTTCTCGCTCGACCTTGGCCGCCGATGACAGGCCCCTACCGGCCGCTGGCGTGAGTGGTTTCCGGCACTTCCTGCAGTTGCTGAGAGCTGAGCTCCGAGATAGTAGGGTGTTCAATGAAGCTACTGCGTACTGTATGTCGTATTGTATAGTGTTTTATTGCGATTGTGTATAGTGCTGAAATGTATGTAAAATATTCGTTACGTGAACGTGTATTTATGCACAATACTTACATTAAGTGCAGAAAATCGTGCGCTAGGACAAGACAAAAGTAACGGGCGAAATTTCCAGGGAGACCCATTCCTATCAATCGGACAATAAAACAACTAGCCAAGAGATTCAAACGTACAGGTTCAGCAAACAATAAAAATAGATGTAAAGGTTGTCATGTCCTTACTGAAGCGTGTTTGGTATGAGGATCGCAAGTAAAAATTTGTGGCCCCCTCGTAGCTCAGATTTAACGGCATATGATTTTTATTTGTGGGGAATGTTAAAAAATGTAGTTTATGGGAACAATGCTCACACACTAGATGAACTTAAAGCCAATATAAGAGCTGCAATTGCATCCAAAGAAATTGGTAGCGTAACCGAAAACTTCATTAGGAGATGCCGATTATGTTTGGCAGCGCATGGGGAACATTTTCAGCATAAACTGTAAACATGGTGAATAAAATGCATGATAATGATTTTGAGCACATGCGGTAGCCGGCAACTGAACAGTCACCGGCCAAGGTCGAGCGAGAAAGTCCTTGCCATGCATAAATCAAGACTGTACTTACATAATATGGTCGTATTTAACATTTACCATATTTTCTCGAATACTTAACACACTTTTTTGATGAAAAACAGTTGAAAAATTCGGAGGCATAAATTATTCAAGGAATTCAGATATTAGTAAAATTATTCTGAATTTATTTACATTTAAAAGAATACATCAAATATATACACACAATTTGTTCAACTTATTTGCAGTCATTGTCATTTGGCGTAAAATTACGACGTGCGCTTCTTTCTGAAATTCAGATAGGACACATAAGGTAAGCTGGAGACAGGTTTGAAGTACCGACACTGGAAAGTTCTCATCCAGTTACAAGCTGACAGTACGACCTGAAGTGAAATAAATATGAACTAATAAAAGTTCAATTCATGTAAGTACATAATAATGACATACCGGCAAAAACCGAAAACTCTTACCATTTATAGGGCACCGTCTTCGAGTTTGCTAAGGAAACTGGAAGAACTGTTGCTACTGTTATTACAGTACTACTCACATCTCTCCATAAGAAATCATCTTCACTCCCGTCTAACGAATTTGAGATTCCTGTTTTCTTGAAGCTCTTTTCAATCACCTTCGAAGAAATCATGTCTGAAAAACGCAAAATCCACTCACAAGGTAGTTCCACAGGTGGTTTCCGAATCTTGCCTGTTGGGATAAGTTCGTGCAAACTTTCCACCATCCAGGTTTTTGCACATTGTCCTTGAATGCTTTATTTATCGAAACATCCAAGGGTTGAAGTGTCGACGTCAGTAAACCAGGAATCACTGCCAAATCGGTTTTCATGGTTTCTAATAACTACTTAGTGTCTCCCGTCAGGTGGCTACAAAAACAGCCCATTACGAAAAAGGCCGGGGATCGAAGGAGGGACCCTGCTCGATTTCCCCAAACTGTTCGTATCCAATCTTGTACGAGTGACTTGTCCATCCATCTTCTTTCCTGGATGTGAACGTGGATCCCTCATGGAAATTTTACTTTTGGCATTGTTTTTCGCTTTAGAACAACTTAAGGTAAGGTGCAAGCTTTCTGCCATCAGCTGTTACAGCAAGCATTACAGTGCATTGCTGTTTTTCGCTTCCCGTAGTGCGTACGATAACACTCGATGTCCCTTTCGTATTGATTGTTGACTTTGTGGCATGTCGAAACTTACTGGAGTCTGATCTGCGTTTCCTATTTGGGACTGCAAATATTCCTTAACTTTACACTTCTCAATCGCAAAGCGGTGAAAATCGCTTACATTTTGGTTGAAATCATTCGGCTTCTTTGGCATAATGTTGTTGTTCGAAGAGAGAGCCCATTTCTCTTCATAAAATGAACCGTTCAGCATCAGCTAACCTTAAAATCCAAGACACGGATTACATATGCAGCAGCTATTTCTTGCCATTTAAAATACAGCATTTCGTGAGAAACGGCATAACCACTGTTGCGCAATGAAATCACATATTTAAGTCGATCCTTCACTACTTGCAGAAACTTGCCACATTTTGGTCAGGAAAATGCTTTGCGAGACTTGTTGGTCGCTTGAAGTGCAATTTTCTGTTTCCGCCAGTAGTGCACGTTGCATTCGGACACTGAATACTAGTAGCCCGCTGCCTTATTCCTGTATGTTTCGGTGAAACTGATCACTGCGAGTTTATATGATGCCGCATTACTAGAATACTAGATTAATAAACAGTTTTCAGATCTCAGAAAGCACATGAACCGCACCCTAAACACTAGTAAAATATGTGTATACCAGACTGGAATAGCGTGTCGCTAGCCACTTCTGCGCTGATTCATTCAATGAACTAGTGCAGTGGTATTTCCTAGCGGCTGATAACAGCACGTTGCCCAGTATTTGAAATGCCCGGTTTTGAAATAGGAAGCAGTTGACATCTTTATTTCGAAACCCATCCGGAGCAGCACGATGGATGTTCGAAAAAGTGGATGCGTCAAATACGGGAACATATCTTTTTCTCCCCTTTGGACCCCAAAATACTGAGATCAGCAAATTATGCAAGGGCATTAATTATTCGAGAAAATAGGTAATAAAAGATAATTAAAATATACGAACATGTATTTGAGGATATACAGATGTGCAGTAAGTATTTACAGGGTATGGTCGTACTTGTCATTTAATAAAAGATAATTAAAATGTATTAAACATAATAATTGAAGGTTTTACAAGAGTTAGGTTATGAGTAGGTTGGCGTACATACAAGTTACAGGATTGTGAGCAACTGCACAAAGACCTCAACAATGTTGAGGAATGGACAGCAGACAAATGTTGTGATTGTCAGGTTCCAAGTTTCACCACGAAGGAAAGTTATCTGAGTTTTAATTTCTATGTACAAAGGTGAGAAAGTACCTCACATGGATCACTGTTGGAAAGATCTTCATTGGGATAATCACATTGAGGTTGTAAATTATGGTTACAGACTTCTTCATATGGTTATGTGGGGTATTCAATGGTAGTAAGGTGTAAAGGGGAATGCACGTAAGTCACTGATAAGACACCAATTAGAGTATGGTTCCAGTGCATGGGACTCTTACTTGATTCACGAACTGGAAAAAAAAAAAAAAATTTCATACTCCTTTCAAATAATTCAAGAAAAGATTAAGGCAAAAAACTGGTACAAAATCAGCAACCTGGGCAACAGCCCTAAATGAAGGTCGGTGACGATCAAAGGATTTGATATCATTGTGTCTTACCGGGAGAAAAATGTATTACAAAAGGAGATTTTAATATCAACTGTAGTATATTATAAGAACAGTATTCAATGATTTGTGGCTACAGAGGTTTGTGAAATTAAAGGTCCGCACAGTAGACATTTATATATGGCTCAAATTTAATGGTCTATATAATACGAATGTAAGATCTAACATGTTAGATCTTAAGATATGGGGAATGTTGATTTATGATGTAGAAATCGCTGATGAAGGGAGTTGGGGCTCCCGAAATATGTACGAGTGTAATATTGTACAAAATTAGAAACTGATAATATATTGACAGGGCAGATCAAACCATTACCCGTAGTTTATTATATGTACCTAGCCAATACGAATCAACTAAGAGACCGAAAATGGTCAGTTTTGTCGAATCTGGATCCTTTTCTGGCGACAAACAAGAAAACTGTAGATGTGATTTCGTGCAGATCTGTTCAGATCTTATCATCCTGCACAGATAACTGGACTCCACTGAAAAATTCTCCTTATAATTTTTAAACCAAAAGCTAAATCTGAAATGGAGAGGGTTACAGCTAGACTCAAATATGTTTAACGACTGTACTAATGTTGTTAAAATTATATATATCTTGGTTATAAATATGATCCAATATTCTTTTCTCAGATTAGTGAGAAAAAATATCCAGTGTGGATAAGTAATCATACACAGGACATGACTTAAAAACCAACTAAAAAACATCAGACTTCAGAGCAGGCATATAAGGCATACAACAGAATTGCTAGCTCCAATTTCCCCTTGTCCTTGCCTAGTTGCAGATATTACTACCACCATACAATAGTAAACAGTTTGGTAAATTCTAACATGAATTTTTTTCATATTTATTCATTCTCCACTATATACTTTTAAAACTATACTGGCAGTCATTTCACGTTCCTTCCTTTACTCTAACAGAAGACCAATCCAGGAATGATAATTTAAGCCAGCTTAACACATTGACGACAGGCCCCGAACGGAAGCTGTTTCCCCATGTAGACCGGAGAGTTCATCCTCCAAGAAAGAAATTACATTGCTGCACTCAAACTACTGTAACTTGAAAAGTATCCAAGATATCTAACTTAAACTTGGAACATGTACTAACTAGGTTGCTTAGTTGTCTGTATGTTGTGACACCTTTCAAAGCAGTATCGTTTGTGGTTCAATTTAATAAGTAGAAATGCCCAGTTTGTAACATTTGTGTACTTACTGTTTTCAAGTATGCAAGGATTTCTCTTTTACGGCTACTCCCTGTGTAATGTTAGCTATTAATCGTTAAAAATGTCTAATTCACTGTCACTCTGTACCTATTACAACCGTTCTGTACATAATCAATCACAATTATCAGTATCCGTCGGCAACCGAATAAGCCACGCCAAGTTGACATTCGCAATGGAACTCCAGGGAATAGCTCTACATATCTGACAAAATTTTATCAATAATCAAGAAAATACAAGGTGAATTAAAGCGAGAATTCTCGCAGCCCGTCACCTATTGTCAGGTGAGAAGCTACGAGAATGCTCAGGGCAAATCACCCATGTGGCACATCATACAACGAATATGTATATAAATGTTGAAATACTTTGACATCATATAGCGCACGTCGCCATGGGTACGCCATCTTGTACAAAGATTCTCGGCACATAAGAAAATCCGTGTATATACAAAGTTTCCATGGCCACAAAAACCGTACAATTAAAAAAATACATTGACACAAATCTACCATCCCTTTAGTCCATGACATGTTTGAAAAGTATTTAAAATTATAACCAACAGATAGCACAACAAGCTACAAATGATGTCCGTGCATAAAAACTGAGGTCTCTGGGGCCCCTCAACAACTGCTGGCAGCAGTACTACAGAAATCTCTGGGGCCGGTCGTCAATGTGTTAAAATTCTACAAACATGAAAACTTGCTACTCGTGATGAAATCTACTAACTATGCATTTTGACCACTACCCTAAATAACTCCAGTGGAGCAAACGAACATTATCTAGCTGTTCCCCCCATAATTTCCCAGACACAATGTTGACAATGGGTGGCTATCACTAGCCCATAAGTTCAGGAGATCACCACTTTAAAAGCAGTACCGGGAGTGATTACAAAATAAAATAACTCACCTGTATATTGAACAAATGTTGTCCAGACCACCACATGCTACATAGCTTCCTGAAGGGGCATAGGCACACGTCATTACCCAGCTCGAACGTAGAGGAATAGCATGTACTTTGTTGGTCGTGTAGCTATCCCATACAATAAGTTTCCCATCCTGGGATGCGGAGACTAGGTTCCTGCAAATACTAAGAATTTATTACATATATTTCTTTTACAACAGCTGAAAAAAAACCAAGTCAACCAAAATCACCTCGTATTTACACATGTACCATATACAAAATTTCTTATATATATATATATATATATATAAAATAGAAAAATTGTCCAATGTATAAGACACTCATCAGGGTACATATATCATAAATCAGAGTGCTTCAACTCATTTTCCATAGTATTGTACAATATGCAGAAACGTGTGTGCAATTATCCGAGTACATCTCTGAGCACTAACTACTTAAATTACAACGAACAGGGTGTCGAAATAGATATTTATAAATAAATTAACTCCACTTTTCACTTTAGAAGACTATACAGACTCCTCGAACGCAAAAAGATCATAGCAAGCAGTAACAAAACTAACCAAGAGCTAAGAATAATGTGCTATCATATCCACTCAAGGTATTTCTCAAATTCCTTGAATGTTATTTGATTTACGTCCTACTAACTACATTTTAACAGTATTCGGAGTCAAATACCTTTTTCTTAGAGCACTTTTATCAACCTGTTCATTAATGTCTTTTTAAAGGAAATATCCAAATATAAAGGGCGAGTCAGCCAAGACGTTCAATGCAAATAACTCTTAAACAATCCGAAGATACCGATTCTTTTTTTACACCTCCGGTAAAGTTACCAAAGGGCTAATAAACTTACAGTACTTATGGTACCAACAGTTTTCTTTGATCGGAACTACAGTACACTGTTTTCCGCAACTAGCAACAGTCACGCACATCCGAAATTCAGGAGTAATTATTTTCAAAAGTCGGCAAGAACTTGAAGAAAATGAAAGGTCTCTAAACAAGTTTTGTTCGTCAGCTGTGAACAACCCTAACTGCATGAATTACTAACTAGAAGGCCAATGCAAATGCTACCTATGAAATCTGAACTCGGTCACCCAGATTCTTCATGCTCTTCTGACTGCAATATATTTACTCTTAATGTGCATGTAAATATACCAACACTGTATGATTTAAAAACTTTTAATACTATTGTAAGTAACAGCTAAAAGAAGAAAATGGACATGTGATGGCTTCCAAGGTACAGCAATATGAAATGAAATGGCATATGGCTTTTAGTGCCGGGAATGCCCAAGGACAAGGTATTTTGATTCGACGACCGCAGGCGACCCGTGCGTCATGAGGAGGAGGATGATGATGATGATGAAGACGACACATACACCCAGCCCCACTGCCAGTGGAATTAACCAATTACGGTTAAAATTCCCGACCCTGCCGGAAATCGAACCTGGGGCCCCTGCGGCCAAAGGCCAGCACGCTAACCATTTAGCCAGACACAGCAATATTATTCTGATTAAGTACTGTAATGTTAACAAGTGTCCTTCCCAGCATGTACCTTCAGCCTTTTGTTTACATCGTGTTATTACAGAATAAATACAATTTTGGTTTAATTTTAAACATTCAGCAACATTTAATATTACTGTTCCTTAAAAGCTGTCACTTATTCATTTCTCTATTAACAGTCACCTATGTTGAAACTAAAGGATTTAAATCATACCGAGTATTTACATGCGTATTAAAGAAAATATCTAAGCAGTCAGAAGAGGATGAAGGATCTCTCTATGTCATCATGCTCAATTTGAACATAGTGCGTGCCTTGGATACTGGGTATGTGATTTATTCAAAATGGGTAGCTGCTGAATGAAGCACGTTCGGAAGAGTATTTCTTGGATTTTGGAAAATAATGACACTCCTAAACTTGCAATGTCCAAGATTCTAATGTTAGGTGTATAATTTCATTTAAGCAAAAAACAAAATATCTTGGCAGATATTGACATTCTAGTGAAGTATTACAAGTTCAATGAGTCCCATGGTATCATTACTAAAAGTGGAAACAGACCTTTTTGATATCTAACAGTTTACAAGTAACTTAAGATGAAAGTTTTAGCTGACTCATGGTCTATTCCAGTATCTTTCACAGTTTAGTTTCCCCAATATCTCATTTTCAGCTTCACCAGGTGCTTAACCATGTTTTAATTTGCAATATTTTATTCTTCTGAAGTTGAAGTTCGAAATCCATGAAATTCCAGAAGCTATAAAAGGAACTTAAAATTACCTTATTCAGATTATTGATTCTTAGGTGGATTTTATTTTTTTGACAACTGTCAGAAATATCGACACCCTGCAAGTGTTATTCAAACTACAATCCAAAGTCAATCATGGTGCATTGTGAATGCAGCTGAAAGCAGTGTCTTAAGCTGACAAAATGAAAAATTGGAAAAAGTTAACAACCTATTAAATAAATGGACAGTACAACTACACATAGCGTAATAAGCATTTCCTCTAGTTCAAGTGACATGCAGAAATTCAAATATACTGACTGGCAAAAAAAGTGAACCATCAAGTTCTCTTCAATTTCTTGAGAAATCCTTCAATGAAACACACAATATTTAATGACACATCAAACATTTACTGTTTATAAGAAAAAAGAATCCTACAATGCCTACAGCTCAACTGTCTGTCATAGTTACTGTTTTCATGACTGTATTACACACTGATACTTGCATATGAAGCTCTGACGTCACTAACTACAGGGTGGCGCACGAATAGTTGACACAATTGAAAAGAAAATATAAAATGCAACTTATGTACTATTTGTTCAAATTTCGTGCACGCCTTCCCTGTTTCATGGAAATAACTGTAGAGGTGACACTGCTGCTTTGTCTCCGAATCCCTGAATTCCCGTGAGCTTTCTGCCATGGCCAACTATCTGTTCAGCAGCGCACCAAAACAGTAATCTTTTATTGCGAATCGAAAAGTGTTACGGCGTCACAAATAGAATTTCGAACTGAATTTCAGGTGGACACCAGCAAGAAACACCATCCTTCGCTTATACAGAAACTTTGAAGAACAAGACAGTGTGAAGGAAGAAAAGCGACCACGTGCACCAGCAGTTCGGTTTCCTGAAAACATCGCTGCACTGAGGGTCGCCATGCAGCCCACACCAGTCAACACTGCAAACTTCAAGAGAAAGTGAAATATCGCGCTGTTCAGTTCAAAGAATGTTACACGGTGACCTTCAATTGTACACGTACAAAATGACTGTACTACACAACCTAACAGATCTTCACAGGCAGAAGAAATTGCAGTACGCATTATGGACTCAAGATGGTCAAGTACTGTTTAACACTTGGCTCTCTGATGAAGTCTATTTTCAACTCAACAGGGCAGTTAATAAAGAAAATGTGCGATTATGGGCTACAGAAAAACCAGACAAGACCTCAAAGCCGCATGGAAATGCGTGTTCAGATTGCGCTGCTCTGCAGTAAAATTCATAAAGACCTGTGCCTTAAAGTCATCAGAAACATGCGTACTGGTCTCGAAGAGGTTGTTGGCAGCAGTGGAGGCCAGACTGAACATGTGATATAGTGAAGTGTATTTCCAGGGTCCAAGCTACCTGTGTCTAAAATTTCATTAGTGTTCGGTGAAAAATAAAGTTGTTATTGTGAAAGTAAATGTGTGAACTATTCGTCCGCCACCCTGTACAATGAAAACTGTGCATATCTTGCATTGACTCAATTCTTCTCAGTTAATCTAAAAGCTTAAAGGGATCTTCAAAGTGAAAAATTAGTGTACAGATGGACATCCTATATTCAAAATTTAAAAGCTAATATCTTGAGATTGATCAATCATATCAGTTGGGCATATGGATAGACATGATTGATAGGAAAAAAAAAAAATTTTCCCCAGTCTTGTAACTTGATGTCTAACTCGATTAAAGAAACAGAGTTGATTTGATGATGATAGACACAACTTAACTGTTCTATATTCCGATAATGACTGAATTATGCAAAACCAAAAATCTGATTTGGTAAACTTGGGAGACTTGGTTAGCTGGTTCTTCATATCAGGCACAATTTATACAGATTTCTTTGGTGGGATGGCAGTATTGAGTTGGCTGATGCGGTGTCTTGTACATGATCTCACGCACTTAATCATTGTGCTGAACTCTTCTGTATTGTCATAGCTACTGAAATGAACTAGGCACAACCAAAACAATCCAAAGACCCGGTTGATATCGCAGAGCTCGCGATCAATCTAGTTTTAATACCCAGTAATTGATTTAATGTAAATATGCGATATGTTTGCCAATGTTTCTAGGACCTGTTTCTCATTTCACACTTGAGTGGGCATTCACGACAATACAAAATTTCCAAGCTGCCTTGACGATTTCTAATGCATGTCATCCATTCTCAAAGCTTTCATTTTCATCCCTTTTAGGTGTGTTTCCATGTCAAACATTCCCCATATAAATAACTCTTCATATTACCACTCAGCAACACAAAAAGCAATTGCTAAAATATACCCACTCCTCCTATTGCAAAACCGGTATAAGAGGAAACTGGATCCTACAATACTTTGGACAATGTAACTAATACAGCTACGACTATTCCAGAGAGGTATTATTAGGATTACTATCACAAATTAACTGAATTATACAGTATAGGAATTTAAACTGAAAATTAGGACTGTTTTACCACACAGGTTGATGTCTAATACGGCACCATTCCACAATAATATATTTTTGATAAGAATGAGATTCAACTATGTTGTGTTATGCATTGTGTTTTTGTTATTCGATGTCATTTAAAACTACTGGAGAATGAAACTGTGTAATGTAACTAACTTTTGGACATTATCCTCAGAGCCCAGAAATCCAATGGAGGTGCTCACGAATGTAAGGCTACACATTTAAAACAAATTTATGACAGAATTTGTAGCAGTTGCCTAAACACTAGAATATATCACAAATTGCCCCAAATGCTGCTTGTCACTTTTGGAACATAGCAGAACAATCCAAGTTTTAAACAAAAAGTGCAATGGATAAAAGAATATTAAAGAGTTACACATGAAATATTTTATTACTATGGAAGACCTAAGCATGGTATGAGATGGTGGTTTTCCATGGTTTCCCCATTTTCACAATAGGCAAACACTGGGGCTGTACCTTAATTAAGGCCATGGCTGTTACTTCCCAAACCCCAGCCCTTCCCCATCTTTACATCACTGAAACCTTCGATGTGTCAGTGTGACGTTAAACCACTAGCAATGAATAGTTTGCCTAGAGGCAAATAATTGTAGTAAAATCTTTCCTATTTCAGAATGTTTTATTTTGACAAGAACTTGAAATAAAAAGTTGAATGATGATGTTTACAAATGCTAAAAACACATCTCTATGCAGGAAAAATGTTCTTTCCTAGACTGCTCTGCTACATAAATGGACAATTATAACAGGGTGAGGCAATGGAAAGGAAAATAGATGGAATTTGTCATTCTCATTCCTGGTGGAATTTGTCATTCTCATTCCTGGTAAATCCAAGCTACACTAGTTGTGGTTAGAGAAATGTCACCTCCCCATGGAATTTTCTAGCTATGCCTATGATAAAAGCGCTGATCACTGCACTTTTTCTAATCTCTAAAATGTAGCACAGAAGAACAGTCTACTGAAGTTTGACACTAAAAATAAATGCTTAAATAATGCAGAGTGATGTATATCCGACTTTCCTACACCATCAAGAAAATTGGCAACAGAAAGAGCATTCAAAGGAAAGTAAGAGAACACTACCAAAGCTAACTCGAGAAGTTCTCGACCAAGGAATTACTCTGTCAATCTCAAATATAATGGATATCTAAGGTCCCATCAAGTAAATTAGTGCGACAATGTGAAGGTTGCTTTGGAGCAAGTAAGGCCAGAAGACCTCATGGCAAAGTTCTAATGTTCCCAAAGATGAGATGCTCAAGGCTGGTTAAAATTCCTCTTCAACTTGTAGCAAGCTATCTACTTTAAATATGTTGTGTCTAACATAATAGTATGGCATAACATGTGATTACAATGTTGTCAGACCTTGTACTGGTGAGTAACAGCTGACCACAGGATAAGCAAAACACAAAATCTCCGTACATTTGATTGCAGCCAGATTACCCATGCCCGACAAATGTGCCATTCCCTCTCCGAAATAGTGAAGGTACCAGGTGTTCTTTGGGCCACAACCAAGATCACCACCGGCTAATTCGGATGGTAAGCCATGATAAGACTGCCTAGATGGCAGCAGATCACTATCAAATTCAATGCTGGACGACAGCCTAGTACAAGCAGCTATGCCATCCACAACCATCTCACCATAAAGGAGGTTGCAATATTAATGATATGAGTAAATATGGATACTCTTCCATCAATATTTGATATTTCAAACAACAGATACAAAATTATAATGAACAGGATAATTCATGTGTAGTCTGATGGCCTAATAGGAAACACAAAGTATTTTAATATAGAAAAAAGGTACTGACCAGTAACTAGGATATTTTTTTTCATACTGTCGGCTATCCATTCTGTCATCTACGTTCTGTGTGTGTATCTTGCATAGCTGCCTGTTTCTTATTTTTGGGAGTAAGTGTGAATTTTTCATCGCATGTAACGTTCCTGCATTGGTGATTTTCCCGCGAAAGTTACTTTCCATCAATCAATCGATCGATCAATCAATCAAATCAATCCTGATCTGCATTTAGGGCAGTCGCCCAGGTGGCAGATTCCCTCTCTGTTTTCCTAGCTTTTTCTTAAATGATTGCAAAGAAACTGGAAATTTATTGAACATCTCGCTTGGTAAGTTATTCCAGTCCCTAACTGCCCTTCCTATGAACGAATATTTGCCCCAATTTGTCCTCTTGAATTCCAGCTTTATCTTCATATTGTGATCTTTCCTACTTTTAAAGGCACCATTCAAACTTATTCGTCTGCTGATGTCCTCTCATGCCATCTCTCCACTGGCAGCTCAGAACATACCACTTAGTCGAGCAGCTCGTCTCTTTTCTCCCAAGTCTTCCCAGCCCAAACATTGCAACATTTTTGTAATGTCGGAAATCACCCAGAACAAATAGAGTTGCTTTCCTTCGGATTTTTTCCAGTTCTTGAATCAAGTAATCCTGGTGAGGGTCCCATACACTGGTACCATACTCTAGTTGGGGTCTTACAAGTGACATAAGCCCTCTCCTTTACATCATTACTACAACCCCTAAATACCCTCATAACCATGTGCAGAGATCTGTACCCTTTATTTACAATCATTTTTATGCGATTACCCCAAAGAAGATCTTTCCATATATTAACACCTAGGTATTTACAATGATCCCCAAAGGAAAATTTCACCCCATCAACGCAGTAATTAAAACTGAGAGGACTTTATCTATTTGTGAAACTCACAACCTGACTTTTAACCCCGTTTATCATCATACCATTGCCTACTGCACATCTCACAACATTATCAAGGTCATTTTGCAGTTGCTCACAATCTTGGAACTTATTTATTACTCTGTACAGAATAACATTATCTGCAAAAAGCCTCTTCTCTGATTCCACTTCTTTACACATGTTGTTTGAGTCATCAGTCCATAGACTGGTTTGATGCAGCTCTCCATGACACCCTATCATGTGCTAACCTTTTCATTTCTACGTAACTATTGCATCCTACATCTGCTCTAATCTGCTTGTCATATTCATACCTTGGTCTACCCCTACCGTTCTTTACCACCTACATTTCCTACAAAAACCAACTGACCAAGTCCTGGATGTCTTAAGATGTGTCCTATCATTCTATCTCTTCTTCTTGTCAAATTTAGCCAAATCGATCTCCTCTCGCCAATTCGATTCAGTATCTCTTCATTCGTGATTCGATCTATCCATCTCACCTTCAGCATCCTTCTGCAACACCACATTTCAAAAGCTTCTAATCTCTTTCTTTCTGAGTTAGTTATCATCCATGTTTCACTTCCATACAGTGCCAAGCTCCACATGAAAGTCTTCAAAAACATCTAATTCCTACATCAATGTTTGAAGAGAGCAAATTTCTTTTCTTAAGAAAGCTCTTCCTTGCTTGTGCTAATCTGCATTTTATGTCCTCTTTACTTCTGCCATCGTTAGTTATTTTACAACCCAAGTAACAATATTCATCCATTTCCTTTAAAATTTCATTACCTAATTTAATATTTCCTGCATCACCTGCCTTCATTAGACTGTACTCCATTACTTTTGTTTTGGACAATTATTTTCATCTTGTACTCCTTACCCAAGACTTCGTACATACCATTCAGCAGCTTCAAGATCTTCTGCAGTCTCAGATAAAATAATATCATCGGCAAATCTCAAGATTTTGATTTCCTCTCCTTGGATTGTGATTCCCTTTCCAAATTCCTCTTTGATTTCCTTTACTGCCTGTTCTATGTAAACATTGAAAAGGAGGGGGGACAAACTGCAGCCTTGCCTCACTCCTTTCTGGATTTTTCAAAGCCCTCGATTCTTATCACTGCAGACTTATTTTTATACAGATTGTATATAATTGATTGTTCTCGGTATCTGATCCCAATCACCTTCAGAGTCTTAAATAGCTTGGTCCGATCAACATTATCGATTGCCTTTTCTAGATCTACAAATGCCATGTACGTGGGCTTGTCCTTCTTGATTCGATCCTCAAAGATCAGACGTAAGGTCAGGATTGCTTCACGTGTTCCTACATTTCTTCTGAAGCCAAATCGATCTTCTCCCAACTTAGCTTCAACTTTTTTTTCCATCCTTCTGTAAATAATACATGTGAAAATTTTGCAGGCATGAGATATTAAACTAATGGTGCGGTAGTTTTCACACCTGTCAGTACTGGCTTTCTTGCGAATAGGTATAACATTCTGCCAAAAATCGGAGGGGACTTCTCCCGTTTCATACATCTTACACACTAAATGGAATAATCTTGCCATGCTGGTTTCTCCTAAGGCAGTCAGTAATTCAGAGCCTTGTTCCTATTGAGGTCGCTCCAAGTTCTGTCAAACTTTGACCTCAAAATTGGGTCTCCCATTTCATCAGCATCAACAGCCTCTTCTTGTTCCAGAACCAAATTACCTACATCTTTACCTTTATACAACTGTTGGATAGATTCCTGCCATCTTTCTGCTTTGTCTTTCTCTAGAAGTGGCTTTCCATCTGAGCTCTTAATATTCATACACCTAGATTTCCTTTCTCCAAAGGTTTCCTTGATTTTCCTGTATGCAGCATTTACCTTTCCTAGGACCATACAACCTTCGACATCTTTGCACTTCTTCAACCAGTCTTCCTTAGCTACCTTACGCTTTCTATCCACTTCATTCTTTAATCGCCTGTATTCTTTTCTGCCCTCTTCATTTCTAGCATTATTGTATTTTCGTCGTACATCAATCAGGTCTAGTATCTTCCGAGTTATCCACTATTCTTAGTTGATCTTTTCTTCCTTCCTAACATTTCTTCAGCAGCTCTACTGACTTCATTTTCCACGACTGTCCACTCTTCCTCTATTGCGTTTCCTTCAGCCTTTTCATTTAGTCCTTGTGCAACATGTTCCTTGAAACAATCCCTCACACTCTTTTCTTTCAACTTGTCTAGATCCCATCTCTTTGCGTTCTTTCCTTTCTTCAATTTCTTCAGCTTCAGATGGCATTTCATGACCAACAATTTGTGGTCAGAATCCACATCTGCTCCTGGGAAAGTTTTGCAATCCAAAACCTGGTTTCTGAATGTCTGCCTAATCATAATGCAGTCTATTTGATACATTCCAGTGTCTCCAGGTCTCGTTCATGTATACAGCCGTCGTTTGAACCAATTATTGCCAAGGAATAAATTATGATCAGCGCAGAATTCAACCAGCCGACTTCCTCTTTCATTCCTTTGTCCCAATCCGAATTCTCCTACTGTATTGCCTTCTCTTCCTTGGCCTACCTCTGCATTCCAGTCTCCCATCACATTTAGATTCTCGTCACCTTTTACATATTGTACTAAATCTTCTATCTCTTCATATATTGTTTCGATTTCCTCATCATCTGCTGAGCTAGTAGGCATATAGACCTGTACCATTGTGGTGGGCATTGGTTTGGTGTCTATCATGACAACAATAATTCTTTCACCATGCTGGTCGTAGTAGCTTACCCGCTGCCCCTATTTTCTTAATCATTATTAAACCAACTCCTGCATTTCCCCTGTTTGATTTTGTGTTGATAATTCAGTAGTCGCCTGACCAAAAATCCTGTTCTTCCTGCCAATGTACTTATAACAACTACATCTAACTTTAGTCTATCCATCTCCATTTTCAGGTTCTCTAATATACCACAACGATTCAAACTTCTAACATTCCACGCTCCGACTCGCACAATGTCGGTATCCATCTTCCTGATGATCGCCCCTCTCGTGTAGTCCCCACCCGGAGATCCGAATGGGGGACTAGTTTACCTCTGGAATCTTTTACCCGGGAGGAAGCCATCATCAGTACATCATTCATACAGAGAGAGCTGCATGTCCTCGGGAGTTAGTTACAGCTGTAGTTTCCCGTTGCTTTCAGCCGTGTAGCAGTATCAACACAGCTAAGCCATGTTGAGTATTATTACAAGGCCATATCAGTCAATCTTTACACATAAAGGTCCAATAATACTGCCTTGAGGAATTCCCCTCTTAATTATTACAGGGACAGATAAAGCTTCACCTACTCTAATTCTCTGAGATCTATTTTCTAGAAATAGAGCCACCCATTCAGTCACTCGTTTTTCTAGTCCAATTGCACTCATTTTTGCCAGTAGTCTCCCATGATCTACCCTATCAAATGCCTTAGACAGGTCAATCACAATACAATCTAACTGACCTCCTGAATCCAGGACATCTGCTATATCTTGCTGGAATCCTACAAGTTGAGCTTCAGTGGATAATCCTTTCCTAAACCCAAACTGCCTTCTATTAAACCAGTTATTAATTTTGCAAACATGTCTTATATAATCAGAGGGAATGGCAAGAATGGTGAAGATGGCTCCACCGAACAGTACACTGTAGATATACTTTAAAAAATAAAAAGACACTAAAGTATCAAATTCAGTGGAAATACAACACGTTCAAGCACCTATCGTATCATGTAGCTTTGGCCAGGTTGTGCAAAATAGACTAGAAAAAGGATTTGTATTTCAAACAAAGTCTAATGAACCTTTGTTATCTTCTTCACCATCCGCTTCGAACATTAATACTTCTGACAATCACAAAAGCAACACTGACATTGATGCCGATCTTCAACTATATAAAGTGTTCTGAAAGAAGGCTCCAATAAGCTGCAATCATAAGTCACATACTGTATGCCAAACTTGTTAGCTGTGGACAGAAACAACGGTCAAGGGAGGTTTCCTTGGTGTTACCGTGCATGTTTTTGGGAGTACACAGTTACTCTCCTTTGATATTTCAATAAAATCCTTACAGTCTCCGCATGCTGCTGAGAATAAGATCAATGCTATTCTGTCTGTATTGAAGTACTGCGACTCTGTACGGGACAGTCATGAGTGTTGCGACAGAACTGTTCTAATAAGGTAGTAATTCGAATATAGTCTGCTTCCATGTTTTTGCTCCTATCTTAAATTTGGTCACAGAAATGGCAACATCCAGCAGAGGCAATATCCAAAGTGAGACACATTATGAAATTCATAAAGAACAGTGTACACGTCTCCAAGTGGTTTAGGAGCATCCACATCACCAACAAATTTGCAGAAATATGACCCGACAAAATGAACACTGGACATCAAAACGAGATGGATGGAACTCAATGTTTTACATGATTGAACGATTTCTGGAATTTCAGACAACTGTTGAAGTCATAATTGATGATGCTTAGAGTCCAAAAATGCAGTTGTCATTGGTGATGGAAATTTTGAAACAGCTCCTTAAGGGGGCGTTACACAAGAATGCCATTAAAAAGTCACCGATTTCTTGAAATGGGTGCATCATCAAAAGTATTAATTGAAAAGCCGCAAAAATTGGCACGTTTGTAAAACACACTTCGGAAATTTAAATGATTCTGTCAAAATTTACAATTTTCAATTATTGTTTAAACAGTTCCCAATTAAATGTTTACAACAATTTTTACACCCATGCCCATACAATGTACCTTTCTCAGAAACCAGTAAGTGAATATGGTTAATTTTTAATATGAGTATACCTACGACAAGCAAAATACCTGAATCAATTGTTTTTTATCTACTCAACTAAAACATTTTTTAAATAATCACTTACATTTTTTAAAAACAAATTTCAATGACTTAAAAAACTTAAAATCCATTTTTTTTTGCTAGGGGCTTTACGTCGCACCGACACAGATAGGTCTTATGTTGATGATGGGATAGGAAAGGCCTGGGAGTTGGAAGGAAGCGGCCGTGGCCTTAAGGTACAGCCCCAGCATTTGCCTGGTGCGAAAATGGGAAATCATGGAAAACCATCTTCAGGGCTGCTGACAGTGGGATTCGAACCCACTATCTCCCGGATGCAAGCTCACAGCCGCACGCCTCTACGCGCACAGCCTACTCGCCTGTTAAATCCATTTTCAACATTTTGAACAATTCAGATGGTTTTATGTACACCAAGATGCATACAGAAAAAAAAAAAAAAATTGGTAATTGGTTGGTTAGTTTCAGAGAAAGGGGACAGTATATAATCAAAATTATAAATTACGGGAAACTGCAAACAACCAAAACACAGGATTTTAAAACCATTTAACTCACTCTTACCAGCTTCAATGTTCTCCAGCAGCATAATCTTCATTTTCCTCTCTCTCTTTGTCTTGTTGGGCACTTACTGCTCCTCTCTTCCTTGTTCTATGTTGTTTCACACTGATTTTATTCCTGATATCAGCTTCATAATCATAATTTATTAGCTTCATGTCCCGTATTGATTTCAATGCTCATAATTATAAGGCTGGATTTCCTCACCAAATCAATACTTTTATTATATTAAAGTACTTAAAACATTTCTCAGTACCAGTTTTGGCCTTTATAATAAGCCATCATTAGCTGCTGAAGAACCGCAATCTTCGTTAAAATAACGTACGATGTTAAACACTACCTATTCTAAGTTTAGGATGACTTATATCTAAGTTTAAATGATACATTGTTGTGATAAAACATGCATCAATGAGAATTGTAAAAGGCTTGATGTTCCTTTAACACACACTTTTTGATTCCTATATTATAAAGTATCACTGGTCTAGATGTTTTATTAACACACTTTTATAATTTTTATATTAAAGCAGGTATGTTTGAAGTGCCAATTTTGGCGTAACGAATAAACTGAGTTGATATCTTCATGTAGTTTGAGCACTGCTCGAGGTCGGGTTGTCTTAAGTTTAATGCCCCTGTCGAAACTGGGACCAAAAGGCATTTATCAGTTTCTCTAGTTCCTTAGACAGGAAATCTTCTGAAATAAATTTACAAATGTTTAAGGTGCGAATTCAAGAGTTCAGAAGAATGATAACACTGACGTACAAACAAAAATTCACACCTCCCAGCTTTCTTTCAGGTCTGACGACGAGGTGCTGCCGTCAAAAGGGCTGTAAAAGCAAAACTCGTCCTCAGTGTACAAAATGTAATGTTTACTTGTTTGAACAAAGATTTTAATTGTTTTAAATTATTCCACACTGTAAAATAGAACATTTGATCATGTACATATGCATATTCACATGAATTGAGGTGATTTTTCTTTTTTGTTAAGTAGTGAATTAAATCCTAACATGCACAATTGTGTGGGTGCTTTTTTCAGATGTCATTTTTATTTTGTAGAATAAACTAAAAATATATGTATTTAAGAGCATTTTAGTCAGTTTTTGATGTACAAACAAAAATTCACACCACCAGTTTTCTTTCAGTTCTGAAAGGGTTACGGCGAGGATGAATACAAAACACGAGGGTCAAAGCTTCCCACTGCTCTCAAGGACTTCAATATTAATACACTGAAATGAGAGCCAACAGGTACATACATATTTCAAAATTTCGTGAACCTCTGTGGCACAAATAGCCTGATAATACTTTCAACGTGCCTAGCCTTTTAGAACCCTTAAAAAAATAGTAATATAACTTAACTAAACAGTTCTCTACATTGACAGGTAATTGGGTTGCTTCTTGTGCAGATAAGTACGATATGACATAAAAACCCCACAGCATAAGAAGAAGATTGCCTGGCCTTCAGAAATTTGGCAATGCCTTTAGTTGCATCTATCACTGTGTATCAGTTTTCAGATTAAAAGTAAATGCAATTTTCCCCACAGAATGTCTATAGAAAAAGTCCACTATTGATATAAAAAAATTCCCTCACCCATGTTATTAGTACTCTCTAACAACGACAATAGAAGAATTGATATTTGACCTACCTGAGCATTAAAGAATAAAACTATAGGATAAGGTTCAACTGCATTTGAATTCACACTACCATCAATAGCCAAAGAAAATTAGGTCTTTTTGCAAGAGTTCACGTATTTGATTTTTTGCCTCAGATGACGTGTACTGAACGAAAGCGGAGGTTTTAGTTCTTGCACAACCATATTTCTGCAATATTGTAGAGTTCGGGAACAATGCTCTCAAATTTCCAGCATGGTCGAAAACAGACAAGGGAATATTATGCTAAAGAAAAGTCAATAGCAACGAGGCATTTGTCACCGAAATTTTGATTTGCCACATGAGCTGTTTCTTGAATTCTGTCTCTTCTGCGATAATCTCATTCACCATGAGCTGCATAGGAATCACATGAGCACACACTGCAGAACACAAGGTTTCCACTAATACGGAAGCAAGAAGGCATGGCCATTCCTTTGTGTAACCGTCTCCATATTTTTGTAATACTGGCACTGCTGTCTTCTTAGCAGATGCAATTTCACAATAGCTCTGCTTCATTCTTTTTTAATCTATGGCTAGAATAGTGGTAATTGTAACACAGTGAAGTACCATCCACTTCTACGCACACAAAAAAAGGGACCACGCACACCAATGACGTGCACTGAAGAAGAGCAGACTAGAGCTTCATTCAAAATTAATTTCACAATGCTCATGGTAGCAAAAGGAAGTAATTACCAAATAAGTAGTTGTTTGAGTCATCAGTCCATAGACTTGTTTGATGCAGCTCTCCATGCCACCCTATCCTGTACTAACCTTTTCATTTCTACGTAACTACTGCATTCTAAATCTGCTCTAATATGCTTGTCATCCATACCTTGGTCTACCCCTACTGTTCTTACCGCATATACTTCCCTCAAAAACCAACTGAACAAGTCCTGGATGTCTTAAAAATGTGTCCTATTATTCTCTCTTCTTCTCGTCAAATTTAGTCAAATCGATCTCTCACTGATTTGATTCAGTATCTCTTCATTTGTGATTCGATTTATCCATCTCATCTTCAGCATTCTTCAGTAACACCACATTTCAAAAGCTCCTATTCTTTTACTTACTGAGCTAGTTATCGTCCATGTTTCACTTCCATACAATGTCACGCCCGAGATGAAAGTCTTCAGAAACATCTTTCTAATTCCTATCAATATTTGAAGTGAGCAAATTTCTCAAATTTCTTTTCTTAAGAAAGCTCTTCCTTGCTTGTGCTAGCCTGCATTTTTATGTCGTCCTTACTTCTGCCATCGTTAGTTATTTTACTACCCAAGTAACAACATTCATCTACTTCCTTTAACCCTTTCCGGGTCACGGCGCAATATATTGCGTCTCACGGGAAGTGCCCCAACAGTTACGGCGCAATATATTGCGCGTCGAACTTTCGAGCATCATATCTTCGCTTCTCTTTGACATTCAGCAATGATTGAAGAATTTGTCGTATCTGCCATCTATCGGCTACCTTACGGAAGCTTGCGCTAATTTGTATTCTCTTTGGGAGCACTGTTAACTTAAATTTTTCATGTGAATGTCTACCACACTTGCTAGTCAATGCGATCTGATAAACATGGCTGCTCGCAGGCATGCGGAAGTTTTGAAAGGTGATGAAAAAGTATTTGAAATATTAATGAATGATTAAAGTGAGGGTTCAGATTTGTGTTAAAATTATTTAGAATGTGTTGACGATATTGTACCCGAAGTTTCAACTGTTGACGTTGAAGGTGTAAGTGACAATGATGAAGAATTACAACAAGCTTCCTCGAAGAGGCAGAAACGAAATGTATCAAATGATCATTGGGTCTGGGAAAAAGAAACGGGTAATAATAAATTTTTACCTACTGATTTTGGCTATAAGCCTGATCTTGCTGGAATCCAGGACCAATATTTGGCTGAAAACTCTCCAGAACTAGATATTTTCAATTTTTTTCCGCATACCTTAGTGAAAAAATTAGTCATAGAAACGAACTTGTATCACTCGCAATACGTAGAGAAAAATTAGGTCATTTATTCCACATCCCGAGCGTCAAAATGGACTGATATTACTGTCGAAGAAATGTATTTAGTTTTAGCAATATGTATTAATGGGTCATGTAAACAAACATAGCTTAGAAGAATATTAGTTAGTACCCAGCCCCTTGCTTTGAGGAATATCACACAAAAAAACTTTTAAGCAGGCTAATTGTGTGATGTTGTTTTTCATTTCATTCATCTCTATTTTATCTATTTTTGTGAATATAATGTCCAATGAGTGTGTTTTGCTATTTATAGAGAGATTTATTTATGTGCCTGTAAAAACCTAAATTGTGGGGTATGTGAGCGTTTAGAAAACCTGACCTTGAAAGGGTTAAGACTTCATTTTCTAATCTAATATTTCCTGCATCACCTGCTTTTGTTCGACTGCACTCATTACTTTTGTTTTGGACTTATTTATTTTTATCTTGTAGGTAGAGTTGTGAAATCACCAGCACTGAAACAACGAGGGTAGAGCAGTAATACTCAAAAGGATTGAAAATATTTCTTTCTTTCCTTTTTTTTTTTTTTTTAATCAGAAGACTTTCTTTGTCATAATATTGCTTTACCATAATAATTAGGAACAATTCGTAATAGCTGGCACTACCTAAATTAGGAAAAATCAATATCAGTAGAATAGAGGCATTGAAGCATACAAGTATGAGAAGGAAACCTTTCGGTAATGGATTGAACCATTAATTCCATTTATTAGGGATAACTGAATATTGCTAAAATGCCAAAATAAATTCACATGTGGCTTTGTGTGTTCAATGAGACCTCCAAGAGCAGCTATGGAACGAACTAGAAAGTGGGATCGCAATCTAAACTACGTTCTGTTGCCATCCAGGACATCTGTTAATTCTTTAAGAGGAAAAGTTAGTATTCTGAAGAGGTTGGAAGATTTACTAAAAAATGCTAGTGAAAAGTGATGTACAGCAACCAAATGAAAATGTCAAAGAGTAAGAGAGCTTAGGGAAGTCCAGTTACAAATCCATTCATTAAAAATGTTAACCAGTCATAATTTTACAATTACATCAAACTATAATAAAATAATTTGCATGAATGAGATTTCAAATATTATATTTTAATGTTACGTCATATACAAGTGAAGTGTCCTGAAAGTCACAATAACAACACAAAACAGATTTCAAGGATTTGTCATGCTGCACTTTGAGTGCCTGCCAGTATATTTCCCCAAAAAGTTCTATATTGTAAATGGAATATGAGTCTTGCACAGTATCAAACAGTACATGAGTAAATAAAGTGATTTCTAGTTCACATTGTTGTCACGTTAAAAATAGCCCTTGGAATACAAAATTCAGCTCAATAACAAGCAATTTGAAGTTGGACACTGCCACTTAAAAGAGAGGTAGTGCCTATAAAACAATGAAAGATAAGTACATTGAGGGATACAGAGAGAAATAAGAACACAGTAAATAATATACTAATAAGAATTGGTAATGAAATTAAGCAGTACAGAAATAATATTGTCACAGATTTATAAAGAAGATGGTCCAATAATAACAGTACAAGCATTGATTATATATCAACAGTCTTTCCAAGCTGACGCCAATGCTGTTTACAGATTACTCTATAAAGGGATTAGCAGTTGCGCACATTGTCGTTGTTCCCCTTCAAGTAGCCGAAGATTCAAGAACAATCAAAATGATCTGTCTGAATAAACAATATACTAAGAATTCAAAGAGCAAAGTCCATTACATGATTTAAGTTCGAAATTTCACTGAATTTCTCACATTCATTTCCAAAAACATGAAAGCACATAGAAGAGAGACTTTATTCAATCTTTAATATTACCAAGAAGTAGGAATGCCGTATGTCCTCTTTTTTAAAATTTTTATATGTGAATCAATCAATAGTGATCTGCATTTAGGGCAGTCGCCCAGGTGGCAGATTCCCTATCTGTTGTTTTCCTAGCCTTTTCCTAAATGATTTCAAAGAAATTAGAAATTTCTTGAACGTCTCCCTTGGTAAGTTATTCCAATCCCTAACTCCCCTTCCTATAAATGAATATTTGGCCCAGTTTGTCCTCTTGAACTCCAACTTTATCTTCATATTGTGATCTTTCCTACTTTTATAAACGCCACTCAAGCTTATTCGTCTACTAATGTCATTCCACTCCATCTCTCCGCTGACAGCTCAGAACATACCACTTAGTCTAGCAGCTCTTCCTCTTTCTCTCAATTCTTCCCAACCCAAACTTTGCAACATTTTAGTAACGCTACTCTTTTGTCAGAAATAAAAAAAATAAAAAAACTTATTTATCACTCTATAGAGAATAACACCATCCGCAAAAAGCCTTACCTCCGATTCCACTCCTTTACTCGTATCATTTATATATATAAGAAAACATAAAGGTCCGATAATACTGCCTTGAGGAATTCCCCTCTTAATCATTACAGAGTCAGATTAAGCTTCACCTACTCTAATGAATGGATAAACACTCTTCTCACCCAGTCACAGATAGCCACCAACTGGGAAGAGAGCATTCATAATGAATGAGTGATCAATGAATTGGATCATATGAATGATTCCATGGATGTATGTGTAAACTGTATTAAGAAAATGAATGAGCGAACGAACTCATTCAATTCACATGCAGTTTAAAGTTAACTTAAGGAAAAAAAAAAAAAAAAGACACAGTACAACAATTTATCTATTGCTACATTTAATATTTAAACCTACTAGTAAGTATGTCCCTCATCCTTCATTAGTTCTGTTAATGTCTGTTTTTTTTTTTTTTTTTTTTTTTTTTTTCCGTTTTTTCCTGAGATATCCCCTCTGGGATGGTGCTTCCTCTTCTTGCGAAGCTTTCATGGCTAACCGATATCTCTTTGTCGAGTCATCAATGTCACTACTTCCACATTGCACAGATATCACTTCAGCTGCTGCAACTGCAGCCTCAGCGTTCCCGCGTACTCCCGCTGCGAAATTGAACTTACGCATTGCTGATGTCTCTTTTTAGGATGCAAAAATTTTTTGCAGTTCTTCCCAGTGCAATCCTTCCTTATTTCTCGATTTCCTTTTTACAATGTCTCTAATACTTCATCCATGGTTATTGGATCACCTAGCATGGGCATGGTGTTCCCCATAATTCTCAGTATACTAGTATCAGTTTGATTAATTTTCCATTCATCCTTACCCCCTATTTGCCCCTTAAAGTACATCTTACATTTGCTTGGTTTCTACCTTTATTTTCCTTACAGACTGTGTTTATTCTATTCCAAACTTTCTTAGTTTCATTTCCTTTGCAATACTTATTTAATAATTGTACCTCTCTTTTCTACCACTTACTAGATCTTTGTACTCTGTTCTTAATCTACAAAAATCTATCTTAAGCCCCAGTGATCCCTCACTTCTGTACGCTTTTAATGCCCTTATCACCTCAGATTTCTTTTTCTTACATTCCTCATTATACCAAAGGTTTTGTTTCCCTTTCTCTTTCGTACCATCATTTTTCAACCAGCTATTACTATCGACCTTTCAGTCATTGTTATTGCCTCCTCTATGTTATTATTCTCTATCATACTGTATTTTCAATGCCTACCAACAGAATTTGAAATGTTTCTCCCCTGTAATAATCTCTAAACTCGTCTATATCTTCCTCAATCCATCTACACCTTACTGTTTCTGGATATAATTAATCTGCTTTATTTATTTCACTTTTCCTTCCTCTTTGAGCAGACAAATAACCACTAGGAAATGATAAGCTGTCCAGTTATTTACCTTCATATCTATAATATTGCCATAACAAAATCTATGCTACTCCCTCCTGAATCAGCTATATACTGTAAACTCCCTGTTTAATCCCCCAACTACCCACCATTTAGTACGCATAATTCTTCTACTGCACACACTTCTAGTAGTTTCTCTCCATTCTTTTTGCATTCCTTATCTTTACTTTTTGTTCTTTCTATTAATATGTATTCTATTTCTCTTATATATGTTATTTGCTTTACGTCCCACTAACTACCTTTTTACAATTTTTTTGAGACGCTGAGGTGTCGGAATTTAGCCTTGCAAGAGTTCTTCTACATGCCAGTAAATCTACCGACATGAGGCTGAAATATTTGAGCACCTTCAAATACCACCGGACTGAGCCAGGATCGAACCTGCCAAGCTGGGGTCAGAAGGCCAGCGCCTCAACCGTCTGAGCCACTCAGCCCGGCTCCTATTTATTGTATACCAGATTTTTCGCCCACCCTTGCATTATGAATCTCCCACTATAATTATTCCTGCTGCTTCATCTTTTAACTTAATCTGGTTTACTACACCAATAAGGTCATAAAAAAAATTATGCCTTTCTCAAAAGGAGATACCATTGGATGGTTGTAGCAGGAAACAATGAAAAATTCTCTCTCCCCCCTCCCTATTTTACATTATCTTCAACCAAACTGCTTTGCTAATCCATGCTCTCTCTAACTGAATAATGGATCCACTTGGTGAACTAATTATTTCCTCTTCTATACCAGTCCCTTCCTCTGCTCTTTCAACCCCTTTGTATCCTAAATGTCCTTTAAACTTAAAGGTGCTTTATGCAGTTTGTCTTTTTCCTGAGATGTCCTCATTCTGGGGTAGTGCTTCCTCTTCTTGCGTAGCTTTCACAGTTAGACAATATCTCTTTGTCGAGTCTGTCACTACTTCCGCGTTGCGCAGATACCACTTCAGCTGCTGCCACTGCAGCCTCAGCGTTCCCGCATAATCCCGCTGCGAAACTGAACTTACGCACTGCTGACATCTCTGGTCATTCCAACACCTCCTGCAATTGCTCAGCAGACCACTTTCTAGACCAAGAATCGCCTACCACCATAAGCCAGTTTCCGGTGATAAATTCTTTTAGTCCTGACTTCCATGCTCAAAATAAATGAAAGTGTAGTACTTTCATGTTTTTCATTTCTTCCACAACAAGCTCTTTCCTAATCCAAATTTTCGATCCTTTAAAATGTTTTGCGTTATTAAAATTTTTGGGGGTTTTTGGATTTGACACCATACATACCTTAAATGGCCTTCTTCCCATATTTTTTTCTATTCTAAAAGCACTATCAATGTCACCCTCACTACACTCAACTTTGACTTTTTTGCATATTAGCGCAATTAATTTGCGCAACATCTCATTAAAATTATTCTCCTCCGAATCAGCCAGTCCATACACAATTACATATTTCTCCCATCTCCAATTTCTCGTGTCAATTCCTTCCTCTCAAGCTACCTTACCCTTTCTTCTAAGTCCAGAACTTTCTTTCTAATTTCCTCCAACTCCATGTTATTTTGAAACAAACATTCCTTGATCCCACTTAGTTCCGTTTTAAAATCAGTCTTCATGCCTTGCAATTCCTTGTTTTGGGCCATCATAACTTGCTTTAGCTTCTCAATATCCTCCCAACACAGTCCAGAGCCCCAGTTAAACTCCACACCACCAATCACCAATACTACCATCACAACAAACCATGTTAACATAGTTTGTATAAAGCTACAGAACAGTTGACATTTTGAATTAATATAATTTACATCCTACAATGCCACTTCCCTATAGAACACCTGTATTGTTCAGTTGACACTCCCATTCTTTTCTGCGCACGCACTCTTGTCACACACTCGGCACTACACATCCGTTCACATCGCTGGTTGGATTACAACTAATGTTCTCTTTTTCCCGGACATGTCCTCTTTTTAACAGCACAAAAAAGCATCCGGCCGGATTTGCAAATAACTTGACAAATGTCCCCTTTAGGGGGGGAGGGTTTAAAATTTAAATGATATAAATGTGCGTGGTGTTTATAGTTATCAATTTCATTACCACATTTAAACAGGCAGCAATTTTTGTTTACAACTTATTAGCTTCCGTCATTTTTTTTTTCTAGTTGCTTTACGTCGCACTGACACAGATAGGTCTTATGGCGATGATGGGATAGGGAAGGGCTAGGAGTGGGAAGGAAGTGGCCGTGGCCTTAATTAAGGTACAGCCCCAGCATTTGCCTGGTGTGAAAATGGGAAACCACGGAAAACCACGTCTTCTTTCTATCTCAGTGTTGTTTAGAGGTTAAGAAAGGTCGAAATGACTCAAAAGCTGAATGTTTAATCTGCCCTGCTGGAACGTACATCTCACATGCTAACAAAGGAATGAAATCAATATTTATTGTTTAAATATCGAACTATGAACTGCCATAATAATAAGCTAAATTTCAAAAATTAATAACTATGGAAAGTATCGAGATTTTCAAACTAATCTAATAAAACCTTTTCTTCCACCTTTCAGGTGGTTTGGACTCGGAAGCACATGATAAAAAGGTTTTAAACATCCAGAAAAAATCTTCAATCTGTTGTCTCTTCAAAAATTAACACTTTTTGCTCCTAAAAATAGTTAAGAGTGACAACCCATCACGTTTGCTATGTGATTAGGGGCGCGCAGCTGTGAGCTTGCATATGGAAGATAACAGGTTCGAACCAGATTGTCGGCAGCCCAGAAGATGGTTTTCCGTGGTTTCCCATTTTCACTCCAGGCAAATTCTGGACATGTACCTTAATTAAGGCCATGGCCACTTCCTTCCCACTCCTAGCCCTTTCCTATTCCATCGTCGTCATAAGACCTATCTGTGTCGCTGTGACGTAAAGCAACTAGAAAAAAAAGTACCCTTACTTTTCATGCAGTGAGATATCACCATAGTTTCAAGTCCAGAAACTGCACCAGTAACTTGTAAAAATTCTTTATAAAGAGTCATCGGTCACCACTAATCGACACTTAGGGAAGTCGCCCAGGTGGTGGATTCCCCGTCTGTTTTTTACCTACTCCTTTCTTAAGTAATTGCAAAGAATTAGGAAATTTATTGAATATCTCCCTTGATAAATTATTCCAATCCCTAACTCCTCTTCCTATACACAAATATTTGCTCCAATTTGTCCTCTTGAATTCCAACTTTATCTTCATATTGTGATTTTTCCTACTTTGTAAACCACTACTCAAACTTACTAGTCTACTAATGTCATTCCACACCATCTCTCCACCGACAGCTCGGAACATACCACTTAAATTTGAGCAGCTCATCTCCTTCCTCTCAAGTCTTCCCAGCCCAAACATTGCAACATTTTCATAACACTACTCTTGTCAGAAATCACCCAGAACAAATAGAGCTGCCTTTTTAAAAATTTCGTCCAGTTCTCGAATCGAGTAATCCTCAACTTATAAATCTCATTTTTTTGTCCCGTATTGGCATCAACTCAACCAAGGTTAGGTTGAATTATCCAATCAACTGAACCTTAGTCAAGTAATCCTGGTGAATGGTCCCATACACTGGAACCATACTCTAGTTGTGGTCTTACACGAGACTTATATTGTCGTCTCCTTTACGTTCTTACCACAACCAATAATACCCTCATAACGATGTGCAAAGATCTGTACCCTTTATTCACAATACGGTTTACCTGGTTACCCCAATGAAGAGCTTTCCTTATATTAACACCTAGGTACTTACCAGTTGCTCACAATCTTTTAACTTATTTATTACTCTATACAGTACTACATCATCCGCAAAAAGCCTTACCTCTGATTCTAGTTCTTTACTCATATAACTTATATGTATAAACATAAAGGTCCAATAAAACTGCCTCAAGGAATTCCCCTTTTAATGGTTATAGGATCAGATAATGCTTCACCTACTCTAATTCTCTGAGTTCTATATTCTAGAAATACAGCCAACCATTCTGTCGCTCTTTTGTCTAGTCCAATTGCACTCATTTTTTCCAGTAGTCTCCCATGAACTACCCTGTCAAATGCCTTGGATAGGTCAATCGCAACACAGTCCATTTAACCTCCCGAATCTGGGATATCTGCTATATCTTGCTGGAATTCTACAACTTGAGCTTCAGAGGCATAACCTTTCCCAAACCTGAACTGCCTTCTGTTGAACCAGTTAATAACTTCGCAAACATGTCTAAAATAATCAGAAAGAATGCTTTCCCAAAGCTTACATGCAATGCATGTCAAATTGACTGGCCTGTAATTTTCTGCTTTATGTCTATCACCCTTACCTTTATACATAGGGGCTACTATAGCAACTCTCCAGTCTTTTGGTATAGCTTCTTCATGCAAACAATAATCAAGTAAGTACTTCAGATATGATAATATATCCCAACCCATTGTCTTCAGTATATCCCCTCAAACCTTATCAATTCCAGCTGCTTTTCTAGTTTTCAACTTTGTATCTTACTGTAAATGTCACTCTTATCATAGTTAAATTTTAATACTTGTTTAGTGTTAGTCACCACCTCTTTCTGGATCCTCGCATACACAGTCCCGTTGTTCATGAATGATTCCTGGAATGTCCTCCTTGGAACCTGCTTCTGCCTTGAAGTACCTATACATTCCCTTCCATTTTTCTCTAAAATTTTTATGACTGCCAATTATACATATTCATGTTATCCTTAGCTGACTTCTTCACTAAATTACAATTTTCTAGTAAGTTCTTTCAATTTATCCTTACTTCCATAACCATTTCTAACTATTTCTTTCCAACCTGCACCACCTCCTTAGGTCTGAATTCATACTCAGCACTTATACATAAGTGGAACCTTTAAGTAATAAAGGCTCACTTATAGTAAGTATTCACTTATATGAGTTTACATTTCATAGACAGCACTTAAAGAGCACACTCACTGATACAGCAAGTAATCACTGGAGATGTGGCAATGCTGTGTATTATGCCCATGCTTCCTGGATCGTATATTCCTTGCTACCGAATAGTGGGATGATCTATTGAGTTTTGTTTATCGAAGGACATTGCACACATTTTTTGAGGTTAAAAGACCGTCTATATTGTATTTAGTTATCAGGATGGATAACAAAACAGCGAGCTGAGACAGCACCTGCAAGAACTTGTGTCGAAGTACATGCATATAATACAGAACAAGCAAACCGACGAAGTTTCTCATCAGAATATGAATTACGTGGGAAAAACTGGTTGTGGACTATGCAAACTATGAAAATGCCCTGAGTATAATTTTCTTCTTAATATATTTTTAGTTATCCAGGTACTCAAACCTATAAAAATATTCATTCAAATGTCGAATATCTAGCCTTACAACACTCAATGATTTGACATATCTGTAGCCCTTACGTTGTAGTAGGCCTAATTACTTCCCCAATAAAATGTACATAGTATATTTTGATGTGCGATGCCATAATTTCAGAAAATTGTGATATAATCCGGCAAACGATTGGCTGACTAATCTGATATAATTAGCACAAACCAACCTTAAAATAGATGGTGGTAGAGCAACACGTTCATTTTTCTTGTAACTCAATATTGTTCTTTCTTTTCTATAGGCCTACAGTCTTGATAACTTATCAAATTGTAACACGTTTCCAGTTAATTAAGCAAAAAAATGATGATAATAATAATAATAATAATAATAATAATAATAATAATAATAATAATAATAATAATAATAACCTGAAATTAAGAGGTGATATAAAATCTCAAAACCATATCTTCATTAATGGTGAGATAGTGAGCCCTCTATAGAGGTTATGTTCACTCTCTCAATCAAAGAAACAAAAATATTTGTAACTGTCACTTTACTAAAACTTCTTTAAATTGTTCGTCACATTACATTTTCTCAGGATTTTCCATCTCTACTGTGTACACGGAAAGCATTCTGTAAATGAAATGCAACATATTCAGAAAAATCATTATCCTCCATCTTGCTGCAACATAAGTGAGTCACATATGTGGGTGTGGGAAGTCCACTTATAGCATTAAGTGGGACATGTAAGTAGGTACTGTAATATGAAATGAAACCTGGCTTATAAGGGGCACTTATGAATAAGTGCCGCTTAGCAGGTCTTTACTACTCCTTACCCTCTTCAAAGGTTAGCGGGGTCCTTACCATCCTTTACCACCTTTACAGGTACAAACCTGCTTTCATATTCCTCAACAATTGTTGTAAACCCATTCCACAGGCTATTTACATTTTTATTTACTGTTTTCTACTGATCATAATTATTTTTTTAAAACTCCCTCATGCCTGTCTCACCAGCCATGTGGTACTAACAGTCCTACTTTAACAACCTTCCTTTCTATCACATTTTTAACGATGACTAAAACAGCTTCGAGATCACTAATACCATCTATTACTTCAGTTTCTCTAGAGAGTTCATCTGGTTTTACAAGCACCACATCCAGAATATTCTTCCCTCTAGTTGGTTCCATCACTTTCTGATTCAGCTGGCCTTCCCAGATTAACCTATTTACCATTTACTGGTCATGGTTCCTGTTTGCAACACCTTGCCAATTGACATTTGGTCAATTGAGATCACCCGCTGCAATCACATTCCTTTAAATATTGTTTCCAACATAGCTGATTATCTTATCAAATAATTCTGAATCAGCATCTGCGTCACCCTTCCTAGGTCTATATACTCCTAAAACAAAGTTGCCTATTATCTTTAGAGATGAGCCTTACACCTATAATTTCATGTTTGTCATCTTTCAATTTTCCATAGCTTACAAATTCTTTCATCAGAATGATCACTCCCCTTCCTACCATTCATATCCTGTCTCCATAATAAACTCCCCATTTACATGAAAAAACTTCTGCATCCATTATATAGTTTCTCAGCCATGATTCAACTCCTATTACTATAGCTGGTAAGTGTACATCTATTATATTACTTAATTGTGTCCGCCTCCATGACTAAATTGTTAGCGTGCTGGCTTTTGGTCACAGGGGTCGCAGGTTCGATTCCTGGCAGGGTCGGGAATTTTAACCATAATAGGTTAATTACGCTGGCATGGGGGCTGAGTGTATGTGTCATCTTCATCATCACAATGTGCAGGTCGCCTACGGGAGTCTAATCAAAAACCTGCATCTGGGGAGCCGAACTTCTCCTAGGACACTCACGGCACTAAAAGCCATACGCCATTCAATTCCTACATAATTCTATTCCTTTCTTTACAATACTTCTGCAATTCAACACTAACATTTTTACGTCCTCCCTACTTTACATCCAGATCCCTATATCCTTATCACTGGAGTCCTGCATGGATATAAAAAATAATATCCACACCACTCCGCATCGGCACTTCCTTCATCCGCAACCACATCCGCATCAGCGGATATTGTAAATATTTAACTACAGTATATTACACCCAGGGTATTGAAACGGACAGTTCTGTTAACATAATACAACAGGCGTGACACCTGATACCAGGACCCCTACAGTCACATGTTTATGATGGATTTTCCCTTGCGACAACTACCGACGTATTGGCCTTTGTTCCTTCCTTCCATTACTTGCGGCAGGAGTCAGTCTAGGTCAGATTTACGGCTTTATGGTCTCAAGGCTCTTTGTATATCACCATTTTCCCATACAAGTGTCAAGGGTCGCCTAATCACAAGCAAAAATAAGAGTATACCTGAATAAAAACCAATAAACGTCATTTAGAAATTATCAGCAAAGTTATCCACACTGCCATACAGTTTGTATCTGCCAAGACACTAACTACGTGGATATCCACGGATATCCGCATCTGTGCAGGGCTCTACTTATCAATAAAGAACGAGTCTGCTGTTGCAAAGGAAGTTTCATGTGGCAGAACTAAAACTGAATCAATCATCAATTTTATCCCCACATTCAATTGATATCACTGTGCTAGTTCCAGATGGTATTTCTTGCTCTGGTGTTGAAGCTGATGGAAGCAATAATGGTTCATTGAAAAATCCCCAATTCTTCTACAGTACTTTCTTTACAAACATAGAAGGATCAATACTGAAGTTCTTGAGGTTAAGAGTACTCCAAATGAAAAATCTGAGGCAATAGCTAATTATGCAAAAGACACTTTACAGAAACTTGGGATAGAAAAGAAAGTGATAGCTTTTGTGGTAGACAATGCCAACACAAATTTTGGTTGGATTAAAAGAGGTTCAGGTAGTAATAGTTTTAGCCACCTAAATGCAAAGTTGTTTGGAATGGGTTGTCCTGCCTATGTGCTCCTTAATTCTGTTCCAACATGCCCTTACTTATCACAGGTACCAATAGTGTTCCTCAAATAGAGTAGTTTTGCTGATATAGATTACATTATCTGTAACATTTTCAGTTACATTGCTATATTTACCATTCGTAATGAGTTAAAACAGTTTTGTGAATTTGTAGACGTTACATGCAAGAAGCTCCTGTATCAAAAAGTAGGTGGCTTTTGTTGTTTCCATGTGTTTAGACTGATTCATGTTCCCTTCTTTGAAGTCTTACTTCTGTTCTCAGAACTCTATCCCCATTATCAAGAGATTTTTTGAAGAGAGATGAGTGAAGTGAGACTATTATTTGTGCATTCTCTGATGTCTATATTCAAATTAAGTTGCTGAAACCGTCTACATTAGAATCTACAGTGGAAAAACTACTCAAGTCTCAAGTGAAAGAGATTCTTGAAAAGAACAGGGAGGAAGTTTACAGTGCAGAGGGTGAATTTTGACAAGGAAATTGGAACTCCTTATGCCTGAGGAATGGAGTACCTGAAAAGTGTCAGTCTCAGTTTAAAGATTTAAATGGATGAAACTAGGGAACATTCCAACATGGGAAGATACAGGAAAGAGTATATTATACCTGCAAAATAATAGAGATGGTGTTCTGTGCTTTGATCACTTTTGTAATTTTCTGAATTTTATGAAAGTAATAATGCAAACAGTATTTTCATTGCTTAATTCACAGTGGACCAAGGAGGGAAAAAGGTTCACAATTAAGACTGTGAAAGGGTTAGTGGGTTTGCAGCATAACTTCGAACATTTCAGTTGCACCCAGTTTCACCACTCTTTGTGGGAGAACAAAATACTTTTACAGAAGATTTCATCTTCAGAAAAGTACAAATGGCACAGGAAAAAAAGATGATAGACCAATGGTCTGTGATGAAAGTGAAGCAGATAAAAGTGATTAATGTACAGTGATTCCATCAGTAGACTGTGTCCTTTTTTTCAGGTTGGTAGTACTCTTCTTAGGTTGGTGATATGGCATTCCTACCAAGAAGCCAATTCTTAGAAACTATTATTGGAGGCAATGGTACATGGATTTTATTAATTCACTCCAGAATCAATAAAATTCCATGGTACAGAAATATACTGATTCATGCCTTTCCAAGAAATTTAAGAAATACTCAAGAAATTGTGTAAAAAAGCATTAAATAAAAAGAACAGGATGGTTAGGCTCAGGAATGCAACATCTGTACAATAGACCACCACCTGTTCCTAGGTATTCCCTTGCTGTTGCTACTACAGCATCTGTGCATGCCATCCATTCTCTTTCTACACCTTGAACCTCCTCACTGTCCACTGTTCGGAACGTCTCACCAATTATATCCATGTACTTCTGTCTAATTTCCTCGCCCTGGAGATTTTCTACCCTTATTCGTTTGCAGACAGATTTCATTTTCTCTATCCTAGGCCTAGAGATAGTTAGTTCACTACAGATCAGATAGCGGTCTGTTTCATCAAAAAATCTAAAAAAATCCGGACATTCCTAACAGATTTCCTGAATTCGAAGTCTGTTAAGATATACTGTAGTCTATTATGGATCTGGTACCCTTACCCTCCCATGTGTAGCAGTGAACAGCCTTATGTTGAAGAATGTATTCATAACTGCTAAACCCATACTAGCACGGAAGTCCAGCAGATGCTTCATAAAACTGGTGCTCCACAACACTAGACATTAAAGTCCATTAATTTTTTTTTTTAACGACCAGTTTGACAAGTGTATAGGAAAGCGAAGTAAAACTGATCAGCTGCTGAGATCACCAGACATTAGGCCATATTATTTTTCTATGTGGAGGATAATGAAAGAGACAATTCTCACTATACAAAGCCACTAAACCTACACCATTTAAGTGATTTGATTGAACAAGAATTTGAAATGTTAGGTAATAATGGAGACTTGTGTGACATGATGTGTAAATCAGTACTTGAAAGACTTCTTAAAGGTTCAGATAATAATAGAAACAACTTCAATTTCTGCAGGACAACTGTTTTTGTATAAACCATTAACACTACAGTACTGTAACGAGTACTTACCTATTTGACTTTGTATGGCCAGCTGTTGCTCCGCACATCGCTTGATGCACTCAACATGCTGCTACATACTGCTATTTGCTACTGCCCATGGCTTACGTCACTCGACATGTTACTGTGCGTGTTGGTTCTCGAAGTTTATTGTGCTTCAAGAACCTACCTTCGCCCTATAAATTCTTCCCCCGACCGCTCGGTCTTCAGTCCAGCACTGACATCGAATTAGGTAGGAGGGACATCTTACCTGCTCCCAGTTTCATTACTGGGAAATTCTGGCACTGCTTCAACAACATTGGGTGAGCAACGGAGTGTTATGATTTTGTCATTTTGCCCTGTGGACTTTATTATGCGGACATAGTTCTGCACAATATTACTTTTCTTTTACGAGCATGGGCAGCTCATATTATGAACAAGTATTTAACTTCAGTACTTCTCTTGACTGGTTTAAATTTAAAAAAAGAAAAAAACAAGAAAACATATCTTCGGTTGAGGCTCGAGTTGTGAAAAGTGGGCCTGGACTTCAGTTTAAACGAACCATTCGACAAGTGTACTTTTGAAAACTGTGGCACTTCATATAGTTATTTACGAACGATTCCCAGTGTTGTGATTCCGCCCCTTCCTTCTCTGACCACCCCCTTAATTCTCCTGAAACAGTTTTTTTTTTTTTTTGGTAGGCTAAGACTTTGAAAGTCATAATAACTTTTTTTTTTTAATTGTTGTTGTATAAACCTTCTGAAAGTGGTCTAGGACTCTCGACAACTCCACCATTGTCTGGTCTCAAGTCCGGAATGGGAAAGGAGGAGGGTGAGCTGGCTTGGCAACCACCTGTAAAAATAGCTAATGCCGAGTGGTGGTAAATAACTCAACCCCCCATAGGGGCCAACGGCTTCGGAACCACCATTTTTGTGGTTTCCGGATGAGGTCATGCCACACGGACTGGCTGTAAAGGCACAACTCAATGGTATTTTGAGTCTGCGGCAGTCTGTTGCAGGCGTGGTACTAGAATCTGCATGTAGCATTTCATTTGTGCCTCAGGGTATAGTTCCGGGATCATAGTGTGTGAGTCACTTCCTTGCAAGCTGAGATCCACCTTAAAAAAAATCCTGCTTGTGGCAATTTTTCCCGCTGTCACTCCCTTCGTCTCAAGTCCAATGGTGATGGGATAAGGATGGTGGAGGCAGGTTTTCAGGTGAAACTGGAAGCCTCTAGTTCGGACCTGCACGTTGGCAGCAGATATGTGATGGTCATCTTTCTGAGTCCCCATGACTACTCAGGAATTCGGTTCTGCATATGTGTTTGGGCAGGCCTATTTAGGATCACCGCTGCCCACCCCGAATGGGGAAGGCCCTAGAAAATGTGGGCTAAACATCTGTAGCACACACTCAGCCGGCTGGGAGACCGCACCCAGCGGGTCACCCTTTATGCGGTCAAAAAATGAAGATTACCAAAACTTTGATTATAGGAAACTGGAATGTTCAAACCCCACTTGATTTGAAAAACAATAACAGACCTGAGAGAAGGACAGCGCTTGTCACCCATGAGCTTGGACGAATGAACATTGATATTGCTGCAGTAAGTGAAACCAGACCGTCCAGCAAAGGTAAACTTACGGAGTTCAGCTCAGGCTACACAATCTTCTGGAAAGGGAAAGTTGAGGGAGATCACTGCATTCATGGTGTGGAATTTGCTGTGAAGACCACATTGGTGAATGATTTTTAGCTAACTCCAACTGCTGTCAGTGAAAAAATTATGACTCTCCGAATCCCACTTTCTGGAGCCAAATCTACGACACTCATCTCTGCATATGCTCCCACCTTGGATGCTGATTTAGAAGCTAAAGACCAATTCTACAACCTGCTGAGCACTACCATCACCAAAGAACTACCAGGAGACAAACTCTTACTACTTGGAGATTTCAATGCCAGACTTGGTAAAGATCACCAATTATGGGGGCAGTGTGATGGGAAAACATGGACTTGGCAACTGTAATGCCAATGGTCTACTGCTCCTTGGATTATGTGTTGAACATGAACTCTTCATTATTAATACTCAGTTCTGCCTGCCTAATCGCTACAAGACCACTTGGATGCATCCTCGCTCAAAGCACTGGCACATCCTTGGCTATATCAAGAAGCAATGTGATAAAAAAGATGTCCTTCTTACAAGGACCGCAAGAAACGTCTACTGCTGGACAAATCATAAGCTGCTTTTTTGCTGGTTGAGAATCTCAATCTGTCGCAAACCAAGAAGACCCATCTACAACCTGCCCAGAAAGAAATTCCATACTTCTAAACTTCAAATTGAATCCACTGCTACAGATTACAGGAATGCAATCTCAAGCAAACTGGCTAGTCATCCAGTCAGCAATGATAGTACAAATCAGGAATGGGCCACACTTCAGAAGATCACCGAGTCAGCTGAGGAAAACAATTGGTTTTGTGAGGAAAAAAAGACAGGGCTGGTTTGATGAAAATAATGAAATTAAACGTCTGATCAATGCCAAACAGGAAGCCCATCTATCCTATCTTCAAGATCCGTCTTCCAATGTGAAGAAATCACATTTCTTGGAACTTAAAGGAAAATGTCAGGCAAAAATGAGGGAAATCAAGAATAACTGGTGGCAACAAAAAGCTGAAGAACTGCAAAGACTATCTGATGCTGTGAACTGCAAAACAACTATGCTGGCATAAAAGATATATATGGTCCATTTCGATCTTCATCGGGGTCATTGAAGACTGCTGACAACACCATTTTAACTGATAATGGAGAAATTTTAGAGCACTGGAAGGAACATTTCTCTGCACTTCTAAATTGTATCTCCAATGTTGCTGACGACTTTCTTCGTAATGTCCCTCAGCAGCCCCAACAACCATGGATGGCAGTTCCACCAACATACAGAGACTTCATCAAAGCACTGAACTAAAACCAAGAAAGGCTCCTGGTCCTGATAACATCCCTCTGGAACTGATACAAAAATGGAGGTACACCCTTGAAGACTAGACTTTTCACACTCAACCTCTTGATTTGGGAAACTCGAGAAGTACCTGACGACTTGAAGAATGGTACCATAATCACTATCTTCAAGAAAGGCGATCGTAGTGTATGTGGCAACTACCGTGGTATATCGCTTTTGTCAATTGCAGGTAAAATTCTCACAAGAATTCTATAAAACCGGCTCTGAGTAATCTCTGAGAGGATTTTGCCCGAGTCTCAATGTGGTTTCCGAACCTCCAGAGGCACAACAGATATGATCTTCTGTGCTAGACAACTCCAAAATGCAGAGAGCAACAGCAGCCTCTGTATTTAGTTTTCTATGATCTGGAAAAGGCCTTTGAGTCTGTACCAAGATCTGCTATGTGGAAAGTAATGAGACATTCTGGATGCCCTGAACGTTACGTGAAATTCGTTCAAGCTCTTCATAATGGCATGTCTGGACAGGTTCTTCATGGTAGCTCAGCATCAGATTCGTTCCCAATCACTCATGGAATGAAACAAGGCTGTGTGCTTGTTCCTACATTCTGCAGTGTATATGGCTGCCATGCTGCATGAATCATCTGCAAACAACTTAGGCATGGAGATTAAATTTCTTTTTGATGGAGGCCTTTTCAATCTGGCAAGACTTTGTTCACAAAGACGTACTCTGGTTACCCGGGTGAGAGAACTGCAGTATGCCGATGACACCGCATCTCCTGTTCTAACACCTGCAGAACTACAACAGTCAGTCAACTGCTTTAAAACTGCATGTGATTGCTTTGGTCTTGCCATTAATGCAAAAAAAGTACTTGAACAACCTCTCCTATGATTAACTCTTCCTAAGTTCAGTATCTCCAACCTAGACACAACACTGGAACAGGCTGATCACTTTTCATATCTTGGAAGCATCTTGTCTAAACGGTGTACCTGCGAACAAGACTGTGATAAAAGAATTGGGGCTGCCCAGGCAGCATTCAGACGGTTAATGCACAGTCTTCATGAATAACGACCTAAAACTGCACACCAAACTCATGGTGTACAAAGCTGTTGTCATTTCCACACTGCTGTATGGCCGTGAACCTTGGATACTATCACTGTGATGTCAAAAAGAGCGCTTCAACCAACAGAAAATGAGATTCATCTTGAATATTAAGTGGGAGGACAATGTGACCAACACGGCAGTTCTCGACAAAGCGGAGCTAAATAGCATTGAGGCAACAATAATCGCTCATCAACTGAGATGGTAAGGACATGTTCACCGCAGGGGTGATACCACGCTTCCCCGCTAAATTCTTTATGGTGAACTTTGCTCCGGCAGTAGACCTCGTGGAGCCCCTCTTAAGCGTTTTAAGGACCTGCTGAAACACGTCATCATGACAACTGGTATAGATACCGGTATACAGACATGGGAAGAATGTGCTGTGGACCGTTCATTGTGGCAGAACACCACATCCACCGCTGTCTACTTGTTTGAAAGAGAACACCGCAGACATCAAGAGGCCAAGCAACAAAACTCCGTCAAATGCAACCCCAGCCTCCTCCATCCATTCAGTGTGATTTGTGTGGGCGAATGTTTTATGCCGTGACTGGTCTGTTTAGTCATCGCAAACACATTCATAAACTGAGTTGAACTGGTCAATGTATGCAGGAAGAAGTTATATATACTCAGATCGAGTTACAGCCAACGATGACGACTCAGACTCTATATAAAATCTTGTAACTACGCATTTTTTCTCAAAGTTCATCCGTCGCAATGAGGTCACTTCCATTTGTGCCTTAGTTTTGAAATTTGTAAGATACCGAGTTAAGTTTTGGTTGTTTCAAGTAGAAAGAACACACCATTTTTGTTAAATATCACGCTTATTCTTTCTTGTACCATCCACGCATACCTCACTGTTCCCAGCCTGCTTCCAATTCAATTGTCATTTGTTATCCCTTTGATTGCTCACAGTTGGCTACACATAAAACTTGTTACGAATTAATATGCGAGTGACATACACCAGGATTCACCACCAAAACTTGACAAATGTCTGTTAACTGATTTATCCCACACGCTGCAATAGAAAATCTACACCGGCTGGAATTATAAAACTGAATCGAACATTGGCTGAAAAGTCACTGTAGTAGCCTTTAGTTCATAGGGCCGTAGTTTCCATTTCTGGCCCAGCCAGGGATTTTAACCGCGTCCAGTGAACTTCTCTATCTTGAAAACTGGATGCATTTGTCTTAATACACAGATTCATCTACATGTAACTACAAACCAACGCGTGTTTGTGAATACGTCTCTCACATAGGGTTGGTGTTAAGATAGACAACAGGCCGTAAAACTATGTTTAATCCACATAGTGCCAACCCATGTAGTAGCGGAAAAGCCATGAACAAGTGGGTACTGAACAGATTGGATATAATGGCCATTTTTGTGTAAAAACCAGCTATAAGGGAAATACTATACATACCTTTAAGTTTTAGACCTGATGAACAGATAGGTACATTTTTGTAATACTTGGCATATGGCATATAAGACTATGAAACACGTAAGATCATAGATAAATGAAGTTCAAAAACAAAAATTAGCAGATGCCAAATGACTGGAGTAAACTAGTAATAATACAGTAGAACCTCGATAATTCGAAGTCAGTTAATTCAAAATCCCGCCTAATTTGAAGAAGCTCTCGTTCCCGGAAACATGAGACACAGTTTTGCATGTTATTTCAATTGTTTAATTCGAAATACGGATAATTCATAATTCGAAGTACAACGTCGGCCCCGTTACCGAAATTCAGACTTTTAATCCGAAACTGCCTTTACATTTTAAAACAATAGTATGCTACAGAGTAATTTCAACTCGAAATTTATCGGCTCCGCGCCATAATAGAACGCGCGTTCCGGAACGTGGAGGGGTAGCTTTCCGCACTTACACTCACTTCGGTGGGTCTACAGTGCGCTTCATGATTGCTAAGTTGAATGAAATCTGAATTCTTTTATATTCAACCTTTTAAGAAACTCTGTTATATCACGCAACAGGCAGTGTGCGGGAAAACAGAATCCGCGAACACTGGCGATGCCGACAGTTGACGAAAAACGTGGCTCATACAATAAATTCGTAGGCATCGAACAATATTGTCATTGCCGGTGAAACTGCATTGCTTTATTTTAATGCAAGCCCAAACTGTCTTACGGTTTTAAAGGATAAATTGCCAGCCGGGAAATCGTACACGGGTGAGGGATGGGGGTCATAGTAGTGCGTTGCAATGCACATGAACGCGAGATACTTTATCCCCTCGTCATAGGAAAGTTCGATAAGCTACAAGGTGTTATGGGCTTCTGGCACTTTCCATGCCAGTACAAAGCATCTAAAAATGCAAACAGTACAGAAATCCAAAAAATAATGCATTTGCACAGGGGAACCGGCATAATTTATCCTCGTCTTTGAATTGTGTGATTTTTTTCCTTTCAATGCGTGAGGTTATGTTTGGCAGTGATTTATCTAAGTGCATTATTTGAACATTGTAAATGCACCTTGTTGGATACATTTCAGAAATAGTTTTTTCCATGGCATTTGAAAGGTTTAAACTGTGAATCGAGGTGATTGCATGTATTAATGGGTTTTAGAATACTTTGTGACGCGGCAAGTGTTTACATTTCAGAAGTACAAGAGAAGTGCCACGGCGTGAAATAGTACAAGGATAGAGTCACAGGAAAGTTCTATTTTAAGGGCATCGGGTACTTTTTGTATAAATACAAGGCATCTAAAATGCATACAGTATAGTAATCCAATTAATAAAGCACTTGCACATGGGAGCCAGCATAGATTTATCCTCGTCTTTGAATCACGCTTTTTTTTTTTTCCTTTCTTTCGTTGCATGAGGTTATGTTTACCAGTGAGATATCCGAGTGCATTATTTGAATACTGTAAATGCACCTTCTTGGATACATTTTGGAAATAGTTCTTTTTTCATGGCATTTGAAAGGTATAAACTGTGAATCAAGGTTAGCTGCATGCAGTAACGGGCCTTAGAATATTTTGTAACGCGGCAAGGGTTGGTACTTCTGAATTGCGAATTGGCGGTTAATTCGAAATCACGTCATTCGAAGTCCGATTTTTTAGTCCCAACGACTCCGAATTAATGAGGTTTTACTGTACCTATATTTAAGAAATGGAACAAGACAAGTGATGAATATTGAGGAATCACGTTCATGTCGGTTAGGAAAAATATTTGGGAGGGTACTACAGAAGAAAATAAGAAAAGTGGAAGATCAGTTACAAGAGTAATATGGCTTTTGAAATGGAAGATCAGCACTAGAACCCATCTTCAATATGAGGCACTAAATGAAAAAACATTGGAAATATGGAAGAGATGTGGTGATATTCCTCGATTTAGAAAGGGCTTGCTACAGTGTACCTAGAGCAAAAATATAGAAGGTAATGCAGCAGAAAGGACTTGGAAAGCAAATGATGGAATATGTGCAAGCACTATACAAACATTTTTGCAGCAGTGTCCAGATACATGCAGGGAGGACAGAATGGTTTTTTGAATGAAAAGGGACTAAGACAAGGAAGTGTGCTGTCACCACTGTTATTCTTGATGGTTATGGACAAAATTGTGATGGAGACAAAGGTAAAATATTGGGACAGATGGCTGAAGATCTAATGCTGTTTGCAGATGTGTTTTGAGCTAACAGAGCAGAAGTACTACAACAACCACCCTATATATTTAGCAAGATTATTGAAAATTATGGAATACAAATCAGCAATGAAATGAATAAGACAATGGTGCTGACTAGAGGAGAATGGGAAGGAAAAGGAATTATAATAATAAAGGGACAAAACCACGAAATTGCTTACACTTCAATAACTTGTGAAGTAAAAGAATTCATCAGGGAAATGTATTGTACCAGAGTGTGAGAAACCTGGTGTGGAGAAAGTACCAATGAAGTGTAAATAGACAATGCATAAAATGTACTACTGCCCAATACTGACATATGCAGCAGAGATCTGGACACTGACAAAAAGAAAGAGTAAAATAGAGGCCCGTGAATAAAAAAAAGGATGACAGGAAAGACAACAAAGAACAAAATAAAAAATGAGGATGTTAGGAAGGAAATCAGATTGGAAAAACCTTACGACAGAATGGAGAGAGAAAATCTTATATAGAAAGGACATGTTGAGAGGATGGAGGAGGGAACGATCCCAGTGCAAATGATGGAGATCCAGATAGGGGGAGGGCAAGATGGAGATCCAGACTAATGTGGTTGAAAACGATCCAGAACAGTATAAAAAGAACATGGACTGAAACACAGTTAAGGAGAAACAATGGTGGTTGGATAGAGGAAGATTGAAAGGTGCCCAACTTTCCAAACCCGTCAGGAGCCAGATGAGGGAAATGGATGATGTACTTCTTGAATATTAACGAAGTACAAAATATTCTCAATAGTCTCCCAACAAACCGCTCCACCGGGCCCAATGATATTAGCCCTATATTCCTCAAAAATACTTCTGCATCTCTCTGTGCACCGTTATCTACAATTTTAAACCTGTGTATGGCTACTGGTACATTCCCCGACAGCTGGAAACAAGCTGATATCACACCTATTTTCAAATCTGGCAACAAATATGATATCTCATCATACCGCCCAATATCTATCGTTCCAATACTATCCTCTCTCCTCGAAAGAATAATCCACCGCCGACTCCTCTTTTTCACACAGCCGTACATATCTGAAGAACAACACGGATTCACTCCCGGAAAATCATGCCTCACTAACCTCACTGTTCTCAATCACCACATCATTTCAGCAATGGAAAATAAATCTCAGTTAGATGCAATCTATATAGATCTGGCCAAGGCATTCGACTCAGTGGATCATGCACTTCTTCATAAGCTCGCTACCAGATTTAATATCCACGGCCCCGTCTTGTCATTGATCACAAGTTTCTTCTCCGGCAGAAAACAAAGAGTGGTACTCCCTGAATCTGCCTCATCATGGTTATCTGCGTTATCAGGAGTATCTCAGGGCAGTATTCTGGGACCCCTACTCTTTGTTCTCTATATCGATGACATAATTTTTTGCACCCGAAATAGTCAGTGTTCCCTCCTCTTGTACGCCGACGACCTGAAAATCCTAAGAGAAGTGTCCACGCCTGATGACTGTGATGAATTACAGACTGTTCTCAATTCGTGTGGTGACTGGTTTAAGAAATGGAATCTTTCTCCCAATTTTAAGAAGTGCAATACAATCTCCTTTTCATTGCTAAAGCAAGGAATGAACACCGCATATACCATCCACGGAAATACATTGCAATCAGCTTCTCAGGTAAGAGACCTAGGTGTTATAATAGACTGTAAACTAACCTTCTCTGCTCACATTCACTCCATAAAATCCCATGCTATGCGTACTCTGGGCATTCTTTACAGGTTTACTGAAATTAATGATATTAACGCCTTAAAATTATACTTTGTCTCGTATGTTCTCCCCATTACTGACTTCTGTTCCCCTATTTGGTCCTCATCTGCTATCACAAACATATCTCAACTAAGTAGTATTTTTAACTTTTTCACTTTCATTGTTAAGACTCGTAATCCTGTTTTTAAGAACAAAACTAAATCTGACATTATGAACTACCTGGGTATACTTGACCTGAGAAGCCATTTACAGTTCTCTGATCTATGTTACCTGCACAAAATAATCAATGGCTACACCAAATGTAATTCTCTTCCAGCGTACTTCCCTATACACGTTTCTCCCCGCCCTACACGCAACCGGCGCACCCATCATGTGTCCCATCCGCGCTAACCTTACAACAACGCTCTATCTTCTACCGTCTCCCTACTCTTGGTAATTCACTACCCGATATCGACATATTCACACCTTGATATACTAACAATTTGTTGGTTATTTTGATCCACCTTTTCAATACAAATTACAGTTTGTGTTGCTAAGTTGTAATGTTACAACACTAATTTACCGGGACGTTTCGCTTTTATTCATAAGCATCATCAGCCTATACTATAATATTCACACCTTTCGCATCCTTCAAACAAAAAATTAAAAGATTCCTTTGAAGTCCTCTCCAGGTTTTCACTTTCTTCCGTCCCTCCAACCCTTGACCTTTCTTCCTCCTAATTTCTGAAACCGACACGTGCCAGTTACCGTTGTCATTGTTGTTACATTGTTACTGTTAAAACTGTTAATTATTGTTGCTACTTAATATTGTTGTTTATACCTTTGTTATCTTTTATACTTATTTAAACTTATTATTATTATTATTATTATTATTATTATTATTATTATTATTATTATTATTATTATTGTAAAATGGCCCTCCATAGGCTGTATCTAATAATTAAATAAATAAATAAATAATAAAAAATAATAATAAATGTCAGGATTTTGCAATTTGTGTGAATGGGAAGGAAGGCAGAGAGATGACCTGAACACAAAGAGTACCAAATCTCTGTTTACAGTATCACATTACCATGCACATGCTAAGTGACTGTCCAGTTAATGACGGGTATAACAGCTACCAGACACAATAAATGACTGTCACTAATTTCAAACAGATGATAAGATTCCTCAATACCTACCCACCTGCCAACCTGTCCGCCTCCATAGTGTAACTGTTAGAACTATTAGCTGCTATTTTTAGATGCCCGGGTTTGATTCCCGGAACTGCCAGAAATTTAAGAATGGCAGGAGTGTGGGTACGTTGTTAGGATGGTACATGCGAGGTGCATATACTGTGTTAACCACCTCCACTGGAGATGTGCCTGAAAAGAGCTGTACCACCTCAGGACAAGGATAAGAGTCTACCTTTTATCAATGAATGGAAAATATATATATTTTTTTTTTCCTGCTAGGGGCTTTACGTCGCACCGACACAGATAGGTCTTATGGCGACGATGGGATAGGAAAGACCTAGGAGTTGGAAGGAAGCGGCCGTGGCCTTAATTAAGGTACAGCCCCAGCATTTGCCTGGTGTGAAAATGGGAAACCACGGAAAACCATCTTCAGGGCTGCCGACAGTGGGATTCGAACCCACTCTCTTCCGGATGCAAGGTCACAACCGCGCGCCTCTACGCGCACGGCCAACTCACCCGGTGAATGGAAAATAATATTGTTATTGGTTTTCCTTCCCACTACCTACCTTCACAGCTTTCAGAGATGCTGAGGTGCTGGAATTTAGTTATGCACAATTTCCCTTTATATACCAGTAGATCTACTGACAAGGCTGGAGTATACTGCTAGCCATTAAAATTGCTACATCAGGAAGGTAAGCAAAGAGCAGAATCGTATTTATTGAACACAGAGCACGATGAGTGGAACACGATTTAATTAACCGATATTTTGAGGTAAAAGTATACACAAATTATTACCCAGAGCTGCCACTTCTGGCAACAATAACAGCTGTAATCCGGTCGGGGCTTTAACTAAATGCCAAAGTTCATCAATCATACTGGCTGGCAATGGGGCGAAGCCAGTCTCTCGGCAACCCCATGACCAGATATTCTCAATGGGTGACATATCTAGAGAACGTGCTGGCCAGAGCAACAATCTAACACACTGTGTATCAAGGAAGGTCAAGACAGCATGGGCTACGTGCAGTTGCGCACTGTCCTGTCAAATGTAGCATCACAGAGGCCTCGAAGATAGGTCGCAGACATGGGCCTTAAGACGTAAGAAGTGTAACGGCAGCTGTCCAAATTAGCAGCTATGCAAACAAGGGGTGATTGGCATGTGTACTCAATTTCACCCCCATACTATCACTCCAGGTACTGGGGCCGTATGACAATGATGAGTGCATGCTGGCAATGTTTGTTCTCCCAAGTGCCTCCACACATGGATATGTCCATCATGATGCAGAGCGCTATGGCGTGGCAGTCATTCGACTCACCACTATAAGCGTACCTGTCTCTACTGTACCATCAAGGGAAGCCACAAATATGGTCACTGTGCCGACAGTCCATAGTGCTGTAGATGACGTCTCACTGTCTGTTCGGACACTTGTCGCCCTGCGAACAATCCAAGTCCCTAAAACCACGGAAATGCTAATCATTTGCATGTCTTAGCATGTTGTACCTTGCATCCAAATTTGACATTTGCTGCATGCTGCCTTCACAGTGTAGTAATTTTAATGGCCAGCAGTGTATTTGCGCACCTTCAAATACCACATGATTGTGCCAGGATGAATCTGTCAACATGGACTCCAAATGCCAGTACTTCTACTATATGAGCCATGCAAACCGGGCCAACAGAAAAACTCTTTAAAAAAACCCAACTGAACATAAGAGATGAAACAGGCTTAGGAGACCCACATCCTTTCAGATCCTGATGATTTCCGAAAATACATCATAATGAACGTTTATGGAATGCTGATGTTCTAAAGTAACACCATGTCTAATAGCCTGAGTGTGCAACACCCTTCTCGTTCCCCACTCGGCACACTGATGGCTGCTGATTTTAAGCGGATCTCAATCTAACAAATGCGTAACGCACCAACCGCAGTCTGGAATAATATTGTTAGCCACTAGAGTGTGGCAAACACACTTTATGATGTCCAAAGTCACTGCTAGTTACTGGTTACATTCTGGGTCAATGGAAAGTTCTGATGGCGGCAGGGTTAGGGTCAAGTTCAGTTACATTATGTAACGACCTTAATAAGTATTTTTGCTAGTGACTACGTAATTAAATGTGGTCCTGTTCTGCTTCACTGGGAAGAACTGTACCCTACAAAACTCCCAAATGGCTAGTACAGCAGAAGTCCACTATAACGAGTACTGCATATAACGAGAACCCCGTTATAATGTCAGTTTTCTCTGTCTCTTCAAAATTTGTATATTAAACTGTGCATTATCCTTCAGTTATAGTAAGAGGCCTATCACTGAGGCATCCATTATTACGAGCGATTAAGCATGCACAATTTTTTGCGTTATGACATTTATGCACCCAGCGATTATATTCCATGTGGTTTATCATCTTCGGTATCGTTTCCTCGCTATGTTCACTAGTGAGCTCTCTGAACGACATTCTAAGGCGATGTCAAAGTTGATTAGTAATACCCACTGACTGCTGTTCCGTAAAGAAAAATGGAAATAAGAGGGGAAAATGTTTTCGTAATAAATGCGTAAATAACATGTGAGGTAGCAGTTGTTAACTCTTTAATACAAGCTGAAGTAAACAATTGCTTAATTGTAATGCTAAATACTGCAATTAAGTAAGAATGCAATTTACCTCAAGATATGGCAGAGCGCATCACTGATTTCAGAGGTTAGTTTATATTTTCTTGCATCTGGTTAAATTACATTACAATTTCGGAGAGGCTATTCCCATGTAAATTTATAGCAAGAATGTTATTTCTCTAATGTCGCTGGGAATATGTTTCCACTATACAGATAGTACAGTTAAGTTAGGTGACACTGAATAAGAAAACCAAAACATTTGCCACAAAACACGATTGGTCATCTTCAGCACGTATCGTTTACTCGCCATGTACACTTGCGACATTCGAAGGCGATGTCAGAGTCTATTAGTAACGCGCGTCCACTGCTGTTCTCTAAGAAGAAATTCAAAATGAAAGAGGGTAACAATTTTTATAATAAATGTAAACTCGTCAGAAATAAAGGCTGAAGTAACGATTAAATAAGAATGGGATACACCTCAAGATACAGCAGAGTACATCACTGATTCAGAAGAAAGTTTATGTATTTTCTCGCATCTAGTTAAATTTCAGAAAGGCTGTGTCCATGTAAATTTGTAGGGAGGAGGTTATTTTTCTACATGTGCTTGAAATACGTTATCATCATACATATAGAGTTAGGTTAGGACATGCTGTTTGAAGAAGAAAACTGGAATGTTTGCCACACAGGTCTCTGGAGTAATACTATAAATTTTTCAGAATGAAATTATACACTGCAACGTATAATCGGATTTAAAAAAATAAACGAGCAAGCCGTAGTGCGAATATAACCCGCGAAAACGGAAGTTTTGAACAAACTGATTGCCGTTTCATACAGATTTTAAATGTGTATGACTCCCCCCCCGACTTTTACGAAAAATCTGATATAACGACAATCCGTTACAAGGAGTACATTTTTTGCCGTTATGAATTCTCGCTATAACTGACTTCTTCTGTATTTACACAACTCAAAAATGTACATATTTTGTATTTATGTACAATTATGCTTTACATCTCACCGAGACAGATATGTCTTATGGAGACGATGGTATAGGAAAGGTCTAGGAATAGGAAGGAAGCGACCATAGCCGTAAGTAAGGTACAGCCCCAGCATTTGCCTGGTGTGAAAATGGGAAACCACAGAGAACCATCTTCTGGGCTGCCAACAGTGGGGTTCGAACCCACTATATCGCGAAGACAATAACCCTAATCATTGATGGAGGGAGACTGATGCTATTAACTGTCAACCGGCAGTGCTAGGACTTACTCCACAAATTGAGCAAAAAAGGCATGCATTAAATCAACTATACTACTCACCTGGTCATATATTAGCTCATTGCTGAATATATAGTAATAAGTAAATTACATTTACATAAGCAATACACTTATTTATCCTATGGATTATGTCTTAAAATAATACTACACGGCATATGCAGGGCTACCAGATATGTGAAAATAATGATCCTATACAATACCCGTGAACATATTTCTTCGTACAGTAATCATACTCCTGAAGGTGCGGCAGTCTTTATAGTAACACTGCAACTGAGTGCGACTACTCTTTAATTCAAAAGAACCCCATCAAGAAATTACAACTGAATTATACAAATTTGCACTGCCACTTTATTCCTATTCTTCTACTTCCTCTCTTTAGCCTCAGTTAATTTTATCTTAACTGCCGTTGTTAGCACTCATATTTGATCATCTCTTATTAAAATAAGGATCTATTTTAAATATATAAACTGAAAACAGGCATTAAGTTCACATCAGCTCATACTGAAGCAATATTCTTGACAACCAAAAGCAGATGCCCCAGTATTCCATCAATTCACAAAAATTCCTGCTCATCCAAGTAGCAACTATTCCCGTTGATGTAATGTTACAGATATTATGAACAAAATTAAGGAAAAACGGTTTACCTTGAGTCAGATCCCCAATGCATGGCATAGATTTTTGCCAGATGGCCCCTGAGAGTTCGTCTTGTGCGCATCTGTATCCGACCAATGGGCTCCATATTGCTAGTAGCCTGGACCAGGCTAGTATCGCAGGCAGCTTTTCGAGCATCCTGAGAAAAAGAAATTAAGACGTGCAATTCCGAACAGTAATAAAATGTAATAATAAGATAAGAGTGAGTCAAGAGGACAAAAAAAAAAACCACCAACAACAACAACAACCCTGTCACCAAGGATGAAGTCGTCTGAGCCTACCAGATAATCTAAATCATCCACAACAAACAGTGCCCAAGATGCAATTATTACTAATTTTGTAATGCACAGATCCAAGGCCCACACCAAAGTAAAGTTCAAAGTCCAGTGTTGGTGTTAAACTAAAAAATTGTTGCTAAGTTGCTGCATAACAGCAGACTGAAGTTTGCACAACAAATTTTCTGAAGCACAGCATGAAAGAAGCTTGTCAAATAGAGTTAACCAATACTCAATGCCATCTGCAATATTGCAGAGACTAAATTACAAAGCAAAACAGGACGAAGCTCCTGCCAAGTGAAAGTAAATGGGACTAACCCACTACCCCAAAAAGATTTCTTGTATTTTAAATGAATCACTTCATTCCAACATTCTGTGCTTTGGCCTGAAGACGTATCCTCAGCTTGTTTTTAAATCTCCTTTCATTTACCTAAGACTGGGAGGATAGCAGCCTCAATTAACATACAGTGTTTGGTGTGAAAATATAAAGCAATTTTGAAGACTGCTGGCAGTGGGGTTTGAACTCAGTACCTCCTGAACTCAAGTTTACAGCTACACAAACTGTATCATGTAACCAATTTACTTAGCAAAGGAAGGATAGGCAAAAAAAACGTTGGGATGTGGTGCTCAGTAACGGACAATACAAATCACATTTATTAAGAAGAAATCACAGCAGATAAGACAGTTGCCCTTAAGATCATAATGAATCAATTATGAATGCTGTTGCTTCAAAAACAAAAAGTGGTAGGAAAATCCAACATGAATGGAATCAAACCAAAGTGAACACAAATCACTACTTCATTTGCATAGCTGCAATTAAAATCGAAGTTCACACTTCTCATCTAAAATAACTCTTGATGGAGCTTAAAAAAGTTAAAAAATGGTGTTTGGTCAAGTTTTGCTGTATGACCAAACAGATAATTGTGCGTTTTTCTCATTTTTCAAAAATGATGCTGATAGTTTATTAAATTTCTTAGTGCAATCTGCAAGAACAGTACGACGATGCAAGCACAAAATCTGAAATGTCTCATGTTTTAACACAAGCCCAATCTTGCCTTAAATTCAGTCATTAAAATCTTTAGCTCTCCTGTGACATCTAGTGCCTTCCTTCATTCTAAACACTTTGCAATTTTATTAGCAAATTAATTTTCCTCAATGAAATTGATGTAATTTAAAATTTATGGTAAAGCTTATCTTGTCCCCCTGTACTAGAACTACTTCAGGCAACTTCCTTACAATACACTTCCTCGCTTTTGTACCTGCCATCTTTTTCACTATAACAGAGCAAGTCTTCAACCATCTGAACAAGGTACCAAATCAGTACCCTTTTACCTCATGTTCTCTGTATTTCAGAGATTCCCCCACACACCAACATATTCAAGAAAGCAAGGGAATTATCAAAGAGAGAGCAAGTACGTGAAAATTACACCAAGCAGCAGCAGTGGTTGTTTTACGCCTACTCACAAATTTTAAGGTTTTCAGAGAAACAGGAAATGATGTATTGTAGGGGTCTTTTGTGAGCCAGTACTGGCTTATACATTTAAAACACATTCAATGTTTAGGAACAGAAGGTATTTACAGATAAATACTATGTATAACATATTGGCAGCTGCCAGTTCTCCTTGCTCCTTTGTCTTCCTCATTCTCTCCAGATATCACTCCATTTGAAAGATGGATTTGATTCAATGCCCCACAGTATTGATGTAATGATTGAGTTTTTAATGCTCTTTCCCACTGTGATAAAATGGAACAATACCATCGAGTACCTTACCTTACACATGGCTCTTAATTGCTATGTATTTCATTTTTCACATTAACGAGTTAAAAGGAGAAATTAACTCTGTGGCTGTTAAAGCTACTGTGAAGGCAGAAAGTAAACACAAAGAATCAGACTGCAGAATATTCAGAATTGGGGGAAAATTAAGAAAATCCTCCCCAATGTCGGGCAACATCAATTGCCACAGGCTGCACTCCTCTCCATGTAACCCAAAGTTGAATTTATTTTTGTCTCTTGTTAGAGGTTTAACATCACACTAATACATGGAAGGTTTCCAGAGACACAAAGATGGGAAAGGGCTGGGAATGGGAAGTTAGCAAATGCAGCTTTAATTAAGGTACAGACCCAATATTTGCCTGATGTAGAACTGTGGAATCCATGGAAAACCATGTACAGGTCTGCAGACTGTGCAGGGTTTGAACCCACTATTGCTTGAATGATAGCTCACAGCTATGTGACCTGTACCAAAGTTTTGTGTGTGACTCCTCGTTTCTAAAGTGGAAACAATATAGGGGAGTTTAACTAGGCTTTGGATGAGCTGGATCTTGTGGTAGTACAAACAAGTCCCTTAGTACCGAAGTTAACACGACAGATGGACGCCACTATGACTAATGCCCTCCATCCACACCAATGGTTATTTTAACAGACATGGTACAGCAGAATCTCTTATCTGGCACTCAATTAACTGGCAATATAAAAATATGCACTTTCACTCGCGGGTGTAAAAAAATATCATTAAAAGCAGATGCCCGCCGGAATTTGAAAATTTGCAGCTGTTTTGAAGTATTCGATGATCACTATTGTTCTCGTCATTATTAACAGACTGTTCATGCCATTCAACAGCCAACAGTTCGGTTTAAGGAACGTACATTGTCCACACATCAGTCGCCAACAGTGGGCCTGGAATAAAATTTAGTGCATGCATGTGGTGTATGTACCCGACTGCAAAATTGCAGTAAGATGCATTAAGTCCAAAAGCTAAAATTGCTGGATGATATTATAATGAAGACTTAAAAGTGGACAAATGAGTGGAAATGGAAAACTACCCAAGTGCCAGAAGGTACCTAGTGGAGAAATATGGACAAAACGATTGCTGTCAAGAATATGGCACTTACGTTTTTCTCCATTTCCCTCTGCTGGCACATCTGACGTTTTCCAGGTCATTACGCAACATAATAATGAAAGACCTATCATTCTGTTTTGGAATGTACTCAGTGCATTTAGGAACATTTTACTGAGTGGTATATGTAAGTATTTATCACATTTTATCTCTCCTATATTGTGACATAAGCCTACATACTATCTAACGTGAAAAGGGTAAACAAATGACATTTTTAGTTAAGTTTCACGATTGTGCACGTTTTGTAACTGAACAACACATCAAGTATCTTTCCTATACAGCATAGAACATGTTAAAAAACACTGTAATCATCATTATGAATTGAAACATACGTGCATGGCCCATTTTCATAAAACATCTTTCACTAATATTATTAGTAGGAAACCAAAAATATTAACTAATATTAGTATTATGTTTCATACAGTTATTAGCTAATGATATTAGTAATTAGTTTACGAGTCAAAATTATTAGTAGACTAGCTGATGTACCCGTGCTTCGCTACGGAATTCTCAGAGAGACTGACTTTATGGTTTTCCTAACTGAAGTCAACACAGGTCATTACAAAAACATCAGTAGGAATGTAGCGATTAAAAGCAATGTTATCACACAAAATACTCGGTCAAATGAAAAACTACACATTTTCTCACTTTTAACGAACAGCACTACGGTGCTGACCTAACAGTCCAAAGTTCCAGAGCTGGAATGACCAGGCCGCAGACAGCCGTGAACACTTCTCTGCTATTATTCTGTTAAATATGCACACTTCTCATTCCAATCAGTGCCTCAGAAAAGGGATTGAATAGCTCAAATGCTATGATGAACCAGTGAGTTACATATCAGTATTATCGGAAAATGTATGAACCAGAGGAATGGCATGCTAAAGAAGAAAGTGATCCAATTCCATAGCTACTTCCCGCCAATATTTAGACAGACTGTTACACTCGTACGACTGGGCGAGTTGGCCGTGTGGTTAGGGGTGCGCAGATATGAGCTTGCATCTGGGGGACAGTGGATTTGAACCCCACTATCGACATCGGATTCCCATTTTCACACCAGGCAAATGCTGCGGCTATACCTCAATTAAGGCCAAGGCTGCTTCCTTCACACTCATAGCACTTTAATACCCCATCGCCGCCATAAGACCGAACTGTGTCGGTGTGACGTAAGACAAATTTTTAAAAAATACTCTGTACGCAGCAGTAATCCTATCTATCGGAGATGAGTGGCAACAGAAGACGAAGCACATCACAACAAACAATGGTCAATGTAATGTTACTGTTGATTAAGTTTATGAGCTTTCTATATTGTAGGCCTTCACATTTAGTTTTCTTTCGACTCTGTGATATTAGGGCGCCTTATAAAATTATTTATAGCGTAGACCGTAGTTCCTTATTCTCCAACTTTACATACCTATTTTCATTCAATCCTGTTTACCCATTTTCTAGTGACTCGGCGCTGATAACAAAAATCCAAATTCATGAATATCTCTGATCATAGCCGATACGGTAACAATGTATAAGACTAAATGATCGGAAAATAATACTACATAAATAAAAAGGTATGTAGTATTATCGACACGACCACTAGTAACATAATTGGGAATTAAATTTTAGGCCCACTCCTAAACTACCATTTTATTCAGCGTGAATAAGGTTATTTATGGCCTAGATTATAGCGACTTATTTCCCAACTTTGCATACCGATTTTCATTAAGATAGGACTACTAATAACAAATATTTGAGAATTCCATTGTAGGCCTTCCCCATAACTATTATTTTTCTCAGCCTGAATACAATTATTTATGGCCTAGATTGTAGTGACTTATTCGACATCCCCTACCGATTTTCGTTAAGATACGGCTATTAATGACAAATATTTGAGAATTAAATTTTAGGCCAACACTAAACTACCATTTCATTCAGCGTGAATAAGGTTATTTATGGCCTAGATTATAGCGACTTATTCCCCGACTTTGTATACCGATTTTCATTAAGATATGACCACTAATAAATATTTGAGAAGTAAATTTTAGGCCTTCGCCTAAACTACCATTTTAGTCAGCGTGAATAAAATTATTTATCACCTAGATTGTAGCGGCTTATTACCCGACGTTGTATACCGATTTTCGTTAAATTATCTTCAGCAGTTTTCTCGTGATGCGTGTACATACAGACAGAAATTACGGAAAAATAAAAAGTGCATTTCCTTGTTACTGTGGGCATGACTGATACAGAAATACCATACTTTTTAAATTCTGAGCAATGTACAGACAAAACTCTTATTTTATATATATATATATATATATATATACCTAATAATATTAGTAATTTGTTTCATAGACAGCATGACTAATAGAAGTTACTCATATTACTAGGATTATTTCCACGAGTGCATTTTGACTCAATTCATATTATTAGTGAAACCAAAGTGAGTGGTATTTTAATATTTTGGCATAAAATCGTGAGATCACCACCAAAGAAAGATAAGGGGCACGAAGGGCGTGAAAATGAAAGACTCTCGGCCTGGCAATCTAATACTATCAGGGTCGGAAAAGAACAACAGTTGAACAAAAGAGGTCGGAAAGGTAGATGAAAATGAGCCTGGCGCAAATAAGTTGAAGCAATGGAAGGACTCATCTCAGTACTCCATGTTCGCCAACCAACGCTCGCAAGTTGAGAGCCCCAGGACCCCTTTTAGTCACCTCTTACGACAGGCAGGGGATACTGTGGCTGTTATTCTACCGCTCCCACTAATAGGGGTAGTAAACAAAGATTTTGCTAGTCCATCTCGACAGAGATTTTTAAGAGCACATGAAATTTAAAAAAAGTAAAAGGAACAAGGAGGGTTACAGTGTGCAAAAGGCTGCGAATAGCTGATGCTTTAACTCAATCACTTTCTGCAAAGTAACTTTCTTCTCTCACATTATTCTTTTATCCATTTTCATATGTACCAAAGTCACAATAACGAAAATATCAAGTAAGCCCCTCGAACATGTGGATTAATAGCCGGTTGTAGTTACGCATTAGTCTACCGCTAGGAACAAACCCAAACCAAGAACATATGCAACAGACCGATTCTAACCTCCATTTGTATCAGCTGACTAATGAACTAATTATTAGTTATTAGACACTACACCCTCTCCCCTTCCTTCCCCAGTCCGTCCACAGGACTCCCTTGCCAGTTCCTCTTCAACTCAACTCCGCAGCGCACACAACCAGCCAACCAAAGGTGAGACTCTTCATAAAGCTTTACTTTCTTGCCCCATATCCACAATCAGAGTAACTCATTTTTATCTTTCATACCACAGGCCCACATTGGATCGAGAATATTTTAACTTCTTCAACACACAGTTCCGGTCACAAGATCCACTCGCTCCAGTTCAATACGACATATCATATATATGAAGATGGTTTTCATATGTATTATCTACTGGCTTAGTATTGTTTTATGCTCACAGAGGAACATCATCCACTTCTTTTACATTTCTCTACATACGTTTGCTGCCAATGCTGTGCAGGGCGCCCAATTCTAAAAATTTTGGGACTGTCAGGAGCTTCGACTTGTTTTTTGCGAGGCTTCTCAGCTTCAGTTTTTATTTTTTTAATTTTATTTGTGACTGACAGGTTGTCAGACTTGTACTAGTTGCATGTTCAAACCTGGACGTTTGGCATAAATATGCTTTGAATTTTAACTTGTTGTAAACGGTTTTAATTATGAGGGTCAACAGTGTGTTTTAGCTTTAATGTGTATCTTTGTGTATTGGCCCTATTTGGCTGGTGATGACGTCCATGGATGTTGGGACCAGTACCATGGATAAGTGAGTTAGTAATTTTGATCAACAACATGTCATGTATTGAAAACGTGGATCTTGTACAATTGGGTTATTGTTTTATAATCTCTATTCCATGCCTTTGCTGGCGAGATGTAGTGTTTACAGTGTACTGTGTCTTCTGGTACGGGCTAGAATAAATTTGTTACTTTCACTGACCTGTCTCAGTCTAATCCTTGGCTGTGACAGAATGAAGATGACCAAGGTATGAGCGATGCTAGCAATACCATTCCTTATGCAACCAGTCCCTGTTATGAATGGTGCGAAAATATCGCTCATAGGGTCAGTTGGTGCATGCATTTCAGTGGGCTTGGCAGATTGATATGCAACAGCAACTTTTGGCTCAGTGAGGAAAACGGGAAACTACCTCACTCCTCATTTCCCTAGTATGCCTCTTCAGTGATGCCTAGGCTATCTATGACAGCTGTTGGCAGAACAGTTGAGGATCAAACCAGCCTTTGGGCTGAATACCCAACATATATACATTATTAGTGAAGATAATTTTTTAGTCATGTGTAAATCTTTATGAAACAGAATTTGGTTAACTAATAATTATTTTTATGAGTTCTAATATTATTAGTTAGTTTTATGAAACAGGGCCCAGGACGTGTCATGAAGTGGATAATATCCGCACATTAATGTTATACTGTACATGATTATGAACACACTAATCCTTCTCAACACAGCTGATGATAGTAATCTCTATACTTTACATCTAAGTAGTCACAGAGCACCAGCAGATCCTCCTTTTCTGCACTGATATGATGATGCTTCTGCACACGGGGAAACTGTGGTGGTGGAGGAAGCCTCCACATTTTCTTTGTTTTCTTAAATAACTTGAACACTCAATCATTATCAAATGACAATCTGAGATGTATTACTTTAGGGTGTCAGTTACTCACTCTAATGTGTGAGGCTTTACTGAGCTGCAGCTTGGTAGTATTGATCTACTCGTTGGCGAGAGCTCCAAAGACAAACCAATCATCTTTACCCATTTTTAACTATCTTGAATGGTTTCTTTGGTCTTGCAGACTTAATAACGGCCTCTAGCTCATCTGGGATCATGGCTTTCATTACTAGTTTCCTTTTCTCAATGAGACTGAAGTCCCTGTCACATGTCATGAAACTATGTCCGGACACTAAGAATTTTGAATATAGTATCAAAATGGTCTTTAGCAACAAAATAAATGAGTGTCATTATCATCATCCTGTTTTTGTTTTGTGATGCGCAGTTGTCACACCATATAACGTTTCGTTTGCATATCTGAACGTCATGACTTTGAATAAACATGATATTTCATTACCCCCTCGACCTCCGCTCCCTTCATCCCACAAGCACATGAAACTGTCATTGGTGCCTGAATCATGTATACATTGATTATAGCAAGTTAGCTGTCATGAGTAAAACATACTGGAAAGCGTGAGGGTCGGAGCAAACAGAACCTGTTGCATATCCATACTCGCTGTGCAGGTACTACTAGTGGGCAACTCGGAATCACACATCACTTTTCATAAGTATTTGTGTTTTTTCCACTCATTCTACATGTAGCTGTAGTTCACTGCTGGCCTTATGTCGTTCCGACTCTGAAGACGTGGCTTTCACAGTGGCCTGAAGTTTGTCACAACGCTGGCAAGTGTCTGTTCTGGGTTTAGCAGTGGAGAGTGTCTTAAAATCAGTCTTGAAGATGCCGTAATAGTATTTGTATGTCACCTTATTGTCTGGATACTTTTATTTTAATGCAGTAAACATCCGGCGGTAACTTAAATCTGGACTGAGATATTCTTTGTGATTTCTTCGTACAGTAATGACTGCATTCTCGGGGAAAGGAATTTATATGGTTTTCACCAGATCCCTGTCATTTGTAGTGAACTTAACCTTATACCTGTTTGAACCTTCACTTTTCCCCCTTCCGTCTTCATAAACCATAACACCTTTCTTTTTCTTTTCTTGAAGTGTCTGAAGCCGCCAGTTTGTCACAGCAAAAATGTCCTTGAACATCTTACTGCACACTTGCACAGGCTCACCTCTTCTGCTAGGGACACTGTAGCACACTGTTGCTTGTCTTTTACTTTCTGATGGATGGTTGCATGTTCCGTGTCGTCTTCTGTTTATGTTCACAAGTTCCAGTCTATTTAAAAGGTAAGTACCTTGCTCATTTTCGTCCAAAATTTAGAACTGGGTGAACAGACTCTCCCTGTACTTGCGTAGTAACGTCTTACAAGCATATTTACACTTACATGTAAGTAGTTCTGATGGCGCTTTCTTGCCAGGAATCTCACGACCTGTAGATGTGTAAGGTTTACCAGCGGTACGTTTCTCCTTAGGCTCTTTGTTTTTCGTTGATTTGTAAATCTTCCGAGACATACGAGGTTCCATGTCAGTTCATCTGCATTACACACACAATGTAATAACGTGTCACACAACCACTATAACAGCACTGGCTAGTACGATGTAATGCGGTGCGAGCTGCGGCACTACACACATTGATGACTGGACCTCCCTAAGCACTTGCGTCGCTCTCCAGGCCATGGTCACTGGCACTAGTGTCTGCTCGAAATGTTAACGCTATCTGTGTACCGTGCTTGGAACGAATATAAATGTTTCTGGTACATGAATCCTTTCCACAGGGATCACCAGACTCATGTCATAACAAAAACCTCAAAATGACATTTGCAGCACTTACGTCATTTTCCATTTCCACTCCTCAATTAATGGAAAATTATCACACGGGAAGTTCAACATTATACATTTTTAAAAATTTTTAAAAGGGGGTACACTTCAAATTTTCACGCTTAATTCAGAACCAGAAGAGGCAACAGAAAATCGCAAAACACTTCACGAGTCTTACAGTGAAAATTTGGAACATGCGTTTTAAGAGTGGCTTTCACTTAAGAGATCGGAGGGTGCATACATTTAGGGCAACTCCAGCAAGAAAAGCGAAAGGAATTGCATAGCAAAATGGACCATTCTGGGCTAATGTGTTTACTCCAATCTCCTAGCGACTTTGTAGAAACATTTAGTAAATTAGTTGAGGATGAGGCCTTAGTACACAGCAAATTTATAATGCTGACTAGACAGGATTATTGTGGAGGCCTGTAAAAGTGAAACATCGCCAAAATAGTTCTTGACAATCTGTTTTACGTCGCACCGACACAGGTATGTCTTATGGCGACGATGGGATAGGAAAGGGCCAAGAGTGGGAAGGAAGCAAACGTGCCCTTAATTAAGGTACAGCCCCAGCATTTGCCTGGTGTGAAAATGGGAAACCACAGAAAACCATTTTCAGAACTGCCAAAAGTGGGGTTCGAATCCACTATCTCCCGGATGCAAGCTCACAGCTGCGCGCCCCTAACCGCATGGCCAACTCTGCCGGTTAAAAAAAAAAAAAAAATTAAACAGAACCGTTCTGTTCAGGGCAAACTCTGCAGGTATGCACAAAGTGAAGCCAACAGAGATAAGGAAATTCTGAAATCCACAATGTTCTAAAAATGTCTCAGAGCATCCCTGTGGATTGCACGGCTCAAAAGAATGCTTGAATGAACGTTAATTTGTTGACAATGATTGAGAAGTTTTTGTGCTAAGGCCAATAATTTGTGAATGTGAGATTGCAATCCACACTACAATTTTTTCCAAATGAAGTTTTGTTTCAAGAATTGCATGTGGATTTTCATACGTCCATTATTCTTGGCTTTCTAAACCGTGCTGGGTGTTCATCACCACAATAAAAAAAAAAAACAGCTGCCACACCACACAGTATCCTTGTCATAATTGTAAGTACTGTAACATCAATATTGTAGTAACCACTTATGTTGGTTATTCTGTATAGTACATTGCAGTATTTCATCAATTTATGTTGGAAATATAATATGCTTAGAGCTATCGTTTAACACATGTTTCAACATCTGAATTAAGTTAGTATATATGAAGTGTAAGGAGGTAATGTACAAAATGCATTATGCACCCACATTGACCTACACGGCTGAGACCTGGACAATGACAAGAAGGGAGGAGAGTAGAATTCTAGTTAGTAAAATGAAATACAGTACCTACGAAGTATGATAAGAAAGACAAAGAAAGAGATTGAGAAACAAAGATGTGAGAAAGGAGGTCAGAATTGAAAACCTAAATATGAGAAATGATAGGAGTAACCTACGATGGTTTGGACATGTAAAGAAGATGGAGAACGAAAGAATACCAAACAGATGGAGATCAAGGTAAAGAGAGTGACAGGGAGGCCTAGAACAAGGTGGATCGATTCGATAAAAAGAAGTGCAAAAGGAAGCAGAAGCAACAGCAGCAGCCTGGACTGGGAAAAAATGATGGAAGAGGAATGGTGGAAGGAGAGAGATGTGAAGGACATTGTATCCAAAGTACAACAAGCAAGGGAGAAAACCAACTCAGTAAGGTACTGAAGGCAAATGAGGGATATACGACAATGTGCAGAATTACTGCCATTTTAGAGGGTAGTAAATCTGGCTTAAGCGAAGAAAACCCACAGCTAAGCAGTGAACCAACCTTTAGTGGTTCTGGTTTCTTTTATTGGATTTGATTCCATTAATATTACATCAATTTATCTAACAGTGACATTTTATACTCTGAGAATCATATGTTCTGCTAGATGGCAACAGGATCACTCTTGTATCCTATGACCATTTTTTTTCACTAGGAGTCCATATATGAGGATTTGCTCTGTGCAGTATTATTCATATTTTTGTCTAGCACCTGCTTTCTTTTGGAACATTACAAGAAGGATGGATTTTTCTAAAAATTATTTGGGATTTGGTAGTCTCATTCACCTTAAATGACTATGCTGCTTTCTGACAAATGCAAGAAAAAAGGTATGTGGTATAAATGTAATGTGAGTGGTACATTGCAATCTGTTGTATGTTTTTTTATTTGTAGATTTATTCAACTTCTCTTGGGAAAACATATTGAAATGTAGGATATAAGTGATATGGTGCCACCCCTCCTGTTTGAAGTCAGCACACTACACAGCGAGCCTTCGGGAAAAAACGTATTTCCCAGCCAGCATGCTGACGAGACTATGAGGTCAGCCCGCCTGCGGTATATATAAAGGCGAGGAGGCGGAAGAGGCATGCATGCTGTTAGCAGTTCTCCAACGACTAGCCTACATTGTAAGTCGGGCACGGAGGTTCCACCTCATGATAAGCTCTCTAGCCTCATTCTATCTGCTTTGCATGGCTCTATCACTTGATACATTTTCTTTACTGAAATCAGTCCTATTAAGATTGTAAACTTGTACAGCCTTCTGCTAGAACCCCTCATGATGAACTTAGGCAGTCAATTATAGGTGCAGTAAAACCTCGATAATTAGAAATCGGTTAATTCAAAATCCCGCCTAATTCGAAGAAGCTCTCGTTCCCGGAAACATGAGATACGGTTATGCATGTTATTTAAATTGTTTAATTTGAAATACGGATAATTCGTAATTCGAAGCACAATGTCGGCCCCATTACTGAAATTCATTCGTAATTCGAAGCACAATGTCGGCCCCATTACTGAAATTCAGACTCAATTCAAAACTGCCTTTACATTTTAAAACAATATTATGTTACAGAGTAATTGAAATTCAAAATTTATCTGTCATGATAGAACGCATCTTCCGGAACGTGCAGGGGTAGCTTTCTGCACTTCCACACACTTCCGTGTGTCTGCAGCGTGCCTCATAATTGCTAAGTTCGAGTGAAATCTGAATTTTTTGTATTCAACATTTTAAGGAACACCGTAATATCACGCAGCAGGCAGTGTGTGGAGAAACAGAATCCGTGAACACTGGCAATGCCGACAGTTGACAAAAAAGCATGGCTCGTATAATCAATTCGTAGGCACCGAACAATATTGTCACTGCCGATAAAACTGCATTGCTTTCTTTTAATGCCGAGTCCAAATGGTCTTATGGTTTTAAAGGAGAAAGTGGCAGCTGGCAAATCATACAAGGGTGAGGGTCATTGTACTGTGTTGCAATGCACACGGAAGAGAGAGAATCCCTCCTCTTGTCACAGGGAAGTTCAATAAGCCACAATGTTTTAAGGGCGCCAAGCACTTTCCGTGCATGTACAGGCATGTAAAAATGCAAATGGTAGAGTAATCCAAAAAATAATGCATTTGCACAAGGGAACATGCATAATTTAACCTCGTCTTTGAACCGTGTGATTTTTGTTTCTTTCGCTGCGTGATGTTATGTTTGTCAGTGACTTATCCAAGTGCATTATTTGAACATTGTAAATGCACCTTGTTGGATACATTTCGGAAATAGTTTTTTCCATGGCAATGGAAAGGTTTAAACTGTGAATCAAGGTGATTGCATGCATTAATGGGTCTCAGAAGACTTTGTGACGTGGCAAGTGTTTACATTGCGGGAAATCGTACAAGAACAGAGTGACTGTATTGTGATGTCACGCAGAAGGGAGAGCCTTTCTCCCCTCATCATAGGAAAGTTCAATTAGCCACGATGTTTTAAGGACATCGGGAACTTTCTGTGCAAGTACAAGGCATCTAAAATGTATACAGTACAGTAATCCAATGAATAAAGCAATTGCACATGGTAGCCAGAATAGATTTCTCCTCGTCTTTGAATCATGCTTTTTTCTTTCGTTCCTAGAGGTTATGTTTGTTGGTGAGTTATCCAAGTGCATTATTTGAATACCCTAAATGCACCTTCTTGTATGCATTTTGGAAATAGTTTTCTTTTTCATGGCATTTGAAAAGTCTGAACTGTGAATCAATGTTATCTGCATGCAGTAACGGGCCTTAGTATATTTTGTAACGGGGCAAGGGTTGGCACTTCTGAATTACAAATTGGCGGTTAATTCGAAAACACGTAATTCAAAGTCCAATTTTTTAGTCCCAACGACTTCGAATTAACGAGGTTCTACTGTATATTGATTTGCACTGTGTTCTGGCAACGAGAGTATTATTGTACATATTACATTAGATTTGTATATATGTATCATTTTCCAAGGCATACTCAAGCTTATTCAGACTGCGGATTTAATGTACATTCAGCAAAAGAAGCTAGAGAAACTTTTATTTCGTACAGAGTAAAAAGGCTTCAACAATGAACATTTTATTTGTGTCGTACAAATTTGCTTCTTTGTGTACAACAATAAGCTTATCACACGTGTCTGGTGTGCCTTCCATTTTGTATGCACTCTCATCATTCGGAGTTACGATTCATTCTTATTTGTATTTTCTCCCTTTTGGGCAGCCAACAATTTCAATGAGGCATATTTGTTTAATATTGTATTTCACCTGCATGTTACCAATAACGTTAAGTATTTCAAATGAGTTCTGTATGAATGTTTTCCATCAGCAACACACAATTTTATGTTTAGGATGTTATACTTTGCAGACATGTTGGTATCGTAGACAGAGCAGGGTCTGTAATAAGTCGATTGGTAAAATGTAATGGGATTTCACACATTCACTTGCATACCTCAGAAGCACCAGGTTTCTCTACGAAAGGCGTTTCATCTGGAGATATGGACGTAAAGGTGTCTGTCGTGCTAATTACTGCATACATTTTCCTGGCCATGTACATTGCAACTACCCGGTCGAAAAGGTGAACACAAGGTAGATTTTTTTTTGGCCGGTTCATTGCACTTGAGTGCTTTACCTGCAAACCTGTCTACAGTGCATGTATGGGATGAAAGTCTCTGTGTGCATCTGGTATACTTCACCTTATTCAAAGCTTTTTCCATTTGGTTACATTTTCATTTCTCTCTATTTTTATCATAGCAGTTTGTTCAATGTTATCATTCTAGAGGTTTTGTTCTTTCATGACGTCAGGCACCCAGCAATAGGGATTGTTCATCTTACTTACCATCACCATGGCCTTGATTCTAGGGCCTGTTTACCATTTTTATCTTTTTTTCTGGGGACATTTCTATGGGATATAATTTTGTCAAAGTTTGTGAATTTTACTCTTAGTGAAAGGAAGGTGACTTGGTAATTTTGTACTGATAACACTTTATGGCATGAATTTCCTCCTCACATGCTTCTTGTAAGAAAATAATATAATTTTCAAAACAGTGTTCATTACTCCGAGCTCCAAATATTATCCTGTATTACAAGTATGTAAATAAGCCTCATGTACATATACTCTGGAGCCATGACAATTGAAACTTATGGTTAATTAAGCACACTTCTCTTAGGGATCTTCCCTGATTTGCGGAAGTGTACCACTATCAATTGAATAATAATAATTATCATCATCATCATCATCATCATCATCATCATCATGACATATGGCCACCGAAGGGGCCTGGGGCAGGTCTTTCGAGCTGGCGCGCATAGGCGGCCTGCGCATCTGAGCATGGAGCCCTACCTGTGATGAATTCTACTGATAAAGATGACACACACTCAGCCCCCAAGCCATTTGAATTAACCAACGAAGGTTAAAATCCCGAACACCGAGCTCGATAGCTGCAGTCGCTTAAGTGCGGCCAGTATCCAGTATTCGGGAGATAGTAGGTTCGAACCCCACTGTCGGCAGCTTTGAAAATGGTTTTGCGTGGTTTCCCATTTTCACACCAGACAAATGCTGGGGCTGTACCTTAATTAAGGCCACGGCCGCTTCCTTCCCACTCCTAGCCCTTTCCCGTCCCATCGTCGCCATAAGACCTATCTGTGTCGGTGCGACGTAAAGCAACTAGCAAAAAAAAAAAAAAAAAATAAAATAAAATAAAATAAAAATCCCAACTCTGCTGGGAGTCAAACCCAGGACTCTCCGAACCAAAGGCCAGCATGCTAAACATATAATAATAATAATAATAATAATAATAATAATAATAATAATAATAATAATAATATTTGTTTTACGCCCACTAACTACTCTTTTACGGTTTTCGGAGATGCCGAGGTGCCGGAATTTAGTCCCGCAGGAGTTCTTTTACGTGCAGTAAATCTACCGACACCAGGCTGACATACTTGAGCACCTTCAAATACCACCAGACTGAGCCAGGATCGAACCTGCCAAGTATGGGGTCAAAAGGCCAGCGCCTTAACCGTCTGAGCCACTCAGCCCGGCTGCTAAACATTTAGCCATGGAGCCGGACATCAACTGTATTAATGTTTTATCAATCCATAAATGCTCATTGTCAGTATTTTCATTTGTTGCCGAAGGCATTTATTTTGTTTAGTTCATAAACTTTAATGTTCAATCGCACTGTCTCTAGTTGGTAACATCGATTAATATTGTGTAAGATTATTAAATACTTGTGCTTTGGCCTGAGAATTCCTTTACTTCAGTTTACTTTAATAAACCTGTGTCATCTCCTTTTCTCCGCCTTTGGATTCATAGTAGATATTTTATCCGTACTGACAGGATTGACAGGTCTAAATTCAAACTGCTCCGTGTGTGGCTCGACCAAACGATCTGACCTCAGTGTTCCTGCCCCTGGCAAGTATTCCCCTGTGTGGATTATGTGTCAGTGCAGGAAGGGAATGGGTCAGTGAACAGAAGAGTGTGCGTAGTAAGTGACATAGTGAGAGTTACAGCAGTGCAGCAGTGAATTGACTATGTTTAAATATGCTCCTCTGATGTCGTGTGACATAGAAAGGAGCTTCCACCATCACAAAAAATACTCTACAACCTGAGAATGCACATGGCTGTGATGTGCAATGCAGGCAGAAATGAAGTGGCGTATGGCTTTTACGAGTGTCCGAGAACAAGTTTGGCTCGCCAGATGCAGGTCTTTCGATTTGACACCCGTAGGCGACCTGTGTGTCTTGATGGGGATGAAATGATGATGAAGACGGCACATACACCCAGGCACCGTGCCAGCGAAATGAACCAATTATGGTTAAAATTCCCGACCCTCCCGGGAATCGAACCCGGGACCCCTGTAACCAAAGGCCAGCACGCTAACCATTTAGCCATTGTGCCGGACAATGCAGGTAGGAAAGAGGATTGAGAGGCACATACGATAATGAACTGAAACTTCCTGTTGGACAGTGCCTTCAATCTTACGTCAACCGATGCCATAAAGCATATGAATACTGCGTTTTTTGGTTCTTTCTTAGGAAAAGAGAGCGACAGCTGCACCACAAGGAAATGATACTGAATGAATGTTGACTATAGCTCTGTTAAATTAATAAATTTCATTGTTCGTCCGTACTGAACCAAGATTACAACTTTTATTATAATTTGGATACACCTTATTCAATACAAAAAACTGTTGTTTAGATGAAATTACAACATATATTTCAATCAGAACTAGTTTCAACGCCCTTTTTGCGTCATCAGCTGATATAGGTTCTTGGAAAAATTGGCTATCACATAAGTTTATCTACGTCAAATTGAACACAATTTAAAACCATATTAACAACCTAAAACTGTGTTACAAGTATACTGTTTCAAAGTCCATATTTTCTACAAGTCCATAGACTTGCGAGTCTTAAACCTTAAATTGATGAAAACATATGTAAACCGGTTTGCTCACTAATAAACTAACGTGGATTTAAAAGAACAACAACTTAAAAATAGTCTTTAAGACACATTAGCTTAATTTAACACACTTCTTAAAACATGACGTAGAATCGTATTAAAATAATTCAATAAAATCATGAGAGTCGCTTTAATGGAGCAATCCTAGTGAGGTGAAAACGAGCAATCGATCCTTTAAGATGTTAACAAGTACAACGTTCCCAGTTCAATGCGGACCTCAAAAGATCGCTGTCCATGCTCGCTAGGCTTCATTGTGCTTGTTATATGCTTTCTGTAGATCCACGAAACAAACATAGCTATCTATTCCTCTCGTAGCATTTTTTCAATTACCAGGCGCTTACTGAAAATCTGATCCTGACAGCCCCTCTGTGGTCTGAAACAACACTCGTTTTCACCCAACTTAATCTCCATCACTGATCACACCCTCCCTTCCAAAATGCCAGTGAGTACTTTTGCCTGGTATACTAACCAATGACATACCTCTGTAGTTGTTGCAATCCTTCCTGTTCTCTTACTTATAGAAAGGAGCAATTACTGCTTTTGTCCAATATGAAGATACCTTACCAATACTCCATGCTAATGTTACTACTCTATGAAGCCAGTTGATCCCTGCCTTCCCACTATACTTCACCATTTCAGGTCTAATTTCATCTACTCCTGCTGCTTTATGACAATGGAGTTTATTTACCATTCTTTCCACGTAATTTCACCAACATCATTTTCCTCTTCCCCACGAGCTTGGCTGTTCGCAACACCACCAGGAAGATTTCCTTTTATGTTGAGAAGATGTTCCAAATGTTCCCTCCACCTCTCCAGTGCTGAACTAGGATCTATTATGAGTTCACCTGAAATACTAAAAAACTCTGTTTATTTCCTTTTTCCCTCCCTTCGTAAGATTCATTATTACTGTCCAGAAAGACTGCCCTGCTGGTTGAAATGGTGTATGGCTTTTAGTGCCCGGAGTGTCCGAGGACATGTTTGGCTCGCCGGGTGCAGGTCTTTTGATTTGACGCCGTATGCAACCTGCGCGTCATGATGAGGATGAAATGATGATGAAAACAACACATACACCCAGCCCACGTGCCAATGAAATTAACCAATGATAGTTAAAATTCCCGACCCTGCCGGGAATCGAACCCGGGACCCCTGTGACCAAAGGCCAGCATGCTAACCACTTAGCCATGGAGCCGGACTTCCCTGCTGGTCGACCTAGCCCTTCCAGGTTATTACCAAAATCTTCCCATGACTTCTTCTTGGATTCAACAACTACTTCTTTCGCTCTGTTTCTTTCATCTACGTACAATTCCCCATCTCCATTGGCCCTTGTTTGGAGCCATTTCTGATAACCCTTCTATTTATGTTTACAAGCTGCTCTCACTTCACCATTCCACCATTCCACCATCCTCATCTGCACCCTCACATGGTGAACACACTGAAACAATACTCATCCTAATTCCCCCATCTTTACACATAGTTGTACCTAGGCATTCCCTTGCTGTTTCTACTACAGCATCCCTGTATGCCACCCATTCTCTTTCTACATTCTGAACCTGCTTACCGTCTACTGTTCGAAACTTCTCACTAATCATATCCATGTACTTCTAATTTCCTCGTCCTGGAGATATTCTAGCCTTATCCGTTTGCAGACAGATTTCACTTTCTCTATAGAGATACTTAAGTTCACTACAGATCAGATATAGAGCGTTCCAACCTTAAATTGCAGTACAGCAGTAATGGGATAATTCCGTCTCTTTCCTTCTCCCGTGTTTTGCGGGTAGCGCTGTCCTACTCTAATGCAGCGGGTTTGCCAAATATCCGTAAATCAGAATGTTATCGTTTAAAATGGGTGAATATCGTGTTGTGTACAGAATTTCAAGGCGCATTTGATGCCGTTAACAAAAAAAATGTAAAAAAATAATTTAGTGTGAAAATGGCAATATAATGGAAAGTTTCGCCAAATGCAAAATCTTCATTGCATAGAACTTATCATGTCATAACTCCTATTTTATATTCATAATTTTCCTAATTTTTTCACTGCTGGTAAAGAAACATTTCAGCTCGATGTAGATAAGTTTATTTTTAAATTTAAAAAATAACAAAATGCAGTTATATGCGTTTATTTTCAGTCATGTTCCGGGAATTTTATGTGCAGGCACGAAAAAGTCAGTCGCTGGCCAGCGCCTTTCCTATTGAATTTACATGGGGGGTCAAAGCGAGGCAAATGGTCTTCAGATATGGAAGTTATTTTTAAAACAATCCCGAAGTTCTTATCTTGCTTAGTTCTTAATTTGTGATAGGAAGAATATATCCTTGAATTTTGGTTTCGCGCGTGACTCGGCTGGCTGGCTGTCTGGCTGGCTGAAGTACGGTAATGATCTCCCAAATGTGCGCTTTTAACATTTCCAGACAGTCGCATGCAGTGCAGTGCTCATTTCGTCAGTAGTATGTATAATAGTGATTAAATACATATCAGTGACATATGTACAATTCTTGAGGGCAGGTGTATTTCGTTTGTGTGGTTCGTGAGTTCGTGCTCGTGCGTGGGGATCTAATTTCTAAGAAAAAGTGCAGAAGGATCATGGCGTGGTTAAACCAAAGCAAACGGTCTTCGGATATGGAAGTTATTTTTAAATCATACCTCAAGTCTTTTTATCTCGTTATCTCTTAATTTATGACAGGGAGAACGTCTCGTTTGTTTACGTTTCACGAGTGACTCGGCTGGCTGAGCTTTTAAATATACTGACAGCCGTGTGCAGTGGAGTTCATTTTATCAGTATTATAAGATTGATTATATAAAGATCAGTGATATATATAATATTTAATGGCATGTGGCCTCCGAGGAGGCCGAGTGCAGGTCTTTCGAGTTAACGCCACATAGGCGACCTGCGCGTCTATAAGAATGTGGCCCTACCTGTGATGAATTCTAATGCTGAAGACGGCACACACACCCAGCCCCCGAGCCATTGGAATTAACCAATGAAGGTTAAAATCCCCGACCCGGGCGAAAATCGAACCCGGGGCCCTCTGGACCAAAGGCCAGCACGTTAATCATTTAAGCCATGGGGCCGGACAAGATCAGTAATAAATGTATAGTTCTTGAGGACAAGTGGATTGTGTTCGTTGTGTTTGTGTAGTCTGTGTAGTTGTCAGTTTCTGCTCTTGCGGGGGGTTCTTAGTTCGAAGAAAAAGTGCAGAAGGATGTACAATGGATCGTCAAATTAAAAAGAAACGTTCCGTAGGTAAACTCAGGGGAAAAGAACGCAATATTATAATGAGTATCCTGGATTATTTTTTAAAGACTATGACTATGAACAGCGCAGTCAGTGAAAGAGCTAAAGCTACAGGTTGTTCCGAAAGAACAATCTATGCTATAAGGAAGGAACACACACACACATGGTCCTTTGCGAACTCCCGCAAAAAAAGCAAAAAAAAAGAGAAGGACGGCAGAAAAATGCAAGGAAAATTAAATATGATCAGAAATTGTGCGAAGTGGAGTGCGCCGGGTGGTTCACTCTCTTTTTATTTGCTAACATACCACCGACATTGAACGTGATTTTGAGTCGGGTAAATGGAGAAGATTCTTTGCCACGATTTTCCAAAACTACGTTGTATCGCTTCTTACATGCTATAGGCTTCCGTTATTTAAGACGGGGTAATAAAGCAGCTTTCATTGAAACCGATGAAATTATTAATTGGAGGCACAGATATCTCAAGGGAGATAAAATGTTTGAGGGCACAAAATAAAGCTATAATTTACACAGATGAATCGTGGGTAAATATTGGGCAGACAGTGACAAAAGAATGGAAGGATACGACAGTGAAAAGTGCACGGCAAGTCGCCATTGAAGGGGTGAGTTCGGGACTTAGGCCACCGAAAAGCCGAGGACCGTGATTTGCCTTAGTCCACGCGGGTAATGAACATGGTTTTGTTCATAATGCTGAACTAACATTTTTATGCCATAAAAACATAAGACAATTGGGCAAATTACGTGAACGAAGTAAAGAAAAATGAAAGAGATTTGTGGAAAGCAGACGAATTACAGGACGATGTCGACGATGAAAATTTTTTAATACGACTTTCTTCATCGTCCGTATCATCCTCAATTCATCTCCCGAAGCCGGTTCATTCAACGCGGGAACATCAGGCCTTGCAGAAAGGATAGAAGGTGTACGTCCAATGTCTGAGAGCAACGCCAGTGATTAAGGTACGTTGTATTTATTTTACCATCCTACAAATATTAATTTATGAATGAATGAAGTTAAAATTACAAAATTACAAACGAAAAATGTGGAACTGTGACTCCCTGTTTGAGTCACACTCGAGCGTGATCTTCACGAGTCGATTTCGCAACAGCGCGCTCCATCTACGCTGTACTGCAATTTAAGGTTGGAACGCTCTATAGTGGTCTGTATCAGCGAAAAAACCCTGGAAAACTCGCACATTCCTAACAGACTTCCTGAATTCGAAGTCGGTTAAGATATAGTCTATTATGGATCTGGTACCCCTAGCCTCCCATGTGTAGCGGTGAATAGCTGTATGCTTGAAGAATGTATTAGTAACTGCTGAACCCGTACTAGCACTGAAGTCCAGCAAACGCTTCACACTCCCATTAGCTTCCGTATCTACCCCAGATTTACCAATCACCCTTTCGTATCCTTCAGTTCTATTTCCAACTCTCGCATTGAAATCGCCCATTAGCACTATCCCATCCTTGCTGTTGACCCTGACTACAATGTGACTCAATGCTTCATAAAACTTGTCATCTTCATCCTCATCTGCACACTCACATGGTGAACACACTGAAACAATACTCATCCTAATTCCTCCAACTACCAAATCTACCCACATCATTTGCACATTTACGTGCCTAACAGGAACTATGTTGCGTGCAATGGTATTCCTGATAAACAGCCCTACCCCATACTCTGCCCTTCCCTTTCTAACACCCATGAAGTATACTTTATAATCTCTTCCTCCTTATCTCCCCTTACCCGAATATCACTTACTCCTAGCACATCCAGATTCATCCTCTTTGCTGAATCAGCCAGTTCTACTTTCTTTCTTCCATAAGCCCCATTAATATTGATAGCTGCCCATCGAATTGCAGTTCATTCGCCAAGTTGTTTCCAAGGACTCCCATGCCTGTCAAATGGGAGTGAGACTTTTGTTATTCCCACAGGTCCGAAGCTTGCTTAAAATGTTCCGAGCTTGGTAAATTCATGAAGCAGGATGCTACCCTACTTACACATAGTCCAAGTGAGGATCTCTCCTCTAACGGGATAGGGACCACCGGTGGATTGTATAGTCCTAGCCATTCGAGCACAAAGAGAGACAGGACTCGTAATATGTCCGAGATGCCCACTCCCATTCCATAGCAACTGGTATCCTGACTCTCAGGGCCACTCAGCTGTTTCCCATGGTTCACGAACTAGGACGTGACGACAGTAACCCACGCCATGAACCATTTACATTTTCACATATTCTTAGTAATATTAAATATTTTTACTTATGTAGGGATATTAAAATAACTGGCAAATTTAATCTCATATAGAATATATTTCAATTGCTAAAGTTGGCTTTAAAATTAGGATTTCTAAACCTTTGTCTGCAAAACACAGAAGGTCCAGGTGCCTCAACTGCATACAAAACCAATCCTTTCTCAGAACCTGGGATGACTAGGCGCCTTTCATTGGTCAACTTTTCCAACAAACTCCATACAGTCTTGAAAAGAAATCCAGGTTATTCAAGCTATCCGTTTGCAAGATCATTAGTGGCGAACAAGAAGAGCCCACGGAAGGTTTTTCACCCAGCTAGTTTTATGTTTTCTTGAAATAGTGAACGGTCCTTCTCAGCCTGCAAGAGAATTCTATCATATTGACACCAAAACATCACAATGGAAAACATGGAGTACTTGGTGCCACACTGCGCATCATGATTAAAAAGTTGCCATTTCATTTGTGTTATTTAATGGGGGTTTAAAATCAGATTCTATATTAACTTTATTTAGTACCTTGTTTGTTTCATTTTCAGAGCAGGAGGGCAACAGGAAATTAGCTACAATAATACAGTCTAATATACTCCACAATTTACAGTGCATAACACTATTTTTAAACATTTGAAGTATTTTGATTATGCCTTTAATTTGATTATTCAATACTGTCAAAATTAGAATGCAATAGAACATATGAATTATATAAAGCAACAATGATGACTTCACCATAAAAGATGGTAGTGTTTAAAACAGGACCATACATAAATAAACAAATATATGAACATTTTTGTTAATTTAGTGCATTTAAAACTACAGTACTACATATTTAACTGATATTTACTAAATTTATATGTACATATTTTGCACTCTGATATTACATAAAAATCTAGGTCCTAGCTCTAAGTCATTCATTGTGAGCAAGTCCATCAGACTGCTACGCAAAGTTCAACAAGGCCTGTTAGTTGTGAAGTGAACTGTTGTTGAGCGGAGCGATACTACGCTGCAGAGGCAGTGTTGGAGAACAAAAGTTCGACGCACCAATGGGGCTCTGTATGAAGAGACCGTGTGTAAAAACTAGTGGAAAGCACTACAGTAAGAGAACTTTTAAACAACAGTAAACCGCAGCTTAATAAGTTTAGTAGATAGTGGAACACGCTACCTCCCTGTGTAGCAATTTTAGTTTCAGGGATCCTGATAACTCACCACAGTGGCAATAAATAATCTTGATAAAAATACCTTGTGCAGGTAGGACTCGTGCTTATCCCATTTTGCACCATTTGCGAAGACGTACGCGCATGAACTCCACAAGCTGTGCGAAATTTCATGACGGACCGAGTTTATCCTCTATGTGCTTCTGGGCCCTAATACATCATAGTACAATGAAATGTATGGCTTTTAGTGCCGGGATATCCGAGGATGGATTCGGCTCGCCAGGTGCAGGTCTTTCTATTTGATGCCCGTAGGCGACCTGCGCATCATGATGGGTATGAAATGATGATGAAGACAACACATACACCCAGCCCCCGTGCTATTGGAATTAACCAATTAAGGTTAAAATCCCCAACCCGGCCGGGAATCGAACCCGGGACCCTCTGACCCGAAGGCCAGTATGCTGACCGTTCAGCCGAGTCGGACATCATAGTACAATGATCTGAACACACAAAACGTATTCCAAAACTCAAAGTCTGCAAGTAACTACTAACATTCTTATACTGAAAATCACATCCCTTTATGGGCAACCATAACAAATTTGTAATGCTTCAGAACACTGCAAATATAGCGTGATTCCGCAAAACAGAGAGAGTTTACTAGTGTTATAGATTTGTGACGCTTCAGATTTTAAATATGCAGTTCGGTGACATCTTGCTGGTTTCGGTTGTACTACAGGGTGCCGTTTTGTTTTGAAGTGTATAGAAGTACAGAGTGCTGATGCTGGCCAATTCTAACTGCATATCTGAAGCTAATAATAAAAGGTAAGTTTTTGCCTTTATAAAATGTTATTTAGAAATGAAGTGTATACTTAATTTATGATAATACCAATATATTTAAAAACAAATATTTTCAGCTTATTTTCTAATTTTCTAAATGTAACAAATTCATAATGTCAGGCACTTACTGTTGCCAAATTGATACAAAATTAGGAATTGCATCGAGATATTTCAGAACAAAAATTATATCTTATTAGCATGCTATTGTTTGTGTTTTTGTTTCTTATTGACAAGAAAAGTGAAAGAAACCAATTATCTATAATTTTCACCGTCAGATTGAAAATTAGCCTCTAGTAAGGTTAAGGCCGGTCTCCACTGATTAACATTTAACAACATGTTAAATGTTAACTGGTGACACCTTTAACATTTTAAACGTTTCATTTAACATTGTGTCACACTTAATAAACATGTTAAACTTGACTTCCTTTTCCTATATACAGGTAGTTCATTATATCAATTTGTGGTAATACATTTTGATGGTGTCTAGTATTTTCAAACAACGACAATGGACTCAGATGAAAAGGATTACCGGGCGAGTTGGCCGTGCGGTTAGGGACACGCAGCTGTGAGCTTGCATCTGGGAGATAGTGGGTTGGAATCCCACTGTCAGCAGCCCTGAAGAAGGTTTTCCATGGATTCCCATTTTCAAACCAGGCAAATGCTGAGGCTGTACCTTAATTAAGGCCACGGCGCTTCCTTCCAAATCTTATGCCTTTCCTATCCCATCGTCGCCATAAGACCTATCTTTGTCGGTGCGACGTAAAGTCACTAGCAAAGAGAAAAAAAGATGAGTATTTGGCCTTTGTTATTGCCACTGCTGCTTCTTGTTATGATTTTAAAATGCAGTTTTATAGGCACATTTCCTCCCGCCATCCTCTCATTGCTTCAAAAGCAAACCACTTTGAAGTATGAACTTCGCTGCCGCCCCGACTTTTCTGAACTTTTTACAATTCTCGACTGTACCGTACTGGGAGCGGTGGGACGCTAGTTTTTTTTTTCCGATGCACACGCAGGAACAATTTTAGATAATTTCGAGTTCCTGGAAACTGTCGGTTTTCTTCGCTTTATCTCTGTATTCCTTTGATGAGATCCCACAAACATACATTTTTGTAATTAAAATTCTATGGTAGGGGCCGATGACCTGTGATGTTAGGCCCCTTAACCCACCATCGATATCGTTGTTAGTTAGCCCCTAACAAAAACATTCATTATTAAGAAAAATTTTTGGTTTAAGACTCAAACTTTTCAAACTCCAGGTATTCTCAAATGAGTATATGAGTCACATGTTTTCCTTTGTTATGCGATGATTCACGCACACGTGTCACGTGGAGGCGTGGGGAAAGTGCGTTCTGTCTGGAGTGTTAGTCCGCACCTCGCTATGATACTGATCGCGTCACAGGCAGTGTTATGCACATTCTAGCCTCGATACCTTTGGAGTCACAGTTTTTGAGCATTCCGTGCTGGTGTAATGTTTTAGTGAATAGTATCAAAGTGAAATTATAATGGCTAATAGGCCTACTGAATCTCTTATTTTGAGCTGGATTGAAGAAGAGGACGACGTATTTACTGATGGTGACGAACAGGCTTTGCTTCTGACTGTCTAAGTGATGCTCCTACTGAACATTCCTCGCATCAAACTGATACAGAGCAATCCAATGATTCGGAAAGTGATATTGATACAGAACTGATACCAAAATTCTTCATCCCATACCCTCCACATCTTCAACCCAGTCATCTGGGATTTTTGCACCCGAACGAACCACAGTGCAGCCCTCACGGCAACTGAAAAACTTGAAACGTCCATCCGCTACAGCCATAACGCAGCCCTCTGGGCTTCAGTACATTGGAAGGTTTTTTCGAAATCCATAAAAACAACCGTCCTTCCGCTGGTATTAATGGTACATTACAAATTTTTAGTATAGCCCAAAAAATGTGATAACTGATCTGTTGGGAACAAATCCATGTTGAAATTCAGATAATCACTACTGATCAGCATTTAGGGCAGTCACCCAGGTGGCAGATTTCCTAATGTTGTTTTCCTAGCCTTTTCTTAAATGATTGCAAAGAAATTGGAAATTTATTGAACATCTCCCTTGGTAAGTTATTCCAATCCCTAACTCCCCTTCCTATAAACGAATATTTGCCCCAATTTGTCCTCTTGAATTCGAACTTTATCTTCATACTGTCATCTTTCCTACTTTTACAGACACCATTCAAACCTATTCGTCTACTGATGTCCTCCCACGCCATCTCTCCACTGACAGCTCGGAACATACCACTTATAATACAAATTCTTATAATTTTGTTAATTACCACCTATTCAATACAATAAAAACATAGTACAAACTTACATATCTATTAAGATGTTTATATGGTACATGTTTCGCTCCTTTTTTGTGAGCATCATCGGCCAACTATCATTCACTTAAGGTTGTATAAAATCATGAAGCAATTTTTTTGGATTAAGATTATTCCTATAAAACTAATTGACAAACCTTGTAACATTTTAAAAGTCACACAACAATAAAATTATGTCTTTTAGTTAAAACTTTTTGTCTAAAACCTATCTAACATTTTATTGACGAAACTCATCTGGTGAACATCTTTTAAATTGTTTTTAAAAAAATTTTTTAAATAAAAAACTTTTGAGATCAGTATAACAATTTATTTCACGAAATACCTACCAAAATAGTGTCGGGTTTAACACCGAAATCAACAGTTTTATTTCACCAAAAATAAGGCCCCTATTCATTACAGATTTGACAATATAAAATTAATGCCAATACATCTGTATAAATGTTACTCCAGCAACGAGAACAAGTCAAAAGTCCATAACATACACAATTATCAACTGCAGAAAATTGTCAATATAGTTTACGAAGTTTTAACGACAATCATACAAGTTAAGCAACATGAATCAATACAATTAGCCAGATATTTTTTTAAATTTTTTTAACAATTTAAAAGATGTTCACCAGATGAGTTTCGTCAATAAAATGTTAGACTTAGATAGATTTTAGACAAAAAGTTTTAACTTAAAGACATAATTTTATTGTTGTGCGACTTTTAAAATGTTATAAGATTTGTCAATTAGTTTTATAGGAATAATCTTGATCCAAAAGAATTGTTTCATGATCTTATACAACCTTAAGTGAATGATAGTTGGCTGATGACGCTCACGAAAAAGGAGCGAAACATGTACCATATAAACATCTTAATAAATATGTAAGTTTGTATTATGTTTTTATTGTATTGAATAGGTGGTAATTAACAAAATTATAAGAATTTGTATCACGAGTAGATCTTCAATATGGGCAAAGAATATGAAATTTATAATCTGCAACATACCACTTAGTCAAGCAGCTCGTCTTTCTCCCAAGTCTTCCCAGCCCAAACTTTGCAACATTTTTGTAACGCTACTCTTTTGTCGGAAATCGCCCAGAACAAATCGAGTTGCTTTTCTTTGGATTTTTTTCCAGTTCCTTAATAAAGTAATCCTGGTAAGGGTCCCCATACACTGGAACCATACTCTAGTTGGGGTCTCACCAGAGACAAATAAGCTCTCTCCTTTACATCCTTACTACAACCCCTAAATACTCTCATAACCATGTGCAGAGATCTGTACCCTTTAGTTACAATCATATTTATGTGATTACCCCAATGAGGATCTTTTCTTATATTAATAGCTAGGTATTTACAATGATCCCCAAAGGAAACTTTCACCCCATCAACGCAGTAATTAAAACAGAGGACTTTTTCTATTTGTGAAACTCGCAGCCTGACATTTATCCCCGTTTATCATCATACCATTGCCTACCGTCCATCTCACAACATTATCGAGGTCATCCTGCAGTTGCTCACAATCTTGTAACTTATTTATTACTCTGTATAGAATAACATCACCTGCAAAAAGCCTTATCTCTGATTCCACTTCTTTATACATAACATTGATATATATAAGAAAACACAAAGGTCCAATAATACTGCCTTGAGGAATTCCCCTCTTAATTATTATAGGGTCAGATAAAGCTTCACCTAGTTTAATTCTCTGAGTTCTGTTTTCTAGAAACAGAGCCACTAATTCAGTCACTCTTTTGTCAAGTCCAATAGCACTCATTTTTGCCAGTAGTCTCCCAAGATCTACCCTATCAAAGGCCTTAGATCAATCGCGATACAGCCCAATTGACCTCCTGATTCCAGGATATCTGCTATATCTTGCTGGAATCCTACAAGTTGAGCTTCAGTGGAATAACCTTTCCTAAATCCAAACTGCCTTCTATCAAACCAGTTATTAATTTTGCAAACATGTCTTATATAATCAGAAAGAATGCTTTCTCAAAGCTTACATACAATGCATGTCAAACTTGCTCGCCTGTAATTTTCAGCTTTATGTCTATCACCCTTTCCTTTATATACAGGGGCTACTATAGCAACTCTCCATTCATTTGGTAAAGTTCCTTCATGCAAACAATAATCAAACAAGTACTTCAGATATGGTACTATATCCCAACTCATTGTCTTTAGTATATCCCAGAAATCTTATCAATTCCAGCTGCTTTTCTAGTTTTCAACTTTTGTATCTTACTGTAAATATCATTGCTGTCATAGGTAAACTTTAATACTTCTTTAGTATTAGCAAATAGCTTAATATGATAATAGTGGAAACTCTCCTCACTTAGCACGCAGAGCAGCGGCGACAGCACGTAGTGCTGCCATCTAGCGGCTCGCAGGGAACACTAACATAACGCGCTATTCGAACACTACACATTTCGACTTCCAACCCAACGAAATACAGATTTTAAGACGTTTGCGTCGTTCTTGTAACATAATATAGGAAAGGAAAAAGGTTGATGTTGATCTGAATGAACCAGTGATAAGAATAAAACAAATGTATTATCAAATTAAAACATTAGATCATCATGTTATGACCAGGGCCTACAGTCTTCAAGAGCAAATCACATATGCAATATCTTTTTAAACTTGATATTTTTACAGGCAATATTTTTCACTGTTGAGTCATTGGTTCTATTCACATATGCCTTTATACGGACTTTGAAATACTTGTCAGTCAGTAATTTTGCACAGCTGTTACATATGTCTACACTACATTCATTCAATGACAAAAACCTGTCAGTTAATTTTCTTCTAATCCATCTGTGCTTTCTAACAAAAACTTACAAAAACTATCTTCAAATGCTCTTGATATTTTAGCACCTAACTTTCCCCCACAAATATTCGGAAACATCATTTTAGAATTGTCATACTTTTTCATTTCTATGTGCAAGTTTCCCATGCTATAATCATTATCATAAGATGACAATACATCCCTACACTCAGCATGGGGAAATTTACTAGATGCCCAGCCCATGACATAATGGTCTGCATTTTCCTGTATTATATCATGGTCATAATCAGTTACCTGATCACTTAACTCACACTGTTGAGTGACATTAGCATCAAAATTGCATTTCATCACATCATTATGAGTCAGTAGAAAGTCTGCACTAGAGCTGGGGACGGAGCGGAGCGGAGCAGTTGTTGCGACGTCATCACCCGGTAGTACCGAGTGAACTACCGAGTGAATGTCCTGACGCGGGACGTTTAAACACGTTATAGGTATGCACTGCGAAGGTATTGCATCCCTCTATTAATACCCTTCTCTCACAACGTAACAACTGTAAATAACTGCATATATATTCACTGTAATTGTTATATACGTAACTGCTAGGGAGTAGGAGGTAGTATGTGGAATAATTGTTAGTTACTCGTATAGTTAACTCATTCGAATAGTGAAAGAAAGTATGGCGCATACCTACCGAAAGGGTTTGTATACAAGGGGATTGGAAGTTAACAGAAAAGTAATGTATTAACAATTATTTCGTAAGTTCATGTGATACGGTACACTGTTAATGAGAAGAATAACCTGAATATAAAGAATCTTATCAGAATATAATGAAAAACACTGACATAATTTGATCTACAGGATGACAAAAGTAATTACGTAAATGAACGTTGACTGGAATGTCCTCCTTTGCAAATGTGATTACAAAACATATCTGACAACATACTACTACACGTCCCAATGCCAAACAGCTATCAGTAGAATGCTTCTATAAATACAGTTATTATATCATTATATATTATATTATATTATATATGATGTGCCACCACCCGTCGCGTATGTGCGGCCACAAAATTTGCATTTTGCGCGTTTCCTATTGTCAGTGATGTCAAAAAACTGCCAGGCATCCGACGGTTTTCGTGGCCATTGTGGAACAACGTTCTGTAAAAATTTCTTTAAATTCCTTTAAATGTTCTAAAAATATAACTACTATCTACGAATATGTTTAAATGTCACACTAACACCACAAATATAATCTAACAGACTTTACATTATCTACAAAACATAACAAGCGTAGGAAATATATACGTACATTCGAAACAACACAGATTGAATACAGGTACTTTCGTACGTGTGTTGTGCGCTACACTGTGCTCAGGTCCTCCGCGAGTACTCGCAGTTGTAAGCGGAGGGGATCGGTGGTGCGCTCTACCGCTACAACCGGATTACTCATCGGTATTACTCGCTCTGTCCCCACCTCTAGTCTGCACCATCAGATTCACAATTGCTGTCATCAGAAGCACAGAGCAATTGATTTATCATAACACTCCTTTTGGCACTGCAAAATTTTGTTGCATCTGGGGTTACATTGTTACCTCCTCTTGCTCTTATGATGGCAAAAATGTTTTTATGCAGTCCTGTGTGAGCCTCCTTGTTAACAAATAATGAAAACCATAATCACTATATAATTCAGACCACAATAGTTTCAGTGCAGAAATATTGTCTATCCAACCCTGAATACAGAGAGGGTTGCCTTTGCGGTTATTCAAAACTTTGAGTTGTTTTAGACAATCACAAATTTCATCCAGCTTTTTCATATGCCCTGAGTCATTGCTTAAGGGTCTTCTGTACTCTTTGGGGCTACTGAGACTTGAAGAATTAAAAATATCATACAAAGTATCACACATTTCTATAAACTCTGCAGTGTTTGCAGCACTTGATTGCAAAGAATTCAATGACACATGAACTAGCATTCCAGAAGCTACAGAATGGCTGAGGACCCTTGTGGCTAAACATACCCTCATATTTGAAAAGGGGGGAAGTGTGATACATTTTTTTGTTAACTTTGGGGCTAACTTTGGAATCATTTTTGAGTCCTTGTTGTAAAATTCTCGTATGTGAGACGAACTACATATCTTACCACTAGAAACAAAGTCATACTTTTTTTTTGATTGTTTCTCACTGACTTGATTAAGTGAGGTGGATCATGAAAAAAATTAATTTTCTCATCATTTACCTCAATGAATGGCTTCTCTGCAGCCACACACAACAGTTTCCTCACATTCATATTATTACTCCCTTGAACGCAACTGCTTTAGGGACCAACCCTATTGCCTGAAGCACCAGCTCTTTGATGTAGTGTCCTGCCATAGCATTGTTTGTTAGGAAGTACTCAATTATTTGCTTGTAATTGAGGTACAAACCTTTAATCATGAATACCATAGCCTGGTTACATTGTTGGCGCATGGGAGCAGTGATTGGCTGTACAGGAGTATCAACACCAAAATCTTCATAGCCCTCCAGCTAATCCTTCTGAGGATCGTATGCCAGTGACGACTTGATGGAAATTTCATCAAAAACCAATGAAATGACCCTCTTCGCCCTTCTCATTTTCTTAGTTTTTATTTCCAGCAAGCTTAGAACCATTTTATTTACTCCAGGTTCCACTTGAGCATTTTGTAACCAGCTTCGTAATGACCTGGTACTTGGCAGAGTAAAATGCTTTTGCATGAACATGTATGACTTTGGTGAACAGTAATGCAAAGCTAAGGCAAAACTTTTGTCAGTACTAGAATATCTTCGACCCTGAGCTTTACGGTTCCCTTGATTTAGTTGAAAATTTGTAAAGTTCTGAGCAACACTGTTATCCACAACACTTTTCTCACAGTTACACTTTGACTGATTTTTCTGCAGCACACACAATTTTCTTCTCAAACTTGTATTCACTGATCTGTACTTGGATAGCAACTTCTGAGAATTCCTATATTTTAACATTAAGTTTGAACAGCATTTACTCAGTCTCTTCTGCGGGCATTTTATCATCTTCCTGGACTGTACTTTCTGTTGGTACCGGTAACTCATCTGAAATGTCTGGGGTAGATTCAAGCTCTCGTTTCCTTTTCTTCAGGCTACTCCCCAGGTTTGTCTGTTTAGACATTGTGGCATAAAAGTGATAGCACTGCACCTGGCCAGATTCTGTAACAAACAAAGATTTAATAATCAGGCATTCACTAGTGATAAAAGTTATAATGATGGAAAAATGCAATGTTTGTACTTCAAACAAGTTCATACGCAAAACCAGAAGAAAATATATACCTACCCTTAGCTTAAGAGATTTTAGTTTCTGAAATCCTTTTCTGAGAAGTGGTCCGAGCACACTACATAGCTTTTATTTAAATGTTCTGGTCCTTTCGTCCTCAGAATTTCATCTAAATCTGCTCTTCTGCTCTTCACAACCCACTGAGTACACCTAAACATCGATTAAATGCATAGATTTAATCATAACAATACTTTAAAGAAAGTATGTTCTCATAAATAGAAAAAAAATACAGACACGTAAACATTAACAGGTAGGCCTATACTCACAGCAATTTGTTGTTAGGAAATCTGTAAAATGACTTGTGATCACTTTGTCTTCTGTAATTAAAACACCCATACATAGCACAAATAACTCCTCTTCCTGCTATTTCCAAAATCGTGATACATAACAAGCACAAAACTATCTGTAATACGAATAAGACACTTCTGGCATACACAACTAACAGCAGTAGCAAGAGTAGTTAGCCTCTCGAACCGCTAGATGGCACGCAGAAGCGGTGTCGCCAGTTTCTCGCGGGAGTTTCCACTATTATATTGAGGTATTTGGTATTAGTAACCTCCTCTATCTCGACATTATCCTTGTAACCAACAATCTTTACATACTGCTGACTGAATAATTCTAATAATCATAACATGGTTATAAATCTTACTTTGCAATATATGTTCATATACCTTAGTTACTGCATTGAAAATGCACACTGGATGATAATTAGATATCGCTACAAAACTGCAGTCTTAAAAATGGGCGTAACTTTAGCAACTTTCCATTTCTCAGGAAAGGATGAAGTGCGAATAGAAAGGTTAAAAATGAAAGTTAATTGTTTAGCCAATAAATCGGCACAAGCCTCAATTTTATATGGAGGTATGCCATCAGGACCACTCAAGCTTTTAGGCTTTAGTTTACCATTAATAGCCTATTCACCTCTTCAATATCTCAGAGGGAAATAGAGGAATGTCATCCAAAGCCAAATAATCCAATATATAATTAAAATCTGATCCGACGTAAACCGACGAAAAATATTGAGCAAAACCATGAACAACATTACCGCCCTCGTAGCTCTCATCATTATACTCAAACGTAGTTCCTCCTGATCTCGTTGAGTCGCTTATTTTTAATGTGCCTCCAGAAATGTGTTATATCACATTTTAAAGTAACCTCTAATTCACTGATGTAATCGATCGTCACAGTACCTGGAGAATTTCCTCTTTTTGGCAGACTTCCTTTTCTTTTTGATTATCTGAATGATATCGTGATTCAACCAGATTGGAAATTTTGAACTTTAGTGACTTGACTCTTAGGTATGCAATTATCAAAGCATCTGTATATTGACGAGTAAAAGAAATCCACAGCCTCATCCACATTCTGATACGTATACAACCAGTTCCAATCGATATATCTTAACTCTTAATACAGTTGTAGAAAATACGCTTTCTTGAAATTGTAGTATTCTCAATTTACATTTTTTGGTAATGAATACCTCTTTAGTGCAGGTAATGATATACAGCATGGGGGATGATGTAAATCTTCAGACACAAGAGCAAATTCCTCACGTTTCATGTCGACTATGAAATTGGCCGGTACAAGAACCAGCGTCCTTGAATTGTAATTAAAAATATTATTATACGACGTTAAACCTGAATACGTCAATTGACCCAATCGATTAACAATCACAGTTCCTTCTGTAAATGAATAACCAGTACCATTAATTTCAGGCAGATTGAAATCACCCACAATAGGGTTAGGAGGGATAATTGTAAACACCTTTTTGAGGTTCCATATGTATTACTTCAAAAAGTGTATTCAAAATTAGATTTAAATATTTCTAGCCATACGAATGAAATATTGGGGCTTATGAAAGTGAATCCAAGAACACAATCATATAAGTAAACAATGTTTACAATTACCCCTACCCTTCAGGGGTAAATGGAAACACCAATTAACTTACAGGATGACACTACTTGAATAAAACCACAGGAAAATGTAAACAAAATACAGAAGTGATATGATATACACAAAACTGGAGGCTGTAATACACTGTTTACATTTACCCCAACATAAATATTTTAAGCTACTTATAAATTTTTCATTCTACATTAGGAGAGGTTTTATTTGATGATATTCATGATAATGAATACATACTAAGAAAAGAAACAGAAAATAGTAGAAATGGGCTCTGTAATACATTTCAAAACACAAATATATAGGCCTATTTTTTCTCATTAACATTCACAGACCCAGAAAAAAAAAAAAAAAAACAAGTCTACAATCATGTGACTACATTTGGGGGTGGCAATACACCTTTTATCATTGAATAATGAATTGTATAAACATAAGTTTCTACAATAACAAAAGTTATGTTGGTGACGTTTGTGCTTTTCAGTCCAGTTACAATGTATTCACCGTTTTCCAACACTGAGTTAACCACACAAATATATGTGTAACGGGATTTTTTCCTATTACCCCCAAGAAAATCAACCAAAATGTAAGAACCAGGATTTACGGACTCATGACTTGGGCATTCACAAATTATGCCTTCTGTAGCATCAAAATCAAGTTCTGTTCTGATGTCTTCATTTTCAGCATCTGTCAATTCAATGCTCTCAACATCAGTGTCTCTTGTCTCAGGTTTCTTTACATCCGTACTTTTCTTCATTTTAACACTTTTAATACCTTTGCTGCCTTTCATCACACAGGTTTTCCTGTTTAACCTTTTCTTCTCTACATCTTTCAATTTATCTAAAACCTCTGTAGTTCTTAGCACTTCTCCATAGCTCAATTGTTTCAGCCCTGGAATGCGTGCTTTTTTTACATCAACTGCTGCTTTTGAATCTCCAACACAGTTCCCCATAATGTTAGAGAATATCTCTATACCACTTTTTGGAGTAGGAATACAAAGCTTTCTTGGTGATGGCTGCCTGATTCTGGTGGATAAGTCCAGAACAACAGTTTCAAGTCCCTTATTAAATGTGTGTCCAATTTCAAAAGAAGTACAGGTCGTGATCACAGTCTTTAAAGGTGTCCTTGGTTCTATGAGAATTAGAAGACAATGGCATGTTAGCTGAATGCGAAGTAGATGGCAGTGATGTATCAAATGAGCTTGAAGTAGATGGCATTGGAATATCAGCTAAATGTGAAGTAGGTGGCAGTGTCATATCAGTAGATAGTTTAGGCTGTTTGTAAGATTTGTACCTTAGCAAGTCAGTTGGGTCAAACAAATCTTCTGGGAACTTGGATGAATCAACACGAAACACACCAGTGTTCACAAAACCACTCACTACATTTTTTGGTGTTACTGCTGCATGTAACACTTCTCCAAGGAGTGCACCAAACTGTTCTTTTGTTAGGCGACTTGGACTCCTGTCCATTTCAGTTTTACCATGTTCCACCAATTTTTTTGTCCCTCTTGGTTTTCACTGGACCAAACACACATTTATCCAGTAGCTGGATTCTGTCAGGTGACTAGGCAGTCGCACAAGTTGGATATTGTTATTTATAGCAGCTTCTACTATTCTAATACTTGTGTGACTGCTATGTCCATCAAACATGAGCACTGCTGTCTGATCAAGCAAATTATGATTGTCTCTGATATTTCTCGCATGAGGAATGAAACAGCATGTAAACCAAGAAAAGAACTGCAGTCCGTCCGTCCATCCATCCATCCATTTTTGGATGCTGCATACTGGGTACCCGGATAAACTGCCTCAGATGTCCACCTTGCTTGTACTGCAGCTCCCTTAACCCTACACTGCGCAGTGGGTCTCACGAGACCCATACTACTTTTTGCATCCCGGAGTAACTGAATAACCAATCTTCCACATGAGGATGGTGTTCCTTGTGAGGCCTGGACTATTCAGACATTTTAGTTCAAAAATCATCCACCATAGACCAACAAAGGGATCACCTACAAAGAAATTTTATAGAGTTTCCATGACAACAGCCATTACTCCAAATACCCGTGTTTCTCTTGTTGATAGGAAGTGCATAGAGTGAAAAATTTCAGTTGTTAAAATATTTTCTGTGTAATTGAGGGCTTTTAGGATAATATACACATGGTTTTTTGTGGAATTATGTTCCTTTACAGCAGAAAATTTAGTGAAAACTGATTGTTCCTTGTGAGACCCACTGCGCAGTAATGAATATTTTTATGGAGACCATGTTAGAGGTTATATGATTTCGTTATTATTGACTTGGTTTTGTTCAGGGACCGAAATGGAGTGTTTTTAAATTGCTTGACAGTGTTTTAAAGTGTGTTTATGCCTTAATAATATTTGTATTGTATTAAAAATATCATATAATGACAAACTAACTGATAAACAATTGTTTGCTGCACTGGAAGAAATTCTTGCAGTAGCTGAAAATAGTGAAGATGGACTGGATTATTCAGATAATAGTGATTAGTTCAGGACGGAAAATATACCCTTTTCTGAGGACATAACCCCTAAGGCTTTCTCCAGACAATCACCAATTGGCCTTCAGCCTAACCAATCAACATTTGGTACCGAACAACAACCACCTACTGAGCCTTATTCCAATCAGCCACAAACATCTGTCAGTTTAGAGTCTGTCTCAGATGGTGCAAAACAGAGAGGTCCTAAGCGTATTTATACCTTAGCAAATCCATCAACAGACAAAGTGAAATATAGAAATGTTATATGGAAAAGAGGATGTATGCATTGGGCTGACGAAGATCTCAAATTTTCTGGCACAACATTGCTACCAGATGAAATATGTGAGCTGGATCTGTTAGTCATAAATGCTTGGATTTTGTCGAAGAGATGCCTTACTGAAAAAGGGATACAGCCTATTATGACACTTGCTGAATTCCTTGCTGATCTTGGTGTAATACTCTGCAAGTTTGGAAAACCCATTACTCCCTCACGGGGAAGGCTTAGATTTGAAGTTGAAGTGCTGCTACAGCTAAAGGAGAGGAAAGGCCCTACTACACCAGCACCACCACAAGATGTTCGGAGTGATTAACTTTCTCATTTTTTGCCAGTATTTACCGAGAATCAGCAGCGCATTAAATTGCCTGGTTGTGGTGCCAAAACACATTCTAAGTGCATAAAGTGTGCAGTATATTTGTGCTACACAATAAGAAAAACTGTTTTTACAGTTATCACACTAATTGAAATTGAGTAGACACGATATTTCCCACTGAAAGGAAAAAATAAAATTTATTTTCAAACTGATCCTTGCTGCAGATTTTTTTTACTTCTTATAAAATGCTATTTGTTTGGGGCGTCGATCCATGTGGATCTTTTGCCCCTACTGGCACCACATTGAATGAACCTGCGTGTAATTGGAATGGCGGTAATGTGGAATGTTGTGTGCGAGTAAATTAAGGACGTCACAAATACCCCATCCCCAGGCCAGGGATATTAATCATTACAATTTAAAGCCCCTGACCCGGCCGGGAATCAAACCCGGGCCCGCTGGGTGACAGGCAGACGCGTTGCCCCCTACACCGCGGGGCCGGACATGCAATAGCCTACTATCTGTGTGATAATTAGGCTTATAAAAGGAAATCAAACATACATGCTAAATTTACCTGATTGTGCAATGCATTATTCATAATCAGCGTGAATGTTCATTTATCATGTTAGTTTTTTATTTTTCAAACAATGTGTTTTGTACATGCTGTATATATGTGCCCTTTAGTTTCGTGTGCTTTTTGCTTTGGAAGGTTAATTTTTTAATTACATCTTTAAGAAAAACCCTGCAATAAAGTATTTATGTGTTGTAAGAGTTCTCAAACATTATTTTACCCTTAGTGCGCAGTGTTCCTCCTGAGACCCAAACCCCTTTTTAAGCCATAATCTTCACATTTTGTAAATATATATTAATTTTTTTTACTATTTTTCCACAAATTAGTACATTATAAGTAATAAAATATATTTTTTTCATCAAAATTTGAAAAATTGCACAGTGAAGGGTTAAATACTATCAAGGGTGGCAAAAAATGGCCATCAGCAGACACACACAGCAAAACAGTGGTTGACTCCCGGTCAGAGCCTCCCGATACTCGATTAAGTGCCTTAACCTTTTCGCCAATTGCTCTTAGTCTACTAGAGTCATGAGAAAAGCCACTTTCATCACAACTGAGGATAAACAGATTTTTCTGGATTCTTCAAATGATATTTATCGCACAAACTTATTAGCTTCGCACAGAAATCATAGACCACAGCTGGATCACGAGCAAGTTTTCTATGTTTCTGCAGATGTTCAGCTTTCTTTAATGACAGACTGGGATGGCACTTCATGAAGGACTGGTACCAGTCTTCCCCTGGTATGCCATCTTTAAAGCCTGAATTTATGTTGTTTGCCTGTACATAATCACCAACAAGATTATTCAATTCCTGCTTATCACACGGGTACCCAATTTGTGATCTTGCTATAAGGCAAGTGACGATTTCCTGTTCAACGCCAGGTTTCAGAACTGTAGGTCTTCCAGCACCTACTTTATCAATGGGCACTTTTCTTCCCTGTATGCTAGGCCATTCCAACTCGAGTACTTAGTGCTGGGGCGCACCAGTGCTGCACTCAGCAGCACCATTCCCCTCCTTCCCCCCCTACCCCAAGCAGTGGTCGCTGCATGTGTACATAAGAGACGGTACATTCATTCACATTCTGTGTGTGTGTGTGTGTGTGTGTGTGTGTGTGTGTGTGTCATTCTTAGTAGAATCTATTCGATAGAACAGACAGCGAAGCAGTTGATTTCTCCTTCGTTAAAAATGTTGTTTCATCCTTCATGGGTGGATTCATATTTTGTTCTCAATACCGAAGGGAAAGCTCAATGTTTAATTTGTCATGTCATTTTAAGCGTAAAGTCTTCAACCATTCGACGACACTACCACAATAAACATGTTTCCACCTATGACGACATTGTTGGCGCAGCAAGAACCGAACAAACTGCCAAGTTAAAATCGGAATTGCCAAGTTCTTCAGAGATACGTAATAACTTATTCATTAGGAATTGTTTTACATGCAATTTAGGAGATTTGTTTTCGTTTTTGGTTTTGTATTATTAAGAACTGTTTAGAATTAGACTTAGATGTGCTGCTAAGAAAACACACCGTGCGAGTTGGCGGCGTGGTTAGGGGCGCTCAGCTGTGAGCTTGCTTCCAAGAGACAGGGGGTTCGAGCCCCACCGTCGGCAGCGCTGAAAATGGTTTTCCTTGGTTTCCCATTTTCAAACCAGAAAAATGCTGGGACTGTTCCTTAATTAAGGCCACAGCTGCTTCCTTCCCATTCCTAGCCTTTTCCTATCCCATCATCGCCATAAGACCTATTGCAAAAAAAAAACACAAATATAATTATTTTATCTCCCTGTCCCACAGATACTTGAACCCAACACTTTAGAAGGCGCACTTCGAGCATGTTACGGGCTATTGTTGCTCTGAAAATTGTAAGAAGTGTGCGACCCTTTACTGATGGTGAATTTGTAAAAGAATGTTTAATAGAGTGCTTGGAAGTACTGGGTCCACGCGCTGCGGCTCACTTTAAGGCGATAAGCTTGTCAAAACAAACCATCTCTCGTCATGTACAGGAACTTGCGTTTGTCTACTTATGAAAATCTTGGAGACTATCAGACGTCGTTACAGACTTTGCACTCTGAACTCAATGTCCGATTCAAAGAATGAAAAATCAGCATCATATTTCCAAACAGAGCTGATAAAGCTAAAGTGCGACGCAATCCTAAAGGACAGGTACGACCACTACAGCGGTGGTTTAATGTCCTTTTACAAGGTGCTCAACCGCAAGAATTTCCAAAACTTCAAGCAGTTGCCTTAAAATTTACGTCAATGTTCGGTACAACGTATGCATGCGAACAGATGTTTCCAGTTCTGAATTTAAATAAATGGAGAACTAGAACTTCTGTCTGATGCAGACTTAAAATCTGTACTTAGAATTTCTGCTGCCAAATCGACTGTAGCCATTATTGGTAAATTAGTTGCCGCAAAACGATGTCAGCAATCGACTTAAACACTAAATGTACATTAAGGCAAACGCAAAGTATGTACAGAATAAATTGTGTGTTTATATGTTCACAGAACTGTCATAAATAATATTGTTCTCATAAGCTGCGCGTGACTCGACGACCTGTGGTTCTGCCTCTGCCACTTCCCCTCCTTCCCCCACCATCTCAACGGTGCTATACCACAGCACCGGGGCTGCTGCCGTGCCGGCCGGGGCCTTGGGAGCACCTTAGTTGGAATCTCTTGCTGTACGCGAGGGTACAGAACAGAAATGGGAACACCATAAATAACGTTCTTTTGCGTGCCTGTATGTGCAAATGTGGTTAACATATATCATTAACTGCATTCTGAACATCTGCTTTTGTATAAGATGGGTCGTCTTCCCCCCCCCCCTATTAGGTTCTTGGCATCTTGTTCCTGTTGAATAAATGAATATACTAAGTAAAACAATCTGCCAAGAATCTATAATCTTTGAAAATTTTAAATAGGCTACATAGGCTACCTACAAGTTTTCTGTGACACGAATGAAGATGTTTACATTTACTCCCCAATGTAAAATTACTGGATGTAACTAAACACCAATGTACTTCCATTCTAACCTATTCAATATCATGTAAACATTTCTTAAACAGTTGTTTCAACTCTGTACTTTATTATTATAACTGTAATGTTTTAACTAACTTTTCCTTAGTATGCCTTATTCCTGTTCAAATATTTAGTGGTGATTATAACATTCACTTTAGTCTTGAACATGAAAAACGAAAGCTCACAACATCAAAAAGTTCCATTACATGTAGTGGGAAATTATTTGAAGGGAAAACCAACTTCCTGTACTACACAGTGCTGCCTAGAGCTGCCAACTGTTACAAATATAAACCAAGTTATAGACCATGTTTACTACTACCCCTTGTTTACAATTACCCTTCCTGACCCTAATGCAGTCCAAAATCGTAAGATTGTAAGTGCTTTCTAAATAACCTAAGTAATCCTGGTAAACTGTTGAAGATGATACTGGAGTAATGTATACAACATTTATAAATAACTTCCTATTATTATTTGAGATGCAAATAGTGATTCACAATGCTGTTTAGAGTACTTGGATAATAGTTTCGCCTTAAAACTTTGACGGCAATCAAAACTCCCCCTGACCCGCTCCTTACCAGTTATTAGAGGATCTCTGTCTTTGCTGAACACTAAATATCTACTGTCAAATAATTCACTGTCATATATACTATTCAACAGAGAAGTCTCAGGGTCAGTACAACAATATCGTATGAAGAGCACAGGAGATTTTGGATAAATGTATCAACCTTAGTACTAAGCCCTCTTACATTTTGATAAATGAAACTCATTATCGTGGCTCATGAAATCAAAGTTGAAAGAGTATCAACATTATGATGAAAAAATTACACTTCATCCAAATCTCCCCCATAACGAATAGCATGCGCTTGGACTTCCATCAGTCTTCCTCATCAAAATTTTGCCATTCCTGTTCACCCACAGATACTTATATTCCCTATTACGCTGCAATTGTTTAGCTTTAGCAAATATAATTCGGCTATTAGGAGATAAAGACTGATTAAAATATATAGGACTAAGGATGGAAAGACCAAGATGAGTTGTGAACAAATTCCTTTTGATCTTGCGTTTTTCTGAGATCTGTTCCTTGTAACACTTTCTAACAAATTTTACAATAATGCCACGAGTTGGACGATTAACTTTTTCCAGCCTATATCACGCATCAATCATATCTTCTTTTATTTCTACATCTAGTGCCTTGGCGACACTGATGACAGTCATTTTCATTCGGTACTTCCGGATCACCGTATCTCGTGTGTGTTAATCCTAGAATACTGCTCATTGTCATCGCACTTTGTTTTAAGTTCACTGAATGCTTTTGCAAGGCAAATGTTTTCAGATAATAAGTTATCAATAATATTTTGCTGTCTATTAATTATTGCCTGCTGATTTCCTAGAATTTGTTTGTGCTCATCCAGCCTTTCATGAGACACATCAATCAACTCACCTAGCTTGTTATTCTATTTCACTAGTAATTTTCTTCAATGTAGCCATGTCTCCAGTTAAAATTTGCAGCAGTTTAAAATGTCCCCAACTGATGGTGCTAACGCAAGTGACTGCCCTTCTTCTTGCATGCTCGTAAGCCGCTGTGAGTTTTACTGGTCACACCTCCATGTCTGACCCTGGGACTTAAAAAATTCCACATCTTGATCGTTAAATCTCACACACTTACTGTGAAACCAACCGCTACAGGTGTTACGCTCAATTTTAGATGCTATGTCCTGCCTAGGTACTGCTTTCCCACAGTTCGCAGAGGTACTCGTATCTATTCCTTAACATAATATTAACCGATAGGCAAGTGATGTGATGCGAGTAGTGTGTTGCGACCCCGGTACCACACGTTCAAGTTACCTTGACTTGATATATCGAATCGAAACCAAAGACAATATATAAAAGTGTTGTGACCCTTCAAAAGCACATTAAACTACATTGATGTGTTTGTTTACATACACATGGCCTTAACCCTGAAAATAATTATCACAAATGTAACTCTTAGAGAAGGATTAGTTTCAATATTTATAGTTCCATAGCATCCATCACACTAACAATCTGTGGGTCCAGGTTCTAATCACTAAACTTACATAGTTTTTATAAAATAACTCATTTACCGGAGCACCATTCATATACAACCTTAGCCAACCATTGCCAACTTTGCAAAAAATTATCTGTTTCAGATAATGAACCCATCTCTCTTCTACGGAAAAACAAAAACGATAGCTAGACCGGCTAGTGGAGACCAAGGGGACAGTGACGGCAGCTGCCTCGGTGAATCAGATTCCGATTATGCTCCGTGTGAAGATGACAGCGATGATGATGATAGCATTCATAGTGATACTGGTGAGCCATTATTCATACCCAAATATAGAATGTCTCTTGGTCAATATTATTGTTTTGCCACCTCACTAGCCGAGTGGTTAGCATGCTAACCGTCAGACACAAATGTAACCGGTTAGATTGCCAGCCGGGTCAGGGGAATTTCTCATCTTGAATGGTCAATTCCCTTGGCTCGGGGACTGGGTATTATTGTGGGTCTCACCATTCATTTCAGATGTCAATACTATTACACTCAGTTTCTAAGTACGGGACTTCACTTTCTTTTCTTTCTTTCTTTTCAGAGCAGGGTTCTGAGTTACCAACAGAGGAACTGAATGCGCAAGAAGGTACAACGTCTTGAAGGATGAATGCTTCATACAACACAAACTCCTTCCACCAGCGCGGGAGGAAGACCTTCAGCTCAAGCAAGAGATAGGCCTATGTCGAAGAAAGTAACAGGGGGATCTGCTCTTGCGTTGCCTGAATGGTTGGGTACACATCCTCCATCAAATTAAATAAGAGAACCAGTAGACTACTTCAGATATTTCTTTGACAACAGCAAACCTGAACACATTGTTGAGCAGTCTAATTTGTATTTGGTATAGTTAGTCTCAGAAAAACCACTGCAGCTAACTTTAGCAGAACTAGAACAATTTCTTGGGACCGTGATGAATATGTCTCTTATACTTGTTCCTAGAACAAGGCTGTACTGGTCATAATCTTTCTGCATCCAGCATGTTAGTGGTGTGATTAGCAGGGACAGATGGCAGGACATAAAATCAAAACTACATTTCAATGACAATTCTCAAATGCCTGCACACAATGAACCACACAGAGATGAGCTTTAAAAATTGAGACTGCTAGTTAGTATGTTACTGTCCAAGTTCAATAGCACTGCTGTTGATCGTATGCTCTGTGTCGACAAACAGATGGTGGCATTCAAGCGCATATCTAGCTTGAAACAGTATATGCCATTGAAACCAAACAAATGGGGTTATAAAATATTTGTCTAGGTGATGAGAAAGGAGTTGTGTACAATTTTGAAATGTTCACTGGTAAGATTGAGCCTCACCCAGGTATGCCTGATCTTTGTGCCAACTCCAACATAGTGTTACGACTTTCCAATGTTATTCCTAGAAATATGAATCATTTATTGTACTTTGATAACTGGTTCACGTCAGTTCCTCTGATAACAGAATTATCAAAGATGCAATTATTTTGTTTGGGAACTGTTCGTAGTAACAGGCTGCCAGGATGTAACATGATTACAGGTTCTGAATTGTAATCTAAAGGGCGAGGATCATTTGAGGAAAGGGAAACTGTTGTAGACGGCGTGACTTTGCGTGCAGTGAAATGGTATGACAGCAGGGCAGTACTGCTCATTTCAACTTTTTCGTCTGCACAGCCCAGTGGTGAAGTCAAGCAGTTTGACAGAAGACTGCACGAGAAAGTTGATGTTGATTGCCGTCAACAGTTTTCATATATAACAAATTCATGGAAGATGCTGATCTGCTCGATGTTCTCATAGCCTTGTACAGAATAATCATAAGGTCCAAAAAGTGTTACATGCGTTTGTTCTTTCATCTCATTGATATGGTCACCGTCACTTCGTGCCTTCTCTACAGAAGAGACTGTGAATACTTTGGTGTCCCAAAGAAAAACCAATTGCCTTTATTCAGTTTCAAGGCCTCTATTGCAGAAGTTCTGCAGAAAGAAAACAAGAGCAATACAGTGTCAAAGAAAAGAAGAAGGCCTTCTGGGGGAAATGACTCTGAATATGAAAAGAAGAAAAAATCAGGACATGCAACAATGCCCATTGCTCAGAAGAATGTCAGAAACGATCAAGTTGGACACTGGACAATTGTTGCTGAAAACCGATGATAATGCAAGTTACCACTATGTAAGGGGAGCCCATCCATCATGTGTGATAAACGCAAAGTTTATCTGTGCCTAGAAAAGAAGAGGAACTGTTTTTTCATGTTTCATAATGAGTAAAATGTCTCAAAACTCTCTGAGTGTAGTGCAAACTACCACAGTGTGAGGGGAACCCATCCATCATGTGTAATAAATACAAAGTTTATCGCTGCCTGGAAAAGAAAAGGAACTGCTTTTTAGTGTCAACTACTAGTGTAACAAATGTATAACAAGTAACTCATCTCATGTTTGTTCCGTATTGATAACAATAATATTCTATTAGAATAAAATTTATTGTATTCTAATAGAATCTTACTCATTATAAATGTGTAATATTTCAAACAACAGTTTTGAAATAATAAAAATTATCAGCCTAGCTTGAGCAACCATGGAGTGAAGTCACGTGGTGCAGTGTGTACCCTGAACATGGTCGGTATCGAGCAGTACCGGGCCGCGATTGGGAAATGGCAGGTGAAGCAGAGTAAGGAGGCCAAGAATAGGCTGGTGATAAGATAAGTAAAAATAGTTGAAGCAGTCCTGGTAGCGTCAGTGATAGCTGTGCTGCTGGTTACTGGGGAGGGTGGAATTAAACGCAGGCCCAAATATCAGCAGAATATTCAGCATGGAGGACTTGGCAGCACTTAAGGTGGTAGTGAGCAAAGTAATACAAGAAAACTGTCAATGGGATAAGGTACAAGAAAGAAAGAACATGATGGAGGAGCACAGAAAGAAGATAGGGAACATGAAGAGATCGTTAGAAACGAAGACTGAGGAATGTAACAGAAGAGTGGGCAACAATGAGAAGGAAATGGAGTTATTAAGAGGGAAAGTAAAACATCTAGAAGAGGAGGTGGTTATGATAAAGAGAGAAGGAGAGGAGTACAGGCAGGAGAGAATGAAGAAAGCCATATTTATATATGGTGTGGAAGGAGAGAGGGAAGGCAAGATTGATCTGATCTCCAAGGTGGTATAGGTCATACGGGATAGGATGAAGATAAACTTCAGTGAAGTGGACATAGACGATCTGGAGAGAGTGGGAAAAACTAAAGGACGGAGGCCAATTAGGGTAAAATTTTTCTCTACCCTAATGACAGAAATTGTGATAAGAAATGGTAACAATTTACAGGGCCAGAAATTAGGGGTGAAAAGAGACATGGGAAAAGAAGGAAGTGAAATTATGAAGATTCTGAACAGACACCTGTGGACAGCGAGACAACAGAGCCTAAAGGCCCAAATAAGAGGTCAGAGGCTAGTGGTGACGAATGGAAGATGGGTTAGGGAACACTCAGTAGCGAAGCTGAAAGAGATGGACAAACGCGTTAGTTCCGAGGGGGGAGAGATGGCAGGGCAAGATAGACGGAAGGAAGAAGAAACAAGGGGTGGAGCCGAGGAAGGTGAGGAGATCAACGCAGGTGAGAATGCAGAGTGCAGTGCGGATACAGAAGACAAGAACAGTGAAGAGGTGAGTGAGGGTGAGCAGCAAGAAATGGCGAGAGCAGAGTGCAGTGGTTTAGTGAGCAAGAAAGGACATGAGAAGAGTGATCGGCAGGAACGTAAAGCTGTTATGAGCAGAGGAAAAAGTAGGAGTTTAAAAGATTTGTGGGGTAAAGTACGTAAAGGGCTGGAGGATGCAGAAGGCATGGAACGGTATAGGTTGGCAAAAAAAGGAGAAATGGAGATAGGGGATGAGGGGGGCGAGAAATACAAGGAGTAAGATTAGGGGAGGAAATTTAGAAGAGAGGGAGGGAAAATTATAATTATATTGGAAAATAGGATGTGTGAATATCGAGGGGCTAATAAGCAAACTAGGAAATAAGAAGGTTCAGGAAGTAGTTGAAAGTTTCGATGTTGTGGCACTCTTGGAGACGTGGCTGGAAACAGGGAAAGAGATTTCATGGAAAGGGTTTGTGATTAAATATAAATACAGAAGAAAGGAGAGGACTAAGGGATGCGCCCCAGGAGGGATGATAGTATTAATTAGGGAAGAAATTAGTGAACTAGTGGAGGATATCGAGACAGATATGAAAGAAACCATATGGTTGAGATTTAATATGGGGTGGGTAGTGGGAAGGATGAAGAAAATAAATCTAGCGTTCGTATATTGCCATCCTAGTAGTTCTCCCTTATCATACTAATACCCACCAACAGCTCTTCAAAAATATGCTTACTTGCATATGCTGAACAGAACAGTGGATAATATAATGATAGTGAAGACAGTGTTGGAGAAGTATAGGAGCCTGCCTAGAAGTAAGGTGTATGTGGCAGCAATCGATTTTGAAAAAGCGTTTGATAAGGTGAATAGAAGGGCTCTATTGGAGAAATTGGGTAGGTTAGGGGTTTCGGAGAAGATGATGAGGGCAGTGGAGGGAATATATAGGGTGGTAAGGTTTTGTGTAAAATTGGGAGACGATAGATTGAGCAGACCCATAGAGTCTAAGGTGGATTTAAAGGAAGGGTGCAAATTATCGCCAATATCGTTTATTTTATTTATTGATGATATCTTGGATGGGCATGGGGCGACCAACTGGGGCGTGGCGGTAATTAGTGGGTTAGAAGCACCGGGATTGATTTTTGCTGATGATGAGATATTGATGACTAACTTTAGTCGGAATGTAGAAGGCTTTAAATGCAGTTTCTGTTTTCGCAAAGAAATGGGCCTTGAGAATTAATGGGAATGAATCTAAAATGCTAGTAGCCCAGGCACACAAAGGGAGAGGGGAGGACAGGAAATGGGTCCTGCAAGGAGAAAGGTTGGAACAAGTAAGGAAGTTGGAATATTTAGGAGTCATTATTAATAGTAAAGGAACTTGGAACGATCATATTAGTAGGGCGAGAAGCAGAGGTTTGGCCGCCCTAGCCTCTGTCAAAAACTTGCTAGCTAAATATCCGGGTATCAGTTATAAAACCCTGAGGTTAGTTTTAAGATAGGCGATTTTTGGTAGGGTATTGTATGGCGTGGAAGTATGGGGGTTGGATGAGAAAAGAGTTGAATTAAGACGAATTATTAGTAATTTCGGTAAGATGGTGATGGGGCTCCCGATGTGCTCAGTCAATGCAGGGGCGGAATTAATGTGTGGGGATGATTGGGAATCTGAGTGTGTGGAAAGAATAGTTAGATATTGGATGAATTTGAAAAGACAGGAAGGGGGGAGGGTATTACAGGCTGCGTACGAACAACGGAAGAGTATGTATAAGGGATGCTGGCTAGAAAAAATTAAGGGATACTTAGAGACGATAGGTTTGGGGCACATGGGGGAAGAGGTGTGGACGAAGACAGAAGCTAGAGGGATGAAGGTGCTGTCAAGGAGGATTAATGATATGTATAGGCAGAAAGTATTGGCCGAAAGTAGATTAAGAAGTCCTCTTAAGTGTTTTTAATAAAGTAGAAGGAGTAACGGGGATAAATATTAGATACGTTGAGAGGTTAAACAGGAGAGGGTTGGTATGGTGGCTGATGGGGCTTCATAAAAATAAGGCATGGTTAAAAGGTAGAGATAAGTCAGAATGTATACTTTGTGGGGCAGAGAACGATGATTTTCACTTATTAGGTAATTGTGAAGAAACAAGTAAGATTAGAAATAGTTTATTGAGCGCCAAACATTGGAAAATATTAGGAATAGGGGATGAACGAAGTATTATAAGGTGGATTATTAAGGAATGGGAAGACGGAGGAGAATTGAACGGGTATTTATGTGTGGTTAAAAATTCCTCTGTGAGAAAAATGGAAGGAGAGTCATAGGGCGATGGTGGTGAGTATAGCTTGGAGGGAATAAGGGGGTATGTGTTTGGAATGGGGATGTGTGTTTATATATGTTTATGGGGGGTCTTGTTTAACAGTATTCAGAGGATTGAGTTTGTTTGGTAATTTCAATAGTAAGTGCAGTGCTGGTGATATGCACATAGTGAAGAAGGTAGAATTCGAGCCTGGAGGTTGAGTAAGACCAGGCGACAACAAAGGGCATTCAGTTTGCGAAGTAGTTGAGTAAGTAAATGATATGGTATGTTCGAAATGTAGAGGTCTTACCGATGGCGAGATTGCAGGATAGTGTGGAATTGTCGTCATTTTGTGTACCTTAAATCCAGAGTAAATGGGTCAAGGAACAAAGAATGCGGAATAAGCAACTGTGTTTACAAAGACTTAAGCTGTATCTGTTGTAACGTAATGTCAGCGGATTTTGTAGAACTACCTGTTGTGATGGTCATGTGGTGATACAAGGTCAGAGTGGGGCTAGAGTAGTCTTTTTGTATGTAGATTCTTGTTTAATATTATTATTATTAATAGGGTTATTGCATTGTGAACATGTATTTGGACTGAAAGCCTGTTTTGTTCATTAATAATAAATACAAATAATAGTCAAATTTAGTTGTTTCCCTATTTATATTGGATGATTCAATGAAGAAAACTTCACAGATTTTAATCCATTACTTCATAATTCAGTCCATAGAGGGATATTTATTAACCTCTTCTTCCATTTTAATATACAGTAGAGTCTCGATTATCCGACCTAAATGGGACCTGGAGTATGTCGGATCAGCGAAAATGTCGGATAATACAGAATTACTTTGAAAATTAACTAAAACAAACAGGAAGGCCGTACTGTATTACTAAAACAATAACATGTTTTACAGCACTCTATTTAGTGAATTATCAGTTCAATTGTACAGTACATGCAGTATTGAACGAACATTCCAAGTATCTTACGAAAAAACTTGCCAACAATCAAGGATGAAAGGAGTTTCCGCCGATATTTCCTCTTCAGTGTTTCCAGCACACCTTGGTCCATTGGCTGTCATAATGACATCACGTTAGGAGGGAGGAACATGAATTTGATGTCACCACTTCTAAGTTGCTGTTCATTTGGGTGTGATGGAGCGTTGTCTAGTTGAAGAAGAGGTTTTCTAGGGAGAGTGTTTGAAGCTAGAAATGTTTCTACATCTGGAACAAACTGTGTAACAAAACAGTCTTTCAAGACATCCAGGCAGCCTTCTGATTCGTGTAATGGACTGGAAGAGCATTAACAGAAATATTTTTAAATGCCCTAGGCGTCTTTGCTTTACCAATCATAAGCAATTTTCCTTTTAAGTACCCAGTAACATTACTACAGGCAAGAACAGTAAATCTTTCCTTACTACGCTTGTAGCCAGGTGCAGACGTCTCGGCTTGGGCTGCGAGAGTTTTTGACGGCAGCATCTTGAAATTCAGCTCAGTCTCATCACAATTAAAAATCTGATAACCAGTTAATCCTTCAGCAAGTATTATTACTTGACATTCCTTTTTAAATTTCACAACCTCATCGGATTTAGCTGACAGTTTTTCTCCACAGATATTAAGCTGCCTAATGCCGTACCGTTTTTTCCACCGGTGAAACCACCCAACACTGGCAGTAAATTTAGGGTCCCCTTCATTAAACTCCTTCTGGAAATACATCGCCTTTTCTTGCAGAATGGGGCCAGATATTGGCATGTCCTTTAGTCTCCACCAAAAGTTCAAAATTAAGTCTACCATTGTCGGATAACTCTGAATGTCGCATAAGCGAAGGTCGGTTGAGCGAGACTCTACTGTACTTTGTAAACTGCAGGACTGTCACTCCCTGAAAACTTTTCACCTGGAGACTAATTTGTTAAGGCAACTTGACAATAGACCTTCTGCAACAATTTTGTATGAAGAAAAAAGAATAGCTACAAAGTGAACAATGTATTCTCCCCTATTCTTACCCTCAATCCCATGAAATATGTTCATATCCCACAATGGACAAATAAACAAGCCATATATAAAAAGTGCAATTGTGGAGTATTCTCTATGCATGTCTCTAGTGAAGTACAATATATATAAAATTGATGGCCCTGTACAGCATAAGTAGGAAAGCTCAATTATTAAGGAGAAGGACTTACGCGGATTGCATTTTTTAACGTTTCTGCCTCTTGCCGTAGACTGTCTAATTCATTCATACTTGCAGAACACTCCAATCAAGGAAGAGCTGGAAGAAGAAAACATCATTTCCACAACTGGCAACGTAAACAAGTCACATGAAATAATTCCAAAATTAGTTCTATTACAAACACACAAGGTAATTTATGGCAGAATACAATGAGAAGTAGTACAGAACAATTTAAACAGGAACAGTTCTCAAAAATTACATCTTTGTAAACAAAATGATCAGTTAAAATTTTGGAAGATTCCTTGGTAAATTTAACGAAGGCACCTACACAGCAGTTAAAACAGCGTATCAGGAAAGTACAATCTGACAGTAAGCAAAACAAGGAAAACAACAACTAGGAAATTCAGGAGTCTTGGTGATAAAATATCAGAGTAAGTAAAATACACAATCTCAAGAGTACACGTGGAAAGATAACCTAATGAAAGCTGCGCTTTAAATGCATTGATGGACTTGGAAAACTGCTATACCCTCTTTCCTCACTTCAAGCTTCATGACAACGATGTTTGTTTTTTTTGGTAGTGGCTTTACGTCGCACCAACACAGATAGGTCTTAAGGCAACTAAAATTGTTTGTTGTTTAAAGGGGCCTAACATCTAGGTCATCGGCCCCTAGTGATGCAAGGTGCAACAAAACGAACAGTGATGAAAAACTTTAAAATGTATCCACTGACGAGAATCCAAAACGAATTATCAAAAAATGACCATGAATCCAAAACAATCAGTGGACCCAATTCACAATGCCTTATTTTCTGAGATGATGCTTGTTGTACAAAGGGGTCCAAAATCCAGGTCACTGGCCCCTCATGATAATACTCATCACTGGTAAAGAAGAACCATAGTGTTGTTCCTATAGTGGTACTAATCACAGGTAACGTAGTTTCATGGTATGTCACAGAATCACCCTCACAGGTAACAGACTCATGGTGCTCCCCACATAGTGGAACTAATCAGGGTCAGATCCATGGTGTTCCTCATAGTGGAACTAATCACAGGCCACGCATATTCATGGTGTTGCTCACATATTAGTAAGCGACACTACTATTACACGCAATGTAGACCCACGGTGTATCACACATATTGGTACCACATACAGGCAACACAGACCCGTGGTGGTCCTCACATAGTGGTACTAATCACAAGTAACGATCAAACCCATAATGTTCCTCACACAGTGGTACTAATCACAGGCAACGTAGACCCATGGTATTCTCATATAATGGTATTACTTGTAAGCAACACAGACCCATTCTGAAAACAGCGGAACAAACACATTCGAGTGCAGCGCTCAGCACGTTCTTGTGCTAGACACTAGTTTGTGCAGCCGAGCGCCCATTCCTTCACCTCGGTGCGATAGACATGGTAGGACTAATCGCCTCTTATGACAGGCAGGGGATACGGTGGGCGTATTCTTCATCTGCGGCCCCCACCCACAGGGGACAATATGAAACCACACCAGATTGATGGATCATACTATAAAGTGGCAGTGATTAGTCCATCATATTTCAAAGTGCCATTCAAAATGAGATAAGGCCTTTTTTCACATCTATACAAGTAACAATACGATGAGGCATTTGTCATAAATAGGGATGCGATTTTTTGGTATCAAAGATATGTGCAAAATGTGTTAAAAACTTTATTTTACACAAGGGGCATACTATATTGTTTTACACTTTATTTTTTGTATGTCTGGGTATGGTTCACATTTCACTTTTGAAGGTAGTGACATAAGGGTGTTAAGTGTCATGGGGTTTGGTTTTGGTTTTTTGGTGCAATAAACAGTTACGTTGTTGAGCCTAAAATTATTTGAACTATGGAGCAGATTGTGGAACACATGTTTGGCTTGGTTATTGCAATGTGATCAAATATTATGCTAATGAAGTGATAGGAAATTTAAGCACACTCAACTCAAATTAAGGTGATTCTAGTGGAGTAAAAAAGCCCATGCCAGATGAGATGAAGGTTATTTAAGAGAATTTGAGTCATCTCTTGACTTACTCCTACAGTGTAATTAATTCTTGTGCATGATTTCTATTTGATGAGACAACTATTAAGGGATACATTTGTTAATTTGGTCACATTTAATAACAGATGAACTTTAGGATAAAATTTATCAGATCCTCAATCGATTCTCATTTATCCTGAACTTAAAGAAGACCAAATAAATAATGAAATTATAAATCTTGCAAAATAAACTTGTAAGCAGCACATATCTTGGGTGTATTGATTGTGGATGTATTTTTTATATTTTGTTAATTCATATGCACATACTGGTGATTGTGTTCTGTCATTGTGTAGTCATCGTATGATAACTTGTCATTGCGTTCTACTGCAATGAGGTTGTTTCAGCATTACTTTGATTATCTCTCTCCGAAATGGAGACTGTTTAAATATTTAAATGTTTCTAAATGTGAAGAGATGATAACTGTGCCAAACTTGATACATACTTTAGGAATAGTGAAATCCAAAAATATTCACCGAAGAAATGATGTACATAAGTTTCAAGTTAATTCAAAGAAAGATATAAAATTAATTAGGAAAGGAAGGGAAGAATTTTTCATACCATAAGTTTTGAAGACTGAGAATTTCTTTAAAACTTCTAACTTGCATGCATATGCAGCACATACAGTGAGCTGCTGTTATTCGTTATATCCCAGAAACCAAGAGGAGGGGAAAACCCAACTCTCAGCTATTCTCCCCCCTCTCTCTAAGCACACTTAATTGCAATCTCAACTGTGTAGTGCACAGACTGTTGCCTGTGTAACCTGAACCATATATGGCAGATATGCCAAACTATTCTACTAAGCTTTTCCACTTTCATCTTTTCAACACAAACACTACGGCGATTGCAGCATTGCTGTCAGATGATTGCTTCACCAAACCTCCGATGACATGACTTCTAGAAGTTAGACATCTTTCAGCATATTCTTCAGCCCCTCTGCCCTGCCTTCTATTTTAAACTCTTAATTATATGGCCTCAAGCTGCTATCCTGTGGAGACTATCTTTGGCTTGGAGAGGGAGGACCTACTACATTCCTGTGTTATGTTTCAGTCTTGCGTTTGAATGCCCGGATTATCGTTGTGAGGAAGGAGGCATGAGGTATGAACACTTTTAATGAACTTTCTCATTGTCCCTATGGGGATACTATCGTTATCCACTCAGAAAGAGGGTGTTTTTATCTTATCATTCCTTGTTGAAGATTACTATGGTCTCTTTTGGAAATAACAATCTGGACTAAAAATTTACGCTATGCCCCTTGCCGGACGCATATGTAAGACAAACTGAATCTAGTTCATTACCTAACTTAACATTTGTTAAGTGAACTGTTCTGCTCCATGGATAATGAATGACCTGAGTAACTCAGATTTTTCTTCGTTACTCCCTGTGTTTCAGGATGTTTGGATTTTCCTATTTCCTTGGTTACCTTGTGTTTTTTTTTTCCATTTTTAAATGCCGTTTCTATTTGAAGTTAACCTTTCTTAGGTATTGTTTGAATTCTAGCATTGATATTAATTCGGTACTTTATAATCTATTTCTACACATTTGCAAAGTATGATATGGTCCAGAAGTCTTAATAAAGTATTTTATATAGAGTCATATGACAGGCATTGATCGTCCAGTACTCTAATTATCTGGGTACTACGTTCCATATTTATAAAGTGGTATCTTTGTCTTTCTCCCCTCGGTTTTACTCTTATATGCCGTTTACTCGCCTCCTACTTGTTGAGGTTATTTGACTGGAGAAATACCCCAGATTAATAACCCTCTTGCTATATGGAATCACTCAAATCCATGTTTCCTGGTTTTGTTTCTCCCCGCTCCTTTTCCTTTAAAAATACTTATGAAAATAACTTTACATACCAAATTTATATTTCTGTACCATCTACTTTGGTCCTCTACCTGCCCACTGTCGTTACTCATACTTCCACTCCCGTCCTGGCTTTCAAAACATTTCTTACGCTATTATCTTTGTAACATGAGCCATGACATGGAGGGGGGGGTAAAAGAAGTGAAAAAGATTGAATTCTTTTCTATGAAGATACTCATATTTCAATACCTGAAGGTATTACACATGTGAAAATTGGTATTTGGAATGTCCTTTAAAATTGAAGGAACATATTTTTTTGAAAAATCCGCTTAAGTGGGGGGTTAAAAGGACTGAAAAAGGGGTTTAATCCTTTTTATGGGGATACTTATTATCTCGAGAATGGATGTTACAGGTGTGATGATTGGTATTCGGAATCTCCTTTAAAAATAAAGAAACCCATATGTTTTTGTAATATCCACTTAAGGGGGAGGGGGTAAAAAAAAGTGAAAAAGGAGTCAAATTTATTTTAGAAGGATATATCTAAATAAAATGATACAGACATGAAGATTGGTATTTGGAATTTCCTTTAAAAATAAAGAAACGCATATTTCTTGTTTTTGGATTATCTCCTTAAGGGGGTGAATAAAGGTGAAAAAGTGGTTGAATACCTTTTATGAGGATATTTATATCTCAAAAACTGAAGATGTTACATACGTAGAAATTGGTATTTGGATACTGCTTTAAAAAAAAAACTTTGTGAGTATTTTGTTCTAAGTGTAAACATTTAGGGCTGATTGCAGAAACAGTATTTAGACGATGTCTACGGTTAAACAATGGCTAAGTATGGCTGCTGCACTGCAGAGACGTTAATTATCACTTAGACACTGTCTAAAATCGATGTTCAACCGGTCATGTTTAAACACTGCCGAGAGCACTGTTTAACCTCAAATGAGAGGAGTGAATCACAATCAGAGGTTATGTACCATGAAATATGTAATTTGTATTATGTTGAGATGATTCCGGGTAGAAAGGTTAGTCCGCTGCTAAATCGCAGCAATTCGTTTGGAATGCACGGGGAGATAGATCTTAAAATAAGGTTTCGCTTTTTGAGAGACTTGTTTCTTGAGACTGACAAAGTGACAGTCCGGTAACTGTCAACTTTAATACAATTCTTGGCAACCGATATATTTTACAGTATTATATATATGGTGTAATTTCCATTGAATTATAGTTTGACTTCCACTACATACATATCAAAATTACGTGTCCCGATCGTCAGAGGGCTGTCACATACCTCAACCAGGAGGGATTCACTTATATTTACTGCCAAGTAAACACACATAATAGTGAAAACTACTAAGTAGGTTGTATGGTTTTTACATATATAATCGTATAAGTTTTCGGCAACTAACAGATAGGAAAAGGCAAGTGGTGGTGATTACTGTTTAAAGAGGACTGGGGAAGAAGGGCCGTGGCCATAATAACAGCCTTAGTGTTTGCCTGGTGTAAAAATAGGGAAACTACGGAAAACAATCTTCACGGCTGCCGATGATGCGTTTCGAACCTACGATCTCTAGAATGTAAGCTACATCTATATGGCCCTACTTACACATTACTATTGTTTCATCTTCCCTTCGTCAAAGCTACCGTATTTATGAGTAAATTACACTCACTGTAACAACACTATAATGAAAGCTACACTTCTCCATACGGTGGCGTGTCGCTTTAGTGTCGATAATATTATGAGATTTAATTTCCACCGAAAGCGATGCTCTTATCTGTGGGCAAGTCATGCTCAGCCATATTAGAGTAATGTGAAGGAAGACAAACAGCTGCCTGGTGTTTGGCGCGCGCACCGACGAATTTCATTGGTTGCGACTAGCAAAGAGTTGCATGAAAGATACTTCTGTCTCCATTTTCAAACCAAAGTTGAAACTTTAAGCGATGTCTAGTTAAACATCGACTGAACGTTGTCTATGCAAAGGAAGATCGTGCTCGATATAGACGTTTAGGTAGACTGTGCCTAAGGCTTAAAACTAGTCATCGTTTCTGCAATCGGCCCTTATTATCTGCATTATTAAGTTTGGAATTTACTGAATTAAGTTTATTTGGTTTACTTTTTATACATGTAAGCTTTGACTATGAACTTCATTTTAGAATTTTTTAACATTTTCAGTTTTTTGACTTGATAGTGGGCTGTTTCTTACATGGACAGCTCTATGTTAGCTAGTTATCAACATAAAAACCATTGATTGCTTTTAATAGCCTACCCTTAATCCCACAGTCCCCCAGAATGGTTAACATATTTCTGTGGCTTGGTTCTAAAAGGGCCAATGTCAAAAAACCTGTTTATGAGCTCTGAGCATTACAAGTCTGGCTTATAGTTTTCCAATTTTTTTTCAACAACTAACTTTAAATAACTTTATACTTTCTTTGTAGAAGTCACCTTATTAAACGCTAATTTTTTCTATCATATTCTTTAAAAATTGCCAGGTCTCTAATCTTTATTGGTAATCTAACACTATTGGCGAGGGCTTATTTAATTGAACGTTAACTGTTCGTTTAGTACTTAACAGAGACACTGACCCTTTTAACATGTTGCAAGCCAGGATAAAACGCGTTTGTATCAGTAAAGATCTCAATTTCGATAAAAAATGACATTGGCCCTTTTAGAACCAAGCCACAGATTTTCCCTCTGTTCTGTGACATATGCCTTCTCTAGAACTATGGACATAAACGTAACACTGTCTATTCATCATGTAGCATTTTTCAATTATCTGGCGCACACTGAAATTAATCCTGACAGCCCCTCTGTAATCCGATACCATACTGGCTTTCATCCAAATTACTCTCAACCACTGATCGCATACTCCATCCCAAAATGCCAGTGAACACCTTGCCTGATATACTAATCAACAAAATACCTCAATAAATGATCAGAAGTTATATGATAATTGAAGGCCTCCCGAACAACTGGTGTCAGGGATGCACAGTGTTGACAAGTGCTAGATTGTTGCAACGTCCTCACAGTGCTAAATACCGATTCAACCAATATCTGTAAGATTGGAGGGGACTTGTCAGAGAAAACAATACATCGCCATTCCCATGTCCAGTTCGGATATGCTTTGCATTGTTAATGATATATTGGATTATACTGAGTGGTAAAAGTATACCAAGAAGAAATATTTGTTCAGAACATGAGCTAATTCAGTCAGATACAAAACAATACAAAAAAATTAAGTAGTAGTACGGTAGTTAGTAACAATGATAGTTACTGATCGCTGGTAAGCAAGTCACATTAAATTTTACATCATTGGCCATTTGTTAAACCAGGTATGAATATTGACCCTCAAAGATAAACATGAACAACACAGATGTCTTTGTTAAAAAAAAAAAAAAAAAAAAACCCCACACGTGCGCGCGCACACACACACACACACACACACACACACACACACAAAAGCCACAGAATACAGTAGTGACCCTGAATGTACTCCCTATTCAGCTGTAGATCCTACCAAAATCTTAAAAATTAAAAACAGAAGAGAATAGCACAATACTGCAGCGATGATTCGAGTCTTTGCAGCCAGGCTGTCACATCAAACTGTCCAGCTGGAATTGACACTGCGTGCGATACTGAAGACGGAAGTACAACATAATTTCATGTGGACTTGAGTGTGGTCTTAACATTTAGTAGGATTGAATTAGGAGGGGATAGCTAGTGCGCTGGACCCACAATGCAGATTACATGTTATCTAGCAAAGTAAGAGCTCAGACAGACATCTGCCTAATTTAAGCACTTCCGAGCATATCATGAATGGACATTTTGGCACACTGAAACATGGGATGTGTAATGACAGCAGGTTATCACAAGTTGTTGGAGGGTCACCGGATCTTCTGATACCTTTAGGTTGCCCAGAGGAGTAAGTACAAGGGCACTGAACTCAAAAGAGACCGATTCCATTCGTTCTGTTACCCACGATGTAAAGCATGCAATTAATCTGTCATTGCAGAAAGGTTGTGAATCACAATTTTAAAGGAGAGAGGAAAAACATCTTAGGAAGCATGTAAATGAATAATTCTTTCTCAATATAACATTACCACCTGTAAAAGCAATACCAGACCGAAAGCCACTAATAATTTCTAAATTTTAATCTTTTATTTCTTCAAAATTTCTGTTTTAAAACAGATGCATATCCTCTCTGCAATGAACGATCCTTCAAGGTAAAAAAAAAAAAAAAAAGGTATACGTCTTTATTGTTCTTGAAAATTGAGAAAATACATTCAGCTTTCTCTTCGATTTCAACAAATTTAAACTCTAGGTCCATATACTTTAAGGAATTAATGATTCAGTCAGTGATCAGAGTACATCTTTATATTTAATATGTCCGCTGTTTTCTTGATATTGGTAGGCACCTTACCGGATGGATATGCATGTTCTGTAGGAAGTGTAGATTTTGTATTAATGTTATGAAGATGGAAGCATTCCCTGTTAAGACCATCAATGAATACTTCTGTGAGCACAGTATTCAAAAGTCATCTACTTGGAAGAAAAAAAAAACATTTCCACTAGCAGTTACCCGCGGCTTCGCACGTGTGGATTTCGTAATTTGATAAAAGTAATCGTTCGTCGGTACTGTACTAAGACATTATCTGAAAATCCCTCAAAATTGAGTTTCATTCACCCCAGAAAAGCTTTGTAAACAACATTTGTGGTATTGACTTTTGAGGCTATGACCATGTTACACACAACTGTACAAGTGAGAAACAGTCATCTCTCAACTCGAAATAACACGTTCCTTTATTTTTAAACAAGATTCCAAATGCTTAATTCCACGTCTCTAACATCTTCAGTCACTGAGATATAAGTATCCCATAAAAATTATTTAATCCATTTATCAGTCCTTCCCCCACCTAAGTGGATTTTCCTAAAACAAAAAATACATGTTTCTTTATTTTTAAAGGAGATTCCACATACCAGTTTTCACGCCTGTAACATTGTCAGTTTTTGAGATTTAAGAAAACTCATAAAAAATTATTCAACTCCTTTTCCACTTTTCACCCCTGTTAAGTGCCTTTTCCTAAAACAAAAAAAAAATACACGTTTGTGTTTAAAAGGAGCTTACAAAAACCAGTTTCATGTCTAACATGTTAAGAATTTTACATATACTGTAGATATACCGGTACTCATTTTAAATATTCACCCGCTTTTTCGATTCTTTTCAGCCCCTTAAGGGGATTTTTCAAAAAGAAAAAAAATGGTGTATTTTTAAAGGAGATTCAAAATACCAACTTTCACGTCTGTAACATCTTCAGTTTGTGAGATATAAGTATCCTCTTGAACAGAATTCAACACCTTTAAATATTTTCACTCACCCCCCAATGTCGAATCCATGAAAAGCAAAAAAAAAGTATTTTTAAAGGAGATTCCAGATACCAATTTACACATCTAACATCTTCAGCTTTTATAGATGTAAGTATCCTCATACAAAGAATTCAACTAATTTTTCAATTCACCGGGAGAGTTGGCCGTGCGGTTAGGGTCGCGCAGCTGTGAGCTTGCATCCGGGACATAGTGGGTTTGAACCCCACTGCCTGCAGCCCTGAAGATGGTTTCCCGTGGTCTACCATTTTCACACCAAGCAAATGCTGGGGCTGTACCTTAATTAAGGCTAAGGCCGCTTCCTTACCATTCCTAAGCTTTTCCTATACCATCGTCGCCAGAAGACCTCTGTCGGTGCTACATAAGGCAAATAGCAAAAAATCATACTTAATCCCTCCTTAAGTGGATTTTTCAAAACAAAAGATGATGATTCCAAATACAAATTTTTATGTCTGTAACATCTTCAATTTCTGAGATTTATGTATCCTCATAAAAACAATTCACCTCCTTTTCCACCCCACATCCGTTGATCACCCCTACTACTACCACCACCACCACTACTACTATATTTTTAAAGGAGATTTCAAATAACGGTTTTCACGTCTGTAACAATTTTAGTTTTTATTAGATATAAGTAACCCCATACAAATAATTCAATTAATTTTTCAATTCTTTCACCCCCCTTAATTGGATTTTCCAAAATCAAAAGCAATACGTGTTTCTTTACTTTTAAAGGAGATAGCAAATACCACTTTTCATGTCTGCAACATCTTTAGTTTTTGGGACACAAGTATCCTCACACAAATAATTCATCTAATTTTTCAATTCCTTCTGCCCCCATAAGTGGATTTCGCGAAAACAAAAAATATGCATACTTTTCAAGGAGATTCCAAATACCAATTTTCACGTCTAACATCTTCAGTTTGATATATTGGTATCCTAATAAAAATATTCAACCCCCTTTTTCAGTCCCCGATCCAACTGTTTTTCCGAAAACAAAACAATTCGTTAATTTTTAAAAGAGATTTTAAAAATACCAATTTTCACTTCTGTAACATGTTAAGTTTTTTTTAGATATACAGTAGATATGCTCATTTTAAAAATTCACCCTTTTTTAGTTCCCCTTAAGTGGGTTTTCCAAAAACAAATTATGTTATTTTACTTTCACAGGACATTCCAAATACCAGTTTTTATGTCTGTAACATGTTATGTTTCTGAGATATACTGTTGATATAGATTTTCTAAAAATTCACCCCCTTTGTCACACTTGTTCACCTTCCATTAATTGGATTTTCCCAAAACAAAAAAATACGTATTTCTTTATTTTTAAAGGAAAATCCAAATACCAATTTTTATGCCTGTAACATGTTCAGTTTTGAGAAATAAGTATCCTCATTAAAGTTATTCAACCCCATTTTCACCCCTCTTAATGGGATTTTGCAAAAACAAAAAAAATATATGTATTTAAGATTCCAAATGTCAATTTTTAAGTCTGTAAACTTTTTAAGCCCTTGAGATATAGCTATACTCATTTAAGCAATTCACCCCCTTTTCACCCCCTCAGCGATGGAATATACAAAAATCCTCGCTTAGTGAGCACCTACTCTCTAATATAAACGTATCCCCAAAATTTCATTTCTTTATGTTCAGTAGTTTTGGCTTGGCGATGATGAATCAGTCAGTCATGACGTTATTTTATGTATACAGTATATCGTCGCTGCCGGGACAAAACCTCCTATGCGAAATATTTTAGCTTAGAACTTTGGCCGGTAAGGTTCTGTCATCTAAGGTGTAATATTGTGTGAATATTGTCGAGGCATTCTCGCTCTTCATAACGTATGTGCTGCGGGTCAGTATGTCTGCAAAAATATTATCACATAGGAGGTTTTGTCCCGGCAACGACGATATATTACCTCGGGAATTCTTTCCATGCTAAAAACTGAAAGACAGACAAGTCCTCTTATAATGAACACACCACCAACATTTGAAGTCATATTGGGATAGTGTCAATGCATTCAATGATAAACTTTTCTTGATGTTCTTTTGATCATAACACAGTATTCCTCAACGAGGTAGATCCTACCTATCACTGTGCCATACAACTTTCTTTATGATGCCAAAATATCTGCTGTTTGGAAGGAAACTGCGCCCTCTCATGGGGATTTAATTATATTAAATCTCTGACTCGAGATCAGAGATAGACAGAAACAAACCACTGTATCTTTTTTTCTGGCGGCACAGCCGCCAGAGAACAGATATAGAGAGCTGTCACATTTTCCAGGATGTAGTTTTGAATGTAAATGAAGAAGCATACTTCATTAGAACTTTTTTTGCCTTACCCTCATGATAGACATAATAATGCTTCTGCCCTGTTTGTAGACTGTATACCGAATAATCTACAATAATCCAGAGCTGTTGCAAGTAGAAAATTAACTGAACAGGGATGTTTGGCAAGGGTTAAATTTTGCATATACACAACCTCTTTTATCCCGCCCTCATTAATCCGGATCGAAAATAATAAAAATTTATTTTTAGTTCTACAATATTTCTTTTACAGGGTCGACTCTTCTTGAATGTCTTTTCTGCCAAGGATAGTCAAGGACAGGAATTGGAAGTGATTAGGCCACAGTCTATGAAAGGTACTGTCCCGTCATTCGCCTGGAATTGAGAATGGGAAACTGTGGAAAACCATTCCCAGTAACGGCCGGGATGTGATTGAACCCACGCTCTTCTGATTGCAACGCACTACTAATTCACTGATGGTGAATTCTAAAATGAAACCGGCGCTCCATCAGAAGAAATAATTACTCATGGAGAGGCAACAATGCAGCTGGACAAACTGATGGCCTATTTAGAATCCTAGACTGAAACCACACCGGCAGAGCTGATGTTAGTAAAACGTCTTTGTGACAGTGTTGCGCACAGACGCCATAAATATGTAAAACAAGAACCTTACACATTATTTTCGTGCATAAATCAGAGTCGTACATGAAAGAGAAGTGTTCTTATATTTTTTTGTGCAATTGAAAAAAGGTATTACTGTACAACTTATGTTAATAAATTATATAACATATACTGTATTTGTTTTTTAGTTCTTTCTGGATTATCAGAATTTTCGATAATCCAGACCAGTTCCTATCCCACTCTTTCCATATAAATGAGGTTCTTGTGTAATAAAGAAAAATCTATGGCGTTGTCATCCTTCCTGCAGTGATCTGATAATCCTCTTTCCGTAAAAATTTCTTTGACCTTCTATGATGGACCATTAGGCTGATGACACACGGAGCGGTTTTTGCCGAGTCGGCCGCCGCCTGTGATTGATACACAGAGCGGTTTTTGCCGACTGTAACGAAACCACTGCCTGCTCGAACTGCATCTAAAATGACTGCTTATAAGCAGTCATCGGGTGTGTATCGAGCAGGCAGTAGACAAAACACATTAGTGAGCGTGACGTTAGGTGAGGAAGCTAGCTAAAATTACCGAAAAATAAAGGATTGTTCTTATTCTTATTCCAAAAGACTACTTACCCTATATGTCCTTTTACGTGTATATTATTGAATTTCAAAGATACTTCATGATATCTAATACAAGAATACATACCGATGCAATCGCCGCGTAAATTCAGCTATGCCCGACTAGAGCGAAGCATGAAGTCGGCCGTGATTCAGCTGAATGTAATAAATCTATGGCGCTAGAGCGCGCACAAAGTCTTCAAAACGCTCGCTGCACCGCCAGCTACACGACAGGCCGAGTCGGCAAATCTGCCGCCTGTCGGCGAGCACCGCTGTGTCTGTTTCATCCCATCTGATACAATAGAAACATGCGCCGACGCGGCGAAAACCGCTCCGTGTGTCATCAGCCTTAGTTCTGCAACTGCAGCTCTTTAAAGATTCAGCAAGATAGGGTCTATGCATCTTTGCTGACAATTCTTCACATTTTGAACAAGAGTCAACTTGCAGTCCTCCAAATCTCAATTTAACATTCTCCAAAAAATATTTCAAATAGAATTTGTACTCTACATTTTCAAATGGATATCTTGTTAAGAACATTTGGCTTATTTTCTTTACATCTAATCTGCTGTTTTTCTTTCACAAAGTAGATGTTTACTAAATCCTCCTGTTCAATACAATATATTTCGTCTATTAAGATGACTTTTCTAAATTATCCACACATATTTCGACTCGTGTGCACGTCATCTTCAACGGATATTGAAATTCACAACATATGTTACATTTAAAAACAGAGTCTGATAAAATAATATACATATTTCCTAAAATTCCACTTATTGTAAGCTCCTTGTGACATATTGGTGTTACAAAAGAGCACTCATAAAATATAAACAAATGTCCTGTAAAACGACATCTTGTTATGAACTATTAATGTCTCAAAATATCTTCTTTGGGCAGACTTCCTCATAAAACTTCTTGATGTTGGTTGTAATTCATTTTTGGAGGTAAGATTATTATAACTTACTGTTGATATTAGCAAGCGCCATCAAATGGAAGCTTATAACATATCCGCTATCCGTCCGGGATCTGTTGGTTGAGGAGTCTTTTTCTCAATTGTGTTGTAACTGGCCAGTCTCAAATACTTCCCACAACAGAAAGAAACGTATCGCCATCGTGCATCGAAATATCATTACGCGAAAATGTTGCGGAGAGTAATACCAACCCACAGTATATGCATCAATTAGAAGGAAGATTCATTGATGTAGTTCATGCAATACTGAACCTTACATAACAGAACCTTCCTGGTCAGAGTTTCGAACTGAAATATTTGAACAGCAGTTTTTCTAGGCGCAACAATGATATAGAGTACATGAAGATATTTCTCCACCACGCCATGCAAATTAATAAATGCTTTCTTGCACATGTTTAGTCTATTGTTCCCTATCAAAATAACAAAAGTTGATAATCCTTGTTTTAAGACTGTCCTTTCTTGGTCTTCTGGTTTTCACTTGTTTCGGTCAGCCCTTGAAGATAGAAGTTGTGTTGATCTTTATCACCGAGTATGTTGAGGTAAGCAATAATCTACATCTGCCTCCCACCATCCACTAGGAAAACAGAAACATTCTTACAACTCAAAAATAAAAATAAAAAATTAAACCCTACTAAACCAATTTTAAGCAATTATATTTACTTAATGACATAGTAATACCATGTTTTAATCACTATTTATAACAACTTACAAACCTCACCAGTTTCCTGTGAAGGAAAAGCTTACTCAATTAGTGTGTTCAAACAATTTAACATTGGAATAATGAATAATATTCCTTCTATAATTTTCTGCATTTCTGTCCTCATTTTCCCTTTATATTCACTACAAGAACTTGAGAAATCACTATGATCAGACTTCAATCAGTCAACAATAATTGGCAACACAAATGTTAATATTCTTTGAAATCAAGTGTGTGACAAGACTGTCACCCTGTTGGTAGTTCAAACTGATCCATGCAGAAAGGGCATCAGTGAGTGTCTCATGAAGTTTCTGTAGGGAACATGATTTTCGAGACCCAGACTACAGTGTATTTGGTGAATTATTCGTGACATTTCTGCACAGGACATTATTGGCCGGTTTCTGGAATGATATTTATCTGTAGATGCGTAGTTATCAGTGACTTAACATGGTGATACGTTTAAAACGAGTTTCCGAAACAACAGTTAATGGCTTCTTCATAGTTATCTCATGCTGGACTCGACAATATTTCGGTTTCCAGTTGCTATGAAATGGGAGGGGCATCTCGGACATTTCCTGAGTCATGGCCTTCCCTGTGCTCAAGCGGCTAGGATTATATAATCCACCATGGTCCCTAACCCGTTAGAGGAGAGATCCTCACTTGAACTATGTGTAAGTAGAGTAGCATCCAGCTTCTCGCATTTAACGAGCTCAAAACATTTTAAGCAAGCCTCGGATCTATGGAAGTAACGGCGTCTCGCTCCCATTTGACAGGCGAAGGACTCCTTCGAAACAACTAGGCGAACGAACTGGAATTGGATGGGGAGCTATTATCAATATTAATGGGGCTTATAGAAGAAAGTAGAACTGGCCGATTCAGCACAGAGGATGCATCTGGATGTGCTAGGAGTTAGTGATATTCAGGTAAGGGGAGATAAAGAGGAAGAGATAGGAGATTATAAAGTGTTTTTTTTTTTGCTAGGGGCTTTACGTCGCACCGACACAGATAGGTCTTATGGCGACGATGGGATAGGAAAGACCTAGGAGTTGGAAGGAAGCGGCCGTGGCCTTAAGGTACAGCCCCAGCATTTGCCTGGTGTGAAAATGGGAAACCACGGAAAACCATCTTCAGGGCTGCCGATAGTGGGATTCGAACCTACTATCTCCCGGATGCAGATTATAAAGTGTACTTGTCGGGTGTTAAAAAGGGAAGGGCAGAATGTGGGGTAGGGCTGTTCATTAGGAATACTATTGCACGCAACATAGTTTCTGTTAGGCACGTAAATGAGCAAATTATGTGGGTAAATTTGGCAATCGGAAGAATTATGACGGGAATTGCCTCAAGTGTATTCACTATGTGAGGGTGCAGATAAGGATGAAGTTGACAAGATTTATGAAGCATTAAGTGACATCGTAATCAGGGTCAACAGCAAGAAGAGAGTTGGAAATAGAACTGAAGGATATGAAAGGGTGGTTGGTAAATATGGCCATATTTTTCCCCTTGGACTTCAATGTCATACTTGCCTACTAACCAGTCATATTACTACTGTATGCTTTTAGGAGCTTCGGGTGTCGTATAGTAACCGATGCATTCGCATTCGTGCTCCACCTTTACATGCTTGACAAAATCGGTTGCGACTTTTACACATCCGTCATCATTCCATCGCACAATTTGAACTTGACCATTCTTATCAAAAATGTAGTTGTAGGAACCAAGTTCTTCCTGCAATTGAAATGTTTTGTGCCTGTCACTGCACAACATAAATAAATCGTTCAGTACAAGCACAAATAAAACATTCTACCTATAGGCCTATTCCTTATACCAGAGTACGCAAACGGAAAATACCAGTAGTTTCAAACTTGGAGTTTATAATTGTTGTTGTCGTCCGCGATGTTGTTTCGTTATGACACAACTGATAGCGTACACGAAATGGGTGGGGGAAGGGGACATAAAAAGATGATCTGGAGCTATAACCAGGTTTTGATGTCCCGAGGTACCGAATCTCATTACATTTATTGAGATCCTCTACCAGGGCAGGTAAATTATTTACATAAGAAGGTACCTATTTAACGTCGTTTAAAGGTGGGAGATTTATTTAGTGGTGGGTGATTTAAGTTAATTCCATATGTACGTCCACTCCAAAGGACACTACCGACAGCTTTAAGGCATTTTAGAAGTAAATAATAATTTAAGCGTAGGTAGGACGTGGTACCCCATCCCACGTTTGACCACACACGGTGGTACTTAACTCGGAGTTGTACCCACGAATGTGACAACTCACCGGAATTAGCAGAAATGAAAATATAACATTTGAATAAAATATGGGTATATTAGTTTAGGTTATTTGTTATCATTATGTGTGAAACGGAACATTAAAGGATTTCAATAATTATAGTACGAAAAGAAGTTAAATATAGAGCCGGTCCCATTCAACAGCTAAGCAGCTGGCTAGCGCAGGGGGGGGAGGGGGGAGGGAAACGTGCCGTGGCGAACCACTTGGAGTTGGGAGGGGAGGAGGTGCAGAGGCGTGTCTCCAGGCACGCAGTGTGCTGGCTTAGCATCATTGGCCAGCAGGTATTCATCGCTAATCGCGCGGAATTTGAAATGTCGCAAATTTTAGGCCCCTTAGTCAACGCCCTAATGAATGTTGGCACCCAAAATTGATGCCGACATAATTTTTACGTGTACCTCAATGTGTTTTCCAAGTTTCATCGTGATCGGCGATTTAACCATTGCCGTGTTCCCTTGTAAGAGGTACTAGTAATTAGTTCAGTTCATAAATGCAGCATGAGCAAGCGGTCAACAATGCTCTAAAATGCCCCAATGCCCAGTGTCCTCTTTTGAGGAGTCGCATATGGAAATTGCAGAAAACAATTTCCTATTTATGGGAACGAGCAACACACTTCATTAGAGGTCATGAGAAAACTCTTTATAATTTAAAGTGTTGCAACATCCCAACAGCATACTTCATAATGACAGGATGAAAGGTTACCCCAGTAAGTCATAAAATATTGAATGCAATTCCCTTTTTAACCAAAAAGTCTTGGTGTCCTCAGACGAGGACACTGGGTGTTAATAGGTTAAGGCTGTGACCAAAACTTTGCAGTATTTATGTCTAGACAGTTTGAAATGTCATGGCCAATCATGACAATGCTTCGAGTATGTCAGGCAGTTAAACTGACCTAGTCCAGAATCCTCGAAGTCATCGTGCTTATAATGTCCCATATGTGGGACACACTCACAAAATCTAGTAGGAAATCGTGCAGCAGATTTTGCCAGAAAGTTGCCACATTCTTCAGCCTGCCTCAAGAGGTGTACAATACTTTTCATAATTCATCTTACAGATGGGCACTGTTTGGAATTTTAGAATTTGCTTTACGTCGCACCGACACAGATAGGTTTTATGGCGACGATGGGATAGAAAAGGACTAGGAGTGGGAAGGAAGCAGCCGCGGCCTAACAAATGTATATCCCCAGCATTTGCCTGCTGTAAAAATGGGAAACCATCCTCAAGGCTGCCGACAGTGGGGTTCGAACCCACTATCTCCCAGATGCAAGCTCACAGCTGCGCACCCCTAACCGCATGGCCAACTCGCCCGGTCGGAAGAAAGAGAGATAGGTCGACATGTGATGGAACTAATTGAAAATCATCCCATGGGTGCCAGCATCGTCTCTGAATAGTGTATGGAGAGAAATAGGACAGTGAAAGTGATAGTGGAAGCAGCGACACCTCATCTGCATTATCTGAAAGAGAATGCAGCACCACATTGCCAGGAACAAGAAGTGTTACAGATCCGATTTTGAGCCCCAAGTTTGATTCCAGTCAATCCAGTGCAGATACACCGCAGTCACCTAGCAAATCTACTAGTTCAAACTATGCTTCCAGTCCACAGAAGAAACAAACTGTAGATCTTGGATAGAAAAGAAAAGCTCTAAATTTATGGTTAAATAAGGGCGGTAAGAAGCGGCTTTCATTAACCACTGTTCGCGAAAGTTGTCGTAAGGTGACCTCACTACGACAACTGTACAGTTGGAAGAACCAATTACAATCTACACCAGTAAGCCCCATTGAACACATGAAATTGATGCATACAAATTTATTTTCTCGCTTTACAGAAGCAAGAAGACTGTATGCGATTAAGACCTGTGGCTGTGGACCTTGGAAATTTCAAGAGAGATTTCAATGGGGCAAACTAATTTCAGCACATCTGCTAGTTGATTGAGTCGTTTTAATAAAAAGTACAAAATAAAAAGTAGAAAAATTACAAAATTGGTATCCCATACACATCTGCAAGAAGAAGACAAAAAATATAAAGTCGCAAAGAAATTTGTGGAAGCAGCTACAGAGCAATTTTAGACTACATCTGTGATAGTACATATATCACACCCTCGCACTGTATTCAGAAGAGATATTATTGTCATTATTTGTATTATTTAATCTGTATATTCTTATTATTTTAAGCTGGAAGGTCATGAGTAATTTGTTTTGTACAAACAGATGGGAAAAACAGTGCTATTTACAACACGGAAACTTTGCGTGAGTCAGTGAACTACCCAGGGCCCAATGACACAGCCTGGTTGTTATTATCATGGGATCCGAAAGTGGTTCAGGATGTGGTCTTGGTATGGCAATAGGATCTTCTACTCGTGATTGGATGGCCAGGATCAATCTAGACGTATCATGTGAGAGTAGGGGGAATCTGAGGTCTATTTAGGAATGTGAGAAAACGGCAGAGAGGACTTGACTGAAAACTTTGGTAGTAACAGGAGACCTAACTTCTGTGGAACGTGGTCTTATTATGTTTCTGGAACGTGGTTGACCTACAAAGTGTGCAGTGCTTAGGCACTTGGTATTTTATCACTTGTGGCAGTCTGGTGTCATATGTTGGTGAAAGCTATCGGGGACCGTGTTTCAGACTTTTAATAATTTATGTTCTGGAACAACAAGCTTGTGTTGCTTGAGTGAATATATCTTTAAACCAAGTGTTAAGAGTCAGTGAACACAGTATTATAAAGGTACAGTATATGTGTGATACAACAAGTGCCAATAATGAGAATATGCAAGTTGTGTTGATACACAGACACAGTGAAGAGCATTCACCCACATAAATATGCTTTGTAATCAACTTTCGTCGGGCTGACTGCAAATGGTAGCTTAGTCCTCGGTTTTGGTTTCCCACTGTTCTTGTAGTAGTTGCTGTAAATATGGAGTCTTCCAGCAGTATTTTGTGACTGTATGTATACTTTGGTGTGTTGAGGTGCTCGTGCAGGGATGTTATTCAGAATATACTTTTTTTTTTAAATTATTGGCTTTACGTAGCAGTGACAGAAATAGGTCTTATAGAGACGATGGGATAGGAAAGGCCTAGGAGTTGGAAACGGCTATGGCCTTAAGGTACAGCCCAAGCATTTGCCTGGTGTGAAAATGGGTAACCACGGAAAACCATCTTCAGGGCTGCCGACAGTGGGATTCAAACCCACTATCTCCTGGATGCAAGATCACAGCTGCACGCCTCTAACCACACGGCCAACTCACCCAGTAGTTATTAGTTATTTCAGAATCAGTAGAGTTATTGATGAACCTAGGAGCAGTTCCGAACTATTTAGTTGTTTTCAGAAGGTGTGGCAAGGCCTGAAGTAGATGTACCAGTACGCAGCTTCATGTACATGCCCTGGGAGAGAGAATTATCATGCTTCATCAAAATTCGAGGGATCCTTTCTGGTGAACTTTGGCGCTCATACCACGGACATTTCAATTAATTATTTTTATTAATTTCATTTATTTTAGTAATTTATTAAGTTATTTAGTTATATTTTGAATTAGATTACGACTGATGCCCAAGCGTGAGGCGATTAAGTATTTTATTTTATTCATATATGATTATTTTAATCTTTGTGCGCAAAATGAAATTGAAAAGGACTATCGTTTGTTGGTGAGAAACATACAGAAACAGTTGCTCAATCAGTTCGTGCACTCACCCAATCGTACACAATTATGCCTACAAATTAGTATGGCAGGTACTTTTTTCCCAAAATTATTCAATGTACTACAGGAGGCAACTTGAACTTTCGGTCTGACAGTTTCCAAAGAAATATTTCATGCCAGAAAATATAATTGTAACAGCCACAAAATCAGGGAAAATGGGGAAAAAGGAATTAAAGTATTGATTTAAAGAATCCTTCTTCCCATTTGTGGAAGAGAAGTGTTTGCTACTGCTAGATTCCTGGACTAAAGTCATAAGAGCTGTCTTGAAGACATTCCTCCTGGCAACAGTATAGAAATTCTCCGGATTCCTTCCGACACACTACAGGGAAAATAAAGCCCTTGAACAAGTTTTTCTTCCGGCAGTGGAAGACTTTGTATTGCCGCTTAACAAACATTGTGCCGACTTGTGAAGACTTTCAGTTTGATGTTTATCAGAGAAACAGCATACTGAAGTCCGGCTCCATGGCTAAATGGTAAGCGTACTGGCCTTTGGTCACAGGGGACCCGGGTTCGATTCCCGGCAGGGTGGGGAATTTTAACTATCAGTGGTTAATTTTGCTGGCACGGGAACTGGGTGTGCGTGTGTGTCTCGTCTTCATCATCATTTCATCCTCATCACGACGTGCAGGTCATCTACGGGTGTCAAATCGAAAGACCTGTACCTGGTGAGCCGAACATGTCCTCGGACACTCCCGGCACTAAAAGCCATACGCCATTTCATTTCAGCATAATGAAAATGCACTCCTTCATTCATTTTCAATTTTCTTCCCCACGGTTCAAGGATATGATTAAGTATTCATGGTTCGCAACCAATTATACAAAGAAGAGACTTCCCTAGTTCCATGTGCCTGCGAAATATTGCCTTCGAACAAGAAAACTGAAGAACAATGTAGCCTCAAATTGCATATTCGTTGTGCATGGTGCCAAAAATATTTTGTGTTTTTATCATGCAATTAACTGCAACTCCACTCCAGTGTGTGCAGCGCGAGCCAGCAAGAAGCAAGTGTTGTCCAGTAAGCTGCGTTGTAACACGGATATTGTATCAAGATTCCGAAAACTTCCAGTTCGAAATGGCAGCTTAATTTTTGTACATCGCTATTTTATGGGTCTCGTCATGGTCTCTGCAAAATTTGATGACGAAGTTGCTTGTTTAAAGGGGCCTAATATCCACGTCATCGGCCTCTAATGTTGCGAAATGAGATGAAATGTAATGACAATTTAAAAGTCCAAAATCATCCACTGACCAGAATTCAAAACATGATGATTCTTGTTTAAAGGGCCTAACTTCTAGGTCATTGGCCCCTAATGGTACGAAATGAAATGACAAAAGTTCAAAATCATCCACTGACCAAAATAAAAAATGTCATGAAGAATGAATGGATATGAATTTAAAACAATCAGTGGACCCGACCTCCTGTGGTGTTTTTCACAATTTTACTAATCATGGGTACTGGAAACCCACAGTGAACCACTCTCTGCTGCTACTAATCACAAACCTATTGTGTACCTAATATAGTGGTACTACTCGCAAGTAAAGGCGACCCAGGGTGTTCCCCTCATGATGGTACTAATCAAAAGTAGTTTCATGGTTCTAATATAATCATCTCTTCATCGCCCCTTTTAGTCGCCTCTCACGACAGGCAGGGGATACCGTGGGTGTATTCTTCGTCTGCGTTCCCCACCCACAGGGGGTTGACGAACAATGAATGGATGGATATTAATTTAAAACAATCAGTGGATCCGACCCACAATGCCCCACATTCCAAGAAATTAGCCTTTCCAACTCAGTGAAATTAAAAATTACCTTCTCCAACACTGTTTTCTGATTTGTACATAAAATAAGAATTTAGGATATTATGGTCAATTGTAATAAGTTAGTAAAGTTCATATTTGAAAAGGCTATAATTTCAAAGCAGCACAGTATTGGCACAGTAAACTCCCTCGCACAACAAAAATAATCGTCCATCTGAAATCAGACAACCTGAACCAATCATCACCCCGAATACCGACACTGACATGATAAATCCGGAAAAGCCCCAAGAACCTCATGATCCTGATAATGATCCAATGGTAAACGCCAATCAACGCTGGACCGTGGCCCAATCCAAAAGAGGGAAAAAACACCGCACACAGGTAGTAGTTGGAATGAAGGAAGCTGAGGACGGCCTACAAGCAGCTGACAAAACGGCGTGGTTATAAGTAGCAAAACTAAAGAACAATGTCACCAGACAAAATAAAGTCGTACCTTATCAAAAATGGAATTGAGGGACAAATAGCATGTGAAGAATTGAAGACCCTCGGCAAAAAGAAAGCCTTCAAAATTGGTGTTCCTTTCACTTATGTGGAAGAAACATCGGACCTACATTTTTGGCCTAAAGAAATACTAGTGAGGCGTTTTCATTTCTCGCGGAGAAGAAATGACGAGGCATCCCTGGAGTAAAACCAAGGCTCTCAAGATAATACTATGGGATGCGGAAGGCCTGAAAAATGCACTCTCACTAATACCACAAGAATCGATAAATAAAGCAGACGCACTGATAATTACAGAGACCTTCCTACTTCAACCATTAGACATCCCAGACTTTTATGGAATCCATGCTCTTGCAAAACCAACTGAAGGCAGACCAGAAGGAGTTTCATGCTTTCTGAAACCTACAATAGGTAAATTAAAAGAAATATACAAAGAGGACAATATGGTAATAGTAAAAACATTTGACATCAACATAATTGGCGTTTATATCAGTCCTGAAAGTTTGTCAGGGGACGTCAGAGAAACTTTCCTCAGCTATATCGAAAACAAACACCAACATTATCATAGCAGGCGATCTAAACTGTCGTGTTGATAAACCCCTTCGAAAATCCGAGCTGGTGTTTGAAATGCTAACAGAAGAAGGTTATAATCTAATAAATAAGAGAAGAAAAGACCTACATTGCCTACAATGGATCAAGCACTATTGATCTCGTTTTCTATATAGGGGATAGAATCGCCATAAAAAAATCAAGAAGGACTGTGGACCTCAGGTGCAGCTCCGATAAGGAAACATATACCAATCGCAACAGATATCATCCTCCATTGCCCTCAACAAACCTCAACAACAAAGTATTCCAGAAGAATAGATACAAGAATTATCAACCACGAAGACATCCTTAAGGCAGAACAGCTTGCAACTGAAGGTCACATAGATGAAGCACTAGAAATTGTAACTCACCAACTACATAAGGCATCACTACCAATCAGAAAACGAACAGCTCAACCCTGGTTCGACGAAGAGTGTTACCTCAAACGAAAGAAAACTCTAGAACAGCTCCAGAATGCCCGTACTGCTGGCTCAGACAATCACCTTAATCTCTATGCACAAGGCAGAAGAGAGTACAAACAACTTCTACATTCCAAGAGATCTAAATATTTGGAAGCCGAAGCAAAAAAACTAGCCACAACAGCAAAACATGACCCATTTATAGTCCTTCAAAAAAATACCGTATCAAGACCTCCCTATGGATAAATGGGAAGAACACTTCAAAGGCATCCTGAATCTGGAAAACAAAACCCAGGCATTCCCTACAAATCAACACGACTCAAGATGGAAAAATAATCCAGGTTACTCCCGATGAAGTCAGAGAAACGGTGTATCAGTCGAAAGTCAAGAGAGCTCCCGGCCCAGATGGTATCCATACAGAACATCTCAAAGAAACTCAAGAAATGTTATTGCCTTTCTGGACGAACTTATTCAATGCTTGTCTAAGATCTGGAACTATTCCTGAGGAACGGAGAAGATCAGTGAAAATCCTATACAAGGGTAAAGGACAGACAAATGATCCCAATTCATATAGAGGCATTGCATTGGAGAACAACATCCTCAAAATATTTATGAAGATCCTTACAAAGAAACTGCAAGATTCTGTAACACTCCCAGAATGCCAATTTGGATTTATGCCCAGAAGAAGCACAATTCATGCTGAAAAATACCTGCTACAGGAAATAGAAGAAGCATTAAGACTACCCAAAGGAAAATAGTATGCAGTTTTTGTGGATTTCACGAAGGCTTTTGACTCTATAAATCGAGAAATTCTCCTAACCAAGATCAAAAACATGATCAGCGAAGCCCATCCCCTTTTTAAGTTGCTAAATAACATCTTGATAGTGAACTACATAGAGATTGAAGATGGAGCCGACAGCTCGGACCCAATCAGACAAACGAATGGAGTACTGCAGGGTGACCCGATGAGCCCTTTACTGTTCAACCTCATCACTGCAGACATCACGAATATAGTAAAATCTTCACCCGACACGACAGTCATCCTCTATACAGATGACATGGTACTAGGGTCATCAAACAAAGACAGCTTACAAGCCTCCTTACTAGAGTTAGAAAGTGGGTTAACGAAAATCACCTCACGATCAATCTTCAGAAAACGGTGCAAATGACTTTCAGAAAAGGAGGGAGACTTTCTACAAAAGACACACTTACCCTCTGTAACAATGATCTAACAATAGTCAGCAAATTCAAGTACTTAGGAATAACTCTTCAAACCACAACTCTGTCTTTTAATTACCACATAGAAGAAAGAACTGTGGCAGCGATAAGGGCCATCTACAAGATAAAAGATCCCGCAGCACTATCTTTATCCACGGCAATAATGTTATTCCACACAGTAATATCACCTGTCTTGTCTTATGGATTGGAACTAATTTGGGACCATCTCAAACTCAGAGATCTTGAAAGGATAGAGAAATTAAAAGCATGCTTTTTTAAATGTACTTTACGAGTTGGAAAATCAGCTCCATCACGTCTAGTATATGAATTGGCCAAAGAAACTTTTTACATTCAGGACCTCAGAATGAGGCTCCATCTGCCATCTACTGGAGCTTACAATGAACTTCTACACAGAAGGGAAGAAAAGAAAAAGGAAATCGACCCCGACTTTTACACCTCAGATTCCATGTTGGTGCGAAACTGGACCAAAGAAAATCAAGATCAAAGACATATCATAACACGACTTTCCATTCATGGTTTTCACCATTTGATATCCACAGTGAAGTCTTTTCATAATCCAGATGTTAACTGTATATGCGTTTTATGTGGCAAACAGTGTGACAGGTATCACATCAAGACTTGCAACAAGAGAATCATGTCGATAAGTGAATATTGTAAATCCTAATGCCCATTCGGGTGCCCTTTCTAATAATAATATAAGTCTGTACAAGAGTAAAATTAAGTACACTGGCTAAAGCTTTAAACATGCAGAGTTACCCAATTAGTTCATCACAAAACTATCTGGAAGCATGTTATGAGGGTACAGACAGGTAGCAAAATTTTACGAGCCACAGACATTTTCATTCTACATAGCCATGAACAGGGCAGTAAAAGAAAACTGAACCAAGAGAACATTTTTTAGAATTTTTTTTACATCAGACCAACACAGATAGGTCTTGTGGCGATAATGGGATAGGAAAGGGCTGGGAGCGGGGAGGAAGTGGCCGTGGCCTTAATGTACAGCCCCAGCATCTGCCTAGTGTGAAAAAGGGAAACCACGGAAGAAAAGTTAAGAGAAAACTGTGATTATGAGCACCAAAATCACTAGCAAGGTCTTTGAAAAACAGAGGAAGAAAGTTAGCCAAGAAATAGTCTACAGAGGGTCAAATTTGCATATCAATACAGTGAAATTAAAGTCTTTAATTAGTGAAAAAACAGTGCAACTGGATTCAAACCTCTATGAATGCATACAAAACATGCAATGAACACAGTACAGGTTAAGGCAAGTTTTCTCCATAATCCTCCTAAGCTTCTTGTCACCTTCTAGTAATATTCAATAATTATTCATTAACAGCCCAGGAGGTATCAGCGATTTATCAGCTATTATGTTCTTAAACCCTCATTGTAGCAGAGCCTTCGTTCCAATCTGGCACCTGGCTAGATTCAGGTAGATCTCTGTCAGTAAGGATCAAGATTGGTAGACAAAATAATAATATATAAGTAAATATAAACTCAAAGGACCTGGATATTTTTTTCCTAGCAGTTTAACGTCTCCAGGACGAATAGAAATGAACAGTGTGACGACTCCCTCTGAATCACATGTTAACAGACACGGTGTACATGTTCTCCGCCACCTGCAGCGCTGCTGTCGATAAAAGGGCCAAGTACGCGCGTTTTTCGTCGGCTTACTGTGGAAGTGTGCAAACAGTTTGCGGTCTTTTTTAGTAGTTTTATACATTCTCCAGTTGTATAAGTGCAAAATAGCTGGCATTAACTTTTCATGAACTGAAAAGTGAAAAAGATTATGCATTTGAGAAGTAGGACATATACTTTAACATATGCTTCAATTTACTACCGCATGTGAATATGCCTACAACTTGCAATGTCCCGGATTGTAATTCGGGTTACAATAAACATTCGAATGATAAGCGTCTTTTTTTTTCACCCCCAAAAGATCCCACTTTGTTCTCAAAGTGGTCGAAGGCTATCCCACGTCAACATCTGCTTTTAAAGTGATAGTACCCTTAACATAATTTTTCGGTCAGATTAGAGCCATGGCAAAAGCTGTTGTCAAAGAGAATGCCAAAATCACAACTACAGCTCAGGAAAAAAATTACAGCGCGCTTACCTTTGATCAGCCACAATTATCTTTTTCTTTTTTTGCTAGTTGCTTTACGTCGCACCAACACAGATAGGTCTTATAGCAACGATAGGACAGGCCTAGGAGTTGGAAGGAAGCGGTCGTGGCCTTAAGGTACAGCCCCAGAATTTGCCTGGTGGGAAAATGGGAAACCACGGGAAACCACCGAAAACCATCTTCAGGGCTGCCGACAGTGGGATTCGAACCCACTATCTCCCGGATGCAAGCTCACAGCCGGGCGCCCCTAACCGCATGGCCAACTAGCTCGGTCCACCATTATCAAGTTGGGAAGATGAACAAATAGCTCCTTTCACCAGTTCGAAAATTAATGTCATTCATCAGTTCTGTGGGTATATTGATAAACATGCAAGCAAAATGATAGGCTGTACAGCATGTATTGGTTCTATGCAAAACAATACAGGAGGAGGACCTAACAAGTCTAGAAGAATATTTTAACGCATCCAACTATCTTATTTATCCATTGAGTGAATTATTATTGACGTTTTCTCATGTAGAGGAAGTTGCTGTGAGAAATATTAGTGTACAAGAAGCATATGGGGCAAAATATTTCAAGAACGCCTGGATAGTTTACCTTCAATTACTATTTCTTATAGACTTGGGTGCTGTACTGAACATGCTCAGGACTTGGTACCAAAATTAATTTTTCATTACATATGATGCCGATTTTATTTCCGAACAAAAGAAGTACGGAAAGAAATGCAAGCTTGTACGACCGCAAAACATACCCGGAAAATGTACAAAGTGTCCTGTTAACTGACTGATGGGGTGAAGTGCTGATAAGATTCATTAATTTGAGCATGTTAATATATAATTTAACTTAAGTACTGGTAGTTATGTAGGAATTACATATGTACGACATACCGGTACGTAACATCATCTGGGTGCCTGCAGAGTTTTAATGTGTTTATATTACGCAGCATGTACACTAACAGTCGAACATGTGTTTTTTTAAGGTTATAGCTGATAATTGCAACCGAGTTTGATTTTGTGGTGAATTAATGAAATAGCTCTATACACACATACCCGTTTGACATTCGTTAAGACACTGACGAACCAATTTCAGAAGTAATGTCATTAAATCATTACTAAATGTAAAATATTTCCTATGAATTTGTCACATATTACTTTCAAAACAAGGAACACTATAATCTTAATTTGCACGAAACGCAGATCGCACATAAACACAGTCAACGGTCAGTAAAGAGAATGCCCATTCCTGAAACATAATAATAAACACACTGTTTTAAATAATTTATTTAAACGATAAATTCCGAATTAAGTCACATCAGATCTCATTTAAAATCACATGTTCAGGGACAGCTGATCCCTGTTTACCTACACCAGCGCCGCGTAGTGTAGGAACATATCAAACAGCAGAAGTCGTCACACTATGTACTTCTATTCGTCCTGATGTCGCATTAATACATCACAGGTTTTCGGCGACAGAAGAATGGGAAAGGGCTTGAATTGCGAAGATAGTCCCCATAGCCTTAAGTAAGGTGCAACTAGTGAGAAAGTAGGTAACCACAGAAAAACCATCTCCAAGGCTGCTAAAGGTGGGATTCGAACCGACTATCACCCGAATGCCAGTTCACAGCTGTGTGCCCCTAACCGCACAGCCAACTTGCTCGGTGGGACCAGGATCTAATGTAAGGATAATTAGTAGAAAAAACCAAGTATGCACACAACCACTAAACATAATGGAAGGCAGTAGTAGTAGTTTCATGGGGGAAAACAACATTATCAGCCCTATGCACGAGGAGGGGCTTAATTACTCACCTTGCACATTTAAGTAATTCAACGTAGGTCTGTGTTAGGAGGGTGATTAATTATGCATGGAATAGTTAATTAAACAAATAACCAGCCATATAAAATTGAAGCAATTATACACATGAGTAAGCCACCTGTAAGAAAACTGGAATATACACATATTAAAATATTCGGGTAAGAAAGTTTAAACTGGTAAACCACTACTAATTTTCTATGTTATTTTTTTTCTTCCTCTCTCCTCCAGTATCCCGGTACACAAAATTCTTAAGTGTCACTCTTACCTCTCCTCCACAAAATAACACCAAAAATTTTGGACAAACAATATATTCTTCTATGGCTGAGACCTTTAAATAGTCTTTCCTTACAAGATGCTTTTCCCCACAAACAACAACACACATCAAACTGATTAGCCTAGTAAAGATTTGAAGCAAGTTCAGCAATAGTGTTGCCTTATCTCATTTACAAACACAAGTGCACGAATGATGTAGGCTATGTTTGTTATATTTTACACATGTATTTATCATTAAATTCAATTAATTATCTGGCATTAAGCATCATAATTTATAGGCCGACATGCTGAAAAGTGCAAGTTTGATAACATAAAATGGCTTTGAAAACTGACAGTATTATTTTTTTCCATTTAATTATTACAGCTGATACAAATAAAACTGGTCCAGATATATAATAGTAGTCTAATGAAAGTAATTTAAACTATGAGATACATAATCAGTCCTCCCACGCAAATCAAAGACAAAAAGCCGGCTTCAATACAGGAGATTATTTTATAATTTGAAGGAGCACGCTCCGTTTATTTTGCACAAATCTGAATCTTGCAAAGATGGTATCTCCAAACTTTCTATTATAAACGTATTACTCGCACAATTTTTAGTGATAAATGGACACCCTAGTGCTAAATCGGTCAACCTCGGCAATCTTAGAGATTCGTATAGGCAACCTTAGAAACACAAACTATGAACCGCTTATGCATCGCTGTGGTACATCTGACGTACACTTTACGTACTAGTACTGTTGTTTATACAGCAAACCCAAACTATAGAATTCATGCTAGGAACAAGATTCGCATCGAGAAATGTGACACAGTTGTTGGCTGAAGATGATAAAGGTTTTAAAAATTCATATTGATCGATCATATTATCGATTCAATTCAGATTTCATTTCCATTCAGTAGGCAGTATTAGCAGAATCAGGAGAGCTTCCTTACTCCTCACCCCTGTACAAAAATCTATCACTAAAAATTGTGCGAGTAATACTACAATTACTGTACAAACATCCACAAATTCTTGAGCGCTGATGGCTTGCATTTTCTATTTTGTTTATGAATTTTATATTATATTGATTTATCTCCATATATACTTTGCCCTGACTTCTTGAGATACAAGAAAATAAAACCTATTGATTTAAGGATCTTACTTCCTCCCAACCCAGCCACAAAAGGCCATACATTGATCAACCTTCCACAATATATTTTTGTTTCAATTAACCTAAATCAAATTTGAAAAATGTCTGCAGTGCTAATACATGAAAATCTATGTTTAAAATTAGTTTGGGAATACCCTCCCTTACAAAACTTCAAATCAATAAGATTACAGAAGACCAGAAGATGCTAAGGAAAAATAAATATTGATAAGGAACAAATCGAACAGCACCACAGCATCCAAGGGTGTAACTTCCACTCATGAAAGAGGGTGTGGCTTGCTGGCACCAGATATTTCAGCGATAACATGTGCTTGTTCTAAAATGGTACTCAAATTATACTCTTACCCATATTTTTAGATATCAAGTAACAGTCAGTGTCACAGTTATTTATGATTCACTAACCATTAACCAATTGTACTGAAGTTCACACCCATGCTTGAAGGAAGAACTGTTACAATACTCAAACGGCTACCTTTAATAGTACGCACATTGTAATCATAACGATGAGATAAATCAAGTTTGACCCCACTTGGTGCACCGGAGATAAAACAAAATAGATTACCATAGTCCTAAGGTCTATGTAAGTTTTATATATGGCATTAAGAAAAACAAAAAAATATATTCATCCGGAGTTGAAATTTGTGTAAAATGCTTGAGGGAAAAGTACACCCCGTCATTATGTTACCATTTCCAATCTTTTTTGCCACAGATATGTCCAATTATAAGTAATGAAGTTTACCCTATAAGCAATATAATTTTCAAATTTTAGGTGTGTCTAAAATAACGAATACTTGCAACAAACCATAGTGTACTAACAAACTGAAGCTAATCGTTTGAGTGTCTTTCCAGAGAAATGTGCAATAATTCCCATACCACTCCTCAGTACAGGCAGTAAAACAGTAAACTTAAAGCAGAGTATAAATCTCCTGCAACCAGTTCAGAGTGATCATGATAATTTGTATAAATCTTATATATTACTTTCAACTAAGTAGGCTAATGCAGTTCAACCCTAATAAGCTATAACAAAAAACCTTTGCAGGTACATTACTCAGCTTTTCGAACATTTGGGAGCAAAGCACATAATATAAAATGAAAATGGTACATATAAAATTATCCTAGATAGCAAAAAAAATTACTGAAAATATCTCTGTTGAGATCCAAATGTACTGATTATACAAAAATACAAAAGCATACTATGGAAAAAAAAATATACAGCTTGAATATCCTTAGCCAACAATTGTAATAAACTCTTCCACTGTCAAGTTAATAATTAGCAAAACAGAAAAAACAGATCATACTAAAGATTATGCAAAACTATCTAGGTACAGTCTTTTTCTACAGATGTGCCTTATTTTTCTTCTCAATAAGGGAAAATAAAACATGCCATGGAGGAATGCCAAGAAAATACAATGTCCAGTGATATTGTAAGCTTAAAAAGAAATATCTGCACTATTGTTACAATATAATGCTGGATAAGTAAGCTGCACTATAGTTCACTTTCCAATAGCAAAACAATATTCAGTAACTTTTGCCCCAGTATGAAACTGTCATTTTGTCTAATCAATACCAAAATCCCTACAGGGCATATGCTTGGCAAAAGACTGCCAGATTGTGGGAACAAGACGATAAACAAAGCAATAAAATATTCCCAAATACTTTGGGATTAACTATTAAATCTGCAGAACATGCATATCAGGTGCAAACCTATGCCAAATTTAGATAAAAGGGCCTATGACTTAAATTCAAGAACCACTGGCACTAAAATGAATAATACCACCTTAATGTATACTTTACTTCACCAGTATCATATCAAATACCCGTGAAGGTAAGGAAATTATGAAAACATTATAGAATAGTAACAACTCCTTCATAAAATACGATATTGCAATCAAAATAAATTGCTGAAAACTTAAAATAACGTTGAAGATTTTAAGCAATGCGATGCATACAACGATTACGGCAACTGCCAGTATGTACAGAGACAACAGCTTTGTTTTTATTTTTTTTTTAACCGAGATTTTGACAGCATTAGAGTTCCGAATAAATCGGCCATGACGGTACGTACCGAGACAAACTCCAGAACTTCAATCCACTAAACGTAAACGGTGTTTCTGTCATTCAAGGTATACTACAACTATCTAATCAAATGACACACTGGAGTAGCAGCAACAATACAGAATACTTATATTACATTCACCTTACACCAGCAAATAGATGATGCAGATCGTTATACACCAAGTCCCTTCCTATGACTACAACACACCGTAGCCCTCCAATAAACTTGAAGCAAATTTCGACTAAACGAATATTTCAAATAAAGTAATACTTACATTTCAAAAATTTCTCGACGATTTTACGTGGGTCAGGGAGTCATACAACTGTGCCTATACAACAATTTTATCCTGAACCTTATTCCTCGGAGTAACAGTTAAATCACTCTCTCCGGGTAGGGTGCGGCTTCCCTCTACTAAACTTTGAAAGCCCCGTAGCCATATGACGTCACTCGCCGTCGATTTCCGAAACGAAACAACCAGAAGAGCGAACATTAAAAACAATGACGATTTTAAGCGAAGCGGAACACAGTCAACATTGTCATTATACTTTTAAGTAAATAACTGGCACATCTGTCTGTGTCTTGAACTATAAAAATTACCCTGGAACTCACTCTTTCCTAAAAATGATTTGCGTGCTAATTAAGCTGTGGATAGATCTAAAATGAATAATGTACCGGTATCTGCACTTAATACACCAAATAAGCATGAAGAACTACAGAAAAGCAGCACAGCACTTGTTTGTCATGTTTCATAACCTATTTGCTGCAATATGTTTATAACTTACAGATAACGTCTCTTCAGGACATTTAACTTAGTACCGGTACCGGTACCTCTCCGCTCACAATACACGGAACGGAAACATACAACAATAGTTCAAAAGCATTTCGTCACCAGACATAACCTACCAGAATAAAAGAAATTGTTAATGGAGTATTCCCTTTAAATAAATAACTTCCAGAAATTCTAAGATAACAGGAACTTCCAGAAACGATCTGCCACAAACGTCAGCAATCAGCACTGGCCTAATTGGGAAATCATGCGAAGGGAAGTTTTTATCATATAAAAAGACCTATAATAGTAATTAAGTTCCACTACCGGTATGTTAACCAGGAAAATTTCGAGGACTGAAGAATTAATTAGATTTAAACATAAAAAATAAACTGAAACTGAAATGTGTAAGTCAAGTAATTAAGCTCCTCCTTGTGCATAGGGCTAATAATGCTGTTGTTTTACCCCATAAACCTTTGATGTATTAATGCAACGTTAAACTACTGGGGAAAAAAGATCCAGGCCCTTTGAGTTTATATTTACTTATATATTATTATTTTGCCTACCAATCTTGATCCTTACTGACAGAGATCTACCTGAATCTAGCCAGGTGCCAGATTTGAACGAAGGCTCAGCTACAATGAGGGTTTGAGAACATAATAGCTGATAAATCTCTGATACTACTACTACTACTAACAATGCTTTCATTCACCACCCTGAAGGGATGGGGCAGGCCACCTAGAGGGTAACGCCGTCTCTCTGGCCAAAAGATGCGGCCGGATTGGGGAGATGTGACGGAAGAAGGAGGTGAGTAAGGGATGTGAATATATAGGAGATGGGAGGGGAATTGTGCCTGTGCCTAAGAATGTATGAATAACTTAAGGAGATGAGGTTAAGGATGTGTAGGTTATCTAGAGCTTTATTGACAGATTTACAAATGGTAAATACGTAGGTGCTTTGAAAGTTCTCGGAATGTACTAGAATTAACTATGTTACCTCAGTGGAACTGCTTTTATTTTTCAACATAGGCTTCCTGTAGACTAATGCATTTGGTCCAGCGATGTTCCAATTCCTTGATCCCATCTTGAAAATGAGATTCCTCCAGGCCTGCAAAATACCTCTCCAATTCGGCTGTCAGTTCTTCCCTTGTAGAAAATCTCCGTCCACCGAGGAAAACTTTCAGCTTGGGGAATAGATGAATAGATGAAAGTCTGATGGTGCCAAATCAGGTGAATAAGGTGGATGTGGCAACAATTCGTAGCCCAGTTCATGAAGTTTTGCCATGGCAATAACACTTGTGTGCGGCGGAGCGTTGTCCTGATGAAAGACGACCTTTTTCCTTGCCAAACCAGGCCTTCTTTCGCGTATCTTTTCCTGTAGTTAGCCTACGAGGTTTGCTTAGTATTGCTTCGTAATTGTTTGGCCAGTAGGAAGATAATCTATCAGCAGAATGCCTTTTGCATCCCAGAAAACTGAGGCCATGACCTTCCCGGCCGAACGCATTGCCTTTGCTCTCTGTGGTGGTGGTGAATCAGCATGTTTCCACTGCTTTGACTGCTGTTTTGTCTCTGGGGTATAGTAGTGGACACAAGTTTCATCTGTAGTCACAAACCGGCGCAAAAAATCTTCTTAGTTGCACTGAAAACATTTCTAATCTTGTGCGTTTATTGTCCAAAGTCAAGAGCCGCGGCACCCATCTTGCGGATAATTTTTTCATACCCAATTCTTCGGTTAAAATATAATATACCCATTCAGAAGACATCCCTACAGCTTCAGCAATCTCCCGCACTTTCAGTGGACGATCCTCCATGACCATTTTATGCACTTTTGCGATAAATTCTGGGGTCGTAACACTTTTGAAAATGAAGGAGCAGAGTCCTCCAGTGTGTTCTGAAAGTCGGCATGAATTTCCTTTGCTTTCATACCTTTCTTTACAAAGTATTTAATCACTGCTCGAATCTCAGTTTTTTTCCAATGTCACAAATCACTACGCGGGAACAACAACAAAGAGTCGTCGCTACCACACTCCTGCAGCTAGAGCACTGTCGCGCCACGTGTTCACTCACAAAGGATGTGTGATTATTGCGCGGGAACCTCATTGCTCTAGCACTGACATCTAGCGGTGATTCCGAGAACTTTTCAAACCGTCCTCGTATAAAGATGTGATGCAAATACATGTGTTATCAAGATAGGTACAAGATATGCGTGACGGAAGAAGTGAAATGCAAGGGAGGAAGTGCCGGGATAGATGTGCAAAGTAAGAAGATGGAGGGAAGCGGTTAGATGGTTAAGACAAGTGGTGAGAAGACGGTGGAGGTCAAATGTTGGAAGGGGAGAAGGGAGGAAGTCGTTGGGAGGAGGGAGTGGGCATACTGGTGGAGGTGGAAAAATGGGAGTAGGGGTTGGCCAGGAGCTACGAGATGGACGATCTGAGGGCTGGCGACCAGGTAAAGACGGGGAAAGAGAGGCCTCTACTCGATAAAAATGGTCGTGGACACGGGCACCGGTGGCGATGAGCTGTTGAACTGCTTCGGATGTAGTCAGCTGGAAGCGTACTATAAAAGTTGGGCTGGAGGCGTTCCGGATCCGAATGGCTCGTCGGACGGGAACGCCGGCTGCACGGAGTTCTTGGAGGACGTCCCTGTCGGAGAAGTCTGGAGGGATTCCACGGAGCACACAGCTGTACACGGAAGTGGACGGTGAAGGCGGCTGGGTCGATGATGACTGCTGTGCGGTGTTAGCTGGTGGATATGGCGGTGGCGAAACTGCGACAGACGAGGCCGGCGGGTTAGCAGGTACTTGCTGAAAGGCAGGGGGCGCAGAATTAGGGAGAGAGGACGACAAAACAGGGGAGGGATGACAAGTTGTAACAGTGGTGATGGGAAGTGAGGAAGGGAGAAGAACGGACGGTGTTGTGGTGGTTGTCGGGATGGTGAGAGTTGAGGGCAGAAGCATGGTCTGAAATGGAGGCTCGTGGACAGTTGGGATAAGGGTTGGGTTGGCAGAAAGCTGGTCTTCAATGTGTGGAGGGGTTGCACCACTGCATAGATCTGACAGTGAATCGTTGAGCCCGAGGTGTAAAGAGGTTGAAGGGTGGCCTCGTCGCTGAGATGAACCAGAATCTGCGAAGAAGTTGTAGAGGTGAGGCCTTCAACCAGTCGATAGACATTTTGGACCGGAAGGCGAGTGGCACAAAGATCGTCGAAGATGTCATCTCCGGGGATGGCAGGATCCACGCCGGGAATTATGCAAAAGACCATGGTCGTGGGGAAGTCGACAGCCAACGAGGCGTCAACTGATTTGCTAACTGAGGTCGGCTGTGTAGCAGATATAGGTGAAAGCCACCCGGCCGAACAAAAGAATGCTGAAGAGAAAACGATGCCCACTTGTAGAGAGATGTGGGCGGGCGTGTTGTGTGTGTGTTCCTAAATCTCTGATACTTCCTTGGCAGTTGTTAATGAATAATTATTGAATATTACTAGAAGGTGACAAGAAGCTTAGGAGGATTATGGAGGAAACTTACCTTACATGTACTGTGTTTAGTGCATGTTTGTATGCATTCATAGAGGTTTGAATCCAGTTGCACTGTTTTTTCATTAATTAAAGACTTTAATTTCACTGTATTGATGTACAAACTGGACCTTCTGTAGGCTCACTATTCCTTGGCTAACTTTCTTCCTCTGTTTTTCAAAGATGTTGGAAGTGATTTTGGTGCTCGTAATCACAGCTTTCTCTTAACCTACCGTAGGTTATAAGACTATTTAACGTACCGTAGCGAGTTGGGAAGCTCGTAGGCAGCAAATTATATACGGTAACACTGAAAATATATTCAGGATGTTTCTAATCAGCATTTTAAATTACCTAGATGTGAGAAAATCACGCTGGTTGAGATAATGATAATCTCAAGAATTACTTTCAATGAAGAATTTCATCATGCATGCAACTCTGAAGACCACTGGGTGTTAAATAATAATAATAATAATAATAATAATAATAATAATAATAATAATAATAATAATAATAATAATAATAATAATAATAAATAGTAACTGTACTGGGGTACACATCCTCCGTCAACTTGACCTGCGCGTCTTCTAGAAGGCCATCTGTGCTATGAATCTTGAACTAATGTAATACAAGGTACTTGGACCTTCAACCATTAGATGTCTTTACCATCGGCCTATGTGCCACCTCTGACGAGATTAAGGACAATTAATTCTTAAGGGAATTTCAATTTCTAAAGTGGTAAACCTTAAGTTAGTAAAGATTGTTTTGTTCATGTGTCAAAGTTGTCAACACTCATATGGCTCCTTCCTCAGTTATTTACCAGTCAGGAATTTCGTGAATATTTCTCTAGCCAACTAAAATTGGGTGTGTGTACAGGCATCCTGCCTATCTGAAAAGAGTTCTGGAAACTTCCTCTCGGAAATGCTATAAACGCTAGGCGCTTCAGGACCGTATTGTCATCTTCATCGCTCCGGTCTAGTGAGCGCGGCGTGATTAGGAGGCAGAGGCTGCAGGGCGGCGTTCGGAAGGCCTAACAACTCAAGATAATGGCAGAAATGTCTTAATATGTGATTGCTCCAGGCAGATAGCTTGAGCGGAATGTTTAAAACTTCTTTAATTGTATGTAAAGTCCTAATTTTAGTTATATATATATATCTATATATATATAGATAGATAGATAGATAGATAGATAGATAGATAGATAGATAGATAGATAGATAGATAGATAGATAGATAGATATTGAACATAACAGGCGAATTTGCCCCGATACATGTTCACATGGAGAGCTTACATCAAAAGGAAAAGAAAAGAAATGCCGGATTCCCTGGGCATGCCATCGGGGACATTGGATACTTTGGAAACGTGACACTCACAAGATAGAATCACCACGGTAGCCATTCCCAGTCCCCCATATCACGCCCATTGTCTCCACTTAATATTCAGACACAAAATAAAATGAAAAACAGAGGATAATAAAATAAAGCCAGAAATAATATTGGTGACTACTACTACTGTCCGGCCGTGTCATCACCCCTGGTGAGAAGAAGACCGCCCACACGATGATGATACGACCGGCCCTATCTGTGCCTAATTTTAGTACTTAAATGTAGATTTTTGGCAAGTCTGATGACTCCGTTCAAATCCCTGCTGGGAAACATGTAAATTAAGTAAACGGAGAGTGTTCACCTCTGTTAGTTCCCATTCAACTTGGTATGGGGTAACTAAAAGTTTCTAAACCTCTAAATTTTTCACACTCCTTCGGCATTTATTTTTTCTCGTTTAGTCACCCCTGTGCAGTATAGGCTTAGCCTCCACAATTTCGGCCCATAAGCCCATTTAATGTTTAAAGAGTTTTTCTAAAGAGACTGCAAGTGTTTCGCCTCCTAGCCTTTGTACATAGCCGATCGTGTTAAATCTTTTATTTTTACATTAAAGCCATTCATTATCTGCATTCATTGCCCCCGTTTAAATTGTAGTTATTGATATACGAATGTGTAAAAGTCAGTTGAGCAGAAGTGACTGCAAACTCAGTATTTGAAGTTTATTTGTGAGAAGCTTGTTCCTCTGAGAGGCTGGACTAGAGTAACCTTTTGGACCTCAGTCTCCTAGAATGTAAATGAGCTATGGTAAAAGTGTACATGGTTAGAGCTATATTGCTCATACCTTGTAAATGATTGTGTCGATAATTTTCTCTATTGTACCTGATCTTTGGATTTACAGTCCTCTGTTGTTATCAGAGCTGACGAGCTCATTTCTTATTATATTTAACTGTTATGTATTCCAAATCACATTTTAAAACCAAAAAGGAAAAAGTAAATAAATAAAATTTCAAAATTTAATGCTTTAACTTATGCTCTGGTCATTTCCTTGTGCGCCCATTCACCCCGGGACCTTCTTAGACCTCTCCATTCGACGATATTTCCGTATCAGTAACATTATTATCATGCCTTTAAAATAGATAAAAAATGCCCCAGATAACAATAACCACTCTTTTCTTACGAGTCTCGATAAATTCGTGCGCTCTTATTATAAAACGTAACGTCAACAGAAAATTGCCTCTAGACTACACTACAAGATTTCTGTGTTTCTATTAACAACGAAATCATTCTTACCAATTTTCGCCTAGACACCGTTAAAAATACGGAATAAGCAACAAAAATGTAATTACCATCTCTCATAGTCAACGAAATATTGGTGAAATCACTTACTTATTCCTATCGTAGTTGCTATAGCTCCAATGGCGTGGGTTAACTAGATGGTATGGGTGATTCGAATGTAGGGTCGATGATGCGCTTTCTGAGTTGAAGTCAGCGGACAAGCAAGGCCACCATGTTGGTTGTACGAAAACAATGAAGACAAGTTCCTGTGACAAATACATTGTAGTTCTTGTAAATTTGCTTTGCGTCGTTTGGCCGAGGGCTGTGTCATCTACCTTTACTGCTTTCTCCCAGTATCTAAAAGCAATATCGAATGTTAATTTCTCTTCATTTTAGCCAATTGACCTGAAAGATATGTCGAAGAACATATTTAGAGAGTACTATTTGTAAAATTCATTTTGCAGGAGGAGAAACACCTCACAATTACTCCACATTTTGAAATCACTTGTCGCTATCCTTCATTTTCTTTCTCCAGAAGAATACCGGTATTCACGTGTGAAAAGATACTTTCGACAATACAGTTTATTTGTATTAGAATTTAAGTAATAGTTTTAATTAATAAATAAATATTTCTTTTTGCTAGTGGCTTTACGTCGCACCGACACAGATAGGTATTATCGCGACGATGGGACAGGAAAGGCCTAGGATTTGGAAGGAAGCGGCCGTGACCTTAATTAAGGTACAGCCCCAACATTTGCCAGGTGTGAAAATGGGAAACCACGCTAAACCATCTTCAGGGCTGCCGACAGTGGGATTCGAACCCACTATATTTTAGATGCAAGCTCACAGCCGCGCGCCCCTAACGGCACGGCCAACTTGCCCGGTAAAATAAAATATATAAATAAATTAATTCGTGTAGCTAGCCTGGTGCAGCCCTTGTAAATATGGGCAACGTCAGCCAAGTGCCGCTATAGAACATTGCGTGTTAGTGTGGTAGAAGATAGTGTGGTGTACAGGTGTCTAAATATCTCTCCCTTCTTCATATTTATATGATTTATTTAAATATCTATTGTAACTTGGTGTCGATAACTTGAGGAAATGTAACAGAGTTGATTAATAAGAGACACACTCAAACTTGACACCTCTATATTCTGATAATTACTGAGCTGAACAAACTGAACTGAACTATTGACAACCAAAGATTACCAAGACTCGGTCGATCTCACAGAGATTCTGATAGATAACGCTATTCTAATAATTTATAATAATATCACTCTCGATCAGTGGCGGCCCGAGACAAAATTTTAAGGGTGTTCACGACAACATATTTTTCATGCCTCAAATCAGTAAGAAAAGTAACGTAGGTACTTAAATCATTTCACTAAAATTCCATCGTAGGCTTCGGTTCAATCTTCACTCAACAATCAATCAATCAATCAATCAATCAATCAATCAATCAATCAATCAATCAATCAATCAATCAATCAATCAATCAATCAATCAATCAATCAATCAATCAATCAATCAATCAATCAATCAATCAATCAATCAATCAATCACAACTGATCTGCATATAGGGCAGTCAACCAGGTGGCGGATTCCCTATCTCTTGTTTTCCTAGCCTTTTCTTAAATGATTTCAAAGAAATTGGAAATTTATTGAACATATCCGTGGGTAAGTTATTCCAATCCCTAACTCCCCTTCCTATAAATGAATATTTACCCCCATTTGTCCTCTTGAATTCCAACTTCATCTTCATATTGTGATCTTTCCTGCTTTTAGAGATTCCAGATAGTAAAGATAGTAGTAGTATTTTTAAATATTCCACAACACACGCCCTAAAAATAGACATTAAATGCACCAGGAAACTCTAAAAATCCTTTGATACTTGATGCTAATGACAACTTTGAAACTACTGTTAATAAGATAACTAATCTCTTAGCAGAAGCCAGCATATCCAGTTTTAAGAAAATAACTGAATCAAGACATAAAAACTCAGGATGTCCATGGATGATTCCTGAACTCCTCAACCTCATAAAATATAAAAATAAAATATATGGGAAAATAGTGAGACAGCATTATAGGTTGGTAATGGGATGCCAGTATGTCTCAGAATATCTAAAAGATGAATATGAAATACTCTGTAATAAGGTCTCTAAACTTAAAAGAGAAGCTGAAAGCTCTTATTACAGTAACAGGTTAGTTTATAGTAAAAACTCTGGAAATTAGTTAACGAGATACTTCAAAAAAGAAATAGCAACAATAGAGATGTTCAACTAAAAATAATAATAATATAATCACCAACCCCTGTGATATTTCAACAACATTAAATGAATATTTTACTAGTATTGGTCAGGATCTAGCTGTTCACTTGCCTACAACCAATACCAGTAATTCATATAGTTATCACACAGCTACAAGGAATTCTTTAGTCTTGTACCCAACTGACAACGAAGAAGTAGCAAGTATGATAAAAGAACTAAAAAATTCCAGTAGTTGGGATTGTAATGGTTTAAGCAACACAATTCTCAAACAGTTATCAACCGAATTAGTTCCATACCTACGTCACTGCATGTATTAACAAATCGTTAGCTGAAGATACAGCTAATACATTGTTAAAAATTGCCAAAGTTATACCCATCCATAAAGGCTTAAATAAAGTAGGCATAAAAACAACAGACCAATCTCTATCGTGCCCATTTTAGCCAAACTATTAGAAAAATTGTTAAAATAAGATTATTGAAATTCATTCTTAAGAATAATTACCGGTACTCTTATAAATATCAATATGGCTTTATTCCAAATTCCAGCAATTATATGATTATCATTAGACTGCAGGAAGCTCTTGATTCACGAAAACTAGCTTCTGGGTTATTTATAGACTTAAGAAAAGCCTTTGACACAGTTGATCACAAGATCATGATCAGAAAACTGGAAGACGCAGGAGTAAGTGGTCGAGCGTTGAACTGGTTTAAGGATTATCTCAGTGATCGATCACAGTTCGTTTCATATAAAAATGCTAAAGTAATTGGAATTCCTCAGGGATAAGTACGGGGTCCAATTTTATTTCTAAGATTTGTGAATGATATAGGCTCCCTGAAATTACAAGGACAATTATCTCTTTTTGCAGAATTTGTGGTAAAATGCAGTATGACACAGATTATTACAAACTTGGATTTCAAACAATAGACTAGGTATCCATTAATCTCACCAAGACCAACTACATGATTTTTCATAAGCCCGCATGTGCAACTCCTCTTGATTTTACATTAACATTCTTCGATCATCCTTTACCAAGAGTACAACTTACTCAATTTCTAGGTTTAAAAATGGATGAATCACTGGCGTAGCCAAGGGGGGCAGTGGGGCTGGGCCCCCCAAAATATTTCCTGAAACTAGAGTGAGTATCAGCCGTTGTTTTACGTACGGTACGAACAACTTAAAAACTTACGCCGACATGTTAAATTAACGTAGCGACAAAGAATCTACTAGCAAGGCTCAATAGGGCTAATCATAATTCTCCATACTTGTACTGCTTGAATGAAAGGAAAGCACTTAGGATTGTGATACGCTGGGATATTTCCCTGTAGAGGCCTCAATATTGGGAATGTAACCGCGTGTTGACAAATGTCAAAACATGAGGAAAAGGGGAAAAAATGAAATGAAATGGCGCATGGCTTTTAGTGCCGGGAGTGTCCGAGGACAAGTTCGGCTCGCCAGATGCAGGTCTTTTGATTTGACTCCCGCAGGCAACCTGCGCGTCGTAATGAGGTTGAAATGATGGTGAAGACGACACATACACCCGGCCCCCGTGCCAGCGAAATTAACCAGTTAAGGTTAAAAATCCCAACCCTGCCGGGAATCGAATCCGGGATCCCTGTGGCCAAATTGCTAACTATTTAGCCATGGCAAAGGCAAAGGGCAATTACCAAGGGATTACTCAGTTGGGGCCGGAACGTGACCACCGAGATAACTGGGGCCACGGCCAGAAACAGTTGCAAGCTTACAACATGCTGTCAGCATTTGCATATCGGTTCTAGGAAACAACAATGTCCTAGGGATCCTCGGGTTGTACCGTGGTTGAGAGATGTGCTGTGTTAAATTTGCAGCGTTGGGAAGACTGTGACAGGATTTTGAGCTGCACGTTATTTCCGCATTTGCCATATACGTAACTTTCTTTAAAGAGGGCCATTTCGGCACTGAGAAGCCAAAACTATGAACATCCTCGGTAAGTTATGAAATAGGTTTTTTAAGTTCTAACAGTAGCAAGACAATCGCGGATGCGCGCCTAAGCTCGATATGTAAGCCTATATATTTTGTCAAATGCCCGGCGACTGATCGGAACCTCAAATTGCACCATCAAAAGTGCGGGTAAATATTTTGTAATTGGCGGGCGTGATAACTCAGTTCCAATGGTCCTATATTCTCATCAGGACGGCCCAGGCTTGAATCGCAGTCGGTCCATGAATCAATTTTAAATTGGGAAGTCACGTTCCATTAATACATTTCTTTATACTTTTGAGCCATAACCGCGTCATTTATGCTGGTGTATTTTGAGTATCGAAGCATTCTTCGGGCTTACCTTGTACCTTAAATGGTGAGTGAATGCAATGGCGCACCCACAAAATACAACTTTTCCTTGGAAGGGGTTGTGAAAATATTTATTTTTTATTTAGAATTTGCTTTACGTCGCACCGTACGTCTTGTGGCGACAATGGGAAAGGAGAGGGCTAGGAGTAGGAAGGAAGAGGCCGTGGACCTAATTAAGGTACAGCCCCAGCATTTGCCTGGTGTGAAAATTTTAAACCACGGAAAACCATCTTTAGGGCTGCCTACAGTGGAATTTGAACCCACTATCTCCCGGATGCAAGCACACAGATGTGCGCCCCTAAACGCACGGCCAACTCGTCTGGTGGATATAAAAAAATCCGGTCCTACCGAGTGCGGTGACGGATCTTCAGTAGATATTGATGGTTTTGATTGTTACCATGTACAATCATAGCTTCTGTACTCTTAATATAAACCGGCTGCATTATTGAAACTGTTCGTAAAATAGATAATATCGTTCTTCGTTTGTGAGGAAGTAGAATTTTCATTTGATTTGTCTTCTTATGAAAAGGAACCACGTTGGTACTACACCCCGTGAAGGTCGTAGATATTTCGATTACGGGAGACTCAAAGCCAACTCTACTGCACCCACAAACAAGGCTGTGTCTTCCCCATCCCATGCCTTTCTTAACTCTGTCAGTGCCGGGAATCGAACGCAGGATGCCTTCAGTTAAATTATAAAATAAGGAGAGCTAAAAGTAACCAGCCGGCCCCGCGTTGTAGGGGTAGCGAGCCTGCGTCTTACCGGAGGCCCCGGGTTTAATTCCCGTTCAGGCCAGGGATTTTTACCTGGATCTGAGGGCTGATTCGAGGTACACACAGCCCACGTGTTTATAATTGAGGAGCTATGAGGGTGAGATGGCGGCTCCGGTCTAGAAAGCCAAGAATAACGGAGGAGAGGATTCATCGTGCTGACCACACGACAACTCGTAATCTGCAGACCTCCGGGCTGAAGAGCGGTCGCTTGGTAGGCGATGGACCGTCGGTGATGTTACACCATGGAGTTTGGTTTGGAAAAGTGAACAGAGAACGAAGCGACACCCCTGCAAGGTTCTTTAGCTTCCAGCTAGTTCTTCTGTCTGGCCTCGTGCATTTCGGACAGTTGGACAACGTACGCCGTAATAAATGCTCCTCATAAAACTTTTATATAAATACTAACTGCATCTATAACAATAATCACAAACGCCTCCTTTTCATGTTGCTCAGTTGGTTGAGTCGCTGTCCTTCTGAGTCCGAGTTCGCATGTTCAAATTCCGGCTTGGGCCGGGGGCCCTTAAAACGGTGTTGAAATGGCAACAGCTCCGTGTCGTTGTTTTCTGGCGCGTTAATAAAAGCGTCACAAAACTGTAACTTTATACTACTATATTCTGCATCCCAGGCTTGCGAAAGAAACTAATTAACAATTTGCTTTACGTCGCACCGACACAGGTAGGTCTTATGGCGACGGTGGGATAGGAAAGGCCTAGGAGTGGGAAGAAAGCGGCCGTGGCCTTAATTAAGGTTCAGCCCCAGCATGTGCTTGGTGTGAAAATGGGAAATCACGGGGAGCCGTTTTCAGGTTTGCCGACAGTATGCAAGCTCACAGCTGCGCGACACTAACCGCGAGGGAAACTAATAGGACAAGGTAAACCCTACCTAGCATATGTTGTGACGTGTATTTTTTTACCAACTAACAAAATATCTATACTCATACGCTTTACATTCTATATTTATTTATTAGTGCCTTCTCTACAGTGGTGAAGTTAGGGCTCCAGGCCCTCTCGTTTACTTAACCACATACTAATCAGAATATTAAATAAAATACTGAGATACTTAAAATAGTTAAACCTACATAAATTAATAGAATAGAAAATAAATAGAATTGAAAATAAATTTAGATATATTACTAACTAAATTAATATCAAAACTAATTAATATTAAAAACTCTTAAAAATGACTAATCCTTAGGCACGCACACATTCATACTTCAACCATTAAGTCAGCTGTTCTCAGCAGGTAGTCTTGTCAGGTGACCTTACTGTAAATCGTGATTTTAAAAAGCTAGTTTCTCTGACCTGACTTGGCAGGGAATTCCATAATCTGCCGACAGTAGCCACAAATATTCTATTAATTTTATTTGTGGGGTGCAGTGGAATAGAAAGAATGAATCTTGAACGTATATTTAAGTTATGAAATGATGATAAAAAGATGAATTTAGAAGAAATATACAGTGGCTGACTTTCAGCTACCATTCTAAACACCATCGTTAAAGCGCGTAGCTGCCGACGTTTATCAGACATCACCATGAGACAGCCGGATAGTATGGGGTGATATGAACATCGTACCCGATATTGTAAATAAATTGCAGAGAGGAATTGTATTCGTTGAAGTTTAAGTGTTTCTTCTCTCGTCATGTCAACTAAAACAACGTCACAACAATCAAGAATAGGGAGAATGAGTGTCTGTATGAGTTTGGCCTGTAGCTCAAATGGAAATACATCCCTCTGCCATTTAGAGGGTGAAGCACTCCAAAAATCTTTTTACGTATTTCTTTCGTGTAATCAGACCAATCAACTGTTTCATTCATCATTACGCCGAGATTTTTAACCGTTTTACTGTAGGGAATAATATTATCATTCAGTAGGATAGGCGGGATTGCGACATTGTTTGATCAGTTCAGTAATTTTCGTGATCCAATTATGATTGCCTGAGATTTTGTGCAGTTTATTATAAGAGAGTTTCGTTTTGCATATGTGTTCAGTCGTCGGAGGTCATTGTTAATATATTGTCTTGCAGTGTCGATATATTTGAAGATCCTCAGCATAGAGGTGGTGTGTGTTATTTCCTGTCACAGATGGTATGTCAATGATTTAAATACAGAAAAATAGAGGCCCTGGAATACTGCCCTGTGGGGCGAGACTTAAGTTTAATTTTCCATTTAGAGGCCTTTTCGTTTACTGTTACACACTGTTGACGGTTCCTCAAACAAGAACTAAAAACCTTAAGCGCAGCCAGGTCGAAATTTAGCAGTTTCATTGTCTTTATCATAGTCGGAATTACTATAGTGTCAAAGGCGTAACTGAAGACAAGAAGGATAAGTATAGTGAGCAGTCGTTTGTCCATAGCGTTTCTAAAGTATTCAGTAACCTTCAAAAGTGCTGTTGCGTTACTGTGATCATTCTTAAATACAGATTGCAAAGGGTCCAAAAGATCATTCTCATTTAGGTATTCCAGAACTTGCTCGTATACTAAACCTTCAAAGGCTTTAGAAAGCGCAGGTTGTATAGACATAGGACGACAGTCAGAGGGTGATTGTGGGTATAATCCCCTTTTTTGCTAGTTGCTTTACGTCGCACCGACACAGATAGGTCTTATGGCGACGATCGAACAGGAGAGGCCAAGGAATGGGAAGGAAGCGGCCGTGGCCTTAATTAAGGTTCAGCCTCAGCATTTGCCTGGTGTGAAAATGGGAAACCACGGAAAACCATCTTCAGTGCTGCCAACAGTGGGGTTCGAACCCATTATTTCCTGGATGCGATCTCACAACCGCGCGCTCCTAACCGCACGGCCAACTCGCCCGGTGGTCTAAACTCTTAGGTTCCGGTATATTATTAGCTGTTAAACAGTAGGGAAAGTTCCGTTCAGTATGTGCGTCAGTAGTATAGGCAGGAGAGCACCCATAATGTTATGTATAAAAAGTAATAGGAATATCATCTACACCTGTAGCCTTTAATTTAATGGAATGCAAAGCCTTTTCAACCTGATTTTCTGTGACACTGTGAAATGTGAATGGTGGATTGGCTGGAGGGGAGGGCGGTGAGTCGGTGCAGTTTATTGTGAAGTCGTCTGTCTCTGTTGATGTTTTCCTATTCCCAGAGCTCTGAGTTTGTCCCATGCGCGATTCGAATTTAACTTGTTAGCTAAATTCCGGAAATATATACATATTTTATTTCTGATTAACTTCTTTGTGCGATGTTTTAAGATGCGGTAATATTCGAAGTCTGTGTCATTTAGGGTTTGTTTATAATGTGGAAATAACGAGTCATAATGGGCCATCATTCGCTTGGCTTCATCATCTAGCCATGGACAAGAAGGGTGAGAAACCTGTATTCGACGCGCGCGCGCGCGCGCGCGCGCGCGTGTGTGTATTTGTAGTTCATTGCCGCATTATTTGTATTAAATGTCACTTCTTTATTGCTTATCGCATGGCAATTATTATAATAACATTACCGTATTTATTCTAAACCAGAATATTACATCTTTACATACACTGTTTATTCTTACATTCCCTTCACTTGTATTCAGAATATATGAAATGCTGCAGTTATGTTTGGATAGGAGTAACAGAGATAGCCGGGGAAGGGGGCGGGTTTGTTGTCCAAGGAGTCCAGACACCCCAGGAGTTTTAAAGAATCTTCTTTTATTAAGCATTTTATATATAACGTATATTAATATTAGATTCCGGAGTCCGACTCATTGGCTGAATGATCAGCGTTGAGGCCTTCGGTTCGATTCTCGGCCGGGTGGGGATATTAATCGCGTCTGGTTAATTCTTCTGGCTCGGGGACTAGGCGTTTGTCCCAACACTTTCCTCTTCATATTCAGACAACACACTACACTACCAACTACCAAAAAAGAACACACAACAGTGATTTCATCCCTCCATATATGGTTGTCGACGGGAAGGACATTCGACCGTAAAACAGGGTCAAATCCCCATGTGCGGTACAGTTTGCACCCGGAACCCAGCTATGTGGGAAAAGCGGGGGAAGTGAAGAAGAAGAATGCACCACTTTTACTTGGATCAAAGGACACTAATTTCCTTTTTAGGTATTCTACACCACCTAAACTCTGGAAGTTTGGACACCTACCAAAATAAAATTCTGAATGAATGCCCCGCCCCCCCAAACTGAAATCCTGGCTACGCTACTGGATGAAATGCTTGACTGGAATGAGCAAGTATATGCAAAAAATGACTCCCTCAATCGGAGTGCATCATAGGCTAAAATATAAATTCAACCATAAGTTTAAAAAATCTATTTATCATGCTCTCATTGAAAGTCACTTGACTTATATGATTCATGTTTGGGGATGTTGCAATATGTAACTCTTTGAGAAATTTGCCATTTTACAAAAGAGAGCACTAAAATACTCTTCAATTTACCGCACTTAACACCTACAGATTAATTGTATAAGAAATGCAGACCTCTACCACTCAACATTTTACGTGACAGAGCTTCAGCTCTGATGGTATATATAATTAAGCATAATTTGGTTCATACAAACACTATCTGTATTATCAATTCTGACATACACTCATATAACACTCGAGGAGCAAAGAGAGTCCATACCGAATTTGTAAAAACTAGTAAGAATGGTTGTAACACCTTACGGCACTACTGTGTTAAGGTATACAATGCTCTCCCAAAACATATACAACAGGCAACAATAATTTCAAAATTTAAAGAAAAATAAGTAATCAATGGACAAAAGGAAATTAGCAGTAAATCTTACAAACAAAGTAATGTACAGTGATTTTATATATTTGTATTTATATTTCTAAGACAGTAATGTATTTAGAAGTAAGCTATTATTGTATTGTAATTATTTTGTAAACTCTGCCAATATTTAGTCATGCATTGCGCCGTAAGAGCCTCGGCTCAGGTGCACTTTCTTGAGTAAATAAAAAACTTAAAGCAATTATTCGTCTCCTAATGTCATTCCACCCCATCTATCCGCTGACTGCTCGGAACATCAATCAATCAATCAATCAATCAATCAATCAATCAATCAATCAATCAATCAATCAATCAATCAATCAATCAATCAATCAATCAATCAATCAATCAATCAATCAATCAATCAATCAATCAATCAATCAATCACTACTGATCTGCATTTAGGGCAGTCGCCTTTTCTTAAATGATTGCAAAGAAATTGGAAATTTATTGAACATCTGCCTTGGTAAGTTATTCCAATCCCTAACTCCCCTTCCTATAAATGAATATTTGCCCCAGTTTGTCCTCTTGAATTCCAACTTTATCGTCATATTGTGATCTTTCCTACTTTTATAAACACCACTCAAACTTATTCGTCTACTAATGTCATTCCACGCCAACTCTCCGCTTACAGCTCGGAACATACCACTTAATAGAGCAGCTCTTCTTCTTTCTCTCAATTCTTCCCAGCCCAAACTTTGCAACATCTTTGTAACGCTAGTCTTTTGTCAGAAATCACACAGAACAAATTGAGCTGCTTTTCTTTGGATTTTTTCCAGTTCTTGAATCAGGTAATCCTGGTGAGGGTCCCATACACTGGAACCATACTCTAGTTGGGGTCTTACCAGAGACTTATATGCCCTCTCCTTTACATCCTTACTACAACCCCTAAACACCTTCATAACCATGTGCAGAGATATGTACCCTTTATTTACAATCCCATTTATGTGATTACCCCAATGAAGATCTTTCCTTATATTAACACCTAGATACTTACAATGATCCCCAAAAGGAACTTTCACCCCATCACCGCAGTAATTAAAATTGAGAGGACTTTTCCTATCTGTAAAACTTACGACCTGACTTTTAACCCCGTTTATCAAAATACCATTGCCTGCAGTCCATCTCACAACATTATCGAGGTCACGTTGCAGTTGCTCGCAATCTTGTAACTTATTTATTACTCTATACAGAATAACATCATCCGCAAAAAACTTATTTCTGATTGCACATCTTTGTTCATATCATTTATATATATAAGAAAATATAAAGGTCAGATAATACTGCCTTTATGAATTCCCTCTTGATTATTACAGGGTCAGATAAAGCTTCGCCTACTCGAATTCTCTGAGATCTATTTTCTAGAAATATAGTAACCCATTCATTCTCTCTTTTGTGTAGTCCAATTGCACCCATTTTTGCCAGTTGTTTCCCATGATCCACCCTATCAAATGCTTTAGACAGTTCAATCGCGATACAGTCCAATTGACCTCCTGAATCCAAGATATCTGGTATATCTTGCTGGAATCCAACAGGTTGAGAGTCAGTAGAATAACCTTTCCTAAAAACCGAACTGCCTTCTATCGAACCAGTTGTTAATTTAACAAACATGTCTAATATAATCAGAAAAAATGCCTTCCCAAAGCTTACATGCAATGCATGTCAAACTTACTGGCCTGCAATTTTCAGCTTTACGGCTATACCCTTTCCTATATACACAGGGGCTACTATAACAACTGTCCATTCATTTGGTATAGTTCCTTCAAACAAACAATAATCAAATAAACACTTCGGATATGGTACTATGCCCCAACCCATTGCATTTAGTATATCCCCGGAAATCTTATCAATTCCAGACGCTTTTCTAGTTTACAACTTTGTATTTTATTGTAAATGTCATTGTTATCATACATAAATTTTTAATACTTCTTTAGCATTTATCTCCTCCTCTCTCTGGACATTATCCTTGTAACCAATAATATTTACATACTGCTGACAGAAACACTTCTGCCTTTTGAAGATCCTCACATACACACTCCCCTTGTTCATTAATTATTCCTGGAATGCCCTTCTTGGAACCTGTTTCTGCCCTAAAATACCTATACATACCCTTCCATTTTTCACTAATATTTGTATAACTGCCAATTATGCTTGCCATCGTGTTACCCTTAGCTGACTTTTTTGCTCGATTCAGTTTCCTAGTAATTTCTCTCAATTTATCCTTACTTCCACACCTATTTCTAAATCTGTTTCTTTCCAATCTGCACCTCCTTCTTAGACTCTTTATTTCTCTATTATAATAAGGTGGGTCTTTACCATTTCTTACCACCTTTAAAGGTACAAACCTGTTTTCACAGTCCTCAACAATTGCTTTAAACCTATTCCAGAGACACTTTATATTTTTATTTACGTTTTCCACCGATCATATTTCCTTTCTTCAAACTGCCTCATGACTGCTTTATCAGCCATATGGTACTACCTAATAGTCCTACTTTTAAGACTTTCCTTTCTATCATATTTATTTTTAACTACGACAAAATCAGCTTCATGATCACTAATACCATCTAGTACTTCGATTTCGATTTCTCTATAGAACTCTATAGAACTCGTCTGGTTTTACCAGCACCACATCCAGGATATTTTTCCATCTAGTTTGTTCCATTACTTTCTGAATCAGCTTCCCTTCCCATATTAACTTATTTGCCATTTGTTGGTCATGCTTCCTGTCGTTCGCATTTCCTTCCCAATTGAAGTCTGATAAATTCAGATCTCCCGCTACAATCACAATCCTTTCCATGTCGTTTCCCACATAGCTGATTATCTTATCAAATATTTCTTAATCAGTGTCAGTGCTACACTTTCCCGGTCAGTACACTCCAAAGATATCTAGTTGCCTATTATCTTCAGAAATGAGTCTTGCAACTAGAATTTCATGTTTGTCATCTTTAACTTGTTCTTAGTTCACAAATTCTTCTTTCACCAGAATTAAAACTCCCCTTCCCACCATTCCTATTCTATCTCTACGATACACACTCCAGTTCCGAGAGAAATTTTCCGTAACCATTATATAATTTCTCAGCCATGATTCAACTCATATTACAATATCTGGTAAATATCTATATTATATTACTTAATTCTACTCCTTTCTTTGCAATACTTCTAGAGTTCAACACTAACATACTTATGTCATCCCTATTTGATTTCCATTTCCCTGTTCCATTATATGATAGAGTCCCGATATACGATTTGATACGAGACTAATCTGTTAGTGTACAACAAAATTAAAATTCACAGCAACTTTAATACATGGCTAACATTAAAAGATGCAAGCACTATTATTGTTTTTAAGCAGTACGAAGTTCACCTACGTAAGACGAGAAACCGAAAAAATGTGTACCGCATTTACTGGTCAAATTTTGAAATATATATTTGTTTCCGAAATGACCATAACAGTCTCCACATTACCTTGGTTAATCAGGGTTCTACTGTATCACACGTTAATGTATATCAGTAGTGGAGCAACAGGGATTCGGAAACAATGGTTGTTGAATCAGCATTTTCCTACGAGGTCATTGACCCCTAGTAAAGTACCTATGCGGGTTGTGACCCAAAGACATTGACACCTTGTATAACAGTAGTGCAATGCCGATTCGCGGATTTTGCATAAGAGATCATGGCTAACCTCACAGTCGCCATCTTGTGGGGCCTAAACTCGTATTTACGGCCAGATGCCCTTTCCGACGCAGATTTCACACAGACGCTCTCTTGGATACCATAAACTCACAGGGCCTAGTTTTGCGGGCAGATGCCCTTACCGACGGCTACAGTTGACATATTGGAGGGTTCTAACCGCACGTTTACGGTCAGATGGAATTTCTGGCGCCATGTTATGTAGTATGGCAAGAGGATTCGTGGATTTTCCCGACGTCATCTTGAGTAGTAGGGCAACGGGTGAATAGCATGAGAGAACGTGCCTAACTTCATGGAGGGACGAAACTATACAGGGCCTAGTATTACTGACAGATGCACTTCAAGACGCGATTTTGGAGGGGCCTAAATACACAGGGCACAGTTTTATGGTCAGATGACCTTCCCGTCGCCATTTTGATTGTCCCACCAAGGGGGCACATTTAGCCTAACATACTTTTTTAGCCAGAAGCCCTTTCCGTCGCCATTTTGAGAGTCCTAACTACACAAAAACCATCTTTTGCCCAGTTTTACTGTCAGATGCCATTCTTATCGAAATTTTGGACGGGCCTAACTACACCGCAGCTATCTTTGCTCAGTTTTAAGGTCAGATGCCTTTCTCGTTGCCATTTTGGATGGGCCTAACTACACAGCGCCCAGTTTTACGGAAAGATGCCCTTCCCGCCTGTATTTAGGAGGGCATCACATCATAGTCGCAATCCTGAGCTAAGGTTCACGGTCAGATGCCCTTCTCTCCTCACAGAAGACATTTTGCAGACTGCTGACTACATTGTTGCCATCTTGGGCCCAGTTTCACCTAACGATGCCCTTCTCGTCACCATTTTCGGAAGGTGCCTAACTACACGGGGCCCAATTTTACGTAGAGATGCCATTAACATCGCCATTTTGGAGGGTCTAACTACACAGAGATCAGTTTTGTGGACAGATACACTTCCCCGTCACAATTTTTGAGCGGCCTAACCGCACAGTCGCCATCTTGGGGTCCAGTTTTACAGTAAGATGCCCTTCACTCCTCGTCATCTGGCCTAGTCCCTCTTGTTGTAGTGACAGTGCTTTGACGTAATAAGCTCGGGCGTTTTAGGAACTCCGTTTTAACATGCACCGATTACGTTGTTATTGTTATGCAAGATTTGACTTGTTCGTTATCATGGTTACTCTCTAGTTAACTCAAACCTTTATAGATGGTATAAGTGTGAATTTTTCTTTAGTCTCTAAGATGCTGTGATAGAGAGTAGAGCGCTTTATTCCAGCATGACAAGAACATTAATAATTGATGTACAAGTCTTCAAAGTGAACGGCAAAATATTGGTATTCGAAGAGGTGGCTGTGTTGAATTGCACTGTGCATTGGGCGCCAAAACTCGTCAGTTTATTACTTAACCCACCTTTCCCTTACTGTTTGCAAACAGATGAAGACAAGAAGCAGACCCATTGGATAGAAAAATAGGTCTGCAGTGGAAGGAAAGAGGAATACATCATCGCTTTCTAGCTATGATGATGAACGCTCATTTGTCAAGAGCAGATCTAGTTTTAAAAGGGATGTGAAGATAAGGAATAGTTGCGTGAGTATCTACCATCATCGTGTGAAACTATCGAATTGCATGAATCAGGATGTCCATCATTTGAAGCTCTTCACAAGGAGCATAGTGGAGAAGCAATTAAACAGTCTTTAAGACATGTGTTCATTCTCTGTGTTTGGTTGTGTTGCAGTGCATGCTGGGAGGTGAACTACATATGTAAATTGCAGTGTCGAAATGACGTCAGTGTGAAAGAAACGTTTGTAGAATAAATATATAATTTCTATCTGATAGTAAGTATAACGCTGTTGAAAAGGCAAAAAAACTAAGCCCTTTTACTGAAGAAGAGCTAAATGTATTACCAAAGGCATTTTTGGCAATGTGGCTGCGTGTGCTGTAAAGAAGATATGGGATAAGTTGACTCGTGAGTGACTGCAGATCCTGTTTTGTCAGAGTTTCAAACGTGGAGATTACATAATGAACAAGTGAATTTAGCGAGGAGACCTTCGGTGAGATAGTGTCGTACATGTCAACTCCTTAAACTGTATCACGAACCTAAAATTTACGAGTTGTCTTCGCTTATAAACAGTTATCATGGCTGCGAAAAGAGTAAGCAAGTTGTCACAGAAAAAGGTGAACAAACGTGCTGGGGGAGGGATGAGGATGCATGCTGCGCATGGACTCATCAATAAGGTGATTGATCTTTTTCCTTTTGAACTTCAACTTCCTAGTTACCAGTACTGCGGCCCTGGAACTCGACTTGACGTCCGCTTGACACGTGGTGATTCCGGTATTAATATGCTAGATGCTGCCTGCAAAGAACATGACGTGTATCTGATGATTATCTGTACCGCAAAGCTATGCCGCGTGTGTCGTCACCTAATGCCACAGTTGCTGAGTAGATAGCAGTGCTGTCGTTGCCGGTGCAACGGGATGAAAACGGTTACTGGGTGGTGGCATTAAACAGTGAAGACAGCAGAAATAAATTATGTAAGAAAAAGGGCGGAACAGATTTACTTGAAAATAGAAAATGTATATATTCTAAAATAAATACGAATTGTGAAACATATTGCAGGTGTTGTTTAATATTTTAATATTAATCCTACCCTACACTATGTCCTAAATTAACTATTAGTAATAATGTTGACTTGCAAATTCAATATTGTCTTATGGCGTAGAAGAAATGAGAGGTAGAGGTTCGAGAAGAAACTCAAGTTTTAAAGTACATCCTCTTCATTAATCCACGAATTGAAGTTGTTGTTAACACTAAGCCATTTGTCATACAGTTTAATTCCACAACGTCGAATAACACGTTCGATTAAATAGTGATCGGGATATTTTGTTTTCTGCAGTTCTTCGATGTTGAATCCTCCTTCAATATAATGTACTGTGAGATCGCGAATAAATATGTAACTGGATTATAAAGCTTAACACTCTTGTTTTGAAAAAAATATGCGCTCCAGATAGGAGTGTATCCTTTTGCAAAGATAGACTTGTGTTTGCTGATGCGAACAAAATCACCTTTTTAAAGAGATGGCGGTGCGGATCAACCGTTTTGATTACATGATCTAAGGATGTTGTGTACTTTCTAACAAGACGTGCTTTTGTGCCGATAATGCGATGAGGTATATCGTTGTATGTAGACACGAGGTTAGGTAGCAGTTCAATCCAACGAAATGAAACTTGAGCTGTAAATTCTCGCCGCATCATTGTTTTGAGTGTACAATTAAAGTGTTCTACAACACTTGCCTTGAGATTGCTGTACGTAGCGTAGTGATGAATGCCAAGTAACTTGAGGTATGACGAAAAGGCCTTGTTGTAAAACTCTTTACATTGATCGGTTTGAAGTAGCCTTGGGCAGCGTTTGTATTGTTCAACAACATGTTTAAATTTGTCTGTGACTTCAGCTGCTGCCTTAAAACGCACAGGTTATGGAAAACCAAATTTAGAGTGAACTTCGATGACAGTAAGTAGATACTTAAACCCCATATTGCTAGAGGCATATGGAATCACTTCTACTAAGTCTGCTTGCTAGAGATCACCTATTCCGCGTGTAATAACGCGTCAGCGACAGTAGGTGCAACGTGCCGGTTTATGAAACTCGTGTGCGATGCTTATCATTACAGGCGAGGTCTTATCTTGGCGAGCCATTACTGAATAATACGCACATGTCGTAATTCTCTCTCTATTCCTAGAATTTCTGATTCGTACCCCGTGTGACTAGCATCTTGCGAAGCTCTTAGAAATTGTAATCGTTCTACGGGTAAGTTAGGGTCATTCCAGTATCTTACATCTACATACGACAACAAAGGCTTGTAGATAACATTAAGACCACCTGCAGTTTGTTGATGTGACGGAAACAGCTTAGAAATAAACTCGCGATACGTGTGACTCTTATTTGTATTTACAGCTTCTGTTCTCTTGTAATTACGTTGTGTTGCATCAGTAGCAAAAATGAGTGCTTTATATTTTTTAAGATCATCTTGTAAAATTAAATCCTTGTCAGGTATTGGTGAGAAAAGAAGTTCTGAGAGTCCTTTAGTAGGTTTATAGGTAACACGTTTTACGATGACTCTGTTGCCTTAATCTTAACATTTGCATTACCTATAAAGAAACAGTCGTCTTCATAGCGAATACCGTAGGTCGTGTCAGTTTGTCCTGTAAAGAGATTTTCTATATAAGGAGAAAGGAGAGATCAATAGGTATTTCGAATAAACGTCTTAAACAGATTAGAGATACTCTGGCGTGATCATAACCTCAGACAAAGAAGGTAGCCCATGTGTTGATGAAGTATCGTTAAGTTCTTCGTCCTCATCCCCTTCTTCATCCCTATCCTGCTTCTCCTCTTCCTCATACCGCTTTTCTTCTCCTTTATGCTTTACTTGTTCATGCTTCTCTTCTTCTTCGTGCTTTTCTTTTTCATGCTTCTCTTTATTATAAGATGTTTGCATAGAAATAAAACTTGTAGTAGACTGGGGCAATGAAGTAGAATTAAAAATGTATTTGAGTGGTGTACCTAGTTGCGTTTTCAAAAATAAATCAGTGTCTGCTTTAATACGTTTAAGCTCTTTAAATTTCCGTCGAATATTGATTCGAGCACGGATTATATGTTTTGTAATCTCTTTGCTGGATGTTGACTTGATGGTGGTTCTTGATCAAGTGGTGACTGTAACTCAGTGTTAAGGCATACAAAATGATCAAAACCCATGCGATATCGTCCATACTGAACATAATTTTCTTTACCAATACCTAAAAAGCCGTAACGATGTGATGACCAGCATGTAGCACACATACGTTTTTTTGCTAGTTGTTTTACGTCGCACCGAAAAAGATAGGTCTTATGGCGACGATGGGACAGGAAAGGGCTAGGAGTGGGAAGGAAGCGGCCGTGGCCTTAATTAAGGTACAGCCTTGTGTGAAAATGGGAAACCACGGAAAACCATTTTCAGGGCTGCCGAATGTGGGGTTCGAACCTACTATCTCCCGAATACTGGATACTGGCCGCACTTAAACGACTGCAGCTATCGAGCTCGGTACACATACGTTTAAAGTCATTGAATGTCGTATCATTGTGATCATGATCAAAATACACATGCCGCATTTTGCGCTCATCTTACCGAAAAAGCACAATAACACTTGCGTTGTCGCGTATCAATTGCGTAGGCACACGGGAATAGGTTTGGCATAAATAGATGCAATCTACATATTTATGTCGCCCCCTACAAAAGTATGAACGAATGACGTTTTGCTGTTCTGTTGCGACATTGTCAACGATCATAAGAGAATTACATTACATTACATCTTTATTACCCCACCATAGTTACAAACCATCAGTATAAAGAAATAAAGAAAATATAACATGACTAGACTAACAACTTAACTACAACAATATCTATAACGAATTTAATCTAAGTGTTCTATGTCTAAATTTACAAACTATTAAATCTACTCTGTAGCATCCCACACATGCGCGGATATCCAACACCACATGTAAGATGCTACCTTTACCACAATCTACACTGACATCCTAACTAGGTATTCTACTGCCTAAAACTAAATTTTAAAAACTGGCCGATCGTGGTATGTCCCCTTGTAAGGAAAACTGTCCGTCCAACCCGAGACACCACTCCCAACCCCACCTCGTGTGGTCAGGTATGAAATCTCACCGGCAACTAGCTGACATTGTTTTTTCCTCCCATTCTTTGTGTGGCAGATCTCATGAGGCGGAAGCCAGCCCTTCATGTGATCCGTCATATTCTTATCTTCTGTCCAGCCTGTTGTATACGAGTCGCCTTACTTTCACATTGCCCGCACCCAACCTTGCTTCTCCTCTTTCCCCACGTGTGGACATGCTTAAACTTTTTTACCTTGGGGTGAGTCCCTCTCATTCCACCCTTTCACCTCTTATACCTCACACTTCCCATCACGTATCTTCCAGTCTGCCCTTTCTCACTTACATCATACGCTTCTTACACATTATTTATATCTTATACTCTACAATTCCACACTAATTGTTCATTTTCTTAAACTATGCCATAAATGTAATATGTATACACCTTTCTACATCTACTCTCTCAGCCCTCCCCCTATCTCTCTCTGCTTCTGTGTTTCTCCACTTCCACGCCTACTTCTTGTCACTGTTCCTTGCAAGTCTTCCCCATCTCTCTCCTCTTCCTTTTCTTTCTTATTCTCTTCCTCCTTTCCTCCTCTCCGTACCAGAACACTTCTCCCTCCCCATAAATCTTTCAAACTTATCGATCTTCCTTTATTTAGCGCCTGTCTCTTATCCATTTTACTTTCTCTATTCCCTTTACTCGGTGAGGTTGAATCACTATCCTGTCTCGTATTGCCTTCACTCACCCCTTTCATTTCACTCTGCACCACTCGTGACGTATTTCTAGCTTCATTCACCTCTGCGCTGTCCTGGCTCACCAAGGTCTCCGCATTCTCGACCATCTGGTTAATGACACTGCTATTCAGCAGTCCTCCACTTCCCAATCTTGGTGTGCTGTGGACTTCCCTCACTTCTGCAATATCACTCTCCTCTACGTCATTGCTACTTCTCCTCGTGCCCTTCGTCACTTCTTCCTCTGCCGTCGGGGTCGCCTTGAAGAATCAATCATGAAGAATCAATCAATACTGATCTGCATTTAGGGCAGTCGCCCAGGTGGCAGATTCCCTATCTGTTCCTTTCCTAGCCTTTTCCTAAATGATTTCAAAGAAATTGGAAATTTATTGAACGTCTCCCTTGGTAAGTTATTCCAATCCCTAACTCCCTTTCCTATAAATGAATATTTGCCCCAGTTTGTCCACATGAGTTCCAACTTTATCTTCATATTGTGATCTTTCCTACTTTTATAAACGCCATTCAAACTTATTCGTCTACTAATGTCATTCCACGCCAACTCTCCGCTTACAGCTCGGAACATACCACTTAGTCGAGCAGCTCTTCTTCTTTCTCTTAATTCTTCCCAACCCAAACATTGCAACATTTTTGTAACGCTACTCTTTTGTCGGAAATCACCCAGAACAAATCGAGCTGCTTTTCTTTGGACTTTTTCCAGTTCTTGAATCAGGTAATCCTGGTGAGGGTCCCATACACTGAACCATACTCTAGTTCGTGTCTTACCAGAGACTTATATGCCCTCTCCTTTACATCCTTACTACATCCCCTAAATACCCTCAAAACCATGTGCAGAGATATGTACCCTTTATTTACAATCCCATTTATGTGATTACACCAATGAAGATCTTTCCTTATATTAACACCTAGATACTTACAATGATCCCCAAAAGGAACTTTCACCCCATCAACGCAGTAATTAAAACTGAGAGGACTTTTCCTATTTGTGAAACTCACAACCTGACTTTTAACCCCGTTTATCATCATACCATTGCCTGCTGTCCATCTCACAAAATTTTCGAGGTCACGCTGCAGTTGCTCACAATCTTGTAACTTATTTATCACTCTATAGAGAATAACATCATCCGCAAAAAGCCTTACCTCCGATTCCACTCCTTTACTCATATCATTTTTATATATAAGAAAACGTAAAGGTCCGATAATACTGCCTTGAGGAATTCCCCTCTTAATTTTTACAGGGTCAGATAAAGCTTCACCTACCCTAATTCTCTGAGATCTATTTTCTAGAAATATAGCAACCCATTCAGTCACTCTTTTGTCTAGTCCAATTGAACTCATTTTTGCCAGTAGTCTCCCATGATCCACCCTATCAAATGCTTTAGACATGTCAATCGCGATACAGTCCATTTGACCTCCAGAATCCAAGATATCTGCTATATCTTGCTGGAATCCTACAAGTTGAGCTTCAGTAGAATAACCTTTCCTAAAACCGAATTGCCTTCTACCGAACCAGTTATTAATTTCGCAAACATGTCTAACATAATCAGAAAGAATGCCTTCCTAAAGCTTACATACAATGCATGTCAAACTTACTGGCCTGTAATTTTCAGCTTTATGTCTATCACCCTTTCCTTTATACACAGGGGCTACTATAGCAACTCTCCATTCATCTGGTATAGCTCCTCCGACCAAACAATAATCAAATAAGTACTTCAGATATGGTACTATATCCCAACCCATTGTCTTTAGTATATCCCCAGAAATCTGATCAATTCCAGCCGCTTTTCTAGTTTTCAACTTTTGTATCTTATTGTAAATGTCATTGTTATCATATGTAAATTTTTTATTACTTCTTCGGCCTTAGTCTCCTCCTATATCTCGAGATTTTCCTTGTAACCAACAATCTTTACATACTGCTGACTGAATACTTCTGCCTTTTGGAGATCCTCACATACACACTCCCCTTGTTCATTAATTATTCCTGGAATGTCCTTCTTGTAACCTGTTTTTGCCTTAAAATACCTATACATACCATTCCATTTTTCACTAAAATTCGTATGACTGCCAATTATGCTTGCCATCATGTTTTCCTTAGCTGCCTTCTTTGCTAGATTCAATTTTCTAGTAAGTTCCTTAAAATTCTCCTTACTTCAACAGCCATTTCTAACTCTATTTCTTTCCAGTCTGCACCTTCTTCTTAGTCTCTTTATTTCTTGATTATAATAAGGTGTGTCTTTACCATTCCTTACCACCCTTAATGGTACAAACCTGTTTTCGCATTCCTCAACAATTTCTTTAAACCCATCCCAGAGTCTGTTTACATTTTTATTTACCGTTTTCCACCGATCATAATTACTTTTTAGAAAGTGCCTCATGCCTGCTTAATCAGCCATATGGTACTGCCTAACAGTCCTACTTTTATGACCTTCCTTTCTATCACATTTATTTTTAACTACCACAAAAACAGCTTCATGATCACTAATACCATCTATTACTTCAGTTTCCCTATAGAGCTCATCTGGTTTTATCAGCACCACATCCAGAATTTTTTTCCCTCTGGTTGTTTCCCTCACTTTCTGAATCAGCTGTCCTTCGCATATGAACTTATTTGCCATTTGTTGGTTCTGCTGATGTTGATGTTCATCATCTAATTCCTTTAGCCGACCCACCGGCCTTATACATAAGCATCTACCGTCCCCAAAAACCAGCTGCTGCCCTCTAACATATGCTTTAAGGCTTTGCTTTTTGCCTTTGCCTCCCTAGAATGCCTGCTCGGGATTCTGCACTCCTTGATAACTTCACTGTTCATCTCCCTTCTTATACACACTTCCTCGCCTTCTACATTACTCGCGTTCCTTATCACAATGTCCGCCATCAATATAAATAATAATTTCACTCTAATGGGCCTCCTTCCCTTAACTTTGCCCACATGATGCACATCGTCTATACCAACTTCATTAAAATTAATCTTCATCCTATTCTGCACTACGTCCACCACTTGAAACACTAGTACCACTTTAGTCTGTTTTCCTCTTCTTGTACACCATATATGAAAATATTCTTCCTCAGACTTTCTTGCTCACCCCTCTCAACTAATCGCTTCGTCTCTCTCAGTTCTTGCTCCAAACTTCTTTCCTTCTGCTTCAACAGATCCAGCTCATCTTTATTACACCCTTTATCCTCATTATCTTCCTCACATCTTCCTTAATTCTCATGTTTATGACCTTAAACTGCTTAGATATTTCTGGAAACATTTCTCTCTTTTTGCTCCATCTGACATGCCTCTCTTATCATCTCTCTTATCGCTTCGAACTGTTCCCATTCAATGGAACCCACTGGACCTTGACCAGGATTAACCTTAACTCCTCCTATTATCAACAGCACAGCCAACCCCGCCGCCACCAGTAGAGCTGCCAACATCCCTATTTTTCCCCATTTACCTTCACTCTTCTTTCCTTTCTACTTTCCATTCCACAGTGCCTGCTTGCAATCGCCATCCTGTATTGTGCCAACGTGTTGCTCATCGCTCCAAACTCAACTCAGCACATCCGGACTCCTTGCTTACTAGACTTGCTTACGACTGCCATAAGAGAATTGGGAAGCATATCATCCGATGTTGGTACTTGCTTATGCGCATTAAATGGAAATATTTTAATCCATCTTTAACCAAATCGTGCATTACAATTTTGTATCATAGTATCTAGCGATTGTTAGAGTGTGTACCGAGAGGTACACCCCAACGCCGCGCATTCAAATTCAGCGCCTAAATGAATGAGTGAAACTGAAACTATGCCAACTTGGAAATTTAATCAGAAGATGTCACCACCTAAGTATTGAGTAATTTTGTTATTGTGCAGTTTCCTAACCTGAGTGAATTTCTACTTGTTTTGTTTGACATTCATCAAGAAGTTTGGACATTCTTCCACAGATGACACCAATAAAAACTATGATCATACACCGTGGTGCGAAGTGAAGGAACTTATGATTTAAAGAAGTTTTGTATTTCTAGGTTTTGTAACTTATTGATGTTCATTTATTTTTGGATTGCCAATTCTTCCTTTTATTTCCGCCAGTTTTGAATCTAGACAGTTCCTAATTTTTGCAATTAATTTCCAACCAATCCCGTATTTCTTCTTCACCTTGTGTTTAACCAATAAAATCAAGAGGGCGTTTCCTGATTCACCTTGAATGATCTCGAACCTTCCCTGAGTGTTTATAAACTGCGGCTTTTCTCGTCTCTTGGGCAATTGATCGTCATCTTACTAAGTGTGTGTGTCAAAGCAGGAGGCGGGCAGCATCTTTCATCGGTCAGCAGTACATCTACAAGGTACTGGCCACATAACATCTTTCTTTCTTGCTTACTCCGCAGTTTAACCCGAGGGAAAGGTCTGAATCGTTAACTATGTAACCTACTTTTCTAAAAAAAGTATCTTTCTGCCGGCTAATGTAAAAACTTCATAAAATATTTAACTGTAAATCGGGAATAGAGAGTGATGTTCCCTCTTGGTTTGAGGTGACAACGTTTGATAACTGTTAATCATTCTGTACTGTGGTAACATACATTCTATACGAGTCACCTCAGTTGTTTGGGAATAGCCCTTGTTTCATCGGCCTAGAGCCCCTTAGGTAGTTTTAGTGTTCATATCTATGAGTGCAAGTATACGCCTCCATTCTGTTTGTGCTTCGGTCCATTTACGTAACCTGTTCTTTCCCGCAAAGGCCCTGTATGTTGGGTAATAGTTACCCCTGTATAACATTACCTTTCAATCTGTAAGTTGTGCCTTGATGGGCGAGTGATTGTGATGTTCGGATATTGCCTTTAATAGGCTAGAAGAAACTGAGAGCTTGTTAGCTCTTTTCCAAAATGTTATAATTGTAAAGAGTGCCTCTGGAAGGCTGGGTATTTGGATTTTGGAGAGCAAGTGCTATTGAATTAGGGGACCTCTGCCCCTGAATAATTTGTGCTCGGTTGCAAATTTGATCTTTTAGCTCAGAAAATATAATGCTAGGGGCTTAAAGCACAAAGTGTTTAGATTCTGAATCTTGGATTTTTCCCATCCTTGTTGAATGATTGCTACTTGTACCTGTAATATTGTCATGAAAAAATTGTTAAGTTTGAAATTCTGAAAATATAACCTTCAGTTTAAGTTTTAAATTCAGTTCTTGACATTGTAGTTAGACCTATTCACCGCGGCACTTTCTTTCACCTCTGCGTTCCACGGGAAATCCCGTAAGAGAGTGGCTTAGCGAAAACGTAAATATTCTCGAACCGTATGCCATTTAAGGAGCTCCGGCAGGGTGTACCTTTCCAATGCATATTTTACAAAATTCATTGCAGCTTTCCTAAAAACTACTTAAGGTACCTGTCTTAAAAAATAAGGTGAACCTATGATGGTTTTCTAATACTTCAACAAAGGGATTTCCAAAGGTAACGGTACTGCTTTATATGGCAGAATTTTGTAAATATTCCAATTTTTTGCACTATTCGAGGTGCTGTACAGTCAATAATTAGCACACTATGAGGTAAAATTCATTGTCCCTGCTTCAAAATACCCACAGAAACATACTTTCAAGGCTGCAAAAGTTTCAGGAATTTCAAACAGGTAGTTTCCGAGAAAAGGTACACTAAATCTTTCAAAAAGCAAACTTGCGGGAAACTGCTGTCAAAGTTTTAGGGCATTCCAGAACCATAACTTGGGTCGTCTGGGTAGTCCTGATAGGTTTATTCTAGACTTCTCTCCAGTTTTCATCTCTTCTCCCCCGTGCCTTACCTTCCACTTCCCTCAATGCTTTCTCTGAAGCCCTAACTGAATCCAGGGAACCCAACTTCTTGCCAGAACTAGTAACATTCACAAACTCATCTTCAGTAGTGGTAGAGACTGCTACTGCGTTATTTATGTGTATTTTTGTCTTACCAACATTCTTCCTCTTCTTAAAAAACGTAGATGGTTTCTTACCATTCTGATTACTAAATAGATAACCAAAACAGCGAATATCACTGCACTTTTTCACCTTTAACCTCTTCAGTTTGCAACTCACATATAAACAAATAAACTAATAATGCCGCCAAGTGCCGCCATGGGTACGAGCCTGCAGACAAAAAAAATCGTAAATATGCTGCCAACACAGAAAATACGCACCACGAAACTGTCAAGACCGCGCAGTTCAAATGAAACCGTACACAACGTCAGCTGAAGAGAATATGTCAGTTCGACACCGTGAAGACTGTCACGCCCACATTTCATCCTCTTAAATCGTTTATTTAAAGCATTTCTAGGTTAAGAAACAAATCCATTATACACCAAATTAAAGAGGTGATTCCAAAGATCAATAATCACAAAAAATGAAAATGACAAATTTCATCAATTTCTACCATCGTCATGGTAACTGAATAATAAAGTAGGCAATAGTAATATGTTTACATATCAAACGAAAGAACAGGTTACTATCTGTTCATAATTCGATCTTGAGGAGTAAAGTCGTGTACAGTATGGTTAAACAGTGATATCCAAACGTTATGAAGAAGAAAACAAAAACAGTTGGATGGAATGATGTTATAAAGGCTGCAACGAAGAGCTATTCGTGGCGAATACAATCCGCGAGTGGCTATTACTAAGACACTACGCGCAGCAATAGCGAGAAATTCTCCAAAGTGCAGAGCAATGTTTCGTAAACGTGCACGAATTATTCCTGTACTAAAAGGAGGAGGATTTCTTCCTGCACTGCTTGCTGGACTAGCAGCTTTAGGGTATTTGCTGGGTGGTGCTAGTTCTGTAGCAAGAACTGTTCAGGTGTAGAAGAAGCGAAGCAACAGTTGAAAGAGTGTGAACGTCATAACAAGACAATGGAGGCAATTACATTACGATGCAAAGGTGTACAGATGAAGCTAGCGTCATACAAAAAAGGCTTGGCATCTGCATATCTACAAAAAATGTCTACTGAATGCACTGCCACATCGAGCTCTAACACACGAAGAAGTTTTTACGTTTGCTAAACAGCAAGGGATTCATTATTTTCGAGGTGTGTACATGCGCGATCAACTACCAGGATGCCCACGTGAATGTGACAGTGCTGTAATTAACTTAGACAACACTCGCGGACCCGGAACTCATTACGTTGCCTACGTCAAACGTAAATCTAAAGTATTTCGATAGCTATGGAGACTTACCTCCTCGATTCAAACTCATACGTTATTTCGGAAGAAGTGCAGACATTTTTTACAATAAAAACCGTGTGCAAGCATTCAAGACACGCGTGTGCGGGTGATTATGACTTATGTTCTTTTATCAAACCCAGGCAGTAGGCAAAGAGCAACAGTGTGCATGTGATGGCCAACGGTGTAAGAACACACCTCTTCACATGGTTATGAAAGTATTTAGGGGTTGTGGTAAGGACGGAAAAAATAGGGCGTGTACGTCTCTATTAAGGCCGCAGTTAGAGTATGGCTCCAGTGTATGGGACTCTTACCAAGGCTATTTGATACGAGAAATAGAAAAAATGCAAACAAAAGCAGCATTATTTGCTCTGCGTGATTTCTGACAAAGGGGTAATATTACTGAAATGTTGCAAACTTTGGGCTGGGAAGACTTGGTATTAAGGAGACGTGATGCTCGGCTATGCATTATGTTACGAACAGTCAGTGTTGATTTGGCGTGGCGTAACAAACGTAGATGTATAAGCTTGATTAGAGCTTTTAAAAACAGGAAATATCATAATATGAAGATAAAGTTGGTATTCAAGAGGACAGGTTGGGGAAAATTTTCATTTATAGGACGAGGAGTAAGTGATTGGAATAAAATATCGAGGGAGGTGTCAAGTGTTCTATAAATTATCAAGTTCGTTGAAAATATTTTAGAAAAAACAAGGTACACAATTATAAATAAACGTATACCTGAGGTAAACAATTGATAGACAATCCACCACATGGGCGACCGCCATAAATGCAGAACTTTGATGATGGTTTGATTGATTGTTTGTCGATAACAACCTTTAAGCAGTTTTAATTTCGAAAATGTGTGTTCACCAGTATCATTTGTTATGGGAATCCTCACAAATCCTCAATGCTGTCTTGACATGTCGGATCGTTGATTGCACTTGTTTTCAAAGATGAGTTTGTAAGATACCGAAGCTGACACAGATTCATCAGTCTTGAATTCTTCTAACTCTGACATAAAATAAATGAAATGAAACATTTCGTCTGCAAACTCTAAATATACGTCCACAGGAAAATTTTCTAATGTTGGAATTCAAGAGGACGAATTGGGGCAAATATTAATTTATGGGAAGGGAGTTAGGTATTGGAATAAATTACCAAGGGAGATGTTCAATAAATTTGCAATTTCTTTGCAATCATTTAAGGAAAAGCTAGGAAAACAAGAGATAGGGTATCTGACACCAGGGCGACTGCCCTAAATGCAGATCAGTATAGATTGATTATTATTATTATTATTATTATTATTATTATTATTATTATTATTATTATTATTATTATTATTATTATTATTATTATTATTTTACGGCGGTCGTACCCATCGTTCACTCGTTAATTAGCTTCCTCGGGAGATCAGTGGTGGTGTCCGATCCATGATCACGGGTTCAATCCCAACCACAAAAGAAAACACTAAACCTGAAAGATGGTATTTCATTTGAGCAGATCTGCCAATAAAAATAAAATTATATTGCTCCTCTAACAGTAGCCCTGCTGTCTCTTCCTACAAGGATGTAGAAGTAAACGGGAGTGTGGAATACCCTCACTCTCTTATCTTTCTCATTAAGTCAGAAGTGTGAGGTGAAGAAGTATATACGATGAGTAGCGAAGGGTTGATAATTAGCAGTTTCGATGTGACGGACCGAAGCCTAGCACAACTATCCTCCAACGGTCCCCCTCCTATCCGATATTCATCAGCAAGCCGCGGGTTGCGTGTCGAGGGGGGAGGGGCGAGAGTTTGGGCTGCAATATCAGTCTCCGATGCCTTGCTCTCAGAAATATGTGCGATGTTTTCTCTCACTGTTTTCAAGTTTTGTAAATGGAACAATGTTTCAGATGCTTACGTTATAATGTACTTTAGACTTCCATCATTCTCAATTGAGATTTGGGCTTCACTGATAGTCTTGGAAGCCCTCATTAACGCCGCTGATGAGAGAAAAAAGACAACAAAACGTTGGAAGAATACCGGCAGCAGAGGAACAGCTACAAAGACGTGCTCAAAAAGAAGAAAAGGGAATACATAGAAGAGGCACAAATAAAGGTCATTACGGAAGCTCAATCAGACCCAAATAAGGCCATATGTTCAAAAATACAACGCAAAAAACCCTAACATATCAATGGAAATCTGGGAAGAAAATATCAAGAAAGTAACATGTGCAAAAGAATCAAGGCCTAAAATCAGAGCCCCAGACGACCCGGATATGACGGAATCCATCACAGAAGGAGATATCTTAAAGGCAGAAAATGAGGAATAATAGATCTCCCGGTCCGGATGGAATCAGAACTGAACGTCTAAAGCAAGCTACCGATGAACTGTTACAAGTATGGACGGCGCTATTAAACAGATGTTTAGAACTCGGACGAATACAAAGTGATTGGAAGAAACCCACAATTAAGCTACTATATAAGGGAAAGGGGAGTACTGATGATTCAAACTCGTACTGGGGAATTGCATTGGAATCTGTTGCCCTGAAGCGGTTAACAGGGATATTGACATACAGGATAAATGTAATTATAGATCCACTGCTGCCAGAAGAGCAATGTTGCTTCCGTAAGCAAAGGACAACCTTCATGGCACCAGAGAATCTACTACATGTAACAATGGCGTTGGAGGAACCTAATGGAAAACTTTATGTCGTCTTTGCGGATTACTCGAAGGCTTTAGATTTAGTCAACAGAACTATACTTATAAACAAGTTAGAAACGCTAGTAGGCAGAACAAGATCAACGACCCTCATATCGAATATGTTAGGAGAAAACTATACACAAGTCTACGACGGAGTAGGGAATTCTGTCCGTTTTATCAACTCAACTACGAAATGGCGTAATTCGGGAATTGGTAAGAATTGATGGATCCAGCTCACCTTTGCCTCTGCGCAAGAGCGGGCGCCAGCGCCCTCTGTGAGGGTCCCACACTGGCAAGGCCATGCGGGTCTTTATGTAAGAGGCAATTATTTCTTTGCGGATGAGGTGCAGTGACCAAGGGGCGGCGACTGGATTTTCTTTAAAAGTTCACTTGCTGGTGAAAGGTGAACAGGATGTTAGCTTATGCAAGAAGCAACTTGTACCCGCGAAAGGTGAACAGTACGTTTAAGGCAAGTTGAAATTTTCCGTGAAGGCTAACCAGTGACGGCTCGACCCAACTGGTGAGGAGTGAAGGTGGTGGCAGGGAGTATTTGAGGAGCAGTGCAGGGCATGCTAACCATCATCTAGCTGGAAGATAACTTCTCTACCACATTTCTTTCCTCTTCAGTAAGTGAGTTTAATTTTATTTAGTTTCTTATTTCTAAAAAAGCAATACTAATTTCAAAGTAATGGTTATGCTACTGAAATTGAATAACATAGCAAAGGCACCTCCATTTCATAACAAAAAAATTAAGCGAGTTGCAAATTAACCATCCTTTTAAGGTTAAAGAACTGAGAGCAGTGGAAACACATTTCGGAAGGAAAATAATAGCCTATATTGAGGGTGAAGGTGAGGAGACCGTGTTTTTATACCAGCTCAATTTACAAAACTTTCTGCAGAAGTATTAGAAGAAATAAATTTATTAAAAAAGGCTGAAAATGATGTATAAAGGCATGGAGATGGGGTATCATCAAGTGTGCTTCACACAATAGAATGCCGGCAACTTCAACATATATTTTAACTAAGTAACTATTCAGAAGTTCGTTATTCTTCCTCAGAGATAACTTCTTTTTTCCTTATTTGCATAATTGTTTTGTTAATTTAAAATAGTATGTGCTGCTTCTTTTCAGGTCCGTGTTGCTATGATGAAGTGGAAGGAAGTGGAGATTAAAGCTGGATCCGAAAATCAAGCATATCCAATTACACAGAGTAAACGATTGCATATACATCGAGGGGAGGAAGTCGACGCAAGTGCACAACATGATCAAGGTGAAGCGGGACAGCTGAGCGCAGAACAACAGCAAGAACTGTCTGGTAATTGTATTGAACTATGGAACGGAGGGTGTGCTCTCTTTAATTTCAGAGTATGTGACGAACCATAGTAAAGCATATAAAAGCCAGCAGGAGGTAACAAATGCTGTAGAGCGATTTCTCTTAACAGAATTTTCAAGGAATGAATATTTTTTACTGATTATTGGTTACAACATATGCGAAGAAATATACAAAATTGAATTTTGCTTTTCCTCTCAAGAATCGACTAAAATATCCAAGCGAAGCTGTTCACTGTTCACTAGATGTAGAAGAGAGTGAGCTGGCTCGATGTTTATACTGTGTAATGACGGATTGTATATTCTTGATAAGTAGTTGCTACAGCAACTGCTGAACTTGTCTTGAGAACGCAGAAAAATTTAGCTCCAGAACTTAATTTGTGGCCACATGTTTTTAGTCATGGAGTTTCCTTCGAGCAAACGTAGAAAATTAGACATTAATTTAGAGACGGATGAATATGAGGGAAGAATGCAAGCTCATTTTGATAGAAGGTTTGAACGCATTCGTGAGTTTATGATGGAGGTGAATGGATCCATATTAATTTCATATAAGTTCGAACCTAGCGAAGAGCGAGAAGAAGCTGCTCAGTTCGAGCTGAATGAAAATCTTAACCAGCTAGGGGAATTGGATAGTCGGATGTTATAAATTTAATTACACGCTCGCAATATTAATGGGCTAACTCTTCAGGTAGAAGATACGTCTGCTTTCCAGTGTAAGCAAATTGAGGAAGCCTTTCGTCGCAGAGTGTACACACTAGCGGTGGTAAATGTTAAAAATGATTTCTTACTTCCCGAAGAGTTCCTAGATGAATCTTAAGTGTGGTTTAATAAATATGTGAAGAAAGTAATTAATACACAAGCATTAAAAGTAAATACTCTTCTCTACATACAACTTGTTCTTCACGATAAAATCGCTAACAATTAGTTTCATGCTAGGAATGCATAAATTAACGAAGGTATGAATTTAAGAGAGAGGTACAACGAGCATATAACTAAGCCGGTTCCGAAAAACTGACAGAGTTCGAGGCTCGTGATTCTGGTTAGTCTCTGCTACGAATTTGTGAATTGCGGATAAACATTAATAAATATGTTGGTTTTCACGTTCGAAACTCGCAGAGTAGTCTAATATTGCCTTCAACAATTAGAAACAAAAATGGCGTTATTAATCTGCAGAACACGCGGGATGCTTTCTTTTGCATGGAGTGTAGTTGCTGGCTTAGTTCCAGCTAAACGTAATGTGAATCGCATTTCTTCTTAATTTTTAATTTAAAAGACATACCATTCCCTATGGAAATTATATATATCAGAAAATTTTAATATCAAAACGAAATCTCTGTGAATGTATTTGGAGCGCAGTACGACGAAAACAACTGGGTGTGCATAGGACAGAAAGGTGTTAATAAAGAGTTTACCCTTGCACCTTTGTACGTTTCACACAAAACATGTGAAAAGGAAGTAGACCTACTTATGATTCAGATTGGTGACAGTGAGAAGTATCACTTCTGTTTAATTAAAAATCTGTTACGTCTTGTGCGCTCATCTCTTACGAAGCGTCAGAATAAAATTTATATTTGCAGACGACGTTTGGCTTACTTCCGTAATGAGGAAAATAAGATTTGCACAGTAATGACAGTAAACAATTTCCGGTGGCAAGAAGTATAATGCCTACGGACAGTGAACGACTAATTCTTTTTACAGAGTATAAGGTTAAGGATACAGTGCCTTTTATTGTGTATACTGATACAGAATGCATACTGACACCTGTGTCTACTTGGTTTCCAAATGACAACACATCGCATTCAACTCCAATGTACACCCAGCTTGATAGCGTGGTCAGTATCCAGTATTCGGAGGATAGTGGGTTCGAGCCCCACTGTCGGATGTCCTGAAGATGGTTTTCTGTGGTTTCCCCATTTCCACTCCAGGCAAATGCTGGGACTGTGTCTAAATTAAGGCCACGGACGCTTCCTTCTCACTCCTATCTCTTTCCAATCCCATTGTCGTCATAAGACCTATCTCTGTCCGTGCGACGTACAGCAACTTGTAAAAAATAAAAAAAATGTTAAAACTCCAATGCACGAACATGTGCAATACAGCCTGGCATATTATTTACACCGTAGCTTTGACAGAGATTTGTGCTCTTTCAAACACTTACGAGGTAATTATTGTGTTAAATGGTTCGTAGATGAGATGAATAACTTAGTAGGCAAACTTGTACGATATTATTTTGAAACGAAACTGATGTTACCATTAACTGTTGAGCAAGAAAGTTATTTCCTCTCGTCTGCATTATGTCACATATGTGAGAAGGAAATCTCAGATAATAAATTAAAGTTCGCGATCATTGTCATTTAACGGGTATTTACAGGGGATCAGCACATCAATTGTGTAACTTACATCATCGCAAAACTTCTGCATTACCGGCAACATTCCATAATTTGACGGCCTATGATGGTCATTTTATAATTAGAGAACTGCATAGGAAAAGAGGGGATGCTGCGCCAAATCTTGGAGGAAACATTAAATTATTAGCAGTGAACATGGAGCGATATAAGGGATTTTCAAACTTTATTTCCGTATCATTCGCCCATCACTACTGCAGACATCCTTCAGAGCACAGCGGGTACAAAACTTACCTTATACGCAATGACATGGTGCTGGGGTAACCCAATAGCAAAATGAAGCTGAGGAACATAGCCTAGTAAGCTTACGTAGTCAGCGGATGCACGATTTGCTCTGTTCGATAATGTCATGATCATGCCTGTCTTATCTGATTCGATAATGGCACACTGGTGGTAGGTTGAAAGTATCGAAAATATATTTTATATTCAATTAATAAATATACACATAATACACAGTCGTCAATAAACATGGCGCCTGCCGGTCGTGTTGCTCCTCAAGCTGTTGAGAATTTTCAGAAATGTAATAGTTTAATGGAAAGTAGTGAGTGCATTGAATTTAACGACGGGAAGAAGAAGGTGTCAAATACCAGTGGAAGTGTGGATCAGGTCATAGGCCAAAGGGAAAATAATTCGCGAAATGTTTGTGTATGTGACGCACGCATCGTGCATGCGGAAGCGGGAAAGTGTTTTGACTGTGTTAATTTATTATCCGAATTGCCCTCAAGGGTTGAAATTATTCGAATGTTAAGGGAAGACATTGAAAGTATTAAACGTAATAGACTTAGTTTAAATGGTGTGACTGAAATGCAAACTGAGACATGGTCGGAAGTAAGTACGAGGAGTTGCAGCAGTAGGCCTAAAACTAATCATGATCGGGGCGTAGACCTAGGTATTGAATTAAGGAATAAGTTCCAGGTTCTTGAATCAATTACCTCTAGTGAAGAAGAATGTGTAAAGATTAATAACGTTCCAGCCATTCGCTTACTTCCGTAATGAGGAAAATAAGATTTGCACAGTAATGACAGTAAACAATTTCCGGTGGCAAGAAGTATATATAAGGTAACCAAAGTTGTTCCGATACATAAAAAGGGTAGTAAAGGAGATGCTGGTAACTATAGGCCTGTCTGCCTCCCCTCTGTATTCGCCAAAATACTGGAAAGAATTATGTACGGTAGACTGTTATCATTCTTAGAGAAGCATAACATATTAGCTGGTTGCCAGAATGGCTTTCGTAAAAATAGATCAACTCGCACAGCATTCATTACGGGAATAGCCATGGTCGGAGTATTGCTGTCGAACTTGGTGATATGCTACCAGAGACTGAAGTTGTAGGTTTTGTCAAGCCAGGTGCTCTGTTCAAAGAGGTTCTTCAGTCAGATATGGAAGAGATGGAAACACTTAATGAGAATGACTACGTGGTTATTATGGCAGGGACGAATGATATTGCTAGAAATGAAGCATCAAATGTGATTTCTGGGGTGAGGAAAGCACTTTGCAAATTAAAGACCACCAATGTAATATTATGTAACATTCCACATCGACATGATTTAATTGAATGGTCTTGTGTAAATAAGTTAGTTCATGATACAAACAGGCGGCTACAGAAAATTGTCAAATGCTTTCAAAATACAGAAATAATTGATATGAGCAATATGGATCGATGATATTTCACGAATCATGGCATGCATCTTAGCAGAAGAGGGAAAAAGCAACTATGTAATATGATAAGAAAGAAAATACAACAGACTCCAGGAACAACTATCATGAATAATGCCATACCACTGCTGTTCTATAAAGATGAGGAAGTTGCAGAACAATTGCAGGTAATGAAAGTAAGAAGAGTTGAGGAAGTAGTTGAGGTGAGTGCTACCACTAAAGAAGGATGCCTAGGAGAAGAAAATCAGCTGAAAGGGATTAATGTGATTGTACCACAATTATCAGAGACACCAATACCAGAAAGCACCGAGTACTCAGGGAAAACTTGTGAGGATACCATTGAGATCGTCAGTAGCAGTTACTTGGATGAACGAGGAGAGGAGTTACTGGAGAAGTTGGATGTTGGAGCACCATCAGGACGAACTGAAGGAGGGCAAGCTAAACAACCAGAAATAAGAACGTCAAGTAGGACAAGGAAACAACCTGTATTACTAGAGCAGGATTTTTTAAGGTAAAAGGTAGCAATAGTTATAATCTAAAGGGAGAGCTAAATTTGTTCCACCAGAATGTTCAATCTTTAAGAAATAAAATTCTAAGTATGGAGGTTCTGTTGGCATATAACCTACAAGGGTATGATGTTTTATGCTTAACTGAACATTGGTTGATAGAGGATGAGATTTCAAACTCTGTATTAGAAGGTTATGCTCTTGCAAGTAAGTTTTGTAGAAAGAAAATGAAGTGTGGAGGGTCATGTATATATGTGAATAATAATATCAAATGTAAGCAGTTGGATAAATCTGTATATCTGAATGTAGAGGAGCATTTCGAGGCTAGCTTTGTTGAACTAGTGGATTATAAGTTAATACTTATATGCATTTATAGAAATCCTCCTAGTAATGTTGAAACTTTTTATAATTATATTGAAATTATTTTAGATGACCTACAGAATAAGAACAAAAATGTAATAATCATGGGCGACTTCAATGTAGATTTTTTAGGGAATAATGGTGGGCGAGATAAGCAAAGGCTAGAAATGTTGTTTTCCTTGTACGGTCTAAAGGCAGTTGTAAATCAACCAACTAGGATATCCGGGGATACAAATTCAGCAGTAGAACAAGTTGTATTGAATGAGGAAATATGGAACTACGAAATAGAAGTTTATGATACAGGTTTTTCAGATCATTTTGCTCAAATTGTGCATCTAAATTTTAGGGTAATAGGAAACCATAATTTAAAAAATAACAATGTAATTTACAGGGAAACTAGAATGTGTAACAAGGAAAATATTTCATATTTTAACCAGTTATTGGCCAAGGAATCTTGGGAGAGTGTATACAGAAATAACTCAACTAATGAGGCCTTCAGTGAGTTTTTGGGTTTGTTCGATTATTATTATCAAGTGGCAATACCAGTCAAAAGGGTATTTGTAAAGAATTATAGGAATGGGTGGATTACAACAGGAATTAGAAATTAGAGTAGACGATTAAGGTTGTTAAGCAAATGTGTGAAAGGGAGTAACACCTCATCTGAATGGAAGGATTATTATAAGAAATATAAAAACATATATCAAGAAGTTTTGAAGGCTGCCAAAAAATTGCATAATGAGAATGAGCTAAAAATTCTAAAAACAGGTCTAAATGTATGTGGAATATTATAAAAAGGGAGAAAGGTTCTCTAGTTCCATCAAAAATAATATTACTCTTATAAATGCAGGGAAAGAAGTCAGTGATCCAGAAGAAGTTGCAGAAATATTTAGTAACTATTTTCTAGAAGCAGTTTTGAGGTTAACAGAAAATTTTCAAACATCAGTGACAAGAACAAACTTGAATACAGTTCACAGGAATGTATCATCCATGTTTCTTACTCCTGTTACTGAGCAAGAGATAGATAAGATAATAAAACAGGTGAGTAAAAAGAGGTCTTCTGGTTTGGATGGTTATTCAAACTACCTTATTAAATGCTGTTACCAATACATAATCAAGCCTCTCTGTTATTTGATAAATTTGTCACTAACCACTGGTGAATTTCCAGACAAATTCAAGGTAACCAAAGTTGTTCCCATACATAAAAAGGGTAGTGAAGAAGATGCTGGTAACTATAGGCCTGTCTGCCTCCCCTCTGTATTCGCCAAAATACTGGAAAGAATTATGTACGGTAGACTGTTATCATTCTTAGAGAAGCATAACATATTAGCTGGTTGCCAGAATGGCTTTCGTAATAACAGATCAACTACCACAGCATTCACTAACTTTATTGAACGGATATATGACACACTAGATGGTAAGGGTGCATGTTTAGGTATTTTCTTGGACTTAACAAAAGCTTTTGATATAATTGACCACAGCTTGCTTTTAGAAAAGTTGTACATGTATGGAATTCGGGGAATGGCCTATGACTGGTTCAAATCATTTTTAGGGGATAGAAGACGATTGTTGAAATATCATATTCCGGTACTGATTTGAGCAAAATGGTAATTAAGAATGTGTATTCTTGTGCCAGAAACATAGATCATGGTGTTCCACAGGGGTCAGGACCATTATTATTTTTAGTATTTATTAGTGATATCGTCCAAATTGTCGATGATTTTCAAGGAGTGCAATTAACTTTGTTTGCAGATGATATTACTGTTTTTAGCTGATGAAAGTTCTGAAGGGTTAGAATTGAAGACAGGCAATATATTGAGTAATATCCTGAGCTGGCTTGAAGATAATAAATTACTTTTAAGTAAACAGATAACTTCTGCGATTAGATTTTACCATAAGATTAATTTAAATATGGAAATTAGTCCAATATCATTTGGAGAGACCATAATTGAGTACTCATCATCAACGAAGTTTCTTGGCTTGTGGATGGATGAATCATTAACCTGGGAAAAACATACAGAGTTTATAGGGAAAAAGCTTAGTAGAATTTATTTCATGATAATATCTTTGAAAAATAGTTTTAATTTAAAGGCTTGCCAAATTATGTATTTTGCATATGTCCATCCCATATTAACCTATGGAATCATTTACTGGGGGAATTCACGAAATTTCGAAGTCATCTTTAAGTTACAAAAGAAAAGAATTAGAGGAAAGGCCGGTGTCGGCAGGAGGACAAGCTGCAAGAAATACTTTAAACTTTATTTTATTTTACCATTGCCTAGCCTTTATATCTTCCATACACTTGTATATATGAAGGAGAATGTAAACAGCTACACCATAAACTCTGATGTACATAGGTATAATAGTAGAAATAGACACAGTCTGCACATAGAACCACACAAAACTAAGTTATATGATTCAAGTTTGAGTTATGCAGGAGTACATTTATTTAATAAATTACAGACCACATTAAGCAGATAAAACCATGTTCAAAATTTAAGAAAGAATTATTCAAATTTGTTTCTAACCATTGTTTTTATTCTATTGAAGAATACTTAGCTCTTGAAAATTAACTTATGTATCACTTTTTTAAAAAAATCTGTGCCTCTTTGCCACATTGTATATTTCTCTTTATTTATCATGGCATGTATATTACTGTTTTATCCTTTGTTACTGTAAATATGATTATTGACGTGTCCCATATCACTGTATGATCAGCTGGACGAAATAAAATACAATACAATACAATACAATGTGTTGAACTAAGATTCGTAGACACATACAACTTTATTCCTTTTTCGCTGGACAGAATAGCATTATTAATTAGTGAGGACGCAAATCTTGTAATGAGACGGTATTCCACCGATGATTTACAATTTAAACCTATTCTCGGAAAGGAATATTTCCATACGAATATATCATTGGTATGGAGGTGTTAGACGAAAGAAGTTTGCCGCCAACTAGTTTATTCTTCAGCTCTTTGAAGGGTGAAACTGTGTCGGAAGAAAACTACGCATTTGCTCACCTTATATGGAATAAGTTTAGCTGTAAATCTTTGGGTGAATATTCCGATCTTTACTTGAAAATCGATACTTTACTCTTGGCTGATATATTTAAAAAACTTAAATTGAGTGGAAAAGAGATATATGGTATTGATGCTGCTCATTTCTACACGGCACCGTATATGGCCTGGAGAGCTATGAAAAAATAACAGCTGTTCAGCTAGAATTACTTCAAGATGCTGACATGCCGCAGTTTTTCGAGCGGTGGCAATGTGCAATGTGCAATGCGTTACGCGGTATGCAGTAGCAAATAACAAATACATGTCAACGTACGATGAGTCAAAACCAGAATCATACATAATGTTTTTTGACGTGAACAGTTTGTATAGATACGCTATGCAACAGTTTCTTCCAAAGGACGGGTTTCAATTGGTAAAGAATGTCTAGAATTTGGACATTATGAATGTAGGAGATGAAACAGATATAGGATATATGGTGGAGTTGGATTTAATTTACGCCCCAGAACTTCATGATAAATATGCCGATTATCCTTTGTGTCCTGAATAATCCACGTAACTGATGACCACTCTTTACAACAAAGAACGGTATGTTCTTCAATATAGATTATTTATTTATTTATTTATTTATTTATTTATTTATTTATTTATTTATTTATTTATTTACTGCGCACTACAGGATTTCTAATCTCAATTACAGTGGCAGATGTTTACACGTGTTTCTATTTAATGTTTCAATCAGTCTAATAACCTAATATCTAATCAATTCTAATTTTATATTTACTTTGAGAAATAAATATTATTACATATCTAATCCTTACAAGAAACAAGTAGATAAAAATCATAATTTCGTATCTAAACTAGCCTAAGGACCTAATACCAAAACTATTCTAATATTATATTTACAATGGGAAAGGAACAGTAGTTCACATCTAATCTAATTTAATCTTTACATGAAAGAGTAAAATAAAAAATTAAAATCTTAATTTCATATCTAAACTATTATTTTCTTCTAGAATTACATTTATAGGATAGGGCTTAATGTACAATGTTTATAATACATTGTGTGGTTCAATTCATCATTACAAATTAGAGAGTTTTCGCGGAGATGCTGAATTGTTGTAAAACAGGCCTAGAGGTACACAGAAGTCTAAAGAATTATTTTTCTGAACTGCACTGTGGTAGACATTGCATAGCCTGTAGAGTGGGGAATTTTTGTGAGCGGTTGTTCTGACATTTTTGTTATGAAAAGTTACATTTGTCCGCGCATTAAAGCGGGGAACGTGGAAGCTCAAGAAGCATAAAAAGTCAGGGTTGTCAATAATAGAATTCACAGTTTTGTACAGAAACTTCATGTCATCCTTTTCCGCCTCAGTTCCAAGCTTTCTATTTCAAAATTTAGAAGAAGTTCGTTGTATGCTATGTGTGGATAATTACCGGTTCTTTTGAAATGTAAGTATTTTAAATATCTCTTTTGGATTTTTTCAATCTGTGCGATATATATTTTGATTGCTGGATTCCATATAACGCTTGCGTATTCTACTTTGGGCCTGATGAGAGAGCTGTAGAGGTGTATACAGGTTTTTAAGAGTTTAAAGGGTTTGCCATTCCTCATCACAAATCCTAATGTGCTCTATGACTGAGTAACTACCTTTTGTATATGTGGGGTGAAGGTGAGTTCCCGGTCTAATAATATCCCGAGGTCTTTAACCTCATTTACTGGTTTCAGGTCATCGTAACCTAGTTTATAGTTAAAGGGAATACACGTTTTATTTCGAGTCAACAGCGTGCAGAATTAGGTATGAAAGTAGCTCGCATTCACAGAGAGATTCACTTTAATAAGAGCGCATGGTTAAAATGCTTTATTGATTTGAACACAGAGAAACGAAATCTAGCAAAATGAGTTCGAAAAAAGTTTCTATAATGTAATGAATAAGGTAATTATAGGTCGTTCATTAACGAATGTAAGGAAGCTGCGCGTCATTAAACGGGTCACACAGTGGGAGGGTCTTTGTGGTGCTCGTACGTTGATCACAAATGCAAACTTCAAACGTCGTATCATAGTGGACGATCAGTGGATGATTGTGGAAATGAATTAACTTAAAATTCTTCGCAATCAACCGGTTTACCTCGGTGCTACAATTTTAGATTTGTTAAAAAGGAAAATGAACGATTTTCACTACAACGTTATATTGAGAAACACTGATTCAAACTCACAACTACTATACACTGACACCGACAGTTTAATATATAATTTTTCCTTTAATATATACGAGTTTGTGAAGGAAAATTCAGTTTTGTTTGACACAGGAAACTATGACGAAATTAATTCTTTTCAAGTTGAAAGGGAAAATTCTGGTGAAATAGGTGTAATGAAGGATGAAAATTGCGGTAGTATAGTTGAAGAATTTGTAGGTTTGCGACCAATGATGAGTGCTATTCATTTGTGCGAATAGGAGAAATCTATTTGTAAAGCTAAACGTGTCAAGAATGTTTTCGATCACCTTACAATTTATCAGTATACACGTTGTATTTATGAAGGTGAACAACTGATCAAACTGCAAGTGTGCATCACTTACACTTCTCATTCCGTGTTCACGGTTCGTCAAAATAAAGTAGCACTCTCATGTAATGATGACAAAAGGTACATCACGGACAACAAAATTAATACATAACCATTTGTATATTACCGCCTTGAAGAGAAAGAATTGGCAAAATGAAGAAGGAGAAGATCTTAAATCAACAAATTACAACCAATGCCATTTTGCCTTGGAGGGAGCTATCTTGCATGGTAGGCTCCCTTTTGTGTATCTTTTTTTGTAACCACCTCCTCCTCGTCCTCATCGGTTTACACTTCCGTATGTGAAAATAATGTAATTCACTCTGTAGGTGATAGTAGAAAAATGTGCATCCTCACCACCTACAATTTATCAAGTAAGAGCAGGAGAAGCTCTTTAAGAGAATTGCAATCTTATAGAATTGCAAACTAGATAAACATAAAAACTTATTTTTGTATCTTCTGTATTCAATTTATCAATCGTTTCATTTTAGACAGAATTGTATTCTTATAGAATTACAACCTAGGCAAACATTAAACTTATTTTTGTTTCTCTGTTATTCAAATTATTATACTGTATTTATAATTTCTATTTTAAAGTGTACTGTAAACGTTAATTTTTCTTTATATAAATTATTGTACTGTATTTCTACTTTCTTTATTAATGTGCATTCTAAGCCTTAATTTTATTAATATTTTTTTTAGAAAAATAGAAGCGAAACTAGATGATCAAAAGTTGTTAGATTTTTCAACTATCCTACCCTATTAGTTCCTGCTCCACCTCTCTTTCATTCCTTTTACTCTGACTAAAGTAGGAGTAGGAGAATTAAAAATATACATTTCTTTTTAAATTGCACTAATGTATATTAACTATAAAACTACAGAAATGCCTACAGAAATTCTTAGAAAATAAATTTTTGTATAATCTTCGCACTTATTGCACAACGAGGAGACCTGCAGTGAAGAAAAAAAGATAATTAGTTGATAGCAAAATAAAACAGAAAAAGCAAGGAAGAAAAAGGAAACAATTACAGTGAAACCTCGGAATGGCAGTAACTTGGTCTACGAGTGTTTTGCAAGACGAGCAAATATTTTAATTAAATTGTAATTTGATAAGCGAGTGAGGTACCGCAGTACGAGCGTCACGTGTGCCTATGTTTCCCCCTCCCCTGTTCGTTTGTTGAATGGATGACCGAGGTCTTTTGTCCTGTAGTGAACACATACCTTTCAGAAAATAATCTCCCGCTCAAAGCCTTGCTGGTCATGGACAGTGCTTCTGCTCATCCTCCAGATCTGGAGGCCTTAAGGACGACTTACTGGAGGAATTCAAGTTCGTTAATGTTAAGTTCCTTCCTCCCAACACTACTCCACTACTCCATCCTATGGATCAGCAAGTCATTTCGAACTTCATGAAGCTAAATACCAAAGCACTATTTCAGCGAAGCTTCGAAGTGACCGAAGATACAAACATTACCCTCCGAGAGTTTGGGAGAAATCATTTCCCCATGGTGAACTGCCTGAAGATCATCGATAAAGCCTGCGATGGAGTCACCAAGAGAACTGTCACTTCCGCTTGAGGAAAGCTGTGGCCTAAGTATGTTCTTAGACGTGACTTTGAGGGGATTGTTGGTGACAATGAGCCACCGATTGCTGATGAAATGGTGACCTTAGGGACGACTATGGGGCTGGAGGTGAATGACAAGGACATTCAAGAGATGGTGGAAGAACATAGCTAGGAACTGACCACCAACGAACTGATGGACCTGCATCCGAACAACACGAGGAGGTAATGGAGATCTCGTCCGGGGAAGAGGAGGAGGAAAAATCGATGGAATCTCTCACTTCATATGAGATTCGGGAGAAGTGCATAATGTGGGAAATGGTGCAAAATTTTCTAAAAAACACCACCCGAATGAGGCTGTAACAGTGCGAGCGACGAATCAGTTCAATGACAATGCAATGCCATATTTTCGTGAAATCCTCAAAGAGAGGCAAAAGCAACAGTCCAGTGGCGGTTTCTGGTATAGCGCAATGGTTTATATCACATTGTACTTAACTACTTAATTTTCACAACTGCCTTATCAATCTCGAAGCCTTTGCTAAGCTCACCTATCCGTAATATACTCGTGCTGACTTTCAATTCAAGCGAGCCGCGCGAAGTCCTGGCTGGATACTCGTCTGAATTTCACCCCCATGCAAGGTCACATTTCCGTCCGTACCTTGGTGAAGGGTGTGGTGAGGTGCGTGAAGGTGCCGATCAACAAGTAGACAAGACCAGGATATCGCAGAAACGAATATCCGTGATTTACGCATGCGCAATATGCCACTCTCTCTCACCAGTCTTCGTTATCGCAAGTAGTGTTGTTGGGGTTAGAAAACTAGTACATGCCTGCCATCTGTTACCCTTACAGGAATTTACCTACGGCAACAAAGAGTACCGTAGTACATATAGTTAACACTAGCTTTGGAAAGCATCATTACTACCAAATGTCATATTAAACTGCCGAATTCCGATTGATATTTTGTCCCAAATATATTACTGATACTTACTGAACATCTATTCATTTGCCTTCTTTGGAGTAGTTACTTCTTGGAGAGAAACTTAACTTAAAAATCATTGAGGCAAAAAATGGCGGGAAGATAATACCAATGAAAATGCTAACTGCCTAGCCCACACGAGTTCGTAAAATTAAGTTATCAACATTGACAACAGTGCGAACACACATCCCTTAAGTTTCCTTCTGTTTTTCAAATTTGATACTAGTGTTTATAAAACTTTGCAGTATTTATCATAATTCGTTATATTATTGGATGCTGTACAAGCGTGTCAGTGTACTATTGTGTCGTACAGAAACTTAATTTTTAGAACATAAAGAAGTTATTATGTCCGTGTGTGTCTTTTGTGCATTGTGGTTGGGTCCAAAATCCTTGTGCTCGGGGAAGGTAAGGAGCTACAAAATGAGTATGAACAGTGTCCAGATTCCTAGAAAGACAACATTTCTTCTCTCTCTCTCTCTCTCTCTCTCTCTCTTGAGCGCAAACTTGAGATTAAGAATGCCGGCCGCCCACTGTCTGATCTTGATATAACGATGCAGATTAAAAGTAAAGAAATCGTGCGTAAATTCAGAATGGACGTAGGCCCTATGCAAAAGAATCGAGTGGATTTGTGGGTGTGAAATACCAACAGGGTGTTTTGTTTTCCCTGTTTACTCTTTGTGAGTGATGAAAGCGAAGGGACTTGGGCCTAAGTCGGAGTGGTAGTATGTTGCAGCGAAGGAGGTGTGGGGGCGGCACAAGTATACTTCCTTCTGTTGAACCCCCAGTGACGAAAGTCACGCGCCGCCACTGCAACAGTCATTGGAGAGGTTCCTCGTTAAAGTTGAATGAAAAGAAAACAATTCCAGCGAGCTAACAGATAGCAGTGATTCCGTTAGTGAAATTCGTGCTACACAGTAAATCTCCTCATGCCATCTCTCGTCTCCTTCACACCAACAATGATTGTATTGTGAGGAAAAGTGACTTTAATTTGTTTTACGTTATATTTTGTTTAAGAAATGGTATGTGAATAAATATTTTTGTGTTGTGTGCGAATCATCCGCGTTTCAATTGTTTCTTATGGGAAAAATTATTTTGGTATACGAGCGCTTTGGATTACAAGCATGTTGCCAGAACAAATTGTGCTCGCAGTCCAATGATCCGCTGTATCTACTTTCCTCACCTTAATAATTGTTGAATAAGTAGCTGATATGAAGCTCATACGTTAATAGTAGTTGTTGTTAGTAGTGGAGCAGTGACAGTTTAACGGCGGGCCAATCAGAGGCAGCCTAACCGCTCACGTGTCTGCTGACTCCGCTGCACGTGAAATTTGAATTTTGGCTGGAGATTCGAATATGGCGCGAAATTTGAATTTGTAAACGAAGCCACGTGCTTTTTTGACAACTGTCATCCACCATCTTGCATCGCTAACCTCAGTGCCGCCATCTTGATGGCACTAAACCTCATGGCCACCACCTTTGGCACGTGGTGGCGGGCAATTTGAAAAATTCCACGTGCTTTTTGACAGCTGCCATCCCCCATCTTGCATCGCTAACCTCAGTGCTGGCATATTGACGGAGCAAAATCCACATGGATGGCGTCTTAGGTCCGTGGGCACGCGAAATTTGAAATTCCAGGGCTCTTATCTTAGGCTAACCTAAGTAGATGGTTATGCTTTTTTGACTTCGGGGGAGTATAGGGGGTTTAAATAGGTAGTCCTCTTTCCCCTACCTCCCCTTACCAAAAATAGGGGACGGGTGAGTGAGAGATGTGCTCTCTCTCTCTCCCTAGAGGTCCACCGTCGTGGCGATGTCTCCTCTACAAAAAAGATTGCCCTGGGAGCCAGGGCACGGCCGCCTCTTACAAGACAATAAGGACACATTGTCTTACATTCGTATTTATACCTACGTGAAATGGGTGGGAGTGAATGCTTAGATCAACATGTGCACGCGCACCTCCTGCTATCTACTGCTCATCGATCTGCGCGCACATGCGATCGTTGCACGCTCTGTCGGTGGCTGGCAATTTGAACAATTCCATGTCTTTTTAAGGCCACGTGCTTTTTTGACAGTAAACAAGAACGCGTCGCTAACTTCAGTGCTGCAATCTTGATGGTACTAAACCTCATGGTTGCCACCTTAGGCATGTGGTGGCGAGCAATTTGAAAAAATCCACGTGCTTTTTGACAGCTGTCAAGCTGCCACCCTTAAACAAAATAGCACCGTGCTGCCATCTTTACGGTACTAACTTAGCCATGTGCTCTTCAAAGCCACATGCTTTTTGACAGTGGTCAGCGACCATCTTTAACTACGTGCGCATGGCCTACTGCTATCTTGGTGCGGAATTTAACAGGGCAAGCAAGCAAGCTGCTTCTTGTCGACACACCGCCAGCAAGGTGTCCTTCTCAACATACTATTATCTCAGAGAACGACTGGATGCTTTCCTTGACGGTCCCTATATCTGCCCTTGCGCTGTACTATTCTGCAGCTGAGTACCTATGGCATAAATTCTGCTACTATGTTTTTGTAGGAATACGTAATTCCGTTGAGATATAATCTAACATGTCTTCTATCTTGGTGCGGAATTTAAGGGGACAAGCAAGCAAGCTGCTACTTGTCGACACACCGCCAGCAAGGTGTCCTTCTCAACATACTATTATCTCAGAGAACGGTCGGATGCCCTTCTTGACGGTCCCCATCCGACGGAGAAATTTCTGACTTGGTCAGGTTTCGAACTTAGAGCCAAAGCTTGCACCGTACATTACGAGAGAAGCAAGCAGAAACTAAACCTCTACAGCCTTGGTCTACGATGCGACTGCTGCTCATCACGACTTAGGCTACATGCATGTTCGAACTCGATGACTAGAATCAAACAACAACATGCTTTAACTTAAAACTATTCTTGTGCGTCAACTGTAAGAACGTCTGCGAAATTTTTCAGACCTGAACTTAGAGTCAAACACGACGGGAGAGAATAAATCATATGTAGTCTGCTCTGCGAGTTTTGTTACTGCTTGCAAACGGAAGTGACTTAGCAAAAATGTTCGTTAAGAGATACACCTGGTAACTTAATGTACTGTTACTTAGCCGGTTCGAGTCCCGTTTGTGCAGACCCCTTGGTGCTGGAGTAGGCTATGTGCCGGGACCGGGCTGTGGTTGTAAACAATCTAAATGCTGCGAAGCTGTAAGGGCATATTACGCTGTTGATCTGTCGGATAGGGGGGCATTAAGCATTGTGCAGACCATTGAGTAGGCTATGTGCCGGCAACGGGCTGTGGTTTTACACAGGCTAAATGCTGGGAAGCTGTAAGGGCATATTGCGCTGTTGATCTGTCGGATAGGGGGCGTTAAGCCTGTGCAGACACTGGAGTAGGCTGTGTGCCAGCACGGGGCTGTGGTTTTACACAGGCTAAATGCTGGGAATCTGTAAGGGCATATTACGCTGTTGATCTGTCGGATAGGGGGGCGTTAAGCCTTGTGCAGACCCTGGAGTAGGCTATGTGACGGCACCGTGTTTCGAATGAGGACTTTAAACTTTCGGCAGCGGCTATGTGCCGTCGCCGGGTTTGAGATGCATGAGACTCGGCCAAGAAATACCGTGGGTGTTATTCTTGTGTTTGTAATCCCTTACTGTCAGCAGCCATCTTTAATTAACAGAGAATCGTGCTGCCATCCTTACGGCACTACCTTTGAAATGTTCTGGGTGATTTCCGACAAAAGAGTAGCGTTACAAAAATGTTGCAAAGTTTGGGCTGGGAAGATTTGAGAGAAAGGAGACCAGCTGCTCGATTAAATGGTATGTTCTGAGCTGTCAGAGGAGAGATGACGTGTGAGGACATCAGTAGACGAATAAGTTTGAGTGGTGTCTTTAAAAGTAGGAAAGATTACAATATGAAGATAAAGTTGGAATTCAAGAGGACAAATTGGGGCAAATATTCGTTTATAGGAAGGGGCGTTAGGGATTGGAATAACTTACCAAGGAAAATGTTCAATAATTTTCCAATTTCTTTGCGATCATTTAAGAAAACGCTAGGAAAACAACAGATAGGGAATCTGCTACCTGGGCGACTGCCCTAAATGCAGATCACTAGTGATTGATTGAATGTGGTGGCGGCAGTTTCCACGTGCTTTTTGACAGCGGTCATCTTTAAACAACAAAGCATCGTGCTGCTATCTTTACGGCACTACCTTTGAAATGTGGTGACGGCAATTTCTACATGCATTTTGGACATCAGCCATCTCTAATCAACAGAGCACCGTGCGGCCATCTTTACAACACTAAACCTTATCCTTAGGCATGTAGTGGCAGGCAATTTGAAATTCCACGTTCTCTTCAAAGCCACAAGCTTTCTGACAGCGGCCACCTTTAATAAACACAGCATCGTGCAGCCATCTTGACGGCACTAATCCACATACCTTTGTAATGTGGTGGAGGCAATTTGAAATTCTATGTGCTTTTTGACAAGCTTCCATCTTTAATCAACAGAGCACCGTGCTGCTATCTTTACGGAACAAATCCACATACCTTTGACATGTGGTGGCGGGCAATTTGAAAAATTCCATGTGCCTTTTTAACAGCTGTTATCTTTAAACAAGACAGCATCGCTAAGTTCAGTGCTGACATCTTAACGTGGCTAAAACCTTATGGCTACTACCCTAAACACATAGTAGCGGACAATTTAAAAAAGTTCCGTTAACTACCATCTTTAAACAAGAAAACGTTTAGTGCATTCTCGACGCATAAGAGAGCGAACATAACTTCAGAACTACTATCTTGAAGGGGCTATCCGTAGTTTTACGGCAAGATGCCCATCCCGACGCGAATTACACAAGATAGCATCTGCTAGCATAGAGGCTACTGCACAAGATGGCGGCTATAAAATAGGCTGTTATAACATCCTCCTCCTTCTCCTCCTCCTCTATCAAGGCATATCTCCATCGAACGTGCATCACGAAAGCAAGAGTGTGCACGTGTTGCAGCGATTACATCATTTTGCATGTTGAGACTTGTACACACATACTTACTAAGCTGCTGTTCAAAACATATTATGACTAGTATCACATACTATAACTGCTTTTCCTCCTCCTCTGTCAGGGCATATCTCTATCGAACAAGTTTAAACATGCATCGCGAAGGCAAGAGTGTGCACGTGCTGTAGCGATAACATCATTGTGCATGTTTAGACTTGAACACATACTTACGAAGCTGCTGCTCAAAACATATTATGAATAGAATCAGACACTATAGTTGACGTCGAACAAGTGTTGAGAACACAAAATAAGTAAATCGCATACTGTAGTTCGATGTTGTAAGTGTTTAGAACACTGCATTGCAAGATAAAAACAAGACTAGAATCAAACACTGTTCAGAGAGATATCTTCTTAACATACTTACTGAGCTGCTCTTCCTCCTCTTCTGTCAAGGCATATCTTTATTGAACAATTTTAAACATGCATCGCGAAGGCAAGAGTGTGCACGTGCTGCAGCAATAACATCATTGTGCTTATTTAGACTTGAACATATACTTTACGAAGCTGCTGCTCAAAACATAATATGACTAGAATCACATACTATAGTTGATGGCGAACAAGTGTTGAGAACACAAAATGAGTAAATCGCATACTATATTTCGACGTTGTAAATGTTCAGAACACTGCATTGCAAGACTAGAATCAAACACTGTTCAGAGAGATACCTTCGTAGAAAAAGAAATCACTCGTCAACATACTTACTCAGCTGCTCTTCTGTTTAGCAAGCTGAGACCATGACATACTTACGAATCTGAACACCTTCTTTCTTGACATACTTACTCTTCTTCTTCGAGTGATGTAGTATTGAACAAAACTTTCAAGAGGAAGGAGCGGGAGAAGGAGAAGGTAACACCTAATCAAAAATAAAAGAGTATGCCAATTCTGCATTATTTATTGCATCATTTATGTACAAGTTTTATCTTGAATCATATGCTGTAGTGATTTCTGCTTGATGTTCGTGTACTTCTCCCCCTTCTTAATGCAGTTCTTGTATGTACATGTTTTATCTTACAATGTTCGTGTATCTTTCCCCCTTCTGGTATGTACACATATTAGTTGATGCTGTACCCTCACAGAACACTGGTAAAGGAATCACTATCCGATACACGTTTGTTATCGAAAGGAAGCAATGAACATTTATTTTGTTCGATCGTATACACACGATGCTTGCGTGATTGAATCCCTTTTGCATACAGAAAGCGGCATTTCTAGAGGTAGTGTTGAACGTGTAAACGGCTATCGTACGCCTTACGCTTTTTTAGAAGATTGTGAATTTTGAGTGTTATAGACATGCATTAGTCAAGAAACCGACCGAGCAGAACGTGCTAATATAACAACTTATTGTTATGATCTAAACTAATAATGTGCACTTTCTTAAAGAAGACCAACAAAGCGCATGCTTTCTTACAAAATATTCAACCTGCAGAATATTTCATTCCAAATATTAAAAACTCTAGGACACGTACTTAATGTTTTTTCGAACACTTGCAGGAAAAAATTCCGTCACTACAATACTTTAATTCTGCAGCGAAGAATGTCATATCTAAAAATCGACCGATAAGAAAAAACAAAACTTAGAATGTTTGATAGCGAATATTGAAAAAACAACTCTTGCAGGACAAAATTCCGGCAGTACAATACTTACAGTGCAGCGAACAATGCAATATGCAAAAATCGATCGATAAGAAAGACCAAAACTTAGAATGTTTGTTAGTAAATATTTAAAAAAACACTTGCAGGACAAAATTCCGGAACTACAATACTTTGAAGCTGCAGCATCGTAAGAGGCTACTAAAGGGCCTTTGAACTTATATAGAACGTTGATTTAGTTCTTCTATTTCTAAGTAGACCAAGGTTTAGTTTTCTGCTTGCTTCTCTCGTCGTGCATGGTTTGACTCCAATCCTGACTAGGTCCGTGAATGGGGACCGTCAACAAGGGCATACGGTCGTTCCTTGAGCTGACTGATAAGAAAAACTGAATTCTGTATAATACCGTTTAATATACGCGATAATACACTGGGTAGAAATACTTGGAAGTCCTAACAGACGCACAAAATTCTTTCACCAATTTTTTTGTTTCTGTGCAGTTAACAAAGCCATATCGAAGAAACCAACCGATAAGGAACTTACTTTGAAGCTACACTCCAAAATCGACTAATAAAAACTAATCTGTTATTTGTTGTAAGACTAGGGTTTAGATTAAGCGCTATATGCATAAACAGCAATTTTTTCTACAAAAACATTATAGCAAGAGAGTAAAAAAGAACTTCGCGATAAATACATGTATGTACAGTTTCCTAATTCATAGCTATAATTACGCATCAACAAAACTAATGACACATTATTTGTTCTCTATTCCACGGCATATAATGTAAATAGAACGTTGATTTAGTTCTTCTATTTCTAAATCAGTTAGCACCCTAAATCTATTGGGTAAAATATTGGAAAGTCTTCACAGACGCATAAAATACTTTCCCCAAATTTTGTTTTTAATTTTCGTAGCGAAATCACTTTAAATGGCTGATTTAGCGGTAGACTCGTCAGCGGCTTGGTGGTTGGAATTGAAATATGACCTATCTGGTTAATCTTCTACATGTTTTTTCTACAAAAAGCGGAATACTATTTTTCAGATTTTTCAAAAACCATGTAAACATATAAGATCGTTAAAAAGACTAAAACATACCTTAAATTGTGCAGGTTTCAAGACTGCGACTCAGATGAATGACGCTTAAACACTGCAAACTGCAGCTCGGATAAATTACGACGATAATTCTTGATGTACCTAAAAAAATATTAATGTATGTCTGTAGCTTGAAAGATATTCTAGAAAGGTAAAGTGAAGTTAGCACTTGCGTCGCACATAGTGATCATAGGACAGGAAAAGTCTCGAAGGTTAGTTGGTTTGTTAACAGCTGCTCTGTTATTACTGCTTGAGAGTAGCACATATTGATCGTTACACACAGCACTTGCATCGCACATAGCGATTATAGGATAGAAAAGGGCCCAAAAGTTTAGGATAGGAAAGTGCTCGAGTTTCTTAAGAGCTAGCCTGTTCTTACTGAATAACTGCCTAAGAGTAGCACATACACACACCACTTCCATCGCATATAGTTATAAAAGGATAGGAAAGAGCTCGAAGGTTAGTTAGATTATCAACAGAACTGCCTGTCACTAACCAACAGTTTAGTTGAAGACTGACTGGAATAATGTTTACGGCAGACGGTGATTTTATGAAAACAAAGAAAAAAGTCGTAATAATAATAATAATAATAATAATAATAATAATAATAATAATAATAATAATAATAATAATAATAATAATAATAATAATAATAATAATCAAAGAATTACACTTACTTTTAGCGGATGTGAATCGTGATGGTTGCTTCATTGAAAGTAAGGGAATACAGTAAACTGCTTTTATGCACGCACGATTTTAGCACGTTACACACACAGGCAATTCTACTGTTATGCGTCACTACATCCGGTGGACTTCGACTTGTTACTAGGCAGCAAAGCAAAAGTGAGTACGTTTTCAGTGCAGTTGTAACAAAAGTTTATGCACTACTTCTTTCATCACAGCAAGGAACTTTTCTAGCGCAAACAAAACTGCCAAAACCTTAAGTTTATAGATAGAATATTTAGCTGATAGTTCGCCTTCCGAGCTCTGTTTCCTGAAGAAGGACAGCGGCAACCGCTGATGACGAGGCGCATGTTAGGAGGGGGCGATCCTCGGGCTCTAAACTTAGAAAAAGAGAGGGGGCGGACATCTACGGTATCCCCTGCCTGTTATCTTGGAGCGACCTCTTAGGGCCTTTGAGCAGGGGCGAGAACAACACGAGACGCCGAGGTGCTAGAATTGAGTCCCTCAGGAGTTCTTTTACGTGCTAGTGAATCTACGGACACGAGGCTGAGCACCTTCAAATACCACTGGACTGAGCCAGGATCGAACCTGCTGTTTTAGGAGACGCCGAGGTCCCGGAATTTATTCCCTCAGGAGTTCTCTTGCGTGCTAGTATATCTACCGACACGAGGCTGACGTATTTGAGCACCTTCAAATACCACCGGACTGAGCCAGGATCGAATCTGCTGTTTTCGGCGACGCCGAGGTGAAGGAATTAGTCCCTCAGGAGTTCTTTTACGTGCCAGTAAATCTACCGACACGAGGCTGATGTATTTGAGCACTTTCAAATACCACCGAACTGAGCCAGTATCGAGCCCGCCATGTTAGGGTCAATAGGTCAGAGCCTTAACCGTCTGAGCTACTCAGCCCGGCCCGGCAAGAGAGAACAACACTTACAGGGCTCTGAACTAAGTCTGCTGCTGCTATGTAATTACTTACGGTACAGCGGTAGACTTGGAACTTGGCGAAAAGTGTTGTGTCCGACATTCTTTTCGATAAGCGAATGTGCACTGGTCGACTCTTGCAACAGCATAAAGCTCACTCTCTCTCCCAGCAAATACAACATTGAACAACAACAATTACAAACACATCCCCAGTATTTTTTGCTCGAGACCCTACTCTAGCAGCAAGGGGTCGGAGTAACGCCCCCTATTAACAGTGTAACAACATTTTAGGTGTAAAAACCACAGCCCGGCACATGGCCTGCTCAAGGCTTGCAGGCTTTTTACACGCAGCGTAATACTGCTTCCCAGGTGTAAAACAACCAGAGCCTGGTAACGGCACATAGCCTCCTCAAGGCTTGCAGGCTTCAAGATGTTGCTAGCAGGCTCTGAGCTGAGTCCTGGCTAAACTCCTTAAGAGCTGTAAGGGGGTGCAGCAACCCTCAAGCCCTCAAGTTGTGTCCTAGCTAACATTCTTGACCAATAATTCTCGAACCGGCTAACCTTAGCGTACGCCTAACAGATAAATCACGATCAACAGCGTTATGCAGTGCGAAGTAGCGAGGTTCAAACTAAACTGTCGTCAGCTCCGAAGATAGCAAATGCTAGGGGGCGGCTGTACTATAACGGCCGTTTCCCGCTCCTAGCCCTTTCCTGCTCTATAGTTTAACAACGCAAGAATCTGTTTTACGGCCGGATGCCCTTCCTGACGGCGAAGGTCTAACAAGGAATAGGACCTGAATTTTGAATCGTAAGAATCCGTTTTACAGCTAGATGCCCTTCCTGACGTGGAAAAAGTAATAGCACCGGGATTTGCAAGCAGTGTACGCCTAAGAGATAAATCACGATCAACAGCGTTATGCAGTGTGAAGTAGCGGGTTTCGGACTACACTGTCGTCAGTTTCGAAGATAGCAAATGCTAGGGGGTGGCTGTATTACAACGGCTGCTTCCCGCTCCTAGCCCTTTCCTGCTCGTCTTCCTAAAAACTCAAAAATCTCTTTTAGGGCCGGATGCCCTTCCTGACATCAAACATCTAACTAGGAACAGGATCGTGATTTTGAATCGCAAGAATCTGTTTTACGGCTAGATGCCCTTTCTGATGGCAACAAGTAACAAGATCGGGATTTTAAAGTAATGTATATATTTCCTAAGTCACTTCCGTTTTCAAGAATTAGCAGAGAGGTTGCATGCTTTGACTCTGAGTTCGTAGGTCTAAAAATTGCGTTCTTACAGTTGTTGCACAAAAATAGTTAAAGCATGTTTGAATCAAGTCGTGCAACATACTCAAATGAGATCTCCTGCTGGCAAATGTATATACGAATTAAATTTCACACGATGGGCAACTCTTGCATACTAAAATGTATTTGAGTTCAGATTTTTTTAGAAGGTATGTAAGATATGTAAATATGAGAGCTATTTTGTGCTCTCCTCATTTTACTTCATCATGGTGCACATTCCTCTTCCGTTGAATTAAAATCTGAGGTAGATCGGATAAGGACTCTCGCCAGATGGCGTGTACCGTGTATAGACCCAGTAAGTTCAGCTAAAGCTGGATTCTATTACACGGGATACCTAGACGCAGTTAGATGTATTTTTTGCGAAATCGAATTATTTTCGTGGGAAAAGATAACAATCGTTAACAGAACACAGAATATGGTCACAATCGTGCCGGTATATGTGGGGGTGTGAAGTTGGCACAACTGCTGTTCCAGCACTTCATAATACTGGATGTAGTGGGATGCATGAACCATATTGGAACTAGATAACTGAAACAGAACGTAAAAGAGTTCGTGTTTATTTAGTATTCTACAATAACTTCGTCATCTAGAAAAAACACTCTATATGTTGCTCCTGTGCACTCGATCGTTGAAAATTAATATCAATGGAGAGTGATGGTAAAGGCAGTAAAACAATAATTACCCTTACCTGTGACGAATCTAAACGAAACAAAACGTTCAATAAGAACACAGTACGTGTTATTATATGCCGTCCATCGAATGCAGGGTAGACCAATGTTATAATTAATTTGTTATTGCAACTAACGGGTTACGATTTGAGAATGTGTTTGTTTACTCAAAATCTTTGTCGCAAAAGAAATATGTTGAACTAGAGAAGCTTTTAAAATCTAAAGAAATAAAAAGCTAGTTTTACTCATATCATGAGCATGTAATACCGCCAGAAGAAGCTCTAAGAAGTACTTTTTTATTTTTGACGATGTAGCAAGCGACAACCAGAAGCACAGGAAAGACTACCTTAGTAGAAGTTGAAACTGTATCGTAGATTCTTTTACTTATGTCAAAACTATTCCTGCATACTCAAACATATTATTAGAGACAATGCTAATTTTATTATTCTGTTTAAAAAAGATGCAAGAAAACTTCGTCATGTTTATGATGATCATGTGAACACCGGTATGAGTTACAACCAGTTCACTGATTTATGTTATCGTTGTTGGTCGTAGTCGAAATTCAGCTTTCTCTTTATCGCTAAGGATAGCGAAATAAGCAATGGTCGATGTCGAAACGGATTCGACATATTTTATGAGGAATAAATACTGTAGTGTATGCATTAACGAACATATTTGCGAATTGTTGAGTAGAGAAAGAACATCACGATGACATCAAACAACAGAACTAGTAACGTCTATGTAACGCGACCATCATCACGGCATGATAATGGCACTAAATTACATCTGGATGAAAAAATATTAATTAATACAAACTACGTAACATCAACATCTGACGGAAACTTAAGTATTCAATGTAAAACGCTGAAGAACGTTGGCAAACCTATACACATGAAAGATGCTTGTTTTACAAATTATGTGTTAAAACCGTCAAGGACAGTATTATTAAAGAAGAAATACAATGTGACACTTTAGATCTTAGAAATGAAATACGTGACATATGTCAATTAGATGAAGATTCAGTTGATTTTAAGAACAAAAGGCTGAAAGGATTAGCTCCAGAGCTGAAAGGAAACGAAGCAGTTTCGCTTAACACAATGCGTACGCACACTAATAATGTGCAGAAAAATTTAGAGAAACAAGTCAATGACGTTTCAGCACGCATAGAATGTGTCGACTCACTTATAAGTGATATCGTGGAAAATCACCATCCTTCGACTGACAGTAACCTCAATACGGGTGTAGCAGATCCTGAAGAGGAACAGGAATCAATATCACTTTTATTTTTAGAGAAGCATACTTCAATTGAATGACAATGAATCAATAGATATGCAAAATAATTGAGTAACAAAGATCAGCCAACCTATTCATTCTATGGATGCGATCAATAAAGCATACCCGGAAAAAACATTCAGCAGCGCGAGAAGAAGACGAAACGGAAGAATGAAATAGCAATCAACAGAAACTAAACGTCGATGTGGGTGGAACGCTGAGTATGGACAATAAGCGATTTACTTAAGTACATAATCCGTTAAATCAGAAGGATGTTACAAATAAAATCTTTGTAGAACAGTATGCTGCTGCGCGGAGAGAGTTAACGAGTTAAAATTTGACTTATCTAAACTTCAGAAAAATTATCTACCAGTAGAATCTAACAGAGAATTAAATATGAAGAATAAACGAATTATAAATATTGATTTTCCCGCCCACGAGCAAGATGTTGTTAGAAATGTTTGCTACTGCAAAAGAAGAGTGTGAAGCGCTGAAAAAGGAACTCCATTATAAACCGAGAAAAACTCTTTTTCAAATGAATAGTCTACCAACAAATCAGTCACCATTACATATGCTATAAAATAAACGTCTTATGTATAAGCTTCCCCACACAGGTACACTAAAACCGTTAACAGTTTCACGTAGTTCTTTGGTATATGCGATGATTAATCATGTGAACAAGCCAATCGAATTAGAAGATGGTGCACCAATTGCTGTAAAGGAAGGTGATTAAATTCAATTCCCCCTAAAAAAATCAGAGCAATGGAATACTAACGATCTTCCGCTCCACATACTATTTGAATATACCACATATATGAGTAAAACAGTAGATGTTTAGTTTCAGTTAGAAAAATGCAGAAGAACAATGCAAAATGTCGTGTAAAGAATAAATTCGCTAAATTACGAAAAGATGCATATATATATTGTACCAGGAAAAGTTGATTTTCAAGAGCATGAGGCCCTTCTAAGTTGTGTCTATTCCTTAGGAGATGGTGCAGAGAGAGAGGATCGCAAGGCGAAATAATTGACATTATATTTTCTTTCCTTTATTCAATCTCTGGAAGGTCACCATATTATATCGCCGAATCATAGATATTTACTAGATAATAAATCCCAATTCCAACAACCGAATATCGAAAAAATCCAGTTGAACGCCGCTACGAGAGAAGTCCGAAGTATATTTGTTGAACTTAGCGTGAGGTGGAAGGTAGGCAGCCCACCGAACTCAGTGACGTACCCAGCGAGTGACGTGGCCGCCGTAAGCCAGCTATTCGCTACCATATATGGTAATGTTCCAGCTCATCCTCAAAGGTACATTTTGAGCTACTTTATCGCTATTTTGACACTGCCATCTTAAAAGCCTTTACAATGGACACCATCTGTTAAGATTTCACGAAAATCCACCGAGTATTATAGAAGTTATAAGGGTAGATAGTACCCGAGTTCTAGACACTTCCATGCGAACGTGTATAAAAGGAGGACCACCTGACATACGAATTCAGTGTCTGTCACTCCGCCGTCTCTGTGACACGAGTGACAGGAGAAATATTGTGTGTGTCGAACTTCTAGTTGACAGTCTGCGAAATCCAAGTATTGGAACTTCGGTATTTTCTCTAAGTGTTGTATCGGGACTTTATCATATTCTTAAAGTGCCTGAATGGGACTTTATTTTCTGCGAGCATCGTATTGGAACATTGTCATATTGACACATTGGAACTTTGTTATTTTTCGTGTGTCGTGATTAGACTTTGATATTTTCTTAAAGTGCCATATAAGAACTCTGTTATTTTTCTGAAGCTTCTCATTGGAACTTAGTTATTTTCGCCAAGTTTCGCGATAAGACTTTATTATTTTCTTAAGGTGACATACTGGAACATTGTCATGGGAACTTTATTTTCTTCGAGTGTCGTGTTGGGAGTTTAATATTTCGACATGTTGGAACTTTATTTTCTTCGAGTGTCGTGTTGGGACTTTAATATTTTGACACGTTGGAACTTTATTTTCCTCGAGTGTCGTGTTGGGACTTTAATATTTTGGCACATTGGAACTTTGTTATTTCTACATATTGGAACTTTGTTTTTTTTGAAGTGCCACATAGGGACTTACTTATTCGACGACGATTGAAAGGACTTTGAATTTTCACGAGTGTAGTGTACCGCATTGAACTTACATTTCGAACTTATTCGAACTTGTATTTTTTGAATCAATTTCTGGAACATTGAAACTTTCCGAGCGTGTAGGATGAACTTGTGCCCTACCAACATAAACTTACGTGTAAACGATGTGACTTGTTTTCTCAAGTGCCTCATTGAATTTACGCCTTGTAAAGACTATGAACCTTAGGGGACGTTCAACATTACCGGTACGTCTAAATGTGAAATATGCTATACTTTCCAAGTGCTGCACAGGGACTTACATTTTGATTCTTAAAGACTGTGACAATTCAGAATACGCATATCGCGTTCCCAGAAAGCCTAGAACTTTCCAGTATTTTGAGTGATCCATAATTTATGAAGTCAGACATTTTCCTTCAAATATTATTTTCTTTAATGGCTATTCACTTCGCCTATTGACGGAACAGGACAGTTTCCGAGTGCTACTTATTCAGTGCATTGCCAACATGTTTTAAATCTTCAGAACTATACGTTTAGGACTGCAGTGACAGAAATCCCCTAGAACATGCTGACTTACTGTGAGCTTGCATTATGAACTTGCATTTCTACCAGTACTTTTTCTTCGAGTGATTATTCCAGAACGTTTTGATTTAATATCTAGAGTGCAGTAACCATACTTAAAAGGTCATATCTGTTCAGACAGTGCCCTGAATGTGCGGAGTGCCGTGCAGGAAATTCAAGTGTGAATTTCGTCTCGAATCGAACCCAGGAACGTGTGCCAATCTTCGAGACATTCCAGAACGTCGAGACATTCCAGAACGTCGAGACTTCCAGAACGTCGAGACACTTCCAGAACCTCCAGACATTCCAGAACTCCTCATCCGAGCAGGTGGGGTCCCTGCCCAGTCGATGTCCAGCACCATCCCAGGACTTGGAGGTACCAACCAGCCACGACACTTCCACGCTGCTGTACGAAGGTGATATGAACTTGCTTTTGATGATCAATAAACTCAATTTATCAAAAGAATCTCTCAAATTGATAACTATAACTCTCTCTGTACCAGCTCCAATGATAAAGCCACTCTCTAGGTTAAGAATCATGCTCGTTAATTTAATATCAAGCGCCTTAAAGATATGAACACTTTTTACGGGTACAATATTGTACCAGGAAAAGTTTATTTTCAAGAGCATGAGGTCCATCTAAGTTGTGTCTATTCCTTAGGAGATGGTACAGAGAGAGAGGATCGGAAGGCGAAATAATTGACATTATATTTTCATTCCTTTATTCAATCTCTGGAAGGTCACCCTATTATATCGCCGAATCATAGATATTTACTAGAAAATAAATCCCAATTCCAACAACAGAATATCGAAAAATCAAGTTGACCAAGTAAAATTCAACTGAATAATGTCTTTCTCAATCAGTCAAGTCCATCATAACTTTATGGCATAAATTAATAATAAAGCATGTTGTAAGTAAATAAGAAATCCTAAAGTCTATTCTATTGGCACTTGCAATTTCAGTTCACGCTTTCTACAAAAATTAAATAACGTAAAATCGGTAATTCCTTCTTGTAAACACATAAAACTCAAATATGAAACATTTGAAATTAAATCTGATTTTCTGGTATAATGTTCTGATTATTGTCCTATCTTTTTTTGTAATTTATTACGCACTTGAAGTAAATATCGTAAATTAAGAAGTTATGATACACTTTCACTATGAATGAAACACTCAGTTGAAATCCGAAAGTTCCAGCAAGTGAGAAAATACGACATTATGAGAGCACACTATTATTTGAAAGTCTGTCTTTACTTTTGAGTAGCGTAAAGCGTTAATTTTCCAAGTTTATGAAATATTAAATAAGTGAGCTTTTGATGTTCTTTGTCAGTAATGACACTGTTTATAAAAGTTCTGTTCGAAGTCAGAAAAAATTTTTTTAATGGAAAAAGCACTGATATCACCTGAAATACGCCTTCATGTTGAGCTCGAACAGTTGAATACTGCTCTGCAAGCAGCAATCTGGAACTAACGCCACGATGTTCCATAGTACCACGTCCCTGGAACTGTCCCTCGTAGTACCAAGTCCACGTTGATCTGCATCAAATCTCCGTCGATCTACGTCGTTCTCCGTCGATCTCGAATCCGGATTTCTCATGTTACTAAAAGAGTGGCTTTAACACGAGAAAGTCCAACTGACTAGGTTAAAAATATGCACCATATGATTTTGCACTGTTAGAACTGATTATCAATGTCTCATAAATAATCACCATTCACTGGATGAGAAATACGTCGCAGCACTGTCTGTTACCGGTATCGTAAATTACGATAATGAGAAAATACACTTCCCTGCACAGTTCATCTTGACACTGACTGCACACCGTTCCTATTGTCAAAAAACTTTCATTCGAAGCACGGTTTATCATGGCTCACTTTCACAGCAAAGAAATAAATAAATAGCTCTCTCTCGTAATATCTCGTAGGTAATGTTCCTTCTCATTATCACAGTTCTACAAGTATTCATGTATGAGTCCTATACTTCACAATATCAATGAATTGCGAAGTTCATTATACAGTCTATCCACACGGGTTGTTTCAAATAGTACAGTCTGTTTCGACATAAATTAAAGTGTTCTAGGCTCTGATAATACTAAAAGAATGTCAATGTGTTGCGACCTACACTCACGATATTCTGAGTTGAAATTGTTCAAGATCATTACAATTTAAAGTAGCCGTGCTAACTTCAAGCTTGTTATAGTTATTCACACGAAAATTGAGATATTTGTCAAGTTCAAATATTGGTGAAATATTACAAGTCTTATGACTTTGATGTTATACACACGTTAATTTCCTAAGTTTGAAAGCCTGACGAATTGCAAGTCCAACCTTTTATAAGTTACTCACTGGTATTCACAGAAAATAAGTGACTACTTGCCGTCGAAATTATATAAGTATTACGATGTCCGGCAGTATGAATACTGAGTTCGACTCGTCGCGTGCAGCATGACATGAGAGCCAGCTGTGAAGAATGCGAACTGAACTGCTATGGTCTGGTCTGCTGCTTATATTCCGTACGACCCAAGGTTGCTTACCACGTCACTGGGGGAAGAGTGATTACTTTCTCGCTTCTATCTCTTGAATGCCGTAATTGATTTTTTTGAAAATAACATATGTTTAAAGTTCAGAACGTGAGCTACACGATGATGTATGTCTCATTTCCGTATCTTTATCGGCTGAAAAGTTAGAAAATTTTTCCTGTACATTTGAGAGAAAGGCGTGCAAAAATGTGGCAGTGACTTCACCCGCAGGTTCCTTGCTAGTGACGTGTCCAGTTCGTCACGAGGAACTTCGTATTGCGCTCACACAAGATGTCGGGCATACGAACATATATTTCTGCCGTCCCTTTTCAAAATATTCCGGCAATTATAAAATAATGTAGCAGCCTGGAACAGTTCCTGGTACAATATATATATATATATCGTAGAGCAGATATGGCATTAAATGTAAAGAAAAATCGGAAATGAAGTAGTTATATCAGTGATGAAGAAGAATCTGAAGAAGCAGCTCTGAATAGAAAGGAAGCAACACTCCTGCAAAATTATCTTAACCCACAATTAAGACACGAAGTTAATAGAATATTTGGGATACCAGTAGCTAATGGAGAACACTATTTAGGGAGTAAAAAGTACTGCTTCACGATAACAATCTCATAATTGACAATTACAACTATCCTTTAACAGAAGGTCTCCTTGAATTACTATTTCAGAAAAATCCAGATGCAATCTTGTATGACGATAATGATCTGTCAGCTTACAGTCATAGCCTATATTAAATTACAATAAAGTGCACAGGAAACAGTATGACGCAGGCAAGCAAATGAGACGGACGAATTCGTTCAAGTTTCAAACAATTATCAAGCCTTTAGTAGAAGATGCAGGTGTGAGAAATGGAAGGAACACACCAACATTTGTAAGTGTACTCAAATACAAACGTACAGGAAGAGGAACAAAAGCAGATAAGTGGAAAAATGAACAAAGTAATAAGATAGAATTAGTTCATTGGAATGATACAAACAATATAGTGGAGAGACTGAAAAAAGGTAATAGCATCTAGAAGTGCAGGCCATTCGTCACACAAAAAAGAAATCTCTTCAATCGAAGAAAAACTTCGAAAATCGGGTTTTAATTAATAAAAGAACACTGCGTGGTGTGACGGACTTCCATTCGCAAATGGATTTAAAGTGGTTAGATTCTCTAAGGATATATCAGTAATCTACGAAACTGAATGTGAAGACAGAAGGAGAAACAGACAACAACTAGCTACAGACATACTTCGATTTAAGGAACGAATAGACGACACAGAACGAAATTTTTACCCACACTTTATGAAAAAAATCAGAGAAGAAATAGCAAGGGTACTCCACGCTCCACTGCGAAAGAATTTTGAAAGACGGAGTGTAATTAGCAGAGGAAAAGATGGCCTTGCTGATCTTGTTTTGTCTCTGTTTTCGAAAGTTAATAGCGGATATACCGTAAACACATGTTGACAGTAATTGATGTTTATTCAAAGTACGCATAGACAATTCCACTTAAAACAAAAACAGGAATAGTAGTAGAAAATCTGGAACGTATTTATTCAAAATGTAAACGCTATCCGAAACATCTTCAAACTGACAGAGGAAAATAATTTTACAATATGGTTTTTCAACAGTGGATTACGAAAAGGAAAATTAAACACTATTCGACACGGAGCATCTTGAAGGCAATCCTAGTTGAACGCTTCAATCGAACACTGAAGCTGTGGATGTGGCAGGAATTCTCTGCATGTGGTTCTTACCATTGGCTTCGTATGCTACCGAAACTATTAGACGAATATAATAATCGAAAACATCACACGATTCGTACGAAACCTATAAACGTAACAAATGATCCTCAACAACTTGCAACTGTGTAGAAATAACGAGAAAAGAAGAAAAAGAAGTATTCGTATCAACCAAAATTTAAAGTATGTGACATAGTACAAAGCGATATTTCACAAATGCCTACACTCCCAATTGGAGTAATGATTTATTTACTGTAAGAAAAGTAAAAGAGATTGTACCGAGAACTTATTTGCCTCACGACTATCAAAATAAACCAATAGATGGAGCGTTCTATGCACAAGAACTGAAGAAACAAAACATCCTAGAATATACCTCATTGATAAAATTTTACGCAGAAGGGCAACAAATTGTTGGTGCCCAGTTTGGGTTCCGACGCCACTCATAATTCATAGGTTCCGAACGAATATATATTCTAAAAATCGGCAATAAGCACGATAGTATAATAAATTATTACTATTTCAACTTCTACTTTAATGTATACTAGTTTTACCTGCTTATAGTGACCGCTCTCTATTGTTGCAGACTTCCCTCTCTCAAGAAACAGTGGTGTTTATTTCTTTTGATGTCGATGTAGCACTTCACCTCAAGCAAGGAAATATTTATACGTCTCAACTATACATAATTCATTCAAAACTTTTATCTAACATGTATCTTAATAAATTATATTAAACAAATTGACTGAAGATGACTAAAAGTATAGATATAATCTTGTATTTTCTTTTCCTAAATTCGACTGCCTTCCATCTTTCTTTCCTAAGAAGAAAGATAAGTTTGCCTTACTTCCTAAGAAGAGAAAGAAAGAAAGAAAGAAAGAAAGAGAGAAAGGAAGGAGAAAGACAAGAAATAAAGATATATATGGCTTCGCTCGCTTTCTTCCTACTCCTTTATCTATCTCTGGGTGCGACGTAAAAAGTATTATCCCAGACTAGTTTGCCTTCCTTCCTAAGAAGAGAAAAAGAAAGAAAGACAAAGTATAATAAAAGTAAAGAGAAATGTATATACACTCACCTATAAGGGTGCGAATAAATTAAATTCTTCTTATTCTACTCCTCCTCCTTCTTCCTCCTCTTCTTCTTCTTCTCCTTCCACTATATCGAAAAGAATATTTAATGTAGAATTAAATATGCTTATCTTCCCCGATCCTACAATAGATGTTTTCTTGAAATAAAGAGAAAAATTAAAACTCACCAATTATGTTTCTTTCTCCTTGAAATGCTTCAATGCTATCTCCGAGTTTAATCAAAATTGCGCTGCATGAGCAGTAATTGAAAATTTTCAAAAAGAAGGGTGAGAAGTGTGGGCTGTCACGCTCTGAAATAATATAAGTGTATATACTGACAAAGAAGTGGTACTCTTAGTCAGAAAATGACATTATTTTATTTACAACAGCGCCTTCAAACGCCCCCTCCACTTCGCGGATATTCCGGAGTTCACAATCCCGTTTCAGTCTCAAAATCACCTTCAACGCCACCAGTTTACCGAAGAGAGATTTGCGGACATCGGACATGATGCTGTGTGTGTGTGTGTGTGTGTGTGTGTGTGTGTGTGTGTGTGTGTGTGTGTGTGTGTGTGTGTGTGTGTAGAGTTGAGTTGAGTAGATCAAACTTTGTCGTACTTTCAACAAGCGAATCGCACTTTATATATATATGCGTTCTAACGGGGACATGTAATTTGAAAAACTAGTTTCCAAACCTCGGCAGGTTCAACATCTCATGAGCGGCGGACAATATTCGGAATTAACCAGCATTCCGTGTCAACTTCACAGTTCTCTGCCTCGCCAACATTTATTTTTCGTAGCCTGAGGGTTTAGAGCTGCAGCCAAGGCTCGTTTTCGAGCAGGATTCACTGCGAAAATCGTTGGCCTTAAACGGGTTACCAGAAAGTTCTTGGGAACTAATAACCGGCTTGATTTTCGCGACGAAGCGAAGTGTCTGTCTGGCGTTCTATTTGAACATATGTGTACAAGATAATTTTTTACACACAATAAACTCGCGTCTGCTAATATCAAATAACATAACCTTACATCTAGCATTAAAATATGTATATAACAAGCGAATTCGCTCGCACCTCTAGTTGGACATACAGAAGAGAGTGGGTTCGAACCCTACTGTTGTCAGCCCAAAAATATTTCCCTATTTTCACACCAGGCAATTGGTAGGGGGTGTACCTTAAGGCTAGAACCGCATCTCCTCATCTATCGGCACCATAAGACATGTCTGTGTCTGTGTGACATAAAGCCAATTGTAGCCTATCATTTAAAAATGTGTAAATAAGTAGGAAAGTGTCGTCACCGTTGCCATCAGTGTTTGTTTAGAAACTGTTGAAGATTATGGATCGACAAGTGAAGAATGGGTTTGGGGAGAAAACTCAGAACCTAACACCAAACACCCTGTAAATGTGAAGTTTGTACGCCAAATATTAAGCCTAATGCGTTGGGTACTATATATTTCTCACTAGTAAGTGATGCCATCTCAGCATATTACACACATGGCAGCTTACTTCGATTGCCACAAAATCTAATTAACTATTTACCTTCTGGGTTTCTAATAATGTAGAGTTTGAGGGATGTTCCACCATTCAACACTTTGCAACAATTTATTAAATTACAAGAAGACCGGTTTCGACTCCCATGGAGTCATCATCAGTTCTTGGTGAAATTAAGGGGAATCTGATAACAATCATCATAACGAAAAATCCATGCAGCTATAGGTGGTTGCATGGGAATACATCATTGAGTTGATAGATTTACCTTGAAATGCAACATACACTTGGTAAGGAGAACTTGGAGCTTAGAAAGTTCCCAGTTCTGGCTCTAACAGTCTTGTGTTCGTAGAACACGGAACACTGAAATTATATGTACTGGATAGAAAATAATTACAAAACACAGCAAGGACACTTATAATGATGTTGAAAACTTGGCTCTCTGAGAGCATTCAACAGTCCTGTATCTGTCTAAAAAATGGATGAAATACACACCATGAAGCAAAATGTATAAAGACATAGATCTAGACTAAACTGTCACGCGTTCATGTACACGTAACACTGGGAACACTTGTATCGTTTGATGACACACTCGTTCAAATGAAAATACTATAACATATGAAATATTGGCGTTACTAGAACGTTTATGGGTTTAACTGTCCTGCATCCCCTGACAAAACTAGTGAAGTACATATACATTGAATGTTAAAGATAAACTACTTAGTATTTAAAGTTCTGGTTTTTTGGTTTCAAAAATTGTCATGTGTTCGTGGAACGCAGAATAGAACTGCTGGTTCTGCTACTGTCTACTGGAAACTAATGCATTAACGCAGCTGAAATTAATTGTTTGAAAGTTTTTACGCCAATGCGAAACACTTGGCACTTTAATATTCTTGGATCTGATTAAAATATCGCTGTATGTTATCGAACCTTCCAAGGCTAACGCCTCAACCGCCTGAGCTGCTCAGCCCGACTTCTTTAACTGTGTATTATAGTGAATTGGTTCATCTAATTGTGTTAATAACACATCGTGTTAAATTAAATTTTTCAATAATATTAATTTCTCATGCAAAGTGGTTACGTTATCGCATTTCTGACGAAGTCGTTCTCTGTGACATTGTACACGCTGAATTGATTTTTAGATTTGGCACTGTAGAGCAGGAATGCATTGCGAATGGAGTAAGAGTTGAACTGCTGCCTCTGGAACCGACTAACTGATGCACTGACGGCTTCTATCATCTATTTTCGCAACTGACAAAGTTTCATTTCCCACCCATAATAACTTGTGGTCGTCGCCATAAGACCTATCTGTGTCGATGCGACGTAAAGCAACTAGCAAAAAAAAAACAACTTGTGGAATGATAAATTACAAGGAGAACATTATTAGCCAGGGATCATTAAATATTGTTTCGGGGTATCATCGTTATTGTTAATGTAGTATTTTGACGATGACAACAACAACAACAATAATAATAACAATAATAACCACCATCATCATTTTCTGACACTATACCGTAATAGGAACGCCCGTGCATTAGCTTATCGAAGTGCATGGGTTGACGCCAGAGCGTGTACTGTCCATGCTAGGAACCACAGAGAGAAGGGTATTTGAATACGTTCTTTTGAAATTTAAGTCTTTGTTTATTCAAATTAGACGAGAAATAAATAACCATTTACAGATGTGAAGGATGGATTTGAGAAAGGCCAAATTTTTTGGAACTGGCGCTGTCTCTCGGCATTGGCGTTGGCGATATCCCGCGTTGCCGGTCTCCTACCCCTCACCATGGATCTCCTCTCAGCAACATGGTACCACGTTATCCCACGGCGGTTGACAGGTCTTGAAGGTCCAATGAGGATCGGGATCGAACCCGAGAGTCTAACGCCTGATGATTGATTTCGTGCAATGTGAAATTATCGATTCGGCATTTAATTCCACTTCGGTCCCATTAAGGGAGTTAAGAAGAGTATAGGCATCGCACAGAATGAGACTGAGATTAGGTACGACATTTCTTTACTGCAATGCACATTTTGAGAATTAGTACCTTCACTGAATAGTAATACTCAATACAGTTCGTAGAATTTACAAGTTCTACAGTTCATAACGAAAGAAGAAGATTAACACAGTTCAACATAAATGAAATAATTGTCGTCCGATGCACTTGACGACGTAACTCAAGTTAATAAAATATCACAGTTCATGACAGAAGAAGATTAACACAGTTCAACACAAATGAAACGATTGTCGTTCGATGTACTGTTCTGTACTTACTGGTCGGTGCTACAGTCCATTTAGCTCCTTGGCCTCCGTAATCACCTGCCTCCATTCATCTCGGTCCTCAGCTTTCATCCTTCAGCATTTAACTCCCATCATTTTAAGGTCATCTTAAATATCGTCAATCCATCATTTCCCGGGCCTTCTTCAAGTTTTTATATAAAAGACCTTTTTGACAGTATGGGTTTCTTCTATTCTATGAACGTGACCAGCCCACCTTATTCTTCCTTGCTTGAGTTTAACTACAATATCTGTCTGGCCAAACTATCCTTGTAACTCTGCCCTCATTCTTCATCCATCCTGATCTCTATCTGCTCCAAATATTTTTCTCAGTACCTTCCTCTCACACCGTAGCAGCCACTGTTCTTCTCTAGTGGTCAATATCTCTCATTCTGAGCCGTACATCAATATAGATCTTAGTAGTTTTGTGCATAATTTTATTTCCGAATTCCTGCTAACATTTCCCGATTTAAACATATTTTGCAAGGCGTAAAATCATCGGTTCCCACTTGTTATCCTTTCCTGTATTTCCACAGAGTTTTTATTGTCCATTGTTGTTCTTGAGCCTAGATATTTGAAAGTTTTAACCCTTTGGTATTCCCTCCCATGTAATCTTACTGTGGTCCTTCCTCTTGCTCCCTCTGTGTCTCCCGTTTTTATATATTTTGTTTTATTTATGTTCACTTTTAGTCCTAGGTCTGTTCTAACAAAGCATAGTTCTCTTCAAGAGCTCTTTCGTTTCTTGCAATAATTGCCACCTCGTCAGCGTATGTCATCACTGATCAGAATGGTTCCCCATGGGTTGATGGGTAGTTACCGAATTACTTTTCCCGGTGCTAAATCGAAGAGCAGTGTGGAGAGCACATTTCCCTGTCTCAGTCTTCTCTCCTCTACAAACGCCTCTGACAGATCCTGTTCCAGTCTCTTCTTGCATACTGTTGCCTTCAAAGTCATTTCTGTCTACCTGATAAATTTCCTCGGGATTCAAAACTCTCTCAGTACTTTGTAAATTTTACCTCTATCTAGATTCTAAACTTCATATCCCTGTTTAAAATCGACATTCTCTGATGAAACTGCAGTCATATTTTTTAAACTCCTCTAGTAATTGTCGTAATATAAATATCTAGTCCATTGTAGAGCGGTTTTTCCTAAAGCCTACTTGGTAATCCCCCAGTATTCTCTCCATCCAGAATGCCAGTCGTGAGGATAATATTTTAACAAAAACCTTGTAAGTTCCATCCAGCAATGTGATCCCTCGGTAATTTCCACATACTGTCTTATCTCCCTTCTTATGTATTGGATAAGTTATGCCCTCTGTCCAATCCCTGGGCATTTCCTCCTTCACCCAAATCTCCTTTATGAATTCATGAACGGCCTTCTCATCAACTCTGACTCCATTCCGTTGTCACCTGGGGCTTTTTGTTCTTCAATGGTTTAATTGCAATCTTGACCTCTTCTAAATATGGCTGCTCTATTTACTTCTCATTCAATTATCTTTATTCCCCATCGTCATTGATGTTTTCCTCTTCCCTATCATCCTCATTATTTCTGTAGAGTAGCATGAAAAATACTCCTACCAACTTTCGAGCACTTTGTTTTTGTCACCAATGAGGTGTCCATCCTTGTCGTTAAAGAAAACCGCTCTCGTATGTAATCCTCCCTTAAGGTCTCATGTTCTTTCAGAGAAATATCGTACCTCATTATTCTCCTTCATTTAATCCATTTCTTCGATTCTCTTACTCTCAAAACTCTGTTTTAGCCTGTATACCTTATCTGTACTTCTCCGCTTCTCCCTGCACTCTTCCACTGTTTGCCTTGTCCTCCTTCAAAACATTATTTTCCCATCTTTATACCTCTCTTGAATTAGTGTTAAGATTTCCTCATCAAACCATTTTGTTCTCTTTATATGTTCCTTCTTTCCCAAATTAACATCAGCAACTTCACTGATAGTTGTTCTCGGTATCTGTCACTTACTTTCCACTTCTTCTTTCTCCAATAACTCCTTTTTTATTTCCAGAAATTCTCCTTTTTTCTTCTTGTATTTCTTTTGCATTCCTCATTTTTCAGGCCCTCAAAATTGTGCTTTGCCTTTCTTCTTATTTCTTCAGTTCTGCCGAAGTCTATTTTTGTCTGTACTTTATACTAACAAGATAGTGGTCTGAGTAAGCTTCAGTGTCTCTACAGCTTCTGACATCCATGTCACTCCATCTGATGATATCCATGCCCCTTCTTTATGTTTATCCGAGGATACCAAGTACTTTTGTTTAATATCTGTTTTCCAGTTGCATTGTCAGTCAGTCTCTATCCATTATTATTACTGCCTTCGTGCAGACTTTCTTTTCCTGCTATATGTTTATACACTTCCTCTCTACCAATAGGGATCGATGACCTAGATGTTAAGCCATTTTAAACAACAAGCATCATCATCATTTTCTACCAATATTTGCATTCAGATCTCCAGGGTTCATTTTCACGTCGTGTATTTTAACTTTGTTGATTTGTTCCTCCAATTCGGTGTGAAATACATCTTCCCCCTCATCTTTCACCTCCTCTGTAGAGACATACACACAGGACTCTGTAACATTGAAGAATTTTCCCTGAAGTCTTCTATCATTTATTGCAGTAAAGTTAATCACGCTTTGCATTACAGACTTTTGTATGAGAAATCCTGTGCCGTTACTGCTTTCTTCACCACCACTGTATATCAGGATATGTTGTCCATACCCTAACATCCCCTTCCCCTTCCATCACAGTTCCTGCAATTCTGCTATCTTCACGACATACTTTCCCAATTCATTCCTTCCTTCAACTTGCCAGGTCTCTTCAATGTTCTCACATTCCAAGTTGCTAATACAATATCAGTTTTCCTTCTCGTTAGCCGCTTTTCTTGCCGAGTCGTCACCAAGTTATTCGAATTTACTTTATTCAACCTAAAGATATCAGTTACACCTGTATTTTTACCAGGTAGGGGAGTTAACCCTAAGCCGAACGCCCCAACCTGGAAGATCTGGGTATCACTCTTAGTCTGGATCGTCACCTTAGACCTGTCCGGCTTGGATGGCCCTACTAGGAACATATGCTCCCGCCGGCATAGCTCTAAGGATCACATGATCACGCAAGCCTCGAAAACTTCCGGCAAAATTTATTTTGCCTTCGCCAATATGGAGACACATTCGGGGGGTTGTATTTCATTTCATAAACATTAATTAGTAAATTCAAGTGCCATGTTATGATAGTTTCTCTATTTACAAGTGACCTGAGTCAGTTGACAATTGCAACAAAGTAATTAAACAGTTTCAAAAATAATGACAGTATTTTGTAACTAGCTTAATTTTGAATTTAAACTAATAAAAGTGTATGGAAATTATATACATTCATTTACACATTTTGACCACATTTGACCGCATTTGGCCCATTAAAACAGGTTTAAACCAATTTTGAACACTGTCGTGGTCAGTTATTAAAATGTTGAGGTTTACCCAACCTTATATCATGCAGGTTAGCAAACAGGCTACTATCTCTCTCTCTTCATGCATTGGGCTGGGGAACATCTCTTAACCTTCACAAAACAAGCAAACACATTATTTCTAGCAGCCTTAATTCAGACTTCTGACCCTCACCAGAAATCTTAAAGAGACGACTCTTGGCACAATTAAAAATTCAATTGCTATCAATTTATTTCCCTCACAAGCAAAATTGAAATTCGTGCAAAATAAATTGTAAGTTTAATTGTTTTCTCCAACTAATATCAATATATCAAACAAATCTGAGGACTGACATGTACAGTGAAAAAAGTGTCTCCTTAATACTACCACTGCTTCGAATAATTTCGAATAGTCGCGCAAGTTTACCAAGACCCAACAATTTAGACGTATTTCTGTAAATTAACACAGCAGCTACTTCACATACACTTCACTTGCTCAACACAGGGAAGTGTTGACCCCAGTTGAGCCCCTCCAAACGAGAGAATACTTTTCTTCTTATGTTTCCTATTTTTTAATCTCTAGTAAAAGCGTTACGTCCACGCACAGCGCTACTCTTTGAATCAAAGGTTTGAATTATTTGTTGACAGAAGTGCACACAGTTCAGTTTTCTTTTTCTTCTGCTACTAGTTCTAATATTTGTAGGACCACGGCCGGTTTAATGCTACGCCCTAGCTCCTTTCCGGCCTTGACAAGCAGGTACATGCACTGTAATCAGAGTAGTTTCATAGTTAGGCACGTGGCGCCTGCGGTCTGCGATTGTGAGGTAAAAATGAATACTCCTTGGTGGAAAATAAATTAACCTCAATTGTTGATGTATCTTAATCTAGAAGTATGGATATTCTTATGTAGGATAATACTGTTCAAATTATTATTACTTTCGTTAATATTTACCGAAATAATGTTGTGAAAAGTAACTGCAAGGAAATTGAGTAGACGAACGGGCATTCCTTAACTGTAAGTAATAGGCTGAACAGTATTCTCTTTTATTATTATTTTATTATCCATAGCATTTAGTTATGTAGATTAACTTACCAAAGGGGCATTGAAGTATCTTCTGATGTTCATCTTGACATTAAGCATTATTGTTAAATTAGAGTTTTAAAAGTCTTCAATTGTTTCTCTCAGGGTGTGGACGTGGTAAAAACATACGATTCTTTCTAATAAAATATTTAGATAGAACCGTAAAGTGGCCTCAGGCCTATAGTTTCACGTGGAAACACCAATAGTTTGGAGTGGTTAGTGGCCTGGACAAGACTATTTGTCTGAAGGGTCTGGACAAGCAGATTGGTCTGGATTTTTTAGGATAGGGCCTGGCCAAGTCCTTCGGTCAGAATCATGGCCGGACTACAGTAAGGCCGTGACACAGAAACTTGGCAACACTGTACCTTGGAGTCTTACTTGTAACATATGTGAAGTTAACCTTCAACTATGTATTCTCGATTAAAACGTTGCTGGAAGAGCATTTTTCATTGGATACATGTAAAACAATGTGAAAATTGAAATAAATACGCCAACGAAAAGATGAGGATGAACAAACATACGGCTACAACTAGATAGAACAGTACAATCCTATGTCGTATGGGTTCTGAAAACTGAACAACCATGATCAACGACAGGATCAAATTTGGGATAAAAATGGTTTTAGCTTCATCACACATATTTGATTAATTATTTATGACAGATTTAAGTAAAAGAACAGTATCAAATAAAAAGTAAATAAAAGAATCACTTCGTTTAAACTTCCATCTAGGAGAGAAAGCATGTTGCGATTTATCCGATTATCAGAAATAATGGTAAGCACAGTAAAACCGCATTTTGGACAGTACTTACAGCATTTTTGTCAAGTTAGCTAAGTCATCACCAATTAAATTTTTTACTGGCACCAATGCAACTGCAGCAGAAACACTGACATTTTTTTATCGATACCTCCACTTTCGGTACCTCATTGATTGAAAGTGTAAAATACAAATTCAATTTTCACTACTTTCTGTCAACCATCTGTTTCCTAAAACAGTCAGCAAGGAGGGTTTTATAACCTTTTAAGGCTACAAAATCTACAATTTTGTCTTGCTCAACAATTTTTTTAGAGATTGTTCCTCCTCACTTTTCTGAATTTCTTTACGCCTGTCATCTGGAATTTTTCTTGTAGATGGACTGGGTTTGGTTAAATAATAGGCAAGGTTAGGGAAAATCCTACGGAGAGCTCCAGACTTGAAATTAGGCCTGTCTTTTTGCTTGTTTGAAATATTTCCACATCTTCAAAGTGATTCGCACAGGCTGTACTAGATGAAGTATGGTTCCATTTGGCTCTGGGAATACATTTCAACTACGAGGCTTTCTTTGCACCATCCTTAGGAAATTTGAACACTGAAATGTGTCCTTCTTGATTAGAATCATAGTTGCCGGTGTACGAAAGAACACAGCAATGCCTTGGCATCTGAAATTAAGTCTCGACTTAGTTGTGTTTTCATACTTGTGAAACGTAAAGTAAAATAACAGAATCATGCCGCAATTTTAAACTACCGCAGTTTGAAAAATAGAAACACAGAATGCTTTTTAAAACGATGTGGATTTTCACTATTATACATAGTGTAACATGAGAAAGCTTCCTTTGCGGTAAGTTAATATCGTCCCAGGATACCAAATAGTGTGTAGGTTTTCTTTAAACTATAACACATAAAATATCTTCAGTATACTCTGAATTTCAAACAATGCCATCAATTTAATTCACGCACAACACAAATTATAATAAAAATGACGAACACAGAAGTCGCAGGCTTGACTCCTAGCGACGTTGTTGGATCTCCTCTGTCACGACCTAATAGTGCAGTCCGGCCATGTCTGAATAGGCTTGGAAATGGGTTGGAGGTGATAGCAGAGCATTCCATGTGAGATGCTTCATTAATTTGTGCTTTTGTTTTGCCAGGGTGTGTAATGGACTTTAATTGTCATGATTGAAGGGAAAGACGTCACATGCCACTTTACATAGGCAAATAATAATGCAAGTAGCTACATCAGCAATGGATCATGGCGTGTAATGCTCTTCATTAGGTAGTAAATGTAATTCTGCGGGTGGGATGGTGGATTCCTGGAAATCACAATACACACATCTTTCCTGTGACACTCATTCCAAGTAAGATTTCATTAATTTCTACTTCCTTATAATATCACGTGGATACGGGATATTAACTTTTCCCTATTTCAGATATTATAAAGAACCTTATTAAAAGTCATAGAAAAATATTCCTTTTCAGAAGAAGAGAAATCTTCAGTAACACTGAAGTAAGAGAATTGATTAAATTAATATATTTTGGAATATAATGATGTTGTTGTTTGATGTGTTTGGAATATGAAAATAAACATAGAAAAATAAAATATTAATATAATAATATAATAATAATAATAATAATAATAATAATACTAGTAGTAATAATAATAATAATAATAATAATAATTGTACCGGGAGGTACACCCCTACGCCGCACTTTTAAAACCTGCGCCAATAAAACCTTCTCCTCTACAGGAGGAACTCTGAACTTAAAACTGGACCAACTTGTATATTTTCTCAGAAGATGTCACTACCGTAATTTTTTATGGTGAAGTTTCATGAACTGTGTGAAATTCTACTTGTTTTTGTTTTCCATTCATCAAGAAGTTTGGTCATTCTCTCATAGAGGTCACTACAAAACTATGACCATGCACCCTGGTGCGAAGTGAAAGAACCTTTCAGAAGTAATTTTGTTTTCATAAGTTTTTCCATTACTAAATTTCGTTCATTCATATTTGGGTTGGCAATATTTATCCTTTCTTTCCGCCTTTTTTGAATTTAACCAATCAAGAATTTCTGTAATTAATTTCCTGCCAATCACAGTCTTCTTCGATTTGGTGTGTAACTTTAAGCTACCCAAAAAAATTAAGTGGGTGAGGCTGTTTTATTCATGAATGGTCTCGAACATTCCCAGAGGGTACATAAACTGCTGATTTTCACGCCTCCTGGCCACTTGATCAACATGTAACCTAGTGTGTGGACGTGTAGCAGGAGGCGGGAGGTGCATCTTTCATCAGGCAGCAGCTCTTCAGTAATGTAATGGCCGTTTAACATCTTACTTATTGCTAGCTCAGCAGTTTAACCCACGGGAAACTTTAATATGTAACCTTTTTCTCTAAAATGTAAGTTCTGCCGGCTTATGTAAAAACTTATAAAATCTGTAACTGTAATTCGGGGATAGAGATTGATTTACCCTCTCGAGCTACCCTTCATTTTGGTTTGAGGTGACTACGTTTTGGTAACTGGTTCTCTTCCTTAATGTTTTAAATCCCTTTCTTATACGGGTCACCTCCATAGTTTGGGAATAGTCCCTGTGTCATCGGCCTAGTGCCTTTTTAGGTTTTAAGAATGCATGTGTAGGAGCGCAAATACACGCCTCCATTACTTTTGGTATTTCGGGCCATTTACTTAAGCTGTTCTTTTTCGGCTAAGGCCCAGTCGCTTGGGTACAAGATACCCCCGATTCATTTTGTAAGTGGTGCCTTAATGGCAAGTAATTGTAAAGTATACTATTGCCTTGAAGAGGCTTGAAAGACTGAGAGCGTGTCAGCTCGTTTCTTGTGTTGTAAAAGTGTCTCTGGGAGGCCTGAGATTGTAATTGGGAGCAAGCGCTCCGTGTGTCAGGGGTTTTCTGCCCTTTTGAACACATTGTTGCTTGGTTAAAGTTGAACTAGGAGCTCAAATGTTGTAAAGCTAGGGGCTGGTAGCCCAAGGGTGTCTAGGATTTGAAATCTTGGATTTTTCTAAGCCTTACTTTTTAATTGCTATATCGTGGTTATACCACCTAGTGACAACTTGTTAAATTTTGTTATTCTTGCTTGTTAAAACTCAGAAAATACAACCTTTGTTAAAGTTTTACATTAACTTTGACTTGGTAGTTAGACCCATTAACCCCGGCACCTTCTTTCACCTCTGCTGATCCACCAAACCACGGTCATAATAATAATAATAATAATAATAATAATAATAATAATAATAATAATAATAATAATAATAATAATAATAATAATAATAATAATAATAATAATAATAATAATATATAATTCGCTGGGGCCATCAAGGACCACGTTAAGTCTTGTTGCATTTGACACTGAACTTGGCCTTCTATAGAGCCCAAATTTCCCTCATTCTTTGTGAGTGTGCCTGCTTACGCTCCTCTGTCCAAGGGGCACCGTGTCTTCTCTTCGGTTGCTCGTCTCGATTTAGCCCGTTCGTCAATATTTTCTTGCGGAAGAGATCTCTGTTAAGGGCGTCTTCAGCTGAGATATGTAGCATTTGCAGGTCTTCTTTGGTATTTCTAAACCAGGCAATTGTGGTTTTGGGGTTTGAATCAAAAAAGTGAAAGATTTCTTTAGATAACTTTCTTCCGTCCATTCTTTTCAGATGACCGTAAAATCGTGCCCGTCTTTTTCTGATTGTGTCGGTAATTTTCTCTATTTTGCTGTAGACTTCCTTGTTGGATCTCTTTTGATGGATTCCATTTCTGTACTTCGATCCCAAGATTCCTCTCACAATTTTGCGTTCTTTTTTCTTCAGTTCCTCAAGGAGTCCTTTGTTGGCATTTAGAGACAGGGTTTCGGCTGCATATGGAACTACTGGCTTCAGAACTGTTTCATAGTGATGTATCTTGGTGTTTTGGGAAAAGCATTTTTTGTTGTAGATTGTGCGGGATGTTTGGTAGGCTATTTCCAGTTTGCGTACTCGCTCCTGAAGTGCTTCTTAGTCCAGTCCATTTTTCATGATGATTTCACCCAGGTATTTGAATTTGTCTACTCGGGTGATGTCCCCGTATTTTGTATGGAGTTTTGGTGGAGCCTCTTTGATGTTAGTCATTACTTCTGTTTTCTCAAACGATATCTGCAAACCAGTTTGTTCGGCAATTTCCTTTAAAATTTCAACTTGAGCTCTAGCGGTTTCTATGTCGGTTGAGAGAACAGCAATATCATCGGCAAATGCTAAGCAGTCTGTTGCGATCCCTTTGGATTTGGTTCCTTGGTCTCAATGGCGCTTTGCGGTTTAGAGCAATTAAGTAAATTCTTGAAGTAATCTGCCAGAATGCTGCAAATTTCTTCATTTGATGTCGCCAGTGTGCCGTCCGTTCGCTCAAAGCATAGAGAATGTGGTTTACAGCCAGTGAGTTTGCGTTTGAAGGCTCTGTAGTACTCTCTGCTTTCATTCTTCCTAAAGTTTTGTTCTATCTTTTCAATGAGAGATTTTTCGTATTTACGTTTCTCAGTTCTGAACACCCTAGCTGCTTGTACTGCTTCCACGCATTGAGTCTTTCTTGGAGGACTGATTTGCAGGTACTATTCCACCAGGCATGCTTTTTGCTTCTCTTGATTTCTGCAACGTCTTTGGCGGCCTCAACAAGGAGACTTTTGGCGTTGTTAAAGTCACAGTCATTTGGTCTAGCCTTCTCCTGGAACTCCTCGACCCTTTGCCGAAGTTTATCATTGTCGAAGCGTGTGATCTGTTTGGTTGTCTTCCTTGTGTTTGCGGGAATTGGTTTGAATTTGATAAGAGACATATAATGATCTGAGGCCACATTGATGCCTTTCTTTACCTTGACATTCATAATCTCAGGGCTGTTTCTCCTGGAGATCGCAACATGATCAATTTGGAACTCTCCGAGAGCTTGGACGGGAGAACGCCAAGTTATTTGCTTTCTGGGTAGATGGCGAAAGTGGGTCGACATGACCTGCAGGTTGTGATTTTCGCAAATGGTCACCAGTCTTTTGCCGTTGGGATTGGTTCTTTTGTGAGCAGGGTAATTTCCTATAACTTTCTTGTACTTCTGCTCACGACCTAGTTGGGCATTGAAGTCACCCAAAAGATGCTTGACATGGTGTTTGGGGATTTTGTTCAATTTTTCATCCAGTAGGTCCCAGAAATTATCAACTTCGTCTGGATCAGACTTGTTCTTATCGTTTGTAGGAGCATGTGCGTTAACTAGGGCGTAGGTTTTGTTCGCGCATTTAATTGTGAGTATAGACAATCTGTCATTCACAGGTTCGAAATTTGCAACCGATTTAAGGATCTTGGTTCTAACAGCAAACGCGGTTCCAAGCATCACAGCTCCATTGAGGATTCCTCTTTGCGCTTTTCTCTTAAAAAATCGGTAGCCTTCAGATTCAAAAATCTCTTCATCTGGGTACCTTGTTTCCTGTAGAGCCACTATGGATAACTGATTTTCGTGAAGAGCTTTGATGAGGGTTTTCAGCTTGTCAGTTTGTGTAAGTGAATTTATGTTGAATGTTGCTAGAAAGGTTTTAGATTTTGGCCTGAGTTTTTGACTCTTCGGGGTACACCGAGACGCTCCGACTCGTCTCTTGCATGATGTCGAGTCTCCCCCAGAATCCGAACGCGACTCGTGCGCTGTGGCGTTCACGACGAGGGATTTATCCGAAAATTTACCCCCTGGGGTATGTTTCTTGAAATGTTGTGCCATCATGCTTTTTGACTTGACTTTGCTTTGGACGGGTACCCATCCTTTTACAACTAGGTTTGTTAGCCCTAGAGGTTGCCTCAAATGTTTTCTGGCTTCTGGTCATTTACCAGTCTTCGCCGTAACCCTGGCAAGGGACCAGTTTTTTCACGGTGGTAATAATAATAATAATAATAATAATAATAATAATAATAATAATAATAATAATAATAATAATAATAATAAAATATGAATATATTATTATTTTATTTTTCTGTTTTCTTTTATATTATACACAATTTTTTGAATGTTAAAATAAAATATGAAATAAAATTTTCTTCGTTTATTAATTTATTGCCATCCATGATTATCTCTCTGAAGATAAGCTTCAGCGAGCGCGAGGAAACCGACAGCGGACCGTTTCACTCGCTTTACTGACACAGGATAGGGCCAGCTTATGCGTGGTAAAATGTGGAATTCAAACGCTTCAACACTGAGCAAGGTTTATAGAAGGTAGCGCTAGCTTGCGAGGGTATCCGCAAGTTGTTGCTTAACCGCAGCTTTATAAATCCCTACTACCACCCTTGAGTGCACTTTCATCGAAGTTTTCTGTTTCTACTTTGGGCATTTATTCCCCAAAACTTTCTTCCGTTGAATAATCCTTTAGACAGAGTGATATTTTCCACATGGAAGGCACAAAACATATTTTTATCCAAGATAACTTGAAATTAATCACTTAAATACAAGAAGCAGTCATTATCGTTATGACAGCAAGGCCAACTTATGAAACTAAGTATTACCCGTGCAATGAACAGCTTAACAAGCTTTTACCCAAAAAACTTTTTATCTCAGGGAAATTTTATGTACAACTCTAATGTATAGTATGAATAAAATGTCATCTCAAACCACAGGGTTTATCAGCAATGTATCGAAAAAATATCAGGGACGCTTTTGTGTAATGTTACGAAAGATGGGGCAATCGAATTGGCTATGATCATTCTTCTTTACGAGATAATCATGTTACTTGGTTACTTCCGGGCGTGCGATTCACATTGATGAACTCACCGTCTTTACTATATCAGAGAGCCAGCCGCTGCCTGTTTCTCTGCGTCATAGGAACGAAGGGTGGCGAAGTAGGAAGGGGAACATAGAGGCAATGCTCGGTGTGACTGTATAAATTTATCTTTCGTTTCGCAAAGACGCATCTCAGCCCCAGTAGGCAGTGTACAGTTTGTTCGGGACATTCACTACTATACGAACCCCGTAGAAATAGAAGGTGAACATGTACCAAGAATAAAGGCAGCTTCCAAGTTCGTTTGTGAACTGTGCATCGAAGTAGGTGGGGTAAGTTGAACATCTACTGCAATCAAACCATTTGGCGAATTGTTTCTTTCGTTCAGCATTTCATTCCATTTACAATGTTGTGAGTGAAGGAATACGCATTTGCGGAGCGGCAGCGTCGCATATTCGAGCATGTTAAATAATAAAGAACGATACTGCGAACAACAGATCAGAGGGGAAACGATCTGGTTCACTCCTTGACTGACAAGTGTATCGTAATTACAGTATGTTCTTGTAATGTATGTGCAGTTACATCTATTTAATAAACGAACTGTGGTTATACTATTATAGATCTGGTCCCCTTAGCCTCCCATGTGTAGCGGTTAAGAGCCTTATGCTTGAAGAATGTGTTCGTAACTACTAAACCCATACTAGCACAAAAGTCCAGCAAACGCTTCCCATTCCCATTAGCTTCCATATCTTCCCCACATTTACCAATCACCCTTTCGTGTCCTTCAGTTCTATTTCCAACTCTCGCATTGAAATCGCCCATTAGCACTGTTCTATCCTTGCTGTTGACCCTGACAACGATGTCACTCAATGCTTCATAAAACTTGTCTACTTCATCGTCATCTGCACCCTCACATGGTGAATAAACTGAGACAATTATCGTCCCAATTCCTCCAACTGCCAAAACTACCCTCATCATTAGCTCATTTACGTGCCTAACAGAAACTATGTTGCGTGCAATGGTATTCGTGATAAACAGACCTACCCCATACTGTGCCCTTCCCTTTCTAGCATCCGCCAAGTGCACTTTGTAACCTCCTATCCCTTCCTCGTCATTTCCCCTTATCCTAATGTCACTTACTCCTAGCACATCCAGATACATCCTCTTTGCTGACTCAGCCAGTTCTACTTTCTTTCTTCCATTAGCCCCATTAATATTGACAGCTTCCTATCAAATTCCATTTCGTTCGCCAAGTTGTTTCCAAGGAGTCCCTCGCCTGCCAAATGGGAGTGGGACACCGTTACTCCCATAGATCCGAGGCTTGCTTAAAATTTTCTGAGCTCGGTAAATTCATGAAGCAGGATGCTACCCTACTTACACATAGTCCAAGTGAGGATCGTTCTTCTAAGGGGTTATGGACCACCGGTGGATTGTATAGTCCTAGCCGCCTGAGCACAATAAGGTCCATGGCTCAGAGTATGTCCGAGATACCCACTCCCATTCCATAGCAACTGGTATTCCGACTCTCAGAACAACTTACTAGGCCACTCAGCCGTTGCCCATGGTTCACGAACTAGGACGTAACTATAGTAACCCACACCATGAACCATTAAACAAATTAAATAAATATCACCATTCGATTCTCCGAATTTACAGCCTTTAGGAGAATATTACCAAAAAGCGGAATGTTAATGAAGAACACAAACCTGCTCTATTACGGGCGTTTAACCAATTATGACCTTTTCGAGCTAATATGGTACAAACCTTAAGTCACCCCCAAATACACAATACCTTTCTGAGCTCGTATATTGAAGCCAGACATCCTTCACATCATATTCGAAGAGAGCAATTCATTATTAAGAAAAAATAGTCACGTTACGAAAAGTATACTTAACCTAGTTGTAAACAATTACGATCAGTATATTACCTTCTGCACGGATGACGCAAAACGTCTACCTCCAACTGGAGTAGGTGCAGCATTTTACTTCCCATAACTGGCAGTTGAAAATAAATACACTCTACCATACTTAGCTTTTTCTTTTATGCCGAAATATTCGCAATACGACAGGTTTTATTTTTTGTAAAATACTCCGGAATCTTAAAAGCTTTAATATGTACAGACTCCCTAAGAACTCTTACGGCATTAGAAAACCCTGAACATACAAACATCTGGTATATTCAGAACCTACGCAAGTTAAGCTCTTACTTATACCTCCGAAATATTAAGTTAATATTCACGTGGATATCATGGCATTATAGTTTCCTGGGCATTATAAAAGATGACACACTTGTAAACGAGGCTGCGATGGGTGTCGGATTGGACTATTACATAGCAGTTCCAAACACCAACTTATGGGAACACTGTCGACGATTCATCAAAGACCAGTGGAACGAGGAATGGTGTCGATCGTCACACAACAAACGTAAACAACTATTTACTATTTTGAACGACATCTCTACAAACCATAGATCGCTTTCGGAAAATACATACGCCGTTATATTATTACAATTACATGAATCCATTCAAACCATGCATTCATGCCGGAAGACGTTTTTCGCCTCAATATTGTCGAATGTAATATATGTCCATGTGGAAAGGCACTTGGTAGTATAAATCGCATCTTCTTTTAATGCCAGACATATGAACATCAATGGCGTGAGTTCATAACGAAGCTACTCAACTCAGGTTACCAACTTTCTTTAAATGTTTCATGTTTAGTGTACCATCCGGCAGTTCACATTGCAGAATTCATAACCAATTTTTTAAACGCATATACTATCCTATCGTAAAGTTTTCCTTTCATACAATGTATGTACAGTAAAATCCTATTCTTTTATGTGATCCAGTCTAATTCGTTTTCAGTAAGCCGTCGTAACGCATCACACAGACGTGAAAATTTAGAACCATGTGTTCCAGTGTTCTGTATAATGTCCAAATAATAGACACCGATTAACATACTAATTAACTAATTTAGTCCCTTTCCAGTATGAAATGGTACTTTATGGAGCTCACCTGTCTTTGTTATGTTGGCAACTCATGTAGTGTATAACTAACTGGACGTAACGTTTATCATTAGGTGTTCGGCCGTTGTGAAGGGCACACGCATCTACCTGGTCACTGGAGCAGAGGCATTTGGTTTTTCACCTGTAGATAAGTAGTGTGTTTTTTTTGTGTGTTTAATTTTTTAATCCTTCCTTTGTAATTGTATAAACTATCGGATAGTGTACTCACCTTTCGGTGAAGAATGTCTTTATATAGTGGAGGAGGTACTGTAGGGAGATGTCCCGATACTGGAAATGATTCCAATGATGAGGACTTCCAAAAGGACGATCATATGATTGATTCTCAAAAGGATATTACTCAAGATCTCGTACGCAACAAGGAGCAAAGTCAGCAAGTTCCATTACACAGATACATTGTAACTCATCTTGGTCCACACATCATACAGGTGGAATCGAATGACTCTAACAAAAAATAGGACACCATAATCCTGTGGCTCTGGGAAGGTTGATCTCTGAAAGACAAATTGTTGAAGTAAAGGAAATACTTGGGAAATGTAGAAATAGTATTCATATTACTTTTCAGTGTGAGTCTCCGTCGCTCAGACGGCAGCGCGTCCGTCTCTCATCTCTGGATTCCGTGGTTCAAATCCCGGTCACTCCATGTGAGATTTGAGCTGGACAAAACGGAGGTGGGACAATTTTTTCTCTGGGTACTCCGGTTTTTCCTATCACATTTCATTCCAGCAACAATCTCCAGTGTCATTTCATTTGTCAGTCATTAATCATTGCCCCAAAGGAGTGCGACAGGCTTGGGCAGCCGGCACAATGCCTGTCCTCGCCACTAGATGGGGCTTCATTCATTCAATTCCTGACCCGATCAAATGGCTCGAAACAGGCTGTGGATTTTCATTTCCTTTCAGTCTAGTAAGGCTGCAAACGCCTTTCTTAATCACCATGCCGTTAGGGAAAAGCACTTGAATGCTTTCATCCCCTCCTCGAATATTCAAAGAGAACGGGTAGTAAGAGGGGTAGATACGACACTTTCGGAATCAGATATCTTAACCTGCCAGTGCACGGCTTGGGCCTGTGAAAGCCATGCGCTGGAATTTCCTATATTTTTGGATAGACGGCGGGAGCTGCACATTTTCGGCATCTGGTACCTTCCTATTTTCACCGGTGTAGTACTCCTGCAGACGAACAAGGAAGTGAGCATTAGTGCGTGAGCTGTGGCAAGTTTTAGTGCTCTGTGGGCCTGTGGGAAACAATCCGTGCAGTCATATAGGTTTTTTGCATAAGCATTTTGGTTTTTCAATTTTAACCGTGTACATATAGATTTAATGTTGGTTTCTAGGGTGATTTATTGTAGCATATTGTCCAAATCCGCGGTGTAGTGTTAGCTATTCTGTCTTTCGCCTTAGTTCTTTGTTTTTTGCACAGAGGTGAGACTGAAAATGGGTGCACCTAGGTTAATGAGTTCGTTTCTTCGTAGGTCTAACAAAAAGGAGTGTTACGATGTCAGCAGTATGGAACGAGTTGGCGAATTATTGGAGGAACCATTATCAGATGATGATATATCCGATATCGCTGATTCTGATACAGAATCCGAGTTTGTTATTACTAGTGACCATAATACAGACTCGGAGACTGGCGCAGACGTGCAAAAATAAGAAGAGTAAGAAGTAGAAGGAAATGATTCAAGAGTGAACCAGTCTGAACCCAACAATCATTTGATGGGTAGAGATCAAACTACAAAGTGGAAGAAAATGATACCCACCGCAAATATTCGTACAAGAAAACACAGAATTGTGCACAAATTGCCCGGGTAATAGGAGCTGCTAAAGGAGCAAAATAAGTTACAAATCCTATAATTTGTTTTTCAACAGTGGTATGGGCGAAAGTATTTTTGCGTACACGAGTGTCTTCATTGTAGAAATTTCTTCCAGATATGAAGATCCGAGTGACCTTAAACCTACGACAGTTTCAGAAATTAGAGCACTTACAGAACCTCTGTATGGTATGGGTTTCCTTCACGGTGGAATAGTGAATATTCAAGGTTTCTGCTCTGCTGATGGCTTGGGAACGGAGCGCCTTATAGTGACTACGGCTTTCAGACGTTTCAGATTTCTTCTGAAATGTATTCGCTTTGATGATGTGGGGACCAGGCAGCAGAATAGGGAATTTGATAAATTGGCAGCTGTAAGAGAAATGATGGAAACATTCAATGGAAACTGTAGGAAAGCCTACTACCTTGGATAATTCATGACATTAGATGAGATGCTTTGGTCTTTCCGGGGACGGTGCAGTTTTAGAATGTACATTCCTACGAAGCCAGGTAAATACGGACCGGGCGAGTTGGCCGTGCGCGTAGAGGCGCGCGGCTGTGAGCTTGCATCCGGGAGATAGTAGGTTCGAATCCCACTATCGGCAGCCCTGAAAATGGTTTCCCGTGGTTTCCCATTTTCACACCAAGCAAATGCTGGGGCTGTACCTTAATTAAGGCCACGGCCGCTTCCTTCCAACTCCTAGGCCTTTCCTATCAGTAGTATAATGGGACAGTTCTGCGGCCTCCTCCTCCGCCCGCGGTGCGGGAAATTTGAATTTTGGCGGGAAATTTGAATTCTGGGGGAAATTTGAATTTTGGCGGGAGATTTGAATTTGTAAACAAAGCCACGTGCTTTTTGACAGACAACAACGCATCGCTAACCTCACTGCTGCCATCTTGACGGGCCTAAACCTCACTAGTGCCAACTTAACCTAACTAGCATGAGGTAAACAAAGCCACGTGTTTTTTGACAGCCACGTGCTCTTTGACAGACAACAATGCATCGCTAACCTCAGTACTGCCATCTTGACGGACCTAAACCTCACTAGTGCCAACTTAACCTAACTAGCGCGAGATAAACAAATTCACGTGCTTTTTGACAGCCACGTGCTTTTTGACAGAAAACAACGCATCGCTAACCTCAGTACTGCCATCATGACGGGCCTAAACCTCAGTAGTGCCAACTTAACCTCACTAGCATGAGGTAAACAAAGCCACGTGTTTTTTGACAGCCACGTGCTTTTTTGACAGCTGTCACTTAACCTAACTAGTGCGAGGTAAACAAAGCCACGTGGTTTTTTTGACAGCCACATGCTTTTTGACAGACAACAACGCATCGCTAACCTCAGTACAGCCATCTTGACGGGCCTAAACCTCACTAGTGCCAACTTAACCTAACTAGCATGAGGTAAACAAAGCCACGTGTTTTTTTGACAACCACGTGCTTTTTGACAGATTTGTAAACAAAGCCACGTGCTTTTTGACAGACAACAACGCATCGTTAACCTCAGTACTGCCATCTTGACGGGCCTAAACCTTAGTGGTACCAACTTAACCTAACTAGCGCGAGATAAACAAAGCCACGTGCTTTTTGACAGCCACGTGCAGCTGTCATCCGTCATCTTTAAACACTGTGCTGCCCTCTTGCGTCACCTGTCATCGGCAGTGCTGCCATCTTGGCGGGCCTAAACCTTAGTGCTACCAACTTAACCTCACTAGCTCGAGATAAACAAATCCACGTGCTTTTTGACAGCTGTCATCCGCCATCTTTGAGCATCGTGCTGCCCTCTTTAGCTACTTACCTTTGAAATGTGGTACATCATCCGCCATCTTGCATCCGAAACCTCAGTGCTGCACTCTATGTAGTGACGGCAAATTCCACGTGCTCTTGTTTGGAAACAAAGCCACGTGCAGCTGTCATCCGCCATCTTTGAGCACCGTGCTGCCCACTTTAGCTACTTAACTTTGACAGTTGTCATCCGCCATCTTGCATCCGAAACCTCAGTGCTGCACTCTATGTAGTGACGGCAAATTCCACGTGCTCTTGTTTGGAAACAAAGCCACGTGTAGCTGTCATCCGCCATCTTGCATCACAAACCTCAGTGCTACACTCTATGTGGTGGCGGCAAATTCTAAATGTTTTACAAACCTATGCCCTTTTTTGACAGCTGTCATCCGCCATCTTTAATCACCGTGCTGCCCTCTTTAGCTACTTACCTTTGACAGCTGTCATCCGCCATCTTTAATCACCGTGCTGCCCGGTGGCGGCAAATTCCACGTGCTCTTGTTTGGAAACAAAGCTTTTAATCCAGAGAGAACAGTGCTGCCCGGTGGCGGTAAATTCCACGTGCTTTACAAAGCTACGTGCTTTTTTGACAAAAAATTCTGCTCGCGAGATACTTACCGAACTAGACGATACTATACTTACGAATCTGCTCATCACCTTCTTTCTTCTATGAGTAATAAACAAAAACTCTATCTTGCAAATAAGGAGCGGGAGGAAGGTAATACCTAACCTAAAATAAAAGAATATGCCAATTCTACATTATTTATTTACATCATGTATGTACAAGTTTTATCTTGAATCATTTTACCCTAGTGATGTTTGCGTACTTCTCGATGCAATTCTTGAGTGTACAAGTTTAAACTTGCTGTAGTACGCTCTCAGCGTACCTCCCCCCATACAGTGAATTGTGATGTAAGACAGCGTAACGTAAGTACACACCTCTAGCATAATGTTTATGTAAAGTAGTACCTATCAATACTACTATGCCCCCAGGCTAGCGTGTTGGTAGAATTTGGAATGACAAACCGTTTACAATCATCGCTATTAAGGGCTACCTTACTAATTAAATGAGTGTACAACTGGTGCTTCTTGCTTCTAATGACAGACATTTGCTTATGCAAAACAGGTGGATTACTTTTAATGCAATTGTTATAGTTTTCAAAACTTAGCTGATTCTGAACGACATTCTTTTTAACCCCCTTCAATCTCTTTATTGGTAATTCATTTAAGAGTTTTATGCAATATGACTTGGATTTAGTACCTACAAATGAATCGATAATATTCCCAGCACATTCATCTTTCATTTTACCTAGAACCTTTTTGTTCACTAGCGGTAGATGATATTGATTATCTGCAGGATAGTTACTTGTATCAAACCTACCCAAGTCCGGCTTTATATCATTGTAATAGTCATCAGTTTTGATTTGATAAATAAAAGAATCGGTATCTGTGTAGAGCAATTGCGCATTATGCGCGTACTTCTTCATCATATAATCGTAATGGAATTCATACATGAGTGTTTTAGCCAATTCAAGTACTGCAAAGCCGACGTAGGTAGGTTTGTCATACTTAACCTTAACACGATTCATCTGTATAATAACTAAATTCTCATGTATGATGGTGCAGCTGTGGAAATTTGGTTTACTTATTAAATAGTTAGCACCATACCTTTTCTTAATATTATCCCAGTTTGTAATCAATTTTACATCAACGCGTTTGTCAACATTTTCCATAGTCTTACCAAACACACTGTTATTCATGAGCTTGTAGAAATCTTTTTCAAACTCGTTAACCGCATTCGTTCTTAAATTATTGTTCAGATCGATATATGGCTTTAGCCATGGTGACTGATTAAATTCTAGTACGCGATGAATTTTGGATAACTTCAAACCATGCTGCAAACACTGTCTTAAGTTTCGGTAATGAATGATATACTTAGATTTATCGCACAAATTAGCAATGAGCATTTTCGTCGTTGATGCAATGTACGGGGGCTTCATATTTTCAGGGCAGAACGGTAGGTCATTATGAGAAGTGTGTAACTCTTTAGGATACTGTAAGTCAACTTCGAGGAAATAGCCTTTATCAGCTTCATCACCTAGAGCGTGTAGCTGTAAAGCATCAATTTCGCACTGCGTTAGCCAGCGGAAACCACTCACCGGTAGATGCTGACTCATCGCCCACCCATACTGATTATTAGCATCGAGGTAAACGATATACCGAGATTCCTGACTAGAATCGAAACTCGGCATGTACTTATTATTCGCCTTCGAATACCGCCCGCTGCACTGACTTAGACCACCTCGAATAGATGATTTTATAAAGCGCACCATATCAATATCAGTCAGCAGTTCCAAATTCACCTGTGTGTGTTTTAGCATAGCATCCCAACTTAACCCAGGTGCAGTAAAATACTGACATGGGTCAAGGCTGTAGGTGTTCATGCAAACACAGCGAAAATTTTCAAAAACATCAGCTACAAAAGTACATCTGTCTTTAAATATAAATCGGAGTATTCACCCAGCGTTTGAATGTGGAACTGCTCCCAGATATGTTGTGCATGTAAATAGTCATCATCACTAATATCTGCTGAATTCAGCGAGCTGTAAAAGGATTGTTTCGATGGTAAGGCGCGTTCTTCGAGGCGGTCTAAGCAGTCGAGATATTCATAACAAAAACACCCTTACGCCGAAGTAAATTAAACTGCGCTTCTTCGGGAAAAACGCATCGAATTTCCGTAAATTGTTCAGCCTGTAAATGACTAGAAAGTTTATCGAGGCTACTCGCCATAAAGCGAAACGAGTCAAGGAATCTCAGTTTTATAGAATGCTCAGCATCTACTTTTACAGACTTTGCAAACGCAATGTACCGCTCTTTATTCTGAGGGATTATATCTACTTTTTCATCTGAAGCTCCAAATTGTGAAATGATGAAATGAGAGTCGTAACCAGATAAGTTATGAAAAATTACAGGGATAAATTTAGGAACTCTATACTTAAGATTACAGCTATAATGAGCGGCACATCTGTAGAAACCAGTTAAATGATCATGATCAAAAACTTTAGGGTCATTTTCGGAAAATTCCCCATCACAAATGCTACACTTTGTAGCACGTTCATGATCATTTAACTGAATTTCGGTGAGTGGCTTCATAGGAATATTACTATTTAGAATACGACCAAGACGAACTGCATCACTTTCAAGTCTTTCTAAAAATACTTTAGCAGCATCATGTCCTCGATACAGCTCTACCTTGTTAAGCGTACTATCGTAACTACACTTGATGTAATACGCGAAGCTATACGGGACATGCATATGCGTAGTATTAGTGAAAGATTTGTCAGGATTAGGTGAGCATGTGTTGCATGGCGTGAGGAGGGCTTCAAAGTCTGCATAAATCACGAACGGTACCCACATCTGCTTGTGAAAATTTGTAAATTTTAAAACATTATTGCCTGTAGTAGGTATCTCTGTACGTACATGATTGCAGTCATTCTTGGAGTGCTTCGTTAACTGATCTTCAGTTTTAAAATACTGCAAGCATCCATCACATAGCCACTTTTTACCATCATGTTTTGACAACTGACTGCTAACAGGTCTACTCAGATTTTTAATCCAGCAAAAGTGGCTATTTTCACTGTTTTCAATATAGAGTAAATTAACATGAGTACTCTTCTTATGACATGTATAATACAGAGGACCTACTACAGACTTTTTCTCTACACCATACACATTAATACTAATGTTATTTAGTTCCTCAAAGCGCTTAATATCTTTTAACTGCACAGGAAATTCTATACTATCGAAATTTAGCTGCGTTGAATAGTGTGGATAGGATGATGTTCTCTTAGCTACGTCTGATTTCGCAGGATTTAAAGCTGACATCACCGCCCATGCAAAACATGCTTCGTCATTTTTTTGGATGTTTACAACAGCTTTTCTTTGCTGAATCCATGTCGGCAGCTCGATGTACGATGAACCTCGCATGGGATTGAACTTATTGATGTTAACTTGTAGATACATTATTTCAACTAAAGCCCACCCTGATTCCTTTTCCTGAAATTCCTCGCTCTTAGTTGAAATAATGTTAGAGACATCTCTAAGTACATCACCAAAATTAGTCGACTGACTTATGACAAAATTCTTCGTATTAAATGATTTATTGTGCGTTATTTCGGATTCATCCGTGCTTTTAATGTACAAGGCGAAAAGTTCAAAATTAACTTTAAATAAATTATGATTGGACAAAGATTTAGCAAGAAGCTGTTGTACATCCGGTTGAACGCAATTTAAAAACTTTGAAGTGCTCTGAAACTTTTGACTGGTGCGAATTCTGTAACTAGCAATCCTACTTTTAAATGCTGTATTAATTTCCTCGATGTTTGCGTTACTACCACTTCTACACGCATTATTTTTATGTGCATTACTCCGTAAGTGTCCCTGAAAATGCGAAGATGATACATCAGTGTTACAGTGCTCGCAGTGAATAGTTTGAAGTTCATGATTTTTTCTAGGTTTTTTACTACTAGTACTTTCTACAGCTACATCAGTAGCTGCACGCTTTTTCGCTACTACTACCTGAGGGCAAGTAGATATTTGATGTACCTCTGCTAAGTGAGCCTCGTATCGCACTACGTTAGCGAAATACACACTACAAACTTTACATAAAGCAGATGTTATGCTAGGGTGTTTTGATTTCATATGGCGCATGAAGTTATCACGCCTTGCAAACGTTACATTACATTCCTCGCAGCAGGGGAACATCTGAAAAGAGAACGACCGATAGAGATTAGGTGAAAGTTACGGAAGAAACCAAGTTTCAACGTATAGAGGTTGGACATGGCTGTGAGTTAGGCCTATAGCATGAGGATTGAAGAGAACGACTATTTATCAATAGACTAAAGTTACGATGTTCGGAAGAAACCAAGTTTCAGCCTGTTGAGGTCAGTCATTGCTATGTGTGCGTGTTTGAAATTATACCTCGTCTATAGCGTGAGGATTAAAGAGAACAACTATTTATCAATAGACTAAAGTTGCGATGTTTTAGAAGAAACCAAGTGTCAGCCTGTTGAGGGCAGACATAGCTATGTGTGCACCCCGTCTATAGCGTGAGGATTAAAGAGAACAACTATTTATCAATAGACTAAAGTTACGATGTTTTAGAAGAAACCAAGTTTCAGCCCGTTGAGGACAGACATAGCTATGTGTGCGTGTTTGAAATTAACCACGTCTATAGCGTGAGGATTGAAGAGAACAACTATTTATGATTAGCTTAAAGTTACGATGTTTTAGAAGAAACCAAGTTTCAGCCCGTTGAGGATAGACATAGCTATGTGTGCGTGTTTGAAATTATACCACGTCTATAGTATGCGGGTTGAAGAGAACAACTATTTATGATTAGCTTAAAGTTACGATGTTTTAGAAGAAACCAAGTTTCAGCCCGTTGAGGATAGACATAGCTACGTGTGCGTGTTTGAAATTATACCACGTCTATAGTATGCGGGTTGAAGAGAACAACTATTTATGATTAGCTTACAGTTACGATGTTTTAGAAGAAACCAAGTTTCAGCCCGTTGAGGATAGACATAGCTATGTGTGTGTGTTTGAAATTATACCACGTCTATAGTATGAGGATTAAAGAAAACAACTATTTATGATTAGCTTAAAGTTACGATGTTTTAGAAGAAACCAATTTTCAGCCCGTTGAGGATAGACATAGCTATGTGCGCGTGTTTGAAATTATACCTCGTCTATAGCGTGAGGATTAAAGAGAACAACTATTTATCAATAGACTAAAGTTACGATGTATTAGAAAAAACCAAGTTTCAGCCCGTTGAAGATAGACATAGCTATGTGCGCGTGTTTGAAATTATACCTCGTCTATAGCGTGAGGATTAAAGAGAACAACTATTTATCAATAGACTAAAGTTACGATGTTTTAGAAGAAACCAACTTTCAGCCCGTTGAGGATAGACATAGCTATGTGCGCGTGTTTGAAATTATACCTCGTCTATAGCGTGAGGATTAAAGAGAACAATTATTTATCAATAGCTTAAAGTTACGATGTTTTAGAAGAAACCAAGTTTCAGCCCGTTGAGGATAGACATAGTTATGTGCGCACCTCGTCTATAGCGTGAGGATTAAAGAGAACAACTATTTATCAATAGACTAAAGTTACGATGTTTTAGAAGAAACCAAGTTTCAACCTGTTGAGGATAGACATAGCTATGTGTGCGTGTTTGAAATTATACCACGTCTATAGTATGCGGGTTGAAGAGAACAACTATTTATCAATAGCTTAAAGTTACGATGTTTTAGAAGAAACCAAGTTTCAGCCCGTTGAGGATAGACATAGCTATGTGTGCGTGTTTGAAATTATACCACGTCTATAGTATGCGGGTTGAAGAGAACAACTATTTATCAATAGCTTAAAGTTACGATGTTTTAGAAGAAACCAAGTTTCAGCCCGTTGAGGATAGACATAGCTATGTACGCGTGTTTGAAATTATACCACGTCTATAGTATGAGGATTAAAGAGAACAACTATTTATCAATAGACTAAAGTTACGATGTTTTAGAAGAAACCAAGTTTCAGCCCGTTGAGGATAGACATAGCTATGTGCGCGGGTTTGAAATTATACCCCGTCTATAGCGTGAGGATTAAAGAGAACAACTATTTATCAATAGACTAAAGTTACGATGTTTTAGAAGAAACCAAGTTTCAACCTGTTGAGGATAGACATAGCTATGTGTGCGTGTTTGAAATTATACCACGTCTATAGTATGAGGATTAAAGAGAACAACTATTTATCAATAGACTAAAGTTACGATGTTTTAGAAGAAACCAAGTTTCAGCCCGTTGAGGACAGACATAGCTATGTGTGTGTGTTTGAAATTATACCACGTCTATAGCGTGAGGATTAAAGAGAACAACTATTTATCAATAGACTAAAGTTACGATGTTTTAGAAGAAACCATGTTTCAGCCTGTTGAGGGCAGACATAGCTACGTGCGCGTGTTTGAAATTATACCTCGTCTATAGCGTGAGGATTGAAGAGAACAACTATTTATGATTAGCTTAAAGTTACGATGTTTTAGAAGAAACCAATTTTCAGCCCGTTGAGGATAGACATAGCTATGTGTGCGTGTTTGAAATTATACCTCGTCTATAGTATGCGGGTTGAAGAGAACAACTATTTATCAATAGACTAAAGTTACGATGTTTTAGAACAAACCAAGTTTCAGCCTGTTGAGGACAGACATAGCTATGTGCGCGTGTTTGAAATTATACCTCGTCTATAGCGTGAGGATTAAAGAGAACAACTATTTATCAATAGACTAAAGTTACGATGTTTTAGAAGAAACCAAGTTTCAACGAATAGAGGTCGGACATACCTTAAAATCTTCGCGCTGCAAACTGTTACTCGGATGAATAAAATGCGTGCGTTCAAGCCTGAAACTCGAATGATAATATTCTGGTCGTACCTAAAAAGAAGAAACATATATGAATGTAGTGTAGGGTACATCATCTAACCTAGTTATCTTTACAACTCAAAGTTCGAAAACATACCTTAAAAAAAATGCACGTGCTGCAGACTGTTACTCGGATGAATAAAATGCGTACTTTCGAACGGTACCTAAAAAGAACTAACATATATGAATGTAGATGTCTAGTGTAGAAGTTGCTTTGCAAAAAAAAGTAACTAACAGTTCTACCTTACCTTAAGATAAAGGCTGAAGAATAATATTCACAGCAGACGGGAGATGTGTGTACGTAATAAACGCATACAGAGAACTGTGAGCACTTCGCGCAGACTGCAGCGAGTAAATATGCTGCTTGTTACCAAGCGGATGTGAAAAAATCGCTGACAACTGCAGTACAGTCGGAACGAAGTGTTTATGCAACAAGAGCTTTCCTGTAGTCCCGCAGGCTGATGTATTTAAGCCGGAATCGAACCTCCTGTTGATGCCGAGGTGTCAGAATTTAAGAGTTCGAGCCTTGGAAAGTTAGCGCGCGATCCTCGACTTCTCGAGGGTACTAAGCTACATACGCGGTATTCCTTACCTGTAGGTATTGAGCTAAAACTACATTTAGCTAGATCATGTAATGACGATCGCGCAGGCCCCCTCGCCTAGCATTTGCTATTTTTCACGGCTTCTAGTTCGAACCCGCTATCTTCCGAAGTAGCGAGAGTGATTGAAGAGTGTTGAGGGTGATTCATTTGTCGGATGGAGGAGTTAAGCTATGTGCAGGCTTCTTCGGTAGGAGTAGGCTATGTCGGGACATCTAGTTATCGATTTAAAATCCTAGTCAGGAAGGGTACGCGATTCAAATCCTGGCAACTTATGCCGTCGGGAAGGGCATCCGGCTAGATCATGTAATGACGATCGCGCAGGCCCCTCGCCTAGCATTTGCTCTTTTTTACGGCTTCTAGTTCGAACCCGCTATCTTCCGAAGTAGCGAGAGTGATTGAAGTGTGTTGAGGGTGATTCATTTGTCGGATGGAGGCGTTAAGCTATGTGCAGGCTTCATCGGTAGGAGTAGGCTATGTCGGGATATCTAGTTATCGATTTAAAATCCTAGTCAGGAAGGGCAACCGGTCGTATAAAACTATGGTGTATGATCTAAGAGGCGGGGTGTGCAAAAAAGCCAGCATTAAGTAAGGGCTCTTGATAGGGGGTGTTAAACCATGTGCAGACTCCTTCGAAAAAGGTTTTTGTGCACAAGACGTTGATGGTGATTCATCTGTCGGATGGAGGCAATAAGCCTTGTGCAGGCTTCTTCAGTATCAGTAGGCTATGTTGCAATGTTCGGAAGAAACCAAGTTTCAGCCTACTGAGGTCGGACATTGTCGTGAGGGGTTTGAGTTCAGCTCGAGAAGCTGCTAATAATTTTAATGCGAACTGTACGCGTGTGGCAGACTTCGTTCCCTGCTGAGGCAAACACATTCCAGCGATCCGGATGCAGCTTGCGTGCGCGTGTGTGTGTAGGCATGCTTCAAAAACACATCCCAGAATATTTTTTCCTCGTTCTAGAGTCTGTTACCCTTCCTGATGTAACAAGACTAGGATTTATTTTTTAGACTGCACTTGGCTAGAAATAGCTACATGAAATTATTATATAGAAAGAGAATTGTTAGCTCCTACAGTTTGGTTTAGTGTACCTGCCTCTCACCCGGCAGTCTCGGGTTCGATTCTCTTGGGGGATAAAAAATATGTTTTACAGAGTTTAAATCGCAAGAATTTGTTGTGTTGCCCTTCCTGACGCAAAACTAGCAGTATCTAGCCTCTTACATCATACACTATTGTTTTCGACCGGTTGCCCTTCCTGACAACTCGGATTAAGAATCTGTCGAGAATCGGGGATTTACTGCAAGATGCACTTCTTAGATTTTAAGTCACGAACTATTGTTTTACAGCTGGATGCCCTTCCTGACTAAGTTTTTAAATCGCAAGAATTTGTTGAGTCACCCTTCCTGATGCAAAACTGGCAGTATCTAGCCTCTCACATCATACACTATAGTTTTCGACCGGCTGCCCTTCCTGACGTCAAAGAACTCGGATTAAGAATCTGTTTTGTTTTAAGACTAGTTGCCCTTCCTGACGCAAAACTAGTAGTATCTAAGCTCTTACATCATACGCTATTGTTTTCGACCGGTTGCCCTTCCTGACGTCAAAGAACTCGGATTAAGAATCTGTCGAGAATCGGGGGATCTACAGCTTGATGCTCTTCTTAGATTTTAAATCGCTGTATCACGAACTATTGTTTTACTGCCGGATGCCCTTCCTGACTAAGATTTTAAATCGCAAGAATTTGTTTTAAGACTCAAGTCTTGTTATGTTTCTTTCGTAATCTGCAAGTCTAAACATGCATATCGCTGCACACTCTCGCCTTCGCGATGCGTGTTCGATAATTGTTTTCAACCGGTTGCCCTTCCTGATGTCAAAGAACTCGGATTAAGAATCCGTCGAGAATCGGGGGTTTTACAGCTAGATGCTCTTCTTAGATTTTAAATCGCAGTATCACTACTGCCGGATGCCCTTCCTGACTAAGATTTTAAATCGCAAGAATTTGTTGAGTTGCCCTTCCTGACGCAAAACTGGCAGTATCTAGCCTCTTACATCATACACTATTGTTTTCTACCGGTTGCCCTTCCTGACGTCAAAGAACTGGGATTAAGAATCTGTTTTACAACACGAGAATCAGGGTTTTATAGCTAGATGGTCAAAGCAGTATCTAGCATTTTACATCATTCACTGTTGTTTCACGGTATGGCTGGTTGCCCTTCCTGACGCTGAAAGACCGGGATTTAGCCAGTTACCCTTCCTGATACAACAAGACTAGGATTTATTTTTTTAGACTGCACTTGGCTAGAAATAGCCACACGGAATTATTATATAGAAAGAGAATTGCTGAGCAGATGACAGCTGACGCAAGAGTGCGGCACGGTGATTAAAGATGGCGGATGACAGCTGTCAAAAAAAGCATGTTGATTTGTAAAGCACGTGGAATTTACCGCCACCTGGCAGCACTGTTCTCTCTGGATTAAAAGCTTTGTTTCCAAACATGAGCACGTGGAATTTGCCGCCACCGGGCAGCACGGTGATTAAAGATGGCGGATGACAGCTGTCAAAGGTAAGTAGCTAAAGAGGGCAGCACGGTGATTAAAGATGGCGGATGACAGCTGTCAAAAAAGGGCATAGGTTTGTAAAACATTTAGAATTTGCCGCCACCACATAGAGTGTAGCACTGAGGTTTGTGATGCAAGATGGCGGATGACAGCTACACGTGGCTTTGTTTCCAAACAGAGCACGTGGAATTTGCCGTCACTACATAGAGTGCAGCACTGAGGTTTCGGATGCAAGATGGCGGATGACAACTGTCAAAGTTAAGTAGCTCAAGAGGGCAGCACGGTGCTCAAAGATGGCGGATGACAGCTGCACGTGGCTTTGTTTCCAAACAAGAGCACGTGGAATTTGCCGTCACTACATAGAGTGCAGCACTGAGGTTTCGGATGCAAGATGGCGGATGATGTACCACATTTCAAAGGTAAGTAGCTAAAGAGGGCAGCACGATGCTCAAAGATGGCGGATGACAGCTGTCAAAAAGCACGTGGATTTGTTTATCTCGAGCTAGTGAGGTTAAGTTGGTAGCACTAAGGTTTAGGCCCGCCAAGATGGCAGCACTGCCGATGACAGGTGACGCAAGAGATCAGCACAGTGTTTAAAGATGACGGATGACAGCTGCACGTGGCTGTCAAAAAGCACGTGGCTTTGTTTATCTCGCGCTAGTTAGGTTAAGTTGGTACCACTAAGGTTTAGGCCCGTCAAGATGGCAGTACTGAGGTTAGCGATGCGTTGTTGTATGTCAAAAAGCACGTGGCTTTGTTTACAAATCTGTCAAAAAGCACGTGGTAGTCAAAAAAACACGTGGCTTTGTTTACCTCATGCTAGTTAGGTTAAGTTGGCACTAGTGAGGTTTAGGCCCGTCAAGATGGCTGTACTGAGGTTAGCGATGCGTTGTTGTCTGTCAAAAAGCATGTGGCTGTCAAAAAAACCACGTGGCTTTGTTTACCTCGCACTAGTTAGGTTAAGTGACAGCTGTCAAAAAAGCACGTGGCTGTCAAAAAACACGTGGCTTTGTTTACCTCATGCTAGTGAGGTTAAGTTGGCACTACTAAGGTTTAGGCCCGTCAAGATGGCAGTACTGAGGTTAGCGATGCGTTGTTTTCTGTCAAAAAGCACGTGGCTGTCAAAAAGCACGTGGATTTGTTTATCTCGCGCTAGTTAGGTTAAGTTGGCACTAGTGAGGTTTAGGTCCGTCAAGATGGCAGTACTGAGGTTAGCGATGCGTTGTTGTCTGTCAAAAAGCACGTGGCTGTCAAAAAACACGTGGCTTTGTTTTCCTCATGCTAGTTAGGTTAAGTTGGCACTAGTGAGGTTTAGGCCCGTCAAGATGGCAGCAGTGAGGTTAGCGATGCGTTGTTGTCTGTCAAAAAGCACGTGGCTTTGTTTACAAATTCAAATCTCCCGCCAAAATTCAAATTTCCCCCAGAATTCAAATTTCCCGCCAAAATTCAAATTTCAGGCGCCGCGGGCGGAGGAGGAGGCCGCAGAACTGTCCCATTATACTACTCCTATCCCATCGTCGCCATAAGACCTATCTGTGTCGGCGGGACTTAAAGCCCCTAGCAAAAAAGGTAAATACGGAGTTAAAGTAATCGCTCTAGTTGATGCAAACTTGTTCTATATATACAATTTAGGAATTTACTGTGGTAAGCAACCTGAAAGACGGATCAAGATGTGAGTTTCAGACCTGCTGATGTTGTAGAGAGAATGTGTATGTCCAGAAATGGAGGTAATTTGACAGCTGACGACTGATTTACCTCGTACCCTATTGTCAAAAAATGAAGCGTGAACATAATATTACCATGGTCTGTACTGTTCAAAAAATAAGGGAGAGTTGCCCACAAGCTTTGTTGTAGCTGCAAAACGAAAACCTCGCGGCAGTTTATTCGGCTTCCAAGAGGACATGACGTTGGTTTCCTATGTTCCAATGAAAGGAAGAACTGTTGTTTTCCTGACGTCGATGCACTGCGATGTTAAATTGACGAAAGTACAGGAGAAAAGAGGAAGGCTGAAATTGTCACATTCTGTAATTCAACTAATGGTGGTGTAGGCTGTGTAGACGAGAGGACGGCATTTTACGGCGTGGCTTGAAGCACTATATGCTGGACAATGGTGGTTTTCTACGCGTTACTGAATATTAAAGGCTTTAACGAATATTTATTATTCAGAACCAACAACCCTAACTCTCCAGACGCAAGAAACAGAAGAAATTATTTTTAAGAAACTCTTGTTTCTTCTAACTGAAAAACAAGTAAGAGAAAGAGCAGTCTCATGATATCTTCCAAAGAGCATTCGCGATACTGCAACAAAAGGTATCTGGGTTGACGGACGAAGCAGGAAGTGAAAACAAAAAATAAAAGAGGACGTTTTGCATACTGTAGAGACAGAAAGACCCGCTACTCGTGCTGTTTGTGCAGAAATTTCCTGTGTCTTAAACACTCCCTACTTGTGTGCAGCGAATGTAAAGCTGAAATGTGAATGTTACAGTGAAATTTCTGGATAGTGAAGATTAGGTTAAGACGATTTCATAAATCTTGACTTGATAATTTCTGAATTCTGTGATGAAATAAAATATTCTGTGTAAATGTGCAGTGGTTACAGAAATGCTTTGTAAAATGTTAAATGTAAAATAAGTGTTAAATAAGTGTTAATGGTTTTGAAACAACAATGTGTTTATAATGTTATCGGAATAGGAGAGAATGAATACTGAAAACAAATATATATTAGCGTAGTATAAAGAATTCATGATGGGTCTGTGAGACTAGACCCGTTTACTCATGTACCTTTTTGTGACTGGCGGGTAACCTGTCATCAGTCTCCAAACCCAGTTGATAAAGTTCAACGACTCATTCGACGATCATCGAAAGATGGAAGGACTGAATATATACGTACATCTACTGTTGAAGGTCATATTCGAAAGTCAATATCTCCCCAAAATCTTTCCTATCTTTAATGTTATTTTATTGATTTAGGCATTTATAGCCTCACAATTAGTACGCAAACGTAGTCAGCGGAATGGACGTACTGCTACAAATTGTCATTCAAGGGAACTTAGATGTGGTAAATATGCCCTCACACGTAATTCAGAAGATTGTTATCATCAAATCTTGAAATGCGCCAATTGTGCAGATAACCATCCAGCGGGATCCGGAAAGTGCGAAGTCAAAAAGCAACAAAAGTAAATTAAAAATATTATTATGAGTATCGAAAATAAATCATACTTAGAAGTCAAGAACTTTTGCCCCATTAGATTGCGTAAATAATCCAATGATGCCTCAACACTTCTCCCCGCTACCAAATAAAATGTTTCAACTATCAGATAAATCATTTCCTCGAAAGCGGAAATTTACTATGGTGGTCAGTAATTCTTCCCACCCATCCATCAAACCAGGTTATGACAAGACAATATATTGCAATATTTTAAGTAATCCGAAGGTAGCTAAAAAATATTCTCGATCTCCAGTAGTAAGACGGATCAATGCTAATATCAATGAGGCTACATCTACCTCACAGTGGCCCAGTCTACAGGGACAAACTTTAGATAAGTTTTCCTATACTTCTCTACTCCCCCTTTCCAGCGGAGGCGATAAGATAGAGTGAAAACTTTAATTGAAATTCCGATGTCAAACCGTCTCTAAGAAATTTGGGTTACTAAAGGATCAAATGGAGCAAAACGTTCAATAGAAACACTTATTAAAGTCCATGCATGACTAGGTTCTTCTTTTATTGCGAAATTCCAACAACCCAAATTAAAACATGTGGTTATTGCAGTGGGACTGTCGGAGTATTTTGAACAATGAACCTGAATTAGTGAATCTATTACACTTTTACTGAGGGAAACTTGGTTGAAACACCATTTGAATTTGCATATGAAAGGCATGTCGGAAACATATTGTCGGAAACACATCCGCTGGAAATTGAATTTTTATCTAACAAGATGTATATCTATTTTCAGGGAATTCCCTTTCATTACATTATAGCGAGAACTCAAGCCATCGCAATTCAAATCAAATACTTCAATGCTTTTTCGATTAACAGCCCACCGTAGGTAAATGAAAATTATACTCAATGAGACACATTCTTATAGCAGTTTTCAAAATATACAATAATAGCTGAGGTTTTAATGGCCACAGCCCAATTTAGGGGAGCACATCAAGTTTCCCAAACGGGAGGAAAATAGAAAAAAAAATTAAAAAACGAACTGGTCATCTTGAATCATGGCTCTCCTACCCGAATTACAGCCCCGAACATTAATAAAATAGCTGTAGATTTAACAATTTGCACTATTGATCTAGCACATAAAATAATTTGGAGTGTATTAGACGATACACATCAAAGCGAACATTTCCCAATAACAATAGATATGGCACACACGTTTGTAGGAATGTCTCCCTCTTTAATACACTCCATAACCTCCAATCTTTTAATCACGACTTATTCGTAAAACTTATTGCCGATAAAATAAGCTATATAATTCAAAACAAAATTGTCTTCACTATAAACTTCTATCACACTCTATTAATTTATATTTAGATACCTATCATCCCATCGAAAACAACAAATTGGTTAAAAAGCAAAATAATTCGATTAGATGAAAGGATTCCGAATGCGCTTCCTTAGCCCAATGACAAGTCGCTTTAAAGGTATATCGAAATCATGGAACACATGACAACTATATTCGGTATAAAGAATAGTCGCTTCTATACAGTCCATTTTTAATGAAAAAAAAGGAAGGCCTGGACATTTCTCGGAATATCTCTCAATAGGATAATTCTCATTCAAGACATATGGACGATCATTAAAAATCTAAGCCATGCTCATACAAATGTTGTCAATATATCCGACCCCATCGGAATGTCTCAATTTTTCATTAACTGACACCTTTTTACGTGGAACCCTTATACGAATATAATTTCAGACATTCCTCAGAGAAATTCTCAATCTCCTTCAAACATCTCACTAAATTAACACGGCACTCGGCCATCGAAAAGATGCAGTTTCTTAATATCATAAGGCAACTTTTAAGAAAACGCCGCAATTTTGTAAAGAAAAACGACCTAATACTCGATTCTAGATACACTCGCAAAAGGCTTCCACAAGGTGATATTTTGAGCCCAATTTTGTATCTTTTATATACATTCCAATTAGAGCATGTGATCACTCAACAAGCTAGAATCATACATTACGCCGACGACGTAGTTATCTATTCCGTTAAAGAATCGATAGTAGATCGCCAACTTCTATTGAAAACACATTAACGATTCTCCATAGATGGCTCATGAATCATGGCTTAGAAATAGAATATAAAAATCTACAGCAATGATCTTTACGAAGAAACGATACCATTATTATACGCCAATCAAATCAGGCCAGCACGAGATTCGTACAAAAATTCGACCAATTATTTAGGAATTAAAATCAATACTAAATGACTATGGAAAGGACATATCGATTATATTATCTCCACATTAGAAACTATATATAATATTATAAAATCTCTCACAAAACGTGCGTGGGATATGATCCATATATAGGTCCTAATTCTTACGGTATATAAAAGTACAATCCGATCAGTATTAGAGTATGGTTGCCATTTTATTGACGTAGCGTCCTCTTCCCACAAACGAAAACTTGATACCTTTCAGTTTATAATAATTGGATTAATAATGAGAGTTGTGTCTTCATCTTCAATGATTGCACTCTCAGCTGATGCATCGGAAACGCCACTAAAGTTTAAACGACTACTACTTGGAACCAAATATATTCTAAACAAATTTAAAAAAACATCGCCATCCCATCCTCCCGAAATTACAGCTGTTAAAATAGTATTATAAAAAACGGAATGTTAATGAAGAAAACCAAACTTCTCTATTATGGGTATTTAACTAATTTGGATAGTTTCGAGCTAGTATGGTTCAAAATTTAAACCATCCAAATAACACAATACCTTTCAGACAGTGGCGAAGCGTGCTGGTATCCACTGTTATTATTCAGTAGCGGCGATTGGCAATTAAATGTGCGGGGGGAAAATATATACAAACAACAAACGGACCAGGGTTTGCGGGATATAGCGGACGGGGGAGGGGGCGAATATGCATCAAAACTAAAATTAAGGCTACAAAATGGTACGTTTTTAATGCTCTCTCAGCGAGCTTCGGCAGAGAGGTGACGATTGACAGTTTACCAATTTAACTACGGTATGTATGTTTAATCCTCAGCCGTAAGGCTGGTTCGATCCTCAACAGCTCCGCCATCAGCTGTCATAGATGGCCCAGGCATCACTGAAGGGGTGTGCTGGGGAAACGAGGAGTGAGGTCGTTCCCGTGGCTTTCCTCTCTAAGTGCGGTAATAATAGTTTGGTGAGATTTTGATTCAATACTGTACTGTACAGACAAATTTCATGAAAGGAACAATATTTCACATTTGTTACAATAAAAAACACATACGACGTGATTATACAATTAAAATAATTTATTGACTACACACTAAAAACTAACAGACGCTAAAGAGACTGCCAGACAGACGAATGCGCGCGGCAAGCGGGTGAATCATACCTCAGTGTCCATGACCTTAGAAAAAATATACCCCTGATACCCTTCGTCACAGGACAGAGAAAGTATCCACTACTTGCTCTAGCGTTATACATATCGGTTAGCCGAGACGAACAACATTTTGTACGTATTTTTCGCAAAAATCGTGTTTATGATTAAAGAAAATAAACGAATGTATTAGCTGATAAGATAACAGGGCTTGTACAAATAGCTTTTTGTAATGATTCCTATAATTCCCAGTTTCATCTGGTTAAAATGGAATAAAAATGTAATAGTTTCTTCACAAAGTGGGGGGGGGGCGAATGCTCCCTATCGCCCACGAATCGCCACTACTGTTACCGCAGGTAACATTTTGAAAATATAAAATCTGATATCTTTTAATACTAATATTTAATATTCTTTTTCTTCGCCATTACCAGCCGCGAAAACTATTCCAGTATATCGTCGCCGTCAAAGCTGAGCGAGAGTCTGTTACCACTCCATACAGTGATTACGCTTTGAATCTCATCTAACAGCAAGACGAGTATTACTGCGACTGCGCCGAGCAAGGCACCTCTCCCCTCGACACAGAGATGCATCCTTCTACGTTCCCGGTTGTGTCTACCTCAATGGAAAGTGGAAACAAAAGCTCAAAACGTCGGTGCTGAGCTGTGATGTCCGTTCTTTACACAGCGCTCAACAGTGCATTACTACATTATTGTTATTGTTTTCTATTAAAATACGATGTGACTTTTCTTGTTAAAGTGTGAATTTACGTTAGGTTAGGATAAGCCTATAGAACTACACAACGCATTAAACATCAAAATGTGTGCTGTTACTTCCCCCTCGAAAATAAGTGAGTAGGCGGGCGCAGAATATGAATGTATAATAGAAAGCTTAATGAACACGCCATTTTCGTTAAGAACTTTTGAGGAAAAGGAAAACATCATTGAAAAAGGTAGACCCACGCCTTCTCTTAAAATTTATTCAAGGAATCGAAAAGAACAGTACGATATTTTCATGACTCGTGGTACATAGATCTGGATTGTTCACGTGGTTGTGCAAAATTTAAGAAACTGTTCTGTTGGCCGCGTGTTCAATTTTCCTCAGGAAAAAGATACTTGGAATAAAGACGGCGTGGACAATTTATATAGTTTGAGTTTTAAAGAGACGCCATGAGGTGTCTCAAGCACACATCGTTGCTGTTGCCGATATGATTCAGTTAGGAACGTCCAGAATAGAGTACAGCTCATAGAAAGAAAGTTGACGGTCATAATGAGCTAGTAAAAATTACAGATATATTATCAGCACTTCAATAGATACTGGTACCGTGTGTTTTCTTTCATAGCTAGGATTACCTTTCAGTGGTCATCGAGAAACGGAAGAATCTGATAACAGAGGTAATTACAGAGAGTTATTAACGTCAATTTCTAAGAAATATGACAGTTGGGCACCACTTGGAAACATCTACAATCTACATTTTTTCAGGACTTTAATCTGACGTTCAAACTCCACAGCTAAAGACCAGCGAAATTAAAGACGATGTTAAGTTAGCAAACTTTATTTCCGTTATGTTGGATGAAAGTACGGACTTTTCTAAGAGAGAACATCTCTCGACTGTATTATATATGTTTGTCCCGAAGGCGAAAATCAAGAAATTTTTGAGATTTGGTGATGTAAGCGGTGACCGTTCCGCGGTTTCTCTCTCTAAACATATCTTTGGATAGTTACAAGAAATTCAGTGTGGTGAAAAGTTAGTAGCAGAGACATCTGATGGCGCAACAGTGGCTGTGGTTGTTCAAAAATGAATAAACTGTACTCTTGGATATGTATTTTATTTTCCTCGGAAAGAAATGCTTCGAATGAAGACGGTGTGGACGATTTAGATATACTTTTTTTTCTAGGGACTTTACGTCGCACCGACACAAATAGGTCTCATGGCGACGATGGGATAGGATAGGCCTAGGCGTTGGAAGGAATCGGCCGTGGCCTTAATTAAGGTACAGCCCCAGCATTTGCCTGGTGTGAAAATTGGAAACCACGGAAAACCATCTTCAGGGCTGTCGACAGTGGGGTTCGAACCTACTATCTCCCGAATACTGGATACTGGCCGCACTTAAGCGACTGCAGCTATCAAGCTCGGTGATAGATATACTCTGAGAAGGAGTGTGGTAACACTTTTCAAAACGTCACGCGTCGCCACTGCTTTCCTAGCTCGTATAATTAAACCAGACATCCTTCACACTGTATTCGAAGACAGCAATTCATTACTAAGAAAATATTGTCACGTTACGAAAAATATAACTTAGTTTTAAGCAATCACGGTCAGTATATTAATTTCTACATGAATGGTTCAAAATTTATATTTCCAACTGGAGTAGGTGCAGCATAATACTCGCCACAACTGGCAGTTGAAAAAATACACTCTACACCACTTACCTTTTCTTTTACGGCCAAAATATATCAAATATTCCGGAATCATAAAATCCTTAATATGAACCTATTCCCTAAACACTCTTATAGCATTACAAAGTAGAAAACCCTGAACATAGAAACAACTGGCATATTCAGAATTTACCTAAGTTAAGCTTTGACTTATGCCCACGAAATGTTAATGAATCTTCACGTGAATACCATGGCATTCTGGTTTCTAGGGCAACATGAAAGTTGACACACTTACAAAAGAGGCTGCGATGTGTGACGGACTGGACTACTTCATAGCAGTTCTATACACAGACTATAGTCTCAGACGAAAGGTAAAAACCTATTTAATATTCTGAATGTCATTCATAACACACCATGGTTCGCATTCGGGAAATACACACACCGTCATATTTCTACGATTATACGGATCCGTTTAAACCATGCGTGAACGCCCGAAAAAAATTTCGCCTCAATATTATTGAAAGTAAGGCTACCAACTTCTTTCAAACGTTTCTTGTTTGGTATACCATCCGACAGTTCACATTGCAGAATCAATAACCAATTTTTAAGTGCATGTAGCATCCAATTGAAAAGTCTCCTTTCACACAAGGAAATTTTCACACAGTAACATCCCGTTCCTTGTATGCAGTCCGGTCTAATTCGTTTGTAGTAAGACGTCGTGATGGATCACATAGATGTGAAGACTTAGAACCTTGTGTCCTAGTGTTTTGCGTAATGTCCAGATAATATAAACCTATTAAAATAGTAATCAACTAGTTTTCCACTGTGGATTAGTCCCAATAAAGAGGCATCCCTTCCCTTATGTTGTGTACTTATCTTTTTTGAAGTTGGCACCTCAGGTAGAATATAACTAACCCGCAAACCAGTGACTTGTCGTAGCGTTTTACTACGATGTCATAAAACTAAACAAGTAGCAGTAGTAGAAGAAAATGGAAAGCAACTGAACTGACAGTTCTGTCTGCCAATAACTGAAACACTTTCATTCAAAAAGTAACGTTGTGCCTGGACATAATGCTTTTATTAGCATTAAAAAGAAGAAAGGATAAGAAGAAATGTTCATAATTCGGTGCTCCGCTATTGTGCAGTGCACACGTATCTACCTGGTCAATGGTGAGCGGCATTTGGTTTTTTTGCCCGTAGATAAGTGGAGTGTTTTGTATGGTGTGTGTAATTTTGTAGTTATTCCTTTGTAGTTGTTTCCGCTATCGGATATTATATTCACCTTTCGGTGAATAATGTCTGTAGATAGTGGAGGAGGCACTTTAGATAGACCTCCCGATGCTGGAAATGAGTCCAATAATGAGTACTTCCTATAGGACAATCATAATATTGATTTTTAGGGAGAGTTTACACAAGATCTCGTACGTAACACGGATCAATGTCAACAAGTTCCATTACATAAATACTTTATAACTCATATTGGCCCCTGCATAGTACGCGTAGAATCGAATGATTCGAACAAAACAAATAGGTCCCCTTTAATCCATGGCTCTGGGAAGGTTGTTCTATGAGAGGCAATTTGGTGAAGAAAAGGAAATCCATAGAAAGTGTAGAAACAGGATAGAGATTGCCTTTCAGTCTATTAAGGCTGCAAACGCCTTTCTTAATCATCATATCCTTGTGGAAAAATATTGAAAGCGTTCAGTCTGTCCTCGTTTATTCATAGAGTTCGGGTAGTACAGGGTGTAGATACCACTCATTCAGAATCAGAAATCCTAACCTATTTACAATCTCCATACATGTTGTGAAAATCCAACGTCTCAATAGTCGAACATCGAGAGATGGTAAAACTGAATATATCACTACAGGTACAGTGAAAGTCATCTTTGAAAGTCAACATCTCCCCATAGGTATTTCCATCTTTAATGTGATTTTGGAGGTTCAGGCATTTATTTTTTCACCATTAATATGTAAACGCTGTCAACAGTTTGGCCATACTGCTACAAATTGTCGCTCAGGGGGACCTAGATGTGGTAAAGTGCCCTCAATCACACTTCAGAAGACTGTAATCAACAACTCCTTAAATGCGCCAAGTGTGCAGGTAATCATCCAGCGGGAGCTGAACGATGCGAATTTCGAAAACAACAATAAGAAATTTAAAAGATTATGAGCATTGAAAACAAGTAATATTTAGTGTCAAAAATTATTTCGGCACGTTAGATTCCGTATCCATTGCACTCATGATGCCTCAACAATTCCCCCTGCTACCAAATAAAAATTCTTAACAATCAGGAGAACCCTTTCCGCATAAGCGGAATATACTATGGTGCTCAGTAATCCTCCCGGCCCACCCATCAAACCAGGATATGACAGGACAACGTATCTTAATATTTTAAGTAATCCGAAGGTAGTTAAAAATTCTGGAACTCCAGTAGTAAGACTGATACATGCTAATACCAATGAGGCTGAATCTACCACACGGAGCTCCAGTCAACAGGGACAAACTTCAGATCAGTGTGCCATACGTCTGTATCAACCTTCTCTGCGGAGGCGATAAGTTATAGTAAAAATTTTAATTCAAATTACAACTATCAATCGTCTCTGAAAATGTGTGTTATTAATGGTTGAATTGGGGAAAGTAATGGCAAACTACCTCAATCCTCATCTTGCCTAGTACGCCTCATTTTGGTGCTCCCATTGGTTTTTGCGGTTTCCTTATAACCGCTTAACCATTGGTGGTGCTATTTGAGGATCCAACCAGCCTCTGCGCTGATGACCTAACAGACAATGGATCATATGGGGCAAAACTTTCAATGGAGACGCCTTTCAAAGTCGTTACATGACGAGATTCTTCTTTTATTGGGAAATTCCTCTATCTCAAAGTAAAACATGCCCTTATTTCGAATGGAACTGTCAGAGTTTTCTGAAAAAGAAACATGAATTAGTGAGTCTGTTAAGCTCTTTCGCTCCCCATCTACTTTTATTGAGTGAAACTTGGCTGAAACATCTTTTTGTAAGGTGAAAATGGCAACAAATATTTATTTGGCATAATGGAATTGTAACATGAAAACATCTACGAGTATTTTTTATTTGGCATGTCTACTTGTGTATCGAGACGTTATCTAACATTATAGCCCATTGTTTGGAACTGCCGTCCAATTGTAGAATTTACCATGCCCATTTAATTCGAAAACTATATATCCTATTATTACGTATTGGCTGGATTAATCAGATTCGCCGGATTATCGATCAAGTGCCGAGCGTATGCGCTGTGCGAACTTTGAATGCTGGGAGCTGGTAACTTTATCCTTGTCTGTGTGAGTGAGGGGCAGTCTGTCTGTTGTGTTCGAGCATTCAACATGGCTGTAATTAGCCGCGCTCGTAAAAAAGACAGCTTGGTGTAGTCGGAGAGTGCTAGTAATGGAGTGTTTCTCGCCAGGATAAGTGTGAGGACGTTAGGGGTATGCCCTTTACTCCTTTGAATGCTTATCAGTGTGCTCCAACTTTAAATTTTTAATTAGTGTAAGAAGAAAACTTCGCGCGCGTGCGCGCGCGTGTGTGTGTGCGTGTGTGTTACTCGTTTACCGACATGCCTCTTGTAACAGTAATGCGAGTTCTTCTATTGGATATCTCGACTCAAGTAAGTACCGTAAATTACAAATAATTCCGGGGATCCCGTACGACTATGCATTAAAAGTGTGTGATCTTATCGTGGATTTGACCAACATCACAAACGCACCCTTTCGGCACCGTATAAACCTTCGTAAGTAAAATCTTGTATCGGCTTTGGACTGAATCAGTAGGGAAAAAATTAATAAGCACGTAACTGAAACGTGTGGGAATTTGGAATCGCTAGTTATGCGTCTATGAGGTTGCATTTTGTGTGAGTTTTAACTTACTGTGTTATCGTTCGTACTTCGTTTGCCTACTCATTCGTTGAGATTATTATTATTATTATTATTATTATTATTATTATTATTATTGTTATTATTATTATTATTATTATTATTATTATTATTATTATTATTATCGCCGTGATGTTTTTTATTATTATTATTCTGTTATTTATTTTAGTGTTGATTTTCCTCCCTAATTTTTCTTCGTTCGAATTTGCCTTCTAACTGTGTTGCTATTGCCTTCACGGCTAATTATTTGGATGGGATTGTTTTTGCATTGTTCGGGACTTAAACTGATGACATCTCATGTACGTATTCTAGCGTAATCCAAAGCCCCCTTCGTTATAAATTATCTAAGCTGTAGGCGAACTGTTTCACAAAAGCTAATGTAATTTCGTACTATCACCTACTGGATAAATAATAATAATTATTATTTTTAATAACGTCAATTCTGTGAAAAATTGAAATTAGCTGGTCGATATTTAACTTAATATTTGTTATTCTCTTAAGGTTTTCTTGCACATACTACTCATTGTTTGGGATTCCTTGCATTGGTTATTATGACGTATTTGGTCATGTCCTTTTATCTTATCTGATGGATACGTTTTAAATTTTGGGGGCATTGATGATTATTATGGGATGATGGCTTGGCGTTGGTAAATGGTTGCTCCTGTGGTGTGCTTTGGTGTTCTGTTATTATGTGGGGACGTTTATAGTATTTTTCTCTTGATATACTTCGTTTAGTTGGGATTGCTTTCCACTATTATTTTAATATAATTTAATCTTGGTTGGTTAATTTGTGTAATTTTTATTCGCGGTTGGAGCCACTATTTCCTTAGTACGTGTGTCCTTGTGTGTGACTTGCGTGTGAGTTATATTTGTTTTGGTAGTGTAGCCAATTTCAATTTTAAGCAGTATTAATAGTCGCGGGCCCGCATACTGATGATCATCAAACTAATTTTTTTAAATGAATTTCCATGTAGTAAGTACCTTGTGTTTATCGTTCAAATATTATGGTTGCAACCAAAGTTTTCTTTTTTAATATTTCATACTTTCTATACCTTAATTAAACGTTATTAACAATTTTATTTAATGATATCTCTTTTGAGTTTTTCAATATTTGATTATTTGAGGAAGCCTATGTTGATAACAACTTAATTTTATCTTAATTTAAAATTCATGATAAAAAGTGTTTCTCCTTTTAGTTTTAACTGCGTCTTGGTTTTAAAAAGAAAATATATATTTAACTGTACTTATATATTTTAAAAAATTTTCATATTTAATTTATTAAGTAAAATTTCCTTATTTTAAATTTAATCGTGTATCTTATTTAGTAGCTAGTAATATTGACCTGGAAACCTGTCAAACGTTAATGTAAAGATCCTGCCCTTTTTCCTTCATGTTTTGCCCTCCACGCTTCGTATTTGGTGCTACTGCCCTCTCGGTAAGTAAATGTGTTTGGTTTTCACTTTGTTGTTTGTGCATTTTATTGTTTTGTGTTCATCTTGATGAGGCTGCACTTTTCATTTTCATATGAAAGTTTTTTCTTCGAAACGGCATGATGTAAATATATCCGGAGGAATTTGCATCATAAGCAAACAAGTAATATATTTTCAGGAAATTCCCTTATGTTATATTATACCGGGAACTCAAGCCATCGCAGTTCAAACCAAAGATGTTTACGTGGTTTCAATATTCTTCCCACCGTGGGTGAAAGGCAATTATACACAATGGGACATTTTCTTTTCTCCGTTTTCAAAGAAATACGAAAATACCTGAATATTTTAATGTCCACGACCCTATTTGAGTTAGCATATCCAGTTGCCCAAAAGGAAAGAACTTCGAAAAATTACCGTAAAAATGAATTGGCTACCCTGAACGATGGTTCTCCTACACGACTAACAGCTCCAAACATTAATAAAAGTACTGTAGACCTAACGATTTGCACTGTTGAGTTAGCACATAAAACAAATTGGAGTGTAGTACATGATACACACCAAAGTGACCATTTCCCAGTAATAATAGATATAGCCACACAAGTTTATAGGATGTATCTAATTTTACTTCATCCCGGATCATGACTTATTCGCAACATTTATAGCTGGTAAACTACGCTCTACAATTCAAAATAAAACTTCTCTCGACTACAATTCTATTACATTTTATTCATTCATATTTAGGTACCTATCATCCCTTCGAAAACAGGCATATATATAAAAAGCAGAACAATTCCATTAGAAGGTGGGATTCCGAATGCACTTCCTTAGTTAAACGAAGACAAGCTGCCTTGAAAGCATATCGAAACCATGGAAAAGACGATAAATATATTCGGTAAAAATAATCGCTTCGATACATTACATTTGTAATGAAAAAAGACGAAATGCGTGGAATGTTTTCCGTCATGTCATTCAACAGACAAACTCCTATTCAATATATATGGGTGGCTATGATATAGCTAATCCATGCTCATAAAAATATTGTCAATAAAGCAGACTCCATCGGAATTTCTCAATTTAACAACAACTGACACCAGATTACGTGGAACCTTCTTATGAACATAATTCCATACACTCATCCGCGAAATTCTCTAGTCTCCTTCAAAATGTCTCACTAAATGAACTTGATATGGCAGTCGACCACCGAAAAGTTACTAGTCCGAGTAAAAAACTATGTACCAGTAACTTAAAAATTTTTAAATTATCTACCGTTCCACGCTAAGTATACGTTACTAAATACATTTAACGGCATACTCGACTGCAATGCAATTCATATCGATTGGAATGAATTTCAAATCATACCAATATTAAAAAAGGGATACATCCCCAAGATGCAAACGCGTATAGAGGGATCGCTTTGGGATCATGTCTTAGGAGAACTTTCCAACAAATTCTCTTGTACAGTCTAATATAGCGTTTGGAATATAATAATATACTCCCAATCTATGAGATTGGTTTCTGAAAGACAGAAGTATTTTAGACGCCCTCGACATATTCTTGCTAGAAGTCGAGGCGATTGTTTAACCCCTCTGTTCCTTGATATCGTAGGGTCACACAATCATGTGGACATCGGAGTACTCCTCGACAAATTACATAAGTGGCAATTTCCTATCCAGTTTATTATTATCATAAGACAACTATTAACTAACCGTCGCATTTTCGTAAAGAATAACGGACAAATCCTCGATTCTAGGTACAAAGGACTGCCAAAAGGCGATGTTTTGAGCCCGATTTTGTATATTTTATATACCTTCCAATCAGAGTGGGTGATCACTCAACAAGCTAGAATCATACAATACGCCGACGACATCGCTATTTATTCCATTAAATAATCAGTAGTAGAATCACACACTACTATTGAAAATACATTAACGATTCTCCATTGGTGGCTACCAAATCATAGTTTAGAAATAGAATATTAAAAATCTCCTGCAATGATCTTTACGAGGAAACGTAATTATGATCATACACCACTAAAATCAGGCCACAATGAGATTAGTATAAAAATCGACCAAATATCTAGGAAATAAAATTGATCATAAATTACTCTGGAAAAGACGTATCGATTATATTATCTCCACATTTGAAACAAAATATAATATTATAAAATCTCTCACCAAAAGCACACGGGGATCTGATCCATATATACTTCTTACGCTGTATAAAAGTATAATCCAATCAGGTCTTGTGGCGTCCATAGGATAGGGAAGGCCTAAGTGTTGGAAGAAGCGGGCGCGGCCTTAATTAAGGTACAGCCCCAGCATTTGCCTGGTGTGAAAATGGGAAACCGCGGAAAACCATCTTAAGGGCTGCCGACAGTGGGATTCGAACCCACTATCTCCCGGATGCAAGCTCACAGCCGCGTGTCACTAACCTCACGGCCAACTCGCCCGGTGGAAGAGCTTTCTCTCCTGTGTTCTAACACTGTCACCTTCTTTCGGTAAGTAATTGCATCTGGTACTTACAGTGAACACGATTTTATACTGTAATGTTGGGGATGGCTTAAACTTATTTGTGTAATACGTTGATATTCCAGGCAAAGCAGCATTGCAAATGAAAAACTGCAGACGATGCATACACTGGCGGGCACATCAGTTTTACGCCTTCTAAAACATTGTTCCACTCAGTGGATAAGCACGCTGCACATGATACGTCGGCTCCTGAATTTTAAAGACCAGATAATTATAGCTCAATCGGAGCTTGTTAACCCCCCGAGAACACTGTCGGGTATGGGATCTGTTAATTACAGTCCATAGCATGTTGTACTGTTCCAGTTCACTGACTCCTTAAAGTGATGAATTACAGCGGAAGATTGGCACTTTCTTAAAGGTATCAGGACTTTTGAATCCATTTAAGAAGATTACAGTGATGCTTTCGGAAAGTGGTTACGTCACATCATCTATGGTGGTACCCTTGGTCCATTGACTAGTTCTACAGCTCTCAGGAGGAAATCCTCAAAGTGAAATCGCCGTAGTATTTTAGCATCAACTGAAGGACTCGGTCAACAAAAGGCTGATCAAATATGAAGATAGATTGGTAACCAGGGCTGCTATGTTTTGGACCCAAGGTACAACACCTCGAATTTCGGGTAGCCGCAAACGCCGAAGGGACACACAAACCGGTAAGATATTTAAGAGCTCATTGCGATGGTTCATGTTTGTGGGTTACTGTAGTCACGTCCTTGTTCGTGAACCATGGGCAACGGCTGAGTGGCCTAGTAAGTGGTCCTGAGGGTCGGGATACCAGTTGCTATGGAATGGGAGTGGGCATCTCGGACATATTCTGAGTCGTGGTCCTCCTTGTGCTCAGGCGGCTAGGACTATACAATTCACCGGTGGTCCATAACCGGTTAGAGGAGAGATCCTCACTTGGACTATGTGCAAGTAGGGCAGCATCCTGCTTCATGAATTTACCGAACTCAGAACACTTTAAGCAAGCCTCGGACCTATGGGAGTAATGGAGTCCCACTCCCATTTGATAGGCGAGGGACTCCTTGGAAACAACTTGGCGAACGAAATGGAATTCAAATGGGGAGCTATCAATATTAATGGGGCTTATGGAAGAAAGAAAGTAGAACTGGCTGAGTCAGCAAAGAGGATGCATCTGGATGTGTTAGGAGTAAGTGATATTCGGGTAAGGGGAGATAATGAGGAAGAGGTGGGAGATTATAAGTGTATTTGACGGGTGTTAGAAAGGGAAGGGCAGAATCTGGGGTAGGGCTCTTTACCAAGAATACCATTGCACGCAACATAGTTTCTGTTAGGCACGTAAATGAGCGAATGATGTGGGTAGATTTGTCAGTGGGAGGAACTAGGACAAGAATTGTGTCCGTGCATTCACCATGTGAGGGTGCAGATGAGGATGAAGTTGACAAGTTTTATGAAGCATTGAGTGACATCGTGGTCAGGGTCAACAGCAAGGATAGAATAGTGCTAATGGCCGATTTCAATGCGAGAGTTGGCAATAGAACTGAAGGATACGAAAGAGTGATTGGTAAATGTGGGGAAGATATGGAAGCTAATGAGAATGGGAAGCGTTTGCTGGACTTCTGTGCTAGTATGGGTTTAGCTGTTACGAATATATTCTTCAAGCATAAGGCTATTCACCGCTACACATGGGAGGCTAGGGATACCAGATCCATAATAGACTATATCTTAACAGACTTTGAATTCAGGAAATCTGTTAGGAATGTACGAGTTTTTCGCGGATTTTTCGATGATACAGACCACTATCTGATCTGTAGTGAACTAAGTATATCTTAGGCCTAGGGTAGAGAAAGTGAAATCTGTCTGCAAACGAATAAGGGTAGAAAATCTCCAGGACGAGGAAATTAGACAGAAGTACATGGATATGATTAGTGAGAAGTTTCGAACAGTAGACAGTAAGCAGGTTCAGGATATAGAAAGTGAATGGGTGGCATACAGGGATGCTGTAGTAGAAACAGCAAGGGAATGCCTAGGAACAATTGTGTATAAAGATGGGAAAAGGCGAACATCTTGGTGAAATGATGAAGTGAGAGCAGCTTGTAAACGTAAAAAGAAGGCTTATCAGAAATGGCTCCAAACAAGTGCCGGGGCAGACAGGGATTGGTACGTAGATGAAAGAAACAGAGCGAAACAAATAGTTGTCGAATCCAAAAAGAAGTCATGGGAAGATATTGGTAATAACCAGGAAAGGCTAGGTCAAGCAGCAGGGAAACCTTTCTGGACAGTAATAAAGAATCTTAGGAAGGGAGGGAAAAAGGAAATGAACAGTGCTTTGAGTAATTCAGGTGAACTCATAATAGATCATAGGGAATCACTGGAGAGGTGGAGGGAATATTTTGAACATATTCTCAATGTAAAAGGAAATCATCCTGGTGGTGTTGCAAACAGCCAAGCTCATGGGGAGGAGGAAAATGATGTTGGTGAAATTATGCTTGAGGAAGTGGAAAGAATAGTAAATAAACTCCATTGTCATAAGGCAGCAGGAACAGATGAAATTAGACCTGAAATGGTGAAGTATAGTGGGAAGGCAGGGATGAAATGGCTTCATAGAGTAGTAAAATTAGCGTGGAGTGCTGGTAAGGTACCTTCAGATTGGACAAAAGCAGTAATTGCACCTATCTATAAGCAAGGGAACAGGAAGGATTGCAACAACTATCGAGGTATCTCATTGATTAGAATACCAGGCAAAGTATTCACTGACATCTTGGAAGGGAGGGTGCGATCACTCGTTGAGAGGAAGTTGGGTGAAAACCAGTGTGGTTTCAGACCACAGAGAGGCTGTCAGGATCAGATTTTCAGTATGCGCCAGGTAATTGAAAAATGCTACGAGAGGAATAGGCAGTTGTGTTTATGTTTCGTAGATCTAGAGAAAGCATATGACAGGGTACCGAGGGAAAAGATGTTCGCCATACTGGTGGACTATGGAATTAAAGGTAGATTATTAAAATCAATCAAAGGCATTTATGTTGACAATTGGGCTTCAGTGAGAATTGATGGTAGAATGAGTTCTTGGTTCAGGGTACTTACAGGGGTTAGACAAGGCTGTTATCTTTCACCTCTGTTGTTCGTAGTTTACATGGATCATCTGCTGAAAGGTATAAAATGGCAGGGAGGGATTCAGTTAGGTGGAAATGTAGTAAGTAGTTTGGCCTATGCTGACGACTTGGTCTTAATGGCAGACTGTGCCGAAAGCCTGCAGTCTAATATCTTGGAACTTGAAAATAGGTGCAATGAGTATGGTATGAAAATTAGCCTCTCGATGACTAAATTGATGTCAGTAGGTAAGAAATTCAAAAGAATTGAATGTCAGATTGGCGATACAAAGCTAGAACAGGTCGATAATTTCAAGTATTTAGGTTGTGTGTTCTCCCAGGATGGTAATGTACTAAGTGAGATTGAATCAAGGTGTAGTAAAGCTAATGCAGTGAGCTCGCAGTTGCGATCAGCAAAATTCTGTAAGAAGGAAGTCAGCTCCCAGACGAAACTATCTTTACATCGGTCTGTTTTCAGACCAACTTTGCTTTACGGGAGCGAAAGCTGGGTGGACTCAGGATATCTTATTCATAAGTTAGAAGTAACAGACATGAAAGTAGCAAGAATGATTGCTGATACAAACAGGTAGGAACAATGGCGGGATGGTACTCGGAATGAGGAGATAAAGGCTAATTTAGGAATGAACTCGATGTATGAAGCTGTACGCATAAACCGGCTTCGGTGGTGGGGTCATGTGAGGCGAATGGAGGAGGATAGGTTACCTAGGAGAATAATGGACTCTCTTATGGAGGGTAAGAGAAGTAGAGGGAGACCAAGACGGCGATGGTTAGACTCGGTTTTTAACGATTTAAAGATAAGAGGTATAGAACTAAATGAGGCCACAACCCTAGTTGCAAATCGAGGATTGTGGCGACGTTTAGTAAATTCCCAGAGGCTTGCAGACAGAACGCTGAAAGGCATAACAGTCAATAATGACAATGTATGTATGTATTTATGTATGTATGTATGTATTTATGTATTGTGACCGTTCACAAAGTCACCTATGGTATGTCATGATATCCAGGAGATGAAATATGCCGTTTTCCGCGTCATTCTACGATAAAAACTGCCCAAGTTAGAATTTTTCTGCCCGCTCCAGGACTCGATTTGCAATATCCAGAGTCGCGCGACCCAGCTCTAGTTGCTGGTAATTAGCAGCAAGGCGGTGCAAGAGCGCTTGTACTCGAAGTTTTCTCACTCCCACCGCGAGCGAGATGAAACGATACGCGTTATCACGTGACAAAGAATCTAGGTCACTAGCTGAGCCCAGAGAGTACATCCAACGTGAAAACTAACATTATACCCTGTTTTCCTCGCTTATTCACCACTGCCAACTTAACGCATTCAACTGTTTTATTTCTGTTAATGTTTATAAATCGCAAAATACCCAATGGATAATTAAGCGCAAACATTCATTTGAATCAGGGAATTTTACGCATAATTTTGAGACCGAGAAGTGCTGTACTTAACTGACAGAGCGGTAAGTACGCTGTAAACAAGGGCGCGTCTTAATGACTAACAGATGTTGGACCCTAACCGTGAGAGCGAACACAAGGAATCCCCTGTGCTCGTCATCATTCACCGCCAGAGACTAAAGGACGCTTTTAAGATTGCTTCAGAACCTACGAAGTTATTTTAATAACAATCACTCAGTGGAGATGGGAATACAGGAGCTACATTTTGATACCCTGTTCGTCACTGTACGTTGCGTATTAACGGACCAACGTGTGAGAAAGGATTGCATTTTTCCCCCACCCTCAGCATTCGGGTCTCTAGCGTAGCGCGCCTATATATTCAAGAGCTGAGAAGGAGACACTACCCAGTGCATTTTCAATGTAGCGCCAGTACGGTAGTATTTCGTCGTGGTTTGTGTGTGAGTCGTTTGTGAAGAAATAATCTTGTAATTTGAGCAGTGTAATACAGTGATTCATTAAAGTCTGTGAGTATCTGGAAATAATCACCCTCTGAGTGAGATGTTAGCGTGTACAGTGTGCCGCAAATTAATAAATAGGAACGGTACGAAACCGTAATAACCGATGTCCGTGTGTAGAAAAGGTCGTACATCAAGCCTCCTATGTGTCTAAGTTAATACGGCTCAGTTAACATATATAGGGACGTACTTAGCGAAGTGGGTGGAGCGAACGTGCTTGATATCAATATGAATTACCAAGAAAGTCAGTGAACGGCTCAGTGTAGACCTAATTGAGGACAGCGCCACGTTAAAGTAATCCGTAGTACAGTTGAGAGCTCGACTCACGGCTAAGTGCATTAGAACAGGCCTGAACTAGTATCATGAATACGAGAATGCTAATACATTAGCGGCCTAACCACTGTCGTTTCTAGGGAAACTAGTGAAATTTCTGGGCCTATAATCGCTGCCTACAAGAAGAATAGATAAATGAGAAGGGATTAATGTCGGGCTTCTGGGACATTACCGACATTGGGTTGGAATGCTCGTGCTAATGAGCAAATCCAACCATATGTCCAAATTGTGGCGTGTAATAAACTAACGCATTCACTTGAGATAATTTCCCCTCATTTACATGTCTACGAGAACGCCGGAGTGAACGCCGACATCTAGCTGAATGCCAGAATTTTGCCTGTGTACCGGAGTGAACGAGTCATCTAGCTGTTTGCCGGAATTTCGCCTGGTAGCCGAGAACGTCTGGAACGTCGCTGTCATGTGTATGACCTGCCAGGAAATCATCATGGGTCTTCACATCGCCGATGACGTGATGCAAGCAGTCTAAGTCCATGGAGTGCCCTCTTGTAAAGCTGTGAACGTGGTATCCAGAAGGCTGAGTACATTTCCAAGTATTTATATCTTTGAAGGTCGTGTCCCATTGTAAATATGTAGATTTTTTCACTTAGATATAACGTAGACTGCAAGCACGCCATTTCAGAGGGATAATAATTATAATTTCATTTTTATTTGGGTCTTTTATAGAATACTTTCTTCATGGTTTGGGAACGACCATATTTTACTTCCATTTTTTTGACAAGGGTTTGATAATGCATGACGTAAATTTAAGGACCTCAGATTAATTAAGTGTGAAGTACTGTCAAGTAAAATGGCTTAAATATTCTACGTAAACGACTCCAGTTATCATCTTTCTACAACCAATAGGAGTCCTCAAAGATATCTCAGTAACTGATTTTTTTGTACTTCACAAGCTCTTAGGAAATCCTCCTTACTAGAAATTAAATCTGCTGGAACAACGAATGGAGCATGAGATTGGGGTATATATCTTACATCGCTAATTAGTTCGCGAATGCGCAAGTTAATTTGGACCCTGGTGGCAGGAGATCATTACTGAATTTGCATCGTGGTCGATGTACCGAGAGGAAATGAAATGGCTGAACAGGCTGTAGCCATAATATATATTGTGAAATGAAATGTGAAGTTCCCTTGGAATCTGTCATTAAGACACGCGAGGCGCATATCGCGATGTGAATATGTTGATTACGGCCGGATATAGGGCCGTGATTTGTGTGATGCCATGGTGGCCAGTATTGAAAGAAGTGAATAGATTATTTGCCGTGAAGCCATTGCCCGAGAAGGCTTAGTGAACCGCTCTTTGGAAGTGTGTCACGGGCAGCTCACAGCTGGAGTTTTATGAGCCCCTTTAAACGGGGGAGTGAAGGCGTTTTCTTCAGTGAAATAGAACAGATACAAGTGGCGAGTTTCTTTTCCTTTCGGCACAAAGATTACGCGTGTTAATTTAAATAGAGCCAACATCGCAGAGATTCCAAATGAGCATTAAAGGAATGATCCCTCCAATTTATTTCTTTAATTATTCACAGCGTGTAGGGAATTCCAGGTCAGATATACCCTGTCTCAGAAGGTCCTGAGTTCATTGCAGGAGACAGTAAAGCTTACTGTCACAAGCGGCAGGTGAATAAGGCCACCTGTAATCCATTGTGTGCATGTGAAATGTATATATTCTTGTCCTTTTCTTGCAGGAAGTGTTACAATGATATGTTTATAATGTTTGGGTATTGAAGTCGCTAAATGCTTGTCCATAGGTAACATCGTTGTGTAAATAATGTCCTGATATATGTGTTGATAAAAATCCTATCGAAATGAGCGTGTTTATTATACTGCATATTTGGCAACGTTTAACTTAAGGAAGGGTTGTAACGCGACTTTCAAAGGATTGGGAGTGTAAATTGCCTATTTCAGTTCTTACGATACTAGCAAACTTATATCATAATTTGATGCAAATTGAATATATTAATTCTTGGCAGGTAAACAGATTTACAGCGGGGTGTGTCCATAATGATTAAATATGTGTGTGATGTAATATAAGTGTAGAGTGAAATAATTAGAGAGGAAACGCCTCTCTAAGTCTGAGGTAGTGTAATAGTTCGAGAGGGAACGCCTTCTTAAGTTTGAATATTTAAACGTATAATGAAGTGTAGAAAAAGTCTACCGAACATTTAAACGTCAAGATCACCCAAGTTACTATATGTAAAGTGTTTGTATGGCATACCCATGTAAATAATGTGTTTCACTAGTATAAGTAAAAATTTGTTATACAAGATATTGTCTCTCTTCTCATTAGTAATGAAATGGTATTCCTCTCATAATTAACTTTTCCCCCTACTATAGCGACTATTACTAAAGGACTTACCGCCCCATCGGACAGTCCACAGACCCGAAAATGCGATACCGACTCAGCTAGCGAACTATTCTAGTAGGGGAGGGTGAGGCTTCGACAAACCGGGCTGAGTTCGAAGCTCACCGATGGTGCTCCATTCTAACGTCATATTTATGAACAATGGTAACTGGTTCATGTACTGATGCCTTGGAAAGGTTACAGTATGTATGTATGTATGTATGTATGTATGTATGTATGTATGTATGTATGTATGTATGTATGTATGTATGTATGTATGTATGTATGTATGTAAGCATTTAAAACTTGCGCCGAGCGCACAGGCATTGTGGGAACTGCAAGCAAGCTCGCGCTGTTCCAGAACACCGGCCAAGGTCAAGCGACGTCACGCAGAAGGTTCTTTCGTGTTCCATAGCATTGCAGCATGAACGAAATGTGATATCAATTTTTCAATAACGTCACCTTGCAGGCAGGTATAATGAACGCTGCTAGCCGAAATTTCATGTCAATCGGTGTAAAGATGGCCAAGATATAAAATTTTCTTGGGGCCCACATGTGTAGCCACGCCCACCGATCTTCGGCATTATAAGCGAATCGCCAGCCTGGGATAAAGCAGAGCGTGTGCAGTGTGGGCAGTGTGCAGCTGAAGTGTGCCGTAGTAGAGAGAGAGAGAGGGGAGTCGGCAGTAAGCCGTGAGTTCAGTGTGTGTGTGCAAGTAAGCACGTCGCGATATAATTCGTCACTCGGTCCGGCTGTATACTTGAGTTCAGAAACGTTAGTGTTAGAAGCTTTCTCCGTGGGCTTGAATTTTGTGCATGAACAAAAACGTAATTTCGTTTTTATCAGTCTGTACGACTGGGCGATTATATTTCGTTTGTGGACTATGAATGTTTCTAGCATAAACTGTGCCAGCCTTGATTTCATTTAAAGACTGTGTTTCTAGCATAAACTGTGCCAACCTTGATTTCATTTAAAGACTGTGTTTCTAACATAAACTGTGCCAACCTTGATTTCATTTAAAGACTGTGTTTCTAGCACAAACTGTGCCAACCTTGATTTCATTTAAAGACTGTGTGAAAACAGCGATAGTGTTTCTAGCATAAACTGTGCCAACCTTGATTCCATTTAAAGACTGTGTCTATCCATTGAACTGTGTTCGTAATAAAACTGTGCCAGCCTGCATTTCATTTAAAGACTGTGTCTATCCATTGAACTGTGTTCGTAATAAAACTGTGCCAGCCTGCATTTCATTTAAAGACTGTGTTTATCCATTTTTCGGAACTGTGTTCATAATAAAACTGTGCCGACCTTCATTTCATTTAAAGACTGTGTTTATCCATTTTTCGGAACTCTGTTCATAATAAAACTGTGCCGACCTTCATTTCATTTAAAGACTCTGTCTATCCGTTGAACTGTGTTCGTAATAAACTGTGCCAACATTCCCTCTTAAAGACAGTATTAACTTGTGGAATACGGTATCGTAATTTCTTTCCGAGGGACCATGCCAATTCCCATCATAACCTGTTCAGAATCACGTATGATCTTAAGTGCCAGTGATAATCTTCTGAAAATTACGACGTAACAGAACTTGGACTGTCGTTTATTTCAACAAGTGTGTGAATATTGTGCTCATGGTGTACAGTGCAGAGACTGTACCCGGTGAATTTAATTTTCTTTGTGAAGTGCTTGATCACGGCACCTCGGAAGGTCCTAGATTGTTTTCGTTTGTTTATTATTCCAAATACGATAATTCCTTCCATCTTATTCTCATGGAACTGTGGCTCTGACTTTATCCTTGCTGCTAAAGTGCGTTCAACATCATTGACTGTGGGAACTATTTCGGTGTGCTTCGCCTTAGAGAGGTGTCACACCAGAGTCCCATGACGTCCGACGTGGAAGCTCCACATTTCCCCGTTCCTGCCTCAGGTTCGAGTCGCCATCAACACTAATACAGAGAAAACACCAACGACGGAAGACAACGCCGACCGCAAGACGACGCAGCCGCCGCAGGACGACGTCCCCTCCACGCCTTCAAGGACAACCCCACGATTCAGCTGTAAAAGGTGACATAATTCTTTGCATATCTATTGAATAAATTGAAGGATCCACTTAATCATAATTTTTTTCACTACCCTTCTCTCTCTCTCTCTCACTCTCTTAGCATGGGCCGTACACGCCTTGTCGTTTCTCATGCTCTCCGATAAACTGAAGTACGGGCTTTCCTGTTTCAGTATGTATGTACGTATGTATGTATGTATGTATGTATGTATGTATGTATGTATGTATGTATGTATGTATGTATGTATGTATGTATGTATACAAGTTATTTATTTCAACCAGATAATTTCTTGAAAATATGTTGACATAAGAAATGGTTTATAAGCAGGTTGAAGGCGAATTGGAGATCGCATTGGATCGCCGGGGAATCAGATCTTCGGAGGGACTTACCCCTGCACCATCACCACGCAACGATGAAGCTGCAGCAGCAGCAGATATTGTTTTAGTATTTTTACAAGGCCTTTGATTATACACCATTTGTCCAGCTGGTAGTGACATTTGATAGGGATAGGGATGATACTGTGTCTTCTCGCCATGATGCCAGTCATGGCATTGCTACAGGGTGGGAAGGCCATGGTAGAAAGGTAGTTTTTGTTTGGGTGTAACTGTTACGAGATTATCTTTATTACTATTTCAGTTGGGGGCTACTGCATCAGGGTTTATATAGTGAGATTGTTGTCTTGTAGAAACTGGCTCAGTGCTCTGTATAAGAATAATGTTGACATTTGTGGGAAATGGGATATGTAGTGACCGAAGCTGTGCGAGTAACTTTGTTCGTTGCTGTTCATACCTGGAACAATAAAATACTATATGATTCAGATCCGCATCATCGTAATCGTCATGTGGGCAGGAGCATATATATCGTGTATCATGTCCGAGGCAGTAGCACAATACAACAAGGCGTCTACTCCAGTCTGCGAGTCTGTTATATTGCTAAGGTAGTATATGGAGATACCACGAGTTCCGCTTCAACGGATCCAATCAAATATTGGTCAGAACGTGCCGCAAAACCTTTGAGCGAAATACCTCTAGGCTAATATCTCTGCGTGCCCACCACTTCTGTTCCAGCAGAGGAAGTATTCTCCGCCGCAGGTCAAGTAAAATCCGAAAGAAGATCGTCTCTGTTGACGAAAATGGTCGAAAACTTGTTATTTTTTACAATGAAACGCATTATATACATAGCATCAATAATAATGTGCACCACCCTTTCATTAATTTTTCGTTTTGTGATATAATAACTGTATTTATACCAGCATTCTAATGATAGCTGTTTGGAATTAGGACGTGCTCTACTATGTTCTGTAATCAAACTTGAAACGAGGGAAATTCCAGACAACTCTGATTGATGTATGTAATTACTTTTGTCACCTTGTAGATGAAATTAATTCAGTTTTCTTCATGATCTTCTGATAGTTTCTTTATATATAGCCTATTCTTATCATTAACCGTGTATCGCATGAACGTACGAAACATTTGTTAATATATTACTTTTCTATTAAATTCTGATCTCCTCGTTTACAAACACGTTCTGAAGTCATGCACCACAATTTGTTTTACTATTCGAATGCGTTAATTAAACGAGTAACTAACATTTATTCCACATACTATCTCCTACTCCCTAGGAGTTACGTTTGTAACAGTTCTACTGAACATATATTCAGCCATTTACAGTTGTTAGGTTGTGAGAAAGTGGTATTAATAGGAGGGTGCAATTCCTTTACATTGCCATACCATTAACGTGTTTAAACGTCCTACTTCTGGACATTCACCCGGTAGTTCATTCGGTATTTCCGGGTGATGACGTCTCAACAACTGCTCCGCTCCATCCCCATCACTGCACTCTACCACATAGGGACATAGGGATGGATCCAGTTAGTTCATTTGCTTGAACTAGTTCATTCGATACCGTTCGTCGCCTTGAGTAGTTCAAATGAACGAGTTAGTTCATTATGAGCTCGAGCAGGACACAGCTAAGCTGAACACATACGCGTATCCTGGGTTTACCTATTCCTATCATATTCAAAGTAAAATCAACCAACGCTCGTATCAAACCCATCACCATAAAACACTTGGGAATAATAAAACACGTAAACAAATTACATAGAAAATATCAAATATATAGCACACAATACATCTAGAAGATATGACCGAATCAAGCCACAGTATCAGGTTAAATCGATGGTTCCAACGTGAGTCGAACCCACGTTCTTCAGCTTCCGAGGTAAAATATCTGAAACTCCTATCACGAGCTAATTTAGTACATAAAAAGGAGGAGGAATCCATCCTTCGCAAAATCACAAAATTATCAACTCTACTCATAACGTATCAACAGCATGGAATCGATATTGCACTGGTGAATGTAAGAAGGCTTGCAGGTAGATGTTAAGACTCTTGGGAACAACACAGTCTCCCTTCAGACCGTGCAAATCCTTACATCGTAAATCCGTCGTTCTATGACAATGGCTAGTGTGTCCTGCTCTGCGGCTAGAAAGGCACCTTGTAACCTTTCTTTCTTTTTTCCTGTCATCTTGGCTCGTTCTCAAGTACGCATTCATTTGAGAGCCACCACTTCTTCTTATTTATTATCTGGCTATATAAATATATATTCAGCCTAATTCAATACATCACGACAGCCATAATTATTAAAAGTCTTCAACATTCCAACATCTCAAACATTTCACAAGCCTCACCTCCCCACATCATACCACTGCATCTCAAATCCGTTCTATTAATTTACAGTGAAGACTCCATTTTCACAGGTTATTTAACTAATTCAATTTCACTCGCGTATCTATATAATTCACATATTACCTCGGTTTGAACATCTTCAATGATCATTTAATATTATATGGGATTTATAACTACCTGAATCACCTTGAAGCAAACATATAGTCTATATTAAAATTACTATGGAAATCTTTACCAGATAGTAACATTACGAAGAAATTATAAATTTAGCTAAAGCGATATTCTTCTCAAAATATGTGCTTCATATGCACGAAGAATTTATGGGATCTACACTGACTGACAGAGCAAATGCAACACCAAGAAGGAGTGGTTCGGAAGGGATGAAAGTTGGGGAAAAAACAGAGACGGCACGGATGAATAATTGATTTTTATTTCAAACCGATATGCAGGTTACACAATGCGCACGGCATCGACTCAGTAGGATGCAGGACCACCGCGAGTGGCGATGCACGCAGAAACGCGTCGAGGTACAGAGTCAATAAGAGTGCGGATGGTGTCCTGAGGGATGGTTCTCCATTCTCTGTCAACCATTTGCCACAGTTGGTCGTCCGTATGAGGCTGGGGCAGAGTTTGCAAACGGCGTCCAATGAGATCCCACACGTGTTCGATTGGTGAGAGATCCGGAGAGTACGCTGGCCACGGAAGCATCTGTACACCTCGTAGAGCCTGTTGGGAGATGCGAGCAGTGTGTGGGCGGGCATTATCCTGCTGAAACAGAGCATTGGGCAGCCCCTGAAGGTACGGGAGTGCCACCGGCCGCAGCACATGCTGCACGTAGCGGTGGGCATTTAACGTGCCTTGAATACGCACTACAGGTGACGTGGAATCATACGCAATAGCGCCCCAAACCATGATGCCGCGACGTCTAGCGGTAGGGCGCTCCACAGTTACTGCCGGATTTGACCTTTCTCCACGCCGACGCCACACTCGTCTGCGGTGACTATCACTGGCAGAACAGAAACGTGACTCATCGGAGAACACGACGTTCCGCCATTCCCTCATCCAAGTCGCTCTAGCCCTGCACCATGCCAGGCGTGCACGTCTATGCTGTGGAGTCAATGGTAGTCTTCTAAGCGGGCGCCGGGAGTGCAGGCCTCCTTCAACCAATCGACGGGAAATTGTTCTGGTCGATATTGGAACAGCCAGGGTGTCTTGCACATGCTGAAGAATGGCGGTTGACGTGGCGTGCGGGCCTGCCACCGCTTGGCGGCGGATGCGCCGATCCTCGCGTGCTGACGTCACTCGGGCTGCGCCTGGACCCCTCGCACGTGCCACATGTCCCTGCGCCAACCATCTTCGCCACAGGCGATGCACCGTGGACACATCCCTATGGGTATCGGCTGTGATTTGACGAAGCGACCAACCTGCCCTTCTCAGCCCGATCACCATACCGCTCGTAAAGTCGTCTGTCTGCTGGAAATGCCTCCGTTGACGGCGGCCTGGCATTCTTAGCTATGCACGTGTCCTGTGGCACACGACAACACGTTCTTCAATGACTGTCGGCTGAGAAATCACGGTACGAAGTGGGCCATTCGCCAACGCCGTGTCCCATTTATCGTTCGCTACGTGCGCAGCACAGCGGCGCATTTCACATCATGAGCATACCTCAGTGACGTCAGTCTACCCTGCAATTGGCATAAAGTTATGACCACTCCTTCTTGGTGTTGCATTTGCTCTGTCAGTCAGTGTATATACTAATTCATGCAAATAAGCCCACTAAAATATCAATGATTATTTTTTAATCACAAAGAAATCCTAATTAAAATAATAAATAATCCTTTCGCAGTCACACGCGTATAGCTTTCCCTACATTTAATATTATTAATTACAACATTTTAATATTTACAAAATAAAAATTGCTATTGGCATGAAAATCTCGTGGTTTAATATATTCAAATTAAATGTACTCATCGAATACTGGATATGGTTTTCTGTCATCTCGAGGTACACCTGAAATTTTAAACCACCATGATGACTGCTCCTCTCTTTAATAGTCCTTGGTTCCTCTTCATCCTGACACGATCCATATCTCGAACTGTGGTCTTCTTATTGGAGTCTCTAGACATTCCCTGAAGAAATGACTGCAGGCACTTAGGCGCGTTTCTCGTAGGCTCCAATTCTCGGGTTGGATGATCACTCACGAACATACAGGCAAAAATGGGAAAATCATTTACTAAACACTGTTCATGTGCTTTCAAATAATCTACTGGTGATTGGATCCACTAATAACTTTAAATAGGTTAATCCAAATAGTGGCAAGATTTTAGAAATCACTATTCATTTCCCCATTAATCACACAGTTTGACTAATTATCACCACGAGTGTCCATGGAGTATACAAACGCTAATTTTCATCGGGAATACCGTTCCTTAATTTTACTGAACGTTACTCACCCTTAGAATGCTTTAGATCGTTCACTATTAATTACTGTACGTAATTAGCTGTCTCACTACTTCTAAAAACCTGATGCGTTTGCCCTTCTTTTGAGATTGCATCATAAGCCGTGACTGACTCTCGTCGATATTTAAAAGATTAAATAGATAAGAATTATATTCATCACCACTGTACTTTATCTTGTACCACACGGCTTATTTCGCAATATTTTACACCACATTGATGTGTTTTTCTTCCTCAACACAGCACTTCATACACTGATATGCATAATTCACTACTAACACGTGAGGACTGCGGCTACAAAAATTACAATGGGCTACTGCATCCAAGTCCGGGCCTTATTTATAGTATCTGGGCTGAGTGGTTGTGGAGGAAGCAAACCACGCCACTGATCGAAATTGAGCTCCGGTAAACGGAATCTCACAGTGACGTGAAAGCGATCAAATTATGGCTCGTGACCACTATTTTATATTGATCTCGTTTAAAATCAATACGATCAGCGGGTCATTCACAATCTCAAAAGCGTCCTTTTATAAATTCATGCGTAATAGTTCATCTCGCAAGACCTCCCACTTATTTCCTCATATTGCCAGATCTTGGCAGTCATCTTTAGTCTGCGTACCACCATATGACATGCCTCATTACCGATCCACTATTAATGTATTGCATTTATTTGCATCAACAATTAGCATTAAATACATCGGTTCGAATGAGACTTGACTCTTAAATTTCCATTGATTATATCAGACGAATGTGTTCTTCTTCTTCCTATTTTTAGCTAATTATGGTGAAGTGGCTCCAATGAATCCGGTGTTGAATTATTAAAGGATATTTATTTCTTGGGGTTTAACACACCTTAATTCAGCCTACTCTCCGACAACCAACATTTCCACGCGTAGCGTCATCTCTCTTCCTCGCTGGCACAAGTGAGAACGTGATCTCAAGGTTCCGGAGTAATACGTTATCCTTTTCTCGATACAGCGCAGGAAACTGCTCCCTTCGAGCTGGCGTATCGGAACTCACATCCCGGTTCGGCATGTAGACTGCTAATTACGACATTAAATGTCGCAGAATATTGCGGAAAACGGCATATATGATTGACTAAACCTCCTAACATGCCTATGGCATGGTGATGAACGGTTACAATATACACATGAGGCATTATTCTGTGAAAGAGGGACAGCCAAAATAAGAACACTTCGTCCTGAAAATTGTGTCTGAGTCCACGTGATTCTTGAATTATCCTTAGAGATTTCGACTTTTCCAGGTCCAGAACGCATTGCAACAAAGCATCTTTGTTTTAATGCACGACATTGACGGTTCTAGATTTGAGTTCCATCTTGTTGATGAACATCCTGGAATTCTTTGTGCTACCACTTTTTCCAAAGCTGCCAGACGTTTAGGAGATCTGGAAAAGAATGCAGGAAATACAGATATCCTGCAGAAAAATACGCGTGCAGCTTGAATTTGAGAGCAGCTTGTACCAATACGAGGTTGAGCTGGTGGCCGTAGCAGTGAATGTAATTAGCTTGGGGATAGTGAGCTTTGATTTTCCTTTGAACTCCACCTTTTTTACTACTCATCACAAATGCTCAATCGTAAGTTTGGGCGATAATTTTATCTGGATTAACCCGAAAAGTACAATTGACCTGCTGCAGTATGCACTCAGATATTGCAGCTGCAGTTTGTCCATCTGGATTGAAGAATCCCCAAAATCTTTCAAGTGGTTGTCCATTTAATACGTATCTGAACACAATTGCTAACTGTAGCTATTCAGAAACGTCAGTAGTTTCATCTACCATGATAGCAGTGTACTTAGTGTTATGTATTTTCTCCAGTATCTTTTCACGGCAGACTTCCTGCATACAGTCTAGCAATTCATTCTGGATGTTTTGTATGTGCGCTTAAATACCTTATTGGAGTCCATGTGTTCCTTAATGGCACTGTCTAGACTGCTCATGAAATCAACTAATCCCAAGAACACTCCAGGATTTTCAGATACGGAAGACTCATCATGACCACCTAAAGCTAGATCAAATGCCCCAAAAAATTTTATACAATCAAAATTTTAGACAAAATATACCTATTCGTCTCTATTTCTGCATTATGTCTCTGCAAATTGTCGTGACATGACCTACTAAGTTGTGTTGCAATATTCACATTCCCGAGAACACTTAGGTCCACTACATTATTGATGTGTTTCTTGTTCGACGAATGCTTCTTCATATACTCGTTTAAATGCCTCATATCCTTCACACCTTTAGCACTCTAGATATCATTATTTCCAAATAAGACGCAAGGAAAACAAAACAAAGCATTTCTTATATCACAGCCACACATCCAGCTGTTATTGTCGTAAACTTTACAGTTGAAATGCCTGATATAACTGGAATTTTCCCTCTCGAAGCCTTCTGAGTTAAATTTAAGACTGGAGTGGGACGACCTATAATTTTTATGTTTGCAGTGCCCAAGGACATACACAACAGTGAACACATATGAAATGACAAAATGAGCACAAGACGCAAAATACTTACCATTGGGGCAGCAGCATTAAACTTTCTGACGTGGAGGACCCGGAACATAAAGGATAAGAGGACAGGATGTTAGTTTACTACTTGAGAGGTTGCCAGGTTAATATCGCTAACTACTAAATAAAAGCGAAGTTAAAATTCAGTAAATCAAACTTTATTTAAAAATTTGGAAAAGAAAAATTATGATACTTAAATAAGATTCATAACTCTCTGCAATATATTGAAAAATAAACAAAACCAAGAACAAATAATTTAATGTTAAAATTAATTATTTGCATTATGCATGAAATACCTATTTTTAAAATAATTAAAATTATGAATGCACACTCAGGTAACAACGTAAAATAATTCCTACGATGTAATAAAATAAGCAAGTCGAAGAACTTATAAAAACCTTTCTTATTAAATTAATTCGTTCAAATAAGAGACAAATGTATATTTTTAAAATAATTAAAATTGTGAAAACACACACATATTATAAACTAAAGTAACTTTTACAATACTGAGAAGTATGCGAAGTCTGCAGCTCGCATCAGAATCAAAAAATGACAAATGTTAAAACGGATCCGTACATAGAGAATTAATTACACCACTAGCCAATTTTTTTGTAAGTCTACTACAATTAATCTGACTAAACTGAAATTTGTTTCCAGTCCCTCTACATGAACATTTCAATCATCCCAGAAACATGCTAACAAACGCAATTTTAAAAGCAACATAGCAAACTAAATTTTCCACGCATAAATAATTAAATGAACAGACAAGAAAATTGCAGGAAACCAAATAAAAATATTTCCCAAAATATTTACAAATTACGAAGGGAAACAATATTAAAATTCCTCAGTTAACTGAACAATGGTACACACGATAAAGCCTACAGCTTCCCTAGCCAAGATAACATAAATCATAAAACAACAGGCAAGGCCCACAGAAAATATAGCGTACAGAGAGATAAGATAAATGACACGTAATAATGAAAGGAAAAAGTAAAACACGGACATGAATAGTCAGAGGAGCGTAACCGTAAGTATCTTTAAGGAATGGGAGAAACAAATTTCAGTTCCGTACAACCACGATATTACAATAATAATAATGTATAATATTTTGAATTTGTCATTTCCTCCAACAAAATATTAATAGAGGACTAAAATTCCGGTTATTTAATTTAAATTTTAGGAGGACCTGGAATACGGTAATGTGCGAATAGGACAGGAAATAAACCATCCCAGTAAGGAGTTAAAGAATGACCCCATCACGGAAATTAAAGTAGCACACAGGATCATCCAATACATTGATAACAGTGCAATAGATACCACAAATATGAACCAGGAAAAATAGAAAGAAAACCACCAATCAAAATCAATAAAAATAATAAATAATAATAATAATAATAATAATAATAATAATAATAATAATAATAATAATAATAATAATAATCACAATAACATTTAGAAACAGGAAAGGTATCACAACGATAATCTTAATTAAATAAAACAAATGAAATAATATGCCTCTCATCCGCGCATGTTCCGAGTTCCAGAATTTCTCCATTATCAATTATAATTGGAATATAGAATTTTACAAAAATCTCGTTACATTTTAATAGCTTGAGGATTCAAATTATATCATAAAAATTTCGGATGCTGAAGAAATGTCAGTTTAAATTAATGAATAAACGGTGGCCGACAGTTCCATAAAAGGTAGGTGCAATTTCAGTTACGGCTGCGAAGTTGGCTTGAAACAATTCTGACGGCGTTGCCGAAATTTCCCACAATATTAATGTCAGTGATAGCGTGTTATTCACTTTCTTCTTCTCCAAATAATCCGGCTGTAGAACAGTTTTGAAACAATTAAGAAGATACTTGTACTTACATCCAATTTAATATAATCCGATAGCTTACGTTATTAGGTCATTTGCAATGAAGCACACACTCAGACTTTCAGGTCCCACTTATAATAAAGAACGGTAAACAGGAAAATAGTAAAACACCAATCACACTGCAACTAAGGCCAAAACCTTAATTTACATTGCTATCAGCCAGGACTATCGTAGTCCATTCCACCAACTTTCAATCGCATCTTCCACTGAACGGCTTTAGTAATAGCGTCCATGATGGCGCTTGGATACCAACTGACTCGCTTGCAGCGGGTACGAAGCACACCACCCAGATCGAGGGAGTAGTGCACATGCGCGCTCAAATCAACTTGCATATTGAGCGAATGAGAATAATCGAGTAATCGAGCTACTGACGTAACAATAGCAGATTACACATTTAAATAGGCATAGTTCAGTCACATAAATTAACGGCAATTCAAACAATGGGCGATAATTTTAGATAAACTCCCCATACATAAATAAATATGTCCAATAAATGAGGGTAGCTTTAATTCGTGTCACAATGTTCACTTTTTCTTCGGATGTTCTCCTAGAAAATGGTTCTTTCATCAAGCTGTCCCCAGTATTAATGCTGTATACTCACTTTCCAACATACATCAGTGCAAATAGGATAATGGAAATATAGATCCTCACTAAGAACACTAGTTTAATTTCACTTGATATGCACTGTAGTGGATAAATAATTGGATAAAGCTCCGTGTGAACTTTAAGCACTAACACAGTGATAGAAAAACACGCACCAACAATATAACTGCGAGATCAAACACTGTACAAAGCAACTGAAAGTGCTAACAACTGAATCATTGAGACCTCCTCTATTACCAGCATAAATTACATTCTAATGCGGGATAACATCTAGGGTCAGTCCAAGATTCTATGACTCACGTGCGAATTCCTTATTTTTGAAACAAAAGGAAGGTGGATATTTTAATAAGCAATGGTTGGTCACGTTGACAACAACGTTATGTTTGTGATAGATTTCCCCAATTATGCTTTACGTTTTAGCCCAGACGATGCTACTCTCTAGTGGCAGAATCCTTATCACGTTCAACATCAGGGTAACAGGAGGCACCGGGCAGTTCTACCCGCCTGCGGGAGGAAAAGTAACTATAGACAGGATCAGTGAAAGTTATTTATTTATCGTATGGCAGGTTTCATCTTCTGATGTAACTTTGATTGACCGTGAGAGATCCAGGATCTAGTTCGGTCGCCTATTTGTGAAGACTATCAGCCGTCCTGCATAAGCAGTCCGTTGCCCAGGGTACACCACGAGGCGGTTATCTACACGTCGCACCCCAGTGAAAGTGAATGTTGATCCCGGTTGATAGTATACTCCACCGGCTACGGGGAGTGTTGAAGGCTTGGCGGTGCCTGCGTATTGCTTCCTTCAGGCTACACGCCAGAGCTCATTTCACATGGGTACGAGCCAGGTTCCCCGGGAAAACGGAGCTAAGTGTTCGACAGATCTTCTCCTGATTTTCACAAAACACAAATTCATACCGTACTCAAAACAAAGAAAAGGCACCAGGATAATTGTACTGAATATAATTATTCCTTACAGTTCCAAGCTACGTGCTGGAGCCCGGTAGCACGTATTGACCGCACGCCACTGCACCCCCTAGTTGAGAAATATGAGAGGAGACGTGCTGTCATGTGACCATTAACACGGCACGCCATTGGCCATTCGCGAGTGTGCTTATTTTTTCGTTCAAACGAACGAGATAGTTCATATGTGCTGCCATCATGGAAAGAGCTCTCGCGGCACTTCGTTCAATGAACGAAGTCGTTCAATTGAACGAGGTAGTTTATTATGAGCTATCTTAGCAAAAAAACACTAGTGGAGCGAGCTAGTACGAACATATTGCAATAGATTGTGCTCGTTTAGGTCTTCGTCCTCCCTTAATATGAATGACAAATCATAAAGCATTAAACCACACCCCACATCTTACGCTTTTTAAAGCTTAGCGGTTCGAGGGGCGTATGAATCGGCTGTTTAGGAGAGAAGAAGCTAGTTACCGGTTTTATCCAGGGGATAACATTTCCCTAAGATGATAATTGTCATTAGCTGTTAAAGAAGAGGGGAAGATAAACCCTGTTGAATCGTTCTGTTAATAAGGAATGTTCCTGAATAGCTAACTAATATTATAATGTTAGATGTAATACCTTTCAGGTGTTTACTCATTAAAACCAGCATTTTTCCTTAGGCCTGACACTACACTCATAAGGGTGGGATGTGTATGGCCCTACCCACTGGCGGTAGGATGTATGCAGGTGAATTTATCAGAAGTCCGTTAACTTTTGATATGTTCTATTGGTGTGTAAAATCTAATTCTCTCAATGTTTCCATTAATATTACACTGAATAAAGAGGAGTCATGACTGAAATTATGAACTTCTATAGTTTTCTGCCCGTCTCCACCTAATTTTAACCACTACTGCATACGTGTCGTTAGACACCATTACACGTTGTACAGGACAGATTGTGACAGAGAACAGGAATCGTCTTACAGGAAAAAAGGGTTGAGCAGCTATTATTCTGAACAGTAATATCTGAACCCTTTAACGGCCCTCCATTTACTGCTACGGTTTCCAGGACGTCGAGTATCCGAAATTCTATCTCACAAGATTCCTTTTACGTGCCAGTGAATCTTTTGACAAGAGGCTGTCGTATTTGGGCACCTTGAAATTTATGAGCGTTTTCTAGGTGGTATGAGTAATTTAACATATTTTGTTATTTTAGTTGTTTATTCTTCTACGTCGATACACTCATCTTAAGATAACCTATGCGTACGGTACTGAATATAATACTGTAGTTTCGTGTCTGTTATCACGTGACAACATTTTGTTTTTGTAATGGAAATCCGAGTGATGGTATTGTTCCTCAATATGATGTGGGATATCATTTTAAGAGGTAAACCAGCGACATTATCACCCCATCGCGTGTAACGTGACCTGTATTTAGCATAGGACGGGACTCGAATCAACGCGAGCTCTGTTACATAGCTAGCTGGCAAGTACGACTTTCTGTGAACTTGGAATTTGATCGTCGTCTTTCGGAGCATCTAGTACGAACAGAAAACAGCTACCCAATGCACAGCATCGCCGCCAGTCTAAGTGGAGAAATGGTATGTACGAGAGACGAAGAGGCAGATAAGCTTTCTAATTTTCTGTAACTCCTCCTCCCCAGATGAGAAGTATGAGAGGAGATGTGCTGTTATGTTACCATTAACACGGCACGCTTTTGGCCATTCGCGTACCAGCTTATTTTGTCGTTCACATGAACGAGATAGTTCATTTGTGCTGCCTTCATGGAAACAGCCCACCCGGCACTTCGTTCAGTGAACGAAGTCGTTCAAATGATCTAGGTAGTTCATTTGTGCTGTCTTCAAGGAAACAGCTCTCGTGGCACTTACGTCGTTCAAATGAATGAGGTAGTTTTTTATGAGCTACCTTAGTAACAACACTAGTTGCGCGAGCTAGTACGTACATTTTACAATAGATGGTGCTTACTTCGGTCTTCATCCTCTAACATGTATGCTCGTGTGAACGACCCGTTCAAAATATTTGAACGAACTCGTAACAGTTCAAATAAGCTAGTCGTTCAAATAAACTAGTTAGTTCATGAGCGACCCAACGCTAGGTACCACACCTAGCTTCTTCTTTTACGGCCGAAATATTTGCAATACGAAAAGTTTTAATAGGTATAAATTATCCCGGAATATCAAATACCGATTCACTAATAACTTTGATGACATTAGAAAACCCTGAACATAACCTATACGCGTGACCTTAAAGTACAATGAATAGCCATGTTTCAAAGCGTGTACACATTACCTATCGACTTTGCATGCAACAAATATCGTACTAAACTTCTTCCGCTGGGTTGTGCTGCTATCTTAGCATGTCCTTAAGGTACAAAGAATAGCCATGTTTCAAAGCGTGTACACATTACTTATTGATTTTGCATGCAACGAATCTCGTACTGAACTTCTTCCGCTAGATTGTGCTGCTATCTTAGCATAACCTATACCCATGAACTTAAAGTACAATGAATAGTCATGTTTCAAAGCGTGTACACATCAACTATCGAATTTGCATGCATCAACTCTCGTACTAAACTTCTGCAGGTAGATCGTGCTGCTATCTTAGCATAACTAGGACGCATGAACTTAAAGTACAAAGAATAGCTATGTCTCAAAGCGTGTACACATTTCCTATCGATTTTGCATGCATTGACTCTCGTACTAAACTTCTTCCGCTAGATTGTGCTGCTGTCTTAGCATGTCCATAAGGTACAAAGAATAGCCATGTTTTAAAGCGTGTACACATTACCTATCGATTTTGCATGGATCAAACATCGTACTAAATTTCTTCCGCTAGATTGTGCTGCTATCTTAGCATAACCTATACCCATGAACTTAAAGTACAATGAATAGTCATGTTTCAAAGCATGTACGCATCAACTATCGATTTTGCATGTCTCGTACAAAACTTCTTCAGGTAGATTGTGCTGCTATCTTAGCATAACTAAAACGCATGAACTTAAAGTACAAAGAATAGCTATGTTTCAAAGCGTGTACATATCACCTATCGATTTTGCATTCATCGACTCTCGTACTAAACTTCTTGCTATTTGTTTTAGGTCGCACTGACACAGATAGGTCTTATGGCGACGATGGGAGAGGAAATGCCTGGGAATTGGAAGGAAGCGGCCGTGGCCTTAATTAAGGTACAGCCCCGGCATTTGCCTGGTGTGAAAATGGGAAACCACGGAAAACCATCTTCAGGGCTGCCGACAGTGGGGCTCGAACCCACGATTTCCCGATTACTGGATACTGGCCACACTTAAGCGACTGCAGCTATCGAGCTCGGTACTAAACTTCTTACGCTAGACTGTGCTGCTATCTTAGCCTAACCTATACACATGAACTTAAAGTATGAAGAATAACCATGTTTTAAAGCGTGTACACATTACTTATTGATTTTGCATGCATCAAATATCGTACTAAACTTCTTCCGCTAGGTTGTGCTGCTATCTTAGCATAACCTGTACGCATGAACTTAAATTACAAAGAATAGCCTTGTTTCAAAGCGTGTACACATTACCTAATGATTTTGCACGAAACGACTAGCATACTAAACTATTTCCACTAGATTGTGCTAAAATCGTGTAAGTGTGCTGCTACCTTAGCAAAACCTATCGATTTTACATGCATCGACTATCGTACTAGACTTCCTCCGCTAGAGCATGTAGCAATCGCTTTTGTGTATCCCTAACCCATGTGCACGAACTTAAAGCATAAAGAAGAGCTATGTTCTAAAGCGTGTACACATCACCCACCGATAATGTATCGAATATCGTACTAAACTTCTCCTGCCAGAGCGTACGACTATCGCTTGTGTGTGCACGAACTTAAAGCATAAAGAATAGCAATGTATAAAAATCTTGTAAACAAAGCAGCAGCATTAAGTATAGCCATGTTTAAATGCGTGTACACATCATGTATCTATGATGCACGCAGTACTAAACATATTCCATTAGAATGTACAAAGTTCGCATGTGTTTGTGCTGCTATCTTAGCATAGCCTATGTGCATGAACTTAAAGCATAAAGAATAGTTATGTGTAAAAAATCTTGTGAACACAGCAGAATGTTTACTACGTAGGTGTAGACATTGAACTTTGCATGCTGAGGCAGCATACTACGTGACCGTGACGTCACGACCACGTGCTCTTGTTTGGTAAACATAGCCACGTGCTTTTTTGACAGCTGTCTTCTTGATGAACCCTAACCTCACTTTGAAGGACAATAGAGCGTCGCTAACCTCACTGCTGCCATCTTTACGGCGGTAAACCTCAAGGCTGCCACCTTATGCATGTTATAGCGCGGAATTTAAAATCCAACAACGGAACATTGTTAACCTCACTCTTGTCATCTTTACGGCAGTAAACCTCAAGGCTGCCACCTTATGCATGTTGTAGCGCGGAATTTATAATCCAACAACAGAACATTGTTAACTCTCTGCTATCATCTTGAAAAGTTCAGTGTTCCAAACACTAGTTCGAAAAACGTAACTCATCGCACCTCGGGGATTTTATTAGGTAAGACGTAACCCCTAGGTTCCATTCCTTGTTCTGAACATGAAACCATTTACAAATAAAGATTAATTTTCTACACTTAACAAAGTACAAGCGTTCTTGCTGATAGCGATCGATGAGGTTGTTGCTCCTTCAGCCCTTTAGCCCTTTAGCCCATTAGCCCTTTAGCCCATTAGCCCTTTAGCCTATTAGCCCCTTAGCCCTACAAGGAATGTGCGGTAAGGAGGAGGAAGAGTCCTTTCATCCTTGAAACAATATGTTTCCGAACCGATATTTCATGTTACATATTTATGTAATAACTTGTTCAACAGCTAGGGACTTAAATGTAAGCAGAGTATTTCTTATAGCACTAGCGTTCTGTTTAATTTTACTTCCCGCATAAGCTACATGCTTGTAACCCATGCCAACAGGTTGACTGATATTTCATGTTACATGTTTATGCGATAACTTGTTCGACTGATTTTCACACAAGACGAATGATGGAAGGTAAATAATTTGAAGTTATACTTTGGCTATATCGTTTACCGAGCGAGTTAGCTGCGCAGTATGGGTACAGTGTGTTTTTTGATTTTTACACTAGGCAAATCATTGAAGTTGTAGTTTTGCAATATTGCTTACTGAGCGAGTTAGCTACGCGATATGTGCACAGTGTGTTTCCATAGTTTTTGATTTTACATTAAGCAAATCATCAAAATTGTACTTTTGCTCTGAACACATCAAACAATGTTCTGATCATATGTTGAGGTTAACAACATCGATTACAGTGTTCGATTCTAGTCTTGTTATGTTTCATTCTGATCTTCTTAGAACAAGGGTACCCCCTAACATGTTCTAAACACATGTTGTATTGAGTACAGTGTTGGATTCTAGTCTTGATCACTTATTTTGTGTTCTGAACACATCGATCAATGTTCTGATCACATGTTGTATCGAGTACAGTGTTCGATTCTAGTCATGATCACTTATTTTGTGTTCTGAACACATCAATCAATGTTCTGATCACATGTTGAAGTTAGCAACATCGATTACAGTGTTCTATTCTAGTCTTGTTATGTTTCAACCTTATCTTCTTAGAACAAGGGTATCCCCTGACATATTCTAAACACATGATGTATTGAGTACAGTGTTCGATTCTAGTCTTGATCACTTATTTTGTTTTCTGAACGCATCAATCAATGTTCTGATCACATGTCATATCGAGTACAGCGTTTGATTCTACTCTTCTTATGTTTCGAAAGTCTAAACATGCATAATAATGTTATCGCTGCACACGCTTACCTTCGCGATGCAGGTTTAAACTTGTTCGATATAAAGCTATGCCTTGACATAAGAGGCGGAGGAGGAGGTAGAGAAGGAGGAGGAGGAGGAGGAGGAGGAGGAGAATGATAAGGCCTTAACAGCCTATGTATAGTCGCCATTGTTTAAAGATGATAGCTGTCAAAAGAATTTTTCAAATTATCCACCACCACATTTCAGCTAAAGAGGGTAGCAGGGTGCTCTGTTGATTAAGCACATGGAATTTCAAATTGCCCTCCACCACATGCATAACAGCAGCTGTTATCTTGCGCAGTAGCCTCTAAGCTAGCTTTCTTCATAAGAGTAGCTGCCATCTTGTGCGAGCACCCCTAGGCTGTCTCATAAGGAGCTATGTATAGTCACCATTTTGTGTCCGCCATCTTGCGTAAGCATCCCTAGGACGTCTCAAGCCATCTTGTGTCTCATAAGAGCAGCCACAATCTTGTAGAAATAGATAGCTGCCAATGCCAAAGGGCTTAAGTAAGAATCGAACCGTTGATCTCATCATTAGACTATGTTTTTTCTTGTTCCTGATACTACGAACCTACGTATCAGGTTTTGCTCTACGATGCACCGTTTTCGAGATATTTAACATTTTGCATTTAAGCCTCCAAATTTAATGAATCGAACCAGCACGGTACGTTATACTCTCTACCATAGCTAGACCTGATCATGTTACGAAGACTTGCTTCAATACAAGCTAAAACTGAGCAAATGTCAAAGGGCCTAAGTAGGAACCGAACCGTTGATCCCATCATTAGACTATGGTTTTGTTGTTCCTCATACTGCGAACCTAGGTATTAGGCAGAAAAATTTTGTCCGTTTTGCATTTAAGCCCTAAATTTAATGAATCGAACTAGCACGACATGTTAGCCTCTAAGCTAGCTTTCTTCATAAGAGTAGCAACCATCTTGCGCAAGCACCCTTAAAGCGTCTCATAAGGAGTTGTGTATAGCCGCCATCTTGTGTCCGCCATCTTGCGCAAGCATCCTTAGGGCGTCTCAAGCCATCTTGTGCAAGGACACTTAAGCCGTCCCATAAGAGCAGTCGCTATCTTGAGCAAGCATCCCTAGGGCATCTCATAAGGAGCCATGTATAACTGCCATCTTGCGCAAGCATCCCAAGGGCGTCTCATAAGAACCTGTGTATAGCAGCCATCTTGCGTAAGCACCCTTAAGGAGTCATGTATAGCCACCATCTTATGCAATTAGCGTCGAGAGAGGGCTGCTGTAGAATTTCTCTTTTTAAATTATCCACCACCACATTTCAAAGGTATCTAGCTAAAGATGGCAGCACTGCGGATGACAGGTGACGAAAGAGGGCAGCACGGTGCTCTCTGGATTAAAGATGGCGGATGACAGCTGTCAAAAAAGCACATGGCTTTGTTTCCAAACAAGAGCACGTGGAATTTGCCGCCACCACATTTCAAACTAAAGAGGGCAGCACTATGCTCTGTTGATTAAAGATGGCGGATGGTAGCTGTCAAAAAAGCATGTGAGTTTGTTTCCAAACAAGAGCACGTGAAATTTTTCAATTTGCCGCCACCACACTTCAAAGGTATCTAGCTAAAGATGGCAGCACGGTGCTCAAAGATGGCGGATGATAGCTAAGAGAACTTTTCAAATTGCCCGCTACTACGTGCTTAAGGTAGTAACCATAAAGAGGGCAGCACGGTGTTTAAAGATGGCTGATGACAGCTGACGAAATTGTCCGCAGCACGGTGCTCTGTTGATTAAAGATGGCGGATGACAGCTGTCAAAAAAGCATATGGCTTTGTAGAGCACGTGGAATTTGCCGCCACCACATTTCAAACTAAAGAGGGTAGCACTATGCTCTGTTGATTAAAGATGGCGGATGGTAGCTGTCAAAAAAGCACGTGAGTTTGTTTCCAAACAAGAGCACGTGAAATTTTTCAATTTGCGGCCACAACATAGAGGGCAGCACAGTGCTCTCTTGATTAAATATGGCTGCTGTCATGTGGAATTGCCTGCCACCACAGGTATCTAGCTAAAGAGAGCAGCACGGTGCACAAAGATGGCTGCTGTCAAAAAGCATTTTTCAAATTATACGCCACCACATTTCAAAGGTAAGTAGCTAAAGAGGGCAGCACTGTGCTCTATAGATTAAAGATGGCGGATGACAGCTGTCAAAAAACACGTGGCTTTGTTTACCTCGCGCTATTTAGGTTAAGTTGGTAGCACTAAGGTTTAGACCCGTCAAGATGGCAGCACTGCCGATGACAGGTGACGAATTTTGCAGCTACTGCGATATAGAGGGCAGCACAGTGCTTTGTGGTTTAAAGATGGCGGATGACAGCTGTCAAAAAAGCACGTGGCTGCCAAAAAGCACGTGGCTTTGTTTACCTCGCGCTAGTTAGGTTAAGTTGGCACTACTGAGGTTTAGGCCCGTCAAGATGGTCGCACTGAGGTTAGCGATGGGTTGTTGTCTGTCAAAAAGCACGTGGCTTTGTTTAAAAATCTGTCAAAAAGCACGTGGCTGCGAAAAAAAACACGTGGCTTTGTTTACCTCATGCTAGTGAGGTTAAGTTGGCACTACTGAGATTTAGACCCGTCAAGATGGCAGTACTGAGGTTAGCGATGCGTTGTTGTCTGTCAAAAAGCACGTAGCTGTCAAAAAACACGTGGCTTTGTTTACCTCATGCTAGTTAGGTTAAGTTGGTACTAGTGAGGTTTAGGCCCGTCAAGATGGCAGCACTGAGGTTAGCGATGCGTTGTTGTCTGTCAAAAAGCACGTGGCTTTGTTTACCAATTCAAATCTCGCGCCAAAATTCAAATCTCCCGCCAAAATTCAAATTTCCCGCGGGAGGAGGAGGAGTAGGCGGGCGGAGGCGGAGGCCGCAGAACCATCCAATTACACTACTACTGTCATTTACAGTACGTATTTACGTTGCCAGGGATTTGAGTGTTAAAGTTCTTTATACGAAAATGCATATGCTACCAGAGAATTTCAAATTGATTCTCCTATTGCTTATCTGAAGTGAAACAGATATAGCAGTTTGGTGGATCGTGATCAGAATCATGGTTACGAGAAAATTGACATGCGCGACCTTGGTTATGTTCCTAACAAATTTCATGAACGAGGTAGGCTATTATATTTAAAAGCGTATGGTAATAGAAAGGTCATTCAAATTAATGTATTTCTAAAACAAGTACCGATTTATAGGAAGAAGAATTACGTTCTGGAATAATTTACCAAGGGTCCTCCCTACAATACGTACACCAATTAGATAAATTTCCAACTTCTTTGAAATTACTTAAGTAAAGACTAGGTAGACAATTGATACGTAACCTACCACTTGGACGACAGCCCTAAATTCGGATCTTTGGCGATTGATTTATTAATTGACTGAATTGAAACACATCAAATATTCCCCCGGGATTGTTAGTTTAGAATGCAATCCTATATTACCTATTTCCTTTACCATACTAGTTGATAGAAAATATTTATATTTTGAATTATCCGCATATTGCTTATCTAAATAACTGTATAGGTTATTTGTAGATAGTATTGGTCTAGTACCCAAAGTAAAGTATTCTGATCGTTATTATTGACAGCTTAGCAATTCAATACGACAATCAAAAGGTTATCTTTATGTATCACAGGCGTGTTAACATGGTACCAATGCGTCGGCCATGTTGTTTTTGCATTAAGGTCTGATATTATTGTAGATGGTCTTGATGGGAACAAGAAGATTGTTTCCATGAAGGGGATCATTCAATACCAACTACAATATCATCAGACCTGAAGGCATGCATATTGGTTGAAGCCGAACTCCATCGACAAGGGATACCTTCTGTGTGTTTTGATACAAGGGACCCGTGGTCTCCGGTGACTCGTTGCAAAGTGGAACTGGTAATAAAATTATTATTTATTCGGTTTTCTTCTTCTCTTTTTTCTTCTTCTTCTTAATCTGTTTACCTCCAGGGTCAGTTTTTCCCTCGGACTCAGCGAGGGATCCCCACCTCTACCGCCTCAAGGGCAGTGTTTTGGAGCGTGATACATTGGATTGGGGGATACAACTGGGAAGAATGACCAGTACCTCGCTCAGGCGGCCTCACCTGCTATGCTGAACAGGGGCCTTGTGGCGGGATGGGGAGATTGGAAGGGATAGACAAGGAAGAGGGAAGGAAGCGGCCGTGGCGTTAAGTTAGGTAACATCCCGGCAATTGCTGGAAGAGTGGGAAACCATGGAAAAACACTTCATGGATGTCTGAGGTGGGAATCGAATCCACCTCTACTTATTAGACCTCCTGAGGCTGAGTGGACCCAGTTTCAGGCCTCGTACCACTTTTCAAATTTCGTGGAAGAGCCGGGAATCGAACTCGGGCCTCCAGGGGCGGAAGGTAATCACACTAACCACTACACCACAGAGGCAGTTTATTCTGTTTTATTACCCCAAAATTCTTATTTCTGTGCAAATACCTCCACAACCGAGAAAAACTTGCAATATTCAATAAAAAAAACGAAGAACACAAAACCCAGAATAATGCAAAGCCTGTAATATGTATTATCCGAAACGTACAACACAAATCCCAGAATACCTAATCCGAAAACCCTCAGTCGAAACACGTACACTTTTATCACAGTGTGTTCGATAGCGATATGTTCTGCCAGTGTATTGTACAGTAAAGGCTGTTTTAAAGATAACAATTCCATGTCGTTGGCTTCCAGCACGTTAAAGAACTCCTGCGGACAAAATTCTCACACCCCGGCGTCTGTCAAGAACAAGCATTTAGGACGGACGTAAAATAAATAACATTATGCGGTTGGATGAGCTTGTGAACGGTTGGCTGTTGAGAGAGCTCTTGCATTTTCGTAGTGATAAAGTAGTTAAAACCTATTGAAATTGTTTAAGTTTTTAGCGTGTGTGTTCTATTTAGTGCTATTTATATATTGGTGTTTAGTGCTTTTTGTTATAATTTGGGAGTAGTTATGTTTATTTGAATAATATAACTAGTAATTCAGTTGGTGTTCAGTAGATTACGTTTTCGAGGTTAAGTAGGCTAGATAGGTGTACCTTGATTCGAATTTATGTTTAGGAACTACTTTAGGTAATATTATTAACTTTTAAAACAATATTGTTAAATATCTGTAGGTTCGTTAGTATAATACATACAATGGCAGATTATCATAAGGAGTTGTAACTCATTGTAAATTCCGCCGCAAATTCTCCGATACTGTATTTCGTATAGATATCCGTCCAAACTATCACGAAGGTAATAATTTATTAAATTAAATAACACGATACGCCTGTAAACTTCCATTAAAAAGAAGGTAAGAGAATACACAGTAATTTCACTGGATAATTACGATACATAACAGTTTTTGGATTGTTGACGATTGTAGCTACATGCACATGGTAGTTGTGTAAATAAATACAAAATCAGCTGATTACTTTATTCCGACAATTTTTAGTGTTAGTTCCCTGCATACTTTGCCCTTTCCAACTTCGTTTATTCATCGAGTAAATGTTAATAATCAAATCGCTATATCCCAATAATATTGCAGTTCAAGCTCCCGGCGTAGTTTCGACAGAAATTACTGCAGACAACCTCTTATTTTTCAGCATTTAAGGACAATTTTATACTCCGTCCCACGTAGTAGGGAAAATAATAGTAATCTACGAGCGGAAAAATTCATATAACCACATTTCAGCTGGGAATAGTAGTATAGATACAGTATACTTAGATAGTACCGTATCTTGCCTGCTATATTCGCATGTATGTTTTTTGTGTATCTATTAGAACATAGTACTAATAATAATCTGTCTAAGCATTTAGCTTTGTTGGTAATCTTTGAGTACCGTACAGCATTTCTTGCAAATTTCAAATTTACAATTTTCATTTCTGTTTGTGCTTAGTAGTTTGGGTATTGTAATTATAATACGTCTTAACGTAGTTTAAAATGATTGTAGTGTACTGTACAGTAGTATATGAGTAATATTTTATTAAAATTTAGCGTGCTTATTTTAATATTGTAAAATAATTGTGTAGTACCGGTATAGTAGATGTATCCGTAAAACATCTCTTACAAAAATTCTGTTGCTGTAATTAGGATAGGCTTAATTGCAGTTTAGAATTGTGTAATTCTTGTGTATTCCTTTCAGTATTTAGTAATTAACAACAGTTTTTATCCTCTTATGGTGTTGTAGGATAAAATAGGGTACGACTTTGTAGTATTGTAGTGCAGTCGTATATTAATTACCATATTGTCGTGTGATCTTTGAGTACTATCCCAGACAATATATCCCTCCATTCACTTTTTTGCACGTAAGTTATTTTATTTTTTCTTTTATTTTCATTTTTTCGGTCAAGAATATCTAAGGAGTGCAAGTGTAGGAACGGCATTGAGGGGTATGAGGGAGGGGTTGGAGAGTTCGAGGGAGATAATTAGGATTCTCACAGAAATCAGGAAAGAAGATAGGCCTCCCTCAAACAATGTACAGGTTACAGTAGGTGTACAAGAGGGTGGGAAATGAAAGGCGGAAGTTGTAGAATACAGGTGGTCCAATGTTCTAAGGGGAAGAAGATTGCAGGCTAAGGGCTCTTTCAAGATCAGAATTCAGGACAGGTGTCCGTGCGAAATCGGTACGAGTCACTCCAGGTAGAACAGCAGAGGGAAGGTGAGGAACAGGGAACTGTTGCTGAGATGTGTAGAAGTAGGAAAAAGGGAAAAGGTAGGAATGGGAAATGTAGAGTAGATGACAGGAAAAGACAGGTGGAACAGGGTCATGGGAAGGAGAAAATGGAGGAGGAAGTAGCTTCTGCAGCTATCAGGAAAGATAGGACTGACCAGGAGGAGAGGGGATCAAATGACGTGGGTAGGGTTGAGGCTCTGATCATGGGGGATTCCATCGTTAGACACGTGGGGAAGGTGTGTGGAGGAAAGGGAACCAGGGTAGAGTGTTATCCAGGAATTAGGTTGAGGCAGATGTTGAGGAAAGTAGAAGAGAGGGAGGAGGGAAGGAGAAGGTGATAGTGTTTCATATTGGTACCAACAACGTAAGGTAAGCTGATATAAGTACCAACATATTTGGAGATGTGTGGATCTGGTAAATACAGCACGGGTAAAGTTTAGGGAAGCGGATATTATTATCAGCGGAATACTGTGTAGGATGAATACTGACTGGAGGGTGATTGGGGATTTAAATCAGACTATGGTGTGGGTATGTGGTAAACTGGGAGTGGAATTTCTAGATCTTAATGGGTGGGTACGAGATAGGGATCTGCTCTCAGATGACCTTCCCTTAAAACGCACTTGTACGTACAAGTTAGGAAATTTGTTTGGAAGGGTAATCGGGAGGTACATTCAGGGAAACGGGGTGCCCTAGTGAGCGGTGACGAGGGAACAGGGAACTGGAAATCAGGTAGGGATGACATGAAAAGTTTAGTGTTGAACTGTAGAAGTATTGTAAAGAAAGGAATAGAATTAATTTAATAGATATATATTTAAAAGATATTGTAACAGGAATTTAATCATGGCTGAGAAATTATATAATGTATGCAGAAATTTTCTCACGGGACTGGAGTGTGTATCGTAGGGATAGGATAGGAATGGTGGAATGGGGAGTATTCATTACGGTGAAAGAAGAATGTGTAAGCTACGAAAAATTAAAGATGACAAACATGAAATTCTAGGTGTAAAGCTCATTTCTAAAGATAATAGGCAACATGATATCTTTATAATGTACAGACCGGGAAAGGGTAGCGCTGACACGTATTCAGAATTATTTGATAAGATAATCAGCCATGTGTGAAAAGACGTGGAAGGGAATGAGATTATAGCTGGAGAACTGAATTAACCAGGTGTCAATTGGGACGGAAATGAGAAAGACAGGAAGCGTGAGCAACAAATTGCAAGTTAGTTAATATGGGAATGACAGCTGATTCAGAATGTGATGGAACTAACTAGAGGGAAAATATCCTTGATGTGGTGCTGGTAAAACCAGATGAGCTCTACAGAGAAATCGAAGTAATAGATGGTACTAGCGATCATGAAGCTGTTTTTGTCGTAGTTAAAAATAAATGTGTTAGAAAGGAAGGTCTTCAAAAGTAGGACTATTAGCAGTACCAAATGGCTGATAAAGCAGGCTTGAGGCAGTTTCTAAATATTAACTGTGATCGGTGGAAAACTTTAAATAAAAATGTAAACAGCCTCTGGGATGGTTTGAAGCAATTGTTGAGGAATGTGAAAACAGGTTTTTACCTTTAAAGGGGGTAAGGAATGGTAAAGACTCACCTTATTATGATAGAGAAATAAAGTGTCTAACAAGGAGGTGCAGATTGGAAGGACGTAGAGTTAGAAATGGTTGGGGAAGTAAGGAGAAATTGAAGGAACTTACTAGGAATTTGAATCTACCAAAGAAGGCAGCTAAGAATAACATGATGACAAGCATAATAGGCAGTCATGCAAATTTTAGTGAAAAATGGAAGGGTATGTATAGTTATTTTAAGGCAGAACGAAGTTCCAAGAAGGTCAATCCAGGAATAATTAATGTACAACGGGAGTGTGCATATGAGGATTTTCAAAAGGCAGAAATATTTAGTTAGCAGTATGTAAAGATTGTTGGTTACAAGAATAATGTCCAGATAGAGGAAGAGACGAATGCTAAAGAAGTAATAAAATTTACATATGATAACAATGGCATTTACTATAAGATACCAAAGTTGAAAACTAGAAATGCGGCTGGAAGTTATAAGATTTCTGGGGATATGCTAAAGACAATTGGTTGGGATATAGTACCTTATCTGAATTACTTATTTGATTATTGTTTGGTTGAAGGAGCTATACCAAGTGAATGGAGAGTTGCTATAGTAGCCCCTGTATATAAAGAAAGGGGTGATGGACATAAGGCTGTAAATTACTGGCCATTAAGTTTGACATGCGTTGCTTATTAGCTTTGGGAGGGCATTCCTTTTTATTATATTAGACATGTTTGCGAAATTAAAAACTGGTTCGATAGAAGGCAGTTCGGTTTTATTAAAGGTCATTCCACTAAAGCTCAACTTGTAGGATTCCAGCAAGATATAGCAGATATCTTGGATTCGGGAGATCAAATGGACTGTATCGCGATTGACCTGTCTAAAGCATTTGATAGAGTAGATCATGGGAGACTACTGGCAAAAATGAGTGCAATTGGACTAGACAAAAGAGTGACTGAATGGGTTGCTATATTCCTAGAAAATAGATCTCAGATATTTAGAGTAGGCGAAGCTTTATCTGACCCTGTAATAATTAAAAGGGGAATTTCTCAAGGCAGCATTATTGGATCTTTATTTTTTCGTATATATATATAAATGATATGCGTAAACAAGTGGAATCGGAGGTAAGGCTTTTTCCTTATGATGTTATTCCGTATAGAGTAATAAATAAGTTACAAGACAGTGAGCTACTGCAACGTGACCTCGATAATGTTGTGAAATTGACAGCAGGCAAAGGTATTTTGATAAACGCGGTTAAAAGTCAGGTTGTGCGTTTCAAAAATGGGAAAAGTTTTAATTACTGCGTTGATGGGGTGAAAGTTCCTTTTGGGGATCATTGGAAGTATCTAGGTATTAATATAAGGAAAGATGTTCATTGGAGTAATCACATAAATGGGATTGTAAATAAAGGGTACAGATCTCTGCACATGGTTATGAGGGTGTTTAGAGGTTTTAGTAAAGATGAAAAGGAAAGGGCAAATAAGGCTCTGGTAAGACCCCCAACTAGAGTATGGTTCCAGTGTATAGGACCCTCATCAGGATTACCTGATTCAAGAACTGGAAAAATTCAAAGAAAACATCTCGATTTGTTCTGGGCGATTTCCATCAAAAAGTGGCGTTACAAAAATGCTGGGAAGAATTGGGAGAAAGAAGACGAGCTGCTCGACTAAGTGGTATGTTCCGTGCTATTAGCGGAGAGATGGCTTGGAATGACATTAGTAGACGAGATAAGATTGAGTGGCGCCTTTAAAAGTAGGAAAGATCACAATATGAAGATAAAGTTGGAATTCAAGAGGACAAACTGGGGCAAATATTCATTTATAGGAAGGGGAGTTAGGGATTGGAATAACTTACCAAGGGAGATGTTCAATAAATTTCCAATTTCTTTGAAGTCATTTAAGAAATGGCTGGGATAACAACAGATAGGGAATCTGCCACCTGGGCGCCTGCCCTAAATGCAGTTCAGTATTGATTGTTTGATTGATTATTATTACTTCCAGCGCAATACAGATACAAAACTAACTGACCTGATGAAATTGCCACGAGGTAATCGGGTTTGTTTGAATTAAGATTGGTTTGTATTGTATGTGTTCAAGCGATTATTTTGTATATTCAGTAATGATACAGTTACTTATGTTAGTGATTTGGTTGTTTCTGCTCGAAAAGACGTGTGTTTGGTAGACGAAACTCCGTTTACAAAACAAAAAGAAACAAAATATTTAAGGAAAAGACTCGTATCAACACCGCACGGTGCGAAAGACAGTATCCACTTATACTATTCAGCCAACTGAGCGACGCTCACACCTCATGCACGTTAATAATCGTTTCTGTGTCTGCTATATTTGCCCTGGCTGAGATCCAACTGAAGCGTGCGTCGAGATGCTTCGAGCGTAGTGACGTCACTCTCGAGTATCTCAAACGAGAATTATGCCCAACCGAGACCAACTACAAGGTGTTGGCCGGAGCCCCACCGTCTCATTCCTAAATACTTCCTGCTCTAAGCTATGCGGTTAACATGCTGCTCATCGTGAGCTCTTAGTGTCACAAACCTCGCCTAGGGGCGCCATTCTACGCACCCAACTTATCTCCGTACTCACGTAGTTGTGTTCCAGTGCGTTTGCATGGAGCATTTATGTTATGTGTCTCTGGTTGTAAAATGATGAATTATTGTGTTCTTCTCTGTACATCATAGCAAGAAATCCAAATTCTTCAGGTGTGAGGATTATTGAAATCCCCCAATTAAAGAACTTTGGGAAAACTGGCTTACGCTATCTAGGCAAGAATCAAACAAGACTAGTCAATCGATTCCATTCGATGATTCTCGTGTTTGTAGCCTGAAGTTTAGAGGTGGAGATAAAAACTAAAACAAAAATATATTGAAAACAGAGAGCGTGTCTAGTAGGTCTTCGAATTATCCCCATTACCTTCAAACCAAAAAATAGCTCCACGGAAGACCAGACAGCGACAAGACATTTCTTCGGAAGAAATTTTTGATGAAAAAAGCTCTTCAACCGCAGAAAATGCATTGGATGACTAGTACGAAATTCATATGTACAACGATGTTTCAATACTAGTCAGTATTCCAACGAGTAAGGATGAGAGCAGTGATCAGAAAATCAGACATTAGAGGCTCCAATCGAGAATTCTGAGACTGCTATAACAGCTGATGACTGACCATAATGAAGTATAAAGACTACATTCGAAGACAACCAAGAAGTCTGAATAAAGGAAAGGAAGCAGCTAAATATAATAAAGAGACCTCTTATCCTTAAAATCAAATCGATAATTTTCGAAAGACAAATAACGCACGGTCAGAACAAATCACACGGTACAATGTGGCGCGGGAAATAGTATCCCAAACGGTTACGAATGTGGCAGGACCCTTGGTCGAGTGTCAGCTCCGTCACGAAGTAATCTGGATAGGTAGCCTAAATGGAGAATGTTGATATTGTTTGTCGGGATTTCCCAATCAGTGAAGAAAAGTCTTAGAGCTGAATGTAAAACTCTGAAGCCAGCAGCGAGGAGTGTAACAGTGATTGCCTATTAAATGGCTAATTAGGTACGGCTCCTCTACGCCCGAACCAGCGACAAGTTCGTTTGCGTGGTCAGTGTTGAAGGTGTATGAGGCACATATATTGGAAAATCTCCTGCTCTCACGAATGAAGTGTTGTGTTTTCCTGTAAACGGAATTTCCTTGTTAAAGGCAAGAAGTCTCCGATCTATCCCTTTTTGTTCAGAAATGATTAATGCAGCTGACTGACAATCATACACCACTGTTTAAACATTTTGGAGAAGGAAAAGTGAGAATCTGTGTGACTCATGCATGTTATCCTATTCGTAAATTTCTTTTCAGTTTTCACTATTACCATTTGACAAATGAGAGGTGCCAGTTCCTAGACAGTGAAATGGCAGCAATGGCAACATCATCACCTCCAAATAGGTGAAAGAAGTTTATCGCCTCCAGAGAGACTTGACATCCAAGCCTGTTCGGCTTTCTGCTGTACAAATATTTCCCCAGCGGTCACTGCTGCTATTCCATTCTTGAAAGAAAACCATGTCCGTTTATAAAAACATGTTTAGACTCTTTATACGCGGAGCCAACGGGGCGTTTAGTGGAATGAATTTACAAATTTTTCACATTCCACAACGTCATTGACAGAACTCAGTATATTCGGAAAAATAATACAGACTGTGTGCATTTCTATTCACCAGCAGATAAAATACTTACAATGGTTGAACGTTGACTTGAGCGAGGTACGTTAAAATAATTCAGTTAAAATCAAAATGTGAAAGACTGAAGTGTCTGTCTAATGATACGGTAGATGATGTCACGCTAACAGTGAAATCTATAGTGGAATGTGTGCCTTATCTGTTACAAAATTGGTTATTTTATATTCTCACTGGATTATTATTTGGAGACGCAATAGAAGTCCTATTTAGTGCAGTGAGATTGGGTGGCGCATATAATGACATGCCGGACGCACGCACTGTATTATGTGCTAAACATTTTATCCTGAAATCTGTTCATGAACAAAGGATCAGCGAAATATTGATAGAAAATATTTTGCGTCCACTGCTGGTAAATAACAGTAAGAAAAGGACAGAAAATGTGCTCCGTTACCCGTATCGAGAAAATTCTGAATTTGTTATGTACCATGATGCAGTGGGATGATCCTTGTATATCTGCTGTAACTGGTAAGACTTTATACATTTTAGGTTTCTATATTTTAAACCAAGCTCAAATGTGAAATGTCAGTTTTTGTATGTGCATTATCTACTCAATTAGTAACATGTTAAGGATTATTTTTCACTGCATATTGGTGTTAAGGACGAAATCTTATTTTACCAACATGTGCTCTGGGTGCGGTAGGTGCTGCCATCTCCAATGTCGCTGTAAACACCAATTCTCGCGGCACTGAGCAGGCAGTATTTAGAGATTGAGACGGCGGTGGGCCAGACAAACGAACATCATCCTCGCGATTTCATATCCAACCTCCTCAAATCAGGCTACCAACTGCCTTTAAATATTTCGTGTTTGGTGTACCATCCGACAGTTCACATTGCTGAATTAGTAACCATTTTTTAAGCGCATGTAACATTCAATTTTAACTTTTTTCCTTTCAATCACGGTATTTACATCAAAATCCCATTCCTTATTTGTGGTACCGAGCTCGATAGCTACAGTCGCTTAAGTGCGACCAGTATCCAGTATTCGGGAAATAGTGGGTTCGAACCCCACCCTCGGCAGCCCTGAAGATGGTTTTCTGTGGTTTCCCCATTTTCACACCAGGCAAATGCTGGGGCTGTACCTTAATTAAGGCCACGGCCACTTCCTTCCCAACCCTAGACCCTTCCCGTCCCATCTTCGCCATAAGACCTATCTGTGTCGGTGTGACGTAAAGCAACTTGTAAAACTTATTTGTGGTCCGGTCTAGTTCATTTTCTTAGTAAGCCGTCGTGACGGATCGCACAGACGTGAAGACTTAGAACGGGATGTCCCAGTGTTCTGTGTAATGTCCAGATAAGACAAACGTAATAAAACATTTATTAACTAATTTAATCGTTTCCCGCTGTGAAATAGTCTCACTAAAAAGGCACACCTTCCCTTATATTGTGCACCGTTCATTTTCATGTTGGCAACCCGCAAACCAGTGATTGGACGGGACGTAGCGTTTGATTACGATGTCAAAAGTTAATCAAGAAGAAAAAAAAGAAGTTAGCTCGTATCCTTCGCGTCACGCGGTTGACATGCTCTCGCGGTGAAGTGTGTAGCAGTTAACGTTGTTGGTTGAAGTTACTCACTCGGTTACGTTTATCAGTTCTCGTGTAAAGTGAAGTGATCTAATGTGGAAGACAGTGATGGAGATGGGTCTCCTGGCCCAGCCTCAAACAGAAATGTTGGTCATGAAGAAGTTGTGAGATTACAATCAGATACGTTTAATAGGACTTCTCTGGATACTTTCTTAAGGGCTCAAAATAGTAACACTCTATCTCCAGGTTCTCTTGCTACCCAAACTGACAATGTTGATATTGAAACCTATCATATAAATCACCCCGGACCGTATATTGTCTTTGTTCCTGCACAAGGGTCCGATAATATAGGCAATATTCACCCCATGGCCCTCGATCGATTGTTCTATGAATGCGACATAAACGTAAAATGGATCAAGCTCAAAGGACGAAACCGCAATTCAGGTAGAATTTGTCAATGCTCTTCAGGTAAATGCTTTCTTGAGGAATTCCTTTCTGTCTAAACATAAACTAACAGCATTTATCCCCCATTCTAATATATATCGGTTTGGCATTGTACGCGGTGTTGACAAGGATTTATCTGAAGCTGGTATACCTATGCTCCTTAGGAGTGATATTAAGGTAAAATCCGTTCAACGTTAAAAGAGAAAAGCCCTTCAAGATGGTGAGATCATATACATTCCCACTGGATCTATTAAGATTGTTTTCTGCTCAAAGCATCTGCCTAAATATTTCTCTATCTATCAGGTATGCTTAGAGGTGACACCTTTTATTTTTTATCCAATAATATGCGCACATTGTCAAAGGTACGGCCATACTCAAAAGAATTGCCAAGCTACGTCCTTCCGCAGCCGTAATTGTGCATTAAACCATAACACTGCTGACTGTCTGGAAAACGTTCGCAAGTGCTTACATTGTCAGAGGGAGCATTCGATTGGGTCTTCTGTATCTACCATGCAAAAACAACAAATTTAAATCAACAAACGTATGTCATTAGGAAACATATCATTTTCAGAAGCTTCCTCTCGCTTTTATCATTCGGAATTTAATACCGTACTTATGACAATACCCCAGCATTTCCCCCCACTTCCTCAATAACTTCCCTCAACAATAGCGGAAACTCCTCGAAAGAGGAAATTTACACAAGTAATTTTAAAAGAGCCCCCTCCTATTCCCACACCCGGATATTACAGAGCTGGTTATCTCCAGATAATACAACCCTCCTCTGTCTCGAGACAACCTCAGGTACATTCCCAAATTCCTACTACACCCTCTACACAGCATATTCCTTCATCTTCTAGGCAGGGTGTCCCTATGCAATCTGCACAACAATCCATGCCTGCCATGAATATGCACACGCAAAGAGAACACATACAAAGTAGTATCAATAATTTACTTCTTCAGCTACAACAGTTATTGGGCTATCATGCCATTGTACTTCCTGTGTTATGTCAACTTAGAGATAGTTTAAATGTAATGTTTTCTATCGATGGTTCCCATCCTCCAATGGAATACTAGAAGTTTATTAAACAATCAATACGAACTAAAATGTTATTACAGGAAACATTTCCGCAAATTATTGCAGTACCAGAAACATGGTTTTTACATGCAACCTTTTTCATTTTAAAGAAATTTCAAATCGAATGCCATGATGGAAATGGTTATGGTGGGGTAGCCCTGTTGATACATACAACACTCTCCCATACCCTGATGCCAATTCAGTATAAAATACCGAATACCTATGTCATTGGCATTATATATCAACACACATTATCAATATGCATTGCCCTCCCGATATCTACATTCCATATGGTCACTGGATGATATTTTTTCAGCAGTTCACAAATGTCCATAAACTACTTATCCTCGGCGACATTAATATACATCACACCCAGTAGCGGTCCAGTGTTGATACCAGACAAGTTTCACACTTTTTAGAGGCGGCTCATAATCATGATTTTGTAATACTCCATGATGGCTTCCCGACACGGCTCACTCCCCCGGTTCCCCACCCAGCGCAGTTGATCTTTCCCTTTGTAGATCTACTAATCTATCTGTTACCACATGGCGTATATTAGGCGATACCCATAATAGTGATTACATACCGATTATAATTAACTATGGTATAGGGCGTCCTATCCCCACTCTACCACCCGCACCTTCTACTGGATGTGTTATGTCCTTATGTAATTTTAATGACAAGTATTTTCATGCAATCATGGTACAACTGGAGAATATGAAAGGAGACGAGTGACATTATAATCCCTTATTATAAATTATGTACAACTATCTTGAATTCCATCATTCGTTGAAATCACCACCTTCCCACTCCACTCCTCACCAACATGGTTTAAGATGGTAGGATTCAGAATGTCATCAGCTTGTTCAAAATCGACGTCATCTGTTTCGTGTTTATCGCAAAATTTTAACTCCATTTCATTACTTCAGACTGAAGCGACACATCGCTCATACTACACAGATCTTTGATCTTAAGCATCGACATGCCTGGAAAATGTTTATATCCTCTTTCAATGCACATCTATCCGCATCATACTTATGGAATGCTGTACGTGGATTTACAAGAGTTGCTACGTACATACCACGTCCTACCATACCTCCACGTATTTTATCTGACTTTCTCACGCCATTAACCCCTGACTAAGTGGTCCCAGCCTTCACCCCTCTCCATTTCCCCCGTCTACTAATTTATCTGTACGTCTACAACCTAGAGACAGTTTCGATTTTGCATCAATACTTCAACGAAGTAAAAATTCCTCGCCCGGATCAGATTACATCTCTTATGCTATGTTGAAGGCAGTACCTACAAGAACTCAAACTGTGTGATTACATTTATTTAATGATATTTTACGCACCACCATTCCCCCTACAGACTGGAATGATTTTCTTTTTGCTCCCAGTTCTAAAATCCCGTCTACTTCCGAATGATCCTAATAAGTTTCGTGGCATTGTTCTTGGCTCCTGCATACGAAAAACGTTTAAGAAAATCATGTTACAGAAATTTGTATGGGCGTTAGAGTATTATTCTCTCATGCCGAAATATCAATACGCATATTTTAAAGGTAAGCGCGCTCAGGATGCTATAAACACGCTAATTATTTATATCCTACCAGAAAAATCACGTAAGCAAAGTACAGTAGCAGTTTTCCTCCACATAAGTGGTGCTTTCGAATAGATTCCCTTTCATATACTGTGGAAGATACTTTCTTGCAAAGGACTACCAACTTCCCTTTTAACGATCTTACACAATCTCCTCAGCTATCGTAACCTCATTCTCAAACCTTCTCAACTTGCCCTGATGATACGTACATCGACAGTCGGTGTCCCTCAAGGAGATATCTTCAGCGGCATACTCTTTGCGGTAATATATGATTGACTTGGAACATCTGGTAACAAATGTTGTGCGCATTTTCATGTACGCAGACGATGTCGTCATCTATTATACACATAACGATATTGTCATGTCCAGGCACTGTATAGCACACTCATGACTCAAGTTCAGCAGTGGCTTTCTGTACACAGGTTATACTTATCCCCCTCTAAATGCTCTGCGATGATATTTCCAATAAACGCCAATTCAAGTCTGAACCTATAAAGTTTGATACTCATGAAATTCCCATATGTACATGGCATAAGTATCTTGGCGTCATGATCGATCGTAAGTTAACTTTCAATCAACATCTTAATAGACTACGTCATAGCACCACTGCATATATAAAAGTATTGAAGGCCATCACACGTAGATCATGTTGATCCGACCCTGCTATGGCTAAGTTGCTTTATCGTGCTACAGTACCCACAAGGTTTGACTATTGTCCTCATGTCATTGGTTTTGCCCCACACTCTTCTCTCTAATCTATGAATACTTCACAGTATCAAGCTCTACGTATCTGTTTCGGCGCGTTTTTCTCCACCCCAACCAACGCTCTCTTGGTGGAAACTGGAGAGACTCCACTACATCTTCGCCGTAGGCTTCCCTCATCCAAGTAACTCTTGAAACGATTTTCGGTTGTTACGAATTCCTTGTTACCCAAACTGCAACTACTATATACTTATTATCAACAGTCACCAATAAGGAGTAGTCGAGTCCCTGCATTACTTTGGGCATATACAACTATACATACATTTCAGGGCTCCATTATTCGAAACCTGACGCTCCCTATTACACTGTATCATACGATGTGGTTCTGTTTGTTCATACTATCATAATCTATCGAGCTTCTTGTTTTGATATGTTACCATATAAACTGCGATTATTCCCCTCATCTTTCAAAAATCCCGTATTTCCAGTTCCCCTATCGGACAAAACGTTTACACTGATGACTCAAAAAATGCTTGTGGCGTTGGTGCAGCTTTCTATCATGGACAATCTAAACATGTCGATTCGTATCATTTTTCCTCTTATTTTTCAATCTTTTCTGGTGAACTCTTAGCCATTCGTCAAGCATTATTGCACATAAAAACTCATCCATCAGATCTGCAACCATTTACACTGATTCCCTCAATGTCTTACAATCCTTACGATGTACCAAATATGCACTAAACTAGTATTCATTACCCCCGACAGGGGCATGATCCAAGGACTTCTGGTCAAGACTGGTCATCTAAATTGCAGACGTAAAGTTATTTTGAGGAGAGAAATTTTGAAATCAATAAATATCAACATCATTGCAAGAGATGAAACAATTCCTTAAACTTATTTCTGAAAATATTCCGCATTTGCGATATGTTGCACAAACTTTTCTTTGTCCCGCGGTAAGCGAGCGGAAGATTGAAGCCTGTGATATCATGGGTGGGCTGAGTCGGTAATCCACCACGACGGAACTCAGGAGAAGTCACCCCCACCTCACGTTCAAGAAAAGCGGCAAAGGCAAACTTTTTCGAATCGAAATATGGAAGCAATCTTTAAATCAGAATGGCAAACTTGATTGTCTACCCCGTGAGAATTAATAAAATCCATATTCCTGCGTTGCATTTTGATCCAGAAGAGCTGGTTATAAATGGGGCATTTATTTAGAGCGTGTGATGTCCTTTTTGTTAATAACTTACGGATAGAGAAACAATACTTGGTTATATAACCATGGAAAACTACTGGCAACCATCTGGTTTGTGTTTCCACACCTCAAAGGCGCCGCGATTCTCCCCAAAGAGGGGAGAGAGCGAGGAGAACCTTTCATTCATTACAAGAGATTCTACGAACAATGATCGCACGGATGTGTATCATTTACATCAGGTGAATACTGGTCACCCAATTGTCGCACTATTTACCTCTATTGGGCCGTGGATAGGTCATATGCATGTTTTGAGTGGGGGAAAGCCTCCTTCTTGTTAAAAGGACTGCAGAGGGTGCGCCTACAAAGTCGGACTTTTATACTCACGGAGGGCGAAACTACTGTATGTCAGTCGTGCTCCTAGTTTTTCTTTGTTAAATGAATTGTAATCTAAAATCTCAAAAGAAATTGAGTAATTCGAGTGAATAGCGCATTATGTTAACGCATGCGACGTAAATAATTAAATGTTTAAACTGTGTCGACTTGTGAAACACTTAGTTTAACTTGTAAAAATTATTATCATTATTATTATTATTATTATTATTATTATTATTATTATTATTATTATTACGCAAAGAACGGGACGCGTAGTGATAAATGAACATTGGCTGTAAGGTACGGGGTAACTCGGTGTTGAATCGCGGACTCCAATGTGCGCCCGTATCGTAATACCCAGTATCAGCACTCTTTGATTCGGAACTTTGATTATCAAAGATCGCAGCCAGTTGTGCGCGGTGAAGCAGTCGTACGTATCGTAGAATTAAACTCGTGACGTGTTCTGTGCCCAGGTAACTAAAAGGGTCATCATCAACCAAGGACCATGGAGTTTCATCTCAGCAGTGAATTGGTGCTCTCAGCGATCACCTTAGTGCTGATGGAGCAGTACTAAACTCCGACGTGGACCACCTAAGCTGACGAAGGTGTAACCAAGGATGTAGGCTGAGTACTGTCAAATTATAATGCATGGCTATAGGGGACGGGAATTATTGTTCGTAAAACTGTAGCTATAATGTTAGGGTTTTAATATAGATGTGCCAAAGATGATCACGTAGTTTTTCCTTTGTAACAAGTCTGAGTGGCTTTATTTGTAAATATGGAAAATTTAATTTTAAGTATGGGAAATTTATCTACGGGAGAAGAAATTCATTTTATTATATAATTCGGGAACTTCACAGTTTATTATTGCTTTATAAGACCAGTACTTTAATGGTTTCAAGGGTGATAATTTAGGATAAGCTGGAATTGATTCGGCGTAGTTAGTTCTGAATGTGTAGTGATATGACTGTATGTTACACTGCGTGAGGTGTGACGGAGCTACAAGAGACGCCCAACAGGACTGAAACTCCAATCCCTCCACAGATATATTTAGCTAGGGATTATTTCAGTTTAATTTGTGTCGCCTTAATCAGTGCGTGTGTTGCTTTAAAATGCGGCGTGATGATTTAATTATATTACCGTGTGATGATATCATTATGGTTTAATTATGAGTTAATTACCGTGTGATGATTAGATATGATTTAATTACTGGGGGATTATTTAATTTTTTAATTATCATGTATGTGGCACAATTACTGCGTGTGTGAGAGGTAGATCACGCAAGCACGTCAGAGGGCATATAGACTTAATAATAATAATAATAATAATAATAATAATAATAATAATAATAATGATAGTGATAGCTGAGGTCATTAATAATAGTAATACTGATTGCTGAGATCATTAATAATAATAATAATAATAATCATGATGATAATTGATATCATGAATAACAATAGCAAAGGTAACAGGATCATTGATAATAATAATATGAATATTAATATTACAAGCCGGTGTCTTGATGTTTAGAGGAATGCGTGGCAGTAGCTGCCAGTGATTCAGCTGTGTATGAAATACGTGCGGAAACGAGGTTTCTTTTATTTGGAAGTCTTGATGGTTTGAAGTTTGTCCTCATGGTGTGAGATATTGTAATTGCACCTGAAGAGAATTATGAATGAGAAATTGTCCTCATTAATATAGTGTGCGCTACGGTAGTGCGACATAGAGTTAAAGGGACGGTTTGTTACGCCCTAAATGCGTTAGGCGAGGCCATTGATCAGCCGCTATAGGGGATCGGTCGCCCTCGAACCAGATATATTTTTTGTGTGAAGGTCTTGAATGTAGGGACTTGGAACCCAATAGGGGCTTTGCCTGACTGAATGTTTGCTAGCACGAAGCACGTCGATGGAATTATTTAGCACGGTCTGTTTGTTTGTCCTGGTAATGCGACTCGGTTGCTGATATCCAATATTTTCGTTAATATTATTATTGATTCGAATTTAAATGAAGTTAGGATTTTCAGAGCCACCTGCAACACTGGGGTCAGCAGTTCAGTCGTGGGCGTGTATACAGTCATTCCACAGTGGTGGGATGAAGGATGTGTATCTCACCTGATTCATGTATGTAAATGTGTGATTATCTTTTGATATTTTGTGTACCATGTAGTAATTATGTTTAGCGTCGACGATGGTTCTGCCCCATCCGTGCGGCGAATTGTGTATTCAAGTGAGGGTTCGATTCAAACCCCCATGTTTGATCCGTGTACAGATTGTATAATATAAGCTTCAGTTATTCCGTTGGGAAACAATTGTTGTTCTAGAGTAGGCATCACTGTCGCATTGAGTGTAGATTTTATTTGTCCCGTAATATGGGATAGCTTCAGTGTTTATGATCAATGATTTCCGTACACGTAAAGTCATGGCATTCTGCATCGCGATAGTTAGTATTTTGTCTTATCCCTCAACACCAAGTTCTTTTAAACAATTCACAACGAAATGTAGAATCAATTATGCACCTCATTTGTATATACGTTTCATTCCCACAATCATCAGGATTCAATAAACCAATTTGATTTATTTTAAACTTTAAATGAATGTGTTCTCATTCTAGTTAGGTTATGCCCCATCTTCTCCTACCCTGTATGCCGCTAAGTTATTTTAATTTATACGCCCAAGTGATTGAAATCGTTAGCGACACTGTAGAATTATCGCCGGAGCCGATAATGTAGGGGGCGGGTTCATTATACAGTATAATGTCAAACACCTTTTATATACTTTAAATTAATTAGCATTTACTATAACACTTGTCTGGGTTCCCGCCCATAAAGACATACCTGGAAATGAACAAATATAAAATATATAAAATATAATATAATACGGCTTCGATTTAATCATGCGTTAACACCACAGTATAAATTTAGATTTAATTTCATTGATCATTCCCAGTTTATTTGTGGTTTCTCCGATGCAGACGCCAATCATTTAATATTTCAATGGCCTAAATATGATGCTGCACGTCGCCCCTTTTATTCGCGCTTAATCAGCCAACAATAATCTCTACCGACGAATGTGGCTTGTCTCTTACTTACACCTACTAGCAAGCTCTTGCCGAGGATTAATACATATTTGGACGATACAAAATTACAGTATAATGTTTTATTTCTCGTTAGATATTACTTTTACACCTCACGAAACGTAGTCACTGTGTATTCGACAGCTATCTTATTTCATTTGTTTAGAAGTAGCAGGTCAATCCTTACAGGTCGTTTCATTGATTTGAAGTCTTTCCGACACTATGCGTGTTTCAGTAATTCATTTGTTGCTATCTTGTGTTGTATTACACTTCCTTTTGACGTAACCCAATAGTTTCCGTTTCTCCTGTATTCGTTCCCTTCTTTATATGTTGATCCGGTCATGCTTGTCTTGTAGTAAGTCGCCGAGAAAATCACTTTGGCGTGAAGATTTGAACCTTGTGTCCTTGTGATATTCCTGTGTATATATTGTATAGGTTAAGTAGGGTTTCCTTTACATGTTTGTTAAAGTGCCACATCACAGTGTCTTCCTTCTCTTGTTACAGAAATTATCAGGTAAACTTATTATTGAAGCGTCCGTTTCAACCACTGCCGTCTTGATCCTCCTATACTGCCTGCTCTATGCGAGTTTTTTTGCGACTAGGCCGCGAGAAAATTTATACGCTAGATGGCAGGCATAGAAGCACAATGTTCCAAACTTATTCTAATGACGAACACTATGCAGTATGGTAAATGAAAATGATATTGCGTGTGGCTTTTATTGCAGGGAGTGTCCGAGGACATGTTCGGTTCGCCAGGTGCAGGTGTTTTGATTTGCTTCCCGTAGGCGACCTGCGCGTCGTGATGAGGATGAAATTATGAAGACGACACATACACCCAGCCCCCGTGCCACGGAAATTAACCAATGGTGGTTAAAATTCCCGACCCTGCCGGGAATCGGACCCGGGCCCGGTCAGACCAAAGGCCAGCAGGATAACCAATTAGCCATGAAGCCGAACTATGCAGTATGGTCATATGTTCACTGAGGATCGTAAATTATATAAGTAATGTTAAATATCAGCAATATTACCTTTATGAAATCTCAGTTGACTTCTTCGTGCACAACTTGAAGATTTTCCTGGACGAAGGCTTGGAGTGGTACCGTACTTTTTGTGTTCTTGCCAATGCGATACCAGTTAATAGAGGTCTTACGAACTAGGTTAGGATAACATCACTAACAGTTTGCTGATGTTCTTTGACCTCACACTGTAACAAAACGCATTCTGAAAGGAAAAACGTCGCAAGCCCTCGTATTACGCTCGTACGTTTGAAGGACTTCGACAATAGGGCACAGCAGCCTAAACGAACTCCTGCAGATACTTCACCAGAGCAACAAAACAAGGTTTTGGGTATCGAACTCCTCCTCTGTCCTGATGCATAATCAGTTCCATTTAGCGGTTTCGAAGCTCTAGGCCGTGAGATCTTGCTGGCGCAAATGTCACACTCAATCCTCTCTTCAACAACACGAACCAAGTACCCGCAAATTAGTATGTGATTTCCTGTTTCTAGTTTGATTGGTATATTATCGTCTGGATATTTGAGATTGTTCAAAATGTCTAAACATGATAACGTTTGTTTTGTGATTGTCCGTCACAATTCTTATCACAAGTAATCCACTACCCTCCACAGCTTTAATCACTTTCTGAAGAAAACCGCAGCCTGTTCCCGTCATTCGACCGGGTCAGGAATGCAATGAACGATGCCCCATCTAGCGGCGAGGATAAGACCTGTGCTGGCTGCCGAAGCCTGTCGCACTCCTCTGGGGCAAGGATTAATGAATGACAGGTAAAATGAAATGATATTCAAGAGTGTTGCTGGAACGAAATATGTCAGGGAAAACCGGAGTACCCGGAGAAAAACCTGTCACTCCTCCGCTTTGTCCAACACGAATCTCACATGGAGTGACCGGGATTTGAATCACGGAATCCTGAGGTGAGTGACCGGCGCGCTGCCGCCTAGGTCACGGAGGCACCATCACCTTCTGATATAAGGTGTAATGGCACGGATGCGATTGCAATCTGAAGACATCCGAGTACTTCCTTTATTAGGCCCTTGCGTAGATTAAGCCGACAGTCACTTTTCTCTTAATTCCCTTCTAGAATGTATTTCATGGAATCGTATTTTTTCTGGGTGCGAACGACCTTGCCGAGATTGGTAAAATGGTACACTACAGTTGAGTATTTCGGGGAAAGAATCTGAAGTTTTAGTTCTACAAAGAAATATACCTTGAACAAACGGAAGGAAACAAGTACACCTTAAAATCACTTTTGAAATATCTATGAGCATAACATGATTAATTCATTTCACAGTTCTCTACAAAATATCTCTTGTAGGAACGGAAGTGACCAGACACGTTTGCTCATTGTACGAAAAACTCAGCTATCCACACACATTCATGCACCAATAACACAGTTCTACACCCACACTGGCAGCGAATATTGTGCGTCTACTACTGCACTCTTACGGCGACTTGAAGAAATATTGGTAGTCGCGCTTTCCTGTGTTAAACTAGTGGCATAGAGCAGGCACTATAGGAGGATCGAGACGGCGGTGGTTTCAACCAAGTCTAGAAATTGTGGGAAGATAACGGTGATTATAGGTGGGCCGGCGTAAGTTTGCACATGACAGCTGCGCACAATATTGGTCACACTGCAATGGCGCACGAAGCGATGTTGCCGCCGTAACAACAGCTGATTGCACGACACATGGGTTTTTAAAAATATGGGAGAAATGTTTTTAATGTCATCGCGATGATACACAATACAACAGAAATCTGCCGATAAAAATTGAACTTTCAACTCACCGATTATTCATCACACAAAATTATACGAGATTAATATTCTAAGAAGTTCTTATTATCGCGATGTTAGAAAACACGGAAGAAATCGGCCGCCAAGGATCTCACTTCATATACACCTACACCGATAAATGTTAGAATAATATACACCGGTGCTAACACAAAATGTTTCAAGTAAATTCTATAAAATTAACGAAAATTCAGAAACCTTATTTTCATACCCGATTCACAAAGGCAGAGGCTCGATACCCTCCAGTTCACTGCCATCACTACCGTCGCCTTCGTTGTCATTGTCATCATCGTCTAGGCAGATCATCACTTCCTGAGAGTCACTGATGATGCCATGTATTGTCATTGCTGAATTAATGAATGCTGCGACATGGCTAAATTTCTTCCTGCACAAAGCCGCATATATTCGAGCAATACTCTCCCGGAACAGTCCTTCCACTTCAGTAACTGTGAAAGACTTGTTATAAGTGCGTACGTAATGTTTTACTTCACCCCATACCGTACCACCTCAATGAGGTTGAAGTGACAGTGGTACGGCGGCAACCTAATAACCTCGTGCCCTTGTTCGTTCGCTACCTCGTCGATTATTTCTTTTTTTTTTTTGCTATTTGCTTTACATCGCACCGACACAGATAGGTTTTATAGCGACGGTGGGACAGGAAAGGCCTAGGAATGGGAAGCGACCGTTGCCTTAATTAAGGTACACCCCCAGCATTTGCCTGGAGTGAAAATGGGAAACCACAGAAAACCATCTTCAGGGCTGCCGACAGTGGAATTCGAACCCACTATCTCCCGGATGCGAGCTCACAGCTGCGCGCTCCTAACCGCACGGCCAACTCGCCCGGTGTCGACTAATTTAGTCATACACATATGCGCTGGGATATCTCTTTACTGCAGCCATTCCACGTACAGTTCTTTACCATTATTACGGGGTGGTGACGTACATTGTCCATAACAATGACAGAAGGGACTTTGAGCTGTAAAAATCGTACTCGTGTCTTCGTATTGCATCAGCCTGGAAGGAATTAATTCATGTTACAGGAGATAGCTTAATTCGTTTCTTTCCCGGAGTGCTGTGAAACAAGTCCCTACTATCAGCCCCGTTTTTGCTACTGCTATGTACCCCAGTCACTTTTTCCTTCTGTTCTTGGAGGCGAACACCTGTTTGAATGAAAGTACGCTTTGAAAGCCTTAATGTTTGAGATATGCGATCCACAACATGATCTACAGGAACGGAGAGACGGCTATACAAGCGTACGAATTTCGTCTCCCTCTCGTAAAACTCACGAGTTCTCCGCACTAATTCTAATGCCTGACTATTAAGGGACACTCCGCGGCTCTAAGGACTATCACTTCGCGCTTCATGACTATGTTGTCATTTCCGAGACATCGCACTGCATTCGTTAAAATAAAATTTCACAATTATCTCACAATGAAAACAAAACTTTCATAAACGCGCGAATCACACCTGACCACGTGCTAGCGGCAACAGACAAAACGGCAACACTTCAATACAGTAGTCAAGCTACTTATAGATGGCACCACTATACTACCTATATTGCCAACAACAATCAACTGAAAATAGTTCGTATTTATTTTGTAGCTCGCTTAAACCTTACAATATCTTTTAAATGCTCATATTTGTGTAAGCAAATAAAAAATTATGAACACGATACGGAATGAAGTAAGAATTAACATGAATAAAATGCGTAACTGTATCTGACATAAAAAGTAGTCGATTGGGGATTCTGACTGACGGGTGACGTTCTTCATTTCATTTTTGTAGTGGTGCCAACATGACTTAAAACTGTCAAGTGCAACCTTGTGCCGGCCCACCTTATAATTACTCCAAAATATAGTTGCAAGATTCCCCTAGTTAACGAAGTGCATCATTGCAGATTCTGTCCTTCACAAATTCCACTCAAAGTGGTTGACAATTTTCTTATTACATTTATCCAAAAGATATGAAGAGTTAATAAATTTTGTACAAATTTGAGTGTTGTTTGCGAAAATGCTGCTAAATACAGTAGAAACAATACGCGACACTTTCGGATTTAGCCTTGTTGAAATGGGAGACAATTCGCAAGTGGCGCTCCTAGTGGCGTGACCTGGAAATTCGCGCTAAATTCAAATATCAAAGGAAAAGCATATACGGAAATGGATAAATAAATTACGTCTAGAAGGAATGTGTTATTAAGATATTAACTTCAAAGTTCATAAAGCTATTCTGGATAAACGAATGAAGAATTATTTAACAGGTTATTTAAAAATCAAATAAAAAATCAAAATCTCTTTATTTGCAAATGAGGTGTCTACCTCGGTGGCAAATGGTACTTTAAATACATTATTGTCAAGCACTAAATATTAAATTAACAAGAGAAGAAAATTTTCCTATAATACAGTATTATACAATTTACGCTACCCATTTTTTTTCTATTAAACACACAGCTCATCCTTAATAAAGTTATATTGTTTACAAAATTCTACTTATAATATTTCCTGTACTACTTACAAATATAGTCAACTGATATACAGTATGTGGAATTACTTCAAATGATACTATACAAACTCTACATTGCATTTATTTATTTATTATTTTTTACCCATTCTGGAACCTAAGTAGCATAACGACCTGCTGCGTCTTAACCAGAGCCCCTTTTGCCACCACTTTTCAGAGTTCCTGAAGGGCCTTCACAGCTACCGTAGCGGTCCCAGGGCCCTCGAAGTCCCCACTGTCCTTCACCCCTACAGGCAGTCCCCTACTTTGGGTGTCCAATCTCCTTAGACCAGGGGATGGAATTAATTTATTCACACACATTTTTATTTACATTAACCTGCAGTTGTCGAGTGCCCTCTAACATTTCATTTATTTTCTCTGTTGCTGTTCATTCTCTTCTTGAATATCTGTACAGATTTTGGAAAAGGATCAAACACTACCCCTGGTAAACTGTTCCACTTCTTGACACCCTTCCCAATGAATGAAAATTTACCCCAATCGCTTTTGCTAAAATTCCTTCTAATTTTATATTTGTGGTCAGTCCCACCGATGTAATTATTTTCCAACTGAAGCCTCTCACGGATATCTCCCCATGCTTCTTCTCTTGTATAGGCTCTATATAATCCTATAAGTCTAGTTTTCTCCCTTCTCTTACTTAAAGTTTCCCACCCAAGTTCCTTTAACATTTCTGATATACTACTCTTTCTCCTTAAATCCCCTGTTACAAATCTTGCTGCTTTCCTCTGCACACTATCTATTTCTTTTATTAGGTATTCTTGGTGAGGATCTCAAACACTGTTTGCATATTCCAATAAAGGACGAACCGTACTTAAGTAACTTTTTCTTTTAATTCTTTATTGCATCCTTTAAGTAGCCTCATTATGACATGTAACGATCTGAATGCTTTCCAAAAATGTCATCAACATGACCCTTCCAGTGCAAATTACTTTCAAATCTCACACCTAAGTATTTGCTCTTGCCATCTTTTGGGATAACTACCTCATCCAAAGTATATTCAAATTCAGTTTTAAAGCTCCTGTTTGTATAAGTTGTAACAGTTGATTTGCCTCCATTAACCTTCATATTATTTTCTTCAACCCATTGTTGGATACTTTCAAGGTCCCTTTGTAATTCTGAACAATCGTAAATGTTATTTATTTCCTTTTAAACAATTATGTCATCTGCATACAATATTATTTACGTATATTAAGAAAAGTAACGGACCGATTATACTACCCTGCGCAATTCCCTTCCAAACTTTCTCTTCCTGCGATACATTATTTCCTACTTTGACTTTCTGAACCCTTGAATTTAGAAATGTTTTTATCCAACGTGTAACGCTCACGTCCAATCCTATTCCCTCCACTTTCTTTAATAATATTCCATGTTCCACTCTATCAAAGGCTTTGAAAGATCTATGGCTATGCAATCTAATTGACTGAAATTAGATACATAATTAAGATGTGAATTTGACTGCTGTAAAAGGGATCTTTCATTTATGCATCACTTTTTAGCTTTAGCAGTCCTGCCTGAACTTTCATGCCTTGATTTGTCTTCTTTCTCATTTAAAAACATTGTACCATCACATTAAGACACTTGTCAATAACAATATCGACACACTCCTGACACACATGATTCAATTAATTAACATTTAGGAGCTGGGCAATTTTTCTCTGAACTTGAAGCCTACTAACTGAAAGAAAATCTATAAATTTTGCCTCAAAATTTCAAGCAATATCTGCCATTACATTAGGATAAAGCATATTTGCAACAACATTTTGTTTCAACAAAATATGTACATTTCTTTAGTCACCCATATTTTCTTCAGTGCTTGACAACGCATTACGGCATTCCAAGTGGGGTAACTTGGAACACAAGCAGCCACGCATATAAGTACATACATTTTCCTGAATTAAATCAAACCCACAGATAGCACCTGCAACAACACATCGGTATTGAAGGTTAACGGTTGCATTATACAATAAAATAAGCTTATTATGTTTTAAGCCAGTTAAAATATGGGTCACGCATGTCAGAAGTTTAGGAAGTACTATAAAAATCTTTCGTCACTTGAAGAATATGTATGCAAACACAATATTTACTTACGTTTTCTTGTCAAGAGGGAAACGGAAGAAATACCGCGAGTCTTTCTGCACTTAATAGTTATTGCAGCCAAACACAGCACATATCATTCCACTCATCTTGCGAGGAGATATAAAGGTATAACACACGCTGCTGTTTACTATGTCAACTTACTGCAAACGCATAAATATCGCCAAAAACTTCACAAACAAATACACGTGCTCTTATGACAGAATCATTAACTCAGGTCATTCCGCTAGACAGAGCTCTAATCGCTGTCCCTCGATATCTCGCAGAGTGTCACGTATTGTCTTTACTGTATTTTGTGCTACTTATCTATATATATAAGGGAACATGTCCTGACTGACTGACTGATTCATCATCGCCGAGCCAAAACTACTGGACATAAAGAAATGAAATTTTGGGGATATATTCATATTAAGATGTATGTGCTCGCTAAGAGAGGGTTTTTGGATATTCCATCGCTAAGGGGGTGAAAAGGGGGGTGAAATTTTAAAATAAGTGTATATATATCTCAAAACTTTAAAAGTTTACAGATGTAAAAATTGGTATTTAGAATCTTCTTTAAAAATAAGGAAACACGTATTTTTTGTTTTCGGAAAATCCCAATAGAAGGGGTGAAAAATGGGTTGCATGGCTTTAATCAGAATTCCGGTACTTATATCTCAGAAACTGAAGATATTACAGACCTGAAAATTGGTACTTTTTATCTCTTTTAAAAATAAAGAAGCACGCATTTTTTGTTTTTGGAAAATCCAATTAATGGGAGGGTAAAAAGGGGGTTGAATTTTTAAAATGAGTGCATCTATATCTCCAAACTTTTAAAGTTTGCAGATGTAAAAATTGGTATTTAGAATCTTCATTAAAAATAAATAAACACGTATTTTTGGTTTTTGTAAAATCCCAATAGGAGGGGTGAAAAGGGGTGAAAAATTGGTTGAATGCCTTTAATGGGGATACTTATATCTCAGAAACTGAAGATATTACAGACCTGAAAATTGGTGTTTGGGATCTCCTTTAAAAATAAAGAAACACCTATTTTTTGTTTTTGGAAAATCCAATTAATGGGGGCCTGAAAATGGGGGAATTTTTAAAATGCGTGTATCTATATCTCAAAACTTTAAAAGTTTAGAGGTGTAAAAATTGGTATTTAGAATCTCCTTTATAAATGAAGAAAACCGTTTTTTTGTTTTCGGAAAATCCCAATAGGAAGTGTGGAAAAGGGTGAATAAGTAGTTGAATGCCTTTAATGAGACTACTTATATTTCAGAACCTGAAGATATTACAGACCTGAAAATTTTTGTTTGGGATCTCCTTTAAAAATAAAGAAACACGTAATTTTTGTTTTTGGAAAATCCAGTTAATGGGGGGGGGGGGGTGAAAAGGGGGCAAATTTTTATAATGAGTGTATCTATATCTCAACACTTTTAAATTTATAGACGTAAAAATTGGTATTTAAAATCTCCTTTAAAAATAACGAAACATGTATTTTCTTTTTTTTTTCGGAAAATCCCAATAGGAAGGGTGGAAAAGGGTGAAAAATAGGTTGAATGCCTTTAATGAGGCTACATATATTTCAGAACCTGAAGATATTACATACCTGAAAATTGGTATTTGGGATCTCCTTTTAAAATAAATAGATATTTTTTCGTTTTTCGAAAATCCAAATAATGGGGGTTGAAAAGGGGGGTGAATTTTTAAAATGAATGTGTCTACATCTTAAAACTTTAAAAGATTACAGATGTAAAAATTTCTATTTAGAATCCCCCTTAAAATAAAGGAACGCGTATTTTTTGGTTTTCTGTAAATTCCAATAAGACGGCTCTAAAAGAGTGAATAATGGGTTGAATGTCTTTAATGAGGATACATATATCTCAGAAACTGAAGACAATACAGAACTCAAAGTTTGTTAAGGGATCTCCTTTAAAAATAAAGAAACAGGTTTTTATTTGCTTTTGGAAAATCCAATTAATGGCGGTTAAACAGGAGTGACAAATTGTGGTGAATTTTTTGAAAGACTATATCTACAGAATATCTGAGAAACGTAAAATGTTACAGACGTAAAAAGTGGGTATTTGAAATCTCCTGTAAATGTAAAGAAACATAGGTGATTTGTTTTTGGAAACTCGACTTAAGGGGAACTAAAATGGGGTGAAATTTTAAAATGAGAATTTCTACAGTATATCTCAAAAAACTTAACATGTTACAGAAGTGAAAAATTGTATTTTTTATCTCTATTAAAAATAAGGAAACGTGTATTTTTAGTTTTCGGAAATACCACTTGGGTGGAGGGGGGTGGTATAAGTGACTGAAAACGGTGTTGAATTCTTTTAATTAGGCTACTGATATCTCAAAAATGGTGATGTTACAGACGTGAAATTTGGTATTTGGAAATTCCTTGAAAAGTAAAGAAACACGTATTGTCGGAAAATCCAATGAAAGGGGGGGGGGGTGTGTGTGTGAAAGGATTGAAAAATTTATTTACTTAATTGTATGAGAATACACACATCTAATAAAAACTAAAGTTGTTACAGACGTGAAAATTGGTATTTTGATCTCCTTTAAAAACAAAGAAAAGTGCGTTTGGGGGGGGAACCATCTTGGGGGGGGGGGGCGGGAGTGAAAAGGAGTTGAATTCCTTTCATGAGGACACGTAAATAAAAAACTGAAGAAGTTAGGGTCGTGATAATTGGTATTTAGAAGATCCTTTACTATTAAAGAAACAAGTATTTTTTGCTGGAAAATTCACTTGTTTTGCGGGGGGGAGGTGGGGGGGGATTAGTGTGAAAGGAAGTGAAAATAGTTAGTTGTTTTGTGGGGATACTTATATCTCAAAACTGAAAGTAATAGACGTGAACATTGGTGTTTGGAACCTCCTTTAAACATAAAGAAACACGCCTTCTTTTAATTTATTTGGGGGGGGGGGGGTGTAAATCAACTTAACGGCGGTGGGGTGTAAAAGGTGGGGAGACCAATTGATTTTACTGTTCATAGTGTACTTGTAAGGAGCCTCCGTTGCTCAGGCAGCAGCTCGCCGGCCTCTCACAGCTGGATTCCGTGGTTCAAATCCCGGTCACTCGATGTGACATTCGTGCTGGACAAAACGGAGGCGGGACAGGTTTTTCTCCGGATGCTCCGGTTTTCCCTGTCATCATTCATTCCAGCAACACTGTCCAATATAATTTCATTTCATTTGTCATTCATCGATCATTGCCCCAGAGGAGTGCTTCGGCAGCCGGCACGATTCCTATTGCCGCCGCTAGATGGGGCTTTATGCATTCCATTTCTGACCCTGTCGAATGACTGTAAGCAGGCAGTAGATTTTCGATGTACTTATTCTGATCATAAACCGATCATTTTTAATCTTTCCTGGGTTCGTTTACAACAGCCATCTTTTCCTTCGTACAACATTCTTAGATTACCGGTACAGTAGATTCTCCTGGCATATAAATAAAAATGTAAACACATTTGAAATAAACGATAGGAATGAGATTGACCGTCAAATTGTTCACCTCGATAATAAGGGCAATAATGCACGGAAGTATGTGATTCGTATCGCCAGAAATCCCACACACTTGCCTACGCGCGAAAATGTTGCTGGTCACATTGTCAACAATGACAATGGCAGTAGACTTAATTTTCCGCCAAGTAGCGGTCTTGCATCTTGCTGTGGAGTCCAGAACATCTAATAATAATAATAATAATAATAATAATAATAATAATAATAATAATAATAATAATAATAATGTTCTGGACCGTTGTCAAATGTGCGGACCGCGCTGGAAACGGTTTCTGGACGGGTAATGACTAAGAATGCAGTCCGGCCGCGGGTACAATACCGCCAAGGCACCCAAGACGACACCACGCCGGATCCCTTGAAGGATTTTATCCATATTAAAAATGCTTATAGGAAAAGATGGCAAAGAATTAAGGACCCAACTGACCGGGTTTAATACCTGAACCTAGCTCGGGAAGTACGAAATCGATTGCTGGAAAGAAAGATTGAAAAATGGGAGGAAACTTGCCGTAATGTATTAGAAAACGAGTCAGATCGCGTATTTTAGCCGATTCTCGCAGAAAACGAGTCAGATCGCGAATTTCGGCGGATTGTATATATCTAAAACAATAAGCATTGAATTATAAATTTCAATATAATACCGTAGCGAAGCACAGGTATCTTGCTAGTATGTTTTATAATCCTTAATGTGACTGGGTGAATATAAATTGCCCATCTTCTTTGAAGGAGAAGAATAAGTTGGATACGGAGAAGAAGAACTGTGTCTGTATTCACTTGGATTGTGAGAGGGGCGCGAGTGGGTTCGAGGTGGTCGACACTCTTCTGTGTTGAACAAGTGTAGTGTATGTGAGGCAGCTGAAGTGTTGTTGTAATTTATAAAGGATAGTTTTGTTAATATGGCTAAGTTGTTGGGTCTTGATAAGGTTGCGCGACTATTCGAAATTATTCGAAGCAATGGAGGTATTAGGGGGACACTTTCTTCACTGTACAGGTCAGTCGTCTAGATTTGTTTGATATATTGATATAAGTTAGAGAGAACAACTACAGTGTATTTTGCACGAATTTCAGTTTTGCTTGTTAAGAAGTTGTAGCCATAGAGCTTTTCATTGTGCCGAGAGTTGTCTCTGGAAGATTTGTGTGATTATGGGTCAGAAGTCTGCTTTAAGGCTGCAGGAAATGCAGGTACCGTAACCTATTATATGTGACCTAGGGTTGGGAAAAGTCTCAACATTTTTAATAACTGGTCGTGACAGTGGTCAAAATTGGTTTAAACGTAGTTTCAACGGGTGGAAGTAGGTAAATTAACGTGTTTAGTCTCCATTTGAGGTATATTACTTTTATTAGTTTAAATTCAAAATGAAATTGGTTACAAAATACTGTTATTATTGCTGAAATTGTTTTAGGTGTTTCAGCAGTTAACTGACTGAGCTCACTTGTAAATAGAAAAAGTAGCATTAACATGACTCTTGAATTTACTTATTGTTTGTGGAATTAAATTCAAACTGTAATCTGTTACGGTCATTGTTAATTGTTTTATGTATTGCAACAGTTAACTGATTCAGTTCACTTGTAAAGCTATTCAGTATTCGTAGTGATTATTGGTGAATACAGAAAAGGCGTTGATTAGTAAGGACTTGTTACAAATATCAAATAAGAAATGAATTCTAAGAAATTGCATCTTATTCTGAAGGGAAAATGAATCTTCAGAAATATAAGTGGTAAGTGCAAAGGTATAAAGACAAAACAAAATTCATACAATTAAATATAAATTGGAAGCTGAAAATGTATTATTTCAGGAGTGCTCCTGTGCTAAAAATACGCAAGGTAGGAAGTTGAATGTTGTTAATGTTATCTTAGGATAGGTAGTAGTGTTCATTGTGACAGCTGGAAACCCACCAGCCTGCCATAATTAGTATCGTATTTCAACATTTACCATTACCTACCAGAGGAACAATTTGGTTTCATACAGATAATATCAACAGTGTTGCTGTGGAGAATTTGTTGGATCACATTCAACTTACCCTGGAAATGCCAAGAGGCAGATTATATATAGTACCTGTATTCATCGACTCCGCAAAGGCATTTGACCCGGTGAATAGGAGGCTCCACATTGACAAGTGTGAGACGTTAATCGGAAAGTCTGAAATTACAACACTTAGGCTTATATCGAACCTGCTGGCCGAAAACTACATACAGTTTGATGTTTTGAGTGGGAACGTCAAACTGGATGTCGCAGATGATTGGAGTAACTTTCTTCATGGGGACCCACTCAGTCGTAAATTATTCAATGCTTTCACCTCTGATCTAGGGGCAGTACAAAAATGTACATTTATGCAGTTGACATGGCAATAGCGGCAGAGTATATAACAGAGCTGCAACTTACTAGCAGAATCGTCAAACAAACTAAATTATGATTGAGTAGAAAACAGAACTAGTGGTATTCAGAAAAGGTGGGAAACAGACAGACACTGAACAAATATGTAATAATGTTCTTCCTCCAAGAGTCATTATCATCGGATACCTTGGTGTGACCATTCAGACTACAGGCCGAATCTTCTCAATCCATCTAAGATCTAGAATGGTCGCAGCAATAAGAGAATGAATGACATAGAGAAAATTATTCAAATTGCAATTAAGAGAGCTATGGTGCTCTTCAGGGTGAAAGTGTTACCAGTGTTAGTCTATGGGCTTGAGATTGTAAGAAAATTCCTGAGCTTCAGAGATTTAGAGGACTTGTTAAAGGTAAAGTCAAGATAACTAAAACGAGCTTTGGGTGTTTCAGAGTCTACAAAATCGCGGCTTGTTTACGAACTTGTGAGGGATCCTTTTTTATCAAGGATCTACGATGCGGACTTACGCTACCAGCTAGTACCGCATATGACACAGGCTATTGCTATTTCTTCTCAACTGAGTCAAGATTGGCTGGAAGAGATGGACACAAGTAAACTATCAACTGAGGCACGTTGTCACCAGATTGGCTGTTCACGGATTTCATTTCAAGCTATGTGGGAGCATTATATTTCATGAACTGAATGTACAGAGAGAGAGAGAGAGAGAGAGAGAGTTTGTGTGTGTGACCAATTATGCAAAAGATATATTAGTAAATGTAGGTTGAGACTGTTCAATAAGTGGGCTTATTATGGACTAACGCTAATGCACATTGTGCACACTGTATGTATTATTACTACATTTATAATAAAATAGGTTAAACTTTACTAACTAGTTCGCAAAAGAGAGTTTAAGAATCCAACATATCGTGGCTCACACGATGTCGTAGCGTGCAACACATGGTTGCGAACGGGAAAAATAGACACCATGTACCCCAAGCTTTGTAACATTATTAGGCAGCAAATCTTACTTTGAATTCCATTCAGAGGAGAGGTGTGTTCATTTCAATGTCTGGGAATCCTCCATCCCTCCCTCAGAAGAACATTTACTTTCATAAAAACTAGAGGACTGAGGCCATGTACCCAAAGTTGTAATTCAGCTTTCCACCTCTAGCCCGCATAGAATGCGCTGCTATTGCCCTAACACGATCTTAACCAGTGTAGGCGAATGGTGTTTGCACAGGGGAAACTGGAGGTCTAAGGCCTTTTACCCAAAGTTGTAATTCAGCCTTCCACCACTAACCCACATAGAATGCTCTGCTATCGCCGCAACCCTACGTTAACCATTGCAGACCACTGGTCTGCTCGCCTACCGGGCGAGTTGGCCGTGCGGTTAGGGGCGCACGGCTGTGAGCTTGCATTCTGGAGATAGTGGTTTCGAATCCCCACTGTCGGCAGCCCTGAAGATGGTTTTCCATGGTTCCCCATTTTCATACCAGGCAAATGCTGGGGCTGTACCTTAATTAAGGCCACAGCCGCTTCTAACTAGGCCTCTCCTATCCCATCGTCGCCATAAGACATATGTCTCGGTGCGATGTAAAACCACTAGCAAAAAAAAAAAAAAAAAGAAAACAAACTGTGGGCTGCTGCAGCTCTAGCCTTTGGACTTGCGACGCCAGACCCCCTTTGGTTGTCCCCAGATCACTTGTCTTGTCAAGGCCCTACCCTAGCTTATTATAACCAATCGGATTGTCCAGCCCCTTCCATAACCAATCCAGACCAATGGTTTTGTATTACTGTAACTTCCATCTTTTCCTCTCCTGAGTCTTCCTCCCCCAGCCTCCTCCACGATAGATAGAAGATAATCCCCAGTGAAAGTATGGAGGGTGATCATAGATTATTAAATGTGGAATTAAAACAAGTAAAAATCCCTAAAATTTTGTTTCAGAAGAAACCACAGATCAGGATATGGGAATTGGAGGAGGAGGATGAAAGAATAGGATTCCAAGATTGTATAAAAAGGAAGTTGCCTAACACTGAAATACGAAATGAAGAAGAAGAGTGGGGCAATTTAAGACACACATTTGTGGAAGCAGCAATTGAGGTGTGCAGAAAAACAAAAGCAAAGGTTAAGGGAAAGGAGAGACGGTGGTGGACAAAGTAAAATAAGAAATAAAAGGAAGGAACAAGGTGAAGAAAGAAATGGATAAGGAAAAGCAAAAAACGTATCAGAGGGGTGAGAATAAGATAGAAAGGTTACATGTGGAATACAAAAGATTGAAACTGCAAATAAAGAGGAGTATCAAGGAAGAAAAGGATAAATGTTGGGGAGAGTTTACCAACAAAATTGGGCAAGATAGTCGAGGAAATCAGAAACTATTATACAGAGTAATAAAATCGAAAAGAAAAAATCAAGGCATTAGAGAGAGAAGATGGATCCATAGTACATGACGAAAAGGGTCTTAAGAAGGTATTTTGAAAAACTTTATAATGAGGATTACTGCTCAGAAGAAGGAGGATATAAGAAAATGGAAATAACAGATGGAGAATAAGAAGAGAATCCGATAACGTGGTTGGAACTTGAAGGGGCAGTGAAAGCAATGGCCAAAGGTATAGCAAGTGGAAAAGACAAATTCAATGCTGATATGATTAAGGCAGCAGCAAGCAGTGGACTACAGTGGCTATACCGAGCCGTCAGTGTCATATGCAAGGATGAAAGGGTACCTGAAAATTGGCAATAAGGAAGCATTGTACCATTGTTCAAAAAAGGAAATGGGAAGAAGTGCGAAAATTATAGATGTATAACCCCCTTTTATCACATGGGCTGAAAATAATGGAGAAAGTCATGGACAAAAGACTGAAGGATATAATAGTAACACAGTTAGAGGAAGAACAATATGGCTTTAGACCGAATAGATTAACAATAGACTTGATATTTATAGTGCAGACGATAATGGAAAAACATCTGGAAAGGAACAAGGAAATCGTCTTCGTATTTTTGGATTTGGATAAAGCTTATGATATAGTTAAGAGAAAACATGTATGGGAATGGTTACTGGAAAGGAATGTACCAAAATCATTAATTAACATGATAAAAATGTTGTGTCATGAGAGTAAAAGCATTGTATAAGTGGAGAGTGGTGACTCTGAAACTTGTTATCCTACCAAAAAAGTCTCAAGCAAGGAAGTGCACTGTCGCTGTTATTGTTTATTGTATTGATGGATGAAGTCATAAAACGTGTAAAACAGAGTATCAGTACGGATGAAGTGAATGCTGTGGTGTTTGCAGATGATGTGGTGATTTGGGGAATGGGAGAAAAGGAATTACAAAGGAGACTGGACATTTGGAATGAAAATCTGAAGGAGTTTGGAATGGTAATTAGTAAGAAAAAAACTGTAGTCATGCACTGTGAAAAAGAGAAGCGAAGTGAACATACATGGAGAACGGTTAGAGAATGTAGAACAGTTCACTTATCTGGGTAGCGTTAATGGAAGTAATGAAATCAACCCTGAAATTAATAACAGACGAAGTAAAGGTACAACATTTTATCAAGTCAGAGAAGTTTTATGGGATGACAAAGTACCCAAGGGAATGAAATTAACATTTTATAAACAGAGTTTCATACCAATTGTAACATACGGACTAGAAACGCTGGTAACTAATAAGAGACAAGATAGTAAGATCTTGAAATATTTTAGAACATCGGTTAGAAAGACGAGAAGAGATAGAATCCAGAATATTAAAATCAGAGAAGAGCTAAATATAGAACCGTTAGTACAGAAAATACAGAAAGCAAGAGTGAGATGGTTCAGACATGTAAAAAGAATGGGAAAAGAACAGGTAGCAAGAAGGGAATTGGAAAGAGAATTTAAGGGAATGAGACCAGTTGGAAGACTGAGAAGAATGTTGATGGATCAGATTTAGAAAGATATTAGAGAAGTTGAATTGGACGTGGCGGAAGTAATGGAGTAGGAAAAGTGGAAGGACAGAAAGGAGTGGAGGAGGCTTGTTAACCACACCTGGGCAACTGGAGTGGGACATTGATGATGTTTACTGAATCAAATGCTCTTTTGAAATCAATGAATGTCAAGTACAATGCGGCTTGCCATTCATTACTTTGCTCTAGAATTATTCTCAGCGTATTAGATGAACACACCTGAGTTGTCTATGGAAACCATCTTGTTCTTTTCAGTGCTGCTGCTCAGTTGAATCCTTCACACTATTCAGAATTATTCTAGAGAGAATTTTACTTGGTATGCTCAGTAGTGTTATTCCTCTCCAGGTCTTACCCACTGTGGCGTCACCTGTTTTTGAGAAGTTTCACAATCCATCCCTCTTTCCAGTCAGATGGAATTCTTTTCTTTCCATATTAATGGTGGCCTCTTCATTCACTTCTAGTATTTCTGGATCTATATTATCTATACCTGCTGCTTTAACATTCTTTGTTTGCTAACCTAACTTCATCCATTGTTGGGATCTAGCTTTATTCTTGAGTCTTCACTATCTAAGCCTTCATTTACTTCTTGCATTTCCTACTCGTTTCAATTATCTTTGTTTAAAATTTCTGACAAATGCTCTTGCCATCTTCTCAATTGATCTTCTTGTGATAACATCTCTCACTGGTTTACTCTTCCTATAACCTCCCCTTGACAACATCCTTGTGAGTTATTTCATATCACCCTTCTTCTCAGCTTCCTCTGCAATTTGTGACTGCTGGTCAATCTTCTTTTATCACTTCTAACACACCTTTTAAACATTTTGTCAATTTCCGAATATTTCATTTGAGCTTCTGACTTCTGTTAACTTGTCTTGCTTTGATTTACTGTAACATGTGCTTCTTTTCATTTTCCAATTAAGTCCCCTTGTTTCGTCAGACATCCAGTCTTTCTATTGATAGCTCCTGTAACCAATTACTTTTTCAAATGTTTGTATATAAGTATTCTTAACATTTTCTCAAGTTCTTTCCACACTCAACTCTTCCTCTTCATTGAGATTTGAAAGGATTTCAAACTGATTTTTCAACTCCAAACTAAATTCTTCCCGCCTCTTTTCATTGTTTAACCTTTGTATGTTGAACCTCTTTTTTTTCTAGTTGCAAACTTGTTTTATGCAGCCTTTATTTTCGATTTAAGGTCAGCTACTACTAGATGTTTGCTGCCAACATCAGCTCCTCTTCAGTTCCTCACATCTGTCAATGATCTTCTAAATTTCTTACTAATAGCTACAGGGTCGATCTGATTTTTCTATTTTGTAATCTTGTGATAACCCATGTAACTGTAAGACACCTTTTGTGAGGAATGAATGTCCCTCCAATCACGATTTCCTGGCTGGCACACAAATTTACAAAAATCTATCCATTATCATTTATTTAATTTAATTCATATTTCCCAATCACATGCTCTAGTCCCTCATTATTTGACCCAATCTTCGCATTCATGTCACCCATAATAATAGCAATATTATATTCTTCATAGTTTCATTCAGCTGGTGGTAAAATTGATCCTTCATATCGGCATCAGATCTGTTGTTGCTTAACAAATTCCTCATTCTGTCTGAGATGGGACTCCATCCAATTAAACTGTTCATGGATGTCCTACTTAGCTACATACCCACTCCATTTCTCTGTCCAGCATTCTCACCAGACTGTCCAGAATAAATGTGTTCCCATTTTGCATCGTAATCTCTCCAAAATCACACCACTTCACTGAAGCCAGGAATTTCCAAGCCTTAATTTTGCATATCTTTCTCAACCTTCTTTAGTCTACCTTCCTCTGTCGAAGCTCTTACATTCCAAAAACCAATTCTCGTTTTCTTTTTCGGGCCAAAGTTTGTCATCGAGGTATCCACCTGGTTTCGTTTCACTTCAGTTTCTTTAATAATTTAAGTTAAGATGTGCAGGTTATTGGCCCACAACACCCGAGCTTGGTGGTGGGGCCGCTATCTGAGCCTCCAAGTCTGCTGTATTCCGTAGGGGTCGTCTCCCTTAGCATTTGAAGATCCCTCTTCACCACAAGGCAGTGATTCCCCCTATTTCTTTAACCCCATGGGAAGAGGGTTGCCTCGTCTGCCAGCTCTGCCGTTCCAAAGGTCTCCTTCTCCGCCACAACAGTCATTGAGGACTTCATCAGAGCCCTGTTAGCCATCACTTTTCCGGGTTCCTGAAGGGCCTTCACAGCTACCGTAACAGTCCTGGGGCACACACAGCCCCGCTGTACACAACCCCTATTTCATGCCGTTGCCCACCTCTCATGACTTGGACGAGGGGTTGGGCTTATGGGAGGCAGAGATTGACAGAGTGTCGGTTTTAATTTTTCTATATAAAGAAGATTACTTCTAGTCTTAGGCTGGTGAGTCCCTGGCAAACATAGAAGAAGGATCACTCCTCCCATCTACTTTTAAGTATCATTTCACATCATATTTGCACTATTTTCACCTTGCCAAAAATGCGAACAACCTGGTAAAATGTAACCATAGAATACCACTAACCAGTTAATATTTTTTTATGAAATAGGCATCTGAATGAATGCTGATGTTGGCTGAATAATTCAATATGATGTGATGACACTCCCATAATTCGGTACATGTGCTTACCTAGATAGCTGTCATTACGAACTATGGCACAGTGAAGACTTCAAAACCAGTGTTTATAAATGAATATGCAAACACTTTCAAACAAAGTCTAACTCCCTTATGCTTCACCTCACTTGCCATATATGCTGAAAATAATCCACTGGTGATGAATTTTCTAACCTCTTCTGTGTCTATACTTGGCATAATGCTAAAGATAATCCAGTAGTGATGAAGTTTTCTAAAGAAACCATTGATGATAAATTATACAAAGTCTCACCCCTTATGCTTCAGTTCACTCAGCATATATGCTGTAAAGAAACCAATGGTGAAAAATTAGCTTCTCACAAACTCTGTGTACATCTGCAATTGGTAGCATTGCTTTCTGACCTCATTAAGCCGCTAAGAACAGCGGACTATATGTAACCGTCACAGTGCTCTCTGTCGGAGCTAGTTAGGAGTCGTCCTGAAGTACTACAGTTTCCACATACAGAATTTCTGTGCTTTTCACCTCAGCCTCTTTATCCAGCAGTGCAACTCTTCTGGAACCATTAGTTTGACAGCCAAGTGATTTTCACCCTGAAAATTCAGTGGTAGGATGCAAAAATTAAATATGCAGATGACAAGATTATTTTATTCATGGAACAATCCTATTGGTTCAGAACAACCAGAATTTGAAAAACTTGTTCCAATGTAAGACCTCTTTATAGGTTACCAGTAACATTTTTCTATCTGGCACTCAAGCTTAATAACATTATATTGAAGGTTAACTGATTCAAATCATAACAGGAATTGCTTTCAGAGGAGAGATGTTTTCATTACGATTACAAGGGATATACTAGCCCATCCCCAGAAGTACATTTACTTTTTTAACGTAATATAATGATGCTTGCGCCATTGTCCATAAAGGTGCGGTTTCCTATGTGCAGCGGTCGCATGCGTCTGCTGCCGACCGCTACTGCATCCATCCCCTCCCTGACTCCTACAATGGAATGCTGTAGGACTGGTTTCCTTCGTGCAGCTCCTAGAAATCATCGCATGCAGTAGACGCAGGCAGTGCTGAGTATACCAGTCGGGTGCAACGGACGCGTGCGTGTATTATCTCATGATGAGCTTTTCTAAAGACGAAGAGGCGAGATTTATTGAGTTTGTTTCCAGAAGATGGGAACTATATGACTGCTCCCATCAGGACTATAAAAATATTGTGCTCCGAGACAAAATCTGGGAAGAAATAGCCTCCAATTTCAATGATAAAACAGATGAGTGATTATTTTAAACTGCCCCACAGTTTCATTTTTATAAAATGTTTACACAATGTTTTTACAAAAGTTTTCAAGTCACATGGCATTTTATGAATAGTGGGAAACAAAAATTAGTATATTATTTGCTCTTGAACGGATATTTTTGAAAAAACACTATATTTATTTTAACATCTCATTTTAATTAATGACTCATATGCTTATAATAAATATAAAAATTACAAATAATCATACCGTACAATGGAAACATTGCTTTGTGAATACCAATTGATATGAATATTCTCTATTTTGAATTATTTTGACAGTGTTTACATAATTTCACAACTGCTTAAAATATTGAAATGGAACACGTTTATACAAGCGGAAAAGTGCGTTATGTACAAAACATATATACAGATGAAGGCGGAATTCCAAGGAACCGATTTTGCTTTCCGATAGATTTGTTTCTGCATTGCATTTGGAAAAAATGGAAAATTATGAAAGAAAACATTAACAGCATATCAATATCTATTCTTGAATGCCACTCGAATATCTTGAGTGATGTATGCAAGTGATCCACGGATTTCAATAATAATAATAATAATAATATTTCACAACACTACACATCCACGCACTTGGTTTTTCTTTCTTGTTATGAATACACCCGTGAACTGGGTACGATAATTTAAACAGTTTGGAAGAGTGAGAATCAATGAATGGTAAATTGGTTTGCGTCACTTTTGCACCGAAGTTCGTGTATATGATCATGGTTTGAACATAATGTGGCCGTCATGGCCAGTATTTGCTCGTACAGTACAACACAGAACTGAAGTGATTTCATTGCCACAATAATTTTATCCGCATTATACGATAATATTATCCGTAAATAAAATCTTTTCCACTCACGTGTTATGCAGATTCCACTTTACTCAAATTTCATAATGCAATAAAGACTGTTATAATCACAGGAACTGCGAAACGTTTCCACTTCGGACAAGCTTTCGCCTTGAAGAGGTTTTACTGTGTAGTGAAAAATATAGCTGTCCATACCAAATCCCTGGTCTAATTATGTGCCTTGAATTGCTCTCTCTTGCCATTCAACTTTGCCTTCTGCTACAAAAAAATCCATGAAAGAATCTGGAACCTGGAATCCTTCTGCCTGGGCGAATCCTCCATTTCTACTAAGAGGTGTCATGTTCCTCACAGCTGTTTCACTGTTTTCTGTCAGAAGTCATTGACAATATTCCCTAATTAAATTGTGGAGGCAGCATGCAGCTAATACTAACTTGTCACAGGTTTCAGGTTTAACTCTGATTGGGGAGTAAAACAATCTGAAAACTTGGCACAGTAAACCAAAAGCATTCTCAGAAACACGCCTGGCTCTGCATAGACGGTAATTGAAAATTGCCTTTTCAAAATTTTCCTTTGCCTGGGACCTATTAAATGGTTTCAGAATGTTCTTGTGAAGCCTGAATGCTTCATCCCCAACAATTACATCTGGCAGAACCTGGCAAATTTGCTTCTGGTGGAAAGTCGAAATTGTTCGAATACAACTTTTTGCCCATATTCGACTTGGCAAATATTCCACTATCACTTTCTTTTCCATACGATCCAACGTCAACTGCAACGAACTTGTAATTCGCGTCCACGATTGCCAAAAGAACAATGGAGAAAAGGTTCTTGTAATTGAAGAACAGAGACCCGCTCTTCGAAGGGCATACAATCCGGATGTGTTTCCCGTCAATTGCTCTGACACAATTAGGAAATTGCCATCTTTCCCAAAATTCAGTGGCCTTCGACTTCCATATACTTTCTGTTGGTGGCGGCATCAGGACGTTGAGCAGTCTTGTACAAATTGCAGAAACAATCTCTTTAACTATTAAACTTACGTAACTATGAGAAATTCTAAAAGCGTACTTCAGGGAATGGAAGGCTTCTCCTGTTGCTAAGTACCTGCAAAAGAGGATAACATTACAGTATAGGTGCTGTATTAATTATTATTATTATTATTATTATTATTATTATTATTAATTCAAATACATTTAATGTAACTGGAAAATAGAATTGAATAGGTAATAAAAGTAAAGTCTCATAAATAAGAATTGCAATCACACATGATATGAAATGAAAATTACGGAAAATTAGTATTAAGCACGCAAAGAGGTTACTGGTGTGCAGTATTATTTATTGCTTTATAGGTGAATTCTGCAAGAAGAGGTGGTGATCCATTCGAGATACCTGGAAGAGGCAGAACAAGGAGGAGGAGCTTGGAACGGGATCGGGGGCACAGACAAAGCGGAAGTGGCATTTGGCTCCATTTCTCGATTTTTTTAAATTTGTGGAGTCGGAAAGGATGACTGTTGGAAGCATTGAGGCTGCGGATTCTCAAGATATGGAAGAAATGGCAAGGCCATTCCAAGAAGACGTGCAATCTGCACCAAACGAAGATCCGTCCCTTGAAACACCGAGCAGTGGCAAAAACAAAAGAAAACTGCCAAGAACTGAGAGTAGTTTTGAGAACTTTTTCGACCAATCACGTAAAGAAAGGCTGCAGTTACTGGAGTCTATTAACAATGTACAAAAGGATGACGAAATAGACCTCTTTTATAAAAGTTTGGCATTGTCAGTAAAATAACTGCCGGACTATTTACAGTCTGAAGCCAGGTGATGGAGCTGGAGACTAAAGCTAGGGCACCTACCAATAATGGTGTTATTGTATTCCCTTCAACAAGTCAATAATGAGTATTTTTGTTCAATTTTAATATGCTAATTTCATTATTTACCATATAATTCCAACTCCTGTCAAAGCAATGAAATATAACAGGGTGTCCACCCATATGGGGAAACGGGGAAATGTCAGGGAATTCAATAATTAACGGGAAAACCTGGAAATGTCCGGGAATTCAGGAAAAAATCTGGAAATTTATTCTTCTGCCAGATAAAATTGACATACCATATTTATCTGTGTAATACAAACACATTTTTCAGTTTTTATAACATTAATCTAGGGCATGTGTTTTATGCCAGAAATAAATTTTAATGAAAAGTTAGTGTGATCTCGAATGTGAAGTAATCAATAATATCAATAGCTATATGATTGATCGATCGAATTTTCATTGTTTTGATCTGCTTACTATTGAATATTCTGTGTTGTTGGGGAATGGTGAGCTCGATGAATTAGACCTATATTACGTTCTCAGTTTTTTCCAGTAATGTTTCCAGACTCTGAAACAGCTTCGAAAGTTCAGCTGCACGGAACAAAAGTTGCATATACAATCACTCGTGGATTGGCGCTCTATTTCCATAAACAAGTTCTTGAGATGGGTAGTAAGTGCACACATTTCACCGTTGGGTTTGACAAGTCACTGAATAAAGTTTCTCAGATAGGCCAAATGGATCTTGTAGTTCATTGTTTCAATCCTGATACTAATGAAGTATGCACTTCTTATTTTGATTCCATGTTTCTTGGTCACTCTACCTCCTCAGATTTGTTAAATGGTTTTTTGCAAGCACAGCAAGGACTCTATCTAAAAAAATTACAAATTTCAGTGGATGGTCCAAATGTTAATAAAAAGTTCCTTCAGGATTTTGGTAATTTATTAGATGATCTAGATGTTCCTATTTTGTTGAACATTGGATCTTGTGGCTTGCATAGTGTGCACAATTCATATAAAATGGCAGTAAAAGAAACCCAGTGGAATATTGCAGAATTTCTTCGTGCTCTTCACTTCTTGTTTTGCTACGCTCCTGCAAGTCGTGCTGATTATATACATTATTCAGATTCAAACGTATTTCCTTCGAAATGTTGTGCTATAAGATGGCTTGAAAATTTTCAAGTCATTGAACATGCTATAGATATCCTTCCTAATGTTGAAAAATATGTGGAAGGAACAAACAGAAACAAGAAAATCCCAAGCTGTAACAGCTTCAAAATAATATCAACTTCACTTAAAAGATAAGGTTCTTAAGGCCAAGTTGTCATTTTTATTATCACTTGTTGGAGACTTGGAACCATTCCTAAAAGTTTCAGACAGATCTCCCATTTGCATCACTCCTTTATGAACCTTTCATTGATGATAAATATCATGACAAGGTTTGTTAAGTCTGAGTCACTGCAGTCTTCAGAAGATCTCCTAAAATGTATTTAGACAGTAAAGAAAATCTTCTGCCTGCATCTAAAATTGACATAGGTTATGCTGCTAAAGGAGCACTTCGTGGCAATCCTGGATTAAATGATAGAGATATATTAGTGTTTTGCACAGCTTGTGTAAGAGGAATGGTAGCTTTGTGCAAATAGTTACTGGAAAGGTCACCGCTGGCATATCGTCATCATCTGCAGTTTCCAGCTGTTGGCCGCATCTGCTCACCGCTAGCATATAAACTGACTAAATTAATTTCTTGTTTCGATCCAAGTGTAGCCAAGTAGCCTCTAAGCAGCAGATTGCTAAGGATAGCTTTAAATGCCTTTATTGAAAACAAATGGATCTCGGGTAATGAATCCATTCATGTACAAAGGGAGTTCACTTCTGTTTGTGAGAATGATACTTTGAAAGAAGTGAATTCTTTGTATTCTAAAGACGAGAGGTTAATCACTTTTGGCTTCGCACTGTTCTTCCAATAGTAAAATTGAAAACAGAAAAGTTGCCTTCATTTCTCAAAATGATACTAATATTGTTTCATGGAAATGCTTCACTTGAATGTGGTATTCCTGTTAATAAAGAAATTATAGTAGAGAACATGCTACAAGTATCCCTTGTAGCACAAAGAATAATATATGATTCTATCCCAAACCCTGGTGGAATTGAAAAGGTCTCCATTAATAACATGCTCCATCCTGCAAGGAGTGCTCATGCTTTGTACGTTCAAAATCTAAAGGAGAAACGTGAAATATTGGAAGTAGAAGATTCATTGCAAAAAATAAGAGAAAGGCCGCTTTGTTGCTGAAAGAATTAGAAGAAAAGAAGTGGAGGGTGATGGCAGAAGCTCGAGTTGTTGGTGGCTACAAAGAAGTTTCTTCGCTGAAGCAGTATTGGTAATACATGTAAAAAATACTTAAAGTGAATTTAATCAGACTAAATTAAACTTCCAAGTTTTAATATGCACATTGATTGCTCATTTATTTTTTTGGATGTTATGTTTTAAAAATGTATTTTAATATTACCGACACTTCCTTTATAATTGTTTTTTCTCATCATGTGTCAGGGAAAAAACTGGTTTTTATGTCTGGAAAACAGGGAAATGTCAGGGAATTTTAAAATCTGGATTTGGTGGACACCCTGTATAAATATAAAATAAGTCATCACCAGACATAATTAATTCACAAATTGTCATATAACTGTATAAATTAACCACTCTGAGTTATAAAGTCGATTTTATGTTTTTATGAACATGTCTAATATTGCATATTCTATAAATAAAAGCAGATAATATTGGATTAATTGCGTGTGGTGGTGACTTTAAAATAATGTATTCTCTTATTAAAATTTCTTACCTCAGGGACACAGCAAGTTTCTCTTTGGGTGAAATTACTCTTCTCACTCTTCTAGACGGAAGTTTCTCTATGTCACTTTCAATTGCAGACAATACAAATTGAAACTGATATCTCGTTAAAACGAAAAAAATGATGAAACTTTATTTCATCGTCCAGTAGGTGCTTGGAAATTAAATTGGAATGATATCCTTACTCGTTTCTCCTTAAATACATATTATCTACCTTCTTCCTTCTCTTTCTTTCTATTTCCATCATGATACTGTCTTCCATTTCCTGTTGTTTTAAAATGTACAACCAAGCTTGTGTCACAACACTCGCCATTGCACGAGTAGACTGGCCCTTCTGAGGCGCGCGCACCAACTGCGCGATGGAAACTGACAAGGCCATACGTCCAACGCATGCGACCGCTGCACATAGGAAACCGCACCTTAAGTGTTGCACCGACTACCACTGCCTCATTGGCTGAGATATAATGGAAAATGACATTTCCAGAAATCAGTGCACACATTGTTACCAACCCATGCAGAAGAAACTAATTGTTAGTCAGGAGGTAAATAAAAGCTGTAAAGGAAATAACGGCGAAACACAAGAACAAGATATTCCTATGGAACATACAGGATTTTCCTATCAAACATACCTTAATGCCGGGGATGGTGTAGTTTATTGATTTACCTTTTTGCCACTGTTAAATGTAGAATGCTCTTGCTGTCGCCTTATGGCAGGAATGGCAAACCTTTTCCCAGTAGCATGTCATTTAAGGTATTCTTTATTACTTTTTACTTTCTAGTGTGCCATCGCTGATTTTCCTTTAAAATACTCATGAAACCTCCGCATTTTACTTTATTTAGGTTTTGCTTTGTATATAAATCCATTCGACTGAGTGTTTCATGATTTTATTTCGCAAACATCGTCCAGCTCTATGGCTAAATGGTTAGCATGCTGGCCTTCGATCACAGGGGTCCCGGGTTCGATGGTTCGATTTCCGGTAGGGTCGGGGATTTTAACCACCATTGTTTAATTTCGCTGGCATGGGGCTGGGTGTATGTGTCGTCTTCATCATCATTTCATCATCACATCGCGCAGGTCGCCTATGGGTGTCAAATCAAAAGACCTGCACTTGGCGAGCCAAACATGTCCTTGGACACTTCCGGCACTAAAAGCCTTACGCTTTTTTTTTTTTTTTTTTTGCAAACAACACTGGAAATTGCATTTCTGAAACAGGTAAGTTTTAAGAATAAGAAATATTTTTTGCTTTAACCTGATAAAATGTTTAAAAAAATATGGCCATAGAATTAATTGTGACATACTTCTTTATTAAAGCGTAATGTTGGTAGATTTTCGACCTATTTATTGCATGTTAAAAACACGAAATATGTTAGTGTTGTGCGGTGTGCCACCGCCATCCCTGCCCTAGGGGATACTATTGCTTGCCCCCAGCCCAGTGGTCTTGTCACTAGCCACACCTAACCAATCCAGACCAATGGTTTAGTCAAATTTACTTTTTTGTAGCTGTCAAGCATAGAATGTGCTGCTGTCACTCTGGGGGATTGTAGATGCCTGTTGGTCACTTTGCAGCTCTGATCTGCCCCTTTGCTATCCCTCAGAGTCCAATGGTCTTTTCATTAGCTGAACCTAACCAATCCAGACCAATGGTCTCGTCATTAGTTCCTAAGTTAGTAGCCTTGTGCAGCCCACTGTCATGTCATCCGAAAGAAATAAAGGACAGTCGTGCCACGGCTAGATATGTGCACTTCAAGTGGTACCTGCAGGTAGTAATCTTAAGTGCCGAATAGTAAAACTTTAATCACAAAGTTTATACAAGGAGTAATTTTAATACTACCTATTCAATACAAATTTATTCCACTATAGTGTGGTTAAATATACATGGAAATTATCAGAAATTTGAAGGGTACATGTTTCGCCCACTATTTATTGGGCATCATCAGCCTCAATCAATCTTAAAACACACATGGTCTAAGGAGTCATAATAACTTACGTAAAACGTATTGATGAATATTTACAAGTGTTAATACTGTGGATGCAAAATGTTTACAGTACAAAAATACTGAATAAAACAGAACTTACACTAAAATCACTTTGAAAAATGGAAATGTTCATCTAAAAGTAATAGTCACACATTGTTTTTAAAAGTAATCCATGTCTGACACTGAAATGGATCTTTTTGATGAAAAGCTTGAACAATATATATTACATTAGGAAAACAGAATATCAAAAATAAAGCATCAACAGGATAAGAACAAGATGGTTAAAAGATACAGTATATAGTCATGTTTGAGGCCAATATTTAAAATAAGGATGGAAATAAGTAGTTGAATTGAAGGCGGTATAGTTTAAGACGTCTTGGAAAGTTGGATAAAAATCGTGGTATGTCGTGAAGTGCTAAAAAACATCGAAGAATTTGCTGTAAAACGCTGCTAAAATATCAAATAAAAGAAGGTAGGCCGGACGATAATTTCGTGTAACCAGAAAATGCCTCCTGTAGACGTGGATGTCCGTTGTAAACAATGTTGTCAATTTATTCTCAAGATGTAATAATGTATGTCCTAATGTATCTGCAGCGTTACATACATTACATCTTGAGAATAAATTGACAACATTGTTTACTACGGACATCCACGGCTACAGGAGGCATTTTCTTTTTACACGAAATTGTCGTCCAGCCTACCTTCTTTTATTTGATATTTTAGCAGCGTTTTACGGCAAATTCTTTGATGATTTTTAGCTCTTCACGACATACCACGATTTCTATCCAAGTTTCCAAGACATCTTAAACTATACCACCTTCAACTACTTACTTCCATCCTTATTTTAAATATTGGCCTCAAACATGACTGTATCTTTTAACCATCTTGTTCTTATCTTGTTGACGCCTTATTTTTTATATTCTGTTTTCCTAATGTAATATATATTGTTCAAGCTTTTCATCAAAAAGATCTGTTTCAGTGTCAGACATGGATTACTTTTTAAAAACAATGTGTGACTATTGCTTTTAGACGAAAATTTCAATTTTCAAACTGATTTTAGTATAAGTTCTGTTTTACTCAATATTTTTGTACTGTAAACATTTTGCATCCATAGTATTAACACTTGTAAATATTCATCAATACGTTTTATGTAAGTTATTATGACTCCTTAGACCATGTGTGTTTTAAGATTGATTGAGGCTGATGATGCCCAATAAATAGTGGGCAAAACATGTACCCTTCAAATTTCTCATAATTTCCATGTATATTTAACCACACTATAGTGGAATAAATTTGTATTGAATAGGTGGTATTAAAATTACTCCTTGTATAAACTTCGTGATTAGCTATTTTTCAATACGGAATAACGACGAGAATAATGGTTTGTAGTAAAATTTTGCCATTTTCCATCTGTAATTCATGCAGGCTCTAACAAGAGGACTGCAGGCTGTTCCTTACATTTAGCAAAAGAATGAAAGACAAAGGCAGAGACAAACTTTTGTGAGCAACAACAACAAAAACTCTGTTCTATCTATGAGGTTATAACTTGAAAAATAATTTGTGCTTCACATTATATGAACTTAGTTGGAAAACATGTTTTCAAGTGTGTTCTGACTCATTCATGCTACATGTAACTGCAGTACAAAAGTATTTTAGTAATATCAAGAGTTTGAATTTTAAAAAAATTAGCTTTATGTTGCACCTACACAGAGAGGTCTTATGGTGACAATGGGATAGGAAAGGGCTAAGAGTGGGAAGGAAGTGGCTGTGGTCGTAATTAAGGTACAGCCCCAACATTTGCCTGGTATGAAAGTGGGAAACCATGGAAAACCATTTTCAGGGCTGCTGATTGTAGGGTTTGAACCCAGTATCTCCCAAATGCAAGCTCACAGCTGCGTGCCCGTAACAGCACGGCCACCTCGCTCAGTAAGAGTTTGAATATTCAGTTAAACCTCAACATTCTGATGAAACACAATGGAATATTAAACTTTTTTTTATTAGAAACTATTAAGTCTTGAAAAGTTTTGATGAGCACAAGGTTGACGGTTCAATTTACATTCGTCCAGTAGACTCTTTGCCTATGAACTTGCATACTATAGTTCTGTTATATTAGGATAGTGACATTCAGCGTTCAGAACAGTTTGTACTGAGTATTATAATTTAAACTCATTCAAAGCGCATAGATATGCATTCTTTTATTGACAAAGTATAGAATAACCTCTGTGTATTAACTAGCCAAGAAATCTCTAGGATAATGTGCTTCTTTCATTCGGTCATTCTTCTTCGTCATTGGCTTAAGAAAGTTTTAGCCAATCGCCGTTCATGTGAGTGTACATAAAGGATGCCAGCTTTGGCCAGCGAGATTCCTTTCACAGCCATTCTTACATTAATTGGTCATGAACTAAATCCAGTATGACCGGGCGAGTTGGCCGTGCGGTTAGGAGAGTGCAGCTGTGAGCTTGCATCCGGGAGATAGTGGGTTCGAACCTCACTGTTGGCAGCTCTGAAGATGGTTTTCTGCGGTTTCCCATTTTCACACCAGGCAAATGCTGGGGCTGTACCTTAATTAAGGCCACGGCCTCTTTCTTCCCATTCCTAGGCCATTCCCATCCCATCGTCGCCATAAGACCTATCTGTGTCGGTGCGACGTAAAACAAAATAGCAACAAAAAAAAATCCAGTATGTGGAGCACAGTGCAGTTTAGTAGACTTCCAGTTGGTGAAGTAGTGATCCCCTGTGAGACAGGCCTTGACAACAGAGAAGAACTCTTCTGCATTTTTAGAGGTCTTAAATAATTGATCTCTGTGAGAGTATGGTAAAGTGTAAAAACTTTACTAGGGGGAGGTGTTCAAAAGAGAGGTTAGAAATACAATCCAACATGGCGTGACTCTCACGACTAATAACACTCCTCACAAGTCTACAAACTTATGTGTGGCTAGTGACTAGGCCATTGGTCTGGTTTGGGTAGATATTTGGCTGGTAACAAGACCATTGGTCTCTGTTGGTTGGACCATTGGCTAGTGACAAAACCATTGGTCTAGGGGCAAGTAAAGGGGTTCTGGGGGCATTTGGCCTAAGGTTAGAGCTGTTAAGCAGCCTACAGACACCTAGTATACCTTGCAACAGTATTGGGTGGTGACAAGACCATTGGTCTGGATTTGTTACATCAGAGTTCCCAAGCTGTGTTCCCCAGAACATTAGTGTTCTGTGAGGTGTATGTAAGTATTCTGCAGTGGTCTGGGTGGAATTACAATTGAACTTTTTTGGAGACCAACCATTTGATTCAGTGTTTATTATTGCGACAGCTAATGTCTATGGTTTGCTGTTTCTCTTCAGATACAATGACAAAATAATATTCTCATGTTTCAGTTTAAAAGTAATTTAGCACAAAAATTGCACAGGGAAGAATATGTTATTAGTTTGCTATAGATTGTGGTTGAAACACAGGAGTTTAAAAGGAGAATTCCCTTCAATCAAATCAATCAATACTGATCTGCATTTAGGGCAGTCGCCCAGGTGGCAGATTCCCTATCTGTTGCTCTCCTAGCCTTTTCCTAAATGATTTCAAAGAAATTGGAAATTTATTGAACATCTCCCTTGGTAAGTTATTCCAATCCCTAACTCCCCTTCCTGTAAATGAATATTTGCCCCAGTTTGTCCTCTTGAATTCCAACTTTATCTTCATATTGTGATCTTTCCTACTTTTATAAACGCCATTCAAACTTATTCGTCTACTAATCATTCCACGCCATCTCTCCGCTGACAGCTCGGAACATACCACTTAGTCGAGCAGCTCTTCTTCTTTCTCTCAATTCTTCCCAACCCAAACATTGCAACATTTTTGTAACGCTACTCTTTTGTCGGAAATCGCCCAGAACAAATTGAGCTGCTTTTCTTTGGATTTTTTCCAGTTCTTGAATCAGGTAATCCTGGTGAGGGTCCCATACACTGAAACCATACTCTAGTTGGGGTCTTACCAGAGACTTATATGCACTCTCCTTTACATCCTTACTACATCCCCTAAACACCCTGATAACCATGTGCAGAGATCTGTACCCTTTATTTACAATCCCATTTATGTGATTACCCCAATGAAGATCTTTCCGTATATCAACACCCAGATACTTACAATGATCCCCAAAAGGAACTTTCACCCCATCAACACAGTAATGAAAACTTTTCCCATTTGTGAAACTCACAACCTGACTTTTAAACGCGTTTATCAAAATACTTTTGCCTGCTGTCCATCTCACAACATTTTCGAGGTCACATTGCAGTTGCTCACAATCTTGTAACTTATTTATCACTCTGTAGAGAATAACATCATCCGCAAAAAGCCTTACCTCCGATTCCACTCCTTTACTCATATCATTTATATATATAAGAAAACATAAAGGTCCGATAATACTGCCTTGAGGAATTCCCCTCTTAATTTTTACAGGGTCAGATAAATTCTCTGATATCTATTTTCTAGAAATATAGCAACCCATTCAGTCACTCTTTTGTCTAGTCCAATTGCACTCATTTTTGCCAGTAGTCTCCCATGATCCACCCTATCAAATGCTTTAGACAGGTCAATCGCGATACAGTCCATTTGACCTCCAGAATCCAAGATATCTGCTATATCTTGCTGGAATCCTACAAGTTGAGCTTCAGTGGAATAACCTTTCCTAAAAGCGAATTGCCTACTATCGAACCAGTTATTAATTTCAAAAACATGTCTAATATAATCAGAAATAATGCCTTCCCAAAGCTTACATACAATGCATGTCAAACTTACTGGCCTGTAATTTTCAGCTTTATGTCTATCACCCTTTCCTTTATACACAGGGGTTACTATAGCAACTCTCAATTCATCTGGTATAGCTCCTCCGACCAAACAATAATCAAATAAGTACTTCAGATATGGTACTATATCCCAACCCATTGTCTTTAGTATATCCTCAGAAATCTGATCAATTCCAGCCGCTTTTCTAGTTTTCAACTTTTGTATCTTATTGTAAATGTCATTGTTATCATATGTAAATTTTATTACTTCTTTGGCCTTAGTCTCCTCCTCTATCTCGACATTATCCTTGTAACCAACAATCTTTACATACTACTGACTGAATACTTCTGCCTTTTGAAGATCCTCACATACACACTCCCCTTGTTCATTAATTATTCCTGGAATGTCCTTCTTGGAACCTGTTTCTGCCTTAAAATACCTATACATACCCTTCCATTTTTCACTAAAATTCGTATGACTGCCAATTATGCTTGCCATCAGGTTATCCTTAGCTGCCTTCTTTGCTAGATTCAATTTTCTAGTAAGTTCCTTCAATTTCTCCTTACTTCCACAGCGATTTCTAACTCTATTTCTTTCCAGTCTGCACCTCCTTCTTAGTCTCTTTATTTCTCTGTTATAATAAGGTGGGTCTTTAACATTCCTTACCACCCTTAATGGTACAAACCTGTTTTCACATTCCTCAACAATTTCTTTAAACCCATCCCAGAATCTGTTTACATTTTTATTTACCGTTTTCCACCGATCTTTATTTCTTTGTTCCTCTGAGGTGGCTAAATTAGAAGAAGAAAGTGCTGGTAGTAATAGGTAGGGAGCAGATTTTTTTATGTAATTACATATTATTTTTGCACATGTTTTAACACAATTTACAACGTTTATTATTCATATTGTGTATCCCCAAGCATTAAAACCTAATCTTATTTCACATAAATACACATATTTTCACAATTTTCCGATGTGAATACATATTTTAAGAAAATCTATTATAATAAGCACATAAATCACCAATATTTGTTACTCAATACAATTTAAAATGCTACTGTTATAAAATGGTGTTCATATTCTCATTTTATGATTACAGTCTTGTTTTTTGACGGTGAATCTTATACGTCATATTTCTGAATGTTGTGGCTATTCATGGACTTCCCTCCGGAAGTTCGAAGATACGCTGGTCACTGACTAAATATACCTTAGCTAGCATTCTTACTCGCTCTTATTAGTCAGCCAGCTCTGGTTTTGTTTATAGAATGTCAGCGAAAGACAATCGCAGAGAGATAAGGTGATGGGGTATAGCGTAAATTAAACTGTGTTCTGGGGACTGGAAAGATATTCTCAGTGGGATTATGTCACTCCTAAGAGTAAAGTTAGTTGTTCGGGTCCATATATCATTCCCATGGTCGTGTGATTCTTTCTGAATTTCTAAGAGAGCAGAAATATTTCCTTCATTGTCTGCTGCTATTTAAAAAAAAATTGAAACTTGATTTGCTCTAAATGCATGTGTAATCTGCAGAACAATGCCAAAAGTAAAGTTCAGTACAAGATCGCATCTTCAACAATACGCAGGGGAATTTAAAAACATTTTCACTACAGTTGGAAAAGTACTGTTTTGCCAACCATGTGTTAAAACAGTAAGTGCAGATCAACGTTGTCAAGTAACGCAGCATTTATCGGGAAATATGCACATTGCGGTTGCGTTGCATGTACGTTCGCGACAATTACTAATAGATGAACCAGCTACTTCAAATGTAGGCCTATCCAAATATTCCCATATTATTTAGATTTATGCAGAGCATTTGTTTGCACTGACATTCCTCTTGGCAAATTAAATAATCCAGGACTGAGAAATTTCCTAACAGTATATATTAATTTTGAGCTGTGAGACGACTCCACATTAAGGGAAAACTATCTTCCAAAATGTTACGAAGAAACTTTACAAAGATTTTGGGCAGTATGTGATGGCGAGAAACTGTGGGTGAGCATTAACGAAACCACTGATTCAAGAAGCAGAAAATTAGTTGGTGTGTTGAATGGTAAAACTGCTTGTGAACATTCGGATTAGCTAGCATGTAAAGAAATGCCTGCTGCAAAACATGTTACTGTAGCTAGGTTGTTTAATGAAGCCATGCACTTACTTTGGCCAGAAAGTGTAAAATACGACAATGTATTGCTGTTACTTACTGATAGTGTAGCTTACTATAAAAAAGCAGCCGGAGGCCTTTCTGTAAGCTTTCGGAAAATGATACACGTAACTTGCGTATCACATGCTCTGCACAGGTTAAGTGAAACTACAAGGGCTCATTATCTTAAAGTGGATAAATTAGTGTCTAATAGCAAAAATGTCTCTGTAAAAGCACCCTCAAGAATTGATCTGTTTAAAGACAAAAACCCAGGTCTTGCACTTCCTCCTCTGCCTATTGCCACACGGTGCGGTACCTGGCTTAGCGCAGTGGTACACCACGCAGCCAAGTTTGAAAGTTTTGCATCCATTGTGAATGCACTAGATAAAAAACGACCAGTCTCCAATTGAAATTCTTCAAGAGTTACTGAAAGTCAGCTCTTTGAAAAGTGATTTGGCGTTTATATCTGCCAATCTAAGCTTCTTGTGTAAAACCATAGACATACTTGAAGAATCCACTAACCTGTTGTCCGAAACAGTGAAGGAAGTGCGTGCCGTGGAAAAGAAATTAGATTCACTCTCAGCTTTGCAGGTACATGGGCTGTTAAAGACCAAATATCAAAATTTGTTCTGAAAAACCAGGGTTTGAAAAACTGCGCGAAGTTGCTCTAGTATTGGAGGGTGCTCATGTTTGTGAAATTGAAGGAGTTAGTGTTGGTGACATTCCTCTTTAACTATGCACGTCTGACGTGTTGTGATATGAAGCGAACGTTTTCACAGTATTGAAGATTCTTTATTAGTCATTAAGTAACATAGTTACAATAGACTTCATCGTTAAGTTCACATGTACAAAATAATCATTTAACATAATCACTTTACTTTAAGATCACCAAAATCTGAATTAAAGAAACCATTTATATCATAAACCTTTGATGTTATCCATGTTTTAAGAGTAGTTTTAAATTTACTTATTGATGCTTCCACAAGAATATTTGGAAGTTTATTAAACAACTTATATTGTAAATATAAGTGGCTATTTATACATTTGCTTAAAAAATTACATTAATGTATTTCTGAATGTTTTTTATAATATTGCATATTTTCTTTGACATATAACAGATTACTATATATACAGGGTTCTTAGTTACTCAGGTAATTTTTTCATGAATGTAATCAGTGTAAATAATAAAACAAATGTTTCACAATTTAACATGCTGTTTCCTTTGGAAATTCAAGTGATCCATTAATTTTCCCAGTCAGTGTATTTAGGATGTGTATTCTCCCAGGATGGTAGGATAGTGAGTGAGATTGAATCAAAGCTAATGCATTGAGCTTGCGGTTGCAATCAGCAGTGTTCTGTAGGAACTGGCCGGAACTATCTTTACTCCGGTTTGTTTTCAGACATATATCGATATATCAGAGTGAAAGCTGTGTGGACTCAGGATGTGTTATTCATAAGTTAGTAGTAACAGACATGAAAATAGGGAACAATGGCAAAGGAGTACTCAGAATGAGGAGATAAAGGCTGAGTTATGAATGAAATTGATTGATGTAGCTGTACATACAAATCAGCTTTGGTGGTGGGGTATGTGAGGCAAATGGAGGACAGGTTACCGAGGAGAGTAATGGACTCTGGTATGGTGAAGTAGAGGGACAAAGACGATTGTTAGACTCGTGGTTTCTAATGATTCGAGGATAAGAGGATTAGAACTAAATGAGGCCACAGAGCTTGTTGCAGATAAGGGATTGTGATGGAGTTTAATAAATTTGCAGAGGCTTGCAGACTCAATGCTGAAAAGCATAATAGTCTATAATGAAGATAGGCTATATGGATATGCATTCTGTGTTGCTCCATCAAGATATCAAATTTTGACGTCATGTGTTTAAAAATACTTATTTGCATGTAACTCCAAGCTTTGGTTATGTAGCAGCCTATTCTGTTACTGATCTAATATTCATACCCTTCCAAGTGTAGTGGGATATTATTTTATGTTTGTAAAGTCCTTTAAGCATATTTCATTTTTTTTATCTTCTCCCAACTTGTATCCTAGTGTTTTATTTCCTATCATGACACTCATCTGCATTATGCTGTTGTGTTCAAGGAATTCTGGATGTTCTTGACTGGTGAGTATTCCACTATTCCATTTTCAGTGGTGATGATTATTAATTTTTTATTTTTTATTTTTGCTATTTGCTTTTTGTTGCACCGACACAGATAGGTCTTATAGCGATGGTGGGACAGGAAAGGCCTGGGAATGGAAGGAAGTGGCCGTGGCCTTAAGGTACAGCCCCAGCATTTGGGAAACCACGAAAAACTATCTTCAGGGCAGCCGACAGTGGGGTTCGAACCCACTATCTCCTGGATGCGAGCTCACGGCTGCGTGCCCCTAACCGCATGGCCAACTCGCCCGGTGTGATGGTGTTACTCTCCCTAGTTAGGTCATGACCATCAGAAGCGACTAGAAGTAGGATACTACAACAAAGTAGAGAAATGCTTCACAGACATCTGCTGTTCTTTGAACTGTATGGAGAAAGTGCTTTTGTGAATACAGTAATCTTTTCAGTTGTAGTTAGCAGCGCACTGTTATACTCATTGTCTAGTGGGATTTTTAAGTGTCTTTTATTTTTTTATAATCGACCCAACACAAACACTTTTGTGGTATACTGTGGCCTTTCGCAGGAATGGTGCTTAAGCATTCAACTGTAGAGGCTCAAACAGGCAGAGAATTGTGTTTCTCCAAACTGAGACAGTGTCCTGGTATCCAGCTGAAATTTCCTCAAAATAGTATGCATAACTACATGCTCAGTTATTGGCAGGATTTGGTGCATTTGGAATTTCACTTTGTTCCAGTCTCTATAACTTTCTTTAATGTAGGTTTTTCAGTTGTTTGCGCATAATATTTGACTTGTAAGATTGTGTTCATTCTAAATGTATATTACTTTCCTACATTTCAGATATGTATATTTAGGTTACCAGTTATAGGAATGCATTTGATTTCAAATACTTTTCTTGTTTTCAGAATTGACGATGCGAAGGTTGGAAAACTTGTAGGAGAAGACAAATATGGCAACCGATATTATGAAAATAATATGTATTTCTATGGTAAGTATGATTAAACATTGGGTTCTTTATTTATTTATTTATTTATTTATTTATTTATTTATTTATTTACTTTTTTTTTTTTCTGCTTTACAACAGGGCGAAATCACTTGAATTATAGTAAATCTACACTAATTACTTTCAGCATCATATTAACCCCTTGATTACCAATTTGATTTGCTGCACCATAACACTGAATACTTATTTAAAATGGAGGCTGTAATACAAAATGCCCCATGCGACAAAGAACATGACATAAATCATACAATTCACTACATAAATCATTGAAATCTTGTGAACATGTTTAAAAATGTTTAGATATACCTGGAAATGAGTACGAAGCATACAAACGGCATTGTTTTGCTAAATAAAGGAGTTTCAATAATACTCCTCTTCAACCAGTACATTTTACACAGGACTTTTTTTACTTGTGACATAATAATACATAGCGCAAAATAAGCCTTCAATTCATCATTGCATGTGTCGAACCACTTATCATCATAAAGTTTCTTTTCATAATCTGGGTTTTCTAAGCACTGTTTAGCGTATCTGTTCATTTCTGTCGTAATCATAGTCCAGAATTCGTCAGTCAGAGCACACGCTAGAACGTCTAGCGCTGAAGGTCTCTCGCCCAAATTACGACTAATTACGGCACTGAGAGGTGATACATTACTAAACTTACAAATACCTGCTACATTGTCTTCATCCTTCCAATTCCAGTCACTTTCAACTGATCGTGTTCCAGCATCAACATAGCGTCTTTGCGATGTGGATGGCTGAGCTACATCTAACACTTTGTCGGAGTCTACATCACTTTCCGACATAGATTCCTCTTCATCGCCTTCAGATTCACATGACACTTCACTCTCACCACTTTTACATAAATAATTACTTATATCAAGCCGAGTCAAATGTTTATTGCTGCGCGCGGCCAGCTTGGCATGGAACTACTGTAGTTGAAGACATCCCACCTTATTTTCAAATATTTCAGCAATTTAGAAGCTTAGATGTGGATATTCTTTTAGTAGGAAGTCTTAGAAGGTTTACAGAATGGCACGCAAGTGCCATCTATGAGTGACATGCCGAACTACGAGCGGGAAAGTTCATCACATCTGAGAGACGTGGTTGGGCTGTTTGGTCTCGGCGGAGGACCACATCTCCGAGATGATGTTTGTCGTCAAGTGGTTAAGTTAATTCTAATCTATCCTAAAACTATTTCTAGTATAGGCCTACCTACATTGCAACAGTTCTAGGTATAGTATATAATTGTTTATGATTATGAAACTAACAGTCATAAGGAGTGTCCTCTGTCAGTCATGTTAGTCTTGTGTGAGTGTGGTGAAAATATTTAAGAACTGTTTGATAGGCAAAGTTAGGTCTAGTGTTTGCTCCTTCAAGACAGCTCTGTTGTTGCTATTACACAATTTGTAAAGTGGTGAATTGTGTGAGGTAGTGGGTGTGCTTGCCTATACTTGAATGTAGAAACAAATTTAGTCTTGAATTTATATGAGGTACGTGAAAATATGTCCTGGATAAAAAGTCAGGGTTGTCTATGGTACTGTTAAAATTTTGTGAATGAATTATCACTAATTTTTCTATAGTCTTCCAGGATAATAATTTTCATCTTCTGTGACAGCCGATTGTACAACACCATAATAGGATTAACTCATTTTATTTTACAGTCTAAAAATTTCAGAAAAGTCTCTTGACCATTTTCAATTAACCTGATGTATTTTTCACACCTCGGGCTCCACACTACACTCACATATTCTAGTGCTCTTACATGTGTATTGCAGAGTGCCTTGATCGACTTTGCCTTGTGAATGGTCTTGTACTTCTGATTTTAAATCCTAGAGCTCGGTATCCCTAAGCTGTTATTTTTTTATGTTGAAAGTGAAAGTAAGATCCCTGTCTAGCATCACTCCCACATCTAATTCCCTCCATGGGAACTTAGAATTTCCATTCGGAATTGCTAGGCGGGCATTAATTCCATTGTGGAGTTTTATCTGCCATATGCAGTTATCAGACTGTGCCTCTTAAATAGGCTTCTGATAAGTTCACCTGCATACACCCCAGCGTCAGTGGGTAGGGTGTGACACATCCCACTGATGAGTCTAGTGTCAGACCTAAGACGAAACGCTGGTTAATAGAGCAAACACCTGAAATTTTTGGGCTGAGTAGCTCGGATGGTAGAGCACAGGCCTTCTGAGATCAACTTGACAGGTTCGATCCTGGCTCAGTCCGGTGGTATTTGAAGGTGCTAAGATAAGTCAGCCTCGTGTCAGTATATTTACTGGCATGTTACAGAACTCCTGCGGAACAAAATTCTGGCACCTCGGCGTCTCCAAAAACCTTAAACATAGTTAATGGGACGTAAAATCAATAACATTATTATTTATAATCACCCCGGGCCATTCACCTTATTAACTTCCCTTATGTGTCTTCACTCCCAACCTATGTGGGGAAATCATTTGATTCTTTTTCTTAGTGAAAGACGCTGATACACATTTCGATATATTTTGTTCGTAAGCCTCCACTTCTCAATATCGTCAAGATCACTTTGCAGTAGCAAGCAGTCATAATTTGAGGTAATTCGTCAAAATATTATAGTCATCAGCAAACAAAAGACGTTTAGAAATATTTATACATGTAGGGAGATGTTTATGAAGATCAGGAACATGATTGGTCCCAGGTTTGAGCCTTGAGGAATTCCAGAATTGATGTTGTATATCATGGAGGAGCTCCCAAGATACTGAACACTGAACATACTGTTGCCCGCTTAATAAGGAGGTTCTGAAAAATATGAGCATTGCTTGCGAGGATACAAATCTGTTTAACTTTTCTAAACCAAGGTGCCAGAGCACAAACTTGAAATTACTTGAATAATTTATATCTGTGTGTAATTTACTTTTTTTTTTTTTTTTTTTTTTTTTTTTTTTTTTTTTTGTCTGGCCATTTGGCTGCAATAAAAGTATTATTATTTTAATTTTTCTAACAGTATGTCATGGTGTACACTATCAAAAGCTTTTTTAAAATCTGTGAAAATAGTGTCTATTTGTCCCCCAACATCTGTGTCGAAACATCCTGACAGAAATTAACAATATTTATCACCGTGCATCTTTTCTGAACGAACCTGTGCTTCTGGACTGAAATTATATTGGTTGTATGTGCGAGATGATCTTGTGTGTAATAAATTCAAGAACTTTATGCCAACTGAAGATATAACACAAACTGGTCAGTCGTTTTCAATTAATTCTTGAATGGGACGTACTTAGGTTTTCTTCCGGACAGATGGATGATTTTGGTTTTAGTTTTTTTTAGTGCCCTATCGCCTTCTTCCATAGTTATTTCATTGATGTACAAGGTAATTGAACTATGAACATTGAGCCCTTATTGACGTGCTCATTTAATTAATCATTCAAATATTTGAGAGTACAGAGAATATTTCATTTTATTGAGTATTGGCAACTTGAAGGGACCATCTACACTCGCAATACATTTCGCAATTTCAACAGGAAGCTTGGAGCCGAGGTCTATTTGTTTGCAAGCTATGTTTAGAAGGAGGAATTTCTACACGACACACCCAACTAAGAACAAGGAAATAATGTCATTCCAACAGCCTGGACCAACGGAAAACCTTTCGGAAGCCCGGCGAGAGGCTAGGAAATCATACGAGACAAGTTTGAAGCAAGCGTCAGGTACGCGATGTTTGGAACCAGTGATATTGTAGCGTTATTTTGATATTGGCTAGGCATTGGTTAAAGTAAGAGATGGCCCTGAATGAGCATACAATGCCGTCTGTGAGGAAGAGTTAATAAAAGCGACCAGCCTGTGGGCTAGCTACCCTTATTTTTCGGCTGGAGTCTGCAAAGGTAACATCGTGAGAAGAAGTAATATTTACGTGTGTGCGGAGTCCGGACTTATGTATTGTGATCATGTGGGGACTTTTAACTTTTGTTTAAGATGCTCAGACTGCACGTAACTATTCTTATTAACTTTGATGGATTGGCATTTATATTTTGATTTGCAGACGGAAAAAACAGTTGCCAAGGATCATTTACATGCATAGTAGCCTGCCTGTTTGAGTAGATTTTTCGAGAACATGAACATTACAATTTCTAGTCCAGCATTTATGTACAGTTGCAGATCAGATGGAGTATGGAGCGAGTGAAAAATATTTGACCTAGCTACGGGGTTAGATAAGCAGAGTTGTCCCGCGGCTGAAGGGAACTGGTTCTTCAAGGTCTGTGGAAATTACCCCGCTAGTAGTATAATAGTAACTGCCAGGTTGTTTTGACACAGTTTTCCAAATCCGTGAATGAATGAATGTTTTAGTCAACCTCCGAAGCAGCAGAAGCGGCAAGACAACGAGACCGCTTTTTTACGTCAGTATGAAGAACCAAGGACTGGCCCAGTTCAGTTCTGAAGGCATCACATTCAATATGGCTGGCTAAAAGGATTGGGAGTCGGCTGTCCAGAGGAAACAGACTAGTACTAGATTTGAAATGTAATTATGTGTGCACGTGTTTTAATGCAGCAAAGGGGATAGGTTAGTTTTTTAAATTTAATTTCAGTAGGTTTAGCTGTTGTTTGGAAGGAATACATCCAATTCCAGTAAATGTTAAGAAGCTTGTAAATATTAATAGCTGTAAAGTACATGTGGACCGATTGCATGAGGTCGCAGCTTGCCTTTTCATTTTATTCAGATTTTATAGCTGAGTGGTTAACATCATTTCTTTCTATAAGTCAGTTTCTTGCTTTAGCCTTGTATAATATTGTTTTGTTTTTCATTGATGTTTGAGGCACAGTGAACGTCTCGGGGCTTTTAGTGTAAATGTAAAAGGACTTAAAGTCAGAAAGGACTAGTTTAAATTGTTAATGGGAGTTCAATGTGTACTAAAATATACCATCACGTTTTCTTGGATTTATTGCATGAAGTGTGAATGAGAATGTGTAAGAAGTTGGATTTGGACCCACGAATTTTGGTAGCGTCATCTTCATGATTATGAGTGTAAATTAGTGATTGATTCAAGAGTTCTTTGAACGCAAGTTTCTTATTCCAAGTTCCGTATATTAGAATCAGTTTCCTTTAAATCATCATATTATTGTTATTTATGCAAGTTTCTCAAGTTGTAAGGATGAGATATTTCAGTAACTTTCAGGTTTTCAGACATGATTTATTGTCTATGTGGTTATTTCTAAGTTTCAAGTTATTGTATTATCACAGAGTTGGCTGGTTTATTTAAGTGTAACTTTACATTAAACGTAAGGAACTTCATCTTTTGGTCTGTATTGAACTGAGATCACAATTAGATTAGAATCTAGCGGGTTCCACCTTTTCAATACAAAATACAATGTTGTTGGATGGTATTTACAACATTATTTATTACAGAACATGTTTCGGTGCTCTATTTTTGACACCATCATCAGCTGCTCAGAAAGTGCGAAAAAACTTGGCAATCTAAACATGAAACAACATATTGTCATACGTAACTCCTTAAAATACATATATACAACAATAGAATATTGCACTAGTTAAATCCTAAAACATCTACAGTAAATTATGCTATATTAAAACTCTAATATGTAACAAGAGAATTCTTGTAAGTCATAAATATAAAATTTCTCGTCTGTTTGATGAGTTGTCTTCACATTCCTTAATGTCTGTGATTTTGTACTATCGTACTATCGAATTCAAATGCAAACTTGAGCTTGAAGCTTTAAAATTGTATGCAGTCCATTTGATGTTAAAATGTTCATTTCATGTATATAATAACCACTTAGATGGATTAAAAGCTCGTTATATACAATATGATTGTTAAAACTTCTTAAATTTATTAAGTACAAAAAACTTCGTATTTTTAATGCTGTATGTGTGGTTGGAACTGTAATTTCATTTGTCCTACAGTTCTTAGGCGGACATGTCTTCTCAGTTCAATAGAACCCTGCAATAATGAAACCCAATGTTAAGAGAAAAGCGAGAATATTGATAAAGAAAACTAATTGAATCTAACTGTTGATAGGGCTGACTCGCCTCTAAAGCTGTGTAATTCGCGTGACGGCTGCGGCGCGAGAATGTGTCTGCTAGTATCTTGTGCTCTGTGATGAAGCACAGGGAAGGAGAAGCAGGGGCGGCAAAGGGGAAGTTTCTAGAACGTTGAACTTTTTGCGAGAGAGTCCGGGGGGCGTTGTGGACGAAGACAGTAGTAAGCAAAGTTGTTATGTAGAGTTCAGAATACGCTCGAATTTTCTGAAATCTTTAACTTGTTAAGTAAAAGAATCAAACAATCAAATAAAATCTTGGGTTTTTCCGAGATTTCATTCAAATTCAGGTTAGCGTTATAGTATTGGTCTAGATGTATTAGACATGCCTCCGTAATGTCAAGCTTCTGTCCCTTAGACAGTGTTTCCATGATCTCGAGGTCTTTATCTTTGTCTGTGAATTTATGTTTGTACTCATGGATATGCTGGCCTACCGCTGAGAATCTGTGATATTTTACAGCGTTAAGGTGTTCTTGATACCTAACATTAAAGCTACACCCAGTTTGCCCTATGTATCCGCTTTCACAGTCCCTACATTCAAACCTATATACCCCTGATTTAGAATATGGATTGACTTTGTTGACAACCGAAACATTATGTAAAACTGTTGTACTTCTATTATCTGTCTTGAATGCGATCCTAATGTTACGTTTCCTGAAAATATTTGTAATTCTGTATACATCTTTATTAAACGTGAAGGTTGCAATTTCCTTTGCATCTATTTTATTTTTCATCAGACTCGTGTGAGGGCGATATTTGGATTTGCTTATTATTCGTTCTATAAAGTTCTCTTTAAAACCATTAACTTTAGCCATAGCTCGGATAATGTTCAGTTCCTTGTCCAAGTTTTGTTTGGACATTGGTATACTAAAAGCGTGATTCATCAAGCTGTTATAGGTCGCGCATTTATGAGCTAAGGGGTGTATCGAATCATTACGTATTGTAACTGCAGTTTGTGTGGGTTTTCTGTAAATACTAAAAGAAAATGAAGAAGCATGTCTATTGATCTTTAGGTCTAAATAATTAATGGATTTTTCTATTTCGGATTCTAAAGTAAATTTTATATCCGTATTTATTGTGTTAAGATTATTAAGAGTCGTAGAGGCGTTGGTTATGCGTTCATCCAAGATAACAAACGCATCGTCTACATACCTAGACCAAAATAGAACATTCTTGAATTTTTCATTATTAATTATTTGCGTGTCCTCTAGAAAATCTAAATAAATTTCTGCCAAAATTCCTGAGGCCGGAGACCCCATTGCAAGGCCGTTTTGTTTATAAATGATCTGGTCGAAAGTGAAATAGTTATTGATCAGCAATTTTAAAACCGTCATGAATTCATCAATTTCAAGCTTGCTTAAGCGATTGTATTTTTTCAAATTTTTGGCAATAATGGGGAGCAATTTATTAGTTTTGATATTAGGAAACACATTTACTATATCAAAAGAATGTATTGTGTGGTGATCCTGTAATCAAAATTTAATTAATTCTTTAGTAAATTCCACGGCATTCTTTACGGATTTATTTGCAGTGAATCTGTAATGTTGTTTTAAGAATTTTTGAATATACTGCGCTAATTTATAAAGGGGGCTAGGTCTGTAATTGATAATTGGTCTCATGGGGACTCCGGCCTTGTGGATTTTTGGCAGCGCTTTAGCGATAGGAAGGCCGGGGTTCATGCTAATTAATTTCTGCTTCTCATGTTCATTAAAGAGGAAATAAGATGTCTTCAATGTTTGTTTCAATTGCTTCTGCAATGACTGAGTCGGGTCCTTCTTAATAATAGAAAAAGAGTCATCATTAAAAAAGGTTTTTGTTTTTTGGATGTAATCAGCTTTATGCATGATAACGGTTACGTTGCCTTTATCTGCTTTAGTGACTATAAGCTCTTCGTTTTTTATTTTCTTTTTAAGTTCAAATATTTGTTTCCTATCCTTGAAAGAATCTTTAGGGATGACAAACTTATTATTATTAATATTATTATTATTATTAGCATTATTACTATTATTATTAACCGTTTTGTTCAGCTGTTTCTTTACTTCTATTCTGACTTCATCCTGTAAGTCGGGTGGCAATTTTCCGAGCGCGATTTCTGTTTCTATAATCAGATTTTTAGTTACTTTAGCTTGATCGAAGGTCGGCCAATTATGTTTAGGACCTTTCTCAAGGATAAGTCTTTCCTCTTCGTTGAAGTTGACATTGGAAAGATTAATGAGTGGAGTATGAAACTGTTTCAGTGGCTCTGTGTTATGTGTAAAATTGGACCTTTGAATCGGGGATGAATATTGGGTTCGACCTTTTTCTGCTTCCTTCCTTAGTCTTTCTAGCTTTTTCTCCAATGTTAATTGTTTACTCGCAAGTACATTAGATAATTTGAATTGAACTTTATTTTGAAAAAGGTTCCATTGTGATGCAGAGAGCAAAAATGTAGCTTTGAGGTGAGTCTCATATAACTGCTGATTCAAAAAGGATTTCTTTTTGTGGAGAAATTTTAATTCGTAATTGAGCCATAGCCTTTTTGACTTTACCCAGTTTTTACTTCGATGCGGCACACCTGGGTCCCGTTTTAAAACACTTTTCAAGAAATTTGGAGTCAAATCATATGCTATACATTGTCTAATAAATTTAATATCCTTACCAAGTTTTCCCACTTTTATTCTTAAATTCATATATCGATGAGCTATAAAAAATGCCTGGTGGGCTTCATCATTAAACGTAAGGAACTTCATCTTTTGGTCCGTATTAGATTAGAATCTAGCGGGTTCCACCTTTTCAATACAAAATACAATGTAGTTGGATAGTATTTACAACATTATTTATTACAGAACATGTTTCGGTGCTCAATTTTTGACACCATCATCATCGCCCTCACACGAGTCTGATGAAAAATAAAATAGATGCAAAAGATGAAGTTCCTTACGTTTAATGATGAAGCCCACCAGGCATTTTTTATAGCTCATCGATATATGAATTTAAGAATAAAAGTGGGAAAACTTGGTAAGGATATTAAATTTATTAGACAATGTATAGCATATGATTTGACTCCAAATTTCTTGAAAAGTGTTTTAAAACGGGACCCAGGTGTGCCGCATCGAAGTAAAAACTGGGTAAAGTCAAAAAGGCTATGGCTCAATTACGAATTAAAATTTCTCCACAAAAAGAGATCCTTTTTGAATCAGCAGTTATATGAGACTCACCTCAAAGCTACATTTTTGCTCTCTGCATCACAATGGAACCTTTTTCAAAATAAAGTTCAATTCAAATTATCTAATGTACTTGCGAGTAAACAATTAACATTGGAGAAAAAGCTAGAAAGACTAAGGAAGGAAGCAGAAAAAGGTCGAACCCAATATTCATCCCCGATTCAAAGGTCCAATTTTACACATAACGCAGAGCCACTGAAACAGTTTCATACTCCACTCATTAATCTTTCCAATGTCAACTTGAACGAAGAGGAAAGACTTATCCTTGAGAAAGGTCCTAAACATAATTGGCCGACCTTCAATCAAGCTAAAGTAACTAAAAATCTGATTATAGAAACAGAAATCGCGCTCGGAAAATTGCCACCCGACTTACAGGATGAAGTCAGAATAGAAGTAAAGAAACAGCTGAACAAAACGGTTAATAATAATAGTAATAATGCTAATAATAATAATAATATTAATATTAATAATAAGTTTGTCATCCCTAAAGATTCTTTCAAGGATAGGAAACAAATATTTGAACTTAAAAAGAGAATAAAAAACGAAGAGCTTATAGTCACTAAAGCAGATAAAGGCAACGTAACCGTTATCATGCATAAAGCTGATTACATCCAAAAAACAAAAACCTTTTTTAATGATGACTCTTTTTCTATTATTAAGAAGGACCCGACTCAGTCATTACAGAAGCAATTGAAACAAACATTGAAGACATCTTCTTTCCTCTTTAATGAACATGAGAAGCAGAAATTAATTAGCATGAACCCCGGCCTTCCTATCGCTAAAGCGCTGCCAAAAATCCACAAGGCCGGAGTCCCCATGAGACCAATTATCAATTACAGACCTAGCCCCCTTTATAAATTAGCGCAGTATATTCAAAAATTCTTAAAACAACATTACAGATTCACTGCAAATAAATCCGTAAAGAATGCCGTAGAATTCACTAAAGAATTAATTAAATTTCGATTACAGGATCACCACACAATACATTCTTTTGATATAGTAAATATGTTTCCTAATATCAAAACTAATAAATTGCTCCCCATTATTGCCAAAAATTTGAAAAAATAGTCACTTAAGCAAGCTTGAAATTGATGGATTCATGACGGTTTTAAAATTGCTGATCAATAACAACTATTTCACTTTCGACCAGATCATTTATAAACAAAATGGCCTTGCAATGGGGTCTCCAGCCTCAGGAATTTTGGCAGAAATTTATTTAGATTTTCTAGAGGACACGCAAATAATTAATAATGAAAAATTCAAGAATGTTCTATTTTGGTCTAGGTATGTAGACGATGCATTTGTTATCTTGGATGAATGCATAACCAACGCCTCTACGACTCTTAATAATCTTAACACAATAGATACGGATATAAAATTTATTTTAGAATCCGAAATAGAAAAATCCATTAATTATTTAGACCTAAAGATCAATAGACACGCTTCATTTTCTTTTAGTATTTACAGAAAACCCACACAAACTGCAGTTACAATACGTAATGATTCGATACACCCCTTGGCTCATAAATGCGCGACCTATAACAGCTTGGTGAATCACGCTTTTAGTATACCAATGTCCAAACAAAACTTGGACAAGGAACTGAACATTATCTGAGCTATGGCTAAAGCTAATAGTTTTAAAGAGAACTTTATAGAACGAATAATAAGCAAATTCAAATATCGCCCTCACACGAGTCTGATGAAAAATAAAATAGATGCAAAGGAAATTGCAACCTTCACGTTTAATAAAGATGTATACAGAATTACAAATATTTTCAGGAAACGTAACATTAGGATCGCATTCAAGACAGATAATAGAAGTACAACAGTTTTACATAATGTTTCGGTTGTCAACAAAGTCAATCCATATTCTAAATCAGGGGTATATAGGTTTGAATGTAGGGACTGTGGAAGCGGATACATAGGGCAAACTGGGCGTAGCTTTAATGTCAGGTATCAAGAACACCTTAACGCTGTAAAATATCACAGATTCTCAGCGGTAGGCCAGCATATCCTTGAGTACAAACATAAATTCACAGACATAGATAAAGACCTCGAGATCATGGAAACACTGTCTAAGGGACAGAAGCTTGACATTACGGAGGCATGTCTAATACATCTAGACCAATACTATAACGCTAACCTGAATTTGAATGAAATCTCGGAAAAACCCAAGATTTTATTTGATTGTTTGATTCTTTTACTTTACAAGTTAAAGATTCCAGAAAATTTGAGCGTATTCCGAACTCTACATAACAACTTTGCTTACTACTGTCTTCGTCCACAACGCCCCCCGGACTCTCTCGCAAAAAGTTCGACGTTCTAGAAACTTCCCCTTTGCCGCCCCTACTTCTCCTTCCCTGTGCTTCATCACAGAGCACAAGATACTAGCAGACACATTCTCGCGCCGCAGCCGTCACGCGAATTACACAGCTTTAGAGGCGAGTCAGCCGTATCAACAGTTAGATTCAATTAGTTTTCTTTATCAATATTCTCGCTTTTCTCTTAACATTGGGTTTCATTATTGCAGGGTTCTATTGAACTGAGAAGACATGACCGCCTAACAACTGTAGGACAAATGAAATTACACTTCCAACCACGCATACAGCATTAAAAATACGAAGTTTTTTGTACTTAATAAATTTAAGAAGATAGCCCAGTTTTAACAATCATATTGTATATAACGAGCTTTTAATCCATCTAAGTGGTTATTATATACATGAAATGAACATTTTAACATCAAATGGACTGCATACAATTTTAAATCTTCAAGCTCAAGTTTGCATTTGAATTCGATAGTACGATAGTACAAAATCACAGACATTAAGGAATGTGAAGACAACTCATCAAACAGACGAGAAATTTTATATTTATGACTTACAAGAATTCTCTTGTTACATATTAGAGTTTTAATATAGCATAATTTACTGTAGATGTTTTAGGATTTAACTAGTGCAATATTCTATTGTTGTATATATGTATTTTAAGGAGTTACGTATGACAATATGTTGTTTAATGTTTAGATTGCCAAGTTTTTTCGCACTTTCTGAGCAGCTGATGATGGTGTCAAAAATTGAGCACCGAAACATGTTCTGTAAAAATAATGTTGTAAATACCATCCAACAACATTGTATTTTGTATTGAAAAGGTGGAACCCGCTAGATTCTAATCTAATTGTGTAACTTTACAGGCGTGAGTGCGTTGATTGGTGGCCAGCGCGGTGTTGTTTTTCTTGAGAGTGAATGTTAGACAACGTCTTTTATATTTGTATCAGTTTTTGGCAACTTTAGGACATGTGGTATTTTGTGTGATAATGAGTAAGATGACGGGTTTCTCATTTGAAAGGCCTGCATTTTCATGTTTGTGTAATTTGCCTCGGATAGACTTGTGAGCGGCATGTTTTAAGTGTTAGACCCTGTATGTTTTTGATATTCGCTGCATTATTTTGCAAGACTGAATCTCTGTTTTGAGTCGTTCCACTGTGTGGTTGCGAGGATGATGTGTGTGTCTACTGAGGATTGTTTATTTTAGTGGCCTAGACTTCGTGTTGATTTTATTGGTTTTTGTCCATGTCATTATGGTTGTTGCAGTAAACAAGATTTTTATATCGCGACGTTTAGTTTTGATTTCCTTTCATGATATGACCTCGCTGAGGAATATTTGTGTCATGTAATCTTTTTCAGAGACTAACGTTGAGTTATTTGTTGAAAGTTAAAGCCTACTCTGTTATTTTCATGAATTTGTGTCGTGTTAATTTATTTCAGGAATCCACATTGATTTGTGAGTGCCGTTGTAAAGTCCACCAGTTGTTGGTTTTTGTGTCATGTAATTTATTTCAGGAACCTACGTTGAATAGGAAGTGATTGCTCAAGGTGTAAATTTATTTCCTTATATTTTCCATCCAGACAGTGAGTGAGAGTGCATAAATGAAGCATGCTTTTTCTTGGTGAGGCCTGAAAAATGACATTTTTTTTTTCTTTGATTGTGTATATTTGTCATTTATGTGATTTTATTGTGTGTGGTTTCGATCCACTATGTTTTGTTGTGCTCATGAGTTCTCATGATTGAGGTGTAGATATTTATAGGATGTTTACCACTCAGCGTAGTTTTATATTGTACAGTTAGATTAGTCTTAGTCTTCCCTACGCTCATTAAGACATGTCTTTTCTTAAGGTTAGGGATCCCCACTGCAATGCCAGGTGTGCAGGAATTGGGAATTATACTCATCTACAGTCAAAATAATTATCAAAAACAAAGCCAGGAGCGTGGTGCAAGCACGCTAGCCAAAGTGTTAAGGTAATAAAATTCCATCATTTTCCTTTGCAATGTTAAGTATGAGTCAGCATACGCTTGCAAATTTGTATTATATTTTGATTCTCAAGATGAACTTTATTAGCTGATCGAATGATTTGAGTCATGTAATTTTTGATCACATTTGATATCTTTGCTATTTTTTTTCTTATTTTTCTTAATTATTTTTTATAAATATGTATTTTTCCTTAACTGTTTCATGCTTCGCCTTGCTTTATTTATAACTTTCAATTGACCTCACCGTGTCTATATTAGTCATGTTTCCTTTCAAAATCCAGGGTGTAAATATTTTAAAGGTATTATTTTCATGCCTGGGTGTGACTTGGGTCAAATAACCTTCGTGGTGGAAACGGGGACATCTTTATCTTTAGGAATGCTGTGCGAGATGCTTTTTAGAGTATACTGACCTTATACATTGAACAAAGCCCTCCACAACTGTTTCACCACTTTTAAGCAGTTCATCGTTACGAAGCATGGTACTGCTTGTCCCTAATTTTCTCTTTCTGTTTTTTATGTATGTCCAAAAAGTTTTGCTATCTCGTACTATCATGGTATATACTGTAGTCTATAGACCACTCTGATGTATGCTTTGGTCTTTCTTCTGACAAGGGAGTTAGCACAACTTGTGATCGCAATTGCAAAAACTTTCTGGTTTGTATTTAAGTGTCTTACATGTACATTACAAATATGCGCACAATATTTGCCATCAACAATTACACTGCACTTTACAAACATGCGCATGTTCAGGCACAGAGTTCAAAATATGGGTTGTTGGTAGCTCATGGCAAAAGATTGGGAGAATGAGCACGTCCACAGAGTATAAAGTGCCGAAAACAGAGTTGTTTATCACAGTAGGAACCCTTCATGAATGCTTGCAATAAGCAGTCTTCTGAGTCACACGGCTTTTGAACATCAAAAATACGTTCGGGTAGTGATTGAAACCTCTCAGGTCTGAAGTTGTCATATCCAGCTACAAATGCAAAGAGGATAAGAACTCCACCTAATCAATACTTATTTATTATTATTATTTTATTATTATTATTATTATTATTATTATTGTTGTTATTATTATTAATAACACAGGACCGGTTTCGACCCTTACGGGTCATCTTCAGCTGGACATACTTATACGTATAATACATCGTACAATTGTAAACATTACCCTATTTAGAAAGGAATGTCCTGTGATGGTAACATGAGTAGGGCATTCGTCAAATTACGCATCTGAGAAAAGTGAATATTCTTAAGCTTAAAACTAACTTATAAGTATACATGAGATAAAGCAACATATGCATAGAACACTTTCATGTTTGTGAAAGTTCATGTTTATGACTTGCACTGTTTTCTTGGTTCTTCAATTTGACTAAAATTTAAAACTAACATATAAGTATTCATAAAATAATAACGTGCGTAAAACACTTTCATGCTAGTGAATGTTCGAGTTTCTTGCATTATTTCTTAATTCTTCAGTTTAAGTGTTTTAATAAGTCCACTTGTCCACAACTGCATTATGTTAAACTCAGTAGCTTGAATTGTGATATGAGTTACATTTAAAATACCAATATCACATTTTAAAAATATTTTGCCATATGTACACAAAGGATAAGAACATTTTGCATCTCTAAAAGATAAAATATAGACGTAGTGTAGAAGGCTTGGAAGGTAGTGTAGAAATTACAGCTTGTCGAATATAAAATCCAGTTGTTTACATTAAATATGATAATAATAATAATAATAATAATAAAAAATAAGTATTGATTAGGTGGAGTTCTTATCCTCTTTGCATTTGTGTGAATTATCAATACGGATATGAAGCTTATAAATTACGATATCCAGCTACAGTCCACGAGTATCGAACAAAGTCGGCAAAGACTGGAGAACATAACTGATTGTGTAGAATGCACATTAGCAAGGAAATGAATCCCTCGAGGATGGTGTGAACTGATAGCCTTGAACTGTCGGAAGAATAGCACATCAAGCGGCTGAATGTAAGGTGTGCACCCAGGGGGAATGGTCTTGACTGTATACACCATGTTTTGAGGTCGGATAGCATGGAATATGCGTTCTGTCACGTTCAAGGGAATCAACCAGAAGAAGAGACTCCTGTGCTGCATATGGGAAGTAGACATCTTGCAAGAATTGAATCATGATTTGTTTTGTGATTAGGCCGGACTTTGAAGCAACTTGAACCAGATTTTGTGGTTTCAGCATGTGTTGCACTACTCGCACTCCAAACTGACCATTAGGTTCCTGGTAAATAACCAGCAACGTGGGAAACACGTATCCACTTGCCGAAGTAATGGGTTGGATGGTGTGAGAATGAATTGTTACGTGATCACTCCGCACCAAACTTCTCTTACCGACTTCTCTCCCTTGTAATGCAGAGTTCGCAATGAGTGAAGTTCTTTTCGTATACCACTTTGATCGGTATTATAAATCTGTATACGTTCCATGGTATTCATTAAGGACATTACCTCTTTTGCGAAACCCATCACATTGTTCCTTCACGTCACCATCTGTATTCCAGGCTTTAGTGGTTACACATTTTGTTATTGTCCATGAACCAAGATGGTGTCTCTGTTTAAACTGTGCAACCTATCCATGGTTAGATCTACCGAATGGCGTCAGTCCTATTTCTCGAACCTGTTCTAAACCCCAAGCCCAAATATCCCTGTCGTTAACATTAGCCACTTTAAGGACATTAGCCTAGAACAGTTCTCGCCACCCTGAATTTTTCAGCTATATAATCGTTTTGAGCGCTGGCCTGGCTCCCCTTTTACTACTACTACTTGACATAAATATCGTAGATGATGTATGTCTTGCACCATACAATATTGTTTCTGTACTGTAATGAGGCTTAATCGTTTGGTTTTCCCAGGATCATGGAATGAAATTATCTCCTTTGCCTTTTCAAAAGATACAGCACCCCTCCTCCTCTCCGGTGGGCTTCGTAGATACGCAGATGGCTTCCATCACTTTTCATTAATGACTCTTCCTCACAGTCAGGTTCTGGATCGTCCACAGTGTTTTCACAATTGGATACGTCTTCTGCGTATTCATATTCTTCAATATAGTTTATTGTATGTTCTTGATGTATATTATTGCCATTGGTTGTCACGAACCTACTACGCTGGCGTAGCAGGGGGGGTGGTGACACTCCCACGTGGCCCGTCCCAGGTGACGGATGGGGGGGGTCCTAACTGGCTTGCCGGCGGACTTGAGGGAAATAAAATACTGCTCTCGGACCAAACACCGAGGGATGATCAAATTAGGACCATGAAACTACTTGTGATTAATACCACCATGCGGGGAACACCATGGGTCACGTTTACTTGCGCGTTATACCACTATGTTTTCTATGAAATAGGTTTGTGATTAGTAGCAACCGAGAGCGCGACCGCTTTTACAGTACCTGTGAGTAGTACCATAATGTGTGGATTACTGCGAGTCTACGCTACTCTTGATTAGTACTGCAACATGACAAATACCATGGTTCTACTTTCCTAGCCATAAGTACCATTGTGAGGGGCCGCTGACTTGGATTTTGGACCCCTTTCGACTACAAGTATCATCGATTCAGCCTTGTGCTCTAGAAGCAATCCCTTGGTCAGTAATACTACTGTTCTACACCAGCTTCTGTGCATGTGAGGCACTGTGGGTCGGTTCCACTGATCGTTTTTAATTTCATATCCATCTATTCATTCTTCGTCCTCACGTTTTGAATTGTGGTCAGTTGATGTTTTTGGGCTTTTAATTTGTCATATCATTTCACCTCATTTCGTACCATTAGGGGCCGAAGTGCTAGATGTTAGGCCCCTTTAAACAACAAGCATCATCATCAACTATTGGTTGCCATCTTTTCGTCTGTCACACTGATTATGAATGCAGCTGCATTTCTCTCACCGTAATTTCTCTGGATCTTCGTCTGTGTTTGTAATGGCTAACAGTTATACTCGCTATATTGACAGTATTCATTATCACACGATTACGGTGACAGTGACTCGCTACGAAATTGGAAACACCATAAACAGAAGGAACTTTATGAACGGTCGAAGCAGATACAACACAGGCAGAGGTCCCTATTATACTAGCTTCCTAGCTTGTATGCGGAATGTCTTGTCTGGTTCCCCTAGACGTTGCATCGGCAACTGTGTCGGGTGACGTTGGACACAGCGCGGCGTGTCGACCATAGCATACACGTAAAATAACTAAAGTAGCTAGAGAAAACGTTTACGATGTCTAAAGTGACTAAAGCCACAATATCATGTTCGATATAGTCTACTTTGAGCGGAATAGCGAATCTCCGTAACTTACAGTGTAATTGGCGATGGCACTTAAGTTATACAGTGTTGTAATCAGCACCTCAAACATATTCATACAAACCACAAATCACCTGCAATTGCAATCACAAGTTGTGCTAACTCCCTTGTGAGCTGTTTAAACCCTATAAATACTCTGGCGGAAAATGAAAGCCCAACACCAAGAAGAGCTGCCCTTCCTGTTTCCATGGAATTCTTTCTCTGTTAGATCTTTTATATGTTTTGTAAACCAAATGGGGTATTTTTTATATGTTTGAGACTTATCTAATGGAATATTTTTGTGAATTATTGTGTACATTTTTTTTACAAAAACAATCTACTGCTAAATTTATATCATTTAATGAATACATATCATCCCAACTTGTACTTTTTAAATCAGTGTACAGTTCATCAAGATTCTGACGCACCCTGACAAATATCCCTGGTATGTTTCGAATCACATCACAAGCAGCTGCAATTCTGGCAACTAATTCCATCTCCGTATCCATTGGGGTCTCATACACAAATGACTTCAGATATCCCCATAGGAAATAATCAAGGGGATTGAGGTCAGGTGACCTCGCAGTCTATGGAATAGGACCTCCTCTTCCAGTACAGCATTGAGATAGTTGTGGACATCTACACTGAAGTGAGACGGTGCACCGTTATGTTGTATCCACATCCTCGCACTAACAGCTAAGGGTACGTCCTCCAACAACTCAGGTAGAACTCTTCGCAAGAACCTCAATTACAAGTGGCCATTCAGGCGGCCAGCTAGAAGATAGGGTCCAGTGAGATTGTTGCCTCCAATGCCAGCCCCGATATTCACACCAAAACGTACTTGATGGCGTGACTCTACTACAGCGCGAGGGTTTTCCACAGCCCACATATGGCTATTCCTGCTGTTCGAAATACCATCCCGATCAAATGAGGCCTCGTCAGTAAACAGCAATTTTTGGAGGAAATCTGGTCCCTAAATCCATTGTTTGAGCAACCACTGATACAATGCGACCCTTGGTGCAGTCAGTCACAAGCATTGCATGGACGCCTGGTGGGTGATGCGGGTGTAATTGTTTTCGCGGAGTACTTGCCACATGCTAGTGTGTGCAGCACTATTTTATTGTAAAATAAGCACTCGTCATGATGGATTATGCCTGTAAGGTAACCATTCCCTCTACAGCCTTTCAGCAGCGAGAGCATTGCAATGTACTTCCCCATACACAAGGTGCATGTCAGTGAGTTCTACAAAACTGTACCTGTACCGCTCCATCGTGTTGTACTGTACTTCTCTAAATAGCACTGAGTAATGAATGGGTCTGTCGGTGATTCATAGCACATTCTGTCATGGGACAATGTAAATAAGATACAACAGAGCCACCGGTAAAGTAAACAAAACCTGCTTCATGACTTCCTAGTAATCAGGCTCATCCTCCATGTTTCCTTGCAGGAAATAATGTACATGTAAATAAATAGCACAGTATGTGTAAACTTGTAGGCATGTTAGTTGTAAATAAGCTGGAAAACAGTAATTCAAGACAAAGCGGTAGACAAGTTTACTTCCATATCTCCTTAACACTAGGATTACCAAACACTCTTTCTACCTACTTTTGCCGAAGCGGTCATTTTGACCGATAGTGGCACGTATTCGTTTCTTGAGGATATTGGTGCTGGAAAAAGGTTCGAATTGAGTATAAAAACATCATAGACCATAATTTAATTATTATCATGCATGATTTGTAAACACTATTATGAATAAATAAATAAATAAACAATTAAGTACACTAGTAAGGCAGAATGTTCTTCTTACACACTTTAGCTTACATTGTATACATATCTGCATGAATGTCACTTTCTGCTTTTCAACTTATTTGTCGCACTGTACACACACATTTTGCTTGGTTACCTTTGAAGTGAACTTAACCACAGACCAGTTACCTACAGATTGCATACCTTTCAGTTGTCTTGTTCCCATTGCACACTTCTTCCCTGATTGATGAAAAACTCAGCAAGACGCAATAATACGTGTTCACTTAGGGTCCGATCAGTGGGTCGCGTTCCATCTTTTCCAAGATAGGGAAAACGTTTACAACATACAGTAATTGGCTGCCACATCGACAGCCAACCAAAATTTCATACCAAACTTTTCTGGTTTATTGGCCATATACTGCATAAATGGGCATCTAGCTTTCGATGGAAAGAGTTGTTCATCCACGGTAATGTTCTCACTTGATCTGAAGCAAATAGTAAAATTAGATATAAATTTGTCCCGCACAACAGATACAAGCGCGAATCTATCAATTTTCAGGTGATCCCTGCTGGTAGATTTTCCATCAAATACAAGAAACCTCGTGATATCCAGGAAACGGTTTCGTGCCACAGTTTTGGGGAAAATTCCATGACCCCACTTCAGTGACAGATCGAGAACGTTCGTGTCAGCTCCATTAGTTCCACGTGCGTATAAAATACCAATGACAGCATCCAATTCTTCCAAATAAAGTGTCCATTCAAGATTGTTCAGAACTTCGCGGCCTCCAACATCATTATATCATTCGATGTGGCGCAGCTTGGATTTGTCAATAAAAAGACAAGCTGTAGCGGAACAAGTTCCTTCAATGTGGCGTTTTGCATGTCCTGTGGGACCTCGGACTTCCCTCAGTACATTTTACTGTCCTCGACGGCCTGGCAGGCTTTGTAGATCAACAAGAGTCCGCACTGTTCCATCCAAAGCGACTTCTTCCTTGCCGACCGTCATATGCTGAGCACGCCCATATGTTGACTTACCACAGCGTATGCTCGTCCTGCAGTTGATATCGTGCTCCTTGCCGAAAAATTCATTATCTTCCTTAGTGTTTCCTTCACCTGCAAAATATAATACCAAACTTACCTACACTGTGCACAGAATTACATAAATACAAAATGACTAACTTCAAATAGGCTTACCTTTGTCATCAGCTGCTTTGCTAGTGTGCGTGCGTCGCCATTTGGCGGGTAGTTCCCTAAGTTTTCAGGTCGAAGGCTGCTGTGTGATTTCACGTTCACATGGAAATTCTAAAGGCTCGATGCAACAAGAATCGCTATCCAAACTATTTCTGTTTGTCAAGTTCTACACGTCTTATTATCCAGGTGTAAATCAGTCAAAGATTCATCGCTTGATTGTGATGGGGAAATTATATGCTTATGCTTCAGAATTTCGGCATCTATTTGCAGTCTACACGAAAATATGTTTCTTCGGGGTAATTACAAACAATCGGGAAATCTAGTTTGAATGTTTGTAACGAGTAAACACGACAATTAACTGCTCGTTATGATTGCACACCTTTCATTACTGAACAAACACTGACTATACTTTCCTGTCAGTGTACTTGTATCATTGTTTGAAAAGAGCCAACAGCTGTCCCATTGCAGCACAACAATAAGTTCTATCCAATACTGCGGTAATAAAGTACACTGTAACGGCTTGTTAGAAAGATAACCCGTTCTAAATGAATGCCACAAAAGACTGATTGGGTAGCTACTGCAATACCGGTGAAAATGACCGTCCGGTAAAAGTAGGTATATGACCTCATAGCGTTAACTAGAAAGGAGTTACGGGTTTTTGAAGGAATATGCCAAAAAGTTCACTTAATATCAATAAAAGCCACCAAAGGGTTTGTATGCTCTAACCGTATAACGAGAGTGATAGAGAAAACAAAACTGAAAATGGTCATTTTGACCGCTGTGGTAAACCTAGTGTTAAGCCAGTTTCTCTGACTTCAGGTTCCCTACCTCAAATTGTTCAGTGGAGCATTCTCTACGTCCTGTTAATTTTTTGCATGCTCTTACGGAAACATCCTGTATATGTTACAAAATGAAAATACACTAAACTATAATATTGTCTGTTTTATCACTCTAATTTAAATTTAGGATGACCCAATAACTGCACATTTGCACACACACACACTAATTCTATTCAACCATGAATTACTGCCTATTTACAAGTCTCTATCCTCTTCACACAGTATGTAATCTGGCTTGTTGGTATTATCTGAAATGGCTAAAATCCTTATTAACAGGCTTGTCTTGCTTTCACTTTCGCTCGCAGTTGCAGCCACCCCGCACACTAGCTACAGGTGGACAGATACGAACCAGGGCTGCTGACTCCCACAACACACAATTGTTTTTTGATTTGACTCCAGAGAAAGTCCACCACTCTCACGTTCTAATACAGTGATACGCAACAGTGACAACTAAACAGTGGTCACACAACAGCAATAGTTCAACAGGACGAGCCAGCACTACAGTATTCCTCATGAGTTAACACCGCTCCAATTACTCGCGACAGGTGTTCCATATACTGACTCCAGGGCAGTCTAAAGTCTACGGTATTACACGCGCACTGTACTCCAATGCAGTACTGCTGTTGCCCCAGTCAGACAACTGAACACTGACTGTTTGCGGCTAGCCTCCTTTTTATAGCTTGGGTGATGAGTACCGGGGTATTTGTGATGTGGTTGGCGAGGGAAGTTTCTTGTTTCCCATGCCAGAAAGTGCAAAGGGGACCGGATGAAAAGAAAAATACAGGGAGAGGCCGGCAATGCCCTCAGGCTGAGAGCTCCCAGTTGACTCTCTAGTTCCTTCCAGGAAATACCGAAGGGAGCTGCAACAGGACTGGCACGGAACAATATGCACAACTTTTCCGAGCCTTGTAATCTCCTACATTCGCCTGTCGTGGCTCCACAGCACAGCTTCACCCACCAGGTTCATTCGTAATTTAACCTTTTTCTCTTCATTGTGTGTACCCCCATACTTTTTCTTCTCGTACCTTTTTGTGCTAGCTGCTGGCTACTTTCATGCCTATACTTCCAGATTTTTTAATAAGATATCCAGAGGCCACTCTGGTTTCACTCCTGTACATCAGTTTGTAAATGCATGCATGCAAGAATAGTTCTAAGAACTTTCTTCTTTCAAAGTATTTTTGATCTCTATTCCAAACTCACTGCATTGGCTTTGTTTCACCGTGATTCATTTTCTCTTATGGGAAAATGTGCATTTTCAGTGCTTGAAATAGTTATCCGGTTGTTCCAGTTTTGAATTCTCAACCTAGCATTCAGTCATCTTCTGTTTCTTCCTAATTGACATCACTGAATTTATCTTTTAGCTTTGGGGACATTTGAGTTAGTGCCAGGCCGAGTAGCTCAGACGATAAAAGCCAAAGTTGGTGGGTTTGATCCTGGCTAACTCTGTTGGTATTTGAAGGCGCTCATATACTGTATATCAGTCTTGTGTCAATAGATTTATCCGGACATAAAAGGAGCTGTACAACTGATTAACTAGGGCTCGGATGTTTAAGACCTATAAGTAGCCCAAATAAGCAAGCAAATATGACCTCAAAAGTGACAAAATATGACCCGAAAAGGATTAATCAAAATATGGCCATTTTAAAATGTTATAAATCGAAACGGCAATTTCCTTTGATACGTATTTGTTAACTAAATTCTTTATTCTTACCTTCATATTAATTTTTGGAATATACATGTTTAGCAGTTATTCACAGTCTATTTCTTGTCCTTGATTCACTTATCAAACATTTGTGAATACATACCTATAAAATACTAGGTTCGCTAAGATTATCAGATCACACAACATTTTAAAAGTCCATTGTTGTACTGAAAGCTCAACACTTCTCACAATTTCAATACTTGCATGAATTTATAAGCTAGCAGCTTCTAAACGAGTAGTTGCTGTCCATAAAATTCCAAAGTTCGACTTTAGACTTTCTGACAAACTGTTGGAAAAGAATTCCTGGGCAATCTTGATAGAAGAGGCAGAGTATTCCACTTGTATGAACTGCAGATGTGATACTGATAAGCAGTTTTGTGGATACTAGTTTGCATTTGATAAGATGAAGATGATTTTGCACAGCTACAGCTGTCATCAAACCGCCGACATATGACATTTCTACTAAAATAGCTCAAAATATGACATGACAAAAAATAGCAAAAATATGCATTTATATGACAAAATTACACTTAATTGTGGCTATAATCACCTGATTTGCACCAAAATACAATCAGCCAAGAAAATAGAGACAGAGAAAAAATATGACTTTTCCTAAACATCCAAGCCCTAATAATAACAATAATAATAATACTGTTAATTTCAATCTATGTAAATAAAAATGAATCGCTAAAAGTTTGCTAAGAGAACCCAGGACGGCTGGACCAATTTGGCTAATTGTTTTTTCCAAATATTCTTCCAAGTCTGAGTAAGGTTCTTACGAAGAGAAAAATTGGAAAAATTGCCAGGAAAAACATAAAAGCCCCATTTCTCTTTTTCCATTCAAACTGTTTGTGTCAATCCAGCGTGTTTGCCAAATGTCCGTAAATCTCAATGTTTGCAGGTTATAAATTTCATTTTTTGTCCGTATTGAAGATCTACTTGTGATACAAGTTCTTATAATTTTGTTAATTACCACCTATTCAATACAATAAAAACGTAATAAAAACTTACATATTTATTAAGTTGTTGATTTGGTACATGTTTTGCTCCTTTTTCATGAGCATCATCAGCCAATTATTATTTACTTAAGGTTATATAAGATCATGAATCCATTCTATTGTATTAAGATTATGCTTGTGAACCTGATTGACAAATCTTATAATATTTTATGAGTCATATAACAATAAAATTAGGTCTTTAAGTTAAAGCACATTTGTCTAAAATCTATCTGTCTAATATTTTATTGACGAAACTCATCTGGTGAACATCCTTAAAATTATTTTAGAAAACCTTTTGAGATCTGGCTAATTGTATTGATTCAATGTTGCTTGACTTGTATGATTGTCGTTGAAACTTCGTTAACTATATTAACAATTTTCTACAGTTGATAATTGCCTATGTTATGAACATTTAACTTGTTCTCGATGTTGCTGGAGTAACATTTGTACAAAATGTATTGGCATTAATTTTATGTTGTCAATACGAGAATATTGTTCATGAACAAACTTGTTGTTGAATAAACACTTTCTGATGTGATGTAGAATTTGAATTGTTCTCGTATGTTCCAAATTGGGCTTGTTGGTATATCTGTAATGAAAGATAAAATGTATGTTTATGGTTTTGATTATATTTCTGTATAAACTTCTTATAGAAAGAATTGTCACTTTTCTTTCTGCTGCATAATTGTCTAGTGTTACTCCTAGCCTCTTGAGAACTACTTGTTGTTCTGTTTGCACTCCTTGTATTATATGAGTGTGGATGAGTTTACGTTTTGGCGGGGAGTGGGAAGGGGAAGTGAAGATAGGCGGTGCATTGATGGCTGCAATGGATTGTGGAGGGGACTGCCTAGGAGAAGTAAGGGGAGGAGTTGAGTTTGTTTGCGTCAATAAGCCATTAACTTTTCTCGGATTAAAATGTTTATAGAATTTATTTATATCAGACTAGCTGATGTACCTTTGCTTCGCTACGGAATTCTACATTGTATACAGAATTTTAGGTTAGGTAGTGTACACCTTGTGAGCAAGATTGTATTATATTGCATAGCTCTTAACGTTACCCTAGAAACGCGATGGGGAAGTCACCGAACGTCTTTTCTCATATGAAGACTGGGTTAGGGAATTTTCATTGTAATTGTAGGCCTGCTTGCCTAGCATTAGTCACAGTAAGGTTTGGGAGTTTTCATTATAACGGCAGAGATTCACTCTCCACCTGCTTTTTTACATCCTCAGAAAGACTGTGTTAGTAGTTTTCCCGAGTGAAGTGAACATAGGTCATTACAATGACGTCAGTTAGGAATGGCACGATTAAAAGCAATAACGTATGAAATACTCGATCAAATGAAAAACCACGCATTTTCTCACTTTTAACGAATGGTACTTCACTGCCGATCTAACAGTCCAAAGTTCCAGAGCTGGAATGACCAAGCCGCAGACAGCCGTGATCCGTGAACACTCTTAGTCTTTCTTCGGCTTGGTGGTGGGGGGTCGAATAGTGGAAAGACCCGGGGCAAATCTATGCCCTTTTACTAATCTATTTCCTAGGAGTACCCGATGTGTCGGAAAATCTCATTTCACTACATCGGCGGCACAAAAATCTGATTTGGAGGCAAATTTTTCCTCCAGGCAAGAGGAGAAAACCCTTCTTCACTACTAATTTGGAATAAAATGAATGTAGAATTTAATAAAAGTGAAGAGGAAGGCGCTTTTTAAGAAACGGCTCTTTTCAGGGTTGAATTTTGAATTATTTAGTGAATTGTGGTGCTATAATTTGGAATAGGCCTAAATTGTAATTCTAGACCAGGTCATACTACTATTACTAAGTGAGCCTCTGCCGAATGTGCACACTGCTCATTCAAAACAGCGCGTCAGAGTAGGGATCGAATAGCTGGAATACTATGATGAACCAGTATGTTACGTACCAGCAGTACGGTATCAGAAAATGTTTGAAGCAGAGGACTGCCATGCTAAAGAAGAACTAAAGAAGGTTTTGTAACTCCCCAGCTATTTCCCACCAATATTCAGTCGGGCTGTTATACTTGGTACGCAACAGTAATCCCATCTATCGGAGTTGAGGGCACCATAAGAGGCAAAGAACATCACAACAAACAATGGTCAATGTATTGTTATTGTTGATCAATGTTGTGCGCTTTCGATATTGTAGGCCTTCACATTTAGTTTTCTTCCGACTCTGAAATACTGCTCTTATCATAGTCGGTACGGTAAAACTGAATAAAAGGTAATGATCGGAAATTGTATTCTCTATAACTTTTGTTATGTAGTTCTTTTCTATAGGACCAATAACACAGGTATTTAAAAATTAAATTTTAGGCGCCTACCCCTAAACTACCATTTCATCCAGAGTCAGTAAAATTGTCTATAGCTTAGACTATAGTTTCTTCTTCCTGACTCTATATACCGAATTTCATTCAATTCTGTTCACCGATTTTCTCGTGGCTCGGCGTCGATGGGGAGTTAGCAACAAAAATTGAAATTCATGAATATCTGTGTTATCATAGCCGGTACGGTAAAAATGTTTAAGACATAAATGATCGAAAATTGAATTCTATGTAACTTTAGTTATGTAGTATTTATCGATAGGACCACTAATAATATGAATATTTGAGAATTGAATTTTAGGCCTTCCCCTAAACTACCATTTCACTCAGCGTGAATAAAATGATTTATAGCCTAGATTGTAGTGGCTCATCCTCCGACTTCACATACCGATTTTCATTAAATTCTCTTCAGCCGTTTTCTCGTGATGCGTGTACATACATACAGACAGACAGAAATTACGGAAAAGTAAAAAGTGCATTTCCTTGTTACTGTATTAGTTCCAGTAATTGTACTAAGATGGGGTTCTTTATTTCAATTTCGTCATTTAGGTTTTTATTTTTGTTATATTGCTGATCTAAATGAATGTATATGTTTTCTAATTGTCATTTCTTTTCCTTTTTCTACTCTTCTTAAAATTCTTAAATCCCTTTCAATAGTTGTTAAACTGTGTCCAGTTTCTAGCATGTGTGCTCCCATTGCAGAATGTTTCTTGTGTTTGGCTGCATTTACATGTTCGAGATATATCATAAAGCTTCGGGCAGTTTGGCCAACATACGAGAAATTGCATTCTGCACATGCAAGCCTATATATTTCAGATCCTTGATATTGATTACTATTTATATTAACTTTATTGTGGTTGAAGAAAATATTTCGGTTCGTGTTTTGGGTTTTGAAGACAATGTTAATATCTTGTTTTTTGATGGTATTAGTGTCTTGGAATATAGCGGGGTTAGTAAATGTAAAAGTTGCAAATTTGCATTTCTTATTTTTATCTGGTATGAGACTTGTGGCCAATTTTATTTTCACCTTATTAATGATCTTGTTAACGCATCTCTATTTTATAACCGTTATTGAGTGCCAGGTCCTTTATGAAATTAAGTTCTTTCTTTAAACTCTTACTTGTTAGTGGAATTTTTAGGGCTCTATAAACTAAACTCAAAAATGGCGCCTGTTTGTGAGAATTGGGGTGGAGTGACTCATTTTTAATCGTTACTGGAGTAAACGTCTGTTTTCTATAAATTTGGAAATCAAATTTATTTCCTGCTCTCTTTACATTTATATCTAGAAAACTTAGCGAATTGTTACTTTTGTCTTCTTTAGTGAATTTTATGTTACTGTCTAATTTATTTAAAACATGCAAAATATTATCACTGTTATTCAGTTTACTGTCTATTATAACAAACGTGTCATCCACGTATCTCAGCCAAAGGTTTAGTCCTATGTTATTCAAAATTTTAACATGTTCTAGATGATCCATATAGATGTTAGCTAATATACCTGATGCAGGGTCACCCATTCCCAAGCACATTTGATGATATATCTTTTGATTAAATGTAAAGTAATTATTATTTAAAACAAATCTCAATACACTTATGAATTCTTCTATTTCACACCTACTTAATTTGCTGTGATTGAATAAATTATGTTTGATTATATTAATGGTTTCATTAATCGGTACGCAACAGTACATGTTAGTTATAACATATGAACACATTTTATGATGTGGTTGCAGTTTGAATTTATTAAGGTTATCACAGAATTCTATTGAGTTATTGATTGTAGAATTATTGTAAAATTTATAGTGCTTTTTAAAAAATAATGTATACATTTAGAAGTCTTATACGTTGGGCTATTCATGCAGTTGATTATAGGTCGAATGGGTATATTAGCCTTATGGACTTTGGGCATGGCTCTGGCTGTTGGTATCTTGGGATTCATATTTATCAGTTTCTGACACTCCCATTTCATTACAGATATACCAACAAGCCCAATTTGGAACATACGAGAACAATTCAAGTTCTACATCACATTAGAAAGTGTTTATTCACCAACAAGTTTGTTCATGAACAATATTCTCGTATTGACAACATAAAATTAATGCCAATACATTTTGTACAAATGTTACTCCAGCAACATCGAGAACAAGTTAAATGTTCATAACATAGGCAATTATCAACTGTAGAAAATTGTTAATATAGTTAACGAAGTTTCAACGACAATCATACAAGTCAAGCAACATTGAATCAATACAATTAGCCAGATCTCAAAAGGTTTTCTAAAATAATTTTAAGGATGTTCACCAGATGAGTTTCGTCAATAAAATATTAGACTTGGACAGATTTTAGACAAATGTGTTTTAACTTAGACATAATTTTATTGTTATATGACTTGTAAAATATTATAAGATTTGTCAATTAGGTTCACGAGCATAATCTTAATACAATAGAATAGATTCATGATCTTATATAACCTTAAGTAAATAATAATTGGCTGATGATGCTCACGAAAAAGGAGCGAAACATGTATCAAATCAACAACTTAATAAATATGTAAGTTGTATTACGTTTTTATTGTATTGAATAGGTGGTAATTAACAAAATTATAAGAATGTGTATCACAAATTGAATGTTATCGGTTAAAATGGGTGAATATCGGATTAAGTACAAAATTTCAAGCCGTATTTGATGCCGTTAACAAAAAAAAAAAGGTTTCCAAAATAATTGAGTGTGAAAATGTTAATATAATGGAATGTTACCTCAAATGCAAAATCTTCATTGCATAGAACTTATGTCATAACTCCTATTTTATATTCACTATATTTGTAATTTTTTCACTGCTGGGAAAGGAACATTTCAGCTCGACGTAGATAAGTTTGTTTTTAAATTTAAATAAGAACACACACTATTTGTGTTTCTTTTTAGTCACAGAGATTTTTATATGCAGGCATGCAAGTCATTCGCTAGCCAACTTCTTTGCTATTGAATTTGTATGGGAGGTCAAAGCGAGGCAAATGGTTTCGGATATGGAAGTTATTTTTAATACAAACACCAAGTTCTTATCTCTCAGTGTGTGACAGGAAGAATGCCTCCTTGGGTTTTGGTTTCGCACGGGCTGGCTGTCTGGTTACTTAGACCGCCGGTTCGGATCTCCCAAACATACGCTCTCCAGACAGTTGCATGCAGTGTCTTGTTTTGTTATAGTTGGAGACCTTTGTCTACCCTCATTGTTTTTAAATCTTCGCTTCTCAACAAACAAGTTCGATTTCTTTGGTTGATTGGTTTATTTTTTGTGTGCTTCCATATACAGTATACTCATTTCAAGACTCATGCCGCCTATAAGACGCAGGTGTAGAAACTTTGGTCGAAGAACTCAAAATGCTACAAGCCAAGCTAATTTTCAGTCTAATCGGACTGCACAGCAACGTGAAGAGCGAAATGAAACTGAAAGGATTCGAATATCACAAACCCATGCAGCTCGTTGTTCAGCTAATAATCTTGCAAGTTTGAATCGAGCTGTGTTCAGTTACGATGTTTCAATTGACTACAGTGCCTACCAGTGCGTTGCTATTGGACCTTTGCACTCAGTTTGTCAAAATTGTAAGGCATTGAAATACAAAAATGAAGCCGCTGGATTGTGTTGCACAAATGGCAAAGTGAAATTAGTGCCATTGATTCCACCGCCAGATCCATTGTATTCATTGGTTTCAGGAACAGGAACAGATTCCATACATTTCCTTACAAATATCCAAAAGTAAAACAACTGCTTTCAAATGACTTCATTTGGGACAACAAATGTACTTTGGGACAATTTCATGCCAACTTTCAAGGTAACATATAACATGGCTTTCTTTAAACACATAACAAACGGACTTATCCCCCATATTGCTTTGTTTATTTTATTTTATAGTTTTTGTGACAAAAATAATAAACCTGTCCTCAATTTACAGATTTTTGAACTCGCTGGATTTGCCAGGATTGCCGCCTCACATTTTTCAATTAAAGGTCGGATCAGTGGTCATAATGTTACGAAATATCAACCAACCGCGTCTTTGTAATGGCACACGGGTAGTGGTGAAAACATTACTGAACAACGTGATCGAAGCAACCATTCTAATGGGGAAGTACAAAGGAGAAGACTTTTTGATACCACGCATCTCTATGATTCCGACTGACATACCATTTGAATTTAAACGACTGCAGTTTCCAGTGCGGGTCGCTTTTGCTATGACCATAAATAAATCCCAGGGACATCATTGAGTGTTTGCAGCATTAATCTTGAAAACCTATGTTTCTCACATGGCCAATTGTATGTTGCTTGTTCCCGTGTTAGAAAACCATCAACTTTGTTTACGCACCAGGTAATCAAAAAAAATATTGTGTACTTTAAAGCTTTACAATGAAAAATATCTTCCTACGAAGAAAGGGGAGTAACTTTTGCCACATTATCTTCACGCCATCAACTTATTGAATTACTTGATTTGCAACGGGGGATAATTATGGCTCTGTGAGGGATTTGAAGACCTGCTGAACAGTTCCCATCTACGTTACAGTCAATCAGGGTTATTTCTGGGTAGTGATATGCTGTGACCTGTTTGAGCATTTCCTTATTCACGTTTTTCCAGTTGTTTGTTACTAACTTTTGGTAGTAGTAGAAAATTAACTCATTTGATGTTGATAATGTAGTCATTTGCATTATTCTGATTTTTGCGTGCAGTACAGACTGAATTTTCAGTTCGTTCCATTGTCATTTACGTGTTCAGTCTAGTTTAACATCTTGTTCACCTGGCGAGTTGGGCGCGCGGCTGTGAGCTTGCATCCGGGAGATAGTGGGTTCGTACCCCACTGTCAGCAGCCCTGGAGATGGTTTTCCGTGGTTTCCCATTTTCATAGCAGGCAAATGCTGGGGCTGTACCGTACTGGAAACCACGGCCGCTTCCTTCCCATTCCTAGGCCTTTCCTATCCCATCGTCACCATAAGACTTATCTGTGTCGGTGTGACGTAAAGCAAATAGAAAAAAATGCCATGTTGTTCATTACAACATGTAAGTTAGTCACTGATGTGCAGTAGGGAATGACATTGTTATTTAGCATTACAGGAGGCACATAACTACATTTTAGCTAATTCAAATATCTTCTGGTACCAATGATTATAGGTTGAAATTTATTAGCACTTATTGACATGCAGTTACTCACATGGTAGTACCTCCATAGTATATTGCTGGTTGTTGGAACGTTACAAGGCATTTCCTTCTGAAACTCCCTATATATCTTTCAAACAGATTGTTAGGAAGGGGAGATGTCAAAAACATATCAGATGTAAGGCTTTTCAGGCGTTTGCTCTATTAACCAGCGTTTTGTCTTAGGTCTGACACTAGACTCATCAGAGTGGGATGTGTCAGACACTACCGACTAATGCTGGGGTGTATGCAGGTGAACTTATAAGAAGCCCTTATAAGAGGCACAGTCTGATAACTGCATGCAGGAGATAAATCTCCACAATGGAATTATTGCCCGCCTAGCAATTCCGAATGGAAAATTCTAAATTCCCATGGAGGGAATTAGATATTTTTCACCAATAGAGTATAAAAGCAATAAAGCAAAACCAATAAAAGCAACTAACAAAGTTAGTAGTGAACTCAGTGGGCTGTGGTTGACATGTGCAGCAGAATCCAGGTGATGCTGAAAATCTTTTAACATCTCTTCAGATTCACTTATTTTCTTCTTCGCTCTCATTGGAGTCATGGTGGTGAACAGAACATTAAGTGATTTTTAAACTTTACCTAGCCACACTTGCACACACTTTTTGCACCTTATATTGCAATATAAGCTGGATCTTTATGGAACATTATTACGCTTACACACCTTGTAAGTCGCCATGACACCAATATTGGTATGCAAGACCAATAAAATTATTATTATTATTATTATTATCATCATCATTATTATTACTATTATAAGGAACAAGTGACAAACACAAAACAAAGACTAGAAAACACTGAATTTGTTTGCATAATGGTAGTGCTACAAGCTACAGTTTATTGGATCTCAAACTTATGTAGTAAAAGACCATAATAATGGTCTTTCGGAGTTAATCAGCAAGTGATAAATAGTGTAATGCTTTGTGGAGAACTGCAAATGAACCAAAATCTGCAAGGATTATCCAAGCTACTTTAAGTCACGCACTCGTCTGGTCTGGTGAAACATGGTGGAATAGTTTAATCGATACTATGAAACAAATCTGTCCATTATACTGTTACAATAGAGGCTTGCTTATTGTTGATACCCACTGCTGTAGTTCCATTGCTTACGGCCACTGAGTGGTATTACACAGTTTATAAGTTCATTGACCAGATTGCTACTTCTGCAACATCTGAAAGGATTATTGCCCCCTTTCAATGCAACATTCATTCAACATTTACCCATCAGATATGGTTACCTCTGTAGCTTGACTATCTACTTTACTGAGGGGCTGAAGTCTTCCCATCATCACAAAATCACATGGTTCACGTTTTCATTTCATGACATACAGGAAAGCATTGAAGTAATGGGAAGGGTGGTTTTTAGTGGTTTAGGAAAAGTGTAAGACCTTGCCCCATGTCCCATGTGTAAAATTTTGGGAAAGCTTAGAGGAGTAAAATATTTAAATAGAAACATTTTAAGTTGTAAAAGTAGTGTACACAAGAACCTCGTTTATCCGGCCCTCATTAATCCGGATCTCCATTTTATCCAAATCGAAAATAATAGTACAGTTTTTTACTTGTACAGTATTTCTTTTACGGGGTCAACTCTTCTTGATTGTCTTTGCTGCCAAGGATAGTTAAGGACAGGAATTGGAAGTAATTTGGTCATGGTCTATCAAAGGTACCGTCCCAGCATTTGCCTGGAATTGAGAATGGGAAACTGTGGAAAACCATTCCTGAAATCACGCTCTTCTGAATGCACTGCATTACTAACGTGCCTCAGCACGCAGAGCTATGCCACTCGGTAAACATTGTTTCAATGCGCCGTCTCATCCAGGAGTAGAAGAGTTTGTCAGTTTTTTATATCCGAGTAAAATTTCTGCCACCTAATGTAACAGCTCTGTTGCAACCAATGGTGTATTGGAAAACATCAAGCTGTTACACTGGAGGCAGCTGCTCAGCAAACTGATTGAAAAAGAGGGGTAATATGGTGTAATTTCAGTATTAAAATCAATTACTATGAAAGGCATTATTTATATGATCGCGTCTGCATGGGATCAAGTTAGTGAAATGACAATTAAAAAGTCTTGGAAACATCTATAGCCTTCTATCTGTGCATCTACCACCGAGGTTTGTGAAGTTGTGGACGCTTCTGCGTTCCTTGACACATTTGCATGCATTCCCGGGTGCTCGGACGTAGATGAGAACGACGTAAATGATTGATTGAAAAATGACTATTACAAGATATTAGAATCATTCCATATTGACGGTTTTCACCTTTGTAAAGTGAATAATGACTGTAAATCAGGCTATGGCATAGTGACAGATAAAGAAATTATTGCCTCTTGTTCCTCAGCAGGTAATGACAAGTGTGATAGTGAATTTGAAAATGAAACCAGTTTTCCATCAGAAGAAACAATGACTCGTGGAGAGACAGCAATGCAGCTGGACAAACTGATGGCCTATTTAGAATCCCAGACTGAAACTACACTGGCAGAACTGATGTTAGTAAATCATCTTTGTGATCGTGATGCACGCAAACGCTATACAAATGTAAAACAGAAAATACATTATTTTAGTGCATAAAACAGAGTCATAAATGTAAGAAAAGTGCCCTGATATTTTTTTGTGCGATTGAAGAAAGGTATTACTGTACAACTTATGTTAATAGATTATGTAAAATGTACTGTATTTTTTTCTCCAGATTATCTGGATTTTTGATAATCTGGATCAGTTCTGGTCCTACTTAATCTGGATAATCAAGGTTCTTGTGTATTTTAAAGTGTTGTTGTGTGGTGATGTAAGTGGACAAAGCAGGTTGGTGTGAAATTGGACTAGGACAGGAAAGTGTCCTGTAACCTTTACTGTTAATAATGTTGAGTAATGTGAAGGCTGCAAAAGTAATGCTTGTTCAATCCTATCTACTTTTTTTCCAATGCACTGTATGTACCAGTATGCACGTTTGTTTTAGCTACTGGTTTAACATTGTACCAACTCATTGATGGTTTTTGGTGACACAATGATGGAGAAGGGTTAGGATTAGGAAGGTAGCAGCTGTGGCCTTCATTAATGTACGCTCACAGCTGCACAACCATGATACTGAAAGAATTTCCTACATTATACTAGCCGAGAACTCTGAATGATGAAGTGAAGCTTTACTAATAGTTGAAAGGAACAACCCCCTTGGTTTTGGTGTAGTAATTTTTATTGCACCACCTCTTTAATTCACTGAAATGTTTCAAATTCTAAATACTATTAGTTGTTTGAGTTTTATTTTTAAGCCTTACTTGATCATTTTCCTACAGGTCGTAATCGCTGGGTAGTATATGCACCCGAAGTAGGGATGGATTATGATGGTAGCCAAGTACCTGCTGAATGGTTTGGCTGGCTCCATTACAAGACTGACCTCCCACCACATAAGGTTAGTACTAAATACAATATGATGCACCTTTAACTGTAGCAAATCTTTTCACTTGCAAGGTAGAATGTTGACATAGCAAGGGAATCAAATTATAAAAGATTTTACTACCTTACCAGTAGTTGCCTAGCAAAAGTAGGCAACTTGATTACATCTTAATTTGTTAAAGCTAACTTGCATGTTTCCAGTGTTTTCTATTAATATTTTCTTCAAAACTGTGTTCTGTGTTTTCTTATGGTAAATGATGGGTCTCATTAAAGTAAAACTTATGATTAACATAAGTTTGAAGGTGTGCTTTTGATGTGTGAATGATATTAGACATGTACAGTTTCTTTTACTGTGAATATGAGTGTCTTAGTGAAGTAATTTGTGTAATCATTATGTAGTAGCTGACTAAAATATCATGCCATGTAAAGTGAAACAAATACCAATAGAGGGCCTGGTCAAGCAAGCTGTAGTGGGGACCAAGGAGACTTTGGACAGTTACATTATTTAATTTTTTTTTTTTTTTTTTTAAGGTTATGTTGGGCTTTACAGAGAATTTTTTAAAATGTCAAAATGAAGCTACACGTTTTGACTAGAGTATGTTATTTACCCCTGCACTGGTCGCGCACCTGAAGAAACCTTTTCAGTCGCACTGAGTCTGAGAGGTTCACTTCTTTATTTTGTGAAATGTCTTCAAAATTTAGTGCCAACTATGCACGTAATTTTATTATTTTGATATTTGATCCCTTTTTAAAATAATTATGTGTGTTTTTATGGTTTTATTTACGATATTTATGCTTTTTAGTCGGTCAACACGATTGTACCAAATTATATTGGGTGTTATGCCTTAACTATGAAACAAATTACCTGGATCTATTATCCCATGTAATTTTTTTCAGGATTAGGGCATAACACCCAATATAGTTAGGTACAATCGTGTTGACCGACTGAAAAGCATAAATTTCCTATATTAAGGCAGTACTGAAAATGGCTTCCAACACAATAATGGTTTTATTCACATCATATTACATTCAGCAAACATTTGTTTAGTAAACACTCTCTTATTCATCAAAAGTAGTAAGACAATGGAAAAACAGATGGAATTAATGCATTTATACAAACCTTTAAAAAATCAACCCTCACAGGATTTTTCAAGAATGCAATCATGTTTGTGACTTACAATTTCTCTCAGAAACAAAGTCCACAAAGGAGATTTGCATGTTCCAAACATATGTTCTGTCCACAGTTTTCACAGTGGTACCTCGTGAAACGATTCTTTTTCACACCACAGTCTTGAAATCTTTTCCTTGATTCTGAGACTTTCGGCTGGTTTTCTTCCTGTTCTTCTTGTGATGATGTTGCCGCATCTCTCTTGAGTTTTTCATTGATGTGTTTGGGAAGAGTTTTTTCTGACCGTGTGAGCTTCTACTAGCTGGACTGGTAGCTTTCTTAGGAAATGATGCCTGCTCCCTACAGCAGCGTTGTTATTGCCAATGTATGTAACTTGTGAATTTATTCCAGCAATGTTTAGCATGGAAAAAAATACTACCATGGGCCGACGTCTAGTTTTCCTAGAAACGTATGTTGCAGAAAGCTGATCCACGGTGTCAACACCTTCCTTGGTGCAATTATAAAATGGAATGATTTCTGGCTTACGATCGTCTGCTGTGCTTTCGTTAATGGCACAATCGTGGTGTAAAGATGAGACCAGTAGAACGTTCTTGTTCTTTTTTGGGATGTAGGTAACCAATGTTATGTCCTTCTGGAATGCAAATTCACTTAATTTCAGTCTCTTTTTTTACATTGGTAAAACTTTGTGGTATTTCAGTCTTGTTTATACGGATTGTTCCGACAACTGTCAATTTTTCCTTCAACAAATCATGTACCAGTTTGATTCTAGGGAACCAGTTATCCATAGTGATGTTTCTACCAGTTCCATAAATTGGAAAACACAGCCTCTTTACGATATCGCAGGACTGTTGCTAAGTGAAAAAGGACCATCTGGTTGTTTCCGAGCGTATATCTCTAAATTCAGAGTGTAGAACATCCGTGCATCTGCTAGAGCAAATATTTTAATCAAGGTAATGAATTTCATGTTGTTGGTCTGTATTGCACTGAGAATAACACATGAATTATAACACAGTAGAGATTTCCACCTATTTAATACTAAGATATATTTACATTACATGGGACTAGTTTCAACCTTCCTTGAGGTCATCATCAGCCATATTAAAACATACACAATGTATTGTAAAATCCTAAAACATGTTTTTTTAATGGTAAGAATCTTATGGATATATAATTTACAATATGAAGTGTGGTTGAAATGTTGCAAATGAAAATAAGAGATATTCCATGTGATGCAGGTGAGTAATAATTAATACAAGTAAATAATACATACTAAGAAGTCGGGAATAAAAGTACAAATGAGGTGCTCTGTGTTGTAAAAATTTATGCACTAATGGAATTCAGTAGGTCCTGGTAATAATGAACACAATGTAAAATGACACATATAAAAATATACAAGTATGTACAATGTCTGGGTAGTAAAATGTGGTACTCTCTAGATGCAGAGCCGACTTTACACTGTATCAGCTTAAGCAGAGAATTTGGCAGTTGGTGTATTAATTAACCAAGCCGTGTTGATGGGCTGCATTGTTGATTGTTGGAGTTGTGCAGAATGTGAAGCTATTTTGAATTCTTGTTAAGAAGAGAGTAGACACTGCACATGAAGATATTAATTGGTGGAATTCTCAGTTCGTAGCGGAAACCAAATTGGACTTACGATTACCATAAAGTAAAAGGACGCTTACCTCGCGCTGTGGTGTGTGTAGTTTAGCTGATAGTGTGCGACTGGAAGCGGGAAGAGAAATATGGGCAGGGAGGAGGGCAATGAACCCGTCGTACCAAGCTGACAAAGGCAATGTAACAGTAATCATGGATAAAAAAGAATATATTGAAAAAACAAAAAACTGTTTCACAGACAGCTCATTTTCCATAATCAAATTGACCCCACCCAAAAAATTCAAAAACTACTAAAACTCTTAAAAACACTTAAATTTTATTTACTGAACTGGAAAAATCCAAACTCATACATATGAACCCAGGTCTCCCCACTGCTAAAGCTCTCCCCAAAATACACAAAGCCGGAGTTCTCATTCGCCCAATTATCAACTGTAGACCAAGCCCCTTGTACAAAATATCACAATTCATCCAAAGTTTCTTAAGGAAAAATTATCAATTTTTATCCAAAAAGTTTTTTAAAAACACATCAGAGCTAGTAGAAAAACTAAACAAGTTCAGTATGCAACCTGATTACTCAATCCACTCTTTCGATATTGTAAATTGTACCCAAGCATACAAGTATCAAAATTAATCCCGATAATTAAAAACTTAACCAAACTAGAGATACAAGACTTTATCACAGTATTAAAACTAATCGTCAACAATAACTTTTTCACTTTGGACAATGTCATATATCAACAGGATGGCAATGGGATCACAAGCCTCAGGCATCTTGGCAGAAATATACCTAGACTTCCTCGAATACACCAAAATTGACAATGAATTTGAAAACATTCACTTCTGGGCCAGATATGTTGATGATGTTTTCGTAATCATGGACGAAAAATCAATTAACACGTTGGCTGCCAGAGCGGTACATTGTACCGCTGAGTGAGTGTCTCACGAGGCCACGGCGGTACAAAGTACCGCTGACAGGTGTTGCTATTTGACTTTCCCTGCCGGGCCGGCGGACCGCTGAGCCGTTGAATTCGCTATGCTAGCGTGCCGCTATGGCCCCGGAGCAAATCCTGGCGTGCTTGGTTTCCAAAATATATTCTTTATTTTTTTAATAATCCAACCTCCTTTTATTGGCAATATTTGAGTATTTGTCCAATCAGTTTAGCTATGCGCTTAGGTATGCCGGGATAGCTAACTCGCAAGCTCAAGATTTTGGAGATCGTGGGCGTGAATACTACTGTCGGGAAACCTGGTTATGGATTTCTGTGATTTCCCATTTTCACCCCAAGCTTATGCTTACCTAATCAATAGGCCACACTGATTCCTTCCAAATTGTTGCACCCATACCTGAGCTGATTTCTACGGTTATCGCAATAAATATAGCGTAAAAATGAGCGTATTTGTATTTTCTAAATTGTCAACATTCATTGACAACATAGCAAAATTTTACATTACCGTTGAGCATTTGGCAAGGAGTAAACAGGAAATAAATATATTTCAAATTTAATTTGGTGAAGAGTTTTTTGTGTTGCAAAACACAATAGATCAGTTTGACATGGACACTACTTACCAGAGATCTCATACTGAACGGCTAGCGTCATTATCTTCCGAGTTCGAGAAGAAAATGGTTTCATTTTTATAACTAACCTCTCCGTTCACTGGTAAAATGACTTAGAAATATCTCGCAAGTATTTCACACACACCCTACTGTAAGAGAATGAGTGCCTTGCGATTGTAGTCCTAAGCGCTAGTAAACAAATCGTGGCACGCTCTGTTATCTACAATGTGTACTATCAAGCGATGCAAGCTTCTGGTACTGCTAGACTGTACCGCTCTGGCCGTCTAGGCAAAACCATGCAGTAAACTTTTCTGTGGGGCCACGGCGGTACCTCGGGGTGCTGAGAATATTTATTGTATTTCGTACGTACATTGAACACTTAAGTGAAATATTACTTCGAATTTTGCTTTACTGCTTATTTACTACATGCATAGTAGAAAAAATGCTTTGGCCACCGGGACATTTCTTGCTATGTGTCCTGGCAGTCAACGTGTTAACACTTCCACCACCCTCTTAAGACTCAACAGTATTGATCCTCATATCAAATTCGCACTAGAATCCGAATCAAATAAAAAAATCAACTTTCTAGATTTAACTATCACTAGAAACTCAGATTCTTTCAGTTATAAAATATTCAGGAAACCTACTCAAACAGCCTCCACCATTCGCCAAGATTCAGTGCACCCCCAGTCCCACAAACGAGCTACATACAATAACCTAGTTCATCGAGCCTTTAGCATACCTTTGTCCAAGAAAGATCTAAAGAATGAACTTAACACAATTCGCAGAATTGCAGAATTGCTTCAGCAATCATTTTATCAATAAACACAAACATCGCCCTAAAACTACCCTCAAAAAAGAAATAACTAAACCTCTAACATTTTCCACCTTCACGTTCAACAATGATAGTTACAAGTTAACCAATATCTTCAAGAAACAGGGCGTTAAAATAGCCTTCAAAACGAACAATAAAAACCTGAACGTTTTACACATTACTTTACATATCAACAAGACCAGCAGTTTTTTAAAATCAGGAGTTTATAGGATCAAATACAATACCTGTGAAAAATCCTACATTGGGCAAACCGGAAGAAACTTCAATATAAGATACCATGAACACACTAACGCTATAAAATACAATAAGTTTTCAGCTATCGGCCAACACATGCAAGATTATAACCATAATTTTACCAGTATCGAACAGGACAGGGACATCTTTGAATTAACAAACAAGGGCCCTTTACTGGAAAATTACTACATACACCTAGACCAATATTTTAACGCTAATTACAATCCTAATGAAATCTCAGAGAAACCCAACATACTTTTCGATTTATCACTTTTCTCAGAAACAATAATGCAGCCAACCAGAACTCGATCCTAAGTTTAATTAAAGGTACTTTTCCAAAACAATTACCCTTCCTCCCACACCCTTCAGCTCTGACTTAACTCCCCTTTCCAAACCCCCCCAAATCCCATCCCAAGCCACCACCACTCTACCTAACCCAAATGCGCCTGTCCTCCTCCTCTCCCATATTTCTCTTCCCGCCACCACTCGCACACTATCAGCTAAACTACACACACCACAGCACGATGTAAGTGTCCTTTCACTTTATGGTAATCGTTTCCTCTTTCTGCGTACTTTGCTTTTTACTGGCTTTTCTCAATTTTAAGAGGTCCAATTTGGTTTCCACTATGAACTGAGAATTCCACCAATTAATATCTTCATGAGCAGTGTCTACTCTCTTCTTAACAAGAATTCAAAATAGCTTCACATTCTGCACAACTCCAACAATCAACAATGCAGCCCATCAACACGGTTTGGTTACTTAATACACCAACTGCCAAATTCTCTGCTTAAGCTGATACAGTGTAAAGTCGGCTCTGCATCTAGAGAGTATCACATTTTACTACCCAGACATTGTAGATACTCGTATATTTTTATATGTGTCATTTTACATTGTGTTCATTATTACCAGGACGTACTGAATTCCATGAGTGCAAAAAAATTTTACAACACAGAGCACCTTATTTGTACTTTTATTCCCGACTTCTTAGTATGTATTATTTACTTGTAGTAATTATTACTCACCTGTATCACATGTAATATCTCTTATTTTCATTTGCAACATTTTAACCACACTTCATATTGTAAATTATATATCCATAAGATTCTTACCGTTAAAAAAACATGTTTTAGGATTTTACCATACATTGTGTATGTTTTAATATGGCTGATGATGACCTCGAGGAAGGTTGAAACTAGTCCCATGTAATGTAAATATTGTAAATACATCTTAGCATTGAATAGGTGGAAATCTCTACTGTGTTATTTTAATATTTTAATGCCATATTTATTGGGCTTGTTGGGAATAAACTGGCAAAAACTACACCGATCCCTGAAACCTTCATGTTTTTCGTGCATGGTAGCATATTCCCCAATAATGTATGCATTCCAATTCCCATGTTTCCTTGTTGTCAAATCGTAAACAGTGAAACAAAAATGATCTAGGATGTTTTCCGTTCGTTACAGGCTAAAACGTATAATTTTGTCAAATTTCAATTATCTTCTTTTTCTTCTGGCAGATTATGCCGCAATCTGGATTTTGGGCGAGGCGGGTAAAAATTACGACTTTCAGGAAACTAAACCAAAAATTATGGAGATGGTCATTATTACCCCTTAAGCGGAAAACTGTACGAAAATTTCGCTAAAATAGTCAGTGTAACAGAGGAGAAATTTAGGTCCAGTGATTCTTAGGTAAACAAATAATAAGAAGATGACTAATGGTGTTATTACTTAATCTATTCGAGGGCGGTTATAACATCCAACGATATTCCGCCAATATACCGCAGATAGGCCGATTGACGCCTCTCTTGCCTTCTACCCAAGGAACAACCACGAATTTAAAAGCATGAGGAGGAAAATGACAATAAGTTGCTTCCCTGCTGGCATGCAGTCAGAGACGTTGCCATGGTAACCTGTAGGTTCGATGTCGGTCTGTCGGTCACTCAATGCAGAGCATGATACCAGCGGAAAATTGTAAATTTCTCCGTCATGTGAAGAGTAAGGTAAATTATGAACATAACGAAAGTTGTTTATAATGAAGAGACGTTTCACGTACGGTAAACGAAGTTTACAGAAAATCAGTAGTATAAGAGAAAATGGAGGAAAACCAGAATAAACTCTATTCAAAGAGTTTAAAATGATATGCATATAGAAACCTTCCCCGGGATGAGTATACTCTAAATATGAAGTTTGGTTGAGATCTATCCAGCCGTTTCGAAGTGACGGTGGAAAAATCATTCTGGTTTTCCTATAAACCCCCGGTCTATTGAAAGATTTTAAAATAATATGCATATCGAAACCTTCCCCGGGATGAGTATACTCTAAATATGAAGTTTGGTTGAGATTTATCCAGCCGTTTCGACGTGATGGTGGAACAGACAAACAGGCAAACAGACAAACAGACACAAAACGTAAAAACCACCGATTCGGTCTTGAGTTGACCTAAAACGGATAAATATCTGAAAAATTGGCAAAAGAAAAGAAATTACAGACAGCGGACCCCCTACAATTTTATTTATATAGTTAAAATAACTTGTCCTGACTGACTGACTGACTGACTGATCATCACTGAGCCAAAACTACTGGACATAAAGAAATGAAATTTTGGGGATATATTCATATTAAGATGTAGGTGCTCGCTAAGAGAGGAGAAATATTAAAATGAGTGTATCTATATCTCAAAACTTTTAAAGTTTATAGATGTAAAAATTGGTATTTAAAATCTCCTTTAAAAATAAAGACATACAGATATTTTTTCATTTTTGTAAAATCCCGATAGGAAGGGTGGAAAAGGGGTTGAATGCCTTTAATGAGGCTACTTATATTTCAGAACCTGAAGATACTACAGACCTGAAAAGGTATTTGGGATCTACTTTAAAAATAAAGAAACAGGTATTTTTCGTTTTTTGGATGGTCCAAATAATGGGGGGTGAATTTTTAAAATGAGTGTGTCTACATTTTAAAACTTTACAGATGTAAGAATTGGTATATAGAATCTCCCTTAAAAGTAAAATAACATGTATTATTTTGTTTTCTGCAAATCCCAATAGGAGGGGTGTAAAAGGGTGAATAAAGGGTTGAATGCTTTTAATGAGGATACATATATCTCAGAAACTGAAGATATTACAGAACTGAAAATATGTATATGGGGTCTCCTTTAACAATAAAGGAACACATATTTGTTGTTTTTGGAAAATTCAATTAATGGCGATTAAACAGGAGTGACAAATTAGGGTGGATTTTTTGAAAGACTATATCTACAGAATATCTGAGAAACGTAAAATGTTACAGACGTAAAAAGTGGGTATTTGGAATCTCCTGTAAATGTAAAGAAACGTAGGCGATTTGTTTTTGGAAACTCCACTTACGAGGAACAAAAATGGGGTGAAATTTTAAAATGAGAATTCCTACAGTATATCTCAAAAAACTTAACATGTTGCTGAAGTGAAAAATGGTATTTTTTATCTCTATTAAAAATAAGGAAACGTGTATTTTTATTTTTCGGAAATACCACTTGTGTGGAGGGGGGGTAAAAGTGACAGAAAATGGTGTTGAATTCTTTTTAATTAGGCTACTGATATATCAAGAATGAAGATGTTACTGACGTGAAATTTGATATTTGGAATCTGCTTTAAAAGTAAAGAAACACGTATTCTCGGAAAATCCAATGAAGGGGGTGCGGGTGAAAGAATTGAAAAATTGACGTAATTGTATGAGAATATATACATCCAATAAAAACTACAGTTGTTATAGATGTGAACATTGGTATTTAGATCTCCTTTAAAAACAAAGAAAAACTCGTTTTGGAGGGGGAACCATCTTGTTGGGGCGGGAGTGAAAAGGAATTGAATTCCTTTCATGAAGACACATAAATCAAAAACTGAAGAAGTTAGTCGTGATAATTGGTATTTAGAAGATCCTTTGCTATTAAAGAAACGAGTATTTTTTTGCTGGAAAATTCACTTGGCGGTGGGGAGGAGTGTGAAAGGAAGTGAAAAAGTGAATTATTTTTATGGGGATACTTATATCTGAAAACTGAAGGTAATAGACGTGAACATTGGTGTTTGGAATCTCCTTTAAACATAAAGAAACACACCTTCTTTTAGATTTTTTGGTGGGGGGAGGGTTAAATAAACTTAACGGCGATGGGGTGTAAAAGGAGGCGAGACCAATTGATTTTACTGTTCATAATGTACTTATAAGGAGCCTCCGTTGCTCAAGCGGCAGCGCGCCGGCCTCTCACAGCTGGGTTCTGTGGTTCAAATCCCAGTCACTCCATATGACATTCGTGCTGGAAAAAACGGAGGCGGGATTTTTTTCTCCGGATACTCCGGTTTTCCCTCTCATCATTCATTCCAGCAACACTGTCCAATATTTAATTTCATTTCATTTTGTCATTCATCGATCATTGCCCCAGAGGAGTGCTTCGGCAGCGGCACAATTCCTATTGTCGCTAGATGGGGCTTTATTCATTCTATTCCTGACCCTGTTGAATGATTGGAAACAGGCTGTAGATTTTCGATGTGCTTATTCTGATCACAAACCGATCATTTTTAATCTTTCCTGGGTTCGTTTTCAACAGCCATCTTTTCCTTCGGAGAACGTTCTTAGATTACAGTAGACTCTCCTGGTATATAAATAAAAATTTAAACACATTTGAAATAAACGATAGGAATGAGATTGACCGTCAAATTGTTCACGTCAATAGTAAGGTCAATAATGCACGGAAGTATGTCATTCGTATCGCCAGAAATCCCGCACACTTGCCTGCGCGCGACAATGGTGCTGGTCACATTGTCAACAATGACAATGGCAGCAGATGTAATTTACCGCCAAGTAGAGGTCTTGCATTTTGCTGTGGGGTCCAGAACATCTAATAATAATAATAATAATTATTATTATTATTATTATTATTATTATTATTATTATTATCTGGACAGTCGTTAAATTGTGCGGACCGCGCTGGCCTGGTAATGACTACGAATACAGTCTGGCCGCGGGTTCAGTACCGCCAAGGCACCCAAGACAACACCACACCAGATCTCCTTCAGGATTTGATCCGTACTAAAAATGCTTATAGGAAAAGTTGGCAAAGATATAGGGACCCAACTCTCCGTGTGGAATACCCGGACCTAGCCCGGGAAGTATGAAATAGATTGCTGGAAAGAAAGATTATAAAATGTGAGGAACTTTGACGTAATCTCTCAGAAAACGAGTCAGATCGTGAATTTCGGAGGATTATATGAAAAACTTTAAGCATTCAATTATAAATTTCAGTATAATACCGTAGCAAAGCACAGGTATCTTGCTAGTCTATATATATAAAATAACTTGTTCTGACTGACTGACTGACTGATTCATCATCGCCGAGCCGAAACTACTGAACATAGAGAAATGAAATTTATGGGATACATTCATATTAACATCTAGGTGCTCGCTAAGTGAAGATTTTTGGATATTCCTTCGCTAAGAGGGTGAAAAGGGGGGTGAATTTTTAAAATGAGGATATCTATATCTTAAAAACTTAAAGGTTTAGAGTCATAAAAATTGGTATATGGAATCTCCTTTAAATATTAAGAAACTTTTTTTTTTTGTTTTTGTTGTTTTCGGAAATCCCATGAAGGGGGTGGGGAGGGGGAAGGAGTGAAAAATGGATTGAATGCCTTTAATAAGGATACTTATATCTCAGAAACTTAAGATGTTAGAGACCTAAAAATCGGTATATGGGATCTCCTTTAAAAATAAAGAAACATTTATTTTTTTGTTTTTGGAAAATATAATTAATGGGGGTTAAACAGGAGTGACAAATTGGGGTGAATTTTTAGAAAGACTATATCTACACTATATCTCAGAAACGTAAAACTTTACAGACGTAAAAACTGGTATTTGGGATTTCCTGATAAAGTAAAGAAACAGGTATTCTCGGAAAATCCAATGAAGGGAGGGGGAGGTGAATGTTTTGAAAAATTAATTGAATTAATTGTATGAGGATATTTACATCTAATAAAAACAAAAGTTGTTACAGACGTGAAAATTGGCATTGAGATATTCTTTAAAAATAAAACCGCGTTTTTTTGGGTGGGGGTAATCATCTTTGGGAGCGGGTGTGAAAAAGAGTTGAATTCATTTCATGAGGACGCATATCTCAAAAACTGAAGATAATCTGTATTTAGAAGATCCTTTACTATTAAAGAAACAAATATTTTTTGCCGGATAATTCACTTAAGGGGGGGAGTGTGAAAGTAAGTGAAAAAAGTGAATTATTTGTATGGGGATACGTATATCGCAAAACTGAAGGTAACACACGTGACCATTGGTATTTGGAATCTCCTTTGAACATAAAGAAACACTCCTTCTTTTTGGGGGGGGGGGTAAATCAACTTAACCGCAGTGGGGTGAAAAATGAGGTCCTGGACGTGTAATGACTACGAATGCAGTCCGGCCGCAGGTTCAGTACCGCCAAGGTACCCAAGACGACACCACCCCGGATCTCTTCAAGGAGCTTTTGTGGCTCAGGCGGCAGCGCGCCGGCCTCTCACCGCTGGTTTCCGTTGTTCAAATCCCAGTCACTCCATGTGAGATTTGTGCTGGACAAAGCGGAGGCGGGACAGGTTTTTCTCCGGATACTCCGGTTTTCCCAGTCATTAATTCCAGCAACACTCTCCAATATCATTTCATTTCATTTGTCATTCATTACTCATTGCCCCAGAGGAGTTCAACAGGCTTCGGCACCCGGCACAATTCCTATCCTCGCTGCTAGACTGGGGCTTCATTCATTCCATTCCTGACCCGGTTTGCTGACTGGAAACAGGCTGTGGATTTTCAGTGTACGTATTCTGACCATAAACTGATCATTTTTAATCTTTCCTGGGTTCGTTTTCAACAGCCATCTTTTCCTTTGGAGAACCTTCTTAGATTACAGTAGATTCTCTAGGCATATAAATAAAAAATTAAACACATATGAAATAAACGATAGGAATGAGATTGACCGTTCAATTGTTCAGCTCTATAATAAGGTCAATAATGCACGGAAGTATGTCATTCGTATTGCCAGAAATCCTGCGCACTTGCCTACGGGCGACAATGGTTCTGGTCATGTTGTCATCAATGACAATGGCAGCAGATGTAATTTACCACCAAGTAGCGATCTTGCATCTTGCTGTGGGGTCCAGAACATCAATAATAATAATAATAATAATGATAATATTGACCTGAATTCAACTAATTTCACCCACCCTAATAATAATAATAATAATAATAATAATATTATTCTGGACCGTCGTCAAAATGTGCAGACCGCACTGGAAACGGGTCCTGGACGGGTAATGACTACGAATGCAGTCCGGCCGCGGGTTCAGTACCGCCAAGGCACCTAAGATGACACCACCCCGGATCTCCTCAAGGATTTGATCCTCATTAAAAATGCTTTTAGGAAAAGATGGCAAAGATTTAGGGACCCAACTGACCAGGTGGAATACCTGGATCTTGCCCGGGAAGTACGAAATCGATTTCTGGAAAAAGATTGAAAAATGGGAGGAACTTTGCCGTAATCTCTCAGGAAATGAGTCAGATCGCGAATTTTGGCGGAATCTCTCAGCAACGAGTCAGATTGCGAATATTGGCGCATTATATATAACGTTAAAGCAATCAATTATAAATTTCAGTATAATACTGTAGCGAAGCACGGGTATCTTGCTGGTTCACCATATATCTGTGAACTAATCTATCATGTTTGAACTGCCTATCTGAAAAACTGTAATGCAAGGGAAAATTTATAGTGTGAGAAAACTGTGATTAAATATCTACAGGCACTGCATACACTAAAATTCTCCTGGTACATAAATGGGGCTCCCAGATTTCTTATTTGCCCCCTCTCCTGCTTTAGCAATCTTCTTCTTCCTCTGGTCCTTTTCACTGCTAGAACTTCACTTCTTGGTATAGTAGAATAGAATTCGCTAACTCAGACTCCCAATAACTGGACATTCCGTGCAACTCGACAGCTTTATGAACAATGTTTTTTTCTTGTTTAATCGCTAAATGACTTGCTGGTCCAACTGAACATCATCTTTGAAATAATGCAGTCTGTCAATAGGTAGACTGTAATTCTGTAATTTCTAGCATTGTCTAAGCAGTAAGTAGGTACATTTTAATTACAGTTCTGTATTATTGTAACTGCAATACTGTACATAAATGTGTGTGTCTTGAATATCCACGTTTTTTCGTGTTCAGTTCAAAGATTTGTTGCAATGTTAAATTTATATCCCTTTCCATCTGTGACAGAAATTCATAGAACTGTCTGACAAAATTGGTGACAGGTTTAGTTCTTTTGTTGGAAATTGCAATGTACTCAATTGCCCCTTTCTAAAGATGCTGAATAAAGGTAGGTAGCTCCTGTCAGTCGACACTCACATTCCTTTCTATTCTTATTATCTATTACTATTAGTGTTTAGAGTTTAGGTGTTGGATGAAGTACTATAATTTGGTGGATAAAGAAGGGGTCCAAAAGTAGTCTTGGTGTGTGGAAAGAGCTTGTACTGATGGTTTAAATGAAAGGAGAATTATGGAAGGTGGCAAATACGAGAAAGTGAGTGAGGCATTTATTTGTCGTTTAGGCAGCAAAGGGAAAAAGGAACATGCATTTCAGGGCCTATTTTGCAGGAGAAAGCCCTCAAATTTCATGAAGGTGAGCCTGGATTTACTGCTAGTGTTGGCTGGCTTGAGAGGTGAAAGAAGCGCTAGAGCATCCGACAGTTGTACGTATGTGGCGAAGACTATCTGCTGACTTGGAAAATGTTAAGAAATTGAAGGAAAATTTCCACAGACTAATTGAGGAGGAGTGTGTATCTGGGAATCAAATTTATAAGTGTGATGAGTCTGACGTGAATTTTCTAATGTTGCTCTTGAAAACACTTGCATCCAGGAAAGAAAAAAGAAGAAAGGTGAGAGTTAGTCTTGGCATGAAGCAAAGCAACAAGCAGCCATTAGTCCACAGATGGGACTGACACCATCTATGATCTACCTTTTGGTACAGGAATCGGTCAGATGCATTTATAAAGACTGATTTTATAAGGAATTTGTACCTTTGGTAGAGAAGTTTCCAAAATTGAAAAATCTGCCAAGGAAAGCAATTCTCATTCTTGACAATGCCTCGTCCCATCCTGATGTGGAACAGTTATGAAACTAAGATATAAGAGCCATATCTTGCTGGACTGATGACTCAAACACACATCTTCCAGCTAACATGACTATGGTGTATCACCCAATAGACCACGGTATTTTGTAATCACTGAAAAAGAGACACAGACTTAAACTTTGCTTCTTTTGTGTTAGCGGTGGAGGAAGTGTGTGACATGATTGATGAACTGAAGAAAGTAGACATATTGGACATAATGTGGAAGATATCTGAATCTTGGAATGAAATAAAGCATATAATCCTTGTTCGTTCCTTGAGAAATTTGTTGGACCATTCAGGAAACATGTTTCAGCAACTCAGGAAGGAGACAGGAAATTGTGAAATAGTGGACCCATTGAAGAAAATTCCACACTGCGAAGAGTTACTGGTGGTGGTGGTGGTGGTGTTGGAAGATGGATGGGGCAGGATGAAAACTGTGAACTTCTAGAAAGTAAAATAGTTTGATTAGTGAAAGAAAATGGAGGTAAAAATGAAGATGAAGGTATGAAAGATAATGGAAAATATAAAAAGATGACTCACAGTGAAAGACTGTAGGCCACTGAAGGAATGCTCAGTTATATGGAGGAGCAAGATGAACCTCCTATGGATATTTTGTTTCTCCATCATCTATGCGACAACGCTGTGCGTAAGACAGTCAGCAGTACATTTTCTCTTACAAAGAACTAGCCATTTCTTCAATTTTGTTTCTAATTTTCTTATAAATTTGTAACTGTTATTGTAGGGAAGGTTGTACTTTTCTGTGTCCTGTATTGTACTAGAACTAATAATAATAATAATAATAATAATAATAATAATGTTATTGTTTTCACATCCCACTAACTATGTTTGACTGTTTTCGGAGGTGGTGCCTGAATTTTGTCCCGCAGGATCTTTTATGTACCAGTAAGTCTACCAACATGAGGCTGACATATTTAGGCACCTTCAAATACCACCAGACTGAACCAGGATCAATCCTGCCAAGTGGGGTCAGTAGGCAAGCACTTCAACCGTCTTGAGCCACTTGGCCCAGTGGTACTAGAACTTTCATTAGAGTAATATGATGTAAAATGTTATAGATTGTGTATAATCCACTCCTTATTCCATAAAACTCAACCTTTCGGAAACTCTAAACATCTCGGTGCACATTAGGCAAGGTCTGTATGTTGGTCATGCTCCAAGAATTCTTAGCAGCAGTGGCCATTTTAAGATTATAGAGCTCTATTTTCTGGGGTCTGCATGTTATCGTGTGCAATGAGATTGAAATTATAATGGATTATTGTCACTCTAAATTGTAAAAGTCGCTCATCTAAAAGGACTAGATTATTTAGATTTCCAAGACATACGGATAGGAGGGCAAAATGTGTGTAGAATTGCTGACATAAGTGGCATCCAACAGGACATTCACAGCTATGCGAGGTTAGTATAACATTGCTTAATAAAAATTAAGTAATAATCACCCAAGTGTTCACCTCCAAAGCATAATGGTTAGTTCTATTAGCTGCCGTCCTTGAAGGCCCGGGCTTGATTCCTGGCATTGCTAGAAATTTTAGAATGACAGGAAGGCTTGGATGTGATAAAAAATGGTACATGCAGCACATTTTGAAGTATGATTAATACACTAGCGGTGCTTACCAACATCTACTCTAGCTGCAGGAGGTGAAAAGGCGGCTAAAGGGTTTAATGCGTAGTAGATAAATCGCTTTTCTGGCTTATCTAATACGTCCTCAATTATCTTTCTCATTATCTCAGTTCCATCAGGCAAAACTACCCCCCTCATCTAGAAAGTGGTTTCGAAGGAGCTTCAGTAAGTGTGGCACGTCATAAACCCAGATCTTTCTTTCCTTGTCTGCTGGATTTATGAAAAAAGTTCTTGATGTGTTGACACAGAGTTTGTTCCACACTTTTGAATTCTTTCCCCCCCCCATATCACACGTTACCTCCACGGCATGTAGCCCTAAATCTTCAACTCTCATTACTATATCTCGGAGCAATTTGCTGTTCATTGTCACATCAAAATCGTAATAAAGTGGTTGCTTCCAAGATTTACACAAACCGCAAATCACAACTTGAACATTGCTGTGAGGTCCTAAAATCCTGTCTTCCGAGGCATCATAGCAGATATGACCATCAATGTTCATTTCGTCAAAGCACAATACAGTTTTCTTCTAACTCGCTAAATGTACGGGCCTTAACTTTCAAAATTGACAGAACTCCTTCCGAAACACCCGGATTGCACTTAAAATTCCTAGTCCAATTCTGAAGCGTAGCACGACACGGCAAAGGAATGTTGCGCTTTCTTAAATAGGTATAAGCCTTTCGAGAAAGGGCATTTAAAGTCAGTGCATTGGCAATATCCTCGTAGCTCCATGTTACTCGTTTGTTGCCTCGTAACAAGCAGCGAATTTGTCCGGGAGTGAAACACTTAGATAGCACGCTTTCCACTTTCCTCATGACACGTTCTTTCAGAGTTCTGGATAATTTTCTCTTGTTTGGCAACATGTGCCTTACAGCTTTGACCTTTTTCGGGGCTGCATCACACTTTCTTAAGGGAATTTCTTGGACTGCATTTTTCTTCCTTAGGACTTATATTTCGGTTTTCAGTCTTTTAATTTCTTTGTCTTTTAGTCTCATATCAGAGAGTTCACAGATGGGCTCTGTGTTTGTGACTTTGTCCACTTTCTTTTTCATCGGAGATATAGACTCCTAGGTTGCAGTTGCTCTCTTTCGCACTTCTCTACTTTGATGCCGTTGAACACGATCACGTACAGCCTAAAAGGAAAAAAGAGCAACTTGTAAAGAATAGGTAGGTAATTGTCACAGTTCCAGGTTTCCTGTTGTATTCCTAAGTAAACGTAACACGTGTAACCCCATGGGTCTTATACTTCGATGCCGGTGATGTTCTACGTGTCCTAATCCACCGACTGACCTCACGAGGCTGGTGGGACCCTGTACCAATCCCCCATGCCAGATTAAATTACTTGGCGGGATCGGGGATCGAACCCTGAACCTCGGGGATAGTAGTTAATAACTCTACTACTACACCAACGAGGTCGGCTGTTTTATTTCTAACAAATGAGGAATCATAACTACCTATGAATAAAACAAAAGTCATTCGAGAAGATAAAAGTTAACAGATGAATACTGTAAATCAAGGTTAATCAGTTCAACAGTACTTATGTGGAAAGATCTTTAGCATCCTTACCTCTTCGACTGCTTCGCTATTCATGCCACATTCAGCTGTACGTAGGCCTACTTCTCCGCGCCAATTTGGTAAATGCTCTGATGGAACTGCATTTGCTTTTAGTTTCTTATTTTGCGGTAAACCGAGCAGCTCATTCTTTAAATCACACTCGTAATCCTCCAGAAGGAAATGAGCTGAACATATACGTGCATTGTTCACGTTGATTTCATCGGCATGCTTACACCGCGATAACCATTCTTTCTGCGTCACTGCATCTTTAGGGAAACGATGGTACATTATACCACTCGTCTTACGGCCATAATTGTCGCAATTTGCAACTGCACAATTACTGTTATTTTTACTTATGGATGACAGCTTCTCCCACAACACTTCCTTTATACTGGTTTCTCACACACACACACACACACACACACACACACACACACTCACTAGTTACCACCCCGGTGAAAGTCTAATGGGGCTTATGGTTCCAAAGCGATAGTTCCCATGATGCTACAGTATTTGTGTTGTTTGAATTCCAAGTGTCCACGTGCTTGTGCTGTAAATCTTTGTTCCTTGTGCCTGTTTATTAGAAATATATCTTTGCCAGTCCTCCTGAAATCCTGTATTTCCTGTTTGAGTGAGTGGTTCTATTAATGTAGTTCTATATATTTCCTATCTCAGTGCATTTAATTCTGTTATTTTTATTTTCATGTGGTACTTGGATATTGATGTGATACCCCATTCTCTTGCATATGGTGTGCTCTGCTGTTTTGCTTTTGAAGGGATTTTGTATTTGTTATATCAGTTTTGTGTTAATGTGTCATTCATTTGAAGTTAAAGCTGCTTTGAGGTGTGTGCTTATGTTCTCAGTAACATAGTATGCCATACGAACTAGGGGTATCAGATCATTATTTACAACATAGTAAGTACTTGGAAATAAAAATATATGAATTACAACGTATCGGTCATGGAAGTAGTAGAACTGCATTGTTATTGACGGGGAAGGAGGGGGGGGGTAGCTGTAAGCATAACCGAATATGCGTCACTGCACTGGATGTCATTCCTCTGCACTATCTGTTGATAATAGCAGTAAGGTATTGCACAAAATCCGCATTGTGTCATTATCTCTGATCGGGGACTGAAACTACTAGCGCCTAGTGGCTTGGTACCGAAATTTATCATTGAGTTACATCTCTATTCTGTCCTATCCTCTTTGCTAGTTACCTCATTTTTCACTCGCTCCTAAGTCAGCCGGGGCCTCAGTTATCGGCCACATGACGTCACAGCACGCAAAGCAGTGTGGGTAAATTCTTCGCTGAACGGGCGGGAGTGGCCTACCTTATAATAGTCTTACCTTGACAGCCAACAATGTCAATTGTGTGTAACTATAGCAGACGCATAGTGGACACTTCCCGGTGGTTTCGAACCACACTGTGCTCTTTAACTGTCACAAATGTTAAAAAAAAAAAAGTAACATTAAAAAATCCTGGAATGGTGCCGGACCATCGGGCGTTCCGGACTGTTAGATGCCAGACTAATGTAATTCTACTGTACTTCAATTTTCTTTCTATGACGCGTTTGCCACAGTGTTTCTGCTACATCCTTTTCAATAGCATTGGATGAACATGACTGGCTTTTCTGGCAATGTCCATTACCAGTATGGTCCTCATACCACTTACTATATTCCAGAGAGTCCTCTCTTAAGCAGTCAGCAGCAGAAACACACATCACACATAATTTTGAAAGAACTTCAGAATCTACCACAATTTATGTGGGAACATCTATTAAAATTCTTACGTCATAATTTGAGGTGTGTCCATGTTTATGGAACATGCCATCATAAGAAACTCAAATATTTTAAGATTACTTTCTCTTTTAATGAAGGATCAGACTGTAAGCATGTGTGTACAGCTTTACAACTAAGGGGAAGTACTGACTTCAATATCCTGTCCTTGAACTGATCTATTCAATAGCCATGAATAAGGCTATGATCCCATAGTATTCATTCCCATATTCATTGAAAATATCTGCATAACAGAATGCCTCCCTCCCCGTGGATTAAAAAAAAAAGTATCAACCCTACTTTTGTTGACATCAAAAAGTAGCCTCTGAAAATCTTCATCTTTTATTCTAGGTGATCTATATTCTTGAGATAGAATTTTCAAGCAGGCATTACGCTTCACTGCTAGTTTTGAGCAATAACCTGAGTGTTCAGACATGCAAACATTTATACTGTCAGATTTGCAATCACTGCACAGTAAAACCCTGAAATAATATTTTCCAAACTGCAGTATGTACAAGTGTATAATCAACATTGTATACACCGAGCAAGTTGGCTGTGCATCTAGGGGCACACAGCTGTGAGCTTGCATTCAGGAGATATTGGGTTCAAACCCCACTGTCGGCAGCCCTGAATATGGTTTTTGTCTGTTGCTTCCCATTGTCACACCAGGCAAATGCTGGGGGCTGTACCTTAATTAAGGCTATGACCACTTCCTTCCCACTCCTGGCCTTTTTCCTGTCCCATCGTTGCCATAAGACCTATTTGTGTGACGTAAAGTCGGTTGTAAAAAACAAATCTAACCAGAATAGGGGACTCGCTCTCACAGTTTTCAGTAGTTTTTGTGTGGAAGGCTATGAATACTGCATTGCTTACATTATTATTATTATTATTATTATTATTGTTATTAAAACATATGATGCTGTAATCCACCCACTCTTGTGGACGAGTCCCAGAGATATGTTAGATGGCACCCTCTCTCACCCTTCTGTTTTTCATCAAAGCCAAAGCATTGGGAATACCCAAATTAAAAGCTGGGCCCTTACACTTGCACTAATTATACCTATATTGGTAACCAGTCCTTCCCTATTCCTTGAAGTGACTTGTGAAGAAGGCTTTTCTTTCCAATCACCTGTAAAACTCCCTGAACAGTCGTAATGCTCTTGTGGAACATGAATGGTTGATTAGGCTTAAATCTCACACATAAAACTTTCAGCAATGCAGTGACCTCAAACTCTCCCTGCCTCATCTAAGACTTTTATCTGGCATGAGGAAATATCTTCCCTTGGCACTTGTAAATTTGTCATAAATTCACAACCAGGTGTACGGTTGGAGGAATAAATTCTGGCCAGGCTCTTAGCTTCTGGAATTCTTATCCTCAAGTCTTTTATGGTGCTTCATAAAGCCAGTCTGGTCCAGCACACTGTGGAGTTTCCCTAGAAACTGGCACTTCGACATTATTTTTTAATGATAATTATGATACAGAAATGAAATAGGTGTAAGCCATCAAAAAATATTCCTGTAGTGCTTTATTCTATCTGTTCATTGAATACTTGACTTCTGCGAGAGTTAGGTTCATACTTCACATAGTCATTGCCAGGGTGGTTTGGTTCTGTAACATGCTTTGCTGAATTGATTGGGCTCCTGTGCACTGGACCAGATTGACTGGCCTTTCTGTATGGCATGTTACACGGTAAATTCTGTATCAGCAGTTGGCTTCGTTTTCTTGTGTGTCCATGGCTTTTCTAAAAAGAAATAGTCTTCAAAAGAAAGAAATTCAGAGTGACTTTACAGTCCAAACTTGTCCCAGGTTAAATGTCCAAAGTCTCCCCAGTGGTAAATACTAAAGAAATTTTAACAGAATATTTTTAACCTGTAAGCAATTAGATTGTCGGTAATTATAACTAGGCCAGTAAACATCATTGAACCAGCAAGACATATTAGTCAGCTTTAAAAAGATTATGGTACACACATTCTAAATATTTTTTATATCACGTTAAAAAAAACAGAAAATTTTGGTGTAGCACTCTTCCTCTAACTCAGTTTCTGCATAAACTACATAGTGATCAGTGTTTGTCATTAGAAGTATTGTTTGCTAAGATTAAGGGAAATAAATTTCTCTAATTACAGCCAGCAGATCTCTCCTCAAACATCACCTAGTCATATTCCTACCTCACCTTCCTATACCTCTGTTAACTGTCCCACCAACATCCTTTCCCTACTGCCTGGCTCTGTGCAGGTGAGCCGCTTCAACACACACAGCCTACTCTCCCATTTTTCTGAATCTCAGGAATACTGTATATAAAGAAATAATTTGCACACCCTAATTTTAGGAGACAATTTAAAGGTTGAAAAAAAGAAGTAAATTAGCTTTAATTTGTGTTTTATTTTCAAGAAATAAAACCTTTATAATGATGAAAATCCACAGGCTGTTTCCTGTCATTCGACCGGATCAGGAATGGAATGGATGAAGCCCCCATCTAGCGGCAAGGATAGGAATTTTGCCGGCTGCCGAAGCCTGTTGCACTCCTCTGGGGTAATGATTAATAAATGACAGATGAAATGAAATGGCATTGGAGTGTTGCTGGAATGAAAAATGCGACAGGGAAAACCGGAGTACCCACAGAAAAACCTGCCCTGCCTTCGCTTTGTCCAGCACAAATCTCACGTGGAGTGACCGGGATTTGAACCACGGAACCCAGCGGTGAGAAGTTGGCACACTGCCACCTCAGCCACAGAGGCTCCCCTTTATAACGATATCCTCCAAAATTGAATACAATATAAATTTGTTTTAAGAAACTAGTCGTTATCTTCACATGCTTTTGGGTAGGCAACCTGATTGTCAGAATTGCCGTACCGTTTGCTTACCTTCTCTGATATTTGTAATTGGCTAGTTTCGCTTATGTTGTAATGAGTGTGCTGTCTGTAATTAGCTGTATAGGAACGTCTGGTGCGAAATGTCTGGCGATTACTTTTTTTTAATGATATAGATGGTATTCCATAGGGAATCTGAAATATTTGTTCCGAATAAGTAAATTTATAATACCAATATAAATGGTCCGTTATTGGACATTATAAATTTTTCAGCTAACTCATTCCTGGTTGCCAGCGTTTTACCCCCGTGTGCTAGGCTGGGCTCATCAGTTGGTACCTAGCACACATACCAAGACGCATGGCTAGTGCATACCATGGAGGCCACTGCGTAGGCTAATAGGAGCCACCGGCAGTGCCAATGCACTATGAGAGACTCCGTCTCACTACCAAAAATTGATGCCTGCTTGGCCGTTCTTCCATAGGTTAACGGAAGAAGAAAAATAACGTGGGTGGTTTCAACAAAATTCAGCCCCTGCTCATACAGCAGAAGTTTCCCTTCTTACAATCTTGGAAGTGTTTGCAAAGTGATCAGTGCTGGTCCATTTCCCCCTCATTCTCTAGATCTAACAGTGTGTGATTTTTATTTGTGGGCTAAACTGAAAGAAAACGTGTATCAAACAAATACTTCATATTACATATGAAATCTGAAACGTTACAGTGGTTGAACTCGCTCTCGTCAGCCAGAATGTGTTTACCAGATACAGTGCATGTATAACCCAGGAGGGATGACACTTCCAGCATAATTTATAAGGTATGATTTCATACAAGATTGTGTATACGCTTAAAGCAGGGCGGCCGCGTGCGACATAAGTTAGGCTGAGGCAGCTGCCGTAGCGCAGAGTACAAACACCGTGTGTTCGGTCTTAGTTTAAATGAGAGACCCTGTAGAAGAAATCTATTCATAGGTTAACTGCACAACTAAAATAAAGGAAGACTTAATGTTAGGAGAGTTTAATTCAAATAATGGGCTAAAGCAGGGATGCAACCTATTACCAATATTGTTCATTATGACAAACCCTTGTCTTAACAGTAAAGAAATTCCTGGCTTGGTTTTTGCAGATGGTAGTCTTCTACTCTCTCTAACTTCAGTTGGTATGCAAAGCAGCATCTTAAGGCCTGCTGAATATTGCAGAAAATGGAGTTTAAAAATTAACATTAATAAAACAGAAGTAATGGTATGTAAAATGGGAAATACAGTAAAGTAAATAAGAAAGGTGGTAGTTAGATGATAGTAGTCAATAAAATCGAATATTTAAGAATTATACAAGCATGTAATGGTAAGTGGAACGAACAAATTAAGGTGAGAAAAAATGAAAGTGTACTGAGCAAGTGGCTTTGTGTTTAGGGTCGTGAAGCTGTGAGGTTGCATTCGGGATATAGTGGATTCAAGCCTCACTGTTGGCAGCCCTGAATATGGTTTTTCATGGTTTCCCATTTTCACACCAGGCAAATGCTAAGAGCAGGACCACTTCCTTCCCACTCCTCGCCCTTTCCTATCCCATCATCACCATAGGACTTATCTGTGTCGGTGCGACGTAAAGCAAATTCTAAAATTAAAAAAAAAATGAAAAGCCTGGCAGATCTATCTAGTGCAAGTTGTTTGGAGAGAAAGATGCTGAATATAAACTGCACAAAAAGATTTTAAATTTGGTTGTAAAATCCAGAGTCTATGGGTTAGAGGTATGGGGCTTTGAAGAAAGCTGTAAAAGAACTGGATGTAATAGGCAAAACATTTTACAAAATAATGGGTCTACCGGAATATACAGCTAATAGTGGTGTTAGAATTATATGCAAAGCTAGAAGTATGCAAGCAGATATAGCTAGAAAGATTGTAAAATATTGGTTAAGGTTATGAAGGGGAAACTGGAGGGAAATATTGAATTTAGCTTACCAACATTAGATGAAGCATTTAAAATATGATTACTGGCTAAGGAAAGTTAAAAGATTGCTAGACAGAACAGGAATGGGAGACTGCTGGGATAGAGAGATTCTTAATGAAGATAAAGGAGATGTAAGAAAGTAACTATTATTTATTTATTTTATTTAGCATCAACAACAGCATAACACCGAATTATAAAGATCTGAGATATGTGCAATAGATATTAATCTAAAATGAAAAATACACAGACGTTTACAAAGGACACAAATATACTGAAGAAAAACTGTACAATCCTATATATTATATACTGTATTTACATAAACAATTCCATAAACATATGAAAATACACTTGAATACAAGAGAAAAGACGGGAAAGAAAAAGAAGCAAAATTAAGTTATATGAGAAATGTCATGACGGAAGGATACAGTAGGAAGATATCAAGGTTCTTGTTGATAGATAAGGTATTAGACATTGCTGGAAGACGTACAGAAGTGGACCTTTGGGTAAGAGAAAGCCAGGAGTAAGGAATATGGAAGAGGGTCTTCATTCTAGTAGTACGGGATGGGATCTGGAGGGGGAATAAGGAAACTAATTCTGGTGACCTAAATAAACAGCTGCTTTGTACAGCAGCTTTAGGTCGGCTACTTTCCTCTGATCAGAAAGAGTTTTGAGTTTTAGTTTCCCAACCACTTGGTTAGTGCTCAAGTTGCGACAGGTGGGGACCCTCGCTCTGACGATTGCACGGAAGAAAGATTGTGGACCGTCAAGATAGGTGGAGATTTGAAGAAGCAGAAATGGACCAGACTGGAGAGGTGTGTTCAACAATCTGTAAGATACAGGAAATGTAGAATGCTCTGACAGCATTTACGTCTGTGATGTCAGAAAACCTATAGAGTAAACCAAGGAGTGACATAGCTCGTGAGGTGTCCCTGTTTGGGTAAGAAACAATTTACTGTCAAACTGCACTCCCAATTCTTTTTGATTATCAACAATCATAATCAGTTGGTTTAGCAGGTGATATTCTTTCAGTACAGGAGACCTGCAAAGTGTGAATGAAATGGTGGAACATTTGGAGGCATGAGGTTTAAGATGCCACATACTACACCAACGTGACAGTGAATCAAGTGCATTTTGCAAGTTGATTGTATCTGTGGGAGAATTTATCTGCTTGAAGATTTTACAATCATGTGCAAAGAGAAGGATTTCACATGAATGATGGGAAATGGTATCGATAAGATCATCAATAAATAGGACAAAAAGAAGGGGATCTGCAGTTCACCAGAGAGGATGGTGGTGGGAGAAGAACTGCATCAAGGACCATGCGCTGTAATTTTTCACTCATTAAACTATTAATGAGAGCTAGGAGTCTCCAATGCATGTTACACCGTTCAGAAAGTTTGTGTGAAAGAAGCGCGTGATCCACAGTATCGAAGGTCTTAATGATGTCGATATAGCATACATGAAGTTGAGAACCCGCGTGAATGGCAGATGTGTCATGATGGAGGAGTTACATAAGAGCCTCCATGAAGGAAACCATGCTGCCGGCGGGATATATATATATAGAATTGTAAACAAAAGCAAACGCTGGTGGACGATCCTTTCACAAATGATTGATAAAGTAGGTAATATAGAGACTGGGCAATAATTTGTGATATCGGACCTCTTTCCACACTTAAGAACGGGTGTGATATTGCAAGTTTCCAGGAGCTCAGAAAGTAGCCGACTGAAAAGCAACAATTGAATATCATGCTAATAAGGTATGAAAGAGCTACTGCTGTATTCTTAACACATTGCGGACGGGAGACGAGTTAACTCGTCTTCGAGACTCGTATGTTCTGTCACATCTGTCGAAACTTCTGAAACTAGGTGGCGGTCAAGGTTACTAGAATCTCGGTGTTGAAGCTTTTGTGTTATTCCATGATAGCTTTGCATTGTTCTTCTTCTGTTTTATGATTCATTTGCTTAGTTTTCCGACCTCATGTTTACATCGTTCAAGGAGCCGTGTGGTGGGTAAGATGGCGCTTCCCAGACTGAACACGAGCTTAGATGCAGACGAGATTTGTAATTAATTATATCTGGATAAGTACCATATTGCCTCAGTGATGTTGACGACTGCGAGTTCGATGTTGAAAGCTATTCTAACAAAAGTGTTTCTGTTGATAATAATGATGTACGCCCTCCAAAACAACATGACGTAGAGGTGGTCGAGAACAAGGCTGAAAGTTATATTGTGAGCGTAAATGGAAGTATGTGCTTATTTATTATGATGAATGGGTAGAAAATAATAGTTTGCCGACTTCAGAGGATTTCCCAGGAGTTCCTGGAAAAACGGTAAGACTTGATGCACCTTAAAATATTGAGTAGTAGGGCTTACTTTTTGTGATGATTTCTTTGGACTTGTTGCTGAGCATACGAAATTGTATCACGAGCAAACTTCATCACACAAAATATCCCCTAAGAGCTTGAAGTGGCCTGATGTAACGATACGACACGATTTTTTGCTTTGTTTATATTGATGGGACAGGTAAAAATGTCCTGTTGGAAAGACTACTGGTCAACCGATCCCCTCACTTAAACCACCATATACAATGAGTAGAAATAGATTTGAGCAGATACCACACCAGAAAACGTTATTAGGACTCTTACCAAAGGTCTCCTGTAAATTTCACCATAATCAGTACAAGGTTAGTGAAGCTTGACTCATTTGTTTATGTGCATGCGCTGTAGCAATATGTTACACAGAAAATGGCCGGGCACAGGGTTTGAGCAGTGTGATGATCACCTGGTCCACAATGTGTTAACACATTCACGCCCATCATCTGAGCTGGCTATTTAAAGGGCTGGCCCAGCTATTCCAGCTGTTAGTGGCAGAGCAAACAACAATGAATTCTTTTCACAATAAGTTCTAAACAAGATATGGAAACAAATTTTTCCTCATACCTTAATGAAGTCCTCTAGTATCTCTGTAGGGTGTGGTAGGTAATGTCACACTTTCCACAAAAATAGCATGTTTCACTAGTCATTGAAGCACACTTTGCACCTTCTTGAGGGGAACTTGACTTTATTTGATGGTGGAAACTTGAAGAGAATATGCTCTTTTCTCTTTCCATCTAACCTAAATGGTGGATCCTTGGCCGGTGCCCTTTTTGGCAGCAAAATCGAGGGACGTTGACTTGGATCTCATGAAGTAGATGGAGCTGAGATGTCAGAGAGAGGTGACTGTACTTGTATGTCTGGTTCACTTTTTTCCTGGAGCAAGTTCCTAACTACTGTCCGCATGAAATTCTGAAATGTTTTTGATTTTTTTGGATTTGAGTTCTGGAAGAGCCGAAATGCATTAAAAAGTGAGCAGTACAGTAAATTAAAAAAAACTTTTTTGGCCACTTTATAGTTAACCTCATGAAAGGATAGAGTGCAAAGTACTGGTCTGCAGTATCAACACCATGCATGTGTTGATTATAGTCAAGTCACAGACTGATTTCATTTGTATTTTTCCAGATTTGTTTGTTTCGACCATTTCTGTTGAATGGATGGTAGTTACCATAGTAATAACCTTTTTGTCCCTCCAAGAAACACTCAATACATTCTCGTCCCTCTTGAAAGTCATTTCCCCCATTTGAGAATTGCCTGGTGTTCCTTTAGATCCTTTGGTACACCCCTATTTGACCTTATTGTTCCACATATGGTAGTGTTCTGTTCCCGTAATTGTTTCGCGAGTCCAACGCTATTGTAATAATTGTCCACATATACCGGGCGAGTTGGCCGTGCGCGTAGAGGCGCGCGGCTGTGAGCTTGCATCCGGGAGATAGTAGGTTCGAATCCCACTATCGGCAGCCCTGAAGATGGTTTTCCGTGGTTTCCCATTTTCACACCAGGCAAATGCTGGGGCTGTACCTTAATTAAGGCCACGGCCGCTTCCTTCCAACTCCTAGGCCTTTACTATCCCATCGTTGCCATAAGACCTATCTGTGTCGGTGCGACGTAAAGCCCCTAGCAAAAAAAAAAAACCGCCATGGTTACATTTCAGAACGCGATTATACACACGCTTGTGCAATCACAAACCAACTATGCAGCTAGTTGGGCCAGCGCTAGGCTACCTTCAGAAACAAAACAACACGAAAAGTGTATTTGAAGGGAGAATCTCCGTGTCCATGTGGTTTCTGGTGAGTAGAAGCATTCATAAGGGTATTACCTTTATCTCTCTCGCACATATTTGTGACCAAAATACATCCCATCTGCGTAGGAATGGCTCCAGTTCAAGGTTGCGCTTATCCGGGCTAACTCGGATAATGTCCACAGCATGGTCACGTGCTATAGGCAGTAACTCGGATACGGGCGTGAATGTGTTAAGGAAGATAGGACAGAGACCATCGGAACCAGTGCGTTTATTTTCTGACAAAGGGCCCGTTCAGCAAGCGGCTGGTAAACTAGATGGCAGCTTCATGTAAGGTAAACTACTTGGAGGGGTAAATCAGCTGATACTTTGGCTTGATTGCTACCACCTTCGTGCAAGCGCTACGTAACTACCCGGAGCTAGACATCGATATACAGGGTTGGCTAGACAGATTTCCAGCGGCTTCTCCTAAACAGTTTAAAAGAATTTGGAAATCTATCGAACATTTTCTTTGATCAATTGATAGAGAATCTGCCACCGGGTGACAGTCCCAAATGCAGATCAATGATGACTGGAATTAAATCATAACATCACTCTCTATAAGTACGTCTAGCACACACACGAAACATTTTTCTTAATGGACATAATATTGTGATTAAACATTTCACTGAAATACATTATCAACAAAGGAACATATGAAAAGAGGCATGCAGATAAATACAATAGCTAATTATGAAAATAAAAACATTCGACACAATGACTTGAACGTACGTAGGCCCTACCTCATGTTACAAAGCCAGTGCCTTAGCTTTAACACTACAATAATGCTCAGGAAGATCTGGGTGCATACAATAACTTATACCTGGTGTTTGAAAACTGAAAAATTAAAGCTCATTTGAGTTGATTTCAATATAGGTTTTGATTTTGTATCCTTGTAGAGTTTCTTCGCAAAAGTTTGACATTTAATGTGTGTCCCGGATGTTGTACACGCGAGAAGCTGGTATGACTGCTGCAACTCGAGGGAAGCTTGATGCCTAAAATCCTGCAATACAATACCAATAACCATTATGGTATTATGCTTTTATCAACATACTATGCTAATTTAAGCTGTTTGACACAAAAAATACAGCTAATAAGGTTCAGCTCTCAAAACTTGCCCAGCAACAAACTCTTATCGGAGTCTCAAAGCAGCCGATAAATTGCACGCCGGGTAACTAAGATTTATGCTGCTGATAGCGCTATGTGGGAGTGGTTGAACGGAAATATCCCTGCTGCCTATTGTAAAGAAAGAAAATGAACATCTTTGTTGTCCTTCCATTTAAGGCACTGAATGTTGTTGGATGAACAAGTTTGATACCTCTTTGCAGTACTTTAGATGAATTATCAGGTGGGTTTTTTTTTTTGGGAGTGCTCACAGGCTCAATCATGCCATTTCCTGTATATATAGGGCAGGTGTTGCAGTAGCCTGTATTTGCATAAGTGCAAAATTATAGGCCTGATTTTCCTCAGTTTGTCACTAGCATCACATGAAACGTCATCAGTGATGTGGAGGTAACGAGAAATGAGAAATATTTCCCTGCTCATCGTTTCTGAAAAGATAGGAGTTTCAATACACTTATCTTTACTCCAGTACAACTGGATATGAAGTTTCCGAACCTGGGTCATTAGGGTACACAAAGCAAAGTATGCCTTTATTTCATCCTCTGTTATGTGAAACCATTTCTCGTCATCTTTTTGCTTTTTCTTATTCTCCTTTAATTTGCTTCTGAGCATGATTGTACCAATTATAGAAAATAAATGGTCCATATAGTCTAAAAAGATGAAGAGCTCTGATGGAGCTGTGGCCATGTATTTCCAAAATAAAAACTCGGAAACACCACTGTGTGCATTGAAGGGGTGAATGCCAGGATTATCATCTCCACTTATCCACACCCAGTCATCCTGTTTGGCATGTTTTGGTTGTGGAGGCCTGGCACTAAAGTTATGCTCATCATCACTCTCTAAGTCACTAGTGATATTTACATTTTTTGACTAGTTTGCACTATTTACACTCAACAGTTCCTTGTACAAATTATCATCTTCTAATTCCTGAAAATCTTCACTTACACTATCGTTCGAATCACTATGATGATGCTTGTTGTTTTAAGGGGCCTAACATCGAAGGTCATCGCCCCGAATCACCATGTAAAACACTATTAACCAACTTCACTAACTCCTCGTGTTCAGAAACGTGCACGCTGCTAGTTGCCATATTGGCTACAGGCATGAAGGGAATCTGAAATATTTCCGAGTCACCCTATACACGTGATGTTAAGGTCAAACAAAGGTAAACTTTGACATACCCTCACATCAACCCTCTAGTATAAAAAATTCTTAACTCAAGAATCATCTGTTACAAACTGGTTGGATTATAGGAAGCTATCTGAGCATTGGCAATGTGTGAGCCCACCTTGTAATCAGAGTTGTAGGACATGTGCTCACAAGTGGGCATTTCTCGTCATTAGAGTTCATTGGATTAATGATGTAAATGCATGGTTACAATGACGATGGTTGTGGTATTATGATGGATGACAAAACTATCGCTGCATGTGCATCTGCAGATAAGGAAGCTGGTGATAATGGAGCCTCAAAATTAGACTGGCACACCATCAGAAAGGCAATGCCTCATTCAGAGACTGGATGGAGTGAGAGGACGGTTTCATAGTTTTACTTCCTCTTAACCTCTAGCGACTCCTGTTCAGCATATATGATATGTCATGTGTTTTATCTTTTTTCTGACTCAGACAATTAGTGTAACTTGTGGCGACCTTTTGTATCATACGTGATACCGGTACATTCTGCGTTTTAGGTTTGTAATTGTTGTCTCTTCTCCTATTTTAAGTTATACGTGGTTGTACGGTGTACATGCCAAATCTTTGGTATAGTTCTGGACGTATCGTATTATACAACCAAAAGTAATCCTAGAACCCCTCTCCAAATATTTAAAAATTACTGTTTGTACAGGTAAGTGGTACTTTGTCCCGTAATTTTAAACTGAACAGAAATGGAGTTAATGTCAAAATCTCTTCTCCCCACCTCGCAGAACCCCAAAAGGCCCCATGCCAAAATATCCCCCCACCTAAAATATTTTAGCAAATTTGTCATATTTTGTTATCAAAGAGCCCATTAAACACAAAAAATATTGTAATGTCTAAATTTGGCCTTGGGTTTGAGGTTAAAACAATAATCAACACCACCTGATGGCTTACTTAGAATGTCACGCAGAAACTATGTCTGTTGGACGGATGTTAGTGAAATGGTTGTGTGATTGTGCTGCATGTAAACGATATACAAAATTAACATGCCTTTAGTGGTTGATGTCATACAGAAACAGCAGAACTAATGGTGTCTAAATGTTTTCTATTGTTTGCAAAAATAAAGGTATGAACTTGTTTATATCATGTGTAATTTGCTGTAGTGTGTGTACTGTATTCTGTTTGATCTTCCTGATTATCTGGATTTTTGGTAATCTGAACGGTTTCTTTTCCCAGATAGTCTGGATAAACAAGGTGATGCTGTATTTGTATTTTGAAGTGTGTGAAAATTTTTCTTATTGCTTGGGATCACGATGGTTTGTTTAATTTCTTTCAGGATCCTAGCAGAGTGAAGTACCCATGGATGGCAGACCATGAAGAAAATAAATCTGGTACAAGATATGCATATATGCCATATAGTACAACATTACCAAAAATACAGCCTTATGAACCAAACTCAGATCAGAAGGTGAAGTAAATGGACATTGAAAATGTCAAGTTGGTTCATGATTTTCAAGGTGAAAATTAAATTAAGTGTAGTTATCATGTTTATCTTACTGTACAGAGCAATGTATTTATTAACACATTAAACAAATTTTGTGATATATGAAAGGATGTGCAATTTGTTTTATGATGAGCCCCGTTCTTGTGGTAAACATTTCAAGTTTATGCTGTTGCAGGTTTTTTGTTTAAGAGCTAGCCGGTAAATCTGATGTAGAGGCTGTTGGATTTAAACACAGTTAAATACAAACTAACTGGTGGGGTTCAGTCAGCTTATCTTGAACATATTTTATAATCGACTTTGCTGATCTGATCACTTAAAAATCTGGCTTAATATGGATATTAATTTCATTTTTGCAGTTTTATCTTCAGCTGTGGGTATTTTCTTTTGCCTCTCCCTTTAAGCTATTTTATGTGGATTTTAATCATGTGTTGCCTAAGTTTGGGATCAAACCTTCTGACACTAAGGCCATGGCTACTTAAACGGCACTGACCAGTAGCTGCATTGCTGTTCTTTTATAGGCTCCTCGATACTTATAATATTCAAAATCAAGTACCGGTTCATTTACTGGGATAAGTTTTTTTGTTTTAGGCATCAGAATGCACTTGGTAAGAGGGAAACATTTAACAGAACATATAGGAACAGAAATAAAGTTACTTGTTCCATTTTTATTACTGGTATTAAAACTAATTGGTTCTTTTTTTCCTTCCCTGTCTCGTATTCCTTGCCGTATACTATGCTTTTCTTTTTCTTCTCCCTTTTCTTGTATTTATCCTGCTTGCTCATTATTTTACACTCCCCTCATCTAGAAAGAAAAACTCTCAGCAATAGACCCATAAATGGGTATGGATACCCTGATGAAGCTTCGAAGCAGAAATGTCCCAAAATGGTCATTTCCATAGAGATTCTCACCACCATGCAGCATAAAAGCAGGGTATTCCTATGATACTTCAAGAGTGAAGTGACTTTGTAAAGCCAGGCTGAGTGGCTCAGATGTTTGAGGAGCTAGCCTTCTGACCCCCACTTTGCAGGTTCGAACTTGGCTCAGTCCGGTGGTATTTGAAGGTTCTCAAATACATCAGCCTCATGTCTTTTGATTTACTGGCACGTAAAAGAACTCTCGCAGGTTTAAAATCCAGCACCTCAGTCTCCAAAAACCATAAAAGTAGCTAGTGGGACCTGAAAATCAATAACATTATCCTTTCGGGGGTACCCGTGGAACAGCAGAGGTGAAAGAAGGTGCGGGCTGGAATGGGTCTAACTACAAAGCTAAGATATTGATTAAAATTGCATTAAAGGTTATATTTTCAAAAAAATAAAAAAAATAAAAAAAACTTAATAATTTTCACTTAGAATTTGAACATTCAACAAATAATCGGGTACAAGACCAGGAGAGACAAATTAACGATCTGGGCTTTGAGCCCCACTTTTTACAATTCCTGAGCTCTCAGCTCACAACCACATATTTTTTATTTTTTTTTTGCTAGGGGCTTTACGTCACACTGACACAGATAGGTCTTATGGCAACGATGGGATAGGAAAGGCCTAGGAGTTGGAAGGAAGCGGCCGTGGCCTTAATTAAGGTACAGCCCCAGCATTTGCCTGGTGTGAAAATGGGAAACCACGGAAAACCATTTTCAGGGCTGCCGATAGTGGGATTCGAACCTACTATCTCCCGGATGCAAGCTCACAGCCGCGCGCCTCTACGCGCACGGCCAACTCGCCTGGTACCACATATTTACCAAAGGGCAGAAAACCCCTAATAACATGGAGCACTTGCTCCCACCTAGCAATGTTAGGCCTCCTAGAGGCACATATCGAGATACTAGAAAGAGCTGACCCGCTCTCAATTTTTCAAGCCTATTAAAGGCAATACCAGACTTTTACACAAGATTGCCATCAAGGCACCACTACCCTACTGGGCCTTAGTAGGAAAGTAATAGGTTAAGTTAACGGCCCAAAATGCAAAACTGAATGGAGGCGTGAATCTGCACTCCTACATGAGACTTCTTAAAACCTAAGAGGCACTAGGCCGATGAATCAGGGGCTATTCCCAAACTACGGAGGTGACTCGTATACAGAATAAATTTAACACATTAAGGAAGAGTAGAAAACCAGTTACGAAAACGTAGTCGCCTCAAATCCAACATGAAGGGGAGCTCGAGAGGGTAAAGCACTCTCTATCCCCGAATTACAGTTAAAGATATTTGAAGTTTTACAAAAAATATGGGAGATTACATGTTTATTACATAGCAAAGGTTTCAGACCTTCCCCGCGGATTAAACTGCTGAGCTAGCAAGAAATAAAGATGTTAAGTGGCCATTACCTTGTTGAAGAGCTGCTGCCAGATGAAAGAGGCGCTTCCCGCCTCCTGCTACACTTCCATACACTATGCTAGATGTTGTTCGAGTGGCCCAGAGACAAGAAAATCAGCAGTTTTATACCCTCGTGGAAGATTTGAGACCTTTCATGAATAATCAAGCCACGCCCTCTTTCTTTATTGGTCTGTCTTGAAAATACACTCGAAGTCGAAGAAGAAATACATGATTGGTTAAAAATTAATTACAGAAATTCTGGATTGGCTCAATTCAAAACAGGTGGAAAGGAAAGATTAATATTGCTAACCCACAAATGAAGGAACGAAATTTAGTAAAGAGAAAACTTACGAATACAAAATTTCTTTAAAAGGTTCCTTAACTTCGCACCAGGGGGGCATAATCATAGTTTTTTAGTAGACATCTATAAGAGAATGTCCACACTTCTTGATCAATGGAAAACAAAACAAGTTGAACTCCACACAGTACTGACAACTTCGTAATCACAAAATTTACTGTAGTGATATCTTCTGAGAAAGTAAAGAGTTGATCCAGTTTTTAAAGTTCAGAGTTTCTCCTGTAGAGGAGTACTTATTGGCGCAATATTTAAACTTGCGGCGTTGAGGTGTACCTCCCGGTACAATTATTATTATTGACTTTGTAAGCCATTATTATTATTTATTGACTTCGTAAGCTATCAGTTATCCAGGAGATGCACTTAATGCCATGTTCAATGACAGCGACTAAAACCACGTTCAAATTTCAAGCAACCACAGAATGAAGGAAACTGCTGCCTCTCTTTACATTCATAATACCATACACAGAATTGTTAAGATCCTCTACAAGCACAGTACAAAAACAGTTTTTTCCACTGCCTAAAACATTAAGCATTAATTGGGTTGCCTGCTTGCCAGGCTTGTCTGTTGGATGTAAGAAGAAAAGTAAGCACTAATGTCAACTGTAAGAGAAAATTTTATTTTATCTTATCTGTTGGCGATACTATTGAGTTTTAAATAACTGCAGTATGGTTTTCTGTAGTAACCAGCAAGCATTTTCATCAATAGCTAGGGTACGCAACGATTGGCTCGCCCGGCGTTGATTCGAGGTGACTCATGTATGGTAAGCGCATTTGGTAAGCTGAAGACTTATCGCTGCCCTGCTTGACCGCCTTATGTAGCACTGTGAAGCAACATTGTGCATTAATTCGTGATTTACAGTGATTTGGTTTAATGCTGAAACAGCGTTTGTGAGAGACAAGTGATAACAGTTAAGAATTTTGTAAAAGTACGAGTTAATTTCATAATGCAAAGTTAGTTTCATTTTGTATGTAGCACTGTGAGAAAAGCTTGCCTAGTAGGTGCTGGCATTTTAGTAGACCAAGTGATGTGTTTGTAGCAGCGTACATTCTCATGATTTTGGAAACAATAACGTGCAACGTGAGCAACGCGTATAATTAGGCTGTTTCATGAGTGTGTTTTTTTTTTTTTTTATGTAGGAGTTTCCAGTGAAATAGAACTGCTTCTATGTTTCATCTATCGTAATATTTGCGATAGCTTACTTAATTTGTATCATAAAACAACTTTTGGACAAAGTGTTTCATTTTAGAAGCTCACATGAAGGACTAGAAATAGTTCCATCTGCAAAACCTTCTCCAGAAATGCCCAACCTTAAGAGATGCATAAAAATAAAAATCAAGTGTACATTAGTCATTTTCAAACTTCACAGTACAGTAGAATAATGTATTGCAGGAAGTTCAAAGCTGAATAAACTGTTTTGCTGGCCATGTTTACTGGTCGTAAGAGAACGAACTGTTTGGTCCGCCACTGGTTACGATAATCTGAGTAACTTCCACAATGCCATTAAAAAGCACGAGAAGTCAGACACACCTTTGTGCTCTGCTACAGTTGAGAATATTTGGAAAATTTAGAATTAATATTCAACTTGAGGTTCAGTTGTGTGCAAGCACCTAATGAGACCGTTAGGAAAAACTGTGCTTAAACTATTTGTTGATGTGGTGGTGTTTTTTTTTTAAGGTACTCAACAAGTTTCCATTTTGAGGGTGAAGATTCTTTGAACAGGGGTGCTTATTTTGGTCCACGAAACTTACTCTGCACTTATGATGTGACATTAAGTACACACCTAGAAACATTGACCGTGTTTCTCTGAACTTCAAACAGGATACAAAATGGCTGTCAGTGATGTAGTTTTAGAAACAATAAAGTCAGAAATAAAATGCACTATGTTTATTGTCCTTTTTGACGAGACTTCAGATATCATGAATTTGTTTCAGCTGTCAACCACTTTTGAGGTAAGTTGTTTTCGAAACTGGTAAGTTTCTCGAAAGATTCATTACTTTCACAGATGTCAGTACAGACTGAACAGCCATTGGTTTGCATGAACATGTGAAAAACATTGTTACTGAATTTTGTAACGACCATTTTGTTAAATTATGTATTAAGTCTCCTTAACACCAGTGTTAACACTTAACATTCATTGAAGAAACTGGGCCTTAGTTACCTTAATGAAAATAACTGACAACAATACAACCATAATACAAAATGTTGACTTTGTTTGCCTTCTTTTATTCTCTTTTGACACATGATTTTTCCTATCGCGAAAAATCTTGTTGCCCTACCCGGTGCGATCCATTCTTTAACAATTTTATAATCGTATGAAATTCTTTCTCGTCCTATTTTTGCTTTACAATCACTACTCAGTTATTTGATCCTAAGTGAGCCTGTTTCCCTACATATTCTCAGCAAATGTGCTTCCTACATTAATTCTCCACATAACAAATAGCAATTTTCTTCATTTTGCTCTCTTAACCCTCTACTGCATACTGTTGCCATGAGGCAACATATAACTTTTCACCTGTGTAAATGGATACAGATTGTGGACAGAGGTAGTATTACGGCACACCTTCAACTGTACAGTCAATTAAACATATATACCAGTGATTTTTTTTTTACATACCATTGTGCCGTCAAAAAGAACTTTCTTCAACCCTCCAGAATATTGTGCCGTGCGTATTCCCCCTACCTTTTCCTTCCTCCGACCACTACATAAGCCTGTGATATTTTCGTAAAAGGAGAGTTCGTCAACAGTGCATGTCGAGGTTGTGGAGTGGAAGCTGTTTTAATCCTTGGAGCTGATCTCAATGTAAATTTCCTCATATACGAAGGTGAAGGGGAAAGAAAGGGACTTTTAGTTGTTAAGCTTTGCAGACATAACCTGGTAAATGACTCTGGACTTTAATCATTTCTGAAACGTTCACTGAGGCAGAACACTTGTGACAGGAATAAGCATTACAACCTTGGCTATTCGCTAGCACTAATTCTTGGAATGAACTTTTTCAACTTCTAGTATTTTCCACGATCACCGGTGGATTACTAATCATGAAACTTGTAAAAATTTCCTGTTTGTGAAAGCTTTGGTTCCTTGGGGACTTTTTTGGTGAATTATTTTGAAACTACGAGGGTCGAATCATAAGTCATGGCAACTATTTTTTCTCACAAACAAGAGACAACATGGAAAATCTAAGATATGCATTTGGAAATATAGGGCATGTACTTATGCATAGTGCCTGAAGACAAATTCTGACTTCAGGAGATTCTCATAGGAAAGTGACAGAACACAGGCCATTGGTAAACATTATTTTATTATGGTATATACACAAGACTACGTACAAAGGACAGGTCTCCACTGGTTACAAACCTTAGCTGCCGTCCTCGGGGGCCTGGGTTCGATTTCCGGAACTGACAGAAATTTTAGAATGGCAGGAGGGCTGGTATGTTGTTGAAATGGTACATGCAGCTCACCTCCATCTGGGGTGTGCTTGAAAAGAGGACACGAGTTGACCTTTTTTTACTGTCCAGTTGGTAATGTGTGCCTTAGTATCATGAAGTATCTATGACGTCGCACAGCAGTTGTAGCTAACCTAAAGTATCTGTACATCCTCTGCCAAATTTAGTTAATATTTACTCGGCTAACATAAGCTCACTTGGATACCATTACTTATTGTGGTGAACCAAATGTTACATGGTAGCAGAGTGTGGTTACTTCATTACACACCCAAAATTGGCTGTACGTGTGGTTGGTTAATGCCATTATTGAGACTTACATTTCAGCTACAGTTTGTTCCTGGGAAAGATAACGTGGTAGCTGATGCCCTATCTAGACCTTTTCATCAGCAACTGATCAAACGTCTAACATTCAAGATTCCGTTCCCTCTGCAACTATTAATGCTGTGTCTTCCTTCATAGATTTTCCTCTTGCTTTTTCTTCCTGCCAACATCAGAATAATGATCCTTACTGTAAACGATTGATGCAATCTGTAACTGAATTCGAGTAGAAGGGATCCTTTCGTTTGCATAAACAATTACCGATATTGGTCTTTAAACCAACTTCAAGAGCCACCCCTAAGGTTGTTATTCTTGAGGTGCTGCAACCAATTATTTTATCGCGCTACACAGATACACTTCACAGCTACTGAAGTGGTCATGGGGCACACAAGATCCCCACTGTATATCACCCCCACAGGCAATCTTCTAATTCATAATGTTGCTCAGCTTCCATGACATGGACCAGGGGTTGGTCCTACTGGAGACTATGTTGCCTTCTCCATTTCTTAAATACGTGTCGACAAGCAACTAGGGCGTTCATTTCTACCGCGGTCAATCTTGACGCAGTATAACATAACTGTAAAGGATACACATTCTGGCATTTTATGCACTGGTAGGTACAGTACAGTACAGAACCTGACGACTACTGTAGGTACAAGTTCTTGGATACTAGAGGCGAGCATTATTCGAACTCGAGACGAGGCAAGATGCGCCTTGCTGTGTATGCAACCACTATTACGCATGGGTGGAATGTGTAATCTAAAATGCTTCAGTTTGCTCCAATTCTTTTTGCTAGTTGCTTTACGTCGCACCGACGCAGATAGGTCTTATGGCGACGATGGGATAGGAAAGGCCTAGGAGTTGGAAGGAAGCGGCCGTGGCCTTAATTAAGGTACAGCCCCAGCATGTTCCTGGTATGAAAAGGGGAAACCACGGACAACCATCTTCAGGGCTCCCGGATGCAAGCTCACAGCCGCGCGCTCCTAACCGCACGACCAACTCGCTCGGCCCAATTCTTTCGACAGATAGGTGCACATCGTTATCAGACCGCACATTCAATAACATATGACCATTGCTTGTGTTTACCGATATTTTGGTGACAAAGGAAATAATTCCTTACAATGTTATAGAGTATTCCCGTCATAATTTGGTACTTCGATATATGACGGAACAATGTGAAATTGTACTAGTTGTACGCGACAACTTGAAGACGATGTCCGAAACGCAACGTAAGTCGTGGATGTCGGTTATTTTGAAGAGATGTCACATAGCACAGCCTGCTGTGTTGCTTGTTCAAAAGAAGTAAAATACGTCGGCAGAAATATTTCAGGGATGATCCGGCACTTACAAACGCATAATATCAATGAAGAGGAATCGTCACAGAACACCTCCGGTCCGGTCTGCATCACAAGAAGCTACCCTGTCGACTAGTGATGGGCAGTCTGAGACGAGATCTCGAGAATTCCCGAGACTAGCGCAGACACCATTTCTCGCGAGAAATTTCGAGAGATCTCGAGAGCGTTGTTTTCGCCGAGTATACGAATAGCAAACCACGCATCTTCTCCATTCCGTAAATACATGTCAACAAGCGACTAGGGCGTCCATTTCTCTCATTTCAAGCGAGGTCTATTTTGACGCAGTAAAACATACTTATAAAATGCAGTGGTAAGTACACGAATGAATAGGCTAAGTACAGAAACTGACGGCTACTGTAGGTACACCTACCTGGATACACTACTAGAGGCGTGCATTATTCAAACTCGAGACGAAGCAAGATGCGCCCTGCTGCATATGCAACCACCATTACGCATGGGTGGAATGTGTAATCTAAAATGCTTGAGTTTGCTCCAATTATTTCGATAGGTAGGTGTACATCGTGATCAGACCCCACATTCAATATCATATGACCACTGCTGGTGTTAACCGATATTTTGGTGACGAAGGAAATAATTCTTTACAGTGTTACAGAGTATTCGCGTCATTTGTAAAGTTAGCACAATTACCCAACAACAACAACAAGCAATTCCATGGAAAGACATATTACAAGAAGTACTACTAATTTAACATTCCAAAATTCGGCATTATCATAAACAATTTCAGTATTTCCAGTGCTTAACACTACCGCTTAGAATACTATAGGTTGAGCTTTCTACTAGCTTAACATTACAAGTGGTAATAAAGTGAAGTTAAACCATCATTACCCTATAACAACAACGAAAGAAAATATGACAAGAAATACTACTAGTTTAACTTTCTAAATCCGGCATCATTATACACAAATTCAGACACAACTTAAGTATTTCCATTACCTAACACTATGGCTTACAATACTATAGGTTGAACTTACTACTAGCTTAACGCTATAAGTGATATTAAAGTTAAAACACAACTACCCAACAACTACAACAACAAGAGTACAACAAGCAATTCCACGGAGAGAAAATATTAGGAGAAATAATACCGTACTAGTTTAACATTCTAAATCCAGCAGAAAATCGCAAATTCAGTGTCCGTCGTTTACAGCTTTTACTTTGCACTAGCACTAATCATCATCTTAAACGATTTGATACCGGAAAAAAAATCTAGCAAAAGACTGTTGCAGGTAATTTATTCCAATACCTTATGGTCCTGTTTACGAAGGAAAACTTGCCCACATCAGTATGCTGGTTGTTATTACACTACTGTAAGTGACCGTTGCCACCGGGATATTTCCCATTTGTGATGTATTTGTTAGTAATAATAATAATAATAATTAGGTACTTCGGTATATGACAGTGCAATGTGTAATTGTGTCTAGTTGTTCGCGACAAGTTGAAGACGATGTCCGAAATGCAACGTAAGTCGTGGATGTCGGCCATTTTGAAGAGATGCCACATAGCACAGCCCGCTGTGTTGTTTATTCAAAAGAAGCAAAATACGTCGGCAGAAATACTTCTGGGATGGTCCGACACTTAGGGCCGGAATTATAATGAGGGTTTAAACTGAAGATTGAGTTAAACTGTAACTTGAGTTTAAACCGATGTTGAGTCTTACAATGGTCGGCCTAAGTTAAACTGAGGTGAAGAAGGAAATATACGATCTTGGTAGCAGTGACTTGCGAGAAAAGATGACTGTCGATAATGTTTTACAGTGACTTGGAAGAAAAGATGACTATCGATAATGTTTTGTTTATTTCTTGTAGGTAAAATGGCGGATAAAAGCAATAAACGTTGTCCTAATTTTACTTGTAAGGAAATAGAATTGCTTGTGCAATAATTACAGAAATATTTATATAGTCTGTGAAACAGTGGCCTTATGAATTCCTCCGAAATCTCCCATTTTAATAAACATACCACGGGAGGCATAAAACCGCAATGCTATTAGTAGACGACTGAGGGGTTCTTCAGCATGATTTCTGAAATAGAAGGAAGTTACATTATTTTCTAAAATTTACACTTTTGACATTCAAACAGTTCAAAAGAGTCATTTTTACATTCTTACCTTTTTGTTGCATGTTTTATTCTATCACCAATTTGCTGAAATAGGGTTATGGCAGTCTGTTTTGTAAGTCTAAACCTATTTAAAAACTATTTTTCATTCCATATATGAAAGTGACGTGCCCTTGCTCGAAAAAACTCGTGGTGCCTGTGGTTGTTCAATAATTTGAACCACTTCTTCATCATCGCCTAGTATTTCTTCAAACACCTCAAAAATATCTTCGAGATCCATTCGTTCTGCGATGTTGTAAGCTTATGTATTCTTAAACTTCAGTTTAAACGGTAGATGAGTGGCAGTAAAATTAATCTCTAGTTAAACTTAAGATTAAGTTTTATAAAACAGGACTAACAGATAAACCAAAGTTTAAACCGAACCAACAGTTTAAACCTCTATTATAATACCGGCCCTTAAAAACACAATATAAATGAAGAGGAATAATCACAAAACATCTCCGGTCCGGTCTGAATCACAAGAAGGTACCCTGCCGACAACTAATGTGATGCATCCAGGTAGGTTTACATCCTAATAACAGTTAACAAATTATACGGGTTATTCAGCTAAGAAGTCCACCTGAAATAACTCGTGAACAGTTTAAGATACTGGCATTCGGTCTTCACTTTCGTTAATGGTATTAAAAAGCTCATACACACACGTTTCCATATGAGAACTGATGATGATAACTATCAAGCTTACACTCGTAGTTACTGGGACGTCGCACAGCTCGCAACACACGAGAATTGGTCTCGAGAGCGTTGCTCATCACCCCTGATGAAAGAATTGGAGCAAAGTCGGGCATTTTAGATTACACGTTCCACCCATGTGTAATGGGGGTTGCATATGCAGCAAAGCATATCTTCCCCGTCTCAAGTTCAAATAATGCACGCCTCTGGTATCCAAGTAGGTGTACATCCTATCTACAGTTATTCACAAATTATGCAGGGTAATTCAGCTAAAATGTCCACCTCAAATGAGCCGTGAACACTTTAAGATATTGACATTCGGTTTTCACTTTCGTTGATGGTTTTAAGGGGTTCATAGTTGATCATGCAGTAGGCCTACTTTTCCAGGCTTTTGACAAAATGTATTATCTTACACATTTTCATATGAGAACGTTATTTCACGCAAGAACTGCCAATGATATACTATCAAGTTTACAGTCGTAGTTACTGGTACGTCGCACAGCTTGCACTACAGGAGGATCGGTCTCGAAATTCTCGCGAGAGTCTCGAGATCTGCGACGTCAGTCTCGAGCGAGAGCGTTGCCCATCACTAATGTCGGCCATCACCGCAACAGGAAATAATCTAAAATTTAACAAGATAATAGGTAAGTCAACTTGAATAGAAGGACCAGTCAAAAGAGTATCATTTAAAGAAATTCCTTGATCATCCAGGGCTGAACCATTTAATACTACTCGAATCTTCTTAGATTTTTCGTTTTCGCTCTTCCATACGGGATGATGATTAAGATAGACAGAATCTGTAAGACTAGTGTCTTCAATTTTCTTTACTACTTCCATATGGTCTAAAGCTTCATACTACCGGGCGAGTTGGCCGTGCGCGTAGAGGCGTGCGGCTGTGAGCTTGCATCCGGGAGATAGTAGGTTCGAATCCCACTATCGGCAGCCCTGAAGATGGTTTTCCGTGGTTTCCCATTTTCACACCAGGCAAATGCTGGGGCTGTACCTTAATTAAGGCCACGGCCGATTCCTTCCAACTCCTCGGCCTTTCCTATCCCATCGTCGCCATAAGACCTATCTGTGTCGGTGCGACGTAAAGCCCCTAGCAAAAAAAAAAAAAAAGCTTCATACTCTTCCATGAATTGAGTATATTGAAGTTTAAGATAGGGATAATTCCTAAATTTCGATTCAATAGCTATCAGGGCCTTAAGAGCACGAGACTTAGTATTAATTAAGAGAGGGGGGCTGGAGACACGAGGAAGTTTGACCACGAATCTACCATCACAATTACGAAAAGTAGTTTGTTTATAAAGTTGTTCACAATCTTGCTCCTGCTCAGAGAGTTGAAGGCAATCTGAAGAACATTCTTCCAATTTCCAAAATCTTTCCAGATTATGTTGATCCTGAGCCGAAATGAAATGACATTGGGGTTTAATAGTCGTAGCATTCTTAGGAAGACGTCTAGTGAGAATCCAACCCAGCTTAGTTTTACGGGCAAACACATTAGACATAATTTGTACCTTCTCAGGTAATAATACTTGCCAAAAAATATCAGCACTTCATAAAAGGTCTATAGGCGCGCTCTCAAAAAAACTAGGGTCTGCTAATTTAACTTGATGGGGAATAGCCCAGTCTTGAATGTCAAAGGAAAGAGGAGGTGTATTACTGCCTATAACTTTTATAGCTAAACAATTCAAATTGAAAAGTACATTGCTTTGAATAGAATCCCTAATACAGATCCTCACAAAACTAGTAGAAGTTGTTTTGTTGTTATTGATGCCTGTGACTTCCACATCAGTAGGAATTTTTTGCAATCCTAGGCTTTCTATCAGATTCTCACTAATAAAGTCGTGAGTGGCGGCATTATCCAACAGACATCGAACCGAGTTCCATTGACCTCCAGAATCCTTTATTTGAACGACGGCTGTGGAAAGCAATACTTGAGAACCTCACAAAGGGGATGAACCTTGAGTAAGAGTTTGTGCACTAGCAGATGGAATACTGTTTTGAACAGAGTCTGCCGATAAAGTATTAACTCCTGTTTTGTTGTGGCGATGTATTAAAGAGTGATGCTTAGAGCCACAATGCTTACAAGAATTAGTAGAGTTGGATTTATTTAGCAAATGATTGCTGGATAGGCAGTTAAAGTAACGCTTATTTGCTTGACGAAATAGCCTCCTGTCATCTATGGACAGTGATTTAAATTTAGGGCACAAATACAACAAATGGCTTTCTGAACCGCATCCGAGTTTCGAAATGTCGGTCTGAACATTCAGCACCTGAGGTTTTGAAAAAGATTTAAAGTTAGAGACTTTTGGCGGCAGCGGAATTTTATTCGTCAATTTTAAAGGTTGGCCATTCATTTGAAAATCAACAGCTGAAAGAATCTGACATCTCTGCTTTAGAAATCGAATTATATTTTTATAAGTAACTGTTTGAGAATTGGAAATCTCAGACTCCCAGATTTTTAAAGTATCCTGATCAAATTTGGAAGAAATCAAATATACTAAAAAAGTATCCCAGTGTTCAACCGGTTGATTTAAAATCGCCAAAGTCTTAACATGCAGTTCGACAATGTCTAATAATGCTCTAAATGTTTGAACCTTATCTACTCTAGTAGCAGGCAAATTAAATAGGGCTTGCATGTGTCGATGTATCCTCAGTCAGGGGTTAGTATAACGTTCCTTTAATAACCCTAGAACAATTTTATAATTATCACCAGTAAGCGAAAGAGACTCAACGAGTTTCAACGCCGAACCTAGTACCGAAGAACGAAGGTAATGAAATGTTTGAATGTCAGGAAGTGACTCATTCTGGTTGACTAAAGAGTCAAACAATTCAAAAAAGGAATCCCATTCGTTTTCATTACCGCAAAACTGAGGAAGCTGAATTTTAGGTAAAGAGACCTGAGCGGAACTGTCAGGAGTTTTCAACAATCCTGAACGGGGAGTAGAATGTGAAAGTTCCTCCTGCTTCAAGGAATGAGTAAGGCGCCTAATGATTTGAACTGCTTGAGCGTGTCCTTCATAATAAAGGTTCTCAACCTCCTCTCGATCGACTGACTGCTCCGGGCATTGGAATTTCTAAATTCGTTTGGGCTTCGTCATAACGACTGTAAGCCATCTCGTAATTCTTCAACCTTTGGACATGATTGTCAACATTGCAATTCTCGCCTTCCCAGCTGGTAAGGGACTTACGAAGCAGGCTTAGCTGCCCCTTGTAAGCAGCACGAGCTCGTATCAGCTTGTCCTCGGGCAGCATGCTGGCGTCCGGGTTAACTGGGGCAACTGCAGGCTGCATCAGGAACCGATAGGAAGTAACTTCAAAATGATTTTCTGAAACAATAATAAAAGTTAGTACAAAATAGGAAAAAGAAATCCGTTGATCCCGGGTTTCGGCACCATGTGGAGAAAACAAGGAACGACCGGAGAGGGTTTCCAAGCTTCTCGGGAAATCAGAATAGATGGATCAGCAGTTACATTTTTATTAGAATTTCAAAAAAATAACAATAAATAATTCGAATGATTTTGAACATTATCAATAAGTAAGTTTTAAGATCAGAACAGTGTCCGCATATCCATGAGCCGAAAAAAGGCCACCGGATGTGCACAAGAGAATGAACATAAATAAGACTACTGTCTTATGAAATCGGAGACAAATTCGGAGTATCTGAAATAATTACATATATTAAGTTTGAAGGCTAGTCAAAGCTAGACCGATATTTACTTAAATAGTCATGACTAGATATTAAAGCTATCGAGAATTGTGAAAAAGTGGTCTCCAAGAGCAATAAATTAACAAAGATTCTAAATTTAAGCAAGATTTTACAGCACCAAATTATCCACAAGGAAGTGATGATTAAAATTAATGGTTTCCAAATATGAGACCAACAATTAAAGAGTCCTGCACTGCAGTGCTATTGGAATTCTTGAAAGGCAAACCAGCTGCATAAAATAGTCGTCTTCCAGAAATAGACATGGCTGGCCAAGAGTAGTACACAATTCATGAGTTTGGATCACAGCTTCGGGCAAAATACAAAGTCCATGCTATGATAACTATAATTCCATAGAAAATTAAACGCGCGGGTCATGCCAGACAGCTTCCGGCTTCAGTGTGTGCGGCGAAGTTCAGCCTGGACGGAAAGAGCCCATTCAAACTGCCGTGGAGCAGCGATTGCGGTGAAATCTTGTTGAGAGTAAGGGCTGCATTCCTGTAGAACTTTTTTTTTTCTACGGGGGGCCCCAGTAGCCCGCTCCCCCGCCGTGACCATCGACTCAATCTACATGGCCTCCGACATGCTATTAGTTTCTAAGAAGAAAAGAGATAGCTGGGTAGAGTGGGAAGTGATACAAGGAGTATCTGCCGGTTTCCGAGTCATACTCGCTACCACGGCAAAGTTTGTGTTGGTTGGATAGTGTTAAGGTGTGGTATTGAAGGGTCAGGGGAAAACCACATAGGCAGAAAGAAGAAAGAGCCTACATGTAAAACCTGACATCTTTTGATAGCACATGCAAGGATGTGGGCTGGAAAAAGACCAGAGGTTGTGTTTAGTTAGGAACAGGTAACATGCACAGAACATAAACCCATTCCTCGCCGTTCCATCGTCTGGGGATCAGTCCGTCTGGGCACTGCTGTGACTAGCACGGTCCTTGCCGGCTGCGGAGCCATGCGTCGAGTACCACTAGGGCCTGTCGCACAGCTCCACCTCCTTGGGGTACTTCGTACCCAGTCTCCGATCCCGGAGAATGAGGCCAAGCCCCCTGGAAGGGGGTGGGTCATGGCGCCGGGCCTCCTTCCTCTTAAGTGTTGCGCAGGCCGTGTAGTGGTGATGAACACCACAGCGGTTGCACTTCACTTGGAGTCCACAGCTAACTTGACGGTGGCCCCACCTCAGACAGCGGAAACACTGCAAGAGCTGCTGAGGGGGACGTTTTACTCTCACCTGACTGCCGCTACCCGCTGAGGTCCTCTCCTGATTGGTTCCTCGGTTAACTGCTGTCCTGGGAGCAGTCTTGGGTTGCGGCTGGGCGGCCATCTCCTGGTGGGCCGGCGTCGCCTTCTGCTTCGTGGTCCGGCGTCGTCTTCTTCTTCTTCCCGGGCGAGTCTTCTCGGCAGGGGAAGAGGCCTCGTCCTGGTGACCCCAGGGTAGCTGGTGGCTCCGCTGCGTTGCCGTCTTCTTCCTTCTCCTGGCTGGCGGCGGCGTCGGTCGGTCGGTGCTAACGCTTGACTGCGTTCACTGTCCTGTGGGGCGCACATCGAGGTCTGCAGCTCGATAGACGTGCTGGCAGGCTGGGCCTGGACAGCAGCCTCAGAACGCCAGGGGGCGTCCTCCTCCACTGAAGTCGCACAGTCGCGGCGCCAGAGGGCGTCATGCCACCTCCGTGGTGGCGTCGCTGGTCGCCGGCTGGGTGGCCAGGACTAGGTCGGTGTTAACCGCCCTATTCCTTAGCCTCCTCGGCGTCTCCCTGGTCTCCGTCGCGGCCCTGACTGCGCCGGCGTTCATCCCTGGCACCCCCGTCCCTCCCTGGTAGACGGATGACCTGGAACAGAGAAGAAAGCTCCCTCTCTGCGACGCGCATCCGCTCCTGGTCGTGATGCCGGATAATGAGGCCTCCTGGTAGGAAGCTCTCGACGGCCATGGTTGTCGAGATGATCCTGCCTCCTCGGCGAGGGCGCCGCATTCTGTCCAGGACGACGCCCCGTTCAGAAGTTACAGGGCGCCCCGGCCTGTAGTACACGAGCAGCGCTTCGTGCGCCGGGTCGGTGTAGCCTTCGGAGAAGAAGAAGCCGTTAGGGGGGTCACGCCCGTTCCTGTACGGCTCCGTCTCCACCTCGATCTCCGGCTCCTCCTGCGGCAGCTCCGGCTCGGGTGCCGGGGTCTCCGGCACAGGTTCCAGCGTCTGCGGCTCCGTGTTGCTCTACAGTGTCGGTGTCATGCCGGTGAAGAGATCTCGGAGCAGGAGCCCGATCGCCACCGCCCGTTCTTCGGTCGTCATCGTATCCGCCTGGTTGTCCATCCTGGTCCTCCTGTAATAAACTCTGAAAGAGAAAGAGCGAGCACTGAGAAGTGCTCAGCTCAGACAAATGCTCTTCCGAAGTCGTACTAATAAGTGCAGCTGCCTGGTTAGCACTTGAGAAGTACTGAGCGCCTGGCAAGGAGAGAGAGAGAGCGCAGCGAGAGGCACGTGCGTCCTTTCACTTCGGCAGTCAGCTCGTCCTTGTCCTGTAGAACTGAATTGAGGTATCCCTTAAATTGCGCTGCAGAAGTTTCCAGATAGGACGCAATATAGTGCTGTAAGACTAACGAAAATAATTACAAACCAGTACATGAAAATCTTTACAAAAAATACAAAATAGTGAGGGAAATGGAGTCCAGAAAGAATATATTAAAATTTTCCAATTAATTAATAAAACAAAGGCTAAAAACAAATAAGAAAAATGACCAATGAAAAGACAGAAAAGCGCGGAAGAATGCACTTTCGGTACCAATCAAAAAGAAAGTTGCTGGTGACGTAAATAGTCATGTCAAGGTGATGCAACCAATCAACAAGCAAGAAAGAATGACGTAAGGCAGCGAAGAGGGGAAAGAAAAATAGGCAAGCAGTGTTCGTGTAACCTGTGACATGATTGCACGTCGAAGGAGACTTATAAATTAACGAAAAGCAACCAAACCGAAACAATTAAGGTAAGAACAACATATAACATAAATTCAGACAAATAAAAGAGGTACCGAAAATAGTAAAAATTACCAACAAATCGTACGTTCATGGACGCATGAACCACAGTGCGACTGCAAAATTATATGTGTAGAGTGCAACGTTTGCATTCACATATTTGTATGAGGTTATGATTCTGCTATTAAATGGAACTGTGCAAACATATTAATTTGCTGTGTCCTACTTTTAAACCTTGTACAACACTTTCAATTTCAGTGAGTAACTCATTCCCTTCTCTAGTTATTTGCAATGTGAGCACAACAGAAGGAGAAAGAATCATCGTTTAGCTAAGAAATCAAAAAGCGACCATAAATGCAGATTGACAAAAAAGAAATCGTCCTTGGTAGCAAAAGTGACTAAAATTGTTGATTCCCATGAGGCGGAAGAAGAACTGAGTGGACTAGCAAAACACATAGCCCCTTTGTCTGCTGTTTTATAAAGGCACTTCGTCAAAGCAGTGAACCAATGAAATTTGTGTCATCAAGCAATGTCTCTCCAGCAAACAAAAAACCTTTTTATTTTAAAATTGGCTATGCGTCACACCGACACAGGTAGGTCTTTTCGCGGTGATGGGATAGAAGAGGGCTAGGAGTGGGAAGCAAGCTCCGTGGCCTTAATTAAGATATTTTCCCAGCGTTTGCTGATGTGAAAATGGGAAAACACAGAACACAGTCTTCAGGACTGGCGGCAGTGGGGTTCAAACCCACTATCTCCCGAATGGAAGCTCACAGCAGCGCGCCCCTAACCGTACGGCCAACTCGCTCGGTTAAACAAGGAAACATACCACGGCATTACTTTCTACTAAAAATACAACATTATTCCCAAGACCACATTAACGAAACCGACCCCAGCTGAGGCCCAAAAAAAAAAAAATGCAGCAAGCATTATTATTCTCAGTAGGCGTAGGTAGAACTGTAACAAATGCACGAAGACGCATGCAATTTTTGATGGAGAAGGGCCAGGCGGTACTGATATACTTTATAGAGGAAGTGTAAACATAAAATTAACCGAAAGTCATCCAAGTGGAAATTTAACTCTATCTTAACAGATGAAAATACCGTATGAGTGAACACTTGGAACACTACTGTGGACTGTGCCGCGTGCATTCGTCCGTCTGGTAGTCTCTTTAGTGTGTGTTAGTTTCTTAGTGTATAGTCAAATAATAAATGATTTTTAATTGCATAATTACGCCGTACTTCTATGTAATTGTAATAGATGTGTATGTTGTTCCTTTGGTGAAAGTTTTATTCTATAGTCTAATATTGAATTAAAATCTCAAACTATTATTACTGCACTTAAATTGGTAAAACCTTTACCTCTCTGTGGAAATTCGCTCAGAAAGCATAAAAAAACTTACAACTTTGTAGCTTTTTTTGTTTTTTGTTTTGCAGTTTTCATACATATACCCCGCCGCCTCCTCCTCCCACTGCCCGCTATATCCCGCTAATTCAAGTTTAAAAAGTTCATTTAAAATCCGCATTGAACTGAGAAAATAATAGGGTCCACCAATTCAGTACAAAGCAATGCTATAAGATTAATTATAACGTTTAATAATTAATGAGACTGGTTTCGACGTGTATTCTGCATCATCTTCAGATGAACTTGAAAGCAGACAATAACATACTTAAACTTACAAAACAATGGGGGATACATATGATTGTACAATAATCTTATGAATGATTGGTAGAAATTGATTAAAACATGATCTGGAAACAATTCTTATAACACTAGCTTAAAATTTTTCTTGCTAAAAATATAGCACCGGGCGAGTTGGCCGTGCGCGTAGAGGCGCGCGGCTGTGAGCTTGCATCCGGGAGATAGTAGGTTCGAATCCCACTATCGGCAGCCCTGAAGATGGTTTTCCGTGGTTTCCCACTTTCACACCAGGCAAATGCTGGGGCTGAACCTTAATTAAGGCCACGGCCGCTTCCTTCCAACTCCTAGGCCTTTCCTATCCCATCGTCGCCATAAGACCTATCTGTGTCGGTGCGACGTAAAGCCCCTAGCAAAAAAAATATATAGCACCATTTCCTTTTGAAATAAGTATGACCTTATATGATACTGAGTGAAAGTCCTCTTGATGAAAATTCACCGAGTCTTGAATTGTGAAATAAAGAATATTAGGAGCTTCAGTCAAAGTCAATTTTCAAGCACTCATTGAAATACCAGTTTTTAAATGTATGTAATGTTCTTTCTTAAAATGACGTAACACATTTTTCAAATCTGGAAAGAACATGAAAATTTCAAGTTCTGCTTTCCGTTAACAATTTTAAAAATATTGGATATGTTGTCTATTTTCTAGGATAAAATACAGGTCTTCTCTAAATGAAAACAACCATTAAGAAAGCTATGGCTGGAGTTGGTCTGCTGCGGATTTTCCATTTTATTGAAAGTGAGGCGGAAAAGACACCATTTTGCCCCAGGGTCCTAGAAGGTATTCTTAGTTCAAGGTGGGACTTGAATCAAAAAGAAAGATGGGGGAGAAGTTAGAAAAATTGGGAAGAAAGAAAACAACTTAAAGTTTAAGTAAATATGAGACTCACCTCTGGCGGCGTGTGTGAACGTATGTTAGAGAAGACTAGTGATGTGCGCGAGTAACGCTTGGACTCGCGAGAATCGAGTCTGGCGAGTCCAAGCCTCGCCGAGTAACCCGTGCGAAGTACTCGAGTCTCCACTAAGGCTCTATAAGATGGGTATGCTTAGCCGCCATTTTGGTTCATACATGCGCAATGGGCCATGTGATCAAACTCTAGTTTCTCCTACGTGCGCTCGCTTCGTCACATCGAACGTATTGCTTTAAGCACCGCGTGCAGGGACAGCATAGTGCTATATTTGTGTGGATATTTATTACATAACGGTGGGTTGTTCTGCAGCTAATTGCAGTAATGTCTCTGCTGTGGGATACAGGTTGTTTGGATTCCCTTCTGGTCTGCATTATGCCTCCACTGCCTCTGCTACACCTTCTACTTCAACTGTTGACTTAAACCTGCATCCAGCTCCCAATGACATTACTACACGCCTTAATTCAGTCAGACTGATCATTCCATATTCAGTTCTGCCCACAAAGTCCGGCAACAGGAGTTCAAATTCCAAACACCACAGTTGCATTACTGTATTTGTCAAAACTGACTTCATATGACAGAAATAATTTGTTTAACGTCGTTGGCATTGCAGCAAATGCATTATTGAAAACCGAGATCTGTGGTTGGCCTAGATGCAGACAGAACTATGAGCTTTCTGACTCAAGCTCTGAAATATTCGTATTTTTTATTTGGCTTGTCTAAAGAAACCAAATTGTGAAGTTATGAAATGAATTTGCAACTATGAGGACTTATATAGGGTCTATAAGCATTGTATAATACATAATTCAAAATGGTGCAAATCTTTTTTTTTGCTAGGGGCTTTACGTCGCACCGACACAGATAGGTCTTATGGCGACGATAGGATAGGAAAGGACTAGGAGTTGGAAGGAAGCGGCCGTGGCCTTAATTAAGGAACAGCCCCAGCATTTGCCTGGTGTGAAAATGGGAAACCACGGAAAACCATTTTCAGGGCTGCCGATAGTGGGATTCGAACCTACTATCTCCCGGATGCAAGCTCACAGCCGCGCGCCTCTACGCGCACGGCCAACTCGCCCGGTGATGCAAATCTTGTAAAGGGGATAATTTTCAATGACAAATGTACCAATACATGTTCTCCAACATGCTGTAATTTAAAAGAAAAATTGTTAGACACTTCTTCAAAATTCGATAGTATGCTGTTGTGTACTTTAACAAAAATGTACGGGATGGAATATTATTGTTTTTTAAATACTGTAATAAAAGGAGACAGTATATTTGTAAAATATTACTTAAATATATTTCTTTTTAAATGTGCTGCCTGGACAAGTTAACCAATGTTGCAGCCTTTTGAAGTATAATAAGGTGAGTTATGTTAAGAAATAATACTACTTCTTCTCAAACCAGAGGAATCTCTGTAAAGGAAAAAAGAAGTACTCTTAACTTTTTCAAAGTCAAAAATTTTCAATATTCTCCACACCTCATGGGTCACTCCCCTTGCAAGTCACTGGTAACTGGTTATCAGTGCAATATTTCAGGTTGGGAGAGCAGATTCAGCTATAGAAGTAGTTACTCTATTCCTGCTTACTTCCCGAATATAATTTATAATAACATAACATTTGTTTCATGAATGTTCGGTTGAATAAACTAAAATCCATTTTTTTTTTTTTTTTGCTATTGGCTTTACGTCGCACAGATACAGATATGTCTTATGACGACAATGGGACAGGAAAGAGCTAGGACTGGGAAGGAACTGGCCGTGGCCTTAATTAAGGTACAGCCCCAGCATTTGCCTGGTGTGCAAATGGGAAACCACGGAAAACCATCTTCAGGGCTGCCGACAGTGGGGTTCGAACCTACTATCTCCCGAATACTGGATTCTGGCCGCACTTAAGCGACTGCAGCTATCGAGCTTGGTAAAATCCTGTGTTCATTACAACTGCATAAGTAGATGAGATTCATAACACTCGCCAAAAATTAAGTTTATTTTACACATAGAATGTCTTTTTTAAAATACTGGTAAATAAGAAAAGGGACTAAATTTTAGAAGAAAGAAATAAACTTAAAGAATCCCAGTTACTTGCGTGTGTTCATCTTCGTACAGCACGTTTCAGCGTTATTTTTGTTCGAAGAATATTTTTCTTATTATTTCGACGACATTGAAAATAGCGCTGAATCAATTTCACGCAAGTATGAAATACCGATTGAGATCATATGGTATCACAATTTATATATCTTCGACACTGACCGATTACCACGTCAAATTCCACGATTTAAGAATGACAGTAGACTATATCAATACCACGGTGTCCCTCATTTCATTTGACGGTACGGCGGCGCATAGCGTACGAACAACTTATTCTACTTATCGATAATATAATAATAACCGATTTACTAGTAATCTATTTTTGCTAATATTTATCCAGTGAGAGTACATGCCTAGTTTGTTTGTTTATTAAAAGGCAAATTATCAACGACCTTGTTTTTACAGTCACCGTCTCGAGTAAAAATTACACAATAATGTACCAAATATACTAATATTTATGATGAGTAACCGTATGAGTAATACTGAGAATGAGTATTTGTATAATATGTTTGTTTAGCATTACTTTCTAGCGTGGTGAACAGTAAAAAAAGAGGGATATACAAGGCTAGGGCGGTCAACTGCCTTACCAACGCAGTGCAAGAATGAACCATAATGGCGGGCGAGCATACCTGGTCTTTAGAGAGCCCTAGTCTCCACTGTGACGTCACGATCCATAACAGCGACCTGTTGCCGAGCAGTCGGAGGAAATGCCCCAATCATTAAGTACTATTACAACAGCTACGTAAATGATGACCATAACGTGAAACACGCGAGTGTATGACCGTAACTTATTTGTTTCGAAATACCATTCGTTTAGTTTTTTACACAATGTTCTTCCTTTTCTCCTTCGTCTATATTTAGTTGGGCGCGCTCATTGCAGCACCTATGTAGCGTAACGGGTAGTGTTACTAACTCCCATCCTTGGAAGCCTGGGTTCGATTCCCGGTACCGCCAGAAATTTTAGAATGTCCGGAAGGCTGGTATGTGATTGAAATGGTACATGCAGTTCACCTGCAATGGGGGTTTTCCCGAAAGGAGCTGCACCACCTCGGGATGAGGATATGAGTTTGCATATTTGCATTATATCGCCCAGTAGGTTAGCCTTTGGTAACTTGAGATACGGAGTAAAGATTAGGAACATGATTTAACTATTCATTGTAGGCTTCCTTCCCTCTTCTTGTCTATCCCTCCCAATCTTCCCATCCCCCACCAAGGCCCTTGTTCAGCATAGCAGGTGAGGCCGCCTGGGCAAGGTACTGGTCATTCTCCCCAGTTGTATCCCCGACCCATTGTCTCACGCTCCAGGATACTGCCCTTGAGGCGGTAGAGGTGGGATCCCTGGCTGAATCCGAGGGAAAAACCAACCCTGGAGGGTAAGAGATTAAGAAAGAAAGATAGCAATCTAGCTGTATCCCTATTTCTTCTTCTTCTTCTTCTTCTTAATCTGCTTAGCCTCCAGGTTCGGTTTTTCCCTCGGACTCAGCGAGGGATCCCACCTCTACCACCTCAAGGGCAGTGTCCTGGAGCTTCAGACTTTGGGTCGGGGGATACAACTGGGGAGGATGACCAGTACCTCGCCCAGGCGGCCTCACCTGCTATGCTGAACAGGGGCCTTGGCGGGGGATGGGAAGATTGAAAGGGATAGGCAAGGAAGAGGGAAGGAATCGGCCGTGGCCTTAAGTTAGGTACCATCCAGGCATTTGCCTGGAGGAGAAGTGGGGAAACCACGGAAAACCACTTCCAGGATGGCTGAGGTGGGAATCGAACCCACGTCTACTCTGAGTGGACCCCGTTCCAGCCCTCGTACCACTTTTCAAATTTCGTGGCAGTGCCGGGAATCTAACCCGGACCTCCGGGAGTGGCAGCTAATCATGCTAACAACTACACCACAGAGGCGGACCATCCCTATTTCACATTAAAAATATCTTAACATAGTCGCTAGTTACGTAGATTCATCTGAACACACTGCAGACAATTGACAGTGCGAGACGCAAGGTTCGGTAAGGGGCGCAATGTTCACACAATTGTAGAGGTCAGATATACCACACACAGCTTTAAAAGCTTTACGGTCAGGTATTCTTTGTATAGTCACGAGCGTACAATAATGCCCTTTATAATATAAATAGATTAGTCGAAAATGTACATTTGTCCTGCCTGATCTCTACAATTTCACACTGTGCGCCGGTAAAATGAAATGGCGTATGGCTGTTAGTGCCGGGAGTGTCCGATGACATGTTCGGCTCGCCAGATTCAGGTCTTTCGATTTGACACCGGTAGGCGCCCTGCTCGTCATAATGAGGATGAAATGATGATGAAGACAACACACACACCCACCCCCCGTGTCGGCAAAATTAACCAATGATGGTTAAAATTCGTGACCCTGCCGCGTATCGAACCCGCGACCCCTGTGATCAAAGGCCAGCACGCTAACCATTTAGCCATAGAGCCGGACTGTAGCTCATAAGCACCTGAGTCCACACATTCCTTAGTTTACGTTACAATATGATTTTGTTGTGTAGGCCTATACATTCATGTAAATACGGCATAATGTACATCAGTTTGTACATTATATCACTGTGCATTATTTGGAAACGGACCCAATACTTGTCCTTGGCCTACCTAAAATATTAAGCACCGTGTTGTTTCCATACACGGCTCGCAGATAACGCTGCCAGCGTCCTCGGCCTCGAGTCCGGACTCGAGTACCTCGAGTTTTACGATCCCAGACTCGAGTCTTCGCGAGTCCATTCGCAGCCCATCACTAGAGAAGACGCTGAGAGTCGTAAGACACAGAGACCAGTTCGTACTTGTGTTGTGGTAGAAGGGAGGGGAAGGGCAAGATGGAGGGAGTGGGAGAATAAGTAGAGACGGTGGAGAGTTAGAGTAGGGATGGGGAAGGAGGAAGAGGGGAATTAGGTAGGGTGATGTGGTGAATGAGCATGACGTGAAAACGTATTATGTATATTTTGAAGAACTAATTTGCTATTGGAGATTTTTCTAAACGTAAAAAGTGCAATCAGGAAATCAAGTCATATTTTTGGTTTCTCAGAAATGTCATTGAGATTTAAACCTGACAATTCAGGTCAGGACAGGTTTTCTTTCTTTCAAACGTCTCCCCCATCTTTCTTTTCGCCTCAGGCCCCACCCTGAATGAGAATACCTTCTAGCACCCTGGGGCAAAATGGTGTCTTTTCCGCCTCACTTTCACATGTCACACATAAAATAAATACAAAATTTAATCCACCTTCTCAATACTTAACAATCATGCGATGTTTACAAAATCATTACAATATACTATTACAAGGTACTAGTTTCGGTCCTATAAGGGCCATCATCAGGCTAGCCAAGATACATATGTATATACCATAGTCCTAAAACAGAGTTATGCGTTGAGATGAAAGATAAAAGAATGGATTGGGGATGTGGTGGAATGATATACATATAAAAAGGTGAATATATGAACTGTTGTAGATGTAGCAATGTTATGTTGATCAGTGACAAATAAAATATTTTGATATATGTCTCATAAGATTACATATTAATCAACAATTATCTCAAAAATGAATAAAATAAGCTCTATTTGACGAATAGTCTCAGGTTGCATATTTAAAAATTTGGGTTATGCCGGATTTTAAACAATGTCCAATGTTTCTATTAAGTTCTAGAAGGTATGAAGTTCAACATTGGCGCAGAGGGAATTATTTTGCGTGATGTCCAGTAAATCCATAACAGAGGTTAAATGTTGATAAAACTGTTGGACATATCTTGTGATATATTGAAATCTTGCTGTGTTACAAAGGAATATTCCCAATTCAATAGGAACCAAATGAACCTTGCGCGCAATGTGAAACAAGCTTTTGCTGCTCTGTTAGTTGCACTCAGTGGGCTTGGCAGACTGGTATGTGATAGCAACTTCTGGCTCGGTGAGGAAAGCAACGGGAAACTACCTCACTCCTCATTTCCCTAGTATGCCTCTTCAGTGACGCCTAGGCTATTTATGACAGCTGTTGGCGGAACTGTGGAGGATCAAACCAGCCTTCGGGCTGAATACCCAACATACAACATCGTTATTTTATACATGTGAAATTGGGATACTTTCAGTAGAGTGCAAGCCACAGAACAGCTGATAACTACATGTTACGCAATGGAGGCACACGACCTTCGCACAGAGTATTGTGAGTAACTGCGAGTCGGTCAGTCAGCCTGACATTTCTGCTTCAGCCTTCGTGCAGTGAAGAGTGAATTGCAGAATGGCCAAGAGCGCGCTGCTCAGCAGAGAGCTGCCCGACATAGAGGTATGTTTTGTTTTGTTCAGCATTTAAGCGTAATATTTGCAGTTAATATTTATTACTCAATCATCGTCCTTAGCGATATATATATTAACTCACGTAACGTGAAAGGATTCTGAAGACAAGGGTATGATGGTTCGATTCTGGGCTACATTGATTTTCAACACTCGTCCCGAGTGAGGTATTTCCACACTCATTTCAAGAATTGTTTAGATAATATCTTCTATCGGAACCAGTGCATAATTATTAATCCTAGCACTAAATAATTACAAGGACTTGCCGCTCACTCCCGGTGCTCAAAGTCGCAGGATCGAGCACAGTCGGATGTCATTTAAATATGCTCAACTAAAATTGGGCATTTCGATCCGACGTCGCCCTCGCAATTACTTTTCTGGTTTTTTCTCATAATCTCAATGAATATAGTAGAGTGACCACCTACTGATTTCGCATTGTGAGACGCGAGTGCCTCGGCATCTAGGCTTCCCAAACTGTATTATTATTATTATTATTATTATTATTATTATTATTATTATTATTATTATTATTAAATAATAGTCGGGCTCATTGGCTGAATGGTCAGAGCCCTGTCCTTCGGTTGAAAGGACCCTGGGTTCGATTGCTGGATGGTCCAGCAATTTTAACTTTTTGCATATTCTTAGAGAGAATGAGGAAACCCCGGAAAAGTAACTGCGTATGATTAATTCCTTTAGCTCAGGGACTAGGTGTTTTGTTCGTCTTAATACACACCTTCATCTACGTACAACGCACCACACTATCAACCTCCACAGAAACATGCAATAGTGAATAACTCCTTCCTAATACGGTTGGCGCTTAAATAACAGCAGACCCTTTTTAGATAATAATAATAATAATAATAATAATAATAATAATAATAATAATAATAATAATAATAATAATATATTTCTTATTCTTCTTCTTGGCCTATTTCGCCAATTTACTGGGGTCGGCACTAGATGAAATTTGACCCAGTTTTACGGCCGGATTGCTTTCCTAATGCCAATTGTATGTGGAAGACTGTATTCATTATTGTATGATTTTGTGGAGATTGGTAGTATGGTGTGTTGTCTCTAGATGGAGAGAAGTGTTTTAAGACGAACACAAACACTCAGTCCCCGAGCTAAAGAAATTAACCGTACGTAGTTAAAATCCTCGATCCGGCCGGGAATCGAACTCAGGGCCCTCTGAACCGAAGACCAGTACTACACTGACTATTCGTTCAAGAAGCCGAATAATAAATAATAATAATAATAATAATAATAATAATAATAATAATAATAATAATAATAAACTCCTTGGCTGAATGGTCAGCGTTGAGACCTTCGGTTTAGAGGGTCCCGAGTTCGATTCCCGGATGGGTGGGGGATTTTAATCACGTTTGTTAATTCTTCTGGCTCGGAGACCGGGTTTTAGTGTTTGTTCCTCTTCATATTCAGACAACACACTACACTACCAACCACCACAGAAACACACAATAGTGATTAGGCCTACATCCCTCCATATAGGGTTGGCGTGAGGAAGGGCATCCGGCCGTGAAACAGGGCCAAATTCACATGTGCGACACAGTTCGGACCCGCGACCCCACAGATGTGGGAAAAGCGGTATAATAATAATAATAATCATAATAATAATAATAATAATAATAATAATAATAATAATAATAATAATAATAATAATAATAATATGTGTTTTGTGTCCCTTCATCATCTTAACAATCGTAAGTTGTTCCGTAAGTTTGCTCTGTTTCTTAACGTGACAGTAAATATTTTACAGCTTCTCTTGCATTTTACCACTGCCGGCCGACTGTACCGGTACCGGTATTCGATCCCACAATCTAGGGTATAGGCAACTACCGAATAAGTTACGCCACATCTTATAACAACACTGATCATTTCCAGCAGATAAAGTAAAAAGAAACCTTATTTTAGGAGGCTAAGGCAAGAATTTTACATTGTCCACATCCATTAAGTGTTATTCTATTTAACTGGCAGATATTGCAGTAAAGTTGCTCTCGTTTGCAGAGGTGGCATACGTCCATCATTCATGGTCTTTCTTAATTCAATTCTTTGCAAATAATGGCCTGTTATTTCTGCCACTTAATGAATCCAAGAATTCGGAACTCTTCCACTAAGCAATTCATTTAAGAGACCTTCTAATAGTCATATGATGAACTCGCGTGCCTGTTACTTCCAGAAATGATGCTACAAATTTTGCTTCCATACCACCAGACGTCCTTTACCGTTCATTTTACTTGACTGGTTTACAATTCTGTCTTCACGAACATATCTTCTCATGACGCCATAAGCATTGTATTTACAAGAATATTCAGTAATTTGATTATATTTTATCTAGAACATCCTTTTTCATGATAGGTTTAGGAAATTGTATTTGTTCTAATGCTGTACTGTATTTCTTGCCCTCCATTCTCTGTATTACAAATCACAGAGGCAAATGTAAGCAATAGAGACTTACCAGAGCGACTAAAGCTCAGCAATTAATGCAACTCAGTAACCGAGGAAGTGGTCCTTTGCCGCAGTGACCTAACTCTAAAGATGCCCACTTTTCTTGACAGATCAGAATAATTCTGGACGTCAGAGGTAAATGATCGTAAGTGACATTTCACTAACTTCACAGGAGAGCAGAAAGAATCAACTGAGGTACATATTTTGCTACCTTTAAACCAATTCGAATTGACAGTTCTGACCATGGTAAACTATCGTACCGGACGAGTTGCCCGTACGGTTAGGGGCGCGCAGCTGTGAGCTCGCATCCGGGAGATAGTGGGTTCGAACCCCACTGTCAGCAGCCCTGAAGATGGTTTTCTGTGGTTTCCCATTTTCACACCAGGCAAATGCTGAGGATGTAGCCTAATTAAGGCCACGGCCGCTTCCTTCCCATTCCTAGGCCTTTCCTGTCCCATCGTCACCATAAGACCAATCTGTGTCGGTGCGACGTAAAGCAAATAGGAAAAAAAAGCTATCGTATCAGCCAATACGATAAGCAGCGCGGCGGTCGGCGTAATGTTGAACTGTTACCATTGTCTAGAGCTGGTTTCTCCTTCCACATTCGGTAGTATCACATAAGTTATCTTCATTCCTGCGAAACATACACATACAACTGCGGCTTGGAATGTGTCGCCTGGCTGAAGTGATGCGTGATGTCACCAGTCAGACAGCACTGGCACTGCCTTCGTGACGTACAGACAATGTAATCTAGGTGGCGTTGGTACAGGCCGTCTGTACAAGGTCTATTGACGTCCGAAACGGGGGAGGAGCTTACAGTCAGCTGTTTCCAATATGGCGGCGAGATAGTGACGGGAAGTAAACAGGACAGTGATCGGGTGTGCGTCTGTAGGATTTATTAAGTGTTCAAAATGTCTTTGGTGTCGTATGCGCAACTGTTGAGAGTTGTCGGAGATTTCACGCGTCCGTTAGTGGAAGGGGAAGAAATATTAAAGCGTAATTACTTGATATGTGTAGGTAAAAAGTTTGAAACAGAAGATGAAATTGGTGTTGTAGCGTTGTGTTTACAATCATCTCACATCGATTCAAAACCCTACAAAGTTAATGTTGTCTTGAACAAGGGGGTGAAAATGTGAAGTGCAACTGTACGTGTAAAGCGGGTTTGTCCGAGAAATGTTACCGTTGACACGTTAATTCACCTTAACAGTTAAGATACTGTAATTTTCCACTATTAGGGGTTTTGAGTAATTCAGGTGAACTCATAATAGATCCCAGGGAATCACTGGAGAGGTGGAGGGAATATTTTGAACATCTTCTCAATGTAAAAGGAAATCATCATGGTGGTGTTGCAAACAGCCAAGCTCATGGGGAGGAGGAAAAGGATGTTGGTGAAATTATGCTTGAGGAAGTGGAAAGGATAGTAAATAAACTCCATAAGGCAGCAGGAATAGATGAAATTAGACCTGAAATGGTGAAGTACAGTGGAAAGGCAGGGATGAAATGGCTTCATAGAGTAGTAAAATTAGCGTGGAGTGTTGGTAAGGTACCTTCAGATTGGACAAAAGCAGTAATTGCACCTATCTATAAGAAAGGGAACAGGAAGGATTGCAACAACTATCGAGGTATCTCATTGATTAGTATACCAGGCAAAGTATTCACTGGCATCCTGGAAGGGAGGGTGCGATTATTCGTTGAGAGGAAGTTGGATGAAAACCAGTGTGGTTTCAGACCACAGAGAGGCTGTCAGGATCAGATTTTCAGTGTGCGCCAGGTAATTGAACAATGCTACGAGAGGAATAGGCAGTTGTGTTTATGTTTCGTAGATCTAGAGAAAGCATATGACAGGGTACCGAGGGAAAAGATGTTAGCCATACTAGGGGACTATGGAATTAAAAGTAGATTATTAAAAGCAATCAAAGGCATTTATGTTGACAATTGGGCTTCAGTGAGAATTGATGGTAGAATGAGTTCTTGGTTCAGAGTACTTACAGGAGTTAGACAAGGCTGTAATCTTTCACCTTTGCTGTTTGTAGTTTACATGGATCATCTGCTGAAAGGTATAAAATGGCAGGGAAGGATTCAGCTAGGTGGAAATGTAGTAAGCAGTTTTGCCTATGCTGACGACTTGGTCTTAATGGCAGACTGTGCCGAAAGCCTGCAGTCTAATATCTTGGAACTTGAAAATAGGTGCAATGAGTATGGTATGAAAATTAGCCTCTCGAAGACTAAATTGATGTCAGTAGGTAAGAAATTCAACAGAATCGAATGTCAGATTGGTGATACAAAGCTAGAACAGGTCGATAATTTCAAGTATTTAGGTTGTGTGTTCTCCCAGGATGGTAATATAGTAAGAGAGATTGAATCAAGGTGTAGTAAAGCTAATGCAGTGAGCTCGCAGTTGCGATCAGCAGTATTCTGTAAGAAGGAAGTCGGCTCCCAGACGAAACTATCTTTACATCGGTCTGTTTTCAGACCAACTTTGCTCTACGGGAGCGAAAGCTGGGTGGACTCAGGATATCTTATTCATAAGTTAGAAGTAACAGACATGAAAGTAGCGAGAATGATTGCTGGTACAAACCGGTGGGAACAATGGCAGGAGGGTGTTCGGAATGAGGAGATAAAGGCTAATTTAGGAATGAACTCGATGGATGAAGCTGTACGCATAAACCGGCTTCGGTGGTGGGGTCATGTGAGGCGAATGGAGGAGGATAGGTTACCTAGGAGAATAATGGACTCTGTTATGGAGGGTAAGAGAAGTAGAGGGAGACCAAGACGACGGTGGTTAGACTCTGTTTCTAACGATTTAAAGATAAGAGGTATAGAACTAAATGAGGCCACAACACTAGTTGCAAATCGAGGATTGTGGCGACGTTTAGTAAATTCTCAGAGGCTTGCAGACTGAACGCTGAAAGGCATAACAGTCTATAATGGTAATGTATGTATCAACGAGCTAGAATAACATAGAGAGGCGGAAGCGCTGCCTGGGTGAAGCTAATAGAACGAAAGTCCGCCATGTTTCCGGTTGTCACACAACCAAGGGTGCATGGCCTTTAAATGACGAAAAGTGTAGAAAATACGCATTTTAGAATCACTGGGGGAGAATTAAAGACCGTTGCCGATAGCTTGAAGCATTAAAGCGAATACCGCCACTTCATCATATTGCGGCACGAGGCCAACATCACGATCAGTTGATTGTAGGGTAGTTCGAAATCATCGCACAGTGACATACGAATAGGCCTCGAAATCGGAACAAGAGCGTTACCCTGCTTGGCTGTTGTGGTTACGCGTAAATTAGAATAAAAATGATGGACGTAAATATTTATGACAGAAATCCTTAAAATGAATGGGACCTACAATAGGTTACAACCTCATTCTGTTCATATTTTTAAAATTATTGCATCCTCATGAGTACTGTGTTCCTTTCTTAATCTGTTTACCCTCCGTGTTGGTTCTTCCCACGGACTCAGCGACGGATCCCACCTCTACCACCTCAAGGACAGTGTTCTGGAGCGTGAGACATTGGGTCGGGGGATACAAATGTGAGGGAGGGCTGCACCTGCTATGCTGAACAGGAGCCTTGTGGTGGGGGGAGAAGGAAGCGGCCGTGGCCTTTAGTTAGGTACCATCCCGGCATTTGCCTGGATGAGAAGTGGGAAACCACGGAAAATCACTTCGAGGATGGCTGAGGTGGGAGTCGAACCCACTTCTACTCAGTTGACCTCCCCAGGCTGATAGAATCCCGTTCCAACCCTCGTGCCCCATTTCAAATTTCTTGGCGGAGCCGGGAATCGAACCCGGGCAGCTGCTCACGCTAACTAGTACACCACAGTGCTGGCCCATGAATACTTTAACACAATAATCGTTTAGTGTAATTATTTATTACAATATAGTGGGGATATCATGTTTCTCCCATTACCATATCATACTGGGATTACTAGCTGAGAGGTAAACTTGAAAGTTGTCCGTTATGAAGTGTGGCATAGTTTTAAAAACCAAGGCAACAGACATGTACAATAAAGGCTGTATACATTTCAAAAATAGCAGTAAAATACTGTATTTACCATACTTGGTGTACGTTTGAACGAAATAAGTGGGTTTTTTTTTTGTGGTTACGTTTTCTTGGTTGTGGGCGCTCCATTTCCTTTATTTGTAAATGTGAATGAAAATTAAATAGGGCTGGAAATGTACAGAGCATAAGTAACTGAATTGAGTGGGATACAATTTATCTTTTTTCGCCCTCACAACGCATTGTTCCGTTAATTCCTTGTTATTTAAACGAAATCTGAAACAAAATTCGACAAATAATTACCGTGGCTATCCGTACTTTCGCTAAGTAAATAATAAAATGGATTTAATTACAAAAAAAAATAATACAAAAAGGCATCTCGGCTATAATTCAGTAATACTTACTTAAAGTACGATATATCCTTGGTTTTATTACTCCGATTAGAACAACAATACGCTGAGCTTACGGCTGGCATTCTTGAAAGCGAGAATCTATGTTTTCACTTCTTAAAACTTGGGGAATTAAATTGGCATGCACGATCTCCCTATCACCTCAACATATGCTCTCGCGCCAATTCGCTTTGTTTTGACAACCGCTAACATGGCTGCCCCTTATCAACTTGCTTCAAGCAGGGAGCGCTGATGACAGGCTTACAGCCCCTCTATGTTATTCTAGCTCGTTGGTATGTATGTATGTATGTATGTAGAGGTTATGGAGTGATTTCGTGTTGATTTGGTCCATGCCAAAGCCTTAGCCAGGTGACGGGGGAGTTACCTGTTTTGTAAACTGTAATCTTGAGGAAGAAAGAAAATAATAATTCTACTAAGTACATGTTGTAAAGCAAATAAATCCTAGGCTTTATACAGGCATGTGTTGGAACAGCCCACATAAACTTAATGTTCTTCCATTTTTACCAACAGCACAAAAGTTAGAACTTAGAACCGACAATAATAAGTATAAAAATTATAACTACCTACAGTATATGCAGAGCAAAGTTGGAAAATTATAATTTAAGAGTACTATAACCTCTACAGTCACAGCTGTTTGGGGTTGAAGAATACTTGGTTTGTCCTATTCTACCAAATAATTAGGTTATGGCTTCTAATTTATGATGACCGGGCGAGTTGGCCGTGCGGTTAGGAACCTGCAGCTGTGAGCTCGCATCCGGGAGATAGTGGGTTCAAACCCCACTGTCGGCAGCCCTGAAGATGGTTTTCCATGGTTTCCCATTTTCACACCAGGCAAATGCTGGGGCTGTTCCTTAATGAAGGCCACGGCCGCTTCCTTCCCATTCCTAGACCTTTCCTGTCCCATCGTCGCCATAAGACCTAACTGTGTCGGTGTGACGTAAAACAAATAGCAAGAAAAGCTAATTTATGATGGCAAAATACTACATATTTTCTTTCGTTGATAGAAGTATTTTATAGGCAATTTAAATGCAGTGCTTAATTACTACCAGTTAAAGATATTACTCACATGTAGACAGTTAATTTACTGTCTGCTGTTACACATATGAAGAAGTTTACAAAGAGCGGATTACATTCTATGTGCGGCACAGAAGTATTAGGCTACAAGTTTATCGGTATTTTTGATGTAGCTAAATCTTTGTGAATACAAATTAGAGACAATAACTATCAATGAGTACAATAAACAGTACCGGTACCTACGCTGTGGAAAGAAGTCGTCTTCACGAGAATGCAGACTGCACACTGTCATGTATCGCGTAACGCGTTTTCCAATTGACAGCGCGGAAACCCATCTTTCTCTCTGAACGTTTTGTACAGGAAAGTAGTGAAGAGATTTCGCATCCGTTTTATACGATTTGCAAACGTATACAGAGCAGTACCTCCTCAAATTTGATAATTTTCTTTCTGTTTCCATCACGACGTCAATGCTTCGCCAAGTAAATAAACCTCACCAGTCACTATGTTGCAACTTCAACATTCTACCGGGTGGCTGCGCCATCCAACTTTTCTGACGTCAATATCGTTGCCTACGCTATAATACAAGGCCTTGAAATGCACTCGTGGAAACGGGTTGCTTCCTAGTTCACCATTCAGCCGCTAGGATCGCGTTCTTGCCCCCTTGCATTCGCATGGCCATATATGTCAATAAGTAAATTATATCCTAAATAAAAAGAACTGAATATTTTTGCGAGTATTGACAGTACTTTATTTATAGAGCGGTGCTGCGTTGGCTTGGATATGTCATTGAAGTTTCAAAACTTTCCTTTTGAGGGGCTTCTTATCAAGTTTCAAAACTTTCTCTCTTCAAATCAAAATCAAATCAATCAATACTGATCTGCATTTAGGGCAGTCGCCCAGGTGGCAAATTCCCTATCTGTTGCTTTCCTAGCCTTTTCCGAAATGATTTCAATGAAATTGGAAATTTATTGAACATCTCCCTTGGTAAGTTATTCCAATCCCTAACTCCCCTTCCTATAAATGAATATTTGCCCCAGTTTGTCCTCTTGAATTCCAACTTTATCTTCATGTTGTGATCTTTCCTACTTTTATAAACGCCATTCAAACTTATTCGTCTACTAATGTCATTCCACGACATCTCTCCGCTGACAGCTCGGAACATACCACTTAGTCGAGCAGCTCTTCTTCTTTCTCTCAATTCTTCCCAACCCAAACATTGCAACATTTTTGTAACGCTACTCTTTTGTCGGAAATCACTCAGAACAAATCGAGCTGCTTTTCTTTGGATTTTTTCCAGTTCTTGAATCAGGTAATCCTGGTGAGGGTCCCATACACTGGAACCATACTCTAGTTGGGGTCTTACCAGAGACTTATATGCCCTCTCCTTTACATCCTTACTACAACCCCTAAACACCCTCATAACCATGTGCAGAGATCGGTACCCTTTATTTACAATCCCATTTATGTGATTACCCCAATGAAGATCTTTCCTTATATTAACACCTAGATACTTACAATGATCCCCAAAAGGAACTTTCACCCCATCAACGCAGTAATTAAAACTGAGAGGACTTTTCCTATTTGTGAAACTCACAACCTGACTTTTAACCCCGTTTATCAACATACCATTGCCTGCTGTCCATCTCACAACATTTTCGAGGTCACGTTGCAGTTGCTCACAATCTTGTAACTTATTTATCACTCTATAGAGAATAACATCATCCGCAAAAAGCCTTACCTCCGATTCCACTCCTTTACTCATATCATTTATATATATAAGAAAACATAAAGGTCCGATAACACTGCCCTGAGGAACTCCCCTCTCAACTATTACAGGGTCAGACAAAACTTCACCTACTCTAACTCTCCGAGATCTATTTTCTAGAAATATAGCAACCCATTCAGTCACTCTTTTGTCTAGTCCAATTGCACTCATTTTTGCCAGTAGTCTCCCATGATCCACCCTATCAAATGCTTTAGATAGGTCAATCGCGATACAGTCCATTTGACCTCCAGAATCCAAGATATCTGCTATATCTTGCTGGAATCCTACAAGTTGAGCTTCAGTGGAATAATCTTTCCTAAAACCGAATTGCCTTCTATCGAACCAGTTATTAATTTCACAAACATGTCTAATATAATCAGAAAGAACGCCTTCCCAAAGCTTACATACAATGCATGTCAAACTTACTGGCCTGTAATTTTCAGCTTTATGTCTATCACCCTTTCCTTTATACACAGGGGCTACTATAGCAACTCTCCATTCATCTGGTATAGCTCCTCTGACCAAACAATAATCAAATAAGTACTTCAGATATGGTACTATATCCCAACCCATAGTCTTTAGTATATCCCCAGAAATCTGATCAATTCCAGCCGCTTTTCTAGTTTTCAAATTTTGTATCTTATTGTAAATGTCATTGTTATCATATGTAAATTTTATTACTTCTTTGGTCTTAGTCTCCTCCTCTATCTCGACATTATCCTTGAAACCAACAATCTTTACATACTGCTGACTGAATACTTCTGCCTTTTGAAGATCTTCACATACACACTCCCCTTGTTCATTAATTATTCCTGGAATGTCCTTCTTGGAACCTGTTTCTGCCTTAAAATACCTATACATACCCTTCCATTTTTCACTAAAATTTGTATGACTGCCAATTATGCTTGCCATCATGTTATCCTTAGCTGCCTTCTTTGCTAGATTCAATTTTCTAGTAAGTTCCTTCAATTTCTCCTTACTTCCACAGCGATTTCTAACTCTATTTCTTTCCAGTCTGCACCTCCTTCTTAGTCTCTTTATTTCTCTATTATAATAAGGTGGGTCTTTACCATTCCTTACCACCCTTAAAGGTACAAACCTGTTTTCGCATTCCTCAACAATTTCTTTAAACCCATCCCAGAGTCTGTTTACATTTTTATTTTCCGTTTTCCACCGATCATAGTTACTTTTTAGAAACTGCCTCATGCCTGCTTTATCAGCCATATGGTACTGCCTAACAGTCCTACTTTTAAGACCTTCCTTTCTATCACATTTATTTTTAACTACCACAAAAACAGCTTCATGATCACTAATACCATCTATTACTTCAGTTTCCCTATAGAGCTCATCTGGTTTTATCAGCACCACATCCAGGATATTTTTCCCTCTGGTTGGTTCCATCACTTTCTGAATCAGTTGTCCTTCCCATATTAAATTATTTGCCATTTGTTGGTCATGCTTCCTGTCGTTCGCATTTCCTTCCCAATTTACATCTGGCAAATTCAGATCTCCCGCTACAATCACATTTCTTTCCATGTCGTTTCCCACATAGCTGACTATCCTATCAAATAATTCCGAATCCGCGTCAGTGCTACCCTTTCCCGATCTGTACACTCCAAATATATCAAGTTGCCTATTATCTTTAGAAATGAGCCTTACACCTAGAATTTCATGTGTCTCATCTTTAACTTTTTCATAGCTTACAAATTCTTCTTTCACCAGAATGAACACTCCCCCTCCCACCCTTCCTATCCTATCTCTACGATACACACTCCAGTGCCGTGAGAAAATTTCTGCATCCATTATATCATTTCTCAGCCATGATTCAACTCCTATTACAATATCAGGTAAATATATATCTATTCAATTACTTAATTCTATTCCTTTCTTTACAATACTTCTACAGTTCAACACTAACAATTTTATGTCATCCCTACTTGATTTCCAGTTCCCTGTTCCCTTATCACCGCTCCCTAGGCCATCCCGTTTCCCTGAATGTACCTCCCTATTACCCTTCCAAACAAATTTCCTAACTTATATGTACCACTGCGGTTTAAATGAAGGCCATCTAAGCGCAGATCCCTATCTCCTACCCACCCATTAGGATCTAGAAATTTCACTCCCAGTTTCCCACATACCCACTCCATAGTCTCATTTAAATCCCCAATCACCCTCCAGTCAGTATCCCTCCTACACAGTATTCCACTAATAACAATCTCCGCTTTCTTAAACTTCACCCGTGCTGCATTTACCAGATCCCACACATCTCCAACTATGTTGGTACTTATATCAGCTTGCCTTACGTTGTTGGTACCAACGTGAAACACTACCACCTTCTCCTTCCCCTCCTCCCTCTCTTCTACTTTCCGCAACATCTGCCTCAACCTACTTCCTGGATAACATTCTACCCTGGTTCTAATTCCTCCACACACTTCCCCCACGCGTCTAACAATGGAATCCCCCATGACCAGAGCCTCAACCCTCCCCACCTCATCTGATCCCCTCCCCTCCTGGTCAGCCCTATCTTCTCTCACTGCTGCAGAAGCTACTTCCTCCTCCCTTTTCTCCTTTTCTCTCTTTCTCCCTTTTCTCTCTTCTACTTGAGTGGCTCAAAGCAATGTTGTCTAACAGAGGTCTCAGAAATTTTCATAGTAGAAAAAGAGGTGGTTTGTCGCCTTTACACTTTCTACACTTAATTTCACTGTTGAACATGTCTTTCGGAAAAATAAACGTACACCTTTTAGTAACTCTCTTCGGGGCAAGTACTGCGTAGCGGAGGTGACAAATTCCGTCGTTCACTGCAGAAGTGCCACAGACGATGATTTTCGGTATCTGAGGGCTCCTCGATCTATGTTCTAAACAGCCTTCACGGTCTGTTTTTTTCTTTTGCCACACGAACCATAATGTCATTTTATTCCGCTTGGCGTCTTAGGTAGCTGAAGAAGATCTCAATGCCATAGCTCGTTAGGTTCCTCGTCAATGCATAATGCAAATGTATACTTATGAGTTATTTTACGCAGGCCACAGTGGATTGGGTAGTCGAGATCTATGCCTGATACATTTCTGTCATGAATCTTTTTTACTTTCTCTGAATGCACTTGAAGTTTCTTAATATATGACAGGAAATCATTTAATAACCAACTGAGGAGTTCATCTTCAGTACTAAAAGGTGTTCTTTTTTTTGCTAGTGGCTTTACGTCGCACCGACACAGATAGGTATTATGGCAACGATGGGATAGGAAAGGCCCAGGAGTTGCAAGGAAGCGACCGTGGCCTTCATTAACGTACAGCTCCAGCATTTGCCTGGTGTCAAAATGGGAAACCACGGAAAAATAATCTTCAGGGCTGCCGGCAGTGGGATTCGAACGCACTATCTCCCGGATGCAAGCTCACAGCCACGCGCCCCTAACCGTACGACCAACTCGCCCGATTAAAAGATGTTCGTTTGTTCTCGTTCCTGGAATATGTCCCATGTGAGGTGTTGCAGATATCATGCGCATCGAACAATTTCATAAAATTCTCCATAAAGCAAATGGCTTATTTTAAACTGCATTTAATGCTCTCGGGACAAACCACCCCCATACTTTTCAAACCAGAGACTGTTTCGGGGGAAAATACAATTTTTTAGCTCTTGCTACATTAATTTTCGCCAAATTATTTTCCTCGTTGGTTTCCTAATTTAAGATTTCTGAGTTTGAAGATGCCTCTCAAATGATCGCCAGTCACGGTAAGCATTGTTTACAAAAAAAGTCCAGCGACAAATTTTGGGATCGCCCGATTCTTATGACGTAACTCGGATCAAAACTTAGGAACAGAGGCCTACTTCGATCAGCTTGGATTCGTATCTCATGCGCAATACTTTCTCTGTATAATGTTTCGAACATTGAACACTCACTGGAAACTTGTGAAACGAAATTCCACTACCTTTAATTTCTCGTGAATAAACCATGACTGGAACTGCGAATGCTTAACATCAGACGAATACACAATACATTCACAACCAACTCAGTTAATGAACACGTTTAAAGGCGTGAATCTTGTAGACACGGGGCAAGAAAGCGATCCTAGCGGCCCGGCATTGAACTTCAGTGTAACCACTTCCATAGCGTTTTACGGGCTCTATTTCCAGGCCTTGTATTATAACGTAGGCAACGGTCTATATACACAGGTCTGGTCACGCTCCCAGAATTCTTTGCGGCAGCGGCCATATTGGGACCAAAGGCCTCCACTGTGCGTTATACAGCGCAGTGAGATTAAATTGTCATGGGTTATTGTGTCGCTCCAAATTGTGGAAAACATTCATGTCAAGGGACTAGGTTATTTAGATTCCCGAAAGATAAGAACAGGAGGGCAAAGTGAACTCACAACTGCCGACCTGATAAGTGGCAGCCCACAGTGCATTCGCCAACTGTGTGAGGTTGGTATAACCTTTGCTAGATAAAAGTAAATAATCACCAGGTTTATATATGCTTTTGTGGTGTAGTGGTTAGTGTGATTAGCTGCCACCGCTGGAGGCCCGGGTTCGATTCCCTGCTCTGCCACGAAATTTGAAAAGTGGTATGAGGACTGGAACGGGGTCCACTCAGCCTCGGGAGATCAACTGAGTAGAATGGTGTTCGATTCCCTCCTTAGCCATCCTCGAAGTAGTTTTCCGTAGTTCCCACTTCTTCTCCAGGCAAATGTCTCTTCCTTGTCTACCCTTTCCAATCATCTCATCCCCCGACAAGGCCCCTGTTCCGCATAACAGGTAAGGCAGCGTGGGCGAGGTACTGGTCCTCCTTCCCAGTTTTATCCCGACCCAAAGTCTCACGCTCGAGGATACTGCCCTTGGGGCGGCAGAGGTGGGATCCTTCGCTGAGTCTGAGGGGAAAGCCAACCTCGGACGGCAAACGGATTAAGAAAGGAAGAAATAATGTAAAATTTGCATAACTTATTCAGTTATTGCTATTATAAAAATGTATATTACCGAGCAAGCGGCTGCGGGTCTTGGGTCAGATAGTTATCAGTTTGCATTCGGGAGATAGTGAGTTCTAACCACATTGTCGGCAGCTCTGAGGATGGTTTTTCGTGGTTTCCCATTTTCACACCAGGCAAAATCTGGGGATGTACCTTAATTAAGGTCACGGTCGTTTCCTTCCCACTCCTAGCTCTTTCTTCCTCCATCGTCGCCATGAAACCTATCTGTGTCGGTGCGACGTAAAGCGAATTGTAAAAAAATGTATTAGGCTACATTATAACAGTAAACTTGTGTCGTTATCCCGTGGCGGTGCGGGTCTTTATTTTTCGGGCATACCCGCAATTCGATGTGAGCTTCATGTACCATTTCGATCACATACCATTCTTAAATTTCTGGCAATACCGGGAATGGAATCCGGGGCCACGAGGACGGCAGTTTATTACATTAACCGTTCCGCTACAAGCGCAGTTTATTAATATACGCGTTTATTCCTGTTACTAGAAATGTAGCCTAAATTGCTGGCTTTGATATTTATTATAATAGGCCTATTGTTGTGTTAGGCCTTAGCCTATATGTCATTATTTAATTTTAACCATACACACTTCTTTGATCATTAAATTACCTTGTTTATGCATAGGTAACCTAATTTAGGCCTACTGGCTGAAAAAATATGATAACTTTGTCATATAGTCTGCTCTTAATGCCATTTCAACTGCTCATATATTTTAGCATTATTTCACAATTCGCAGGTTATGGTACAACCAATTTACATGTAATCAAAGGCAAAAAAAAAAAAAACAACAACTAATTTTAACAGCTTTTTCGTTCTTAAATCCATTTTTAAATCCGAACCTCCTCTGTATCCACCACGGAAATACTGTGGGGAACAACCAGACTTAGTTCCAATATGGCGGCTCCATAAGTAACATGCGTGTCCTGACCTGTGTACAGTACGCGAACCTTTTCGTGATACCAGGTTTTACGGGGTGAGGAGTAAGGAGGGGGCTCTCCCGGTTCCGGTTATATTGCCAGCTGAATGGAAATGAAATCTGAATTGAATCGATAATATGATCGATCGATATGAATTTTCTATTTATTATCTTAAGCAAATACACCATAGAGAATACGTGACTCTTTGCGAGATATCGTAAGACATTGCTTGCCAGCGCACCTAACGGAACGACCTTAAAACTGAGTGTAGTGGTGTTACCGATCAGCTTATGCAGTGTGAAATTTTGATCCTGGATTTGCGTTATGAAGAAGATTTCCGTGAAAATGTAATTTATCCGGTGACAAAAGCGTTTAGAATTACAATCATACAAGCACTGAACCATGTTTGGTAAGATTTGTGTTGTTTTTGGCTGCAATAACTTTGAACTTGTTCAGCTATAGAAATCTTTCTTCCGCTTTCCTGGAGACAAAACATTGTAAGTAAATTCCAATTTTGTAAAATATTAGTGTACACATCACATTAGGTTTAACATTTAGTTGTCAAGTATTCTTAGATTAATTACATGAAGAAAATTAAAACGAAATACATAAAACAAAAATACTTATTTTTTCTACCACTTTTCCCAGATCGGTGGGGTCGCGGGTGTGAGCTGTGTCAAACATGTGGATTTGGCCCTATTTTACGGCCGGATGCCCTTCCTCAAGCCAGCTCTATATGGAGGGATGTAATCAATAGACCTCCGATTTTAGGGAAAAGCCTATTTTGTTCTTGAAGACAGAACTTTAAATGAAGTGGTATGTACACGTTTCATGTATCTATAATGTTAGAAACGGTGGTTCTATAGTCCCTAAAAGTGCCTGAATTGACGTTAGAACATACATTTGCCTATATTCCTATAATTCCTATTTTTATCCCTAAATCGGTTAACATGCTTTTAATATATTCAGAGAAAATACAATATTTTCTGACTCGTTTTCAGTATCTTAAACAAAATCTTAAAATCGGAATGTTGTAAACTACATACCCAGGAAAGTCTTAAGAACCCCCCGCAGCGAACACTTCCGTAGTCTGTCACGAGGCTGGAGACAGTATTCACTGATAAACTCCATTTCATTCTGTGAGAACATTTCGGTATTCCCGTTTGTTCAGAGTGTGAATTATGCCGAAAGTGTCAGGTTCGAAGTCGCTTTTAATAAAAAAGTTACATGAGTTTCGCCATTTCACATCGGATGATAAAATTATATTCTGTGACGTTTGCAGCAAAGATGTGAGGGAAACTTGTTTTATATTTCCCCCTAACGAGTTATTATTATTATTTTTTTTTTTTTTGCTAATTGCTTTACGTCGCACCGACACAGATAGGTCTTATGGCGACGATGGGATAGGGAAAGGCTAGGAGTGGGAAGAAAGCGGCCGTGGCCTTAATTAAGGTACAGCCCCAGCATTTGCCTGGTGTGAAAATGGGAAACCACGGAAAACCATCTTCAGGGCTGCCGACAGTGGGATTCGAACCTACTATCTCCCGAATACTGGATACTGGCCGCACTCAAGCGACTGCAGCTATCGAGCTCGGTTAACGAGTTATTATCAATTTAGCAAACTAAACATGGTACCTATTTTAATTGACGACTACTGAAATACGTAAAATTGAAGCCGCCTAAAAAAATTTTTTAGAACCTATTTGACAGACTATTTAGGCATTAAATAATATTTTAGCACCTAAAAACCCCAGGTCTAGTAATTACTATTGCATGTTTCTGTGGAGGTTGGAAGTGTAGTGTGTTGTCTGAATATGAAGAGAAAGTTTTGGAACAAACACAAACACCCAGTCCCCGAACCAGAAGAATTAATTAGACGCGATTAAAATCTCCGAGCCCGTCGGGAATCGAATCTGTGACTTTCTGAAGAGAAGGTCTCAACTCAGCCAAGAATACGGACAAAACGAAATCATTGAGTTTCATTATTTCTATCAGTATTAACATGCAACTTGTGTAGTTTCAGTCTTACCACCTGACGTTTTTGATCGGGCCGCCAGGTGCGCCACTGTCAACATGTCTGGGAGTTTAGTATGGGAGAATGCGGAAGTGTCTAGTATTGTCTATAGTGTATTAAATTACTTAAGCCAACAACTTTTTCACACACACATTATGTAACATTTCTCGATGCGAATCTTGTTCCTAGCGTTAATTCTATAGTTTGGCTTTTCTGTGTAAACAACAGTAATACTGTAATACGTAAAGTTTACGCCAGATGTCTCACGGTGATGCATAAGCAATTCAGTTTGTGTTTAAAGGTTGCCAATACGAATCTCGAAGATAACCGAAGTCTACCGATTCAGCACTAGGGAGCTCAGGTATCAAGAAAAGTTTCGCGCACTGTATTGTGGTATTGTGGCTCTGATGACGCCACGCTTAGGGTGGGACTTGAAGGCGACATGCATCCGCTCCACTTGAATAACACACTCGTTTAAATGACTTAAGAAACTGTTCACACCTTATAAAACCAAAAACTGTTCATAAATATTTGTTATTTCTGACATACATTGCATAACGTAATGTTACCCATGTTTATGATATAATAAGACATTTTAGCTCACCACCAGGACGAGATACTTTTATTTCCGTCACGATGTTGTCCTCAGGAAAGTGCTTGATACACAAAACTGTGTTGTGATTAATTATCATATTCTCCCTAGGAATAGACTTCTTCCAAAACCTAACTCTTTCTTCATCAGAAGGAAACCCAAATACTGGAATGTACTCTCCTCCTTTATAATTTGCTTTGCAGCCAAACAAACAGAAACTCTTAGGCATGATGATTTCTCTCATTGATAACCTTTAATTATATACACATCGTGGTTGATTATAAAACACTGAATGAACTAACACAATTAATTTTATACTACGGATATAATAATACACAAATAAACTGCGAAATTAAAACACTAAAGAGCGGTCTTATTAACCCATAGCCTCACACGAATACACGCTAACACTAATACTCTGCAGTAGGGATACTGACTGGAGGGTGATTGGAGATTTAAACGAGACCATGGAGTGGGTATGTGGGAGAATGTGAGTGAGATTTCTACATTCTAAAGGGTGGGTAGGAGATACGGATCTCCGCTCAGATGGCCTTCACTTAAACCCCAGTGGTACTTATAAGTTAGGGAATTTGTTTGGAAGCGTAACAGGAGGTACATTCAGGGAAATGGGGTGGTCTAGGGAGCGGTGATAAGGTTACAGGGATCTGGAAGTCAAGTAGGGATGAAATAAAAATGTTAAGTGTTGAACTGTAGAAGCATTGCAAAGAGAGGAATGGAATTAAGTAATTTAATAGATATATACTTACCATATATTGTAATAGGAGTTGAATCATGGCTGAAAAATTATATAATCGATGCAGAAATTTTCTCACGGAACTGGAGTGTGTATCGTAGAGATAGGATAGGAACGGTAGGAGGGGGAGTATTCATTCTGGTGAAAGAAGAATTTGTAAGCTACGAATAAGTTAAAGGTGACAAACATGAAATTCTAGGTGTAAGGCTCATCTCTAAAGATACTAGGCAACTTTATGTCCTTGGAGTGTACAGACTGGGAAAGGATAGTGGTGACGCTGATTTAGAATTATTTTATAAGATAATAAGCTATGTGGGAAACGACATGGAAAGGAATGTAATTGTAGCGGGAGATCTGAATTTACCAAATCAATTGGGATGGTAATGCGAACAACAGGAAGCATGACCAAGAAATGGCAAATAAGTTAATATGGGATGGACAGCTGATTCAGAAAGTAGTGGAACCAACTAGAGGGAAAACATCCTGGACGTGCTGCCGATTAAACCACATGAGTTCTATAGAGAAACTGAAATTATAGATGGTATTAGTGATCATGAAACAGTTTTTGGCGTAGTTAAAAATAAATGTGATAGAAAGGAAGGCCTTAAAAGTAGGACAATTAGGCAGTGCCATATGGCTGATAAAGCAGGCATGAGGGAGTTTTTAAAAAGTTACTATGCTCGGTGGGAAACGGTAAATAAAAATGTAAACAGACTCTGGGATGTGATTAAAGCAATTGTTGAGAAATGTGAAAATAGGTTTGTACCTTTAAAGGTGGTAAGGAATGGTAACGATCCACCTTATTGTAATAGAGAGATAAAGAAACTGAGATCGAGGTGCAGCTTGTAAAGAAATAGAGTTAGAAATGGCTGTGGAAGTAAGGAGAAATTAAAGGAATTTACTAGGAAATTGAATCTAGCAAAGAAGGCAGCTAAGGATGACATGATGGTAAGCATAATTGGCAGTCATACAAATTTTAGTGAAAAATGGAAGAATATGTATAGGTACTTTACAGCAGAAACAGGTTCCAACAAGGACATTCCAGGAATTTTAATGGACAAGGGGAGTGTGTATGTGAGGATCTTCAAAAGGCAGAAGTAATCAGTCAGCAGTATGTAAAGGTTGTTGGTTACAATGATAATGTCCAGATAGAGGAGGTGACTAATGTTAAAGATGTATCAAAATTTGCATATGATAACGATGAATTTTACAGTAAGATACAAAAGGTGAAAACTAGAAAATTGGCTGGAATTGATAAGATTTCTGGGGATATACTAAAGACTATGGGTTGGGATATAGTACCATATCTGAAGTACTTATTTGATTATTGTTTGCATGAAGGAGCTATACCAAAATGAATGGACAGTTGCTGTGTATAAAGGAAAGGGTGATATGCATAAAGCTGAAAATTACAGGCCGGTAAGTTTGACATGCATTGTATGTAAGCTTTGGGAAGGCATTCTTTCTGATTATATTAGACATGTTTGCGAAATTAATAACTGGTACGATATAAGGCAGTTCAGGTTTAGGAAAGGTTATCCCACTGTAGCTCAACTTGTAGGATTCCGGCAAGATATAGCAGATATCTTGGATACAGGAGGTCAATTGGACTGTATCGCGATTGACCTGTCTAAAGCATTTGATAGGGTGGATCATGGGAGACTACTGGCAAAAATGGGTGCAATTGGACTAGACGAAGGAGTGACTGAATGGGTTGGTATATTTCTAGAAAATAGATCTCAGAGAATTAGAGTAGGAGAGGCTTTATCTGACCCTGTAATAATTAAGAGGGGAATTCCTCAAGGCAGCATTATTGATTCAAAAATAATAAAAGTGTTTTCACTAATCCACCTATTCATTACTTTGTTTCTAATTAAAGTGCTTACATTAACACTTATCTGGGACATGTTTCGCCCTTAATTTAGGACATATTCAGCCTAAAATAATCTTCAAAACTACATATAATAATATAACTTAAATAGAAGCTAAAAGATTAGCTAGTTACTAAAATTTGATACATACATTTGATACATTAATAAAAACGTGTTAATGGAACACTGTCAATGATCATACCAAAACTATGTTGTCAGAGACTAAAACTTCCTCCATTAAAAATACGCAGTTTTAATTAAAATGGTTCAAATAAAAATGTTTGTGGTTTGCGTATATTGCCAACAAAATGAGGGCGTAAACATAAGCACAAAAACGTATGTCATATACACAGCATTATTGGACTTTTATGTTTTCTTATATAGATAAATGATGAGTAAAGACGTGGAATCAGAGATAAGGCTTTTTGCGGATGATGTTATTCTGTATATAATAATAAATAAGTTACAAGATTGTGAGCAACTGCAAAATGACCTCGATAACGTTGTGAGATGGACAGTATGCAAGGGTACAGTATGATGATAAACGGGGTTAAAAGTCAGGTTGTGAGTTTCACAAACGGGAAAGATCCTCTCTGTTTTAATTACTGCGTTGATGGGGTGGAAGTTCCTTCTGGGAATTTTGTATCTAGGTGTTAACATAAGGAAAGATCTTCATTGGGGTAATCACATAAATGGGATTGTAAGTAAAGGGTATACGTCTCTGCACATGGTTATGAGGGTGTTTAAGGGTTGTAGTAAGGATGTAAAGGGGAGGGCATATAAGTATCTGGTAGGACCTCAACTAGAGTATGGTTCCAGTGTATGGGACCCTGACCAGGATTACTTGATTGAAGAACTGGAAAAATCCAAAGAAAAGCAGCTCGATTTGTTCTGAGTGATTTCTGACAAAAGAGTAGCGTTACAAGAATGTTGCAAAGTTTGGGTTGGGAGGAATTGGGAGAAAGGAGTCGAGCTGCTCGACTAAGTGGTATGTTCCGAGCTGTCAGCGGAGAGATTGCGTGGAATGACATTATTCAACGAATAATTCTGAGTGGTGTCTTTAAAAGCAGGAAAGATCACAATATGAACATAAAGTTGGAATTGAAGAGGACAAATTGGGGCAAATTTGTTTATAGGTAGGGGCGTTAGGGATTGGTATTACTTACCAAGGGAGATGTTCAATAAATTTCCAATTTCTTTGAAATCATTTAAGAAAAGGCTAGAAAACAAGAGATAGGGAATCTGCTACCTGGGCGACTGCCCTAAGTGCAGATCAGTATTGACTGATATAAGTTTTCTTCACTAACTGAAGACTTTTCAGTCAATAATGCAGTCGATGACGACTTATCTCGCATATACCTGAGTAAACATGCGGCCAACGATAAAAATTGCGATAAAACAGCGAAGTATTCACATGTAACTCAACTAACTCACGTACTAAAGTTCCACCCTAACGATCACCTGATTGCTTTCCCGCGCTCGCTACAGTACGGCCTGTACATTACGAAGGTAGTGGCACTGGGCAGCGCTACTGTAAGCCATGTACAATGCTCTCTGGTAGTGATGGGCTGCGACTGGAATAGCGAAGAGTCGATATCATATGCCTGGGCACGGCCGACTGGATCTCTCGCTGCGCTCCTTATACCGGCTTTGGGAATCGCTTGCGAAGCCCAGCATAAAACTGTAATTGGATAGCTTCACCATAATGCCGCTGGAGCGCAGGGCATCTAAGTCACTGACAAGGAGCTGTATACCGCAAATTACCACATTTCCAGTTTCATTTATATTGTTTTGCTGTCGTAAGTGTTGGTAATGTGTTCGTAATGAGGTTTTTGCTGACTTGTAATTGATAGTTGATAGTTATGCGCTAATTAGTTTTTTATTGTGCAGTGTGGCGATTTGATTTTTTAAATTTTGTTTACACATCTTGGAATATGTGATATTATTGTGCGCCTTTTTGTACTTTGCACATTCATTTCTGCTAACAACAACAAATATGGTACAATGAGTGGCTCAAAGTGATTTCTTGCCGTAACTTCGTCATAACGAAGAATTCTAATTTATGCGCTAAGTCGTTTTTTAATCGTGTTGTGTGGTGATTAGTTTTTTAGCTTTGTTTGGAAATATTCGATCATGTATTGCTGTGTGCCTTTTCCTACTTCGAACAAGAAAAAAAGAGCAAAAGGACACTATCATTTCACGAATTCCCTGTACACCAGGACAAGGCTAAGGAGTGGCTCAAAGCTATTTCTCACCTTCATTTCAAAGAACTTGATTATTCATTTGTAGGCGGAAGTAGAAGAGTACTAAAGAAAGGTTCTGTGCCACCAGAGTTCCCTAACTCTTCTTGTCATAAAGTGACTAGTAGTAAGAGTCCTAGAAGAAAAATAACCAGAAGCGCACCACCCTCACCCAAGAAACGCAAAAGAATTAAAGCCGCGTATAATTTTCAAAATCATGATGCAAGTTGTTCAACACCCAATAACGAAGGAACAGCTAATTTTTCAAATGTCGGTTTCGCTGTAGAACAACTAGCATAAATTGAAGAAGATATGCCTGAAGCAGAAATGTCGTTCAAGGATGACTGAAACACATAGGTTTGTATTATAGCTCGCTACAACCACTCTTGAATTAACACGGTCATCTTAGTTTTCCGTTTCTGTTTTCGGGTATTTATTAACCCTGAATTTTCTTTCATTGAATAATCCTTTTTTTGCAATTAGCTTAACGTCGCACCGACACAGATAGGTCTTATGGCGACGATGGGATAGGAAAGGCCTAGGCGTGGGAAGGAAGCGGCCGTGAGTTTAATTAAGGTACAGCCATTTGCCTGGTGTGAAAATGGGAAACCACGGAAAACCATCTTCAGGGCTGCCAATAGTGGGGTTCTAACCCACTATCTCCCGGATGCAAGCTCACAGATGAGCACCCGTAACCGCACGATCAACTCGCTCGATGAATAATCATTTGGCGGAGTCATACACTGAAGAAAATGGAAATTGCAACACCCAGAAGGAGTGGTGGTACATTGCTGCAATTGAACAAGCAGGACGAGTGTCTGGTTGTGATTCGATGATTACACTTTCAGGTCCCTCTGACCGCAAGTTTGGACAACAATCAATACAGGATGTGCCCACCACGAGCTGCAATACATTGATGAATTCGTCGAGGCATGGAGTCATCATGTTCGTGGGTTACTGTAGTCACGTCCTAGTTCGTGAACCATGGGCAACGGCTGAGTGGCCTAGTAAGTGGTCCTGCGAGTCGGGATACCAGTTGCTATGGAATGGGAGTGGGCATCTCGGACATATTCTGGGTCGTGGCCCTCCTTGTGCTCAGGCGGCTAGGACTATACAATTCACCGGTGGTCCATAACCCGTTAGAGGAGAGATCCTCACTTGGACTATGTGCAAGTAGGGTAGCATCCTGCTTCATGAATTTACCGAGCTCAGAACATTCTAAGCAAGCCTCGGACCTATGGGAGTAATGGAGTCTCACTCCCATTTGACAGGCGAGGGACTCCTTGGAAACAACTTGGCGAACGAAATGGAATTCGATGTGGAGCTATCAATATTAATGGGGCTTATGGAAGAAAGAAGGTAGAACTGGCTGAGTCAGCAAAGAGGGTGCATCTGGATGTGCTAGGAGTAAATGATATTCGGGTAAGGGGAGATAATGAGGAAGAGATAGGAGATTATAAAGTGTACTTGACGGGTGTTAGAAAGGGAAGGGCAGAGACTGGGGTAGGGCTCTTTATCAGGAATACCATTGCACGCAACATAGTTTCTGTTAGGCACGTAAATGAGCGAATGATGTGGGTAGATTTGTTAGTTGGAGGAATTAGGACAAGAATTGTGTCCGTGTATTCACCATGTGAGGGTGCAGATGAGGATGAAGTTGACAAATTTTATGAAGCATTGAGTGACATCGTGGTCAGGGTCAACAGCAAGGATAGAATAGTGCTAATGGGTGATTTCATTGCGAGAGTTGGGAATAGAACTGAAGGATACGAAAGGGTGATTGGTAAATGTGGGGAAGATATGGAAGCTAATGGGAATGGGAAGCGTTTGCTGTACTTCTGTGCTAGTATGGGTTTAGCTGTTACGAATACATTCTTCAAGCATAAGGCTATTCACCGCTACACATGGGAGGCTAGGGGTACCAGATCCATAATAGACTATATCTGAACAGACTTTGAATTCAGGAAATCTGTTAGGAATGTACGAGTTTTTCGCGGATTTTTCGATGATACAGACCACTATCTGATCTGTAGTGAACTAAGTATCTCTAGGCCTAGGGTAGAGAAAGTGAAATTTGTCTGCAAACGAATAGCCTAGGGTAGAGAAAGTGAAATTTGTCTGCAAACGAATAAGGGTAGAAAATCTCCAGGACGAGGAAATTAGACAGAAGTACATGGATATGATTAGTGAGAAGTTTCGAACAGTAGACAGTAAGCAGGTTCAGGATATAGAAAGTGAATGGGTGGCATACAGGGATGCTGTAGTAGAAACAGCAAGGGAATGCCTAGGAACAACTGTGTGTAAAGATGGGAAAAGGCGAACACCTTGGTGGAATGATGAAGTGAGAGCAGCCTGTAAACGTAAAAAGAAGGCTTATCAGAAATGGCTCCAAACAAGGGCCGAGGCAGACGGGGATTTGTACGTAGATGAAAGAAACAGAGCGAAACAAATAGTTGTGGAATCCAAAAAGAAGTCGTGGGAAGATTTTGGTAATAACCTGGAAAGGCTAGGTCAAGCAGCAGGGAAACCTTTCTGGACAGTAATAAAGAATCTTAGGAAGGGAGGGAAAAAGGAAATGAACAGTGTTTTGAGTAATTCAGGTGAACTCATAATAGATCCCAGGGAATCACTGGAGAGGCGGAGGGAATATTTTGAACATCTTCTCAATGTAAAAGGAAATCATCCTGGTGGTGTTGCAAACAGCGAAGTTCATGGGGAAGAGGAAAATGATGTTGGTGAAATTATGCTTGAGGAAGTGGAAAGGATAGTAAATAAATTCCATTGTCATAAGGCAGCAGGAATAGATGAAATTAGACCTGAAATGGTGAAGTATAGTGGGAAGGCAGGGATGAAATGGCTTCATAGAGTAGTAAAATTAGCGTGGAGTTTGGTAATGTACCTTCAGATTGGACAAAAGCAGTAATTGCACCTATCTATAAGCAAGGGAACAGGAAGGATTGCAACAACTATCGAGGTATCTCATTGATTAGTATACCAGGCAAAGTATTCACTGGCATCTTGGAAGGGAGGGTGCGATCACTCGTTGAGAGGAAGTTGGATGAAAACCAGTGTGGTTTCAGACCACAGAGAGGCTGTCAGGATCAGATTTTCAGTATGCACCAGGTAATTGAAAAATGCTACGAGAGGAATAGGCAGTTGTGTTTATGTTTCGTAGATCTAGAGAAAGCATATGACAGGGTACCGAGGGAAAAGATGTTCACTATACTGGGGGACTATGGAATTAAAGGTAGATTATTAAGATCAATCAAAGGCATTTATGTTGACAATTGGGCTTCAGTGAGAATTGATGGTAGAATGAGTTCTTGGTTCAGGGTACTTACAGGAGTTAGACAAGGCTGTAATCTTTCACCTTTGCTGTTTGTAGTTTACATGGATCATCTGCTGAAAGGTATAAATGGCAGGGAGGGATTCAGTTAGGTGGAAATGTAGTAAGCAGTTTGGCCTATGCTGACGATTTGGTCTTAATGGCAGACTGTGCCGAAAGCCTGCAGTCTAATATCTTGGAACTTGAAAATAGGTGCATTGAGTATGGTATGAAAATTAGCCTCTCGAAGACTAAATTGATGTCAGTAGGTAAGAAATTCAACAGAATTGAATGTCAGATTGATGATACAAAGCTAGAACAGGTCGATAATTTCAAGTATTTAGGTTGTGTGTTCTCCCAGGATGGTAATATAGTAAGTGAGCTTGAATCAAGGTGTAGTAAAGCTAATGCAGTGAGCTCACAGTTGGGATCAGCAGTATTCTGTAAGAAGGAAGTGAGTTCCCAGACGAAACTATCTTTACATCGGTCTGTTTTCAGACCAACTTTGCTTTACGGGAGCGAAAGCTGGGTGAACTCAGGATATCTTATTCATAAGTTAGAAGTAACAGATATGAAAGTAGCAAGAATGATTGCTGGTAAAAATAGGTGGGAACAATGGCAGGAGGGTACTCGGAATGAGGCGATAAAGGCTAATTTAGGAATGAACTTGATGGATGAAGCTGTACGCATAAACCGGCTTCGGTGGTGGGGTCATGTGAGGCGAATGGAGGAGGATAGGTTACCTAGGAGAATAATGGACTCTGTTATGGAGGGTAAGAGAAGTTGAGGGAGACCAAGACGACGATGGTTAGACACGGTTTCTAACGATTTAAAGATAAGAGGTATAGAACTAAATGAGGCCACAACACTAGTTGCAAATCGAGGATTGTGGCGACGTTTTTAAATTTTCAGAGGCTTGCAGACTGAACGCTGAAAGGCATAACAGTCTATAATGATAATGTATGTACTCGTATGTATGTATGTATGGAGTCAATAAGGCCCCGGATCGCTTCCTGAGGAATTGTGGCCCATGCTTGCTGCACTGCACAGGTCAGTTGTTCCAGAGTTGTGGGTGGCTGAGAACGGTTGGCTAGTTGTCGACCCATCGTGTCCCACACATGCTCAATAGGACTGAGGTCTGGAGATCTGGCGGACCATTCTGAAGTTGTGATGACGTGGAGAGCTTCTCTGGAGATACGTGCAGTGTGAACCCAGGCATTGTCCTGCTGAAACATCCCATTAGTAATGTTCACCATCATAGGGACAACCACTGGATTGAGTAACCTATCAACGTACTGTCGAGCAGTCATAGTACCCTCAACAAACACTAATTGTGAATCCACATTAAAGCCAATAGCTCCTCAGACCATAATGCTTGGTGTTGGCCCTGTGTGCCTCTCGACAATAAGATATGGGCGGCCCCTCTCTCCGGTACGTTGGCGCACACGATTCCGGCGATCACTGCGGGCAAGACAGAAGCGCGATTCATCACTAAAGACGACCCTATGCCATTCGTCGACCCACGTCGATCTTTCTCGACACCAGACCTGCCTTACACGTCGCTATTGTGGCGTCAATGGAACACCTTCTGTAGGGACACGGGCTCGTATGGCAGCTGCACGCAGGCGATTACCAACTGTTTGTCGTGTAACGTGGGATGCCACAGCTGCTCGAATTTGCGGTGCTGTTGCATGGGGTTCCATCCGGGCCTTCCGAATGATGCGGCGATCCTCTCTCACAGTTGTCTGTCACGCTGGGCCTCTGCAAGGTCTACGAGTGTGGGTACCTTCATTTGACCACTGCTGCCATACACGTTGTACCGCCCAGTTATCCGAGCCCTCTCAAACGGCGACAGTTGTTGATAGCGTGGTCTTCTTTGTTGTCGAGGCATGTTTGACGGGGAATACTTCACTGCACAGACTGCAAGTCAACTACGCTACACCAGAGTCCGTATACTGGAGTTGATTCCTCCGCGACCAATCACGTGGGGGGACCTGTAGCAACAATCCAATGGGTCTGAAACTTTGATCGTTTACATACCTACATGGCATCGTTCTGTATCTTGAAAACCAACACAAACGACCAATGCCTTCATGGTGTTGCGATTTCCATTTTCTTAAGTGTATTTGCCACATGACAGCAACACAACACATTTTTATCCAAGATAATCTGAACTTTAATATTTAAACACTGACAAGTAGGAACCATTATTGTAATGAGAGTAAGGCCAACGTATGGAGCTAAGTGTTACCTTTGCAGTGAACAGTTTACCAAGCATTTGCTCAAAATACTTTTCTCTCACTGATTTTTTTAAAAATTCTAGTGCAAGGAATGAATGAAATGTAATCTGAAACTATATATATTGAGATTAAAATTTAAGCATGTTTCAATCAAAATATTTATGTTATCCATACACCGAACAGTTAAGTAGAAAGAAATAAGACTTTTATGTTTTGACCACTCCCACTTCCTGACAGTAGCATTCACTCAGTGGCGGCTCGTGCTGAATTATGTTGTTAGTTCTGCTCTGTGACGCCCAGTCCATTGAAGTGAGTGTATAAACTTAATCCGTATTGCATACGGAAATTGTCAGCTGAGCTCGTGTGAATCCGTCCTCCAACCCCGCGGAAACGCTTTACTCCATGTCCTATCAGTGTGAAGTTCTCGAAAATGTACCGAAATAATACAGGTAGACGTTCATCTCAATTTGTAAGACCCCGATTTCGAGGGACATCGACAATATAAATAACTGACTTGTACAAAAAACAACAATTAAAAAGTTACAAAAAATAAAGCCCCTCTTCTGCTTATCGAAAAAAAAAATGTTGACCTATCGACACATTCATATTTACAAAGGTTCCGAGACCTGCAATACATCTTTGGCAGCTGGCTTTTTTAATGGAGGGGGAATATCATCTGATGGTACTAGCGTTTCTGTTTTCATTTTCATGACTACCTAACTCGGAAGAATTCACTACCATTACGGAGAAACATGATTACTTGTAGGCCTAAGAACTCGCTCATTCGCTTCGTACGCGAGAGAATGTTTTCGGTCGTTGGATAGAATTTTGCTGAAGTCCTAGTCATATACACCAAAGATAGAAAAATATACATACGTTGTTTGAAAACTTAACGTGGACAATAAATTGATTTTGTGTTACTTAATCACAACCATCCTCTTTTATCATGCATTTATCCTGTATTTAAGCTATTTGGGCTTTCTTTCTACTGAACAGAAGCATCACAACTACATTGTAGTATCTGAGAATGTTGACATGTAAGATTTTTAAACCGTATCAATATCCACACAGTTTTATAAGTTCTCTATTTACACTGATGAGTACAATGGAGAGAGCTTTTCCTGTTTTCCCAAACAGCTGAGATTTGAACATGCTCGATCGCTGCAGCGATTCTCTCACGTACGGTGGCGCTGTCTAGTATATTATTTACTAAGTGTATGGTCACGGGAATAGGTCAGACGTACTGCATGGCGTGCGTTTCGGGCGACCCTTAGCCACCTATCGGAAGAAAGCTGTAGTTAAGTGTGCTCTCCTAATGTTCTGTCGTTCACAGACCTAAACAGGGTTGCCAGATCACCAGCAGCTGTATGGGTATCGATCTTTGGCTCGATATAAACACTCAATATGAAGGATGGGATCGCTAATCGCTATGTATTACTGTATATCTTTCATTGTGGTGGTTCTGCAGCTCTGCAGATCGTATTATGGAGCCGCGTCTGGTAGCACTTGAAGAATTTTAATACTCTAATTGAGTAATGACTCTTAATCTCAAGATTAACATCAGAAGACAAACGTATTGTGGTATGTTCTGCTATGTATCTAAATGCTATGGATAATAAAAGTGATTACTGTTATTCTTCACAGTTAAGGAACGTCAGTTGTACAACTCCATCTCTCCGCAGTTTCATTTCACGACGTTATTTTGGCAAATATAAACGAAAGTAGCCTTTAGGATTAGTCATTTTAACATTACTAACCTACGTAACATTCTCCATACCTCTAAATTACGATGAATCGGCAATCAAAGTCAACATTGTTTCCATAGCGGAGTATGCTTTTCTTACGCAAAAACTTAGGCCGCCAGCGCCACGTGTCGAGCTATGAGATTACTCCGATTACAGCACGTTCGACTGGATCCCTTGCTGCGCTCCTTATACCGGCCTTGACAATCACTTGTGAATAGAGCTGGGAGCGGAGCGAGTAATACCGATGAGTAATCCGGTTGTAGCGGTAGAGCGCACCACCGATCCCCTCCGCTTACAACTGCAACTTCTTGCGGAGGACCAGAGCACAGTGTAGCGCACGACTCATGTTTAGCAAGCGGAGACCACGACGTTCGGATTACGGATTATCTTCAAACTTTTTACACATTCAGCAGTCCATTAGAAAAATATAATGTTCAAATAGTAAGGCGTACTACTCAGGCGTTTTCGAGAAAATCGCAAGAGAATTTTCGCGTTGAATATGTACCGGTGCGTTGCGGTCACGAGCACGAGATGGCGACGGTCGAGTGATTAGCGTTCAAGCTCCGGAATCGCTGGATCACTGGATCGAGCACCGGTCATCGCTTTTTCTTGTTTTCCAACACTGGTCATGACAGAGCATCCAGGTGAAAAGCAGTCCCGGGTACCTTACCCGATTTCACTGTCGGGTATTAGGGATTTCGCAAAGCATGAAGGCATACATTCTCAGGAAAACTTTATGCATTTGGACGTTTACTTGCTGATAATAATAAATAATATACATTTGGCTGTAGTCAGCGTCTGTGGTGGAGTGGTTAGTGTTATTAGCTGCCACCCCCGGTGCCCGGGTTCGATTCCCGGCTCTGCTACGACATTTGAAAAGTGGTACGAGGGCTGGAACGGGGTCCACTCAGCCTCGGGAGGTCAACTGAGTAGAGGGGGTGTTCAATTCCCTCCTTAGCCATCCTCGAAGTGGTTTTCCGTCGTTTCGCATTTCTCCTCCGGACAAATGTCGGGATGTAGGCCCCTACCTAACGCAAGGACACGACCGTTTCCTTTCCTCTTCCTTGCCTATCCCTTCCAATCTTACATCCCTCCACTAGGCCCCTGTTCAGCATAGCAGGTGAGGCCGCCTGGGCGAGGTACTGGTAATCCTTCCCAGTTGTGTCCCAACCCAAAATCTCGCGCTCCAGGACACTGCCTTTTAGGCGGTAGAGGTGGGATCCCTCGGTGAGTCCGAGAGAAAAAACCGACCCTGGAGGATAAACAGATTAAGAAAGAAAGAAAGAAAGAAAGAAAGAAAGAAAGAAAGAAAGAAAGATATTTATTGTAATGATAAACATTAGTAAAGAGCCAAATTACATTGGAAATCCAATAAAAGTTCATGCAAATACACCTTTTCTCATTATATTACCGTTGAATTGTAATATATGGGAAATAATTTGACCAGTGTTGAAAAAAAAAACGACAAGCGGAACTCGATCCAGCGAACTAGCTATTACACAGCTTGAACGCTAACCATTCGACCACCGCCGTTTCGTGCTCATGATCTCAACGCACTGGTACATATTCGATGCGAAATCTCTGCGATTTTCTCGAGAACGACGTAGGTAGTAGTACACCTTACTACTTGCAGATTATCTTGTCCTAATGGACTACTAGATGTGTACAAAGTTTGAAGATACTCCGTGATCCAAACGTCATGGTGTCGCCTTGTAAGGGTATTGTACCTGTATTCAGTCTGTGCTTCTTAATTTGCGTCTAGGGGCGATGACCTTCGATGTTAGGCCCCTTAAAACAACAAGCAAGCATCAATTTGCGTCTATATTTCCTCCACTTGTGTTTTGTAGATAATGCAAAGCATACCGGTATTAAATAATAATTGTGGTATTAGTTTGATATTTAATTCCATTCTTACATGGTATTCATGTTTTAGAATATTTAAGGAATTGAATATATTTTTACAGAAATTTGTACCACAGATGCCACGAAAACCGTCTGATGCATGGCAGTTCTTTGAAATTACTGATGATAAAAATCAGCACAATGCAAATTTTGCGGCCGCATTTACGCGACGGGTGGTGGTGTATCAAATTTGTGGGATCATATCAAGAGGCATCACAAGGATGAAATGAGCAGGTCGGCTTCCGCAGCAGAAAGCAACATTGCTGTATTCAGCAAAACAGTTATGTTGTGAGAAAAGGGTATTGAATTTTCGTTGCCATACCAATAACATATTTAATCGTGCCGCCACAGTACATTCACTCGGTACAACCGGGTGATGACGTCACAACAACTGCTCCGCTCCGCACCGCTCCGTCTCCACCACTACTTGTGAAGCCCAGCATAAAGCTGAAATTGGAAAGCTTCACCATAATGCGTCTGGAGCGCTGGCCTACTAAGTCACGGACATAAAACTCTTTACCGCAAATTACCGCATTTTCAGTTTGATTTATATTGTTTTGCTGTTGTAGTTGTTGGTAATGTTATTGAGAGTTGATAGTTATGCGCTAATTAGTTTTCTTTTATAATGTACTGTAGTGTGGTGATTTGATTTTTTAAATCGTGTTTACAAATCTTGGAATATATGATATTGTTTTGCGCCTTTTTGTACTTCGAACAGAAATTTTCTGCAAACAAGAACAAATGTAATGAGTTGCTCAAAGTAATTTCTCGCCGTAATTTCTTCCTAAATAAGAATTGTATTTTATGCGCTAATTCTTTTTTATTTTTTATTGTGTAGTGTAGTGATTTGTTTTTCTTTAAATGTGTTTGGAAATATTGGAACACGTATTGCTGTGTGCCTTTTTGTACTTCGAGCAGATAAAAGAGCAAAGGGACACCATCCACTATCATTTTACGAATTCCCTGTAGACCAGGACAAAACTAAGGAGTGGCTCGAAGCAATTTCTCTCGATAACTTTGACTCTAACACTAACTGTGCTTCTTCTGTTGTCTTTAGCCTTCATTTCAGGAAATCACTTCTAAGTTTTAGCATTTTTCAGAAATCATTTATTGGCTCCCACTACAACTAAGAAGCTGACAAAAACCTGAGAACACTACGTTGAAATCTATGAAAAGATAATCTGATAAATTCTGATATTGTTGAGATTAACTTACAAATTCGTTTACAAATGTCAGTTTCACTGTAGAACAACTAGCATGAAGTGGACATATGCCTGAAGCAGAAATAACATTTCGAGCACAAGGATGACTGAAACGCCTATGTTTGTATTATAGCCCCTTACAACCATCCTTGAATTAGCACTTTCATCTTAGTTTTCCGTTTCTGTTTTCTGTTATTTATACCCATAAATTTTCTTTCATTGAATAATTCCTTAGGTGGAGTCATATTTGCCACATGACAACAACACAACACATTTTTTCCGAGATAATCTGAACTTTAACATTTAAACACTGACAAGTAGGAACCATTGATAATATTATGACAGTAAGGCCAACGTATGAAGCTAAGTGTTAACTTTACAATATATAGTTTGCCAAGTATTTACTCAAAGTACTTTTCTCTCACTGAATTTTTTATAGAAAAGTCTAGTGAAAGGTATTAATGAAATGCAATCTGAAAGTATATACATTGAGATTAAAATTTAAGGAAGTTTCAATCAAAATATTTATGTTATCCATACACCGAACAGTTAAGTAGGAAAAAAGCATGCCTGGATGTAATTAATATTACAGCAGACGCACTTACATTCAGATCAAGTGTACTTAATGCATCGTGACGATTTCGTAGTTACACGTAATTTATTAGGGTGCATTAAAACATTCGAGGATAAATTTTTCAATAGAGAGGATGTGTTCCGTGTACCTAATGAGCTGTTTTTCTTCCAGATAAGGCCAAAACTCTGTATTGGTGCCAATCCCAGTACATTTCTCAATTAATATACCTTTTGAGGATTTTAAAAGTGAGGTTGTAAAAAGTGATAAAACTATTTATTATATCTGTGAATGAAGATTACATTATCTTTGTTAAATTATAGGACAAGGTATCAACTGATATACTGTCACTTACAGTACGTATTTACGTTGCCAGCGATTTGGGTGTTAAAGTGCTTTATACGAAAATACATATGCTACCAGAGAATTTCGAATTGATTCTCCTATTGATTGTCTGAAGTGAAACAGATGCAGCAGTTTGGTGGATCATTATCAGAATCATTGTTATGAGAGAATTGAAATTCGCAACAAGGTTATGTCTCTAACAAATTTCTTGGTCGAGGTAGGCTATTGCCATATATTTAAAAGCGTATGGTAATAGAAAGGTTATTCAAATAAATGTATTTCTAAAACAAGTACTGATTTATAGGAAGGATAATTACGGTCTGGAATAATTTACCAATTGTGCCCCCTACTACATCTACACCAATTAGATAAATTTCCAACTTCTTTGAAATCACTGAAGAACAGACTAGGTAGACAATTGATACGTAATCTTCCACTGCTGGGGCTGTACCTTAATTAAGGCCACGGCCGCTTCCTTCCAACTCCTAGGCCTTTCCTATCCCATCGTCGCCATAAGACCTATCTGTGTCAGTGCGACGTAAAGCCCCTAGCAAAAAAAATCTTCCACTTGGACGACAGCCCTAAATTCGGATCATTGGTCATTGATTAATTAATTGACTGAATTGAAACGCATCAAATATTCCCCCAGGATTGTTATTTTCGAATGCAATCCTATATTACCTATATCCTTTACCATACTAGTTCATAGAAAATATTTATATTTTGAATTATCCACACATTGCTTATCTAAATAACTGTATAGGTTATTTCTAGATAGTATTGGTCTATTACCCAAAGTAAAGTATTCTGTTCGTTATTATTATTTTTTTTTTTTTGCTAGGGGCTTTACGTCGCGCCGACACAGATAGGTCTTATGGCGACGATTCGTTATTATTGACAGCTTAGCAACTCAATACGATAATGAAAAGGTTATGTATCACAGGCGTGTTTATATGGAACCGATGCGTCGGCCATGTTGCTTTTGTATTAAGGTCTAATATTATTGTAGATGGTCTTGATTGCGTACCCGATTCAGGAATCGATTCCAAGGAACTATTAGTACCATCTATGATGCAGATACAGAAACACGTGCAGCACAAATGTGTTCTGTAATGTGAGGCCGTTTTGTTCTATAACCAGGTCGGTCTACAAGCCATGCCTGCACTCATTATAGTGTCCTGGAGTTATATACCCTAATACGACTGTAATTTGATCAGAATATATGATTCTCTGAAACTAATACAATTTTATGCATTGTCAATAAATCAAAACTTGTACAGGGAATACGACATAATATAACACCATTATTTCAACAAAATAAATTATTATTATTATTACAATCTGCTTTACGTCGCACCGACACAGATAGGTCTTATGGTGAAGCGACCGTGGCTTTCATTAATCTTCAGTCCCAGCATTTGTCTGGTGTGAAAATGGGAAACCACGAAAACCGTCTTCAGGGCTGCCGACAATGGGGTTCGAACCCACTATCTCCCGAATGCAAGCTGATAGCTACGTGACTCAAACCGCACAGCCACTTGCTGTGTATTTCTAAAACAAGTACTGATTTATAGGAAGGATAATTACGGTCTGGAATAATTTACCAAGTGTGCCCCCTACTACATCTACACCAATTAGATAAATTTCCAACTTCTTTGAAATCACTGAAGAACAGACTAGGTAGACAATTGATACGTAATCTTCCACTGCTGGGGCTGTATATCTGTATATTGCCCGTCGAATGCAAATGGTGTACAGTAGTTGACTGATAACATTAAAAAACTTGCGCCATTTCCCGCGTTGTTTGACGAGGATTCCCATGAAGCAATTCATTCAAGCGATTTTCGTCAAAATCTGAAGGTCTTCCAGAACGTGGATCTTCAGACAAGTCAAACCGTCCTGCTCGAAAGCGGGAAAACCATTTTTGTGCTGTTCCTTCAGCAACTGCTTCATTCCCGTACACTTCACAAATAGTTCTCGCAGCTCCTGTTGCACTGGATCCTCGGTTAAACTTAAGGAGTAAAATTTGTCGAAATGCTCACTTTTCTTAACTTGACATTCCATATCCGTTTGTGTGAAATATACACAAATAATACGTTCACAGTAGCCTCCGTGGCTCAGACGGCAGCGCGTGGGCCTCTCACCGCTGGATACCGTGGTTCAAATCCTGGTCACTCCATGTGAGACTTGTACTGGACAAAGCGGAGGCGAGACAAGGTTTTTCTCCGGGTACTCCGGTTTTCCCTGTCATCTTTCATTCCAGCAACATTCTCCATTCTCATTTCATATCATCTACCTGTCAGTCATTAATAAATCACTTTGGGAGTGGCGACCCCATCGTACTAATAGCCTATATATATATATATGCCTCATTCATTACATCCCTGACCCGGTCACTGACTGGAAAACAGGTTGTAGGTTTTCAATACGTTCACAATAAAGAACACCTGTGTTTCACAACACAAAAACTCCAAACTCAGTTTAAACAACGGAATAACGATAAGCAATCCCTTCACGCCGCATTGTTGCCAACCCAAAAGTATACAGCACGAACTTATGCATCGGCCCTATAAATATTGCACGTTCAAATTTGCCGCATTTACATACGGAGGACGGTGCGGACGACTCACTCTATTGAGTGCGCACAGTACACTGTGGTGACGTCATCGCGGGACCTAGGGCTCTCTTAAGCCGCGTATACACTTGAGCATTCGTCCCGAATGAGCATACGTTGCCGATGCGGGAGCGCACAAGCACGACCCGCATGCCAATCTGTTGAGCAAGTTTCCACTGTGTTCGGACCTCGTGCGGACCGAGAACACGGCTGCAAGAACAAAGAAACGCTGCAGTACTTACCCGATCCAGTCATGTTGCTTCTTTTCATTCTTGCCTTTTCCCTCCGGTAGGATCCCTTGAGGCTTTGAATTTTCTTGCGGCACTCATCCTTTGGAAATTGCACGAGGGCAGCAATTTCACTCCAAGCATCATCCTTTTTTAAGGTACTGTAATAGAACTCGTCCTTGGGGTTCCACAGAACGGGATACTTGTGGTAGTACCCCAGGAGGATAAGAGAATTATCCTGGGACAGTTCCATTTCAGCTTGAAATTATCTTTCACACTCTTCCTTCACTTCACTTACACGAGCGAGATCACATATGCATAGCGGAAGCAGTCGGCTCATACTGTTCGGGCTACCCGACTCGTCATCAACCGTCCACACTGAGCACGAAAAGAGCATGTGTTCACTTTGAGGTACCGACAACATTCGGATCGGGCTGAGGCATGCGGATCCATTCAGTTCGCCCTGTACTCATCTGAGCAAAACTGGGCAAACGCATGCTCATTCGGGGCGAATGCTCAAGTGTATACGCGGCTTTATAGATACTTAGCGGGACCGATTCCTCCCATGCGACGTTGAATGCGGCCTCGGAACCGATTCTCGCGATTCCAGCCGTCATTCACGCACATCCCTACTTTCTGGTCTGACTTTATTCGTGTTATTGCCACGTCATACTACTATACCGATAACGAATTATGATACCAAAGCCTTCATTCTAATAGCTGTTGATAAATGTGCAGTAGGCCTATATACTTTTGCTTGTATATGCTTACAGTGCAGTAACCGCCATTTTAAACACTTGAAGATTTAAGAATTATTTTACGCTTATTGGTGTTTTCCTTAACGTTTCTTTCACCACCATATAGATCCAAAGAATACAAGTAATGTTTAATACAATCATGCTGAAATGTTTCATTTTAAAATACACTCTATCTGGTCGCCTTAAAACACCAGTTTCAGTATTATCTTACTGGTGCTAAGTAATAGCAATGGTTACTATAATGTGAACCAGAATAAATGCATAGCCTAAAACAGAGCAGAACAATAATAGAATAATCAGGACAGCAACATTCACAACATTTACTTCAGAAAAATTCCAACACCTGCCCGATCCTCCTTCCGGTGTCTTAGCAGGAAAAAGTCATGGAGAAATTTTAAGACACTCAAGTTATAACATGGAAATGTTAATGAAAGTCAACCTTGACCCACTGTTAATACATCAGTCCAGTATCCTGTGTTCGGGAGATAGTCGGTTCGAATCCCACTGTCGGCAGCCCTGAAGATGGTTTTCTGTCGTTTCCCATTTTCACACCAGACACATGCTGGGACTGAAGCTTAATGAAAGCCACGGTCGCTTCACCATAAGACCTATCTGTGTCGGTGCGACGTAAAGCAGATTGTAAAAATAATCATTGTATTTTGTTGAAATAATGGTGTTATATTAAGTCGTGGGGTGTTAAAGTGGCCGTGATATGGAGCTTCTTCATTGGGAGTTTAGTTTGGTACACAGACAGTTGCGCCAACGCAGTCAAGTGTTTCGCTTAATGCTAACAGGTCCATAATTTTATATTAATATAGAGATTCTATCTTCGCTCTTCCAAGTATTCAAACTGCAAGAATCCATAAGCTAACAGTAAGAAAGTGTATCTCAGACGATGATACAGATCGCTGGTTGAAGATAGGTTCAGTGAAATGTGCCTCACATTCGAAAAGTGGTGCAACTGAATGTGTTCTGGGAACCTCAACTACCAGCCGGAAAACTGTTGAACAAGTGCAAAAACGTCGTAAGTATGACGATAAATACGTGTAACTGGGATTTACTCTCATGAATTTTGTATTTGATGAGAAGCCCCAGAGTGTGTTGTGTGGTGACGTTTTATTTAACGAGTGTATGAAACCATCGAAATAAAACGACATTTCCAAACCATGCATGGCAGTGTAGCTGACAAGCCAATAGACTATTTTCACAATAAACTCGCTGAACTTCATGAAACGAAGAAAGTGCTCACGGAAAGTGTTATGGGAGGCAAGTAAAATGTGGTTTTAGCATCATATGAAGTTTTCTTATAAAATGTAAAACATGGCCAAGCACATACCAAAAGTGACGGTAAATACTGTACTTGGTAAAAGGTATTAAAAAGTGTAGGTGCTATATCATTGTACGATATCGCTTTCAAACGAAGAGTGGAAGAAATGGCAGAAAATGTGCGAGATACATTGTTGGAACGAGTGAAAACTGGTGAATGCTATGCGTTGCACCTGGACGAAAGCACTGATATTTCTAAAAATACAATTTTATTAACTTTAATTCGATATGAATTAGTAAAACACGATCCACGAGGATTTTCTGATTTGTTCAGTCTTACCCACGCACGCGAATTCCCAGCGAATATTGGTCCTCAACACAGTCATGACTGAAAATTGACTTTTAAATGGGAGCAAAATATTCGATTAATTACCGACGGCGCTTGGGCCTTATCTGGAAAATATTAATTGCACACGTTGAAGACTGTCGCTCCTCATTTAACATGGATACATTGTTGTATCCACCTTGAAGCAGAAGCACTGGCAAGTCGCAACATGTCCCCAAAACCGGATGATATGATGAAAGAAGCTCTGAAATAGAATAACTTTATTAAAGCCAGTCTTTAAATCCCAGGTTATTTTCAAAGCTACACAAGGAGATGGGGAGTGACCATGAGCATTCGTTATTGCATACAGAGATTAGGTGGTTGTCCAGAGGCAAACTTTTGACCCGTTTGTTTGAACTGAGAGATGAAGTTAGGCTGTTTTTTCTCATGGCATATCCAACTTCAAAGAGATGTTCAGTGTCTTCTCGTAACTTGTGGTACTTGCTTATTTAGTAGATATTTCCAATCACTTGAATGAACCGAATTCAAGTCTGCAAGGAACGCAGTCTAAGACAAAATTAAAATAGAACAATGAAGAAAATGAGTGTATGGGTACGTCGAATGAAAAAAATCGAATATTATTCTTTCCCAACGCTTTACGATTTCTTGTCTGCAGTTGAAGAAATACTACTGGACAGTGTAAGGGACGTAATGGTGAAACATCTGGAATTGCTGGGATCCCCACTCAGATAATATTTTCAAGCTCTGGTTGAGAAAATCTCGTGGATCAGCAATACCTTCTTGGCAAGTGAACACGGACTGCCCTCCCTTGAGGAACATCAACTAGCCGAAGTATCTTTTGACAACTCCAGGTCTTTGATCGATTTCTGGATCCATGCACGTCCCCTATACCCTACCATTTCCAGAAAGGCAATACCGGTACTGAGTTTAATGCTTTCATGACAACATGCCTGTGCGAAAGTAACTTTTCTGTTCTCAAACAAATGAGAGCGAAGTACAGAAAAACAGCTAATGTAGAGTGACTTCGAGTGACTGCGCTTAAACCAGAGAGAATTTTCTCAAATAAGTTTCCAGATGTCTGCCTCTGTGGTGAAGCGGTTAGTGTGATTAGCTGCCACCCGGGAAGGCCCGGGTTCGATTCCCGGCTCTGTCACGACATTTGGAAAGTGATACGAGGGCTCGAACGGGGTCCACTGAGCCTCGGGAGGTCAACTAAGTAGTGGGGTTCGATTCCCACCTCAACCATCCTTTAAGTAGTTTTCTGTGGTTTCCCACGTCTCCTCCAGCGGAATGCCATTTAATGCCACGGCCACATCCTTCTCTCTTCCACGTCTATCCCTTCCAGTCTTCCCATCCCCCTCACAAGGACCCCGTTCAGCATAGCAGGTGAGGCCACCTGGGCGAGGTACTTATCCTCCTCCTCAGTTTTATCCCCACGACCCAAAGTCTTATGCTCCAGGTCGGATCCCTCGCTGAGTCCGAGGGAAAAACCAACCCTGGAGGATAAACGCGTTAAGAAAGAAAGTTTTCAGATCCCGACTGGTATAATTATTACCCAAGCTTCAAACTCATTTGTAATTTGTACGTCGTTAGGAAGTACGTTTATGCAAATTAAGTCAAATTAAACTTTATAGTTTAAATGAAAGTAAATATTGCGCCTAATTGCTCAGCTGGGAGCTTGCATTTGGGAGACAGTGAATTCGAACCCCACTGTCGGCAGCCCTGAAGATGGTTTTCCGTGGTTTCCTATTTTAACACTAGGGAAATGCTGGGGATGTATCTCAGTTAAGACCACGGCTGCTTCCTTCTCACTCCTAGCCCTTCACTATTCCATCGTCGCCATACGACCTATCTGTGTCGGTGCGATGTAAAACAAATTGTAAAAGAATATATATTGCACCCACATCCCGAATTGATATGAAATGGATGATTATTTTAATCAATATCTGATCGCAAATATACCCAGCGCAGCGAAGTTCACTCAGGCGCGGCTTGGCGCTTCCAATATAAATTCTTGGGACGGAGCCTAAATCCCAGGGAACAACGTTAAAGCACGTAGTAGGATGCTTCGAACCTATAACACTTATTGGGATCCCTCAAATAAAACTCGAGAAGCCGATAGCCAAATATTTCTGTTGCTATGTTCTCACGGGAAACCGGAGGTCGAGAGCCATAAAGGCACTCCCAGTTCTGAACAAAGCAGGAGTTGAAGACAAATCAAATTTGCAATAAGGACAGAGTGATACCAGCCACCCCTTGGTGACCAATGGTTTAGTCCATCCGGAAACGTATCAGAAAACAACAGGCAAAATTTAGCCAATCGCAACGCTCTAAATTACTCATTCGAAACCAACGCCTCACATAATTAAGTGAATCTAAGATGTGTGGAGAGTGTTAAAGCAAAAAGAGTGTGATCATAAATGTTACAATTTTATTTCAGAAAGTGCTTAGCTGTAACGCACATGCCGCGCTGTGAATCACGTGTTGCCGTAATACGCCAGCCTACAGTGCGTTCTCAAGAGAAGATAGTGCTACCCACGCCAATAAATTATTTAAGAACTCTACGATCGATTTCTGAGGTAACGATCATCAGCGTGTAAGCTAGAATATTGTGAGTTCAGAAATACATGTGGTGAAAATATACGACTTGTGATGTAAAAATTAATTTCTGATAAGGAAATCCACCCCCACAGCGGAGGGATACCAACTACACGAAACCCCTGCGGGTAGGAAGGCGAGCCCGGTGGTAGCCATTCGCCCATAAAAGAGACCCGACTACCGCGTTCATTCTCAGTGTTTCGTGTATTCTCAGAGTGTGCAGACTATCCTCAGTGTGCAGCTTAGTCTCAGTGTGTTTCGTTCATCCTCAGTGTGTTACGTATCACCAGTAATAATCTTCAAATGAGTAAGTTATTTCTAGACTTTGAATTTGTCTGTGTCAAGTTATAAATAATGATGAGGAACATAAATGTTAAATCAGTCATGCCCACAAGTAACTTTAGACTATCCGAGTTCAGTGCTCAATGAGAGAAAATATTCATTCAGACTAAGAGTTTCAAGTGGGGAAAATAAACATTCTAAGCCTAAAAACTTTAACATATTATTAATTTGATGCCTTGCCGCATAAACTAGGTTATTGGCAAACGTGACAGCATCTTATATTTCAAGTACTCTTGCTGTAAAAATAAGACAGGTAGCTTACTAGGCAAGCATACGAGCAGCGGTTAACAAAACACATGCTTGTTCACAATTGTTTGGTCGAGGGACAGGAAGCGGCCAGTAGAAGAATGTTCAATTACAAAACAGGTAGCTCTGACCAGTTCAAATACCAGGAATTGCCGGCTGACTGAACTTCAAACGCAAATAAACAGTGAGCAACCTTGTGGAAAGGGAACTAATCCGGTGACAGACCGCAATTTTGGGGACATATTTTCTATGTCCAGCTGTTCAGAAGTTTGCGTAGGAGTGCTCCAACAGTAATTTCATTATAAGAGTGGTGTTATAATCGTGTGCAGAGTCCATTATTCTCATTCAAAAGTGTTAGCGTAAGATAAATTTTGTAACTAGTAAGTAAGCATCAAAACTAAGTTCCGTGTGTAGATGAAGACGCCAAGCATGGCTGGATACGGCAGTTTCATAACGACGTCCTGTGTCTCAATCGCCATGACTTAAGCTAAGCAGCCGCATGGATTATGGGTGAAGTGGCCAGCAATCTTCAAATGAGTAAGTGAACTACAAATTAAGATGGTGTTTATTTTAATGATGTAAAAAATATATTCCGTTTAGGACGCGAGTTGTCAAAGTTAAATGCCAGTAGCTTAATTCGCACTCAATGTTAGTCATGTAGGAATAACATCCCAGTCGTCACCTTGTAAATCTTTTTTTTGTTTACTATTCATGCACTATGGCATTGATTATGTTATTTCATTGGAGATATTTTCTAAGCCAACATAGACTCAGATTTCTGTACCAAGTTAAACGTATATTTCATGGAGGAGAATTTACTTGTGTATATTAGCTTCAATTACAGTAAGCTCAATGAATTTTAATTCCCATGGAGTAATAATAATAATTTCGTGTGGCTATTTCTAGCCGGATGCAGCCCTTGTAAGGCAGACCCTCCGTTGAGGGTGGGCGGCATCTGCCATGTGTAGGTAACTGCGTGTTATTATGGTGGAGGATAGTGTTATGTGCGGTTTGTGAGTTGCAGGGATGTTGGGGATAGCACAAATACCCAACTCCCGAGCCACTGGAATTAACCGATGAAGGTTAAAATCCCAGAACCGGCCAGGAATCGAACCCGGGACCCTCTGGACCAAAGGCCAGCATGCTAACCATTTAGCTTTGGAGCCGGACTCATGGAGTAATGGTGATAATAATGATGATAATAATATGTTATTTCGCGCAGAGAGATGTTTATGAAGTTGTGACAGTTTCATGCTTATGTTCATGTTTGCACGTTTTACGGGATCGTTAATTATCGCGTAAGTCCTAGAAACCAATTGAGATTGTTTTCTGTTGTCTTTTGAAGTAAAGGAGCCATTGTTGCTATACGGAAGTTGATGAATTAGTTGTGGAAGGTTTTTGAACATTGATTGGTCTGTTATGATGGTAAATTATGAGCATTTGTTGTGAATTTACCCTGGGAGTAATAGAAGAAATATTTCTATGTCAGCGGTTTATCTGAGAGACGAATAATATAAATGAGAGTAAAGAAGGAAATAATTTATACGTCAGCGTAGAAGCTGAGAGATAAATGACATGAATATTAAAGATATAAGAAATGCGCGAAGCTCTTTGTACGAAAGTATAGGGCAATGATTTGTATACTCAGGAACACGGACGCCATTTGAGGTCTACGATGATATCAATAGGGATAAATAAAAATAAGTGGAGAAATAAGGATGTAAGAAAATGCTCACTAGTGATAAAAAGGACCCAGTTTAGAATAAAGAACCCGTGCAACCAATCATCGAACATTTACTTATGTAACGGTTTTATAAGGCACGCTGAGCCCTTATTGAGGTGCTCATTTAATTAATCAGTCATTTGTTCGATTGTACATAGAATATTTCATTTTTATTAAGTACTAGTAACTGACAGGGAACATCCACATTCAGCAGCACGTCACAATTTCTGCAGAGAGCTTGGAGCTCGGGTTTATTTGCTCGCCAGCTAAGTTTAGAAGGAGGAATTTCGACATGACGTACACAAAGCAGAACAAGGAAACAATAGAACTCCAACGGCAAGATCAACGGACAACATTTCGGAGGCCCGGCTAGAGGCTACAAGAGCTGGAAATATACGTTTGAAGTAAGCGTCGGGTACGCGATGTGTTGAGCTAATGAAATAATAGAGTTACAGTCAATTTGGCTAGGCATTGGTCTATGCGACTGATGGCACCGATCGACGATACAACAGCGTCTAAGAGGACGAATTGATAAAAGCGATGAGCGCGTGGGCTAGCTACATTATTATTCGGCGAGAGATAAGTATTAATTACGCGAGTGCGGGTCAGAACTTATGTTTCTTGATCGTGCGGGGACTTGAATTTTGGTTTAAGACGCTCATTCTGCGTTTCAATTATTCAAGATGTTTAACTTTTCAGAATGGCTCTTATTTTCCGATTTCCGGAGGTAAGAACAGTTTCCAGAGAGCAAGTCAATAGTTTGTAGCTTGCCGATGTAAACAGATTTTACGAGGACATCAAATTCAGTAATATCAAGTCCTGTATTTAAATGGAAATTATCTGACCTAGTTACGGTGAGATAAGAGGAGTTGTTCCGCTAGGCCGAATGAGAATTGGTTTCACGGCCAGTGGAAATTACCCCGGCCGTAGTACTCTAGTAACCGGCAGGTTAATCTTGGCCTAGTTTCTACATTATGAACGAGAGGATGTTTTAGACAACATCCAAATGCAGAAGCAGCGACGGAAAATACATCACTTTTATACGCCAGGATGGAGACCAAAGGACTGATCCAAGTCTTTTCTGAAGGCATCATCATCATCATCATCAATATGGCTGGCTAAAACACGATGGGGCCGGCTGTTCCTAAGGCTGGCGGCGATAAGTCAACGAAATAGATGAGTACAGAATTTTCAATGTAATTATGTGAGTGTGAACGTGTTTTAATGTTGCAAAAGGGGCTAGGTTAGATTTGATATTTAATTTCAGTAAATTTAGCTTTTGTTTTTAAGGACTACGTCCTATTTAAAGTAAATATTAGGAAACTTGTTAATGTAAATATAATTACAACGAAAATGTGGACCGTTTGCATAAGCTCACAGCTTACTTCTTTCCATTTGTATGCAGATTTTTAGCTGAGTGGTTAGCGTCATTTCTTTTACGAGTCTGTTCCTTAATTTTAGCCTCTGATATTTTTTGATTTGTTTGCTTTTGACGTTTGAGACTCAGTGTACGTCTCGGGGCTTAAACGTAAATGTAAATAAGAATTTAAATTAAAGTCAGGAAGGACTAGAATAAAGTATTAAGTGGAGGTCAAAGCGTTCGGAAATATGCCGTCACGTTTTCTGGGATTTATTGCATGATGTGTGAATGAGAGTGTGCGAGACGGTGGAGTTTCGATCCACAAATTTTTATAGCGTCATCTTCGTGACTATTTGAATACCAAGATGAGTGTAAATTAGTAATTGATTCACGAGTTCCTCTAACCCAGTTTCGCATTCCAAGTTCCAAATAGTTAGAATCGATTTTTCTGTAAAATTTTATTATTATTATTATTATTATTATTATTATTATTATTATTATTATTATTATTATTACTATTATTATTATTACTTTTATTATTATTATTGTTATTATTATTAATGCGATTTTCTTGAGTTGTAAGCTTGAGATATTTCAGTAACTTTCAGATGTCCGGACATGGTCGATTGTCTATCTGGCATTTTCTTAATATCAAGTTATGGTTTTATGTCAGATTTGGCCACATTATTATTCATGTTTAACTTTACGAGCGCGAGTGCTTTGATTTGTGACCAGCGCGGTCTTGTTTCTTTTCATGCGAGCGAGTGTTAGACGACGTCTTTTATATTTGTATCAGTTTTGGCAACTTTAGGACAAGTGATATGGCTTAGTGTGATTTTGAGTAAGATAACGCGTTCCTCATTTGAAAGGCCTGCATCTTCGTATTGTGTGACTTGCCTCGGGTAGACTGTTGAGCAGCGAGTGTAAAGGGTTGGACCCTGTGTTTTGATGTTTGCTGCTTTATTTTGGGAGACTGAATCTCCGCTTTTGTGTCATTCCGCCATGTGTTGGCGAGGGTGATATGTTTGTCTACCGAGGAGAGTTTTATTTTAGCGGCCTATACTTCGTGATTTTATTGATTTTTGTACATTTTGTTACGGTTTTTGCAGTAGACGAGATTTCTATTTCGCGACATTTAATTTGGATTTTCTTTTATGATATAACCGCGCTGAGGAACATTTGTGTCATGTGATTTATTTCGGGAACCAACGTTGAAATATGTGTGGAAAGTTAAAGCCTACTCTGTTCTTTTTATGAATTCGTGTCATGTAATTTATTTCAGGAATCCACGTTGATTTGTCCGTGTCGTTATAATGTCCACCAGTTGATTGATTTTGTGTCATGTAATTTATTTCAGGAACCTACGTTGAAGAGGAAATGTTGCTTAAAGTGTAAATTTATCTGCTTATATTTTCCATAAAGTCTTTGTGTGAGTGAGGATTGCGTAAATGCCGCATGCTTTTCTTGGTGAGCCCTGGAAATATGACAACATGTTTTTATTTCTTTGAATGTGTACCTGTATATTTGCCTTTTATGTGATTTTATTGTGTGTGGTTCCGACCCACAGTGTTCTGTTGTGCTCATGAGATTGCTCAGGATTCGAGGTGTATATATTTGGTAGAATGTTTTACCACTCAGGGTGTTAAACATTGTACAGTTGGGTTAGTTTTGTCTCCACTTTGCGCATTAAATCGCGTCTTTTCTTAAGTTTAGGGATCCCCACTGCAATTTCAACTCTGCAGGAAAGGGAACGTACTCATCTTCAGTTGAAAATGTTAACAAAAGAAAAGCCAGGAGCGTGGTGCGAACACGCAAGCCCAAGGTGTAAAATTAATGAAACTTCCAGATTTGATTGCATATGTTAAGTATGAGTGTCAGCATACATTGTACATTTGTAATACACTTAAGAAAATGGAAATTGCAACACCATGAAGGCATTGGTCGTTTGTGTTGATTTTCAGGATGTGGAACGATGCCATGTAGGTATGTAAACGATCAAAGTTTCAGACCCATTGGATTGTTGCTACAGGTCTCCCCACGTGATTGGTCGCGGAGGAATCAACACCAGTTTACGGACTCTGGTGTAGCGTAGTTGACTTGCAGTCTGTGCAGTGAAGTGTTCCCCGCCAAGCATGCCTTGATGACAGAGAAGAGCACGCTATCAACAACTGTCGCCGTTTGAGAGGGCTCGAATAAATGGGCTGTGTGAGGCTGGATTATCGCTAAGGACTGTCGCTGCACTTGTTGGCCGACAGGCATCTACGGTACAACGGGTATGGCAGCAGTGGTCAAATGAAGGTACCCACACTCGTAGACCTGGCACAGGCCCAGCGCGACAGACAACTGTGAGAGAGGATAGCCGCATTATTCGGATGGCCCGGATGGAACCCCATGCAACAGCACCGCAAATTCGAGCAGCTGTGGCATCCCACGTTACACAACAAACAGTTGGTAATCGCCTGCGTGTAGCTGGCTTACGAGCCCGTGTCCCACAGAAGGTGTTCCATTGACCCCACAACAGCGATGTGTAAGGTTGGTCTGCTGTCGAGAAAAATCGACGTGGGTCGACGAATGGCATAGGGTCGTCTTTAGTGATGAATCGCGCATACCGGGAAGAGGGGCCGCCCAGATCGTATTGTCGAGAGGCACACAGGGCCAACACGAAGCATTATGGTCTGGGGATCTATTGGCTTTATATTGAAATCACAGTTAGTGCTTGTTGAGGGCACTATGACTGCTCGACAGTACGTTGATAGGGTACTTAATCCAGTGGTTGTCCCTATCATGGCGAACATTGCTAATGAGAAGTTTCAGCAGGACAATGCCCGGGTTCACACTGCACGCATCTCCAGAGAAGCTCTCCACGACATCACAACCTTAGAATGGCCCGCCAGATTCCCGGACCTCAGTCCTATTGAGCATGTGTGGGACATGATGGGTCGACAACTGGCCAAACTTCCTCAGTCACCCACAACTCTGGAACAACTGACCCATGCAGTGCAGCAAGCATGGGTCACAATTCCTCAGGAAGCAATCCAGGGCCTTATTGACTCCATGCCTCGACGAATTCGTCAATGTGCGTCAGCTCGTGGTGGCCACATCCTGTATTGATTATTGTCCAAACTTGCGGTCAGAGGGACCTGAAAGTGTAATCATCGAAGCACAACCGAACACTCGTCCTGCATGTTCAATTGCAGCAATGTAGCACCACTCCTTCTGGGTGTTGCAATTTCCATTTTCTTCAGTGTATATTTTTGATTCTCAAGATGGGATTTATCAAGATGAAAGAACATTCTGAATCATGAAAAAAATTGGATCATTTGGTATTTTTTGCTATTTTAAAAATATTTTTCTTGTTTATTTTAATAAACAGATTTTCCTCCAAAATTGATGTCATGTTTCGCCTTGCTTTATTTGTAGCTTTTAGTTGACCTCATCGTGTCTATATTAGTTATATGTTCCCATCGAATCCATGGTGTATGTAATTTTAGGTCGATTTTTATCATAGTTCGAATTTAGCACCCCTGGGTGCAACTGACTAGTCTGAGGCAAATTACCTTGATGATAGAAATGGGGACAACGCTGACCCTTGCGGCGGAGCTATGATCATTTTTACGGAAAAATATCAAATGGTTTTCATCTAGAAATTTTGTAACGAACAGGATGTGGCAGATATAGCTATTTTGAGTTTTATGTTAACGTCATCCGGGAGATTTTCTTGCGCCATGTTTTGAAGTGATAATTATATTTGCTTCTTCCATGAGATGTCATTTGAGTTGTTGTATGTCAGGAGACAGCCATGAATAACACACATTAGGTCATGGCCGATTCTGATTTCAATGATAATATCCATGGACATTGAAATCAACATCCGTCATAGAAATCTGTAAATTAACTGTTCACTATTTTGCATTGGAATGAACCATGTGCGTGAATCGGTGTGTACGTAAATTAGTGTAGGATATTTGCATAGATGTATTTTATTTCAGTAATGTTTACCTTTTTATTTAGTATTTTATTTTAGCGTAGGCAGTGATTGACTGTGATTATAAATGTAGATAGGTTTTTATATTAAGACGGAAGATTTTCCGCTGTGTTCGGTATAATTTTAGATTCACGAGAGCTCGCGTCAATCTAAGTAGACAACATCTTAGATTCACTTCTTATTTGCATAATAACGGCAAACATAATTAGAAACGTGACTGAACAGCGCACCCTATATTTATAAATTTTGTTATGTGTAAATTTAGTCAAGGTTGATCTAGACACTATGAATATGTGTCATGTATTTTGTCCTGTTCATAAGTTTGGGCCCCTGTGAGACCAAATATGATCAACGCTCGTCATGTAAATGGAAACAATAGCTGTTCAGTTGACTAGATACTCATTTTAACTTGAGATGATTGACCTCCTACTTCATTGTTTTTACACAGTGATGCCATCATTAAATTTGTAAACTTGTGATAAAGAAACAAAATCAATCATTGAAAATTAACTTCATGAATAAATTTATGAAGTGTCATATGGAGACATTAAGCCATCAGAGGCCACTAAATCTATGTAAAAGTCACTGTAATTAAATTTAGAATAAATTTGTAAAGGAGAGCAGTGAATCCCAAAGATTATCGAATGTTCTGTGTCATATAATTGTATGTGTGAACACTACTAATGGTTAATTGGTAAAGGAGAATGTTGATTTTTTATTACCCAGTTTTAGCCAAAAACTTACATTCAAAGTTCTTGTTAATGAATAGTGATTCAATTGAATTAGCAGAGAATATTGTAGGGTGACATTATTGTCCAGAAATGACGTAGTCATTAAGAGTAAAATTTTGTTTAAGTAATTGCATTCAGTGAATTAATTAGTGAGGACACTTACTTTTGAGCCTCCATTATTAAATCAGTTAGTTGATCTAGAGGACGAACACTTATCTCGTGTATGTTCACTCTCGGTTACGCTTGTTACACACATGCTTGAATCAAATTTATATTTTATTTTAATTCAATTCTTTTATGTTTATTCATTTTTATTAGTCATTTTTCATTTATAAATAAACACATTTAAACCTCAGTCCGAACCAGTATTTCCTTTATTTTAGTAGATTGGATTAGCATATAGCGGCCTCATATCCTCGTATCATAATGCACCTCGCAGTCTATTGAACCTGACCACCCCTGGAGAGAAGAGACGTCTGAGGTGAGTATGTTTTATTACAGGGCAGCCGAGGCAGATTCCAGAAAGAAGAGAACACCGCACAGGACCCCGTGCAAGGGTGAAATATATATATATCTAGAATTTCTCGAATTTCTGGAGGATCTGGAAGTTCTCGAATTTCTAGGTGTACACATTGCGGGGTTCGATCTCTCACGATAATACTGAGAGGTGAGGCGTGACGCGCATGCAAGTCCCCCGTATGGCATTCAACTCACTTGTAGCACTGTTAAATAAATTAACGTTGACCTTTAAATCCTGCATTCATTCATTCATTCATTCATTCATTCATTCATTGCAAGTAGGATATGTCAAATATTAATGAAATTGACACTCGAATCTTGACTCAAACACCTCACTGAATCACAAAGGTTCATAAATTATCACCTCAAAGTGAAATAATTAAATTTAATATCTGACCACACGTTGTATGTCAGCCGAATTGATGCTCGGGAAGATTATGTATAATTTACAATGTCTAGTTCACGACGGAAGTCCGCTAATATTGGCATGACAGACTGGAATGTTCTATTAAATCACTAACCTTTATCATCACAGTTCCTAACTTGCTGACTTCGTCAATTTTATAATCAGAACACAATGTTGAGCACCATATTAACAGTTTGTGTAAGCTCAGGACACATTAGCATGCTCGTGATAAATTAAGCAAATTTAATGGCACTCGGAAATATCCTATACCGTCTGTAAATAATTGTTAAAATGACGTGCATTTGAAGACTTGTTCATCACTGTCGTTAAATAATTATTAAAATTAAACTGCACTCGAAGGGAGTCTAACACTGTTCATGAATAATTATTATGAGGTAGAAATTATAAGTGGCCGTTGGTCACAGGGGTGCCGAGTTTGATTCTCGGCAGCGTCGAGAATTTTATCCATCATTGGTTAATTTCGCTAGAACGGGGGCTGGGTGTATGTGTCGTCTTCATAATCATTTCATCCTCATCACGACGCGGAGGTCGACCACGGACATCAAATCAAAAGAATTGTACCAGGCGAGCCGAACATGTCCTCGGACTCTCCCGACACTAAAGGTCATACGCCA